>NW_026623185.1:0-1387079 GCF_028827545.1 Penicillium diatomitis
AACCCTAAACCCTAAAAACCCTAAACCCTAAACCCTAAACCCTAAACCCTAAACCCTAACCTAAACCCCTAAACCCCTAACCCGCCCCGAGTACAAGGACCACCCCGAGTACAAAAACCGCCTCGAGTACTAAAACCACCCCGAGTACAAAAACCGCCCCGAGTATAAGCACCGCCCCGAGTACAAAAACCGCCCCGAGTATAAGTACCGCCCCGAGTACAAAAACCACCCCGAGTACAAGGACCACCCCGAGTATAAGTACCGCCCCGAGTACAAAAACCACCCGAGTACAAAAACCGCCCCGAGTATAAGTACCGCCCCGAGTACAAAAACCACCCGAGTACAAAAACCGCCTCGAGTACTAAAACCACCCCGAGTACAAAAACCGCCCCGAGTATAAGTACCGCCCCGAGTACAAGGACCACCCCGAGTACAAAAACCGCCTCGAGTACTAAAACCACCCCGAGTACAAAAACCGCCCCGAGTATAAGTACCGCCCCGAGTACAAAAACCACCCCGAGTACAAGGACCACCCCGAGTATAAGTACCGCCCCGAGTACAAAAACCACCCGAGTACAAAAACCGCCCCGAGTATAAGTACCGCCCCGAGTACAAAAACCACCCGAGTACAAAAACCGCCTCGAGTACTAAAACCACCCCGAGTACAAAAACCGCCCCGAGTATAAGCACCGCCCCGAGTACAAAAACCACCCGAGTACAAAAACCACCCCGAGTACAAAAACCGCCTCGAGTACTAAAACCACCCCGAGTACAAAAACCGCCCCGAGTATAAGCACCGCCCCGAGTACAAAAACCACCCCGAGTACAAAAACCGCCTCGAGTACTAAAACCACCCCGAGTACAAAAACCGCCTCGAGTACTAAAACCACCCCGAGTACAAAAACCGCCCCGAGTATAAGTACCGCCCCGAGTACAAGGACCACCCCGAGTACAAAAACCGCCTCGAGTACTAAAACCACCCCGAGTACAAAAACCGCCCCGAGTATAAGTACCGCCCCGAGTACAAGGACCACCCCGAGTACAAAAACCGCCTCGAGTACTAAAACCACCCCGAGTACAAAAACCGCCCCGAGTATAAGCACCGCCCCGAGTACAAAAACCACCCCGAGTACAAAAACCGCCTCGAGTACTAAAACCACCCCGAGTACAAAAACCGCCCCGAGTATAAGTACCGCCCCGAGTACAAGGACCACCCCGAGTACAAAAACCGCCTCGAGTACTAAAACCACCCCGAGTACAAAAACCGCCCCGAGTATAAGTACCGCCCCGAGTACAAAAACCACCCCGAGTACAAGGACCACCCCGAGTATAAGTACCGCCCCGAGTACAAAAACCACCCGAGTACAAAAACCGCCTCGAGTACTAAAACCACCCCGAGTACAAAAACCGCCCCGAGTATAAGTACCGCCCCGAGTACAAGGACCACCCCGAGTACAAAAACCGCCTCGAGTACTAAAACCACCCCGAGTACAAAAACCGCCCCGAGTATAAGTACCGCCCCGAGTACAAAAACCACCCGAGTACAAAAACCACCCCGAGTATAAGTACCGCCCCGAGTACAAAAACCACCCCGAGTACAAAAACCGCCCCGAGTATAAGTACCGCCCCGAGTACAAAAACCACCCGAGTACAAAAACCGCCTCGAGTACTAAAACCACCCCGAGTACAAAAACCGCCCCGAGTATAAGTACCGCCCCGAGTACAAAAACCACCCGAGTACAAAAACCGCCTCGAGTACTAAAACCACCCCGAGTACAAGGACCACCCCGAGTATAAGTACCGCCCCGAGTACGAAAACCACCCGACCACAAAAACCGCCTCGAGTACTAAAACCACTCCGAGTACAAAAACCACCCCAATACTAAGACAACCCCAGGACTAAGACCCCCAGTACTAAGACCCCCCAGGTACAAGCACCAACCCGAGTACTAATTCCACCACGAACATAACTACCACCTCCAGTACTTCCTTAAGATCCCCCGTACCGACTCCCTGAATCGAAGGTTACCCCTTAGGGTTCCTTCTCTTAGACGACCTAGGGCCATTCTATCGTGAATCTCCAGCCAGAAGTGCAACAATCACATACGCGGATAGGCGCTTAGGCGGTTCCCTTATAGCTCCCACCCCTTCCCCAGAGATATTTGCAATGTTCAAGAAGTCACACAACCTATGTTCCTACCCAGAGCCTATCTCTGTGCTAGGTGTAACGGGCCAGAGCCCGATGTTGATCACGTGTGTCACGTGAAGGCCTCTATACTTAGGCTCCCAGGAGGCCCCATGTGTTTACCTTTCCTCAAGCTTTCGATAGACAGATTGTCGGCCACACCCAATTGAATCAAGTTCGGTCTGAGCCCTTCACAGAACAAACTTCAGGGCCAAACAGGCCACTCGATTATAGCATGCAGAAAACGTGAGGGCGTACCAAAGGTGGTCTCTCCCATACACGGTGTTGGTGAAAACTGCTCAACGATGAAATTGCTAAAACGGACGCACTTAGATTTGCTCAAACGTTGACGGTCAAGCATCATGTTTCTTTTTTTCATGACCGCCCGTGTTCCACTGATAATATTTACTTGGCCGCTTCTTGTTCAACAGTGAGAAGGTGCGCTATCTAAGGTTGGTTCTGAACGCTTCAGCTTATTTGCTCGTGCTGTAGTTCAAAGGCTGTTGATAAACAGCCATATTCGTTCTATTTTCAACACTACATTTTGCGCCGTCAAGTATGTTCAAATAACAGTGTTCAAATCAACACTGAATTTTCAACGGTCACGCCTACGATTTTTTTAGGACAAACTATGGATACCATCACCATTATGTGGCGAATTTGCAGGAATGAGCTGTGATTATTGAACAAACGACGATCAATTCGGTCCGGCAAATACAGAACACTATCAAGAATCTATAGTAAGGTCAGCTGACCATCCTCGGATACCGTTATTCATGTGGCATTTCGTACAAAGATGCTGTAGCTTTAAGGCTTCTCAAGATTTTGATGGAATTCACCGAGTCTGACCGGTGAAAGATGTTTCAAAATGCTCTCATTTAAGCTATGAGGTGAAATTAATACTATAGAGTATCAATCTAAGATATAGTGACAAATACTGGAATACTGGAATCCCGTTACTTGTTGATATCCGTATAAGTTGCGGTATTAAATCCAATATCTTCTCAGGGCCTCAATGACTTTATTTCAAGCAGTAAACCCCATGCAGCAAGCATACTGAGCTGAAATTACCCCCGATGTGTCCCGCCCGTCAACGCCAGAGGCGAACAACGGCTATCCGCCCCCAGTCAAGTTCCTCCGGTCGCTCGCTCTAGTCATCGTGCAACAGCGATCCTCGGCTTTCCGGATCATAGATCCCAGCTTCGAGGTTCGGCCTCCGGGAAAGAATTGGCCGCAGGGTTTTTACCTTCGCCATCCGCAGTTGAAAGGGCGACGGCTACGAGCGATCGATTGGAAGCGAGATGATCGGCAGATCGAAGAGAAAGTCCGACACTGGTTTGCCATCATTGGCCGTGAACTGGCCGATCCGGCCATCCTCCCGGGGAATGTATATAACATGGATGAGGCTGGAGTTCTTCTTAGCGTTCTCAACTCCCTCAAGGTGCTCGTCGGCAAAGACGATTTGAGAAAGCATCGAGGAACCACGGTGAAACGGACGCTCGTCACCGCGGTCGAATGCATTTCCGCCGATGGTCGCTCCCTTCATCCTCTCTCATTATCTGGCCGGCCTCCGCCCATCGTGGCTCGTGGACCACTCATGCCACCCCCGGATGGTATTTTGCCTGCTCCAAAACAGGCTATACGAATACAGAAATCAGTCTATACTGGATACAACATGTGTTCGATCCACAGATTCGAGAGCGAGCGGGCGATCGCCTCCGACTCTTAATCTGCGATGGTTTCGGTACCCACGAGTCTCTGGAGGTCATGAAATTCTGCTTTGCTAACCGCATAATCCTGTGTCGTGTCCCGTCTCATACGTCTCATTAACTGCAGCCGTGCGATGTGGGTGTCTTTGGTCCCTTGAAAACGGCATACCGGACACAGGTTGAGCAGGCATGCCGCGCTGGTTTGGGTACCATCGGTAAGCCACACTTCACCTATCTTTATGATCGCGCCCGAAAGGAGGCCCTTACACCCCGGAATATACGATCCGCTTGGTCGAAAAGCGGCCTCTTTCCATTCGAGCCGTCTCGCGTCCTTCGAGAGTTTCAAGCATCCCAGCCCGAGAAACAGATCGTGGTTCCTGTGGACTATGCAACCGTGTCCTCTGATCTCCGTTGCACTCCCAACACCTCTGACCATTTCTCTTTGCTTCGGAGCGAGGTCGAGCGAGACACTCAGGATCTGGACAACGTATGCAAACAACGTCTACACACACTGAGCCACGCGGCCGAAAAGGTCTTTGCTGAGCGCGCGTTGTTGCTGGAGGAGAACCGGATCGTATTTGAGCAGAATAATGGAAAGTCCTGTCGACAATCCACTGGCCAGACGGTCGTAGGACATGCAAATGTCATGAGCTACGAAGATATCGTTGAAGCGCAAAAGAAACGCGATATGACGGTGGCGAAAAAAGGTCCGAGGCGGAAAAAGAGGGTGAAAGCCGGGGACAAGCTGCTTACAAAATCGGAGGAGAAGCGCAAGGCGGCAAGAAATACAAGCGTGGAATATGAGTGATTATTGTTCAGTTCTAGATTGATAGTCTCATTCGAAATTATAGAATTTCCCCTGTTCGCCAATCATTGTGCATAAGTAAACCTACAGAACCCGCGGCCGTCAGTCGGGTTCTATATATTTCTCCCTATGTTACTCGCGTATCCTTATCGACTATGTATATAAATTATTAACTTAGTGTTACCTTGAAGTGTACTTATTTAGGCTTTGGACGTAGCCTGCTGTCACTAAAGGCATTTATCGTAAGTTGCTCGACGAGCCTACCGTTGACGACGCTGTTTTGTGGATGCGACATGAACTCTGACCTACGTTCCTGTGAGCGCCCGAAAGCTCTCGAACATGTGAGCACAGACCCCGCTATTTTGCAACCACTTTCATCAAGACCCAGCCTTGCTTTTAGTTACCGCTTCTCCCTAACGGCCGGCATCTTTCTAAACATAAGGTAAATCACATGAAAATTTTACGCTTTCAGAAAATGTCAACAAACAGACGAACCTCGTCATTGCCTTGTCCCTTCCACAAAGACGACCAGCTCAATAGTGACCTCGACGCATCGCCTGATCATTTACCAGGTCATCCCCCGGTCAAAGTTGGCGATCGTAAAAGCTTGTTCCACTTCATTCGCCAGGAATTCTGGTCAGAGGACCTCGAATCGATATCAGGCAGGCTTTGGTGGATGTCGAAGCACGATAGCGCCAATATTTCTCCGTTACAGCGAAAGTGAAGGGTCGACAGATCATAGTTAGCGAGGATCCCCGACTACATCTCATCTGGATCGACGACCGAATATTCCTTAAACCCCTTTCCCAGTATATAACGTCATACGCGTTCTGGGACACATTTATGAGCGATCCCTCTCAATATGGTGCTATAGCGAACCTCAGAGAGGCCGCGCTCGGGTATCTACGAACGTATCTCTACCTGATACAGTATGAATCAGATCTACGAGTCGCATAAGATCCGGCTCTCTGCCTAGTTCCCAAAGAAGTGACCTGGCCTCAGTTCTGCCAGTTTACTGCCCGTTTCAACGACATGACAAAAAACCAAGTTTCAGGCCGATACGGGGAGATCCGATTGACCCGACTGAACTATTATGCGCCCATTCTCCTAGGGAGAAGCCATTATCAACGTGAGAATTATCAGTATCGAGCGTATTTCGCTCGAATCCAGGGCCCTTTGATATCCACATTTGCTTTTTCTCTCGATCGTCCTCAACTGTATGCAAGTCAGCCTCGCAGCTTCCACTTCCGATGATAAATATTCGAGTGCTTTGTTAGTTGCGGGTTGCTTCTGGCTCAGCACTTTGATTGGATTTCTGACAGGTGCCTTCATGCTTATCCTAGTGTTCCTTTTCGTTCTCAAAGTGACCAGGGAGTGGAGGTTTGCGATAGCCCATCGAGCTTATTGGAAAAAGAGCGCACATGGGAGACTAGAGGACCTTTCATGAAAGATGAACTTGAATTATTTAAGGACAAGCATGATCTATTTAAGGGAGTCAAAACCTTTACGTGTAGGTACATGGATATATAAGGCAGTCTCATCCTGCGCCTTGCACTGGAAGGGTAAATCCATCCATCTATCCAACTAATTCACTGTACGCATGATGCTTCATTCTGGCGACATGTGTGCATTGGTAGTTGACGTGACACTTCATCGACAAAAAAGGCCCTCGAAAGGCCCACATGTACTAATGCAGAGTGTGAAGAAGATACTCGACTGCGACTTGATTACTCGGCAAGCTCTGGATTTGCCAGACCAACCATGATATTTCTTCAGGATTTGTGGACCGGAGCTTGGCAGCCAGTCGAACGAGACCAGCATGGGAATTCAACAGCCTGGCAGTATATGCTTTGCGTCGGCGATCGCTGCTTTGATTGTATAGACAATGGCGGGCTTCGGTTGCACACCTTGTGCATGGCGTCGTTCCAGAGCACTGCATGATGAATAGGATATTAGCTCTGTCCTCCAACCTGGGAACAACTGGGACTGTGACCTTGGTCTTCTTTTTCTGGCACTCTGTAAAAGCAAGAGAGATGTTGCGCCGAGTTTCTTTCTTTGCCTCTGTAACAACAGGCTCTGTCTCCTCCTTTTCCTTCGCAGGCAAGAGTCTGCGAAACTTGTTCTTCGACATTGCGGATGGGCGAGTGGGCTACACGCTGAAGGCTTCGACAAGACTGGGCCAGGAGAGAAAAACAGATTCTGGGAGATTAAGTGAGGATCTTAGGAAATGAGTGGCAATGGTTAAAAGGGGGTTCCCTTCTTGAGTACGGAGCTCTCTTTGTTTGCTCTACAAAGTACCGTGCGGATAGCAAACAAAGAATCCAGCCCATCGACGGTGACTCTAACACTCGGATTGGCCAGGGCTCGACAGATATGTTTTGGTCAGATCTAATAATAATTAGCATTGGATAATTAAGATAAACCAAGTTCTTCCGCTCTAGCGAATCCTTAAATTTGCTTCGGCCTCCAGGGTATCGCGATCAATCGACGCGCAAGACCGCCTCCACGGCCGGAATAATGTGATCCCGCTACCCGCAGCTTTCATCTGGCAAAGGTAACTTGAATAACGGTGATATTTGGGGAGGTCTATGAGGTTTATTATGATCAGCTTCTGTAAATAATAAGAAGAACCCTCTTAGGTTCAAGGGTAGGACGGATTATACATGGCTGTGAACTTTTCTCTCTGATCAGTGATAGTAAAAGGATTTGATAGCAGAAGTGACCGTAGGTGCATGCATGCTCCTTGATACCCCGCACCTGTTAGGGGATTCAGCCTCACGAGAAGCCTGAGCTGACCATCATCAATAAATGACTCACAGTCTACTCTCATCTAATGCATCACTCTGTTGAAAGCAAACTACGATGGCTAGCCAGAGAAAGTCGCACGTTTTTCGGGTGACGGGCCTGTCGAGGGAACAGCCCGACTGGGATCTCAAGACCGCATTACAAGAGGTACTCGACGACAGCTTCACCGATGACGAGAGATTACAAATAAAGACTGAGATCACAATCGTGCCTTCCATGCTATGAAAGCGACACGCAGAGGGTGGCGCTGGTGCAGTTCCGCGGTGGGGTGCCTCAGTTCCTCGGTGAGCTTAGAGTCCACCCTCTTGGGGACTGGCAGGTTGAGATGAGAGACGATGACATCAACTTTGACTGCCACTTCTTTGGATTTACCCAGCTCTATGCGCCGGAAGCTAATGAGCCAGTGGTTGCAGAGTAAGGACTTATTATCTGCATCTAGATGGTGAATACTGACTGATATCGCATGATAGTGTCATTGCGATTACCGGACTCGACGGACATGCGTATGGATCGTGGCAAGGAAGAGGAAATCTGGGCCGGATGAGGCTCCGTGACTTCCTGTCGAAGGATCTTCCACAGTGCCGCACGATGATCTACGGGTACAACTCCAAGCTGTCGGGCCACGGAGTCGACACGATCCTCGACTACGGGCGGGAGCTGATGGAGGAAATCAAGAAAATTCGGAACACGAAGGAGGTAGGAGCTATCGGACTTGTCTCTGGACAAGAAATTAGGACTAATCATTCGAGCAGCTCCAGTAGAGGCCTCTGATATTCATCACACACAGCTTCGGAGGCATTATCTTGGCTCACGTGGGACTACCATCTGATTTAAGGTACTATATTTATATGCTGACATTAACTTGCAGTGCCTAGTGCGGGCTATCAAGACGATGGAGGGAGACCACCCGGCGATCATGTCGCTGTATCGGGCCACGTACGGCATGCTCCTTTTTGCCATCCCACATAAAGGATTAGTGATAGACGATATCCAGCAGATGCTAGCCGGTGATAAGAGCCACCCGAGAGGGCCACTACTGCAACGGATCTCCAGCAAATCCGACCTACTGATCCACCAGCTGGCAGATTTCCAAAATCTGATCCGAGATCGAAAAGTGGTCAGCTTCTACGAGACGGAGCAGACAAGACGGTTGGTATTGGTACGCATTGGTCTTTATCAGAAACAGGCTATGGCATGTACTGATGATCGAAATAGGACTCGGAAAGCGGACGATGGAAACGTACCGGAGATTTCATAACGACGGTTGGCGCAGACTCGGCTCTTCTCCATCTTCCCGACCATGTAGAAGATAAGGTGCCTCTGCATGCAGATCACTCGATGTTGGTCGAATTCGACACACGCAACACGGCCGGGTATCGAACAGCACTCGATAAACTGCAGCAGTTCTCCAAGGATGCGCCCTCAGTGGTGGCGGCGCGGTTTAGTGAGTTACATCCAAAGATAGAACATGAGCATCTCATCAATCTAAGCACCCTGGTCACGCGACACCGAGGCTGAGAATGAATGTCCTGCCATTTTCTGGAAGCTCTGACATTAATCTCCCCAGACCTACGCGATGTGCATTACGAACACGCTATGTCCTCCATATCGTTCGGCATGAAAATTCTGGGGAACCAGGTGGGAATCAATTATGGAGTGATTCACCTGCCTTCAGGTGGGATTCTTAATGCATAGGCCCTTACAGTATCTAGCCAGGACTAATGACCGTTTCTTGGTGGAGACCAACAGAAAACCCCACCACCGACACGTCCGAAGCCTCAGCCATGCTCCACGGTGCCTTTTAAGAAGGACCCGATGTTTGTGGGCCGTGAATCTGTCATCAGTGCGATCAAGGAAAGACACAAGGAGATCGGCCAGAGTCATGAGCGAGTGGCATTGGTAGGGTTGGCCGGCGTCGGGTGAGCGGTCGCATCAGAAAGCATATTGAATGATGAATGACTGATCTCACTGGCGTTAGAAAAACGCAGACAGCCATCGAGTATTCCTGTCGCCTGCGAGAATCCACACCGGACACGTGGGTTTTTTGGATCCACGCGAGTAATGCGGCGCGGTTAGAACAGGGCTATCAGCAGATTGCCGCAGTCGTGGAGATTCCGGGACGGGACGATGCGAAAATGAACATCCTCCAGCTCGTGTATCAGTGGTTGCGTGATGCACGCAATGGGCGCTGGCTGATGGTGTTGGATAACGCGGATGACGATGGGATCTTTTTCAGCAGCAATACACCTGATGAACGAGGGCCACTGGTGAGGTTCCAGCTGCAGGCCGCCCATGGATCAATGCTGATCACGTCGCGAAATGGACGTGCGGCACGGAACCTGGTGGGGCGAGAGGGTCATGTGATCGAGGTTCGGCCAATGAACGAGGAAGAGTCCCTCGCCCTTTTACAGGCACGGATTCCGGCACGCCAATCTGGAGATTCTGGAGAGCCTGGAGCGGACGAGAAGGCGCTGGTCGAGGCACTGGAATATATCCCACTGGCAATCACTCAAGCGGGGTCTTATATTGCCAACCGGTTGCCCCTGGTCACTGTCGCGGTATACCTGCGACTTTTCCATGAGAGTGAGTCGAAGCGGACGCGGCTTCTTCAGAATGAAGATTCCGTGGATCTCCGGCGCGAGCCCAGCATTCGGTATGCGGTGATCACAACGTGGCAGCTATCGTTTAAGCAAATTCGTCAGCAGCGGCTCGCAGCGGCAGATCTCCTGGCGTTAATGAGTATGTTTGATCGAAAGGGAATCCCCGAAGATCTGGTGCGCGACTCTGATCAAGATGAACTGGACTTTCACGATGCGTTGACGCCGCTGCTCAGCTATTCCCCGATCCGACTGGAGAGGAACGAACAGTTGGTCGATATGCACCGGCTGGTACAATTATCGGTCCGGGCGTGGCTAGACATGCACCAGCAGCTCCACGGGTGGCAGGCCAAAGCACGAGCGATTATGGCACGGGTATTTCCAGATGGGAACTATGAAAACTGGACACAATGTCGAACGCTCCTTGCGCATGCCAAAAGCGTGCTGCAGCCTGCGTGTGACGTTGATGATGAAGACGTATTGAATGCGGCGACGCTCTTATCTAATTTCGGGTGGTTTCTAGATCTTCAAGGAGCTCACACAGAGGCAGAATCAATGCATCGATGGGCATTAGCAACACGAGAGAAGGTGCTTGGGCGCGAGCATCTTGACACGCTCACCAGTCTCGTTAATCTTGGCTCCGTGCTTGAGAGGCAAGGGAAATATGAAGAGGCGGAAGCGATGCATCGAAGGGCGTTAGAAGCACGCGAGAAGGTGCTTGGCCGCGAGCATCCTCACACGCTCACCAGTGTCAATAATCTTGGCTTAGCGCTTGACAGGCAAGGGAAATATCAAGAGGCGGAAGCGATGCATCGGCAATCTTATACTGCGATCAGTCTCGATGTCTAGGTTTCTCCGATTACCACAGGAAAATGAAGAGGCTTCTGAATTCTAGACTGGATCTATCGCAAGTACAGTAGAGCAGCATATACTGTATATCGATCAATATCTAAACTTCATCAATCCGTTTATTGCTCTTTATCCTCATAGGTTAATCCAGTCCTGAGCCGAAATTACTTCCACCAGACTCATGTTCCACACTTGGCCAACAATCCATCTCCAACGTCCGGACACGTTTAGGCGTGGCTGACGTTTTATGTGTGGCTCACGCTTAGGTGTGGCTGCTCGCTTAGCGGCGCTAGTACAGTGACGTTCCAAAAGTTTTTAACACACTGGCCTACCCGGGACCCACTTCCAATTTTCTGCCGGACAGAAAACCTCGGGCAGAAACTCTAGACACAAAAGTGATTGAAATCAACATGCAATTCAGCGCCTAGTAGGCAGTATACCAGCCATCAGAGTCAATAATAGCCTGCACACGATTCGGCATGGTCTCAGTGAGGTGCCCTAGATGTTTAATATCGATATTCTGCCAGGCAATCTGCGCGGTTTCCACCAAAATTTGCTTTGTAGTATCATTGTTCTTCATGTGAATCAGATCAGGCCGCAGCTTATAGATTTCTGCCTTCAGAAGCGACCAGAGATTCTCAATTGGATCTAAATCTGGCGAGTGCGACGGCCAGACCATACACTCAATTTCCATGTCTGTAAGAGCATCGCGTACAACTAGTGCAGTATGAATTGGTGCGTTATCATGCATAAAAATTCCACCCGCTTCAGGTATTGAAGTTGGCAAAATGCGGCGGTATAGCTCCTCGATAGGTAACGAATCGATTAATACCGCCACGCTCAGAAGTTGGATCTCCGAAGTCCAACCGAGCTCTCACGTACGCGTATAGGGTAGGCGGTAGGGAGTGAACCAGGCGGTCAAAATCGGTGTGGGCCCAGTGTGTTAAAAACTTTTGGAACGTCACTATATCTTTCATACAACACATTACTCATTTGTATTCTTTGCAGTGTAATCGCATTATCGTTATTTTTATTTCTTGTACCCTTTGTGTGCCAAGACTGTCACCAAAATTGCTATGCTCCCAGGCAATATGATTATGATAGGCTCAGATATCACTTTTTGGCCAAAGGTAGACGAAACGATGCAGCCTTCCCTTTCTTGCCCATCTCAGACGTCTTGGTTGATGGTCTTGGCGTGATCATCCTCAACAGCAGACTTTCTAGCAATGGGTTCTGATCTGTAATTCGGCACGCTAACAGGTTGTAATCCGTGTTTGAAAATTGAGCTATCAGAAAAGCATTTGATGATTGTTGTGTCCGCAGCTTTGAAGCAATATTCAAGATGTATGTTGGGAGTGACTGGCCTCGAACGCGCAGGTACCTGGTGGGCGTTTCATCATTTAGGGCATTTCATGTCACCGGGATGGGGGTTACTGCACCTTTGATCAGACGACCTAAAAGTCTGTTCTAGGCCTATCGTGGCCCATGGCCATTCTCTGAGACAAAGGGCCATATAGCATAGCTAAGTTTAGAGAGAGGAAACTGAGACAAATGGAGATATAATCGACCATCTACAGTATGTACGTATGTGTGCAAGTGTCAGTCACCTTTAAGGTCCCTGAAACGAGCACGGGGGCTTATGCCTTGAGCGAAGAACGGGAGGTATGCTGGTCCGACTGTACTTATATATTCAAGGTCATTTACACTTCACTTTCCGTATTATATGAGTTATGGCTTGGGATTTTATTTGAGGAAAGCTTCACGACTAGAGGGAAACCAGACGCAGACCAAGGTCTTCTTCCCTCAATCCAGTCCACCAATAAGAAGCAAAACCCAGGGATTCTCTAACCTTGCATCTTGAGTGGTTTATTTAGCCTAGTCACTGTTAGTTGAGGTCACTGGTACATAGCTAAGTATCCGAGGCCTCTGGAATGCTTGACTCTCCAAGCCAGGGAATGACTTCATTATGCGGGATAAGTGCCTGGGGTATGAAATGTGTTTTGAAACTAAGAAAAACCCTGACATAAAGCTTATAATACTGTATGAATGAGCAAGTTAAGATGAAAATGGAGCTAAAGCTGCAGGATCAAACATCATTCTCGTCTTTTTAATGATCTGTTCTATTTGCAAGCTTAATTTGCCGACAATTTATACTGCAATTCAAAGACCCGGAAAACACTAGCTTCGCCATGAGGAATGAAACACATTCCCCGCGACGCAAAACATCAACGGCAATTTTTCTGTCGTCTGATATAAATCTCGGATTTCCTCTGCCGCTTGATTCGTAATTCGTATCAAGTCGGCCACACACATCTTCAAGTGTTGCAAGACCATCTTCTAACACGCTATTTCCTCCCAGTCGGCTGCATACTGCATAGGAATGTAAGTACCAAGAAGTTGCTTTAAGACATCCGTTCAAGCGTCTGAACAAGGGGATCAAGGTAGCCGCAATAGTCTTCCTTTGGTTGTGCTCCGTGTCTTAATTTTTCAACATTTGCGTGAAATGGGCTTCATGCTAAGGCTCGAGTTGGTAAAAGTCATTTGATAAGAGACTTGCCGGTGGGAGCGGGTAAAGTGGTTTGAGACACAGTTCAATGAGAGCCCACGGAAGGATTTCTACCCATATTGTATCGTTCGTACCTTCTAATCCCTCTGCCAGTCTCAATTGTTCTTGGGTATTACTGGAGGATATACCAGTGAAGTGCATCCCAGGTTCATTAGCACGCACCTTGCTGCAAGCTTTAGTAATAGACCTGAGGAGTTGGATGCGTTTCTGGACATCACGATCATGATTATTAACAGAACAGCTTGGATGGTCTGCATTGATCCATCCGGTGCGTTTCCAGAAAGCCTCCGAAAGCTGGGATTTTCGCCCCAGCAGAACGCTCCTGGGCTCCTTTCCAAACAGTAAGCAAGCCGTCCTGCAGTTGTGAGATAAATAGTATTGACTTACTTTTCCCGTACACAAGACAACATCTGGACATTTTCTTTCAATCGCTAGTAGTACAAGGGAGTAGAGTCTCTCAAGTTTGGAGTCTTCGAGCTTCAGTTTCTGCTCCTTGCATATACATTGCCTTATTTCTAGTACTGAGACGTTTTAGCGTGCCAGCTGAGCCGATGGAAACACCTTCCCTCAATGCGCTGAGTGTTGGGCATCGAGATATTACAGCATTGACTCCATCATGCCAGGGATGCACTTGCAGTGGCTCGATAAGAATCACCAAAAGGCCGCCATTTGTAAATGGACCAGCAAGCCATCTTGTACAATCAATCTCGGCAGCAGACAGTGGTTCTTTTCTTATTTCATGGATGTAAGAAATGATGGAATCAAAGCTTTCAATGTACAGTCATTCTCGAAATCGCCTTGACCAACATACACTGAGAAACTCTTTGCTGGCCCCACCGCCAAGGCATTAGCGCAGATCATTTATTGAGCGAGTGGCATTAAATTGAGGAGCGCAGTAAACTTGGCCGTGTACAGTGGATTTCGAAAACAGTTTACCCCCCGAACACACGCATTTACTCTCCCAAAGACCCACTTTGGCGCATCGCCCATGTTCTAGATCCCCACGCAGCCAATAATACGGCGTCATATCTCCGGGAAGGGGCATCATCTAGCCGGAATTAGCATAACGAAATCTTAGTGGGGCGCTGGGAAAGAAAGCTTGTGTGTCTGGGGGGTAAACTGTTTTCGAAATTCTCTGTATGAGGATGGTGTAGAAGAAGATAATTCTAATTGGGAGGTTTTGGCGATGATCGGATCCATGTTGTTCGACTTGTTTTGCCAAGTTTCGAGCTGAGTGACTGAAACAACTAGTAATCGATCTTCGCAGTCTCTGTGAACATTTCGCGTAGATGCCTGAGCAACGACGTGATGCGCCAGATGAGTTTTCCTATATCTATGAATCATACCGAAGGAGGGAACGAATCATAATTGATTAAAGGGATGTTGACGTCATTCATTTGTCGTTGCTTTGACGACATTGGGAGGAACCTAAGATCTAAGTTATGTTCCGGCTGCTCTGTTCTGGTTCGTTCAATTAATATTTCTTCATATTAAACGCTAAGTACCATAGGAGTTTGAATGCAGAGTGCAAGCCCGTGGTCGCGTTATAACTTTCTTAGCCTAACTTATCACCTCAATGTCCAGCTCTCAAATTTAGTTCGGCACATCCCAAAGCTCGAAACCAGAGGACCATTATATTTCATTCTTCAACGGGCCTCGAAATATTTACTCAATGATGGCCAAAAAGAAGGGCAACGTTCGGCACCTACGCGAGGTGCCATGGTGGCCTCAAGAATCCGAGACTTCCGTCAAGGACCTATCCGATGAACACAAACTTCAAAACACAATTCCAGGCGAAGAGCTTTTCAAAGCTTTGGCGAGGTGAGAAAAGAATTCCCTCAGTCTAATCAGTTCTGACAACATACAGCATCAGACTTGATCCTAAATATAGCGACTTGACTATTGTTTGCGGCCGCGACGAATATGCTGTGCACAAATGCATAGTATGCACACGATCGGACTTTTTTAGGAAAGCTTGTGATGGTAATTTTGAGGTAATTAATCCCGATAGCAAAGCACAGAGCTTAAATTAATTGATTCAAGGAGTCTTCCACCAACAGGATCGTATTGCAAGAAGAACCCGCGCTAGTTGAGCAAATGATTGAGTACTTTTACTCCCTGGACTACCAGGTAAAATCGGGCGGTTATCCAGACTCCGATCACGAAATAACTGATGGAACCTCACTTAACGAAGATACCCACAGCACGACTACTGCAGGGGATCGTTCTTCCCAACATTCAGACAGTGAGATGGATCCGAAGAGAGCAAACAAACCCAAGGACTTAGCTGAAGATTCGACAATTTCCTTCGACCCCTTATCATTTCACATTTTGATGTACTCGCTCGCAGACCGGATGTTTATTGATGGGTTGAAAGCTATTTCGAAGGAAAAAGTCAGAAAAGAGTTGAGACAACGATTGGACCCAGATGCATTTCCCCAGGCAATATTTGACATCTACAACTCAACACCCCCGACTGAGCGTGGTCTACGAAACTTGGCCGTAAATATGACCATGAGTCATCTTACTGAGCTAAGGACCAGCAGTGAATGCAGTCGTGTGGCTTTCCCAGACCGCTTGGTGACGGAGATCCCACAGTTTTCTTCCGACTTGCTTGTGGCGGTGATGAATAAGTCGGTATCTGAATGGAATCAGTGGGGATAATGCGGAAAGAATTGGGCCTAAATGGACTGTTGCAAAAATCATACAGTATATGCAAATTTTATTGACATGAAGGCCCCCGCTTGGTTAAATGTCACATTGGCAGTCGCATGGACGGACAGAATATTCTTATTGACGGTGACGGTAGCTGGGATCCACAAGCAATATGGGCGAGGGGGCGTGCGGTTGTATATTCCTTACTTAGGCCCTCAAGGGGCTAGGATTGGCATCCGGTCCAGACAAGTAAAAATAATTGAGAATTTACTGATAGTGATTTCAGCGTTTTTAGCACAGTTGCCGCAGAAAAAAATGCTCTTTATTAAATCGTTATAGAGATTATTTGCACCATTAAAATTGAAGGTGCAATTCCGCCCTTCAATATGTTGGCTATAAGTAAAGGATGAGAATTACGTAGACACAAATTGCAGCTCATACCTTTCGCAGCAAAATTAAATAGATATACAACGCCCTTGAAGCAGTTCCACGGGCTTTCTCCTTCGCCGAACGGAAGCTAGTTGCACAAGAATTAGAGAAATGAAAACGGAATGAAAATTAGCGCGGACCAAGATTGTCTCCTCCAGGAGACTGAATGTATTTTAAGTAAGATATGGCAAGCTCTCAAACCTGTTTTTCCAGAAGGAAGGTTTCCTCCTTCTCGCGCGGGAGTATCCTCGAATGATTCTTATAAACCAGAATGCGAAGCTCAAACATAACATTCTCGCTTGTATTTTTTCATGGGTTCTTCTTGCAGGATACCTGGTTTTTCCTAACACATTCGATTCAATTCGCACTTCTAAGACTATCCAGTCTACGGTGGCTCAAAACGAGATCAGCAAATTGACCTAAACCTCCTTCTCAATATTCCGCTTTTAGCCTTTGCGGCTACTTTCTGCCAAATCGGTAGCTGTGGCCACATACTGCTTTGGAGGCAAAGCTCCAATCTTATTTGGGTTCAAGCCAGAATATTTCTGTGAGTCAAGGCTAGGAAATTGAAATTAATATTTTCTGCAGTTCACTGATCTTTAACAGACCAGTTCTCATCAATTCCGCCACAGGTTTCATCAATACATTCGTAAATGTTTACACAAAAGCAGACCCATCGTGGTCAATACTTCAAATAGTCACAGCGTCAGTGACTGGTGGTTTCATGCTATTATCTGGAATTTGTTTCATAATCTATCAATATAGACTATACCTACTGAAAGAACCTTTAATGGACGGGATACAAATAAAGGAAACACACCAACACGGAAGCTCATAGCTGTGGCTGTCCCTCAATTACGATGTTGATGGGGGCTGATCTTCAGTTGGTCCTGTTGCAAAATTTTGGAACACATTATTTTTTTCCTCCCAACTGGCGCGACTTCACTGCGATCTTAATTGGGTGAAATCGTGGTCACGATCCGGGCCGCTCGCGAAATCGTTGTGCATTCTACATTGCATAGTTCCTTCTTCTTTGAGATTGATCAAGTTTAGAATCTGGCTACATCTGATGTTAAGAAATATTCTACAGCCACTAGCAAAATTTGCTTCGTTTCTGCAGCAAGATTATCTTTGGTTCAGGCATTTTCCAAGGGCTTAGCGCAGATCTTCCATTGATCACCCAACATTAATTTGAGGGTCGTTGAACAATGCACGGTGAATATTACCATTTTTCCTCCTGAAAGAGTGGATCCACTGCTGAATATTGGGCTGTCAAATCCTGATGAAGGCGATGTCATAATACACGTAACTTACGACGGTCCTCAACTGAGCATTCTCTGATAAATCAAAGATCCGCGCTAAGGACTTGGTAGAGGGTCTTGACTCGAGGAAGTCATGGTTTATATTACAGCATTAGTGATCCTTTAAAGAATCCTCGATCTATTGCGGCATCATGACAATGAGTGTGGGTAATCGCTGGAAGGGTAATCCATAGCCAGTCTTAAGCCGCATCATCCGTAGAGGTGACTCTACGACGAGATGGTGGTTTTTAATCCCTGAGTTTTGTGAATATTCTTTGAGTACAGCACTTCAGTGGTTTGGAAAATCTCGTAGTATGAAAGCCTCCGCAGTTTTGAAGCTAGACTAGTAAAGAAGAATTACAGCTGTCCGCCCCTCAGCGTCATGCAGGGGGCTAGAACCAACGGGTGAATTGAGTGATGAACCTGTGCTGTTCTGGTGTGCAATTTCCTATCCTCCGGATGGATGAGATGTCGTACCACTTGATCTGTGTTTGTTGATCCCAACAGGTTGCCGAAGTTGCTTGCAGGTATGCCTTAGTATAAAGGCGTTGCCTTGCCGCTTCCATTGCGATGCGGGGCGTAAATATACCTTCCATCGGGGGATCTACGATAGTCCTTGCCTCTTATTTCGGCCAGATCGGACCTGCTAAACTCCTCTTCACGATTCAAGGTGTTGACATAGTTGTTCCGTCCTGGAGACTTTTCCCAGTCCCGTCTTAGCTCCCATTTTTCATTGAAGATCCTCTTATCCAACCATGACTGCGGAAGGCCCGGAGAGACTTCAAGAACGAATGGCGGCTCATGCTCGATGCGGCGCTCCTTGCGTGTTTGCTTCTTCCAAGCTACTTGCTTAGTTAGCTTTGTCCTAAATGCAGTCTTCTTGGGGAGGAAACCTCACGCATTATTATCTGACGGAATCTTCCCATTATGCTGCAAATGGTAATGTGTGAGAGTGTACGTGGTGACTTGGACAGTAGTTCTGACTCACAAAAGCTGTCCGTTCTCGAGACCGGTATAAGTACTTGTTTCTCAAGCGTCGTTATCTATACCGGAGATTATATTATGAACGGGAATGGTTCTTAGAGCATCCTCAAATTATTGCCGCTGTTTGCCCGGAGAGTAGTAATGTAGGAGAAAATCAGATGGAGCTTGTTCCCTTTATGAAGTCAGAAAAGACACTTATTGATGGAGGTCAAATACTTTTGAAGGCGATATTCTATGGACTGGAACTCTCTTTTTGGGCCGCGGAGCCAAGTCCTTTCTGCAGATAATTTGTCAACGAACCTCTTTTATTTGATAAAGACTATATAGTAACTGTTGCATAGTACTTTACTGTACTGGCTACTCTTATAGAGCAGCATGTGATGACACTCACCCGGTATACGGCAAAAGGTAGCTCTGCACAAAGATATCCTGTAGTAGGTAGGCCCTCCAAAAGGACACGCTATTTGGCAGGTGAAACAGGATTCCTCGCCTTGACGAGCTACTTCAGCTGCAAGTGCACACTCTTACGTCGCTGGGGCTTTTCCCATCAAAGTGTCATTTCCATCATCCTCAAAAATGTCGATGGTTTTGCCCGAGGTGGTTGAGAAAAAGCAGACCTTCAAAGGGAAGCGGGGCGTCTTGAGGGTAGAAAAGAGCCTTTATTGAGGTGTGACGATTAATGAGCAGAGGATACTTTTTCGTAAGTCTCGGCATAAGAGCATATCCTTCTACAATGCCATTATCTTCATAGAGCCCTTGGTACAGTACTGTGTGTAATAGCGATTGAACTCTCTCCCAACTCTTATCTTCTTACTTAAGTATCCTTGATTCCCCTCAAAAGTTGTTATTATACAAGCTCTCCCATCTCACCCACCCAAACAATCTGAGGAATTTCTAAGAGGCATGGAGGTCTATCGTTGTGTGCGGGATCCACCTGGACAGAGCATCGAAGAGATAACTAATGATAGTGTGTTGGAGAAGAGAGATCAGAACCATATACGGTTCCCTCTCGTGACTGCCACTCCAACCAACATTACAGGCGTCTCAGCTGCAGAGGCGCTGGCGAGTACCGTGTTTGCAGCTGCTCACGCAGGCGAGGGTGCGCCGCAGCAGGCTTCCAAAGGAATCTCAGCACGGCAGCCAGAATTGCAGCCTAACCGCACCTCTCTGCGCAATCCCGCGGAGAAAGTCACTACTGAATTGAACTTGGTTTCTGAGCATAGAAGCCATCGAATGCTCATAAACGGGAACAGCCAACTTCTAAAATCGTTCAAGATACATCCTCCGGGTCATAGTGCCAGCAGAACACGGTCTCGCTTGCTGCGAGGGACGCGACATCTCGCCCATCAAGTCTTTCGGCATATGCTTGAGCATCAACATCCAAGTGGGTCAACACACTTGCGGAGAGGTTATGCAACTCGGAGCTCTCTGTTGTTATGCAGAACGATGCTAAGTACCGGCGATTGCTGCGTGTGGTTCCAGTTCTTGTCAAGCTTCTCCCAAGCAATATAAGGGATGGATTGGCGTCAAAAGAAGGCGCAGCACTACTAGAGTTTGGCATGTTTGTTGCAGGAAAAGTTGTGTCCAGGGCCTCGAATACATGAGAGAATAGAGCTCTGCTGTCGAGTCAGGATCTTGCTTTTGATCTCAGCTCTGAATAGAGGCGTTTTAGCGTATTCAAACGGTGCTACAGACCTCACAGTAAAACCAAAACGCAGGCCACAACGAATATTGGTCTGAGTGCAGGAAGTTGGTACGACGTGCTGTACGGACTACCTTGAGTGGCCGGTGGTGCAGAATGAGGATAGAATCAGAATGTACCTTTTTTCCGCATAATACATGGAAGAAGTGTTGAAAACATACAAAGGCATCGTGCGTCTTACAGTACCACTGTTGATGCGTGCTTTATTGAGCCGTTCCAACGTCCATTCAACGGACGCTTCTCACCAGAACAGGCCCCTGTAAGCCGTAAAGTCAATATTCAAAGAGAATCAGGGATGTTGAAGGTAACCCAAGCTACAATACGAGTATGTACATGGAAGAGAGTGCTGAAACCAGAATGCAGTACTGTATTCCACCACTCCTGCGCTTCCACCTTCTTATTCAGATATTCACCGTCTCACTTAGTACTCGATTGTAAATGAATCCTATTCCTGGAAAATGAGAGACCAAAAGCAAAATATTGAACCACAAAATGTCCGCGACCGAAGTACGCGTATCCCAATTCCACTACAATTCCTGGCCATTTAGCAACTGGATGGCGGACAACACTCATGGATTTGACAACTTGGACGGAATTCCTCTACAGTCCAAACCCTTTAGTGGGCTTCTTCAAACAAATAATTCTTCTGATAATTTGACTATCTTTTCTCCAGGTGAAGACTGGCAACACATCGTTCTGAAACTTCTGCAGGATAGCTGGCCGGTGTTCAAACATATCCGCTTAAAAACATGGGTGGAGCGGGTCATTGGGCTACTAGCGGCATCCCTGAGTATACTGGAGACTTTCCATGATCGACTGGCCTTCTCGCTGTTTACCCTGTTGCGTCAATTCCCTCACGAACTCGAGAAACACCGCGAATTGGCGCAGGCAAGTCGAATCTGAATGACCGCTTCCTCGATTGCTTCCAATCTGACGCAAGTAACATACAGGCTCTTGGACGCACAGACAACTTTCTGCACCAGAGCGTCCGTGATGCTATTGAAAGAGCCAGAATCGGACCAAAGTACAGAGGGTTCGAATTGGATGCATCGCTGGTTGTGGAACTCTTGAAAAAGTTGATGCGCGAGCCAGACAAGAGCATATTAGTCCGATTGGTCGTACTTGAAGTTCGATATAGCCGTTTTCGCCTCAGCGACGGCTTTACCCGAGGGGAGCACTTCTCTGTAGACACGCAGTTCCTCGAGCTAGTCAATGAGCATCGGGTGAAGACTACCGCAGAACGGCTGACAAAATCCGCAAAGGAAGGATTTCTGGCGCTTTCAGCCTCAAGTGTTCTTAGCTACAATGAGCCAGTCCGTCTGTTAGGGCATACGTGACCATGGCCCAAGATGCCCGGGAGCTTGCTGCTGCAGATTCATTCCATGAGAAATTGATTCTACTCGCCAAGGCAAGTTCTTGAAGCAGGAGAATCTGAAATTGAGACGAACAGTAGCATAGGATTTGTTGAGTCTAGACAATTTCCTTTCCCTCACCGCGATCTTGACTGGCCTCCATCTTGCTGGAGTTTCACTTGAACACATTTTGGCAGACTTTATCGATCCATCAGACAATCGCTGCAGGTACCGTCAGCATCTACACAAAGGACCATCCTTGCCGTTCTTGTATCCTCTGATTGTTGACCTAAGAAGAGACAACCGCAAAGCTCTGCAGGCAATCTTTCGCTTCCTCACGTACATCTAGACTCTGAGCATATCATGAATAGAAATGTCCGGGGTGGTACAATAACCTCAGTGCTGGCTTTGAACTGCAACAAGTCTTTACTTGCCTTCCCGTATCCAGCTACCCTATCTGGAAAGTACCTTATCTCACAAGTCAAGGTGTCTCGCCCGCAATTCTCAGGTAGTATCCCACCTCGTCTGCCCCACTTCGGATGGTACCGCCAAACGTGTAGTAACTGGAGATTTGGCAACTTAATGTAGCTTGTAGGCTAGATTGGCAAAGTTCCGACATTTAGTAGTAATGGGTGCAGTGTTCTATACGAGTTAGAGATTCCGCTCTTCTCATCCACGAAAGGTGACGTACGTAATTGCAAAAGAATAGCCCTGACTGGTCCAGGTACGATACACGAACACAGTCCTTTGCTTCGGCTGTGCACTCATCCTCTCCGACGTACAGAAGGTGTTGGATATTGTCAGCAATTGGTTGTACATATGCAACCCCGCGTGCATAGTAGCAGGTTGGTTTCCCCTGCAAGATGTCTCAGTCGCTGATCAAGGGTCGGTAAATCAGGTACTCACATTAGTATCAACACCCGCTGGCAATGCTGGTGCGGCATAGTGTGGTGGTTTCAGCACCTACGTGGGTAAGTCATGGGACGATCAGACTAGAGTCCATCCACTATACCTCTCGCATTTTCAAGTTCCTATATGATCCTCGACCCGCAATGGTCGGACCGGCGAGCCATATCATTAGACCAACAAACTTACATGAGAGAGGACCTTACCGCCGAAGAAAAGAACCAGTAAATTGCGAAAAGGCCATGTGGCAAAGTCATTATCATATCGATTGATCTAACCCTTTAACCTTGATCAAATGGTCTGGGTTTTGTATTGTATTTACACAAGGATCGTATGAGCATGTGGTGCGGAACTCAAATTATGCAGCCCTGATTGACGCATTTTTGTGCTGTCTTGTATCCTCAGCGAGATAAGGGAGTGTGATTTTAATTGGCTCCTCATTATTAGCCTGCCAACACCCGGCCAGACTTTACCAGCAGACGATATGTATAAGAGCAATGTCGGCCCTAAAAATTGTCTTGAGGCACGCTCATATCGCTGGAATGTATTCAAAGTTCTTCTTTGTGGCCTTGGCCGCACACTCATTCGCACAACTCCAAGTCCGTCAGCTCTCCGAAGATGTCTGTAATTTTCTTGATACATGGAAAGGCGTCTCTGGCTCAACTCCCTCCATTCGCTTCAATCTCAAAGGAAAGCTCAATGAAAATATTCTTTTTCTACAGACTGCGTTGCCCGGGTTGAATCTAGTTCCAAAGCTGTGAGTTTCCCGTGTGGTACAAGGGCGAGACAAGTACTGACTGGTTTAGGCATGAATGGATCAGCATTTGTTTGTGCTGGTTTAGAAATTTTGCTGGATGGTTCATCGTCTACTCAATATAGCCAAAGCCTTTTGGCACGACAGGGTAATGCCTGCGAATGTGAAAGCAGTGTGGCATCTGTTAGTACTACAACCGTTACACTGATCCAAGCATCGACCAGCACTGCCAGCTCTACCGCACCTACCGGCTCGACCAGCACTGCCGTTTCCACCAAATCTACCAGCTATACCAGCACTGCCAGCTCTACCGCACCTATCAGCCCTACCAGCTCGACCAGCTCGGCCAGCACTGACAGCTCCACCACATCTACGAGCAAAGCCAGCTCGACCCATACATCTCCGGATCGGACAAGTAGTCCCCTGTCGAGTCCATCAAGCACCCCAGGAATTCTGACAGAATTGTCATGTCTGATTAAGTAGGTTCCATGCAGCATGTGCTGTGTCCAAGAATTTCAACCACTGACCTGAATTTTAGAAAAGCGGACTATGATGCTGGTGACTCGTGTCATTGCTCAGATGGTACCGAGCCGAAATATTCCTCTGGTATATTTGTACTGTGTTCGTAAACATGCAAGGTATGACTCGTCAGGTAAAGATTACGAGGCTTATTGGAATTATACACAATCGCGCCACACCAAACAAATCAATGTCATTAGGATTACGGTAGAGATGTTGTACTGTACAACTCTATAGAATGGAGAGTAAATTCCGTCTTTTGGGCATTTCTAAAGACTTCGTAGACTGAGCCAGACGATGCGTAGCGCTTCAGTGAAAGCCAATGCATGATTTTCTATTTTCGAAGGAGGTAGCATCACGTCAGTCAGTGCTGTGACCGCCTTTCATGTCTTCCAGAATAATGGCAGATTTTCTAAAACATTTTTCCCTTCCACCCCTTCCAAACACACAAGCTTTCTTCCCCAGTGCTCACTCAGATTACTCTTATCCCGATACAGCAGACTGAGTGCCTCTCCAAGGAGAGTCTAGAGGGTTGATTGGCTAGATAGTCATCTTAAGGGTCTACGATCTAGGCCCGGACCGTTAGGGGGCTCCTGGGAAAGAAACTGGAGGGAAGTCTGTTTTCGAAATCTTTGTAACCACTATGCTATGATCATGACTTCTGGTCAAGCAATACCGCGTCACCGTTCGACTATCAAAACTCAGATATCTGATGAGCCCTCGAATAGGGATTGATTGGCACCGTTCAATTGGTCCAGCGTTGCGATGGCACTTTGTAGCCAATGCCTGGCATCTTGAAGCTCAGGAGTCTCCATTGCGGTTGGTACAACGTCTGCGACTTGCATTGGATCGTCAGGGAATGGATGGTATGGTCTGCTCATTAGGATCGCATGTAATCGGCTGCGCGGATTCTCCCGGTAGTAGCCACAACAATCGTCAGCAGTCATGCCCCTTTCGTGATCCGCAGGGTTTGAAATATGGAAATAGTGTTCCCCCAAACCTTGGAAAAATTTGAACCGGGTGTTCAAATCATGAGGGAGACACAGGTGATGAGTTTCGTCATCTACAGTCACGTCTACTGCATAGCCTGTAGGCACCAAGCTGGCCTGGCTGCTGGAGGGCAACATTGGAAGCGGCTGGGGGGTAGTGAGGCCGTGGGAAGTGTTTGGTAGCTGTGCCGTGGTCGACTCCGCCATGACAGTGGAAGACAGACTCTGCGCGGCCGGTCCGTCTACTGCACCTCGTGATGTCGCAAAGTCCTGGAAGTTCTCGGGCAGCATCTGCACGTTGAGACCGTTCCTTGGTCCGGCAAGGTAGCGAAAGAACATGAAGAAAACCGACTGGCGAAGAAAGCCTGCTGTGACCCGTGGAAATGTCCACGTTTGTTCCAGCGCCTCCGTGGACAACGCGTAATGATCTCCAACGATTGAATCCATGTACGGCTTCCCATTTCTTCTCTTTGCGGGGACCTCTGGTTCCGTTTCGAGAGACACAGGCTGCGGCTGCCGGAGAGGTGGTAGACTCAGTGACAGGTTAGCTGATGCGATTAGATGATCAGGAACCCGGAACCCCCTCTGCTGAACAAAACGGAGAAAATACTGCCACAATACAGCGCGATCTTCGGTGAGAGGCTGACTTGTATTCGTTGGGCTGTCGTGCCTCCCGCGAAAAGACGATACGCGACGCTGGTGCTCCGTCATCTCGAATCCATACTGAAGACTGAACCGCCAAAATTCCCAAAGATCGGCCTTGAGTGATTCGTCCCGATGCGATGTGGTGAGCGGAACGTGTGTATCAAATTGCTCATAAAGACTTTCGTCGATAGTGGCCCTACGATTGGGGTCAGACACGACCAATTGTTGCATCACACTGCGCGCTACTTCGAGGTAAAGCCTGTCTTTGAAGAAAGTTTCCAAAGTCGGAATCGGGAAGTCGATTTCCACCAGCCGTTCCCACACCGCTTGACGGTCAGTCGCCGGGATGGTACGAGACAAGTTACCTTCCTCAAGCTCACGCTTCAAGAACCCAAAGTCTTTTGCAGAGACCTTCGGAGCTCGTGATTGGATGAGGTGCACTGTCAACCCGTCAATGAGACGCAGATGCTGGCGATTTCCTCCCACCATATCAAGGAACGTTTGATAGATACGATCCCAGTAGCATATAATTGCCTGCGAGGATTGTCAGCATTTGGAGCAGACGATCCCTCTCTGAACTGTAGAGGCTCACTTGATCACAGCGCATGGCAAGCACTTTGTGAAGCAGCCCGATTCGCATGCCTTCCCACAGACCCTCGATAGGTAGAAGCTGATCCAGTTTCTGGGGTAGAGTTGGATGCTTGAAGAACGCACGGAGGTATTTTGCCTTTTTGCTTCCGCACATGGTCTCAAGTACGACCCACCAATTATTCGCAGCGAAACGATTGACTCGGTCTTCTAGATACCCTTCGTAGCGACGGATGCGCTCGTAAACCAAACCGTCCGGAGGCCGGCGATTATTGGAGTATCGTTCCCGGAGTGACCGAATGAACATCTCCTGTACTGATGCGGTTGCATCGTCGCTTTGCGCTATCAGAATGTCCAGTATGTCAATGCATTTTTACCCTCAGACCGCAGGGGTACGACCTACCTGCTTCCTCAACCACGTAGACATCTACAATCCACCACTGATCCGTTGGGCCCAGCCTTGTTCGTGCGGCAGTTATCATAGTTTCATGATCCTGCGCGTGAAGGTGGTAGTCGATGTCCACGTCTAGCCAGTCGAACCCCCCTTCGCAACGCCGTAGGCGAACCCGGGAGTCCCAATCCGCAACCGGGATTAGCACAGGCACATGGCAGTCTTGCATGAGGCGCTGGCATCCTTGAATTCTCATAATTCGGCGGAAGCGATCGATGTTTGCTTGATTATCCATCTGCTTTTTGAAACTCTGATCAAATACCAGACGGGAGATGTCCACTCTTGCAGTCGCTTTGAAGCATCTTCGGTGCGAATCGAACAAGGCACTCTCAATTTGTTCCACATAGTCTTGGGATAAATTGGACATGACGGCGTGCTCCTAAACCAATGCCCTTATGGTATGACACCGAATCCATTCCAGTGATCTGAGGAAATTCCCTTCGTTTATCAGCCTGGAGAATGAGTTACTACAAGACATGTCTTGAAACCACCGTCTCCCGGCTTTGAACCCGCTCATAGTTGAGGGTCTGGTTTTTCCACCACTGCGTGGTCCTCAATTTTCTGCCTCACTCGCCGTTTCAGTCTGTAGCCCCGCGCAAGCCGTCGGAGGCATCTTATAACTTCTCCTAGCAACCATCGAAGACCTAGAGGAGAGGTATGATGTGATTATTATTCCATTACCTCATGTCATGTGGCAAGATGCGTCTTCACGCTGGTAACAAGCTTGAGTTTATCTTCTCTCTAGGTTCCGTCGCTTTATCTACCGGGACACTCATCTGCCTTGCATTTGTGTTTTCAAGATGCACATCTCCATCAGCACCACAAGATTTACATTTTATGAAGGTCAGTGTTCATCTGAACATGAAAAGTAGTTGAACTACCATTGTGGAACAGGTGAACTTGAGTGACTTTCCAACCGTCGGGAAACTTGATCTCCGGCGATCGTTCAGTATAAGCAGTGCGGATGTGTCTGGACTAGCAGATACAGCCACAACCGAGGCTACCAAGACGACAAACAGTGCAGCAGATAGTATTTCCCAGGCATCGGCCGCAGTTGGGACTGTCGCCAACCAAGCCCAGAGTCGCATCGAATCCATTGCCAGTGAGCTGAAAGTAAATCTTCCCGCGTACTATTCGGTCGGACTGTGGGATTACTGTCAGGGAAAGACGGTTGGGGGTCGGCCGTCAAACTGCACTAGACCATCGGCATCTTTCTCGTTTAATTTACTCGACATCTCCAAATATGTCTCCCCCGAGTTCAACGACCTGTTTCCCAGCAAAGACACCAAAGGTCTCACAGGATCGCTCAAACTATCCAAGTTCGCCATATCCGCCTATATCGTGGGCATTTCCACCACTGCCTGCGCCCTGGTCGTGGGTCTGGTGACCACTTTCCGTGAGGCAAAGAGCAGATGGTTAAAGGTGCTACAGATCCTTTCATCTGCGGTAGGTTTCATCACAGAATTCAACACGTTACAAATACTAAAGTCTTCTAGATAGCGCTTGCTTCTATCCTCATAGCCTCCGCGGTGGTGACAGCGATATATACGGCTTTGACGGGTGCCGTTGAAGTGGTGTTGGGAAGCTTTGGTGCCCATGCGTCGCTCGGTGTACGTATGTTTGCTGCCACTTGGTTGGCGGTAGCATTCTCTTTCTTCTCCTTGCTTACGTGGGTCATCGTCTTGCTTTGCTGTTGCATCTGAGATATATGTCCACCAGGCATTGTTAGATTAGTAGTTAGTGAAAACGTCACCATGATGGAAAAGTCTAGAAACTTTCATTTGCAACTATTCCGTATTGCAGAACGAGCGCTGCAAGACTGCCTTCAAAGCTAGTCCAGGCACATTCTTACATTTCTGCATTACGAAGATGATTCCAGGTGTTCCATTCCCTGTAGGTTCAACGGCTCCACCAGAAAATGGTCTGCATGAGGAAAATCACGACGGGGAAAGATGTGGCAGGCAGAAAAGCGGCAATCAATCGGGCAGAACTCTTCACGGGATGTCTGTGCATCACAAGCTTGGTCAATCAGGTCAAAAGTCGACTCTTGTAAGTTGGGGAGAGTTCCGTAAATATCCCCCAAGCTTTGACTGGGCTGATCCAAAATCTGTATTTGTTGATGTCGGAGCATTTCGTCCGATGCCTGCTCAACTAGCTCCTGCAGGTGTTTGAGCAGGCCATAGCAAGCGCGGTAGTAAGCATTTCCACCTTGCTGTCTACCGATCTGTCGGACAATCTCCACGATTTCGTCCATCGTGATATCAGGGAACATCCACTGCGCATATGGATTCGGGGCCTGTCCCCCGTCCAATGAGTAATTTAAATAGGAATGACCAGGATGCTGACCGGAAGACAAGCTCCGTTCCACCGATAGAGAGTATTGTTTCCTGCTAGAGTGGTGGTCGAGACCGATTCTTTTTGAGGTCTGGCAGATCAGCTTCACCTGACGAATTTTTCACTAGGCGAGACTGGCCAGCTTTGTCAGAAGCAGCCGTGGACAAATAGTAAATTGAAAAAGCAGTGTGCAGTGACTGATTGTTACGTACTATACCTGTACAAATATAAATTCTCGTCAAGAGCCTCGATCGAATCAATCAAACCATAGATTACTTTTGCAGCAAAATGCCTGATACCCCAGGCGAGAACCTTCGCGACTGCGCAATCATTACTCTCATCAGTGTATTTGGTATATCATACTTTTTCTTGTTTTCCGTCCAGTACTTGATCTTCCATTTTCCTCCTACGCCAGCCGACATTATCGGGACACTTTCTGTGGTGTTTTTCGCGTTCGGCGTAATTGGATGGTATCTACTGTGTCTATCCTATCGAGTGATCGCCGCCTTTCATGAAGACCAGGCGGCTTGCTGGCAACGGTTGGAATTTGGAGGTGTTCTGCTCCTGATTTGGACTACCACTCTTCCCACTGTGGTACTCCTGTTCCCTTCCCAGCTTTTCCTTCAGTTGGGGTACCTGGCCATGTTTAGCCTTGTCTTCGTGGGTAGCCTGGTAGATCTCGTCATGTACGACCCCAGTATTGCCATGGTACGGGTACGCTTTCCATATTACTGTGCCTCGCTCGGTATCTTTGCCCTCGTTCCAATGATCCACTCCTTCACGGAGTCGCCACATGCTGCACCTGAACTGGCGATCGCTTTCGGCCGCATGGCCATGATGAACACCATGGGCGCAGTGTTCCGCCTTCTCCGTCCCTTGGAGCGAACGGGGCTTGTTCCTGGATGGCAGCCCAGCCTCTACATGATGCACTTCATATTGGCCTACAACGCTTTCCAGTACTCTCAGGCTATTCTGCATAGTCTGATCTAAATGACCTCTGATGTTTCTCTGCGCTTCTGGTGTTCTCATTCCCAGCCGTGAGCACCATCCTCATTCGCTAGTTGACTGTGCTCCCTTTGGCAGTGCTCAGCCTACAATAGAATGAATTCTGTGCGATTGCCCTTTCTTTCTGTAATATCTTGCCTCAAGCCCTAGATATTTCATGGAATGCAACAGGCTTTCCAATAGTCACCAACAAAATCTACTCTTGTCTGTTGAGCCCATTCAATTTTCTTTCAGTTCCTCCCATGCGTTGTGCCATTTCGGTCAATACTGCTTTATTGTGACTATAAGATACTACTGGTCTGAATATCCTACACGCTAACTAGAGGTCTGTCTGTCTCACAGTGTTTGCCCGCATCGTTGGCCAGGTTTCAACCGCTACTGGACGCGGTTAACTGCGTTGATACCGTATCTAATTGTGTAGACCCACTTTCTGTAGCTATGCTCAACCATCACCTTCGCTTTGAGTGTGAGAGACATTCATCGTTATATATTTGCCATATCGCCCAATTTCCAGATAGTCTGATTTTGAGAGACGGAGCCTAGCCTACGAGTTGAATGTTTACAAAATGCTCGATTCTCTGCCCAGCGAAATTCTTTACCAGATTGCTGAGTTTGTCAGTATTGCCAACTGAAAATCCTGTCTTGCTGTCACGTCACAATGCTCATTCAGCCAGTTACCGCGAACCAGCCTACATTCCGTCGGCAGGGTATCTCGTCGTCTTCATGTTATCTTCAGTCCTATCGTCTACCAATCCGTCACCCTCCGTGCTGCAAGCGAATGGGCACTCAATGTCCTTGATGTCGACGCTTTCTTTCTGTATCACGACTATGGCAGGGCACAAGCCTATTTAAGGAATACGAAAAACCTTTGCTTTCAAGCGCCAATTCAAGTGGTTCGATTCAGTCGGTGCGCGTACTATAGTATCTTCCGGATGACAGGGATGAATGGATGCTCGCCAGATGCAATGAGTGAGGCCGTTGCTCATAAACATTTTCTGCAGGATCTAGAGCTCCAGATCTCACGAATACTGTCATGCCTGACACCGCACAACCTCCGTTCCTTTGAGTAAGGCATGATTCAAGTCCACCTTGCACACCGGGACTAATCTATAGCAGATGGCGACTTGGGACATGTATCCCTCAAGGTATCTTTGGGGTTGATGGCTACCTAGCTCGGTGCCAACCTCATATTCTTCATCTACATCTTCAAACAGATGGCACTTGTTTTCAGGCTCAGCCTGGCCTTGAAGGGTTGTCCCAACTCCATGACCTGAAAGTCCTAAGCTGGAATGGAATTCAGCATCGAAGCGAAGTTCAGTCGTTGCAACGGACTCTTCAATGCAATCACCTACATCTTCGTAGCTTCACTGTCGCATTCAAGCCATCCACATTTGCAAACTCCCTGTCCTGGAGCCTGTTGACCAGGTCGGGCGATGAGCCTGGTCATGCGCTAAGATCGATGCCGTTTGCCAGCCTGAAAGAATTGTCTCTGTCACGGATTACGCTTCCGACATACTTACCGCCTGATGATATTCTTACATTTCGTGGTCTCTGTTCATTAAGTTTGTACCACTGTACCAACCAGCTTCGTTTCCTCAGCTCACTATCTAAGGAGGGGGCAGCATACGGCTCGTCTATTTTGAAGGTTGTTTTGATATCCTCAAAGATGACCATCGATATATGAATGCGCTCAGTGAATTTCTCCTCTCATTTCGTGGGCTACAAAATCTTCATTTGCACCAATCAAATTTTCCTCCCCTGGGTGCAGCCTTCGTGGGAGCCATCCACGGGCACCCCGATACCTTGAAATCGCTCGTATACCATGAGCGACAATTGGTGCAACTAGATGAGAGCGGGATGTTTGAAGAGGATCGTGATGTAAACCCTACCTGGGCTGGAAAGTGTGACCACACGATTGACCTCTGTCCACTTACCTTTTTGGCGCTAGCCATATGCCCGAAAACTGCGGTGAGCCTGCTCGCTCGATTGCTTAAACGAAAGGTACTAACGAGATTAGCAAACGATTCTCGAGCCAACCCGGGCACACACGCAGCTTCAGCTCTTGCATCTTCGATTGAGCGGGCCTGAGAGATTGCATCAGAACCTCGCTCTGGAGATCAGGACTTTGCTCATAGAGTCGGAGCGGACCAGTTCTGAGGGCACTTTTGCGCCCGGATCCAACCTCTTGGACGACAAGCCAAATACTTACGATCCATCTCGCGTTCGCCAGATAGCTACTCTTCAAAGCGAAACGCCGCCGTCCATGCCGGCAGCCAAAGCATTCATTTCATTTGCCAGATGGGCATTTGGCCCACAGGGCATACCGTCTTTACGAGTGTTAGCATTTGGAGACTTCTCACATGAAGATCGGTATGAAGCCCAGCGTTTTCTGGTTCGCCGTCTTGACCGGCCGAAAGAATCTCGGGTAGTCAGCGAATGTCTTGGTTTCGTCCCGCTCGACTTCGCGGACTTGGAAAGTTGGGACGGACTTTCGGGCAACGGTGCCAGGTTTCTCGCCGCGTGCCCGGGAAATAGCTTGATGGAGTCGCCATATGATTTTTGATTGAGAACAAGTTGAAGATGGTCATTTTAGGTCAATGGGAACAGACCATTAATGAAGGCCAGTATAATGCATATATCCTCGTACACTCAACGTTACAGTATAATAGTGAGAGACTGTAAATGAATAGAAGCCTAACAGCCAGATCGGTACTGTACTGAAGATACACTTGACTTCGTTGGAGTAGACTTCCGTTGTCTTTCCAACGGCCTCACGTATGTGTGGAACTTTTCAGTCAGAGTGGGATCCTAACCTGGTGAAATACTGAGAGCCACTTTGTTAGACAACGCCACGTTCCGGTCATCGACCAAATACAAACACCAATGGACCTCTTATCCCAAATATATATAATCGAGATAATCGGGACGCCCTATCCCCATATCCCTGGGCGCAATCAAGCTTACATGCAAATAAACTGTGCCATGGATGCCTCCGCTCCGGTCACTGCAGGGGACCGCTCGTGTAAGAGAAGAAGAGAGGAGCACGAAGCGGGCGACTCCCGACTTGCCGGTGACCAGAACATCCCTACCAGGACAGCAAGTGATTCGCGTCGCAACAAGGTAACGTTCACCAACGTCGTACAATCAACACTTCTAGATACTAACAAATTCTAGGCAACACCCCGGGGCGTGAAATTGTCCCTTGTGGAAGAAATGAAACGAATCCTGGACGATAACCCCCCTTTCGCGTCCAAGACCATGGAAACCCTTGACCTGTACCTTTGCTTAGGGGAATCGTATGTGATCGACTCGGCGCGCAAGATCCGTTTGGAACAGGAGCAGCGACAGCTCCAGGCCGAGAAAGCCTGGCTGATACATGCGAACAACCGGTTGTATCAGGCTTGCGCCGACCGGGAACTGGTGCTGTGGGGCCGACAAGAAGCATTTGATACCGTACAGGACGCCGTGGTCAAGGTACTGAGATCACTGAGAGTCCCTTTGATGACTAGTTGACCACACACATCTGGAAGGATCCCTTGGTGAAGGTATTGGGTTGAAAATTTGGTCGGTGGGAGCCCAAGTCTGTGTGTTGGTGGGGAGGCGGGTTGAGAGCTGCGGACCGGTCGCTCAACGACCAAAGACCGGCGGCCAGTTTTACACCGCGTAGGGGTGAGCGCGCCTGGGTTTCTGTTTGCTAGACCTTCCGAGGAATTTCCAATTATCGCAACTCTTCCCTAAGGCGAATTTGACACCCCATGATTAGGATAATCTAAACGCGAGAGCATGCTGCTTCACTTCCAAGATTTGGGAAATGCTATGCACCTAGGTTGGAGATCCTTCTGGTTCAAAATTGTTAACATTATGGTTGGCTTCACTACTGAGAATCCCTCCCCCACTGATCCGTTCGACGTCGATCTTGACTCTCTTTGGACAGTGTTCCACGAGACACCTAGCATTGGGCGTGGAACTGAGACAGGTAATGGCTTTTCTTTCTATCACCAGAATTGGCTCCATGCTTCGATCACGGTTCGATCCACTTGTGTGGAATATTTCTTTGATGCGGGCAGTGCAGTCAGCCGGTATTTTTTGGACTGGACCGGATCCGCTGTGTCCCGATACACGCGCGGACGATCTGTTTCTCCACATCACAACTTTCCTGCTTGTGGACAACTTCCAGTGGTTGAAACTTAGGCTTTGCAAGCTGCATATCGCTTCACAGGAAGTTCTGGTGCAGTATCCTCTTTTTCTCCCTCGTGTAAAATCTCTACTGGGGAATTTGCAAAGGACGCGGGCACAGATTGAAGAAATTCTCTCTCAGAACTCATTGATGGAGAGCAAAAGTTGTCGCTTTCATCGCTTTCAGTTGAACATTTGCCCGGTTTCGGAGCATATGAATGGCAGCAGTGGAGCAGAGAGCGCATCAATCTCTGATTGCGTATGGCCAGAATCTACGCTCGAGCCACAATACTTTGTTAAAAACATCGTGGGCAGTTTCCAACACTGTTAGATTATAAGCTTGAAGTTTTATCTATAAGGATTGAAGAACTTCTACTATATTCACAATAACCATTTACTGCTGATTCATGGTAGAGTAATACGTTCTACTTCTCTAGTTATAGTTTAGTTACATTTCCTATTATCTCCGACCGGGTACTGTAGATGGGTCTCATACCCTTGAACACTAGACTACCACGAACATAGCGTTTGCGGGTTATTTTCAGGAGAAAAATAAGCATATTGCAGTGAGAGCGCGCAGGGACAGACAATTTGGCGCTTGTTTTCAGTGTACTGCATTGATGGTTTAACTATTCGCAGACTGTAAAAGTCAAGGTTGGGTACAGCCATAGGATTATGATTCACATCAAAGTCGTTGGTCCTGGGTTGGCAAGATGGTGGCGCCCGGACCGTTGAGACTGGTTTTGGTCAGTGAGTGTATCTGTGAAGGGCTGTAGCAGAATTGATTCAATTGTACTAGGCCAACATGCTGTTTTGCAACAATCTTAAGGAAAGAAGGAAGAAGGGGTAGGAGTCGGTCGCAGTCCTTAAGAGCGTCCTCGGGTAGGACCCACTAGAACCTCGCTCGGACCCCCTTCTGCTAAGGCGGTATCCGGAAAGCCATGGCATATGGTTAACCACCGGGCTCTGGCCCGTTACAGTACCCCCTTTCTCATCTTGACAGTCGATATGACGAGCTCCGCGCCCGTATCGTTCCGATGTCGATTCGCAGTTGAAATACGCCCGGAACATCCTTCGTACTTATCAAGCGCCTCACAGTCTTGAACGGAATCTAAGGGTTCCCAGGTAGTCTCTGCATAACCTGCCCATTTCACTAAAACCTCTGTTTTAGTCCCTTTTCCTACTCTGCGCGCCCTATGGTCCAATATTTCCTCGACCTGGTATTCCAATTCGCCATCGATTACCAGGGGAGGAGGTTGCGTATCGTCAACGATTTGCGAGGGTAACGGGTCCGATGCAGCAGGTCGTATAAGGTCCACATGGAATACTGGGTATACACCAGTTGGCATATCCAGTCGAACAGTGTGTGGAGACGGTACTTCCTGTACGGTATATCTCCCGTGTAACCAGTCAAGCTTCTTCGAATGCCGCTGGGACCGAATATTCTTGAGGTTCAACCATACTTTGTCCCCTTCTCGGTAGGTCGGTGCCGCCTGGCGAGACCGGTTGGCGTATTCCTGCTGCCTATCTTGTGCAGTCGCAATAGCGGCCTGTGCCCAATCGGTTGCTTCTCGAAGACGTTTCACGAACGCTTCACCCGCTCGCTGGGGGCCAGTACCACTAGGTATAGAGGGATTGCTTTCCTCGATGCCGATGGGATCAACGTGATAGCCATGCGTGAAGAAGAATGGTGACATTCCAATCGATGTGGCATCTCGATTATTGATCGCTATCGCCACGACTGGTAACAGTTCTATCCAATCGTTCTGAGCATAAGACGTGAAAGCCCGCAGGATCTTTTCCACTTCCTGGTTCGCGCGTTCAGTAGACCCGTCTGTCTGCGGGTGGAAAGCGGTAGAGAGTCGACGTCGAATCGTAAACTTTTCGCAGACGAGTTCCCAGAATCTGCTAACAAATTGAGGACCCCTATCACTCGTGATCGCGAGAGGTAACCCGTGGTGCATATAGAAATGCTTTAAGAATACGTTTGCTACTCGCTCCGCTGTCGTTTCGACCATGCCGACTAAGATCACTCCCTTTGTTAGTCGATCTGTTATAACCAGGAGGTTCGTGGCTTGATTGTCTTTCGATGGAGGAAGGTCGGTAATGAAGTCCATTGAGATATCGGCCCAGATTCGCTCAGGAATCGGTAGTGGTTTCAACAGCCCGTGCTTCGTATCGCGCCACACTGAGCTCCTGCCACACACGGTGCAGTTTCGCAAGAATCTCCTTACATCCTTCGCCGCTCCAGGCCAGAAGAACCGTCGAGACAGTATCGCATAGGTAGCGTCCCGCCCCGGATGACCCGTGACATGGGAGTCGTGAATTTTCTGAATAATACCGGTACGTAGCGGCTCACTTTCGGGAATCCAGATCCTTTGTCTGAAACACAGCAAACCTCTCTCATCCAAGTGACACTCCGAGAGGCTGGTTTTCGTATTCGTTTCGGCAGCGACTCGCCGTTCCCCGTCCTTTAATGCCTTCGAATACGCTTGATAGGTAGTATCGATTCGTCGAGCCTGTTGCCATTCTCGTTGTAGCTCCTCCTCTTCGAATATCTGGACCTCTCGTTCGAAATCCAGTAGGGCATCGTCATCGAAATTGCCTATGCGGGGGCGACCGGTGCGAATCGTAACCTTTTCAAATATCTTTCGCAACCGATTCGATAGCCTTTCATCTTTGAAACTTTGTGGCATATCCTGACCACGTCGAGAGAGTGCATCAGGGCGAGTTGCATATCGCCCTGGCCGGTATTGTAGCGTGAAGTCAAATTCACTTAACAGGTCTGCCCATCGCATCTGCCGCTCTGAGAGGTGCCTCGCCTTATTGAAGTAACGCAGGTTTTTATGGTCCGTTATGATAGTGAATCGAGGAACCATCTTCAACTCGGGTCTCCACTCCCGTAAGGCGCGAATTATCGCCAAGAGCTCCTTATCGTAGATCTTGTAGTTTGACTCGGCTGGGGTAAACTTCTGTGAGATATACGCGCATGGAGCCAATCTATCGTTATCCTGTCGCTGGGATAACACCGCTCCAGTAGCCCATCCTGATGCATCTGCTTCCAGCACCGTTTCCCTGCCTTCTTCGAAGTGAGCTAGGATCGGTGCGTTGACGAAGCGTTCTTTTAATTCGTTGAAGGCCTGCTGACACCCGTCGTCCCATTGGAACGTGGTGTCCTTCTTTGTTAACCTGGTCAACGGGGCCGACAAGGTAGCGAATCGGGGGATAAACGACCGATAAAAGTTGGCGAATCCTAGGAACCCCCGCACTTCACGAACTGTCTTTGGGGCCTCCCATGCTCGAATGGCTTCAACCTTCTTAGGGTCCACATGAATACCTTCTCCAGCGCGGATTATAAATCCAAGGTATTTGACGGTGTTCTGTTCGAACTCTGACTTTGCAATGTCACATTGCAGCCCGGCTTCCTTGAGCTTCTGCAGCACTTTGCCTACTTTTCGGCGGTGATCGGATAGTGATCCGTTCGAGTAGATGATAATGTCGTCGACATAGGCCGATACAAAGTCGTCAAGATATTGTTGCAATACCTGGTTGATAAAACGTTGGAAGGTTGCTGGCGCTCCGGTAAGACCAAAGGGGGTAACATTCCACTCATAGAGACCGTATCGGGTTCGAAACGCCGTCTTCCACTCTTCGCCTGACGCGATTCGAATTTTATGGAATGCCGCAATCACATCGAGCTTCGTGAACCACCTGGCCTTAGCTATATTCCTAAGGGTTTCGCGGATTAGTGGCAGTGGATATCGGTCTTTCACGCTTAATTCGTTCAATCCTCGATAGTCGACACAGAATCGTACACCTCCGCCTGGCTTACGCACCAGGAGGACTGGAGCCGCGGCGGGTGAGTTGCTAACACGTATAAAATTCTTGCCTAATAGGTCGGTTATCGTTTTGCGTAAATATAGCAACTCCTCCTTGTTCATGCCGTATAAGGGTCCATAAGGAGGTGTCTCTTCGTTGCCGTTTCGGTCGCGTTTCAGTGGTATTTTGTGATCGATTCCTGGGCGATGTGGCGGTAGTTTCTCAGCTAACTGCTGACTGAAAACTTTGAGCCATTTCCAATAATGCTTTGGTAGCTTTTCTTTCGGATCAATGTGCTTTTTTGGTTGCAACGCTTTGTCGATGTCGTTCAATGTAACCTTTCCAATCCTCAGCCGTTCCGGCTCCGAAGCGCTGTCGAACAGCTGTCGAACCGACTGCGCTGATACCTTGTTCACTCGCAAAGTCTTCAATCCAGGGGGTCCGATTGATGGGTCCCGCCTATTCCAACAGCGCGTTCGGCGACCATCTTTGTCGAAGATATCGAGATAGCCCTTCCTTGCCGAATATGTCCCATTCACGTCCCTTATCCATGGGTTTCCAAGTATGATATCATCTATCTGGTTCTCGATAATATATGCGAACACGCGGTGCTGTTGATGGCCATGGATATCGGCGTCGAAGTACGTAACGTGCGTGATTCGTCCTTGATTCGCTACTACTCCGTCAAGCACACGGGTACGGATTCGAATGCGCGGGAGATCGAGAGATTTGACGAGTTCACCGTTTACAGTTGCAAAACTTTGACAGCCCTGGTCGACTAGGGCCTTTGCGAACTGAATTCCATTCACTCTGACATCTAAGAGAAACGGTGGTGATTCGTCTTCTAAAAGTCTCTTGATCCCCTCCTGCTCCTGCTCGCGACTGGGAACAGGAGCTAGTCGTTTTCCGACTCGCTCTCGGTGACCGAGGAATCGGTCTCTCCTCCCATGGGTTCCGCTTCATTTCCCTCCGGCGCTGCCTGTGTCTTTTTCACTCGGCTACGTTTCGCCATAGGATCGTGAACCTTTCGGTCCTTCTTTGTTTGACCGGTAGCAACGCGACTTGGGCGCTCGGCAGGTCGATAGGAACACTCTGAGATGCGATGGTTATCACTACCACAACGGAGGCAAAGGCCCTCCTCGCGACGTCGAGTTAACTCTTCGTGACTGACCCATTTCGCCTGCTTCTCGACACCTTTTCGAGGGCGGTTCCCTCGAGGATTAATACGATTGACGTCGATAGTAGGAGACCAATCCATCTCATCCAGGTTCCTCTGTTGACGACGAGGTGATTTATTAGATCGACTCTTACCCAGATTCAGAGCGTCCATGTCGGTCGTAATTTCATGCAGGCGGCTAATCAGTCCCGAATAGGTAGCGGGAATACCGCGATTCATTAGCGCGACGCTCATCTCTTCGTTCAACGCGCCTAATAGAATCTGTCGTCTAGCTTCGTCCGGCCAATTGATAGCTCCGGCGTCAGCGAATTCCTTTTCAAGCTTTGGTAGGAATCGTGTAAACGGCTGCCGGTTTGTCTGCTTTATCTGATATAGCCTTCTTGCCGCCCGCGATTGCGCGTTCGGATCTCCATATATGCCCTCAAGATACGCGAGTAGATCGTCGGGACCGGCTGTGTCTCGCGAGTGTTTCACATACGTTCCGGTATTCTTCCATGCAAGCTTCTCAAGGCGTGAGAAGATATACATGAATTGGTCCTGCCTAGACCCGATCGCTGCACCGTCGACTGCTAGCTTATTTTCTATCGTGATCCGCCAAGTGCCCCAGTCGTTGACGTTCCCAGCGAAGAATGGCGGGTCCGGGAGTCGGGGCCTCAATCTTCGTGCGGTGGTCGAAATCGATTCGGCGGGGTTTGGCGTTGGTTCCGTGGTCGTTTCAGTGACGCTTCCCAGGGTCGGAGAGTTTGCCGTCTGCCTAGCCAGTATATTTTCAAGTTGACGAATTCTTTCGTCTTGAGCGGCGGTACGCTGCTGCTGCGCGCGCTGACCCTCTTCTATTTGTTGCATCATCGCCTGCGCCCACGCGGGCGGGGCCTCCTGCTGCTCCTGGTAGTTCATGGTAACCAGGTGTATTGTGTACTAACCGGTGGGGATTCGGTAGCGTTCTAATGTTCCAATCTTCTGGTGTGCCTAGGAATAGGTATCTTCTAGGGCTTTCCGATGCGTCTTGAGCGCTAAAGAGTTATGCGCTAGGTTTCCGTTCCAATGTAGACACGCCGTTGAACCGCAGTCGATTCAGGGGCGTGACCAATACGTTTCCAATGAAGGTGCCTGGGTCGACTCCCTAGGACTTGCTTGTGACCAATGGTACTTCTTGATATAGAAGGAAGATTGTTGAATGTGAAGGGCTGTAGCAGAATTGATTCAATTGTACTAGGCCAACATGCTGTTTTGCAACAATCTTAAGGAAAGAAGGAAGAAGGGGTAGGAGTCGGTCGCAGTCCTTAAGAGCGTCCTCGGGTAGGACCCACTAGAACCTCGCTCGGACCCCCTTCTGCTAAGGCGGTATCCGGAAAGCCATGGCATATGGTTAACCACCGGGCTCTGGCCCGTTACAGTATCAGCCTCTTTCCACCATGCTAGGCGCCCACGGATACCTGCCATCAAACACAAGACTTATGCATTTCCTACCTGTATTAAACCGACTTCGTGTTGAAGATATTCAACCGCAGCCCGCGAGATTACCATTTGAATCATGTACGCGACGTATGACATTCTCACCACAGCAATCAGGATGTTATCTTATCCATGTCGCCCATCTATAGAGAACATGAACCATGCGCCACAGACCTTGGGGCTATAAGGGGCAATTGAATTTGTCTTTCATCGTGTGATTGAGATCCTGTGCTAGGCCCGATCTCTTCTTATCAAGTGACTTTTCATCTTTATTTTAGTCCCATCATAGTTCTAAGATTGCTTGCTATCGTCCGCACTTCTTCCATACCTGCGGCTATGCGCTGGTTCCTAGGTACGGCTCTGTGGATCAACAACAGGTGCTGGGAATTCATGCTCATCATATAATTAAGCTTCGCTAAACTTTCTTCTGAACAGACTCGGATTGAAAGCGGCGGAAGAACAGCCTCCATCGTACTCCGGGTCTAACTAGCCCAAGAATATTTGTTTGTTTTTCGTAGTATACAGACCGGACAGGGAGAGTTTTAGAAGAGCTTTAGCTGATTTCTTGTTTTAGAAAACTGAGCCACAGGTTATGGAGGTCAGCCATCAATTAACGATTGAGATTTCTAATCGCAGGCAGAACTACAGCAGAGGCCTAGTTAAAGCAGAGAACGCTTTTCGTGACTGAAGCATAAAATTCAGGTTACCCCACGAGTTTGGATGGACGAGCTAGCTCAATTTTGATGGGTGATTCAGCGGTGATTTCACCAGCCGAATTCGACCAAATTGACCATCCTAACTTCACCGAAATTGATACACCTGGAGTCCGATGGGCCTCTTGATTCGCGCTAATTGGTCAATTGGGCCAATTTTCAGAATTGACCGTCAGATTCGAGTGGTCACGGCGTGGGTTTCGGTGAATTCGGGAGAATATAGGTAGGCTAATTCAGAGGATCAATTGTGATGATGCTGTAATAATCGGAAGTAAACTTGTCGAAGTTGCTAGACATACCTAATATTACATACAAACAAGAAAATATGAGCTGCAAAATAATCTCAAAACGAGCTGAATTGGTATAGACTGGTATGTATATGGACGAATGAGAACTACCGGAACCATCAGGTAAAGATTGATTGATTAAAGAAGAAAACCATTCAAGCGAATGGGGAAAGGACAGGTTGAGCTGTCCCATGGCGGTGTAACCGAGTATTCCAGTGACACTACGGATACCTCTCCTGAGGTGCTACCCGCATATTACATACTAACACATTGGGACACTGGGTTGGATATGGACCAATCTCGTGTCAGTGTAAACATACTCTCCAGTTTTCCACGACAGATAACCAATAGGAGAAGACTATGATCCCGCCCCGCTTTGCTAATACGAGTTAAACTAGCGAGACCCGTTCATCATGGACAGCAGCTTAAGGAATGAATGTCAATCCCTACATCGTCTCGCACCTTCAGTACTGTGCTCGTAGAAATCAGCAGTTTCTCATCCTCATTGTGGTGCTCATTCACATTACAGTGGGTGTCGAGAAAATGACGGGTATCTTTTATAGCGCCCTCCTATACTTACAGTGGAGACATTTTCTACCCCCAAAAATCCCGTCCCTCTTCATCTCAGACATCAAATGTCGGATATTCGCGCCCGGGTTGAACACGCTCCTACTACTCATTACAGTCAATTCCACCATTCAACTTCGCTCGACAATTGCGGTTATTCCAGCTTGTTTATTACGATGAATACAAGTCGTCAATTTTGATCAACTCAGATTGCTCCTAGGAACCTAATGAATTATATTTGGAGCTAATTACAGTAACGAAGATAGCTTACAACGTCCACAAAATGGTGTGTAGTTGCCTGTGCCAACATTATGCAAAGCCTTCAATCAGGCCCGAGCACACTTGAATCACATAGCCCAGAATCCTAATCAGAGTAGTAGTAATCGTAGTCCCAGTCGGGGATAATGTCTCTGCAGCTGGTCGGACCGTCGTTATGCCAATCGTCGTCGTCGTCATCAAAGTCATGAAAGATAGGCCCGAAGTCAAAATCAAAATCATTACCCTCCTCATTCATCGCATTATCCATGATGTCGTCATTCCACTGGTTAATTGCTTCTTCAATACCCTCCCTAGTCCAAGGCCCGCGGGCGTTGGACTGAGATGTTCCATCAAAGTTTGGGCTTTGCGAAAGCCGAATCCTCTCCTTGGTTGCTTCCAGTATCTGAACCTCCCAAAATTTCTCTCCAGGTCGACATAGCTTGGTGTTGTAGGTAACGAAGAGACCCGGTAACAACGCAACATCTCCCACGCAGTATTTCACAATTTCTGGTTTAATAGGACGATCATTGAATATCTCGTATTGTCCTCCAAGTGCGGGGTCATACAGTCGTCAAGTATTGAGTTTTGTCATCTCCCACGTCTTTTTCTCCTTTGCAGAAATCGTGCTGTCTTTCTCGACACATGCTGCTAAGCTGGCGAGAAACTCTTTCGGGCCCGTTCTTGTTCCCAATTCCATCAACTGGACGTCTCGAGCACCGTCAATGGCGATACTATAATGGCTGAATAATGCATCCGAGTCATGTCGAACGTCGAAGAAAAGTTTCAAGATGACCGACGATTCTAGTATGGATTTAAGAGATTTACCATCAGCATTGACAGTAGAAAATGCGTCAGCTCCCAGTCGGTGTATATCAATGAGATATACTTTTTCCTTTGGGGGCGCGTAAATGGTCATGACGAATATTGAACCATGACGACCAAGCTGATAGCCTTCCAGGTCGATGAGTAGTGATGGGGTATCAGTTCGGAGAGTCATCACCTCGCCTATAACAGACCGAAGGAGAGCCACCGAGTCCACGACGACGGGTTTGATTCGTGCCAGATCAAAGGCCATGGTAACTTCAAAGCTGAACAGCTCGAGTTCGTGATCGAAAATCGTCTAATGGTGGAGTAGAAATGAAGATGGGCGGGTGAGTATTTAGGAGTTTCGCTCTTCTCTTTTCAACTTGCTTTATTTCCGCCGTCTCTTTGCTACCCCTTACAGATACCCCTTACATTCTGCTTCGGAACACCACTGCAGTGCTAACGTCTGCCAAACCATGACTCTCCCCTTCTGCTTTCGCGCTCACCGCTAGGTTAAGAATGCCGCATGAGCGACATTCTTCGTCTATACCGTCAGGTTATTGTTCCAGGTACATGTCACCGTAATATTCTTTCTGTCAATTTTTCCTTCTACGCTGATCATACAAGTCCAAAGAAAATGGCCGGCTGGGTAATTCCTGCAGTCTTCGTATTGCCAGGGAAGATCTTGTAGGTCATTGATCGCTCATGTAGTTCTGAGGAAGCACCGGTTTGCCACTTGAGTGGACGAGTTGCCGTGTTACAGCATACAATGAATGCTTCCTGGGATCGAAGATTCGGGAAACCATGAGAAGAAGGTTCTTTTGATCAAGTTTAGCGAACCGACTTCCCGGCGGGAGGTATTCAATGTAACATTACCTGTATTTGAGCTGAGATGAACCTCAAGGATCAGATCAGAGCTGGAAATCCTCTGATCTCGTAGGGTCGTAAACGAGGATAGACAGCAAGGTAGGATTTGAGAACTTCTGTGTCCATGTTACACCAGCAGGGCTTTTGGCGGGCGAGTGGCTAGTTTTCGTATTCTTTCCTCGCATTCTTCAAGTGCAACCTAATCCACTCACCTGCCACCACTCATAGTGTCAACTGAGTCTTAAGACTACCCCCTCTACATAACTGATTCGCTTTAATGAGGGGCCAGAATATATCTCGAAGAATGGCCATTGCCACCAGATGGGAGCCTGAATGTAACAATTAGGTCTTGTTCCGAAGTTGAGAAACACTGAGCTCGTCCGTCTCGCCTGGAAAATGAGAGATACTCACTCGGCTCTCTGCCACTAAGGCTGAAGCATCGATGCAAAACTCTACGTCTCTACTTCTCTACATCATCATGCAATATCGAATACCTTATCATGGCCCTAAAGCCGGTGGAATGACGTCTGACTATATGCTGATTCCTACAAGGGTAAGCAACGAAGGTCAAGTAGGGAGACCTGGAGGCAATTGCCCTAAGCCTTCTATCAAAATGGCAGACCAAACCGTTCACGGAAACTTCAAAACCACCATGGTATATAAATAGACCGTACTTCTTAATTTGTTACTGCAGTCCTTTTAGATGGCTCCGGATGAGAGGGCTGCCATGATGCTGGCGACAATGCACTTGGCAGCATCCAATTTCAAGATGACAGGAAATGTGGTTCGCAATTGTGCCCATATCTAACAATAAACGTACATTTGGCCATAAAAGGTATGTAGAACAAGCGCGGTTTACCTTTATGGCTCCTTGTATGATATCATCAACACACCTTTTCGTCAAAAACGCTACGCACCAACAGTGGTTGTAACTAGAGCAACGTATAGATGAGAGTTACAGTAGAAGTAGCCAACAAATCCGGGTAGTAAAGCCAAGGACGGTTACATTGGGAGAGATAGCACCCCACATTCTTCAGCTGAAGTTCCTCAGCAAAGAACTCGCGGGTGATGCGTACATTTTCAGTCACATCTTATGGAAGAGCGTTTGCAAGTTTAAAAACGAGTCACTGCAGTGGAAACCTGAACGCATTCCAATTGTCATATCTCTCAACGAACATAGCAAAGAAAACTCGCTATGCAACCATCAGGATTTTTGGAAGGCTATGAAGTCTTGAAAGGCACCAAACGCCCTGTTAAAGACCTTGTAACTGAGTCTCCCCCGGTTGCGGATGCCAATCGTCAGACCCGAATTCTCCCCAACGATCCTGCCTTTAGATCAGCAAAGGACCTCTGGGGATTACTGCAGATAGCCGAAAAATGTCTACAAAATCATGTTCGGCTGACGATGGGTTACCGTCACTTACCTGTGACCCTAATGCTGAACCCGTGCAGATGCCACTCAGAGGACTTTCGCGCAATGTTTGGGAAGGAGTCCGCCTTGGGGAGGCTTGAGCAGATCTTTGACAGGATCGGCCTGGATATCGAATTTGATGTTTCCATATGGGACATCTTACCGATGATGAGCGACGAGTGGTTCGAAAGCATGATTGAAAATGGACGAGGGACAGAGCTTGGAGAGTTAATCATGCAAGGATTTGAACTAATAGGACACTACTTGGAGAGGTTTAGGCCTCCAGGTATCGTTGTCTTGCAATGTGCTACACACTCGCGCCAATGCACGAGATACCCATTTCTGCGGAGCGTCAATCACCCTTTGGCTCGTGCTCTTTGTTCATCCGTTGACAAGGCACTTGGAGGAGAGTGTGAGACCATAAGATACAAAGACCATGAGTTTTGGGTTGTATCGGGATTCCATCCAAGCGTCATAAACTATGAACCAGATGCCGTGAAGCGGAATACGCTTGCTACAACTCTGGAGAGGATTTTGTTATCAGTTTACCAGCCATACGTGGATCATTTGATTGACTAAAGCATCTTGAACCATTTTCTGGATTGAAGGAACATAGAAATGATACAGTACGGAACGTGGAAACGATACCCAAATGGCACTCCACGTAAATAAATCTGTAAAATATACGTCTCCTCAGGAAACTCGCATACGCTCTTGATTATAATTACATGGAGCTTTGATGGAAGCAGTGAAACCGTGGCATGGTTGAATACGACGCTCTGGAGTCTGTTAATAATGTCCTCCAAACATGTGACGTTCATCATTGTCATATACAAGAAACTATAGTATGCGAGACACAGTACATGCATCATAGAAACGATCTAAAATGTAAGATTAGGTTGCAATACATATTCTAAGTTACTTTCGCCACTATCCTTCCAGCCGTCTATAAATATAACTGAACTGAACATGAATGTTAACCTTAAAATTTGTTTACGATAATTGAACAGACCAGAGAGAACCAACCCACTACTCAGGCAAAAAAAAACGAAAACGGAGCAAAAATTATCCAAAAAATTGGAACGACAATTCGAAAAAAAAAGTTCTTCATTCTTTTTCCATACGATCTATATTCGCCCTAACAAGCTGCTGCATCAAAGTGACCCAAAATGCCCCTTTCGAAAAACATCTTCAAATACTTGTTTCATCATGTCATTCTTCCCCCCAGCTGCCACAACACTATGATGAGGATGAACTAGAGGATGGCTGTCCCCCGGAGCGCAGCCTCCACCTATACGCTCAAGAAGCTCTGGAGTCTTTCATAACAGAGACATCACCAGAAGAAAAAGAGATTTGGCATATTGTGGTGGGTATGCTTCAAGATTGGAAAGAAGTGGACAAGCGGGGTGCGGTTTGTCAAGATACCTTGACCCAGATTATATCAGACCTCAAATCCAAAGGTGTGTTAGTCCTCTCCTGGTTTTGAAGAATTAGCCTGATTGATAATGATAGGGGCGGCCGCTTTATACATCCGATCACAAAATTGCGGCTGGGTGGCATACTACGATAAATGCAATGACAAAGTGATTATTGATGCGTTTGAAGCGTCGCCTAGCGCAACGGACGTAATATCCGCTCCTGGGAGCCTTGCGCGCCAGTTACCTGGTGTGAGCGTTGCCCTTCCGGGTGGTTTGCTTGAGGATGCTGGGTTCTGTAAAGAGCTCTCTAAAAGCCTAACACGCCTGGCCACTGAAGAAGTGGGAGAAATGATGTTCAAGTCCCACAAAGCTGGAATACCAGTTCCGGAAGAGCGTGATACCACTCACCCTGGTCTTGTCACCGAAGGCCTGATGAGCCAACTTCTGGCATTTGGGGAAAGCAGCACAGCACCACTGTTTTACAAAAACACGCGGGATGACGTCAATTGGAGAAGTAGCAGGCTGCCTTGGAGAAGGTCCCCTCATTGGTTTGTGTTTCGGGTCGCACTTCATACAGTGCTTCAACGTGCTCTTCCTAACGGAGAAGGCCAAAAGCGATACAAGAATTTCATGCTATATCTTGTGGCTGAGCTTGGAATTTTATCCACGCGTATTCAACCAAGTGTGCCTGCAGATCACTTGGAGATCATCCGAGTTAAGACGTGTCGACGCCTTCTCAAATTAGAGGGGGAAGCCTACGAGTTCGTCCTGAGACATGCCAGAAAAGCGGAAACAGCCGTACGGGACATTTTGCAAGGTACCCAGCAGAAGATTGCCAGATCGACACTGACGCACATACCAAAATCGTTTACCTGTGTGCCCGAGGATTTCCATATATCGCTTAAAAATTCTCGATACTACCTGGAGTCTGCCATGTCTGCTGACCCCGCGGAAGTCGAACAATCATCTTTTGATCGGCGACACGAGCAACGCAACCAATTCAACAGATTTGGATTGCCAATTTTGAGAAGTGGCGATCTTATATGTCTAGCGGACTTTGAGAGCTGGGTCAAACACACACTGGGCTCTTGGTACAGCGCAACCGAGCCTTCAGACCATATGTGCTGTTTACTTGGAGAGCTGCTTAAAAGTTATTGCGATCTTGCTATCGAAGCTTACAGCGATAGCCCGGACGCCATGTCCATGGCTATGGTATGTATCATGGAGCTTTGGGTCATTTTAGACAAAATGTGCATTGTTGTCTGCCCGCTTTTGGGGTCCTACTCCCCTGAAATACCGGATAATTTTCTCGAGCCCCTGCTCTTACCACAATTTTGCGAAATGCAAAGAGCTAGTAGGGTTGAAACATATATTCGTTACAGGAAACGAGAGCAAACAAGTGGTGTTCCAAGCATCTTTTCCGACCCCGGTCGGCCAGGATTCTCTGTTGCTTTCTTTGATAATTCAGAGATACACCAACGGCTCCGGGAACAAGTAGAGAGGCATGCTCGAAGTAGCGTCGATGCGAAAAGAGTGGAGTGGCAAATAAAGACTCAACTTTACGAAGAACTTATGAACCGGGCTTTTCGAACCCCGCACCAGTGGGACATTGATTCGCGCGGGAGAAATTGCCACTCTGCGGTGTGCCCGTGCTGCTCTATCGAGAGTGATGCCAGAAACCTGAGCATAGATGTATACGAATGGCCACTCCCGGTGGATGAGAATATTCTCAAATCAGTTGTTTTCGAGCTACAATGCCCACATTGGTTTGCATGGTGGCGCGATATTACTTGGAAAATAATTCAGGATCTTGGCCGACGGCGAAGCGAGCGAGGTCCCGATGTCCAGCAGAATCTCCTTTCATATAAAGATACGCAGCAGTTCTGCGTGAATCATGGTCAACGCCTCACTCTAGGATCAACAGCGAAGTCCTGGAAGAGAACTCACTACAGTAATCGACACTTCCCTATTGCTTTCAATGACATCACTCCACCTAATGGGTTCCGGCTTCGAATTCTTGATAGCAAGGATAACAACTGGGTGGGAGATCAGAAAGATTACCCTTCGGTAAAGCGGTGGTGTACATTTCACCTCCCACCAGGGCCATACTCTTGCCTTCAATACACAGTCGACTCCTCTGCACACTCGGAGAACCAGGTCATAGCGGACCAGCAGCACTGTCCTTCCGAGATTAGTCTGCATGAATTCGTCGCGTTCGGCTGCCTCCGTGCAGGAACAAGAGTGCAGTGGCATAACATAGTCCGCGAGCTGGCTTCATCTTCACTTTCAATGAATGAACAGGCGGTGGGCTTGCTATTTCGTCAAGCGGCCTGGGAGCTCACGGGCCCAAACCCTGGCTCAGAGCTAAGAGAAGCTCACGTATCATTTAACAAAGATGGCTTAGGGAGCCAACTGCTGGAGTGCTTGGAACAAAAGCTCAGTTCCATTGAAGCCAACTGGAACGAGCATTACACGCTTCATACTCTTGTTACACTTGGAATTCGAGCTCTAAGCTTGTCCAATGGGTTCGGAGATGTTGACAGAGCGGCTTCTTTACTGCGTCGAAGCAGAAGAACGTGCTTGAAGTGGTGTGAGGCTTTAGCAGAAAGACTGGAGAGTCAAACAGATGCGCAATGTGAAGCCCAGCAATTGCTTATCGTTAAGATTGGCGGTATCTGTCAACTCACATATGCGGTAGAGCCACAGCATCTTCCGCTTGTTCTAGATAACCGTACCGACCTCTTCCATTTGACAAGGTGCTCAATCTTGGTTTTTGAGAATACGCCGCGATCCCGTGACCATCTCCCATTCGACGTTGGAAATAGTCTTATATGGACAACCAAAATTCTTCATTACCTTGAAGAACATGCCCGTCAAATGATTGCGGATGATTCATCAGGATTTAATGAAGCGATAAAGATGAGCATACCTGATCTGGAGATTACGTCTTCGTGGACTACATGTCCGGGAACACTGTCGCGCTGGGTTGCCAACCAATCGATTGCTGGGCCCCGTGAATGTCCACAAGATATCCATTACAATCTGCTCAGTGGAGAGCTTCTTCTAGCGAACTGTCCCCCAGGACGACTTCTTGAGGAGTACACCAACCTGCTTTCATTTCAGCGCATATTTGGCAATGTGAGAATGTGGTCCACCATAATCCCTCAGTTGCCAGCTTCCATGCTAACTATATAGCGAACACTTACGGTACTGCCCTCAAATCTAAAAGGGTCAGTATTTATGTCGACGATCCTTTATGAAGGATATTCAGTTAGTTTTCCTGGCCATTTTCTCGAACGACTAAGATATTAAGTCTGTGTCGCAGATCCACTTTTCATTGAACGCAAAAGGTCTTATAATAAAGGCACGAGCCGAACATCAGCTGCTACAGCTTATCCCCCACGAAATTTTGGCTGGAGATTTTCCGGAGGATTTAGTTTCGAACTATGGGCATTGGCTCAATTTGGAGACCGGGACACTCGAGTTTCGCTCCCTTGAACATCTATGGATCCCGCGGTCGAGTAACTGGAACCTCTTAATGAACGCTGCGCCAGGAGGGATCTCAACCATGAGCAGATGTGATAATGCATTGATCGACATAAGGAGCCATCTTTTCCAACAATTAAGGGCTGTTTTGGAGGTATTGGATGATCCTGGATATATACATGTCATCCAGACTGGGAGAGATAATCGCAAGTCCGTGGAGGTCGACATGGTCCGACTTCGTCTAAAATTCATCATCAACAAAGCTGGCGCGCTCGATTGCCAGGAACTTAACGCAATGGTTGACCACGACCAAGATATCGGATGTTTATATGGTCTACGGAACAAGCTTGTGCTACTGGACACCAAGAAACGTTGCCGCTCCGTGCTGATACCCTATGGAAGCGTTCAATTAATCAAGACCAAGCACCAAACTTCTGTGACTGTCAATGCACCCAAAGGATCTTATCGGAAGTATTTTCACTACTCGCTCGATCGTCATTTGAAGGTTTTACAGGGGTCATTCGACATGTTAGAGATACTTTATCTGGCATATATGCACGCTGTTACGAGCCATATTCTCCCTGATCCTGCAACAGAGCGTTCAGGGACTGCGGAAGCCATACGAATTTTAGGGCAGGCATGCCTGAGAACCTCGTTTCCACTTAGCTCCGAAACAATTGCGCTCTTAAAAGTCATTGCAACCCTGACCCCTCGTCGTCGCTACTACCCGCGTCATTTGAAGTCCATGCAAACCGTGTCGTGGAACAGTGAGCTTGGCGAACTAGCCCAGCACGATGATTTCCGAGTCCTTGCACAGGAAATCGTGGAGAATGCAAGCAGGTTTTGTACACTCCATGGTGTAAGTGACGCCGATCGTGATGAAATGATGGACTGTTATAAAGATCGTGGAGATCAAAATCTCCTCGAAAGAGCCCGTTCTCGCAATTCACAGTTCCACTGTTCTGAATATGGCGGTAGTGCAGCACGTCAACTACCTCAGCCAACATTATATAGGTCTCGTGACCGTGATTATCAGAGTGACCGCAGTCACCGTGTTTATAAAATCGCGACCCTGGTGAGAAACTGGCGGCCTTGCCTCTCACAATGCTCTGATCTTCTTAGAAGCGTGGGGTCTTGGAAAAGTGTCCGGCTCTCATGGACCTCTGTGCAGGACTTTACCTGCTCAGAGCTACTGAGATTGTCCTTCAGAGACGCATGGGGTTCTCTGTATGAGCTTTGCCGATCCAGTGATCAAGGCAGAGACTCATACAGCCTCATGTCTCTCTTTTGCACGATTGCATTTTCTGGAAGGGAGGAACTCCAAATTTATCCACTTTTAACTGTCGCATTTTCTGGCATATTTCGGGACCTTCCATTTCCGTTCAGTCAACGAGAAGCCCTTGACCTGGAAGCGGGCGAAGAAATCGATCCTCAAGAAGTCAATGCAGCAATCGAAAGAAATTACAGCCATTTCTTCTGTCCCACGATCATCAGAATCACCAAAGCACAAAAGAGAGTGAGCAAGCAGCGCCAGGAGGAATACGATCTGCAGAAGGAGGCCGACATGGAGTCATGCCTAGAGGCCATCAGAGGACAATGGCCTTGCAAAGTACCTCAGCTGCCTGAGATTGAACGGATGGATAAATCAGGGGCTTCGGAAGCATGCTCGTTGCTCTGCACGAAATGGTACCAGAATCGCCAATTTCTGGCCTTTCTTCGCTTGGTTCAAGAAAACTTGGATACCACAGTCGACAATGAGCTTGTGACCGAAATCGGAATTCCCTCCTCACCGCCTGGAAAATCGTTCTGTCCTCGTCCACCGTTTTCTCCACCCGGGCTCTTGAATATTCTGTCATCCTCCAATCCGCCTAGCCTGCCGAAACAAAGCCCACCTCTCAAATTCTCTCTGTACCGCACGCCACAATGCTACAATGCCGAGTTAAATACAGAACTTCGGTCGTTGATTTTAGGTTTCCGAGAAAGTTTAAATGCATGTCGGCGCGAGCTTGGCGAAAGTCTTGAAGAGAGTTTGGAGGCTCTCCAGGAAGCAGACATGCCTTGCCCTCCAAAAGCGCTCCCAGTGGAGCGGAGCGTCATTGCTGAATACTACGCTTTTCAACAAAGTCGAAGAGAAATGCTCTGGGCCATGATTAAAGAATCATTGAAGTCGACAGGAAATTTCTGGGAGGACGTTTCAGAATCGATTCTTTCGCCGTATATCACCAGTTTCTCAATCCTGTCACTTCTGTCTGCGAATCGTTGGAAATCAGTACCAGGGTCTTGGAAAACCACTATCTTGACATTTGCAAGCAGCATCGCCTCACTACGTCGTGCCGAACGACTATTAAATTGCTACGATCGAGACGATATTGACGGATTTTTCAAAGAATCAGAAAATGTCAGTCAAGAAGGATGGAATGCTCATGATTACCCTGATTGGCTACTTTTCGAGATTGAAAGCAACCTCACCATCCGCGAATCACAGACACAAGTGGCTCTGAACATTATCAGACCAGAAAGCTCAGCAAATGCGGTTATGCAATTAAACATGGGTGAAGGAAAAACTTCTGTGATAACTCCGATGACTGCATTGACGCTTGCGGATACCAGTTGTTTGCTTCGGTTGTTCGTCTTGAAGCCTCTTCTGAAACAAAGCGTGAATCTTCTAGCTCAACGCCTTGGCGGGATGCTAGATCGGCATATCTATCACATTCCCTTTGCAAGAGACACGCCTTTGGATGAACCAATGATTGACCAGTTGCGCCAGATATATCTGGAATGTCAAAGAACAAGAGGTGTTCTAGTAGTTTTGCCGGAGCAAGTCCTGTCATTTCGCCTGGTGGGTTTGGACTTGATGGAAGGAGATCCGAGACTAGCCCATCAAGCGATAAATTTGGAAAGATGGCTGCAAACCAACTCCCGGAACTTTATCGATGAGAGCGATGAAGTTCTTGACCCCAAATTTCAACTCGTCTATACAGTTGGCACCCAGCAGACAGTCGACGGACAGAGTGATCGATGGGAGATCACACAGGCTTTGCTTGCGTTGGTTGCTAGTGAAGCCGAGAAATTAAGCTTGCAGCATCCAAATTGCCTGAATGTTGAACGCAGCGGAACTCGTTATCCAATCTTCCATTTTCTGCAACCAGAAGCGCCTGACAAAATAATTGCGAATGTGCTTGATATCATCAGTGAGGAAGGTCTCCCGGGCTTGCCAATTCAACAGTGGGCTCGGCGTGTTCGACAAAGTGCGCTTGACTTTATCCGCTTCATGGACACTACAAGGGGGTGTAGAAATGTCATCCAGGAGAACTTCCAGGGAGGCGTTTTGCTCCGCAAACTACTAGTCTTGCGTGGTCTGTTCGCTCATAATATCTTGAAGTTTTCCCTGGCTAATAAGCGCTGGCTGGTCGATTATGGCCTACATCCCTCCCGTTGTCTAATGGCTGTCCCATTTCGGGCTAAAGGCATTCCTTCCGAGAATGCTGAGTTCGGCCACCCCGATGTCGCCATCACATTGACTTGCCTGAGCTACTATTACCAGGGTCTCACTACTGAGCAAGTACGACTTTGCTTCTCCTTGTTGGGAAAGGAGAATGACCCTTCAGTACTGTATCAGTCCTGGATCTCCAAAGACATGAGCTGTCTCCCCCCAGCACTGAGAGTTATTAGCGGAGTGAACCTGGAAGACGCACAAGTTTTCTGCAGTGTCCTCTACCCTCACGTGCAATACCAAAAAGGCATAATCGACTATTATCTTTCCCATGTCGTGTTCCCGAAAGAGGCCAAGGAATTTCCGCGGAAGCTTTGCGCATCTGCCTGGGACATTCCTTCCCGCGAACATCAACCACTTACGACTGGGTTCAGTGGGACGAATGACAACCGCCTGCTTCTCCCTAGCTCTATACCTCAACGTGACCTGCCTCATCTTCAGCTCACAAATGCGATGGTGCTACGTTGCCTATTACAAAAAGAAAACCGCGCGTGTGTTTTAGCACAGGACGAGAACGGCTGTCAACTTTCTACCACCCACTTGATTGATTTGATCAGGAGTCAGGATCCTCCAGTAAACGTCATCATAGATGTTGGAGCTCAAATCCTGGAGTCAAGTAATCAATGGGTTGCCAACCACTGGCTCTCCCGGTCCACGGCCGACGATGCTGAAGCCGCCATCTTCTTCGATGAAGATGATGAAGCCGCAGTAGTTGATCGAGAAGGTCACGTTGAGAGACTTTTGTGCTCATCATTCCGCCAAAGAATGCATAGATGCCTGGTCTTTCTGGACCAGCAACACGCGCGTGGTGTTGATCTGAAACTTCCATCAACTTATCGAGCCGCCGTGACGACGGGCCCTCGTTTGACAAAAGATAGACTTGTACAAGGTAAGTATCTCCAAGCTATATGAATGCGGGATGATATCTTTCTCACATTTTGTTAAGCGTGTAGCAGAATGCGCGGCCTTGGAGTTGGCCAATCTGTACTATTTTTCATTCCCCCCGAAGTCAGACATGGCATGAGAGTAAACTTTGGATTATTGGACTCCTTCTCCGTCATCCAATGGACACTCACGCAAACATGCGATACGTTGGAAAGCCTGAGGCCTCTTTGGGCCTCGCAAGGCTTGCAACATCACAAGAGGGACAGGTTATGGAACATGCTTACCGAAGGAAGTACATCTGCTCAAGATGTCGTGGCACGAATCGAAGAAGCTGAGGCGCAAACATTGTCTGAGCTTTACGATCCTTCTCAGATGCCCGGAACGTCTACTTTGGATGAGTACATAGATCCAAGCGAACCTAAACTACGCGAGCTTCTCGTGGAGTCGCTTGCTAGCGTCGGGATCCCAGGCGGCCCGACACTGCACGAAGAACAGGAACGCCAGATCACTCATGAAGTAGAGAGAGAACAGCAAATCTATCGACCCCCCAAACAAAAGCCCCTCTCTCATCATGTGCATGAAGATATTCGATACTTTGTGAAGTATGGCCAATTTCCAGACAACGGGACATCTGCAGCCAGTCTGGCATTCGACGGTCTTCGCAAAACCTCTGTTGGACACTTTGATATTCCACCATCCTTAGGTGCTCGGCTTTATGCTTCAGAAGATTTTGTGAAAACTGTTAAGCGAGCCAAGGCCACAGTGGATGACCAATTCTTGAAACCTGTTCACTGGGTCTTATCCAATTCTCACAATGATGACTTGCTAATATTGAGCCAACATGAGGCCAATGAGCTCCTTCCTGACATTCGAGTCTCACCAACGACAAAATTGCACGTGTATGCCTCAAAGACAACCAAAACCATGTGTTCTTTCGACAACCTAGCTTTTCTCACCGCGGGCGAAGCTCGCACCGATCGGACTTGGTCTCGCGAGATAATCCAAGGCTTATCGCTATTCTCCGGAAGCCTTTATTTCGAAGATTTTTCGGCTTATGAATACTTCCGGAACTTCCTAGGTCTGGTAACAGGCGTTTGTGGCGATATTCCGGAAGGGCGAGTCTCTAACGAGGGGTTTGTTGATGAGGAAACGCGACGGCTGATCGGGTGGCCCACGCTTTCGCCATTTGAACGCAATCCCTTGCCATTCCTACGCACACTACTCAATCTTAGAAGTAAAGGGCATGGGTTTTCCCAGACCCACGTCGGCATGGTTCTGGATGTCCGTGCGCTGACAGCCGATCACTTCTAGGAAATGTGCGCGTTCTGTTGTACCTTGTTCAAAGTAGACCGAGATCGCAATCTGATGGGCTGTGATAGCCACATCTCTCAAGTATCAATTAAATCCAACTCCCTAGAATAAGAAACGCCGCCAATCTTCAAATTGAAATGTAGTAGTTCCATACGTACGAAGAGGAAAAAGGTTGCGCTAGTGAGTCAGACACCCATCTGGTTTCCGTCGCTCCTGGGAACCAGAATCTGTCTGAGTATTCTGTAATACTGGAAACCCCTTTCAGGTCGCTTTCTTGACATATAAATCCCTAGCACTCCCATTCAAAGCTTCGTAGGGTTTTATTTAGAAAGTAGTTCATTCTCTCCTCTACATAATGCGATTCCGAACGTCTTCGTCCGCCGAGACGCTTACCCAAAATCTTCAGTATGCTCTGGATTCCTGCTCACCAACCCCAACAACGGGTATATCGAACCAAATTTCAAACCCTATTGGTCTGGGAGCAGCCTTTGAATATAAACGAACACAAAAGAAGCGACTGCATACAAATAGGGGAAGCCACAAGCCTCCTCTGAAAACGCTGTTCCCGTGTCCTGGTAAGCAAAACTCTATGCTATCCATCTCAATTTCCCAAGCTCGCTTTTCCGAACGCGCGCTAATGTGACATAGAAAGTAGAGCATCAAATCTCAAAGTCTAGCCATTAGGCCATCCAGAGCACGGTTGGCGCGCTGTTGCTGTACTTAAAGGCGTGACGGAGTTACTTTGTTGTTTAAAACGCAGTGTTATGAATGATTTTATCGCGAAGATAGCGCGAAAATATAAGACCGGTACCGAACACGTTGTAGAAAAGATTAACGTATGCGAAATAGTCTTCAGTGGAGGCGCGTAGATTATTCATTTCCTTGTCCAACTTCTGGATCTCCTGATGACGCCGCCGGAGTAATCTTAACCTTTCCCTTCACTAATCTATAAAGCCATGCCATGGTTATCAGGCTGACATCAAAGAAGTCGAAAACGTTTGCCCCACCGAAAATGATGGCGTAATAGGTCCACGACGAAGATTGTGGAAGTGATATTTTAGTAATAAAAATTGCCCAAGGAAGCATCCAAAAGATGTTGGAACCAAGTGCTTGGTAAAGATACCACCGAGGTGATGTGGCGAGGAGAACAGCTGCAAGTTGGTAGCTCAGACCGTAGAATATGTAGGTCCAGTCAACGACCTGAGTGCGTCAGTGACTAGTACCATTTCAAAGTTTCTCGTAGTATTGGACTTACCTTCCACATTTCTTGAGTGGTTTTTGCTACGGTTCTCGAGCCAGAGAGGTAATATGCAAACGACTGAACTCCCTGTACGGAAAGAGATGCGAAAAGAACGACTTCGTAGACAAGACCGACCAAACAGGACATAAGGGCAGGCCGCAAGATCCCTATATGATTATCAGTACCGACGAAAAATCCCTTCGCATACTACATCTTACCTAAAACCTCTTTGCGGGATGCCTTTGGATACTGTGCCTCCTTTGACGCTCGGAAAAATGCCCAGTTATGGCCAACAAAGGCGAGTGTAGATGTTTCAAGCGCCTGGACAGGTACCATAATGAGGCCCCAGCGAATAGTATTAAAGACACCCCAGGCAGTTGCGTAAGTTTCACCAAGTTGCACGATCTCATGCACAATCCAGAGGTAAATGGCATTTCTGATTGCAGATTCCATGAAGGTGTAAATGCTTGGTCGAAGCAAAATCTTGAGCGCCGAGATGCTCACATAAAAATGGCATCGATCGCTCGCATCTATTTTGCGACGTGCGATAATCAATACGAAGTTTGATAAGCCCGCGAGAGCGGAAAGACAGTCACAAGCTAGCCGAATGATGGCCTGGTGGATGACAGTTGGCGTTGAGTGGCCGACACGGAACCTTGAGATAATAAGCAGGTCTAATAGTATATTGATCATGAACTTGCTCGAGCTTATCACCAACGGCACATCGGGGTTGTCCAATGCCCGTGTCGATGAGGATAAGGCTGCTTCCACCGCAGAGGTAAAAAATTGGACAGAAGACAGTCTAATGTACGTCATTGAGGATTGTCGAACCTTAGCGGGAACAAATGCCGATGCAAGACTTTGCGGATGAATCAGAAATATGACCATGACCACAAAACCCTGCACGGCTGTGGCTGCAATCATGGTGCACGTCAGATCCAGACGCGAGCGCATAGACCGGGTGGCATTATCCCCTATCAATAACCACGCCGAGCGAGGGAAACCCTCATTTAAAACCTCGACGATCACTCCAATATAGGTATACACGTCAGTCGTCACAACTTGACTAGAGTCAATCTCCGCAACCCATAGTTTGCTGAGAGTACTATATAGGGCTGGCAGAACAAAGGCACCTATGTTGAAGATAAAGGAACCCCAATAGCTATTGAATCAAGGCCAGTTTCAAAATACCACCTGCATTTGGTCACTGAGTCTTGTATTACGCACGTTTGGCGGCTCAGGTGCCCGCGAGCCAGCCGGAAATAACCTACGAGGCTACCAGACCCGCTGGCATCTGGAATTTGCGTCGAAGCTGACGGTCCCTTTGCCGAGGTTGCCTGTCTTTCCATTGCTCGAGACGAAGGTGGAAACAGAGGGAAATAAAATATACACGGACAAGGCGAATAAAATATTGCCGATTGGTTATTCGGCAGGTAGCCAAACAACTGTTGATTAAAGGATAGCAAGAGTGTGAGTCCCTTTTGTTTGAGTGCTGATATACCAAGAGGGAGGAGAAGCACAGGAATACCTGAAGGGACCAGAAGAGGGGTATTGTGCACGACATTATTGCCGTCTTGGCCCTCTTGGGTATGTGAAACGTGATCGAACGTTCCACGCCCCCGCGCATGGCGTAAAATTACACGGCGGCTGTATCCGAAATCCAACAAGACAAGCCCCACATAAATTGGGACAAAGTTATTCCATTTCAAATACGACACGTCTCTAACCGAATACTTGCTAAATTCTTCAGCATTTATCAACCAATCTTCTCTATTTGAGGCTGCACTCAGTCCGGACCCTGGTCTCTACCTCGCTGGAAGTATGAAAGTGTCTTGCCATATAGTTATTCAAGTCAGATACAGCAACAGCAAACGAGACGAATGAGCCAAGAAAGTGTCGCCATTATTGAAAATGACACCGCAAGCCACAAGGTCGCAAATATATGTGGGCCAAGACTCGCCTCAACGCCGAAATCTTTGAGAACGGCTTGAATTGCTGCCTTCATAGTGACGTAAATCACTGTACTACCAACTGCAGCGCCCATAACGAACACACTCGCGATCTGATTTGCTAGATTAGTCCAATTCAGTTCCGGTTTTAAATTAACTTACGAAAGAAGATAATGCAGTAACGACATTTCCCCAGGCAGAAATCAGATTCACAACTACTAAGGCAAAGGTAGCCGCGGTTAATAAAAATCCGATTATATAGGCTGAAATTGACCATCTTGATAGGGTTCGGCTTGCTGCAAGGAGCTTGTCAAAACCCGGAATGATTGATGCGGCATCCTTAGATACTGAGCCAAGGATGCTTTCAAGGTCAAATGAGAAGGATGTACTGGGTGTCGTGCAATTAGTTCCCCCACGTGTATTCTTTTGGCAGTCGCCCCAGATCCCTATATTATAGGAGCTTGGGAGTTGTGTTTTAATTTCATTGGCCAAACTTTGAAGCTCTCCGTTCGTTTCAGTAGCTGCTGTTTTTGCGGCACTTGTTGCCTGAGATATAGCCGTTTGTACAGCACTAGCTGCGTTCCCTGCGATATCACCAGCGTCTGAAGTCACCGTGGATGGATCCACTCCGCCTATATTGATACTACGACGGAGATTAAGGGGATCAATGCTGGAAAATCCGGTTAGGTTGACCTGTTGAGTGGTAATATTACTTCCAAAAGATCAAGTTGACCACTAACCTTCATGAAGTACAGATTAGGAGGTGCAGAGGTCGAGGTGCATCCACTGAAAACAACCGCTAAGCAGATCAGAGTCCCAGACGAGAAAATCACTGGTAAAAGCCCACCCAAACGACCGATCATGCTTATTTTTGAAATATAGGAAAGGGTATGAACAAAATTGGAACACCTAAATGGAATCGAATATCATTGTGATAAATACTAGGCAGCTCGTGGCCCTTATATCTAGGTAAACTTCAAGCTTAGTCCAACGTATTCTTGCGGCCCGTGATTAGCAAGCCACCGAGTTTAGCCAGTTGGTAACTCACAGGCAGAGATCCTATCTGGATGAAGAACTATACCAAATTATAGTGAGGGCAGCACTTTAGCTGTAGCCAAAACATTCACTCGTTGCATCCAAAATGATATACATACAGTATGGCTGGATAGCGTTGCTTTGCGTTAGAGATGGTTACTCACTATAAATACTCCCCAGGCCGAGAATTGATAGATTTCAGAGATTCTTACCCCTTTCATTAGTATCTTTCACCTTTTAGTATAGTAGCTGAATCAAAGATCTTATCATTTCTGGATCCTTCATTTTGAATTAATTATTAAAAAAAATATAAGATGGTAATCCCAGATTTCTTCGTATGTTTTTCGGAAAGTATATATCATATAGCACTTGAGAAAAGAAAGGCTTTGCTACAGTATAGAGTACACACATACAATTCATTAACGCCCGGCGGCTGAGCCGAAAGGGCAACTAAAACTAATCTATCGATACACGTCCTAATATACATCTGCCGTGTCTCCTTCGAGCCCATACATGGATCCTTGCAGTATATGTGCTCCCTCTCAGCTGTCAATATCAAAGGGATCCCTGTGGGTTAGTAAGTTGATTAGTAGACTGGCTTGAAGGCGCTTCTTCAACTGTTCAATATCCTATCTTCGGCAGTTGAAGCGCGTCCACCATTTGTGGCACAAGGTGGTAGGTGTAGGTTGGTGAGGGGGTGTCGTTGTGTTGGTTGACGTGGCTAGGTGGCGTCGAGTCGGCCCGTGGCGATCGCGAATCGTATTGAGGCTCGCACAGCTTCCAAGTCTGGTGTCCATTGCGGATTATCAGAAGGCGATTTCCCGCCCAGAAAGAAGGAGAGATTTCTTCGGTGAGTTTGGCTACATTGCAGTAGTGCTATTCGTTGTGTGGTCCACTTCCGACATCGAAAGAGGAAGTGTTCCACGGTCTCTTTTGCTTGTCCACATGCACACTGGTCCGTGTCTGCAACGTTGATCCGGTAGAGATAGCTATTGAGTCTGGCCATACCAGTCCGGAGTTGGGTAGTATAGAGTACTGTACCCAGGCATGTATGAACTTCTGTTTATAGATTAACCATGTATCTTTAATATAGGTCATCATTCGGGGATAGGACTTAAGAGTATATCCTCTCGAGATTAATTAGATCCAGATTCGTAATCTTGATGGCAGTCAAGTGACACTTACAACGCTATGAAGTGGTATGGGAGATGGCAGTCGTTCTTTTGTCTAGATCTTGCCTCGGGGCTATCCAACAGCTCATGTTGACGATCCTCACCTATATTGGTCGGCAGGCAAGCAGGCACTTAAGTTGATTTTATTGTACTTTGGGTAAGTCGTTTGCTCTGTGTCCGGAGTTTCTGTAAGGCCGAGATCAGACAGACTCCCTTGCATCTCGGACACCAAACTCTTAGGCTTTCCTTCAATGCTTCTTTTTACGGATTATTTGCAACAAGAAGGCCTTGCTCAGCTGCTTGTTCAACGATTAGACCATTTTATCTGTGACGAAGGTGCCGTTTCGGGACTGGGAATAGCCTCAGTTGTCTGTTTGCTTCGTGGGGAAGGTTTGCAGCTTTTGCCAAGTTGGGATGGTTTGCTCGTTTGCTGTGTACTTAAGCTATCTCTTCTCCCTGCTGGTTTTCTTCTTCTTCCTTGCCTCCTCAGTCTTGATACTTTCGTTAAATACTACTATGCTTATTTGATATCTTCGTGCCTGAGCTGTAACATTATCCATGTCTTTTCGAACTCTCTCCCCTGAGGTTTTGATGGCTGGGGGTACGAGAATCATGCAAGCGGGGTTGGAAGGCGGTAAGATTGTCATAGTTTATGGCAAACCTGCCCTTGAAAAGTCCGCAAACTTGACAGTTCAGGTTGGTATACACCTTCTACGTATGAAATGGTTCGAATGCATGCCACTAAAATCCAGTAGGTAGCAAGCTGGAGTGCTCAAAACCCAATTCTCGCTGCCTGCGCAGTTGTCGGCACCACCGGAACGATTATTCTGGCGGCTCCTGGCCTGGCAACAGGCCCAGTACTGTCGAGTTTAGGCTTTACGATGAACGGTACACAAGCAGGTATGTGCAATGTAGAAAAGTCAACAAAATGCTCTCTATCTCCTGTGCTATGAAACTTGAATAACCATTTGTTTCCGAGATACAGGTTCTGCAGCCGCAACCGCCCATAGTTGGATCGGAAACATTGTAGCGGGGAGCGCGATGGCGATAGGACAGAGTGCTGGCGCAGGAGGAAACGGCTTGGTCATCGTTAACGGAGTTGCACAGTTAGGAGGTGCTGCGATGACTTTTGGAAGTGCTGGCCTAGCATGGGTCAAGGCTCAATTGTGAGCCCTGATCCATTTCTTGAGGCGTAGTGGGAAGCTCTAGAACTAGTCCGCGGCGGCGCGGCAGTTCTCGACCTAGCATTATCCTTGCACTACCATAAAATTGGGATATGCTACGAGGGGGGAAATAGAAATCTGTTTTCAACCTACAGCTTACCTAAAAAAGTGAGAATGAGATGGCACTCCAAAATGGGGAAAAAAAAAGCGATGAGCCAACCACACAAGGCAGTAGTAGCCTACATGGTAATCTTCTGTGTCATCGAGTTTTTGATACTTTTTTGTCCTGCTGGTAGCATACGTCCGTTTACGAATTTCTTTGACCCTGATGGGTCTCTTATTAACTTAAAGCCCCCAAACATGCTGATATGCGATGTGAGAATACACCAAAGCGGAACCCTGCAACTACCAAGAATGATCCTTACGACCACCAAAGCCAACTAGCCCACTATAACAGGACATGCCACCTACGCGGACCTCCCCTGGCGTCAGACATGGCCACTCCAAGATCCAAGGTTCCTGCCTAGACATAGAGTGACTATGCATAAATGGATGTTTTTTGTGGTTTGAGGGTGGAAGGCGGACGAGATTGCCGCTCCCTAATGGTGAAGGCAGTGGCCAGCTGGGTGCGAAAGTGACTATGCATATACTATATAGCGGTTATTACCTGAACATAGGTAGTGTTTAATAATCACGACAATAAGGAAGGTTCAACGCTTTATCAGTCTGCTTCGCAAGGCTTGAGAAAGCCCCTCTTTGCATTCTCAGAGGATAAATGCAGCACATATTGCTCTTGCTGAGCGGCCACACGAACGAGAGGGTCAAACGGCATTATGGGTTTAGTGGCTTTCACAGAAACTCTCCATGTGGTGCAACTCTCGGTCCCAATATCATCATGGATTACTTCCCACTGGAGGCTGACGTTTGCAGGACCACCAGGTTTTAAGACCAGCATTTGGTTCAGCGTACCAGTCACTTGTGAGTAGTCTAGCCACAGATTGTCGATAGGACCGCGGATACCGTAGGTGGTACTCCAGTCTTCCGAAAACGAATTTTACCAGCAAATACGCCTAAAAAGTCTCCCTCGCGCACGGGAACAATGGAACAGGCGAACAAAGAGCTGCCATCTTTAGGCAGGAGAAAAGTGAATGCGGACTTATCTCCTCCAGATTCTGATGCTAATTGGTTGTCGAGGGGTGCGCATATTACATCAGTAGAAAAAGTCTGCAAACCCTTTCTCTTGAAGCGTTCTTCTTCGCTAGTGAAGGCCCATTCATTTTTGGCATTGTTCCAAGAGGACTCATGAACTTTCAACCTCTCTGCAACCTGGGGATTGTCAAGATCGGATAGGAGCGCCAGGTCACCTTTGCCGAGTCTAAGAACCCGCGTTTCCAGTTGTTCGATATAAGGTCGATATTGGGTCTCCCACCTTTTGATTGCGTCCACAAGGGAGATTTCCGATGTCTTAGGATATCCTTTGCAGTAACTGTCGAATTCTTTGGTGCGGTGATAGAGGACTTTGTCGATGCCGGCTTCACGCATTTTGAATAGGTTTTTCCAAAAAATGCGGTGTTGCCGTTGGTTTTCTGCACCTAGCCCGTATCCAGCATCTTCCATGAACTTCTTGGTTGCAGCCTTTTCCGCCATAGTGAATCCGTCGGCAGGTCCTTTCGCGGGCGGCAGCTTTGCATGATCGATCAACGCAGCACCCTTGAGAATGATTTTCCAGAAAATTGTTTCGTTGTACCGATTCTGCACACCCTTGCCCATAGCCAAAGCATTGTCCCTCTGAATAATGCTGACTGCCTGCTCGTAATTATATTCGGCAACCTCATCAGCATATTTCCGGATCTTGTCAGGATCGGTCCTTGTTGGGGCCATGGTGGTTCGATGACCATATCGAGCGATCGCCGAATTTACCCTAAAACATTCAAACAATATCGAGGCCATTGCTCTCATTGTAAACGCGGAGTCTGGCTGATAGGACGAGAAATTGTCAACGGGGAGGTTCATAGGGTGGGCACCATTCACGTCGTCAGGCAAGGGCTATGTTAAAGGATCGTTAGCCTCGGATAAGTATGTGGAACAAGTTGTTCAGGTGGCAGAAGTGACATACCTCTTGATTGATACTCTTATAACCAGCCTCAGTTACATCAGCGATCCTGTCAGAGGTGGATTCATCGCCGCTCTTTCGTGAAGGCTTTGAGATCTGCCGCTTTCTTCTCTTCCTTGGTCCTGAGCGCGCCAGATTTGCATAGTCCCTTTTCTGTGCATTTAAAATTCTGTAGGATCCAAGCCCTCTGTGTGGTGAAGCTGGAGGCGTCTGTAAAGCAGACCCAGTGGTTCGCAACGGGGACTCTCCTGCATTGCCGTCCTGGTTTGCCAAATGAGCCTGGAGGACTAGAATCACAGTCAACACCCATATCATTAACTAAACCGAGTATTCGACGTACCGTCATTGTCGACTTTAGAAATCAAGGAATCAATATACTCTTCGTTATGGTCGATGCCAGAAGTCGTCAATGCGTCCCGGATAGCCTGGGCTAGAAAGCCTCGGGTGGCCTCGTCCATGATCCTTGGAGAATGCGATGCGATCGAGGGCGCGCATGCCTCCTGCATATAAATACAAGCCGCTTCCTTTCTTTGGAACTTTCGAGCAGACTGATCGACAAGCCAGTCCACCTGGGTGGGGTTGTTGACAGGTAGAAGCCAATCATGTACCCAGAGTGTCTCCTTATCCGAGATTCAGCAGTTCGGGGGCGTCGATCTAGACCACATTGTGAGGTGACGTCATTTTGTGGTCCCAATCAAACCGACCTCCCTAAGCAGCCCAACTCCCCCCAAAAACCGCATCAGCACTGTCCACGGCGTTCAATATCACATCGCAGCTTCTTGTTCGCAGATTGAAACAACGTTGGCTTTGCAGGCTTGGTGGGATTGACTGTTGAATGTGGTTGGGTAGGTGGCCTGCTTTGTGCCACGAGTAACGAAATTATTGGCGCAAAATTCGGAAGTAGTTCTCGCACTGGAAAGCCTTGGAACTCCAAAAACACATAGAATGGGATGAACAGGGCTGGTAGAAAAAAACATCAGCTCAGGCCCTAGTGGATAAGACCATGAGATGAAACTGAATACCTTACTCATCGGCTTGTTGAAGCCATCCCATTCGTCGGTATCGATTGAGCAGCTCTGCACTTGGAATGCTTAAGAAGGCGGCTCAGTCAGGAAGAAGCGAAAAGCGTTGAAGGATGAAAGTGACAGAGGACTGTTTTTCAACGGTGACTCACCTCTAAAGGAGGTTCTAACCCCACTTCTTCGTCACGCTGATCTGCATCACGTCATTTCCTAATAGTCGAGTACCTCCCACTCTCGTAGCGTCAACTCAGCCTTCAAGCCTTCAAGTCAGCCTCAGTGCAAACCCCCGATTTGTAACCCCTTTTACTCCGTTCCTCTTTTCAAGGCACTTCAAACTTTGAGCTCATTGTGGACGACTCCACCTCCTCCCCTCTCCCCGGGCTCCTTCCATTCTTTAGAAAAGGCCGACAGTCTTCGTGCTCAGTTTATGCCTTATTGCTTTGTCGCAGGGAGCTGGGTACTTCGTATCATGGTCTATCTATAGTCAGCCTTCACGGCTTCTCTGGTTTTATTACTACTGATGTATTAATACTTCCGAGAGTCCCTGGGGTCCGGATTTTTCTCTGGTTTTTATACTACTTTAGTTTTAATACCAATGGATCAGTCTCATCCCCGCCATGTGGATACATCATAAGGAGCTACTTCCGGATTGTTGTGGCTTCCCTGAAGGCTGGCTGCACGAGTCCAGGGTTAAGCTTAGCACCGCAGCCTGCGGAGGGGTATTATTGGCTTATAAGCCCCATCGCCAGTGGCTCACCATGAAGGCGAACCACTGAGGAACGGCCTCTGGGGGAGGGATTGCTTTCCAAGAGATGCGGATCCTGCCTCTTTAAAAGACGAGAAAATGAGAGTTGCGATGCCAGCTCGAATACTAGTTGAGAACCACGTCTTGGATTGTCCGAGAGGACTTTTGTAGGTACTGTAATGTTAGTCCGGCCGGAGTCCCTCCTGCCCGAATGGCCCTTCACGCTTCCTTTTTCTCCTCGTCGGGAGGTTCACTCTGTTCGAGTTCGTCGATGCGCAGTCCTGAGGTGTCATACTTTCCTGGTCATACTTGCGAATGGCTTTCCGTTGGGTTAGAGGGAAGATGAGTCTTTCACGTGAAAAATCTGAACTGCTCGTTCCGCCTAGAACTCCTTTCCCACTCTACCAATGGATGGATGGATGGATTTCATTTACCCTGACCCTTCGCAATGCAAAGTTGAGACCCTTGATTAAGGTACAAGCGTGATAATCATTCTCTAACTATACGAGTAGGCGCAGCTATTTGTAGTCACGGTAGCTGCCTTCTGCCCAGAGTGGTAGTGCACTACTATATCTATACATCACGTAATCTGGGATCCAACTTGCAAAGTGATATGCAGGCTACAGCAACTATATATATATCCCTGTGTGTACATATAGAGTGACCAACTTCCTGAAAACGAACTTAGAGCCTCGTCAAGGCCTGTTGTGGATAATTACCGCTCCCACTGTTAGGCTGCCCTCTCGGCGCGTGACTCACTCTACCAATGTCAATGCAAATCAGTTTCTCTTGGCCGCTGATCTTGATTGGCATCGCTCATTTCAATCGAGGAATAAATGGCTTAGGTTTCATGGTTCTCGTATCATCTTAATAGATTCTCAATAACTATCGTCCTCATGGCCACCGCATTCTGAGTTAATTCTTCTACAAGCGGCATCGCTTGAAGGTGAGCAAAGTAGGATAATACTAAGCTCCTCATTGGTCCGCACTGCTATCCCTTTCTCCACATTGGAGTAGCAACCTCATGCCTGGCCATCTTCCTTTTCGACATTTGACTCTGCTTGCCAAAGGGAATGGTATTTACAATTGAGGAAATTGTGACCTCGCAAAGTCGGACGCCAGCCTTCAACGATCTTTTTACTCGAAACTAGAGGGGGCGGTGGGTGATGGGACATAGCGGTCCAAAACAAGGAGCGTGTTTTCCATCCCTAAACCATGGAGACCATGACGTCACCAAAGAGTGTCGGCCATTCTTGTCTCGCAATAGTCAGAGGCCAGATCAAAGTTGTCTTTGCCCGAGGCCATGACAAGACTACAGCCCTGTTAGGGCAGAGCCATCCCTATTTATCCATTCCTCGAGGTAGCTAATCTGAGCTATTTGCTGCTCACTGCCTTCACCATTTGGAGGCAGCAATCCACTCCCCCCATAGCACATCGCAAACCAGTTACTCGACAAGCTTCGCAACAAGATCAGAGGCCATTTCCCCATGGTCATCCAAAATATGCCGAAACCGAGTATTCTCAACCAGTGTTCGCGCCTCACACGAGATATAGTCAATGACCAACATTCTCAGGGAATAACTCCCAGCTGGCTCTTGTCTACCTGTCTGCTCGTAGGTATATTCTAGCAGATCAAGGATGTGTGCCATACTTTGCCCGTTAAGAGAAAAGTTGCAAAGGTCACGATGAAGTGAATTCAAGCACTGTTCTCTTAATGGATCAATAAGATATCTCGTCGCAAACACATATAAGTTTGCATGTGCAAGAAGGTCGGGGTTGGGAGAAAATGTGGCCGTATCTCCAACGAAACTTAGATCTCTAAACTGACTCCATCGGCGTTCATAGGGACTTTCAACGTAAATTGATTTCGCGTACTCAATCTCCGGTGGAGGTGAAGAATAATAGCCCTTTTTCTTGTTTTGCGCTTTCTTGGAAGTTCGGCTTCCCCACACGTAAGATGTAGCCTCTGGTTCTGGCTCTAGGTCTTGACGCTCAGGCTCTGGTTCTTTTTGTGAACTGCTGCCTTCCAATTGACCTAAATTGAATATGAGCAATTATTTGTCCGGTATATTGAAAACCAGTACTTACTCTCTGCATCAAAATGACCATCGTCTTCTTTGTCTTCGCGGTAAGGTGTAGTATAATTTCCTTTGTAACTGTAACGGGCCCATGCCTGTATAAGGCCACGTGACCGTGGCCTTCCGCATTCGGTAGTATGTTATCTCGCGGAAACGGCCCACTTCCCTTTCCTTTTGCTTAAGATCGTTGTAAACAGCATGTTGGCCTAGTACAATTGAATCAATTCTGCTACAGCCCTTCACACGCCGCAGACAATTGACCAGTCGGATCCTACGAAAAGCCCCTCGCGTAATAAGCGCACGGGGGGTACTGCATTCAACCGTTAAAGATACATAACTTAGAAACCCGTTGTGTATATAGTACAGCGTGCATTGCGCATACTGATAGTCACTGTACTGAAGTGATAGCATCATTCAATAACCCACTGTACTTAGTCACGCGCGGAATGAATGAAGTGACTTGATATCTTGACACCTCGTGGCAACAAAATAATTATCAATAAGCACTGATGAAGGCCATTTCGAGGAAATGCTCTTCGCTCTAGTAGACCCGCATGGATGGCCCCTGCCTGAACGGCCTCCCGTTTGGTCCGCCTTCCATAATGACGGCCTTCCGCATGGATGGCCTGTGCGTCTGCGGCGGGAGGGGGGGTATGATATATGTTTGGCTAGATTGACTTCCTGTCTGATCTGTGCCGAGGGCTTGGTGGAGAGTCCCCGACGCGGTCAACAGCATGACAACCTTGTTGGGAGGACCTGGAGAGGGAGCTGCTTCACATGTCATAACAGTGGAGGCTCTCTTCATTGGGCCACGAGATGCATTGATGGTGCTCTAAGTTTGTTTTGGAAGTGGTACACAAAACATATGTTTTGAATTTATATGTAAATACGGTAGCCTGTGTATTACTTCGGAGAGGGGTTAGAGAAAATTCAAACTTACTGACACATGCTGGAGAGGTACCTCTAGAAATCCGAAGAGTTTCAATTCGATCGGAGTTTTGACATCTGTTCTATTGGTGATAATTTACGACCCTTTGAAGAACAAGTGAAGCCGAAGTTCCGCGCCGCCCCCTGTGATCCCTAACTTGGATCATCTCATCAGTCTTGTCAGAGCAGTAATCCATTGTGAAGTCTTCTCTGCTCGCTCCCAGAATCGCAATCTGCAATACAGAATTCCGTGGCTCTCCCGAATCGAACACAAGAAGTATCATGCGAGTCCCGCCCATGCCCAAAAAAAGATCAGACTCAAAGTTGACAAGCTGGCCTCGAGATTCATCGGGATTTTAGGACAGAGAGTTGAACGTTATAGACATTCTGGGAAATACTGAGCCAACAGACCCTTGGAAATTTCGCTGTGTTCGTCGTGATGACATGTAGGAAGCGCGATATCTGTTGGGTTCGTCCCAGACAATGCAAGAGCGGTTTTCTCGATTCCACACCGCTTACGGACAAGCAGTTGAACGAACCTTGCTACTGGTGACAAAAATCAAACTAGCTGTATGGTATCTCTATGGAATATGATCGAATATAGCCAGGTCTGGTTCGCTCTTTTGGATGTATGCATTTGATAAGACTTTTCTTCCTTGGGTTCGTCCCGAGATCTTGATACAAACCCAGCATCAGGGAAGTCAATCGCTCATACCTACTCTTACAACCGTTGGATATTGGGCAATGATCACATATGTCAAGTTTTTACTGCAAGGATTTTGCTCCGGCCGATGTGAGATCACTAGGTTCTTTACAGGTCACATGTGCTTCCAAACCATTGTTGATCACCGAAAAAGGTACATGAAGCTATACCCTTCGTGGGGGTTGCAATCCTTCCGTGCGGAACCACCGTTCCTGGAATAGCGGATACTCGAACTGCACAGGCATTGATCACGTATTAAGTTACTCTTCTGCACTAAACCTTCACCACTTCAATACATCGCATGAGACCATGGTGATAGCTGACATTAGGCCGGATGTACCTTCTAGTGGGGCTTATCTACGGATGAAGCAACGTCACGATCAGTAAATTACATTGTCTGCTTCTATTGGACCGTACTATCGAGATCTGCAGAAAATGAAAGAGGAATTGAGTTATAGTGTGTCACAGTGTAAATTGCCGACGTTATCGGCAAACGTTCAAAAGTCATTACTTGGTCGTTTGAGCGCACTTCAAATTAAGAATGTAATTTCCTTCCCTTCTCAGAGACACTCTTTGCGGCGGATCAATTCCCGGTTGATTATTTCACAAGGCTCACCGCATCTTTGAAGTTTTCAGTAGGTCGAAATACTCTCGATTTGGTCTAGCACAATGTATTCGCTTATACAGGCTCGAGGATGGAAATCTTCGAGTGCGTTGAACATGTCGAAAAGCTTGATATACAAGCGGCAATAGAGCATACTCGTCGCGCTCATGTTGCCTTCATTAGACGCCCCGGACGTATTGGGGAATCTGATGCAAATCATCACGTGTGGTGTTGCTACGGCTATAGCTCCAATTTCAAGGATCACTGAAGTTCCGATTCCCACCAAGCAATGTGGCAACATCTCAAAGCCAAACACGACGAGATTGTGAACTGCATAATCTCTGTTGTATAAATCAATACTCGCAGAAGCGCTGGAGAAAAAAGGAACTTTTCAAATGCCGAATATACGGAAAGAAAAGGGGCATTCAAATACCTTTAAACCTTCAGGGGTCTGCTCAAATAGGCAGTCCACTCTCTGATGGCCGTGAAAGCTTGTGTTTTCTCGAAACGACGCATTCCCCGCTGGGGCACGAGTGACACGGGGTGAATCCTTGAATCAATGCTAGGTTTGTGGATAGGAGCATATTGAACGTGAAATATGCTATAGCATAATTTGTGGCAAATCGGTATCGGGCATTGAGCAACTTACTGTATTATTAGGTCTCCGCGTCATTTATCACCAACAACTTCGAACGTGGCCGAGTCTGGATTGTGCTGGCAAAAGCCAGGTGACCACACAAGAGGAAAAAGTAGCGAGTATCTAGGTTTGTATATTCGATCATAAAGCCCACACCATCCTAGAACTGAACCTCCTGTTTTCGTACTTTGCCAACTGACCCGAGACTCTTCACGGGGTATCATCCCCGTACATATTCTACTAAGACCGGTCCGTTAGTTTAGATTTATAGACAAGTATGTCATTTTGGTCTGCATCGTCTCGTAAACATTCCATATGATACCCGAGATTCAGAGTTGTCGGACGGTCACGCTATTAGAGGTCATATAGCGATCATACCTCGCGGCATCTCTTGCAAACTTCGACCTTGAGGTATAATAGTCTCCCTATTCTGTCGATATTGAATGTCAACTTGCGGCGCGTTCTCAGAGTCTATATAGTAAATCAAACATTGACTCAGTCTCTGTATAGATAGAAAGACATACAGACTCCCAAGACACGGTCACAATCTTATCCTGCAAATCAGGTACCTCAGAGATGCTCTTCGTTGTGAAATAACATCAATGCTCCACGTATTGAGAAGAAGCTTCGGATTATGAATTTAGATTTTGAACGTAGATCGACTGGAATGCTTCCGATTTCATCGACCACTGTTATTTTACTGATTTCGACTGAAGTCCCTCGGTACATCCATTAAGCTTCATGTTCCTAACCGCATCCAACATTTAGTAATGCACATCGATCAATTGGGACGCACTATTACATAGAGGCATCCTTGCCAGGGACTGCTGTCATGATTTTGAAGTGGAGTAGGCCTATAAAAAGGAACCTCACCCTTACTTTCTAATCTCATCTACAGGTCACGGTTCTGCGCTAAGCTATTGACAACGTCGACAAACCTCTCGCAATTGATTTCAAGAATTTGAGATGACACGCAAAGGACGAAGAGTCACAAAACTCTGGTCGCTTCACCCAAGTCTCCATCCAGACGTTCTACAAATTCTCAACGAAGAAGGAATTCAGATGGAATTTCTAGATGTCGACGACGAGACGAACCGCATCATGGAGAAGGACACCAACATCATGGGTCGATTCGAATGCCCTACCAAGGCATGTCACTCTCGCGGTTGGTCGAGTAAGAAAATTGCAATCACCATTCGGTTGTACCCTGATCAGCAATACAACGTACGGGTATATCATCAACGATGCAAAAGCTGCAAAACAATTGGGCAGCTGACCTTGGACCGCGAAAGCTATGTAGAAAGAGTGGTCTACAGGCTTAAAAAATGGAGCGGAATCAAGGTAGAGTCTCCAATATTCTCTGGTCTGAGCAGAGGACCCCATGACAGTCAATTATGTGAAGGTTGTCAAGCTGGTCATTGCTCCAACGTTCAATCAGGTCTATCGTCAATGCTAGCAAGGTGAGCTGGGCACCAGAGAATTTCAGAAGGTGGCTGATTGCCTCTCTCAGTCTGTCTATCTAGACGCGCCACACGGCCCACATGCAAACGGTATACTCGTGATCCAGACTATGAATGCCAGCGGTGGGGCGTATTCATAGCTGTCGAAATATTATTACAACGGGAGACTTCGATTCTCATCAATTGTGATCTTCATGCTTAACAGCAGTCAACAAGAGGCATGCTACATACCTGCAGACATCGCGTCTTTGAATTCTTTCAGGTTAAAAAGATCCTGCATTGCATTTATTTTCCACCTTCCGAAGTCCTCGTCTCAAGATGTTACGGACCTCGTAGTGCCGCGAATATTTATGGACAATCGAACACCACGCCATAGCACTTATGAACGACCCTGTGACGTGTGTTTTAGTCTACTGGGACGTACCGCTAGGACAGGAAATCATGTCGCGGCGTGGTGGTGCTTACTGGCTCGAGTTTGGTATAATTCGATTATTCAATATGAATACACTACCTTGACTAGAAAATCCAGCTTTGCGAGCTTGAAAGAAGATCATTTGTAGCCTCGGATAAAGGTATATGCATAACGGCCCAATCTAGAGCTATCACCTACCAATCCATTGACTCCTTGGTCATTCCACTAAAGCTCATGGAATCTGCTACAATTGTCGATAGATGTGGGTCGACAAGTCGGTAAGACGAGCTTTGGTGTAATACCAGCATGATGGGGAAGAAGAAAACCTGCACAGACATGGCGAATAAGGTTTCTCAAAGCGTAAATTTTGCCGTCTGCTAGGACAAGTGCCTTGAAAATATAGGGAAGTTCATTGCGAGTATCACAAGTACTCAGTATAGACTTGGCGTAATCAAGCCAGTTGGGACTCCTGGCCTTGCGATCAGAGTTCACCCGACTGACTACATCTTCATGTGTAAACCCTGTCGAATGAAAGCTTGCGAATTGTCGAATACCTAGATCAAGGGCAATAAAAGAGGTATATTGCTTTGCAACAAATACGTGTAGTATAAATACGCGCCAACTTGTTTTTCTAAACTGATAGTTACTGGCACTCAGATCCTCCGTAAGTAGTTCAATTTGGGACGGATTCATCGGCTTTCGTAAGTGAACAGCTCGTATGGATAGACGGCTGAACAAAAACGAAACAGCTTAAGAGACAAGCGTGGGCTTCTCACAAGGTAGGTTTCTGTATACTCTGATTTGAAAAGAAGTGATTGACTAAAGCATGAAAATGGAATCGGGCCCGAGTTTGGAAGAAGGATATTATTCATCTACTGGAGCCTCATTCCCGAGGAACAGTGCAGAATTACCTTGCCCCAGTGTCTGTGCGGCCTTTTCCGGAGTAGCTGTTTTCGGAAATGCGTAAAGGGACAAAAGTAAGTTGTTCGAACGCAACTAGTTGTTGCGCTACCCTGCTGCGCTGGAGCAAACTTGCTTGGATCACCCCTGCGGCGACCACAATACGAATGGAGGCATGCAAAGTGCGGATATGACGGACGAATTCGAGGATTGTATTGCCCGTATTAATCACGGAATCTACGAGTATCACAGTGACCATGCCCTCCAATGATTTGTCGCAGATGTCTTGCAATTTCCGTGCGTGCAGAAACATTGCACTCGGAAATGCTTGACTGATTCCCAGCGCCATTGGCTCGCCGCCCCGCATCAATGCGACTATCAATGTTTCTGTCTCACGGAACAGGCGATAGCCGTTGGTGATATGACCTTGGACGTGTTGAAGGGGGTAAGATTCTAGGCCAACCACAGCCGTCAGATACTCCACGGCCAGGTATCGACCAACCTCCTCGTGTGCGTCTCGCAATCGTCGACCAGAAATAGCCGAGTCTCGCATCAGAGTCATGAGAAGCTTAGCAGTGGCTTTCTCCGTTGCATGGGATATATCAATGCGTCGAAGACGATTGTGTCGTGTAAAAATGGACTGAATCACGCTCGTACCCGTCAAATGCGCGAGAACGCGGGGAGGAGCGAGATGCGGCAGGGCAATCCGGCGAGGCCAGAATCCATCGACACCAATCAGCTTCTTATCCATAGATTCACTCCTGGTTGACTGCTCTCCCGTAACAACAATGACTTCATCTGCCTCTTGCATCATATTGAACATACTAGGAAACTTGAACGGAGAGAACGTCTGGTCTGTTCTTTTGGTGCGTTATCACACCCTGAAGCTTTTTAGAGACAGCGATGGCCATGAACGCACGAAACACCTACAAATAATTCTGATTGGCGGGCAGCATGTGATTTGTTCTTGGCTGCCCGCCTTAGATAGCCTCTCTCCCCTCCATATTCGATCGAACCATCCTTCTTTCCCTTTCTCTCGACCCTGCTTGCCTAGTTCCTACAAACTTCTTGCACTACGGACAGATGTGGGACTCCTTCTGACCAAAGGAATCATCCACTGTGCAATGTCCTCGCAGGAGTCACACACGAAATATGGAATCTTCCCGCCCCTGAATTCTAGCACAAACGAGTATCGAAGGAAAATGATAACAATGAAACGGCACCGTTGGTTAGCAAGCCGCTTACAGAAGCTCTTTGAAGCGTTCGGTCCTGCCTTCCTCTGCTTTCTTCAATCAATCTGCGACCATCTTGCCCCAATAGGGCATTTTCAAACAACAGGTCAGTCACGCAGAGTTTATGAAAATCCTTGCGCCAATGGTCACCTAGGATCCACGAAATCAATAGGGTCAGCTTAGAAAAATATTGCTTGAGATCCTAGAGCAGTTTCAAAGTGACTACTCCAGGAGAGTCTGCCAAGGAGCGGAGTCATTGTTGCAGTGCCTGATTTATAAAGTGGAAGCTCTACCGCCCCTGTGTTTGCCGTCGAAAGTCCCGATGTGGATAATATGCAACTGCCAGAAGGGTCCAGGGAGCTTCTATGCCCGTTGGATGGCAGGACAGCGGTGATGAACTTGCTCGAACCCAGTAGTTGAAGTTATTTTCGTGCATCAAACGAGACGTAAACTATTCGCTATCACTGAACAGTGCGCATAAGAATATTAGCACAAGGGCAAGATTATATGCATCACGGCCTTGTCAATTCAGCGCAGTCTGATAATCACCTGGATAACGAGGTTTGACTAGACGTACTTATACTGTACCAACTGATGAGTGATTTGCCACGCCGCGACAGCATTGATTCTTGAAATTTTTAGTATGTCTTTGTATATATTTTGACATCTCTGGGCTTTGAATATCCATCTCCGGTTCTTTTTTGTCGACAACTACGGTCTTAACTGGCTATACAAAGTATGCAGCCAATGTTCTCAGAGAAGTCGCCTCGTCACTCGTGACACAGACGTCAAGTCTTTATTTGCTAAGCATTGAATCGATCAAGATTCGTGCAAAAACCTACAGTAAGCGCCGTCTCTGTCCTCAAGTCCTCCTACTACTTAAGCCCGGATAGAATGGTGATCAGTGTGTCGGCAATGAATTTCTACTGGTTATTTTGGCCATTAATACTTCTCTTGTTTCAATCGTTATCTTTCCCGAACAGAGGCCGAAATCGTGGACGGGATCACTCAATGCACCAAGGCGGATAGGTGAGCCGCTTGGGCCACAGATACGCAGTTCTGGTTTGGACGAAAGCGACTCTTTAAAAATGGACAAGGAGGCACAGACTATAAGATAGCCGCACGAGAGTGGACTAGTAGGTATCCCTAGAAACTAGTCCTTGTGTCAACCTACAGCTTGACCGCTGCGAGCCACTTCTTGATAAGAAAGTCCCCCTACCTTGAGAAATTAAATACCGTAACGATCTTTATAATTAGTAGTGATTGTCGTAAAATAAAACCGGGATTACTTCTGTATTCTTTATTATAACAGCGTGCGCTTACTCTCTAGGGATGCTACAGCGAAAGCATTCAAGCTCTCAAAGGAAGGTCACAATATCCACTGTTAGGCGATTGTTGACATGAAGACGCGATTTCTCAAGACATGTGCGCTCTGACGCTAATGTAGAGCTATCTGCGAGAATCAAGCGTGAAGCCGGGGAAAGAAAGAAAGAAGGTTGAAGAGAAACCCTTGGAATAATAGGTCCTTGTCGAATGAGCTGTGCGGAGTCAAGGCGTATGAAAATATCGACCTGATGCACATACTGCTCCCAATATAGTGACATACTCGTAGAGCGGTTCTTTGCATTTATGTGTATACCACGCTCCCCGCCAAAACGCGGGATATGTATTCAAACACCACGTCAGATGTCTCATCCTTGACTGCACACGATAGTTTGTGCGCCACCCACCTCATAAACTATGTGTGTATACCTAACAACCTTGTTGCTCCACTTACAATCCAACATTGAAGGAGAGGACGGGGATCTATTTCATCACCGTTTCTTGGATATCATTGTGGTAGAAGATTGTGATTGTCTCGTAGATCAATGAGATAAGATCTTCAGGCCGCATCATCAGGCAGATCATCCACGGAATCTGGGTCGACGTCCATTTGACGTCAGGCACAGCCAAATATGCTATGAGGTGTTCTTCGCAAAGTATATAGTATCCAGTCACAGGGGCTCATCCCCTTGGGCATAATAATTCAGTATGGCTACTCAATTGGATGCGACTGTCGTTCAAGTCATTATCGATTATTCTTTCCGCAATACAGAACATCTCATGCAAGCTTTGACAGCAGCCGGTGCAGAAGAGGACAACCATGATGGTAATCGAAGACTCGCTCATCTTGGAAGCACTTTGCTCCGATTTATTTTGAGCCTTCTTGTATTTGAAACTGCACCAAGTCGAAGTAAGTTCGTTAAAAAGAAGGAGTGAATTGCGCTGAACATTTTCATAGGCGGGATAACAAAGCTCGAAACGTCCATCATATCGGTTGCCCAGCGAGCCTCGGTCGCTGAACAAAGTGGTATTGACAACTTTATCAAGTATAGCGAAAAACCGGGTGCACGATCCCCCAGGGTGTTAGCTCTCGCGATCGACGCCATAATTGGAGCAGTTTATGTCGACTCAGCAGACTTCAACGCTTCGTGGAAGGTAGCTTTGAAATTGAAATTAGTCTCCACCACCTGCCTCGGAAACTCTGCGTTTCTCGCACGGCCCTTGTCTGGTCTACACAAATTACCTTCATCATTCGCCCGAAGCAACACACCCGAAGACATGGCAAACTTTTTGCGACCTGTATTCAGCATCGGTACCCCATACGACCCAGATATGCGACCCTCCATTGGGCTTGATGGGACAATTGGCGCTGTGACGTCTGCACGTATACCTAGCCCGATGAATCAACTCTCGTACTACGAGTTACCGATAAGCGATGATACACAGCTTTGGACGTCCATACAGCGATCTTCGAGTAGAGACTACCTTCATACAGAATATACTGGTGATGCCATCAGTCGGGAGTCAGCTTTCGACGTTCGTGGAATTCCCCACGCACGAAACGACCTGTTTCTTGCTACCGGAGACAGTGAAGAAAACCGTGTCAACTTTTTCGATCAGAAAAGTAACCGAGCCCAAGTTTCGCAAGGAGAGCCAACAAGGGGTCAAGGCGGTCAAGCTCTGCTTGATGATGACTGGCTAAACTCATTTCTTGACGAAGAGAACAAAAGATGCCGGACTCACCAGTATCCGCTTCCTCTCGAAACTTTCCTTGCTCCGCGTATCCAAACGGCTCTGGTTGATATTGATGCACGTCCAAGGGTGCTAGCCAAATTCTTGATCCACGTTGCCAGTGCAGAGACTTTAGTCACCTTGCGAAACGTCGTCCTATCATACCGAGAACGGCCCCTATCAGCTTCCCTTGGAATGAGGCCAAGTCTGTCGGTCAAAGAACGTTTCAATATCATAGGCCTCCTTGACACCGAAATTGCTTGGCGCCGGCTGCTCCGGATGTACCATATCTTGGAGCTGTACAAAGCCTGTAGAGGGGCAGGGTGCGCGGAGAAAATCATTGTCACTACGCCTACCTCGTTTCCGACGCGAAAGCGGAAAGCAGGAAACCCACTCCATGCCGCAGAGGCAGAGATTGCAGAGAGAATGATGAAGAGCATTTATCCTGATGCCATCCAAGGCACTAAGGACTATGAGGGACAGAAGGCCACTTTAAAGCGTGTTCGGAAGCTTGGCCAGCGATTACATATCTTGGTAACCAAGTTCGGGAATGGCATTCTTGCCCTGATGTTGAACGATGACATGAAAGGCTTGCAAATATCAGAGCAAATGTGAGTGCATATTGATTGATTCTTGTTTAGACGGGTGGCAATGCTGAGTTCTTAGAAGGATCCTTGATTTGTCTGGTAACGATTTTGAAATGTTCACTGCAATACTCGACGATTCTCAAGGAGGTCTGCTACGTAAGTTTAGCCACGCAGTGCAGAGAATTGTGAGCCATTTGGTCCATGGTACTTTGCCCTCTGAGCCATTCGCGTTAGAGAAATGTGTGCCTGCGCATATTCTGAGCCTCCCAAAAGGCTCCGATGCACTTCTTGAACAGATTCAATAACAAAATGACGCCAATCTCGCGAGTGTAAAAGTCATGCGATGGAATACATGTGCTTTGTTCCAGTTCATAACTCTTCCTTGCTGAGCCGAGACAGTGAGGCCAGATATTTGCTTCTTGAGTCGATCGTATTTTAAATAGTTCTCCTCCAAGAAAATTCATCTTCTGACCTAACAGGCGAAGAAGATCTGCGGGAGAATCCATCTAGCCATGCCCTCAGGGATCTGCAGGGAGGATGATGTGCTATTACAAATGCGGTATATTCGTGATGTGGATATTGAAACCCCCACATTAGGTAAAGCGCATGTCTTGCAACCATCGTTCCTGTTTAGAGCAGACGCTTCACGAGGAGACCTCATTGACTCCTCCCTATCCCCTTAGACCTGAATCTGACACTGCCTAAAGCGCTATCGCGTATCATTGATGCGCTTGAAAAGGGACTGAAATAGGTACATAAGAAAGTCGGGCCGTGATTTAAGCGCTTGTCAAAATTCGGTACAGCTGGCTTGGTTTTTGGCTCTATGCCTTCAGTGATTTTGAGTCATTGCTTCTTTATAAAGACCCGAGTTCCCACAGAGATTGACAAAATTGCCAGATGGACCAATCGGGTCATTTGAAACACCATCCGGCAAGATACCTGCATGGCCGTCTCTGCAATATGGCGTAGCCACGATTTTCTGCATCTGTCACAGCTGGCCCTTCTTGGTTTCCATGAAGACAAGATCGATGTCTATTCCGACCTCTTTTTCCACAGAGTATCCAGGGAATGGATGACAGTCTTCAATAGCTCGGGCACCGCTGCATTCATCGTCACCCAGTAAATAAAAATCATATTTGCAGACGCACTAGCAGCCCGCCAGGTACCCTCGGTAATTTGAGTTCCGGAATTTCGGTTTGACAGCCAACTCACTCGTTAGATCGAGCCCTAGAGGCCTGAGGCCTGGAGCATGCCCCTGTTGTGAGATACCGCATCACGCCAGTGTCTGACTCTCCATCAGAACGATCGAGGCCATTTAATATGCGGTGCGAACCCCCCCCCCCCCCCCCCCCTCCCACGATACGCAGCGAAATTGTGTGAGCGCGTGCGCCAATCACGGCTCGAGCGAGTCATTTACCAGCCGGCACCAAAAAGACCAGGGAAAGGGATAGGAACCAAGAATAATGCTGGTCACAGAGCATGGACAACGTCGGACTACCGACCAGAACTGTGACAAGACTAGCCTCTATCTCAATATTGTAGTGAAGAATACTGAGAAGAACAAAAGCCTGGCCATGCACTCAAAAACCACTCACCGTGAACGGAGGCCCCGAGGAACCTTCGATACGTGTAGACCCCGACGCGGGTTCTACCAAGACCGCTTTTGACTTCAGAAATGTGCTCACTCGGTCGCTTTCAGCTTCCCCACACCTACTTCTTGTGGCGCCCACCAAATTCGCCTCCCGAAAGCATTCCAAGCCGCGACGCGTCAATGAGCTGTCACGATACTAGTTGCCGATATGGGTGCTACCAGTAGTCCACGTGTCGTGCTCGCATTCGACCACTTCCAGTCTTTGCAAAGAGCATCTGTGAGAAATACCTAGAAGTTTGTTTGGTCTACCGGAGCAGCTCGGTTCCAACCCTGTCCGGCCGCTTCGTAGCGCGATACACACCTCGTAACCTTTCAGCCTGAGTGAGGTATACATGTATTTTATATCTCAATGTTGTGCAAGAGTCTTCCAAGCATGAAATATCTTCATGGGCCTCGTCGGATAAGGACAATACGCAGTTAGGAGTGTCATATCGAATAGAATAGACTTGTGGTAGGAACGTAGACTAAGACGCAAGGACGTTTATGTCTGCAGCAGAATATCAAGGGGGCATCGTAAAAATTACGGAACACGCAGTCTGCATTGTCACCGACAGCACACAAAGACGAAGATACGTTCAGCCTTCACTCACCGCTGTCGACAGTAATTTTAAGCAAACTCGTGACGTTTGAATACCTACGCTGAAGTCATCCATTAGAGGAGTCACTCATGTACGTTGTCACGAAATGATCGCCAAATATTCAGTCTAATTGCCGGAAGTTTCTCGCTCCTTCCCTAACTGACGACTTGATGAAAGCAAGTTCTCCTTTCAAAATTTGGATGGACATCTAACCCACAGCATTTCTCTCTCAAGCGGGTCTTCTACTTTAGCTGAATCTTCTCCCTAAAGACAAGGGAGCAAGAGAATTTTAACAAAGTCCAACGGCACGATGGAGAAGCATGACATGTCGCAGGATCGCGGTCCTTCACCAGAAGGAGCAGTGCGTGAGTCACGAAATAAAGATCCGAAAGTATACATATCTCCCCACCGATAGTAGTACGAAGTACGGTGTTACCGATATGATATTGACCTTGCTTGAATCTGAGACAGCCCGTTGACATGAAGAGCTCCAAGTCTGCTCACGAATCTACTGGTTCTTCCATGCACCTACGACCTCTTGATCGGTGGACGAACTCAATTAGATTTGTTCCAGAATCCAATGCAACCCGCGTTGAGTCCGTTTCGACTCATGGCAAAACCGAGTCGTATATCGCTGGTGAAAAAAGAGTTACACGAAGAAAAAGAGGAAATGAGACCAAACAAGTGAGCGACGACGAAACCACTCACATCATTGAAGATCTGGACTGGGGGCTTTGTGACAAATATTGCGGCTGGTGCGGACATTGTATGGATGGCGTTGACGTCTAGATATGATTAGAGCTCAATTGCTAATATTTCTCGATTTTGAGCTTCGAAGAATGACTCTTAGTACCAGTCTGACACTTGAAGGAAGTCGGGTCCGTCCGCGCAGCTGGCAAAGGCACGAACCCGGCTTCGTATATCTGACTATGTACCAGTATCAAAGTTGACATGACTTGAATATGACCTGTGCAGCCATTTCATGAACTTCCTGCATATGAGCGTAGTAAATTCTGTGGATAGATAGAAGGATAGACGTAACAAGAACACCCAGACCAAAAATTGCTATTTCTCTGCACCTAAGTCTTCGCGTTCTCCAGAGGCGTGTTTGTTTAAACAGAATTGGCACGTTCCGCCCTGCCCGTCGCACGTGAGTATCGCCACGGATCTTTTCGCGATACGAGATCAAGCTTCACCGCAGCGACAGAGCTTCTCCCAGCAAAGAGCATTATCTTTCTATGGTGGGATGTTTTACGAGGTTGTGAGCATGGCAGCACGCCATGTCCGTAAGGGCAAGTCAATAAATCAGTGACTGTGTGACCGATAAAGCGATAACACGTCCTGATGCGAGTAAGATAAAACAAACCGGCATACTTGGAGTAAGAAATAATCATTCTCAGTACTCCTACGAAACTACAAATCATACTTGTGACATAACCATGTTTTTCGTGTAAAGGCAAAATGTCTTCTTCTATATATAACCTTGACAGTGGCTTCAAAACTATTCAATATGCTTTACGCTCTGGATAAGTCAGGGTAGTCAATCGAAAACTTCACTCTGCATGTGGCGTAATCCGAATTGGTAGAGTTACGCCAGAGTTGAATAAAGCAAACACTTCCTGTCTGGATCATGACGCTTTTGATCACGATGAGTTTCAAGTGCAGAAGTGACCTGCAGCGATAAGCGCGCAGCTGGTAAGTCAATCTAGAGGGTGTTAGATATGTCGGGTTCTATCGTAGCGGGGGGTTACTCAGCGGTCAATGCGAAGAGAATGATGTTGAAGTGTGTTAGTCTCGCGGATCCGAAGTATCGGTGATATGCTAAGATTCTCAGATTATATATTTTAGAGGTGTCCTCACCTACATGATGCTTTTAATTACAATCTCTCTACTTTCAATTGGCCAGAGCCACCCTCCGCGATACCATCGGCCCAGAGCACCGCGGTACATACGATACCCACATACTCTTTTTTCTGCATCGAATACCGTGTCTATATCACCAATGTCAATTCCAAAATCAAGAACGTTAAAAGGTCCCGAAAATGGCAGACATGAATATACTAGAAAACCCAGACTACTTCTCCTTTTCAATATGCTGGAATCAATATCTAGGGCGGCGATGTTTCTCCGGAATGAACTGTTCGGTAGTTTTTTGATGTGAATGCAAAAGCTCAATGTTAAGGTCCAGTATTTTAGGCATTAATCGATATTTATCAATATACACCCTTTTTCGTTCGTCCTTTCGATTCCTACTCATTTCATTGGATGCCCCTGTGTTCCTTCGATAACCTCGTTTGCTCCCCAAGTAGTCAGCAAAATCATTCCTGAAACTCCCCTTCCCCGTACAGATCGCAGAGACAAAAGCCAGTTCTCGTATCTGCGATACCAATTCAGAGATACCTAGCTGGTACCTTAAGAAAAATTGTACTTGCCCTATATTTGGTTTATTTTGTTCTTAGACAAATGGAGTTCAGTGCGCTATCACGGCCATAGGGGAGGCCCACTATGCGGGAGGCCGGCCATGCAGGAGGTATAAGGCTAATGTTAACAAGTACATTGCACAAATACAGTATCTCACCGCCAACGTCTGTTACAACAAACCCTTTTCTCCCTCAAAGGTATGCTTCGGTATTCTCCCCCACCAATAGAAACTGCGACGTGTCTCACGATAATCAATTCAGTCATGGATCTTTAGGGCTTCACCCTCATGTATCCGTTTCCAGTTAACTAGCACGAATGAGAAAGAGATGAGGTGATTTGTACTGTAGTTGCCTCTTGGGCCACGGCTGGGCCCTGGCTGTCCAGCAAGTGCATGATGCGGATACCGAATGCGTCCGTGGCATTGAACCATGTCCTAGGCATGACTGTGACCTAAATCATTTCCATCGACGACCTCTGCTTCGTCTACAACGGGGATGTCTTATTCTGTAGTTGGTTGAGAGCTATAGTTAAGCTGATAGTTAGCTAGATCATGCACGATCAGTGTTCCTAGAGTTTTGCAAGTGTGCACAACCTAAAGAAGAAGCGCAAGCGACCAAGCAAATATCCTCACCGAATACCCGCCAAAATGGAGAATTACACAGAATACTGGGGGACCAGGGTTTAGCAAAGGTGTATAACCTCTTCCCCTAATGTATCGCTACACCGTCTTCTTTCGCATCTTCACCCGTAATGACTATTTGCACTTTATGCAAAGACACCTCCTTATCACCGTGAATTACCATAGGGTCTGTAAACTACCGGTTATGAAAGTTAACACTATGGCACTACCCTAAGTCCTAGGGCAAAGAAGTCATTATAATGACAAAACCAATGGATGAAAGGCTATCCGCAATTAGGTTGCATTATTCATACCGAGCCACAGTTGATGGTTGGTCAATACTGCGTGGCCGTGACTATTCGATAAGAATGTATCCCTTGCACATGCCTACGACCCTTACTTCATAGGGAGTCTTACTCCCCGCAGAAATAAATGGCCACTGTGCGCAGTATATACGTAGTATATAAGGGTCCATCCATCTATTTACCTCTAATTTCGACTTTATTGCTATCAAGAAATTATCATCCTTCATTCTGTATACATAGTTCGAAATGGTTCTGCGAAACTTCCAGACGGATGTCCTACAGGATCTATGTTCTGCGGAACAGCTGGATCTTCTCAATTCGATCGATACTCTCCGCTCCCAGGGCATAAGCCACTATATCTCCCTGCCACAGATCATAGTCTGTGGTGATCAGTCATCGGGAAAGAGCTCTGTTCTCGAGGCTATATCGGGTGTTGGATTTCCAGTCAAAAGCAACCTTTGCACTCGGTTTCCTACTGAGCTCGTCCTTCGAAAGCATACCCATGTGGGTGTCCGTGTATCTATCGTGCCGCACCACTCTCGCAGCGATTTTGAGCAACGATCGCTTAGCGATTTCTGCGAACAGCTAGATAGCTTCGAAGGGTTACCCATCCTGATTGAGAAGGCCAAAGGAGCCATGGGAATAACGACCCACGGAAAAGCCTTCTCCAACGACCTCTTGAGGATCGAGGTGTCGGGGCCAGACCGCCCACATCTGACCATCGTGGACCTCCCCGGGCTAATCCATTCGGAAACCAAACAACAATCGGCGAGGGATGTTCAGCTTGTCCAGGACGTGGTTCAGTCCTACATGAAGGAGCCGCGCAGCGTTATCCTGGCCGTTGTGTCTGCCAAGAATGACTTTGCGAATCAAATCGTTCTGAAGCTGGCTCGAGAGGCTGACCCATTCGGGAAAAGGACGCTTGGCATCATAACAAAACCTGACACTCTGGCAGCCGGGTCCGAGAGTGAAGCGATGTTTGTGTCATTGGCGAAGAATCTGGATGTGGAGTTCCGGCTGGGGTGGCACGTCCTGAAGAACATGGACATGGATAAAGGCCAATGGACCCTGGAGCAGCGCGATGTCGAGGAAGCCAATTTCTTTTCGCAAAGTATATGGAAAGACTTGCCGACCTCAATAGTTGGCATCGAAAGCCTACGAACGCGATTGAGTAAGGTGCTGCTTTCACAGATCGCTACCGAGCTACCAAGCTTGATCAGAGAGATCGAAGACAAAGTGGACCAGTGCAGATCTCGGCTTCAAAGACTTGGTGAACCACGGATTACCATTGACGAGCAGAGGTCGTATCTTCTGAATATCAGTCAGTCAATCCAGGAGCTTGTGAAAGCGGCTATTGATGGGACATACAACGATCCCTTCTTCGGGGATGCCCGCTCGACCAACGGGTATCATAAGAGAATACGAGCCATCGTGCAAAATTTCAACGAAGAATTTGCTGACCGAATCGGCCGACAGGGCCATTATCGACGTATCTGTGAGCACACCGACGAACAGACGCCCGACCAGCACCAGCTCCGTGTTACCAGAGAAGATTATATCAAGCACATCTGCCATCTTCTCAAAAGAACAAGGGGTCGCGAGCTGCCGGGGACATTCAACCCCATGATCGTTCGTGACCTGTTCTTGGAACAGTGCTCTCCGTGGGAAAGACTGACCCGTGGCCACACGGACGGTGTGTGGGCTGCTGCCAGAGAGTTTCTCGCGCTTGTGGTCAAACATGTCACTGACGAAGCAACGTCAGAGGCATTAATTGATGAGATCATAATCCCAGCTTGTGACTCTATTAAAACCGAGATGAATGCCAAGACCGAAGAGCTGCTGATGCCGCACCAGAAGGGTCATCCCATTACTTACAATCATTACTTCACGGAAACGCTGCAGAAGATCCGGGCCGCACGCCAGGAAGATGAGATATCCAAAATTCTACAGCAATTCTTTGGGGTTGATTGTTTGAAGGATCCTTATTACTCTACCCATGCCATAAATCTTGAGCAACTTGCCAAAACGCTCCATCAACATTCGGAACCAGACATGGTGCGTTATGCGTCTATTGAAGCATTGGACTGTATGCTAGCCTACTACAAGGTGACTCTCCGCCCGTATCCTAGCGACCTTTGTGGATCTGACAGAAAATAGGTGGCACTGAAGCGATTCGTCGACGATATTGCCAACGAAGTTGCGGAAGGTAGACTCATGGCCTCTTTGTCTCGCATTCTATCACCTGTGACTGTATTCGACATGCCAGCAGACCTTGTCATGAAGATTGCTGGTGAGTCGAAGGAGAGTCAATCAATTCGTGAGCAACTCAACAAGGAGCTCGTGATCTTGGTGAGAGGCTCAGAGACCTGCAAACGCTTTGTTAGAACAAAACTGGACGGTATATCGACCTTACCGGTGACTGAAACTGAATTATGGAATCTAATTTTGGCTACAGGCCGCCTCGATGCACGATCAGACGATAAATATCTGACAATGGAGAGCAGCAGCGGATCGATTTGTGAGGAAATGGCACCGGAAGTGGTCGGCTCCTATTTTGCTGACTCATCAAGGCAAAGCAGACGAAATTCAGTCGTTGTAGAAATGGCGACGTCGGAAACAACGAGATCTAATATTTCCGATCCATCAACTGATACGCCAAACTCACCTGGGATACCTGACGCAACGATTGATGAAAGTTCATTCTCTAATGTTGAGGCTGTGAGTTCAAGCTTTGAGCCAGTGGACGTGGTTCCTGCGACCGTTGAAGAAACTGCAACCTTAAGCGATCATGAACCCACGACTAAGGAGAAGATGAAGAAGAAGAAGAAGAAGAAGGAGAAGAAGCATTTCAAGGATTTTGCTTAATCTGGGTGGAAGTAAGTGGTCTCTGGCCTAAAGAGCTTGATTTTTCTCAATTAAGATGTAACCAACTCAAATACGGTCACGTTTTTCACATCGAGAAACCAGCGCTACTTGAGCATCTCTAGGTGAAGGGGCTACATTTTCTCATTTCAGCTTAACTTCACAACCACGATCACTTTCCCATGAACAGTGTGTCACTACATAGCTGTGCCAGGATTAGGGGTACAGCAGTGGAAAATCTAATGGCTCCTTATATCTCTTTATTTGAATGAACGTACCGCATACACGCTGTCCAAATGACGCATTTTTTACATGAGGATCTCACAGCAGAAAACATTCCGTGAGGATGGTAATATTAAGCTAAAAAACAAGCCGAAGATAGAGATTTTGGGTATTTCACTCCACCTTGCCCTTTTCTTGTTTGTGAGTCCTGACCACCTAGAACACGGAAGTAGCGGAGCGAGTAAGCTTGCACCTCTGTAATAGGCCCGAGATGTGGTCTCGGAGGAAGATGAAAACCCACTGGACGATACGATCTGATGGGATTGGACGAAAAAACAGAACGAAAAATACAACCAGATATGTCTAGGAATAGGACAGACATACTTATTTGTTCATTTCTCGGTAGTTGCACGAATTTGGAGCCTTATAATATAATGCTTGCATTCGAGATGGAAACTATGACCAGCCTTTGGGTGCTAGCGCCATATGCTTTCCCTTGCCATTGAAAGTTTCAGAGTGCGAGAGCTCGATGCGGTTCTCCATCTCTTCCTCCACCTTCCGTTCCCACCTTGGAGTCATTCGTTGGTAGTATTCATGCCACAACCCGGGCAGAAGTTGGACATCCTGCGCACAGTACTGCATGATCTCAGCTGATAGTGGGCGGGTGATAAATACCTCGTAAGAGCCGCCATATTCTGGAGCAAAAAGCTTCCGTCCGCCGTCTTTACACGCTTTCCGCTTTGCTCTCTCACTAATGGTCATCAGAGTATCGTGCTCAATGCACTTGCCTAGTCCGTTAATAAGTCCCTTCGAGAATCTGCGCGGTGGAAGCTCCATTAAGTGAATGTCTTAAACTCCAGCTGATTTTATTCCGTAGTGGCTGAACAGGGTATACAGAGCATCCGAGTCATTGCGCACATTAAAGATAACTTTCGAAATAAATGGAGGATTCAAGAATGGAACGCAAACTTGAATCATGCGGAGTGGAATGAGAGAAAGCTTTGTCCTTGAGAGTGCAGATATCGACGAGCAATGTCTCTTATGATGGGGAAACAAATATCTGAAGAATCGAGATTGTGCTATGCCGAAAAAGGTTCACGCCCTCAAGGTCCATGAACAGAGAGAGGGGCCAAACAGGCAGTTTAGCTAGACCTTCTAAAAGCTCGTCAAGGCCACTAAGGGTGTTGATAAACAAGAAGGAAGGCTGTCATCTAAAGAGGATTCTTGAAAAGATTCTGTAAGCGTTGGCAGACCATCCAAATTAGACTTCGCCGATTCGTCGGATTGTAATTGATGTTGCGAACATGGCAGGGCCGGACAACCTCAGGATGAGAGGAAGAACATGGGAGAACATGGACACGCCCACCACGTGTGCCACGCCCACCACGCGCACCACCTCAAAACTTGGGATGTACTGTAGCTTCTTCTTCTTTCTCTTTTTCCCCTCCAGCTCTTGAGATTCTTGATACCACGCAGTCAAGTTGAATGAAAGTTTATGAGTCCTTCTAAAGCTTTTCTATCTGGCGTACAACAATTGAGGCTATTTAAGGTCTGTCTGGTACTCCATCGTCGGTATTCTGAGGGAATTCAGGAAGAACTTTTCCAAACGAGAGCCAGTTTGATATAGTACTCTAGGATCGTTGGCGCACAAAAGTCCTCCAAGATTATAAGGAGAATCTCTTTTATTTAGGGGCGTACAGATATATTGGGCATGCACATCGAATTCCAGGGCAGCTACGTGTTGTACGCCAGTTAGGAAAAGTTTCAGAAGGACTCATAAACTCTTATTCAACTGTCTGCGTGGTATTCGAGGATCTCAAGAGCTGGAGGGGAAGAAGAGAAAGAAGAAGGTACAGTACATCCCAGGTTTTTAAGGTGGTGCGCGTGGTTCACGGTATCTCCCCTCCGATACTGAGTTCTTCTGCAGAAGGAATCCAAGTTCGCAATCCAAGCCCGCTAACTCCCGTCAACGCGTGGCACACGTGGTGGGTGTCCCTGCCCTTCGAGACTGATTTCTTCTACAGAAGAAATCCAAGTCCGCGCTCGGTCACGTGATTTCGGTCGCTCCCTTCCGCTAAATCCAAGTCCGTAGTCCTCTCATGTTCTCAACACTACGCAGATCTATTCTCGGGCTTAGGTGGACAAGGGTCGGACATGCAAGAGAATTAAAAAATTATAGAACATAGACATAAATAGCCTGGAGTCAATCCTTTACAGAACCAAATCTTACAGGCATACAACTCAAGCATGCATCACACGTTGCTTTTACCACGTTTCTCAATCCCATTGGCGTAAGTGGCTTCATTATTCCCATGGTGCCCTACACTTCCGACCCTGCTATCAGGTGCCTCCTGAATATCAGTGGACTGCCGATGTTGTACGCCAGTTAGGAAAAGCTTAAGAAGGACTCATAAACTTTTATTCAACTGTCTGCGTGGTTTTCAAGGATCTCAAGAGCTGGAGGGGTAAAAGAGAAAGAAGAAGAAGCTACAGTACATCCCAAGTTCTTGAGGTGGTGCGCGTGGTTAACGGTATCTCCCTTAGTGCGTGTGGTTTACGGTATCTCCCCTCCAATACTGATTTCTTCTGCAGAAGAAATCCAAATCCGCGACCCAAGTCCTCCTGTTATGTTCAACAGCCGACACGTCGCAGCCACGCTGTTAAAGGAACGTAAAGTGGTTCGTTAATCATCCGAACAAACCCTCGAGTAGTCTGTAACGGGGGAAAATATTCAAAAGTTCGGAAGCATATTACCGTATTATCCATGCTTAGAATTTCAACATATTCCTCCCTAGTGTAAGAAGAGGTGGATCACGATCCAAATTGCGAGTTGTCAGTGTAAATTTAAATGATTCCACATACATACGCTGGCAATTTACAGTTCCTGGGTCAGTGATAGTTACGTATGGAGGGCTGTGGCCGACATAAACATTGATTGGACACTGGGAAGGAAACACACGGGCAGAAGGAGCCTGTTCCGTGGTTGCTAATTTCAGACTACTTAATTTAAAGAATGTCTGTAACTTCGGATTACACCTCGGTACTGATCGTGACATTACTGTGACAAATATCGTACGTCCTGTGGCTGCATGAGTCCAGTCGCATGAAGTACCCAGAAGCAAACTTCAGGGCCGTATTTTCACTCACCATAATATGTGGACATCAGTACCTGAATTTTACTTCAAAGATAATTGCCTGATTTTCAACGAAATATAAAAATCTGATATCTCAGGACCCCTATATCGCTACAGCGTTATTTTCGGTACTCTGGCTTGAAAGTCTGCGAAACTTTGAACGCAATTTGTGGTGGCCGCGGGAGAAACTTTTTATTCTTCCCCGCGATAGTTACCACTATTGCCCCCGCTGCTTCCCTCCACTCGGCGCGGTGCGAACGTTCGGGATAACAATTAGAAGCCGTTGAGGTTACCTTAGCTTCATCTATGTGATTCTCGCCGCTCACAATCTCGGTATCGCAGCAAAATTTTTGACACATACAGGCGCGCTCGACATCATTTTCACCTTATACACGAAGAATCTTTTCTTATCTTGAAACACGATAGTCTATCTTTGATTTACCCCACCGTATGGCCTCGATTCGTATTGTAAGCAAAAGTCACCACCATTGATGGCTGTATACTTTACTAGAAATACTAACATGATTGAAACCGAACCCTTCATGCGACCATGAGGCTACGCATATTACAAGGGCTGGATTTGCGCATTCATCGTTATGCCAGGTAATCAGAATTTGTGATGTAGGTCAGATTGACATGGGTTACACTTGTAACCTGTTCCATTTGTGGAGGCCAGACAGATGGAAAGCTTCAGATGGTACTAACGCGATATTCATTGAAGGGATACCTATTTTATTTGCTTGCAATCTTGCAACGAAAGCTCCTTTTCTGCCTTCTTCGCGACGTCGTCGATCTCGGTGGTTCTGATAGGCTTGTATAGGAACTTTTCAATGATCAACCTCATCTCGCGAGAGCTGAAAGCTCCAATATCGCGAGGTCTTAAGCCATGATTCAATGCTTCCTTTATTGATTGGTACCAAATTTCAGCATAGGATTCTTTCCAATCTTCAATGAAAGCTTCGGCTTGAACCATCGTCTTAAATCGTTACATGAACCTCCCTCCTCGGTGACTTCCCTCTCGGCCCCGTTTTCGCCGGTAAACCTTGTAAGCTTTCGTGGACGTCTCGACGGCGAGCACTTTGGCAGAACTTACTGTTAAAATGGATAAATACCGGGATTTGCCCCATTCGCAACCGCATGTAATCCATTTCCACCCCAAGGATTTGTATCTTCTGCTTCGCTCTTTATGATCTCCCTGGGATTAGCTGCGCCTATTCTTTCCATATAGTCGCGTGCTTCTTGAAGGGTGGGGTAGCTTTTGTTTAATGACGAATACCCTGTCATACGAGGATACGCATGTCCCCTACCATTTCGGTCAGATCAAGCTCAAGTTTTAAACCTAGGAGAGAAAACATACAAACCACGATAAAAATATAGTGGGCTCCTTCATCCGCCCTGTAAAGAGCGCGTAGTATTCATTGTTCCTTTGTTGCCGCGGCATGGCCGAGACTGATTAGCATAAGGCACGTTTGCAGGATTATTGGGATAGCGATAGTGCTTAGAACAGGAGAACAGAATGATAGTAAAAACATCTTATGACAGTTTTGTCACTCGAGTCTAACCCGATTCAGATCAGCTGACAGCTAGTATGTGATGAATTATTAGGTTAACCGATTCTGTGATTTGGCCGCGTGTACACGTCTGTTAACACTAATACATAAGGTGACTCACAGGGAATTGAACCGAGTGCCATGAGGGATGAGGAACCTCTAGGGTAGTCCTGTTACATATACTCGTATTAAAAGGTGGTAGAAATATTAGTCATGAACAAGATGTAGAAGTAACACGCTAACATTATCAGTGAGGTCTATCTGCGTAGAAGCAAGACTGTCAGCACTCACATATTTTATTCAGATAGACTTCTTTTCACTGAACTTCTAGAATGGATTGGCGCGATGGCCTTGTCGGTCTTCTCAATACGCCCTCCGCTTAAACCGCAATTACGTCATGGCCCACCTTTACGACCTGAGGTGTTCAGAATCAGATGATTTCAAACATATGGTTTCCATTTCGACATTCGGGAGGGGCAGAAAGGCATCATTTCGGGTTACCGGAGTACGAAGACTATTTCAACAATGTTAAGTGTTAGAAAAGGATCGCCGTCTGCCGATTCGTAGGCGGTGGAAAGGTGGTAGAACAATCCCGGCTTTTCTTACCTTCTCCAGCCTGGTGACTGGTTGTCAGGGGTGCTGCTCACAAAGTTCTAGCCAAGTCTTGAACCCCTTGTGAAGATGATGTGGTCCTTTCTAAATGAGTCGGTAGGATTCTCGACTCGATGGCTTTTTTTTTCATCTCCGGCTTTCCAGAGTTTGGCATTGCGTACGCATTCGTGCCCTTTAAAAGACGAATGGCAACCTGTCCTTCACACAAGCTTAGCGAAACTTGGGATGTCTGTCTTCTATTTACTGGGCGTAGGGTGATGAATTCTTACTGCGAAAGTTACAATTACCTCTAGTTACCTTCCCATCTGCGTATACACGATGGCGAATGCTCTCTACAGTGGGGGTTTCCTTCGAGGCGTCGCATTTTTCATCCAACGGAAGGGCTATTGAGCCGCGTCTGAATTTATCAAGCGAAAATAAGTGGCTGTTGGCCACAGGAATACATCTAACATCTATACAAAACTTGTTTTTATGTGGACTGAGAAAATCCGGAACGTTTGGTGCGAACCGTACAGCTCAACAATTTATTCTCGATGGTAATTGCACAAACGATAGACGAAGAATTGTGACCAATCATCTTTCGATTTTTTTTGCTCATTCTGCAGGGTAGACATTAATGGGCATTAATGTTGGTTGACTCCCCGCACCTCTCACTTACTCCCCGCACCTCTCACTTACCTTTGATCCAGGCATTGATGACAGCCAGTAAGTAAAGCCCGACTGACGTCCAACCAATCTTTCACAAGATGATTTTCATGCTTGCCCAACGCACTGTCGATCCGACCTCGATCAAGTAATTAAGACAAGTTAATGTTCATGTTCCGAATGCGGATGACCGCCAAGTTGCGGTGAAGGCCTGCATAGGATCCGTCTCTTTCTGCGAGAAGTGACTGAAAATTGCTCGAAATTCTTTTTGAAGGTTTCAATCCAGCTTCTGAGTGGTTAATCAAGAGCAGTCTGTAAAACCGCAGGACCATTGTTGCAATACCTCTTTGATGAAAATTCTACCATAACTTAAACTGCCATTGAGCGCGCTAATGTGAATATTTTATCATTGCCCCAGGGCTCTGCGGAACTACTCCCCCTGCCTGGGAGTACGTTAAGGAGTAAAGTAATGAAACTGCAATAGTCTACAGTAAAAAATCATTGACACAGAAAAAATGAACGGAAGAATTCTCTCCATGTCTGTATCATGAACAGTAGTGCTTCCTGAGATAGCGAGAATACTCACTATAGCCTCATAAGAACATTCCAGTCCAAATATCTTCAAATCAAGTGATTCTTAGAAAACCCCAACTAAGCCTCCAGTGAATTAGCCACTTTCCGTCCGTAAATGCCAGAAAAGGCGTCAATTTCTTCAGTACCTTGGCATATCTGGAGATCAAATCTGCACATTCAGCAGTTCCGTGATACAATCGGCATTTTTTGGGTGGCAATCCTGTTTGAAGAATCTGTGAGACACTCAAGTGTGCCCTCCTGCCCGAGCTGTCTCAACTCTCACGAGACTGATTTACTTTTCAAAAAAAAAAAATATATATCCAAGCAATGAAATCTTTACACAAATAGTGTTGTCGGCGGCTCTGGAGGGTCGGGAATGTGTCACTCAAAGATACGACGCCCCTTGCTACTCGCAGAATATATATATGATATTCAACACGTGGCCTCCGTTCAACTTTCTGAGACAGTCTGCTGAAACATAGTATCCTATCACTCTCAACGAAAACTTCACGATACGAAAAATTGCGACAGGGACCGAAATGGACCACACTTCTTTACAAGACATACAAGGAACGTCGTATCTATTTCATCATATCTTCCTACCTCCAAAGCTTCCACAGGAGGATGACTACTGTGTCGGCCACGAGTTTCTCCTAACGGATGTGGTGATCGATGCTCTTTGCCAATTCAAGTCCTACTTCTCTTCAGACGAGGCTGAGGTTATTGGAGTAGCTTTGACAATGATCACTCGACTGCGACAGGTTTACGGCCACAATGGCGAGGTAGACGAAGGGCAGTTTAATAATGCTCTGAAAGAATTGAAAGAAGAAGGTGAACTGTATTTCACCATTCATGGTACAGTCGCACTTGTTAACAAGAATCTAGGTGGTTTCCTGCCAATTTACGTCCACGAGCAGAATGCCGCTATCTTGATCAGCAATAAGGGCACGAGAACCCACATCGAATGTTTTGAGCTCTCTCCTGTAAATGAAGCAGTGATGTCAACGATGGGTCGACTTTAACGCACATTTCCTGGCCCGACATTGGTTTTTGATACCCCTGCCTTCAACGAGCCTGACTTTCTTACGATGTTAACGCAAACTATCTCTCTCATGAATCAACAGCCCGTTGCTGGTACAAAGCCGAAGGTTCGAAAGGCAGAACGCAAGCACGACGAGGACAGGGATACAACTGATCCGAAAATGGTCATCGACTTTCTCATGGCCTCACTTCGGCCGCTATCTACGGACAGCGTGGACAAACAAATTCAGAAATACTGTCGTGAAGAAGTAATGTGGCATGATTGTCGTTCTCCCTGGCGACGATCAGCTTCATGGCTTCTTATTCGTGTCGCACTTCGATTGGTTTTTTCCCGGTTTATGGGATGGGCGAGGACTGTCTCAGCTCTATAAGTCCTTTATGATCTATTTTATGGGCTCTATTCTCGACAAAAGATCCTCGACAGCCTCTCATGCTTCACCTTATGGCAGCTAAGGTTGTCCGTCGACTATTGAAACTCTCCTCCACGGAAGAGCCTGCGTGGTTTGCTCCGATCCAGTCAATTCTTCAGCGGGTGGGTAATATAACCCAGGCTGGATAGCAGCGCATCGTGGCCCAGAACGACCGCCAAATTGATTTTGAGTCTCTTCGAGAGTTAAAATTTAAAGAAAATACAGAGTGTTCCATGCCACAACTGGATTGCTTTTTACGGGACATGGGCCGAAGAGCCGACCAAGACCCGTCCGAGCCATTCCAACCCTCTTCGCAGCTTATTCGTTTTGAAGCCAAGAAGCTGCCGATGGGCTTAGGATCTTGCTGCCCTGAATATATTCTACAAAATCTTTGTGGTTTTGAAGATTGGGTCGACTCATGTCTCGGAGATTGGTTGGAGAGTCATCTTGAGGATGCCGCAACATGCAGCTCGGCCGTTTGATTTCTGAATATCACAAAGTGGCGTTGAGCGCATATTTGCACAATCCAGAAGCCATGTCTATGATGCTGCTCACGCTGTTGGAATTGTGGATTGCCTGCGACAAGTCAGCCATTCGCTTGCATCCACACTTGGGAGACTATGATCATTGTGTACCCACGGGCTGCTTCTACTCTCTCCTACTCCCGTTCAAATCACAGATGATTCGACTTGCCCATGCGGAAGAGTATCTCGATCATCGCCAGAGACGGATAATACACCCAGGCCCGGGGGTTTTTATGATTATGGAACCCGGTCTTGCTTTTCTGTTCGGTATTTCGATCAATCTGACGAGCACCAACAGCTACTTCGAACCATCGAAGAGCAGGCCAGCCATGACAGGCATCAAAAACGAGCCGAATTGGCACAGAAGCACGCCCATTACACCGACTTGATGACTTTAGCGTCTGAGACCAAATGCAAGTACGAGAGTGTGCTCCTGGATCGAAGGTTTGGTTTCCGCGAGACGAGGCACAGCCACTCCTGTCCATGTCATGGCTATATATCACGGGCCAAGTCAATAAAGATTGAAATCCATGAATGGCCGTTACCGACTAATTCACAGCATGCCAAGTCTACTGTCTTCGAGCTCCGAGTTCCAGAGCCATTCTCTGGTTGGAGGGATGCCACGCTGTACGTGCTTCACAATTGCCTGGGTGTTGCATATTCGAAAATGGAGAAGCCGAGATCCGAATATCGACTGAAGAATTATCAAGGGCTCTCCTCATTTTTCTCTTGCCCGACTGACCCCCAACGAATCTGTCTTCTATCACAAGTTAAACCTCATCAGAACACGCATCGTCGCAAGAGATTAATCATCCATGTCACAGAAGATGATGTGTGCTTGAACAATGCTTTACAACTTCAGTACTTTGACAACATTGCGGGATGTTTTGTGAGCAGGTTCGCGAGGAAAGAGGAAACCGAGAACTGGTGTACCTACCAGCTACCGCAAAGGAGCTCCACGCTTCAAAAATTCCTGTTTCGTCCATCTAGTCAACCACACGGTCCGTCGCCAAACACCGTGATTGCGACCCAGAATGCCGCACCTGTGGAAATGTCACTCGCGGAGTACAAAGCACTCGCAGCGATGCCACTTGGACTAGAGATTCAATGGCGAAATATTATTCTAGAATTGTCGATGCCTTCAATTGACATGAAAAGAGTGGAGTCGGCATTATTCTTCCGTCAGATTGTCCACCAAGCGGGTCTGCCCCGAACCAATACGTGGATGAGATGCGGTCATGCAATCTTGCGTAAACCGGAATTCACGGCGAGATTGCTGTCCTCTATCAGCGAGGTGGCGGAAAGGATGAAAGAGAACTGGAATCTGGTCCATGGATACCACACGCTGATAAATCTCCTTCTTCGAATACTCAGTCTTTCACCCTGTGAAAGTAGCCGTCGAAAATGTCTCAATCTTCTGAGTTTAATGCGCCGAAATTCTTTCCAATGGGTCGAAACTGTCAAAGTAGCGGCAAGTATAGAGATTGACGACGCGCGGAAGGTTGACCTGATTGCGAAAGCAGTCCATATCGCTCTGGTATGTGTCCAAACATTTGACACAGAAGCCCATCTACAGAGCTTTGATTTGCCGTCAGACGTGTCACTATTCCTGCGGTGCTGGATGACGATTTGGAACGGACGTGACTCGTTACCCTTGGAAGACGGCTCCCTACAGCACATACTGTACTATCGCTGGCAAGTGTTGTGCTATCACAGCCGTGCAGCACTGGCCGCGGCTTGTTCCATTATTTCCCATTCCCCAATGGACACTGCCATATCGAAGGCGTGGGCGGCATACCCAGCTGGTTCTACATGGTCAGAAGTATCTCCATCTGTGTCATATTGGCTTCACGCCTTATATTCAAAGCCCACTGGAGAGTGTGTCCGAACACAACAGGTACACTTTAATTTGCTAACGGGAGAACTTCTTGTCAATGGAATTCCACTCGCGCATCTGCCGGCTGAATATATGTGGGAACAAACATATCGCATCCTTTTCGGAGAAAGATCACAATTAGAAGTGATGCCAAGTGACCAGCCCGGAATGCAATTTTCGTGCCGAGCGAAATACTGCGGTCAGACAGTTCATTTGGGCATGACCCCCATCCCCGGATCACCAAGATCCGACTTGTGCGTCAAAGCGGTGAGAGATGACCAAGCATGGGTTCTTGTGCCAAAGAGGCTCTTCATTGAATGCTTCCCCGATGATTTCATTCACAATTATGCTCACTGGTACGCCATCGATGGAGGGTACATTGAAATCAGGCCTCTATTATCCCCGTGGGTATCATCCGAGCATCATTGGAGATTGCGCAAAGTGGACTGGGAGAATTCATGGCGTCTAGAGAATCGGGAACATTACCTGGTCGGCAGCAGAAGCAGGACCGCGAATACCTTGGCTGGCATTTTGAATCCCTTGGAGAAGCCTCCCGAGATTCATGGCCGGCTCGATAAGGTCAAATTCACGTTATATATAGATCTTCCGCGTTTGAGACTGGAGTTTGTCGTCCCTGAGCGCTCCACGACAGTCCAGTGTCGACAGTACCCGGGCATGATTATTGATGCAAAACAAGCGTGCAATGCGCTAGTCGGGTTATACAGTAAATTGATCCTCGCCCATTCCGACTCTTTTTAACGCATCATTCTCATACCTGAAGGCGATGTTGCTTGGTCATAGGCCGGCGATCATGTTCGAGTCAACGTGCGATGCGAGGCGCAATGGCATGCATATTCTATTGATGAGCGACTTGGGCGATTTGTGGATAATGGAAGCCTACAGAGCAAGCTATTTCTGGCTTATTTGTATGCCATCACTTCGTACTTCCTTCCCGATCCACTGACCAGGCGTACGGGCACCGAGCAGGCGCTTTCCATTCTGCGTTCCGCGTCCGTCCGATCATTCGATCGACTCCGACCGGAGAACGTCGCCATTCTCACCAGGATCGCTACCTTGACCCCACAGAGAAGATTTTACCCAGATAATGAGCAGGTCATGCAAAGTGTGGAGTGGAGACACGCTCTCAGCTGCTTGTCACAACACCCAGGGTTTTACGAAGAGGTAGCAGCCATCCGGGATCAAAATTTACGTGTCACCTTCTACTACCCAGGCGAAGAACCTGCCATGCCTTCTCTGCCAGGCGTGAACCAACACCTTTTACTCCGTGATAAAATTCGCACTTCGTCGTTCCGGGTTTCACAATTCGGCTCAGAGGACCACACAGGCAAGCATGACCGCCCTTACGCAAGCCGGGACGCCTATCGCTGTTCCCCAAACAGCACTCGAGCGTTCACAATCAGCAAGATGCTTGTTGCAAGATATCCCGTGCGCGAAATCTAGAATTCGGGGAATGGCTCTCCCAGATCTGGAAATTTCTTTCCACTTCGTTTCAAATACGTGGCCCTGGAGCCCAGGTAGAGAGCGCGAGGTTGCGTTATAGCGCAGAGTGGATACTTACCTCCCAAGACTTTATTGCTGAGAATTGGTGTGCAATACACCAATTGGTTTCCTCACGCGATCGTCGATTCAACAAGTATCAGCTTCTAGTCTGGCTGTCAACCATCGCCTACTCGGCCCAGACCGATATGATTGTCGTTGAGACTATTGCATCATTGTACTTGAACCCAGAAGTCATTTGCGAGTATACGACCATCCGAGGAAAATATCAACCCGGGGAAGGTTGTGAATGGAGTCGCGGGACAATTCAGACCCTTATAGAAGCTGCACAACTTCGTTCAACACCGGAAGATAGGCTTGAAACTTTGCCTTACGAGACCCACGACAGTTTTGAGTCACGCATCAGAGAGCTCGGAAAAATAAAACGGAAGCTCGCCTGCAAAATTACGACTGATCATTTTTTCCGTCAGTGGCCTACACACTCGCCGTCAAGCCCTGCCTCACAAGAAGCTGTCGACTTGGATGAGTACCTGAATATTCGCAAAATCATGACTGTGGTGACAGACAGGCTCTCTATTTGGGTTGACAACGGTCAGCTTCGGCAATGCCTGGCCAGCATGATAAACCGGCTGTGTGCACATTCAGTCAAAGACATCCAGCTCCCGCCGTATCTGGAGTTGTCCCATCCAGAACCGGCTCAATCACGGCGAGGAAATATCTCTTTTGATGACTTGATGACGGTGTGTCCACTCCCCGACATCAGGGAGCCCCCGTAGGCGGACTCTCTCCGGAAAAGCTCAAATAAAACAGACCCGAGCGGGAAACTTTTGAGTCTTATTGACTCGATGGGCAGCTACGCCAGGTCTTCATATGAAAAAAGGTACATAGAAATGTTGAGAGATAGTGTCACATCGCTGGCTTGCACCAAAAGCCAAACCCAGTTCACGGTTGTCTGTGGCGATCTTGAACAGTCCGTCCGTACCTACCTCAAATTGTGTGAGACTTATATGCGTGAAAACCGTGTGGAAGAGCTAAGTCGAAATGTTCTGATCGGCAAGTTTGAAATGAACTTTCTTGTCTGAACGGCCAGGCTGAATCAGTACTTCGTCCAGATGTTCGATATGATTCGTGGTCATAATAAGTGCCCTCTTGAGACGAGACACCATCAGGCACATTCAGAAGTCCGGATAAGGTGACTGCTGACTTTGATGCGTTTTCTTGGTCAGCGTCGACGCTGGCCCGGCGCCCTACCCCAGTGGTATCCACGTCCTCTAAGAGAACAACACAACGAGGCGGAAGGTCAGCGAAAAGCTTCATTAGAGTGCTGTTCGAAATGTTCGACAACTGGAGCGTATAAATATTCAGTCCGTGCTTCTCCGCGAGCGACAGACTAAAGCTGGATTTCCCGGTCCCAGGGGGCCCAAAGAGGAGGTAGCCTCGTTTATAAGGAATGCCCCGTTCTGCGTACCAGCCTTGCATATCTTGGTCGAGAAACTCGTCCACATCTTTTAATATGTCATTCTTTACCTCGTTGTCCATGATGACTGTGGAGATATGTCGACTCTGGCAAATCAGCCTTCACTTCGCAGGCGTATATTTTTACTAAATATAACAGTTCCTGAATGAGAACCTATCGCTGCGGGCTAAGCTCCACAGGGCGCTGAGCGCCCATAGAATATATCAATTCAAACTTGGCGTTGAAAGTTTCATCACTCTCATCAATGATGTCACAGGCATACTCGCGAAAGAAGTTCAGGGTGTGAAGTAGCGAGCGGCCTACCGCGAGTTTCCCCATAATGAAGCATTCAAGGCACATGAGCTTCGAGGACAGGATATGCTCTGGTTGTACAAGCAAGACACCGCCAATTGACATGCACTCGTAACACATGCGCTGAATTTCATCTACTTCAGCCTCCCCGAGACTCAATGACCGCGAGAAGGGAAGCTGATAAACTCGACGATCCAGGAGGCCGCCCAACTTCCCAACGAGCATTTGATACATTTGTCGCGATTGGGGCTTTAGAGTCAGAATTCTGGCAATACATCGGCCATTAGCATGCGCTACGGCGACAAGAGGCACTACCACCGATGATTTTCCGTCCCCCATATTCAATTCCAGCACGATATTCTGTCCTCGGGTGGACCAAGTCATTGTCCTGGTAACATTCTCCTGGTTCGGTCGAATCAAAATACCACTTTCGATCTCTAAGAGAAGATTCTCTGGCTCTTCAAATGGATCCCAATTGGTATGGCCCGGGTTGCGGATCTCTTTGAGCAAGTCCTCAGGACTATGGACGAGGCGGCAAAGTCGCTCCGCTCGCTGGAGCGCTATGATGGAAAGACCGTAGAGTATGAACCAGTTCCGCCAAGGAGTGGCTAATCGTGACCACCGATGCCGGCTTAGTTGCTCCAACAGGAGAAATGGGTGACATTCTTAGGGCGTGGTGAACCCTGAAAGCCAGGGCGGAAACTTTCCTTTTGAAGGTGCTCGATGTCCGTGGCCTACCTATTAAACTAGGCGGTAGCAGCCTCGATATGAGAGCTGTGTAAACATCCTGCAGTTGCCGAACCAAAAGCAATGCAACGAGGAATATGACGATGAGACGGTTCAGGGGCTTGCTCGTGATTTTGCCAGCAAGATGCCCGAGCATGTAATCAGATCGGCAGAAGTTTTTGGAGCGCAAGAAGTCGTCCTATGATGCTGTTTCAGGTGTGGAGAGCTGGGTGGCGAAAGCAAAGTGCTGAAGAGAGGGAACGGAGAAACAGAGGTAAGGGACAATTGGTAGGTTCTCAGGGAGGGGTTTGGTTTTGGTTTTTTTTTGTTGGGGGGTGGGGGGTGAAGGCAATGTATGTTTGACGGCGCCAACCAATTAGTATTTTGAGAGCTTCCATCACTTGAGAATACACGACAGACTGGAGTCTCGACAGATTCTTTCATTAAAAGTAGTTAGGCCGAGAGAGCGGCCTGCTGATGGAATGTATGTCTGACGGCATACCTGGGAAAGTCATGTGGATCATCTTGTTCATCAAGAATGACGAGCGGTGGGCGCTTATCGCAATATTTTCGGTTCGTACACGACAGTTCAGGATATCGGTCCTGAAGCTTCATAGTTGAATCAATGTTTCATATCATTCATGGCATCACGTAAAGTCAAGTCCGAGGGCCAAAATTGGTTGATCACTACGTCATTGTCAACACCTATAGAATCGTATATCACCTGAGGCTAGTAGATGCAGCGAAGAGGCGGACACCAAGAATGATAATAGATTGAAGTCCTGACTAATTCAGGCGGATGCGGGCCGGAAATGCGTCTTGCTTCATTATCATGCATAATTGTTGCTAATTCAATAAAAGAGCACCTGTCTTCACGTTACACGAAGACGTTTTGCATCAACTATCTCTGGGTGACGTAGTCGTCGTTTTGAGGCGCGCGGCCGCTGCAAAATCGGTCGATATTTCAATGTGGAGCGGTGGAAATCGATAATTATCGCCCGCCCAAGCTCTTCATTCCAAAGAATATTGTCACGCCGAAGGTCTTCATGGCTGATTCCCAAAGCTCTGATTTCCTTGTTCGATTGGTGGATACCTTGTAGAAGCCGGGGCGTCAGCTCCATCGATGCCGTGCTTTCCCCCCCCAGCCCATAACGAGCATATGGCGAATTTCTCCAGCCCCGTGAAGGAAGTAAATTTTCGCCAAGTCGATCGTGCCAAGAAAAACAGGCACAGCAGACCCTTGGGCCTTCCGCAGAATTTGATATACCCGCGCTTCGCGGGAGACTTCTTTCCACAGCCACGATGTGGTTCCTTTTCCAATGACAGTGTAGCCATATACGGCACAAGAAAGTTTGAAAGGTGCACCGTACGCCCCGCAACCCCCAAGTGGTGTGCATCGGTCAATGTTTTTATCCAATTGAGCTTTTAGTAAACGTACCAAATCTTCCGAAGTAATTGGATGCTGCAGGTCATCTTTGCTTCGACGATGGAGCATCACATTTGGACAACAGTCGTCTAGAAGACCGCCAGATTGCAACCCTAGTAAACATCGCTGGGTGCAAAATTGTGCATCGCGGTGGCGGGACTGGCTATCTTGGCCTTTATCATCATTTGTGTCTCTCTTTCGAGCCACGCGTGGGGCCGATGGAGAAGACGGAACATTACTAAAGGTTCGTTTGCGGCGCGTTGCGTTCGAATCGGGGTCGGGTGATTGTGACGACCGTGAGCGATAGCTCACATCGGATGGGGCACAGGTAGCTCGAGATCTAGTAAACACCTGACGAACTCTTGATTCGGGGGGATCTGGCGGTGATGACGATGGTTCATAGGTCGAACAAGAATCTGGGCTTGGAAATTCCGGTGCGGTACTGTCGGACTTGAGAGGAAGTTGCCGGAATTCGTCTTCGGGAATATGAGAGCGAGTGTGATCGAAGCTGGTCCTCCATATAGGAATATCTGGTCGTACGGAATTTCTCCACTCCTGATCTCGCACAGGCGACTGGAATGCCATCAGACACAAACACAGAGTTCTTGCGACAGAAGTACTCGCAAAAGTAGCTTCCATTTCCATATCCACTTCGCTATTTGGATCGCATAGAAAGTAGTAGAGCGTGCCAGGGTCATCATGTGGAACGCGGAGGAGAACGCGAGCGATCCCGTTGGTCACGTAGGAGTACTCGAGCCCTTCCTGGATCATGACATGATACTCCTGGACAAGAGCGGAGCAGACAAGTCGCTCGGCATTGTACCTTAACTTAGCTTCTTGGTTTGTCGGTATTTTGTTTGATCTGACCATATCCTTCCATAAGTCTATTGGTCGCAGCCCTAGACGAAGGGTGGCCACGGAAAGCTTGTGAGGCGGCTTATACTCGACAGATGTGAGGAGAGTGGTAGTGGTGTCGTCGACACGATGGATGCAGAACTGATCAGGTCTTGGGTTGTGTACACTTGACGGCTGGCTTGCTTCTCCTTCGGGAGCTCCGTTCTCGTTTAAGGAATTCGTATGGTTGCTGAACTGTATTCTATCGCTAAGGCCGAACTCGTCGCGAGCAGCCGGTAGTTTGCACAACTCGGTAAGTATATCGTGGACATGTTCTTCCACGGCGAATCGCTCATAGGCTTCGAGTTCTTGCTCGCTGCTCATAGGCTTCCGACCAAGTCGTCGGCCTAATCCTTCTAGCTCAGGCAAAGATGAGAATAAATGAGGCGCCCCCCGGGTGTCAACTGAAGATAGCTATAGACCGACCTGAAAAGCTCCGACTGCAGTACTGAGCAATCGGTCCAGGGTTCCAATCGTGTTGGGCAATATTTCCCCGTGGGAAGAGGTATTTTCCCGGTTGTCGACCGAGATGGTGTCTCGACTCTTAGCGGTCGGGAGAGCAGGTCGTGGGAATGGCGTAAGAATTCCACGAAAGTGGTCGGTCGGCTGAGCTCTTGAAGTTGCTCTCGTCTCTCTTTCTCCTGTCTGCTTTCTTCTTCGGCCTGCTTCTGTCGCTTTTCGGCTTCTTTGCGTCTCTTTTCCGCCTGCAGAAAAAGAGCCTTGTAATCTGGCGAGTTGTTGTCGGCCATCGATGTGTCGAGGGTCCCTTGAGACAATCGCGACCAGTCTTGGTTTGGGGGCTTGATTTGGGGAGCTGATGTCAGCTGATCACGGTTTCCGGTGGAAGTATTTCCCCGAGAAATAACAAGGTTTCCGCCGGCTAATTTAAGCATCTCGAAGGTATGACAACAACAAAAGAACCCACAGCACTCACCAAAATTGGATTTTCTCTGGCTTCAAAGGGACAACTGTGGAGGCAATGTTGATCACTAGATCAGTCGCCTCGCTCTTAGTCGTGAGGGTCGCATCTGTCTCACCTCAGATTGTGGCAGCGATCGAAATGGTAAATTGAAAATTGAGTGCGGGGCTGGGATTGCTATCTGGCTTCTCTATGGCGGCGCTCTGCCGTTTCTTGAAGCCTTCGTTTTTCTTCAAATCTGACATCATAATTTGGTTATTGTTTGCTTGGTCCCTTATCGAAAGAAGTATTCAGCAAATAGACGAACGACGCAAGTTGAAGACAACATAGCAGGAAGCCCGCTAGTTAGCGAGGGAATAGACTGTCGCGGAAGGGATTTACTCCTCGACTCAGAGTGGATTGTTGCCTCTGGCATATTTAGTTACGTTCCAAAGTATACGCCGAAAATGGCACCTAATTCTATCGTCGTCAGCAAATCGATAACTTCGGTCCATCTTCAAAATCCTTGGCCAGTCCGGTCGCAGCGAGATCACTATCTCAATAGCAACAATCGCGAGGCCCGCATTCCGTCCTCCTATAGCGGCCCTTTACTTCAAAGGAAAATCATGTTGTGTCATTTCGCTGTGAGGAAAGGACACAATAAAGCCTATAGTTAGCGAAGTTCTTTTGAACTAGAGAGAGTACGCTTACCTCTGTCCCTGTCCGCCTAGCGCCACACGCTTCGGGGTGCTCTAGTCTTTACGGTTAGACATCACGCAATCATTTCAAGGGACGTCGTGGAAAATCAAAATGACATACCTGGCTGATCTGAGAACTTAAGTCCCGCTTTAAGGAAAAGAATCCTTGCACGAGGCAAACTGAAGTGCTATCGCTAACGGAACTTGTGGCTAGAGGGGTTGGAGTGGATCTTTGAGATGGTATTTATAGATGCGAACCATTCTTGACCATCGTAGTCTTTGACTACATCCTCATTTTTGAACAGGTTAATAAAAAATTGGACGGGTACTGTAAATAGAGTATCTCCGCCGAATAAATTGAGGCCGAGTAGACAATTACTTACACCTAAAACAACATCCCTTACCCCCAATCAAAGCTGGTGTTGGGTGTCCCATGGATTATACCCGCTGCTTTGATGAGAGCAATGACGTCACTCAGCCTTATGGCCTAATGTGTGCTTAAGAATGGACTTAATATTGAACAACACTATAGTAAGGTCTGCTTTTTTAGCTCGTCCTATAGAGACTGCTCTGATAAAGAACACATTGCCGTTATAGATCACTAGATTGCCATCCTGTTGCATAACTGCCTTGCAATCCTCGGGATGGTCACCTGTGCCAGACTGCCACAGTAATTTACCATTTCAGCGTAAAAAAGCGCTAGGTTGCCTGTAGATTGAAGTGTGAAATAGAACTGTTGGTTGCGTGAAGAGGTCCCTTGGCCTTTCGTAAGGAAGTCTCCAGCGCGTAAAACATCTTTTTCTGCTATATTGAGTGATATTAGCCGTTAGAAGTATGATGTAATAGATTTGTTGTTTGTAAAATATTGGTAGGTAGATTTTTAAGAATACTGTGGTCGTAGTCATGCCACGGAGGAGAACCGAATTTAAATACCTACTTCCTTCTGAGAGGATATATATATCATTATAGTAAGCTCTGTAACACCTTTGATAGTGGTAAAACGTACCGAGACTAGAGAGGCCTGGACTATCTGGCCTCTAGTTATCCCCTAAGATTGAATATTTCATCATGATACTCTGTAAGTCATATGATTTTCCCTCTGACGTAAATATTGATCGAAGCGAAAATAGGTTATGAGTCTAAAAACTCATTGATTCAATTAAGCGTTATAATCGCCGTAAACGGAAGAATCCGCCGCTGCTTCCGAGAGTATGTGTAGCATACCTATTCTACTTTTTAAAAAAACTACTTTGATAAGGTAGTTGGACTTGACCGCTAAGGAAGAGATGGTACGTAGCAGTCAGATTGGCATAAAGACTAATTCTTAGGGAACCCTATCGGTCCCCTACCATATATTTATCTTATAGTTCTCATCTCTCGTAGGGACACTCTAGGTCCCTCTTTCCTTGGAGGACTTTGGTCAACCGATCGAGTAGCGGTGTGGAGGAGAGACCGGAGAGGTCCAAAACCTTCAGCTGGATCGTGCAGGATGTGCCAGAGGTACGCGCCAAGTAGGTCGATCAGAAGTGTTACCACTGAGTGAAACCCCTACCTGTAGAATAGATTATATTTTAAGTAAACTGTGAAAGTACTCAAGGTAGTAAATAAGTAACAATATATAACTAATTACGATAATAAGTGTCCGTATATATCTAGTCCTTCCTCTAGCTGTGAAGGGCTGTTGTAACGGGCCAGAGCCCGGTGGTTAACCATATGCCATGGCTTTCCGGATACCGCCTTAGCAGAAGGGGGTCCGAGCGAGGTTCTAGTGGGTCCTACCCGAGGACGCCCTTAAGGACTGCGACCGACTCCTACCCCTTCTTCCTTCTTTCCTTAAGATTGTTGAAAACAGCATGTTGGCCTAGTACAATTGAATCAATTCTGCTACAGCCCTTCACATTCAACAATCTTCCTTCTATATCAAGAAGTACCATTGGCCACAAGCAAGTCCTAGGGAGTCGACCCAGGCACCTTCATTGGAAACGTATTGGTCACGCCCCTGAATCGACTGCGGTTCAACGGCGTGTCTACATTGGAACGGAAACCTAGCGCATAACTCTTTAGCGCTCAAGACGCATCGGAAAGCCCTAGAAGATACCTATTCCTAGGCACACCAGAAGATTGGAACATTAGAACGCTACCGAATCCCCACCGGTTAGTACACAATACACCTGGTTACCATGAACTACCAGGAGCAGCAGGAGGCCCCGCCCGCGTGGGCGCAGGCGATGATGCAACAAATAGAAGAGGGTCAGCGCGCGCAGCAGCAGCAGCGTACCGCCGCTCAAGACGAAAGAATTCGTCAACTTGAAAATATACTGGCTAGGCAGACGGCAAACTCTCCGACCCTGGGAAGCGTCACTGAAACGACCACGGAACCAACGCCAAACCCCGCCGAATCGATTTCGACCACCGCACGAAGATTGAGGCCCCGACTCCCGGACCCGCCATTCTTCGCTGGGAACGTCAACGACTGGGGCACTTGGCGGATCACGATAGAAAATAAGCTAGCAGTCGACGGTGCAGCGATCGGGTCTAGGCAGGACCAATTCATGTATATCTTCTCACGCCTTGAGAAGCTTGCATGGAAGAATACCGGAACGTATGTGAAACACTCGCGAGACACAGCCGGTCCCGACGATCTACTCGCGTATCTTGAGGGCATATATGGAGATCCGAACGCGCAATCGCGGGCGGCAAGAAGGCTATATCAGATAAAGCAGACAAACCGGCAGCCGTTTACACGATTCCTACCAAAGCTTGAAAAGGAATTCGCTGACGCCGGAGCTATCAATTGGCCGGACGAAGCTAGACGACAGATTCTATTAGGCGCGTTGAACGAAGAGATGAGCGTCGCGCTAATGAATCGCGGTATTCCCGCTACCTATTCGGGACTGATTAGCCGCCTGCATGAAATTACGACCGACATGGACGCTCTGAATCTGGGTAAGAGTCGATCTAATAAATCACCTCGTCGTCAACAGAGGAACCTGGATGAGATGGATTGGTCTCCTACTATCGACGTTAATCGTATTAATCCTCGAGGGAACCGCCCTCGAAAAGGTGTCGAGAAGCAGGCGAAATGGGTCAGTCACGAAGAGTTGACTCGACGTCGCGAGGAGGGCCTTTGCCTCCGTTGTGGTAGTGATAACCATCGCATCTCAGAGTGTTCCTATCGACCTGCCGAGCGCCCAAGTCGCGTTGCTACCGGTCAAACAAAGAAGGACCGAAAGGTTCACGATCCTATGGCGAAACGTAGCCGAGTGAAGAAGACACAGGCAGCGCCAGAGGGAAATGAAACGGAACCCATGGGAGGAGAGACCGATTCCTCGGTCACCGAGAGCGAGTCGGAAAACGAGTAGCTCCTGTTCCCAGTCGCGAGCAGGAGCAGGAGGGGATCAAGAGACTTTTAGAAGACGAATCACCACCGTTTCTCTTAGATGTCAGAGTGAATGGAATTCAGTTCGCAAAGGCCCTAGTCGACCAGGGCTGTCAAAGTTTTGCAACTGTAAACGGTGAACTCGTCAAATCTCTCGATCTCCCGCGCATTCGAATCCGTACCCGTGTGCTTGACGGAGTAGTAGCGAATCAAGGACGAATCACGCACGTTACGTACTTCGACGCCGATATCCATGGCCATCAACAGCACCGCGTGTTCGCATATATTATCGAGAACCAGATAGATGATATCATACTTGGAAACCCATGGATACGGGACGTGAATGGGACATATTCGGCAAGGAAGGGCTATCTCGATATCTTCGACAAAGATGGTCGCCGAACGCGCTGTTGGAATAGGCGGGACCCATCAATCGGACCCCCTGGATTGAAGACTTTGCGAGTGAACAAGGTATCAGCTCAGTCGGTTCGACAGCTGTTCGACAGCGCTTCGGAGCCGGAACGGCTGAGGATTGGAAAGGTTACATTGAACGACATCGACAAAGCGTTGCAACCAAAAAAGCACATTGATCCGAAAGAAAAGCTACCAAAGCATTATTGGAAATGGCTCAAAGTTTTCAGTCAGCAGTTAGCTGAGAAACTACCGCCACATCGCCCAGGAATCGATCACAAAATACCACTGAAACGCGACCGAAACGGCAACGAAGAGACACCTCCTTATGGACCCTTATACGGCATGAACAAGGAGGAGTTGCTATATTTACGCAAAACGATAACCGACCTATTAGGCAAGAATTTTATACGTGTTAGCAACTCACCCGCCGCGGCTCCAGTCCTCCTGGTGCGTAAGCCAGGCGGAGGTGTACGATTCTGTGTCGACTATCGAGGATTGAACGAATTAAGCGTGAAAGACCGATATCCACTGCCACTAATCCGCGAAACCCTTAGGAATATAGCTAAGGCCAGGTGGTTCACGAAGCTCGATGTGATTGCGGCATTCCATAAAATTCGAATCGCGTCAGGCGAAGAGTGGAAGACGGCGTTTCGAACCCGATACGGTCTCTATGAGTGGAATGTTACCCCCTTTGGTCTTACCGGAGCGCCAGCAACCTTCCAACGTTTTATCAACCAGGTATTGCAACAATATCTTGACGACTTTGTATCGGCCTATGTCGACGACATTATCATCTACTCGAACGGATCACTATCCGATCACCGCCGAAAAGTAGGCAAAGTGCTGCAGAAGCTCAAGGAAGCCGGGCTGCAATGTGACATTGCAAAGTCAGAGTTCGAACAGAACACCGTCAAATACCTTGGATTTATAATCCGCGCTGGAGAAGGTATTCATGTGGACCCTAAGAAGGTTGAAGCCATTCGAGCATGGGAGGCCCCAAAGACAGTTCGTGAAGTGCGGGGGTTCCTAGGATTCGCCAACTTTTATCGGTCGTTTATCCCCCGATTCGCTACCTTGTCGGCCCCGTTGACCAGGTTAACAAAGAAGGACACCACGTTCCAATGGGACGACGGGTGTCAGCAGGCCTTCAACGAATTAAAAGAACGCTTCGTCAACGCACCGATCCTAGCTCACTTCGAAGAAGGCAGGGAAACGGTGCTGGAAGCAGATGCATCAGGATGGGCTACTGGAGCGGTGTTATCCCAGCGACAGGATAACGATAGATTGGCTCCATGCGCGTATATCTCACAGAAGTTTACCCCAGCCGAGTCAAACTACAAGATCTACGATAAGGAGCTCTTGGCGATAATTCGCGCCTTACGGGAGTGGAGACCCGAGTTGAAGATGGTTCCTCGATTCACTATCATAACGGACCATAAAAACCTGCGTTACTTCAATAAGGCGAGGCACCTCTCAGAGCGGCAGATGCGATGGGCAGACCTGTTAAGTGAATTTGACTTCACGCTACAATACCGGCCAGGGCGATATGCAACTCGCCCTGATGCACTCTCTCGACGTGGTCAGGATATGCCACAAAGTTTCAAAGATGAAAGGCTATCGAATCGGTTGCGAAAGATATTTGAAAAGGTTACGATTCGCACCGGTCGCCCCCGCATAGGCAATTTCGATGACGATGCCCTTCTGGATTTCGAACGAGGGGTCCAGATATTCGAAGAGGAGGAGCTACAACGAGAATGGCAACAGGCTCGACGAATCGATACTACCTATCAAGCGTATTCGAAGGCATTAAAGGACGGGGAACGGCGAGTCGCTGCCGAAACGAATACGAAAACCAGCCTCTCGGAGTGTCACTTGGATGAGAGAGGTTTGCTGTGTTTCAGACAAAGGATCTGGATTCCCGAAAGTGAGCCGCTACGTACCGGTATTATTCAGAAAATTCACGACTCCCATGTCACGGGTCATCCGGGGCGGGACGCTACCTATGCGATACTGTCTCGACGGTTCTTCTGGCCTGGAGCGGCGAAGGATGTAAGGAGATTCTTGCGAAACTGCACCGTGTGTGGCAGGAGCTCAGTGTGGCGCGATACGAAGCACGGGCTGTTGAAACCACTACCGATTCCTGAGCGAATCTGGGCCGATATCTCAATGGACTTCATTACCGACCTTCCTCCATCGAAAGACAATCAAGCCACGAACCTCCTGGTTATAACAGATCGACTAACAAAGGGAGTGATCTTAGTCGGCATGGTCGAAACGACAGCGGAGCGAGTAGCAAACGTATTCTTAAAGCATTTCTATATGCACCACGGGTTACCTCTCGCGATCACGAGTGATAGGGGTCCTCAATTTGTTAGCAGATTCTGGGAACTCGTCTGCGAAAAGTTATCGATTCGACGTCGACTCTCTACCGCTTTCCACCCGCAGACAGACGGGTCTACTGAACGCGCGAACCAGGAAGTGGAAAAGATCCTGCGGGCTTTCACGTCTTATGCTCAGAACGATTGGATAGAACTGTTACCAGTCGTGGCGATAGCGATCAATAATCGAGATGCCACATCGATTGGAATGTCACCATTCTTCTTCACGCATGGCTATCACGTTGATCCCATCGGCATCGAGGAAAGCAATCCCTCTATACCTAGTGGTACTGGCCCCCAGCGAGCGGGTGAAGCGTTCGTGAAACGTCTTCGAGAAGCAACCGATTGGGCACAGGCCGCTATTGCGACTGCACAAGATAGGCAGCAGGAATACGCCAACCGGTCTCGTCAGGCGGCACCGACCTACCGAGAAGGGGACAAAGTATGGTTGAACCTCAAGAATATTCGGTCCCAGCGGCATTCGAAGAAGCTTGACTGGTTACACGGGAGATATACCGTACAGGAAGTACCGTCTCCACACACTGTTCGACTGGATATGCCAACTGGTGTATACCCAGTATTCCATGTGGACCTTATACGACCTGCTGCATCGGACCCGTTACCCTCGCAAATCGTTGACGATACGCAACCTCCTCCCCTGGTAATCGATGGCGAATTGGAATACCAGGTCGAGGAAATATTGGACCATAGGGCGCGCAGAGTAGGAAAAGGGACTGGAACAGAGGTTTTAGTGAAATGGGCAGGTTATGCAGAGACTACCTGGGAACCCTTAGATTCCGTTCAAGACTGTGAGGCGCTTGATAAGTACGAAGGATGTTCCGGGCGTATTTCAACTGCGAATCGACATCGGAACGATACGGGCGCGGAGCTCGTCATATCGACTGTCAAGATGAGAAAGGGGGTACTGTAACGGGCCAGAGCCCGGTGGTTAACCATATGCCATGGCTTTCCGGATACCGCCTTAGCAGAAGGGGGTCCGAGCGAGGTTCTAGTGGGTCCTACCCGAGGACGCCCTTAAGGACTGCGACCGACTCCTACCCCTTCTTCCTTCTTTCCTTAAGATTGTTGAAAACAGCATGTTGGCCTAGTACAATTGAATCAATTCTGCTACAGCCCTTCACAGCTGTAGCGGAATTGATTCAATTGCACTAGGCCACTATGCTGTTTACAACAATCTCGAGGAACGAAAGAAGAAAGGATAGGAGTAGTCGCGTTCCTGAAGAGTGTCGATCCTTTATATTAAGGGGTCTGTATCGCAGGACAGAGAACCTGTTGGCTAGGCAGAGAGTCCAAGTCCATAGGGTCTGATTTCAAAGACTGAATCTTGGAGTCCGGGTAGACTCTGCTAGTTTCCACAATATATATATGGGGTTCCCGTGCACCGAGTCCCTATAACCCCACATGATGTCTTCAATGAGGGTTGTTACCCTAAGGCGGCGCGGGGTCGATTCGATCGTGAATCGTCCCGAGTCACCATATATGACTCGCGCCGTGATACTTATGCATAAAATCCTCTACAACCTAGTGATGGAATCGCTCGGAATCCCCTACCACGACGATATCTGAAGAGGCTATGGCATATGGTTTACCACCGGGCTCTGGCCCGTCACAATAGCGCGTGGTATTTTGTATGGCCTCGTTATTGAAGTTGGTATGTAGGTAGAAAGACGCGACTTTGGATAGGGTGGCTAGGGTTGGCGGGAATTACGTTAGTTTATTATTTGGGAGATTAATACATTCGATAAGATTATTGCTCTTTATTTTACGACTACCGACTTTACAAAAGGTTCTTTGAGGCTTTTGCCACGGATTATCTTACGCCTGTGGATCCTCCCTTTCTTCGTATAATTTTAATTCGACTACATTAGTAGGTTGACTCGAATCTTAACGAAATAATCTCGTCTCTGAAATTTGTTATTACTGAATCTTTCTCCGTAACCTGTGTGTCTCTTGTATAGTAACATAGAAAGGTACGGCTGGATGTATGACAATGCCCGCGTGAATAGCTAAGCTTTGCGAAAAAGCACGGGCAGTTGAATTGCGTCTTCATGGTCATAGCGTGACCACTGGTCTCGCATCTTAAGTATTCGTGTGGTCTGCCTCTCGATACTAAGGTAGACTATAATTATTTAGAATCAAAAGCCGAGCCATACAGGAAATGTTCAAAGGAATTTGACAGAGAGAGGTCTGGTAATGGAGTCTAAAAGCATACCTGGGAAAGCAGTATGGGTACTCTCATTCCTCAAATTTATCGAGCTTAACAATCGCAATATTCATGATACGCACACGACAGTACATTATCGGACCTAAAGCTTCACTTATATCAGTATTTTCATATGATTCATTACCTCACACAAACTTTAAGTACGAGAGTCAGAATTGGATATTTAGTTGGTTATTGTCAACACAAGAGAAGCGTCTATCTCTCGAGGCAAGGTAGGTAGAGTGAGAAAACGGGCAGTAAGGGTCGGTAATAGGTCGACGCTCTGATTAATTCACGTGGATGATGCCTAAAAGTGCTTTATGGCTCATGGTCATACATACTTGAATCGCTTATTCAATGGATTAAGCACATTCCTTCGCGCTACACAGAGACGTTGCGGATCTCTCGTATTCGGCAGACATAGTTGTCGTTTTACTGCGTGTGATCGCTGCAAAGTCGGCCGCCATTCCCATCTATATCGGTGAAAGTCGATGATCAATGCCCGGCGAAGTTCTTTATTCCATAGAACATTTTCACGCCGCAAATTCTCATGAATTATTCCCAGGGCTTTGATTTCTTTGGTTAATTTGCGAATTTCCCGGTGGAGCCACGGTGTCAGCTCCATTGATGCTGTGTTTCCTTCCCCCCCCCCCCAGCTCATCACAAGCATATGACGAATCTCTCCAGCTCCATGAAGAAAATAAATTTTCGCCAAGTCGATCGTGCCAAGAAAAACAGGCACAGCAGACCCTTGGGCCTTCCGCAGAATTTGGTATACCTGCGCTTCGCGGGAGACTTCTTTCCACAGCCACGATGTGGTTCCTTTTCCAATAACGGTGTAGCCATATTCAACGCAAGTGAGTTTGAAAGGTGCACCGTATGCCCCGCAACCTCCGGGGTGTGCATCGATCAATCTTTTCGTCTAATTGTGCTTTGAGTAAACGCACCAAATCTTCCGAAGTAATCCGATGTTGGCGATCACCTTTGTTTCGACGATGGGGCATCACATTTGGGCAGTGATCGTCAAGAGCATCGCCGGACTGCAGTCCAAGTATACATCGCTGGGTGCAAAATTGCGCATCACGGAGGCGAGACTGGTGGTCTTGAGTATTGCCAGTCTCGCGTTGACGAGCTGCTCGTTGGGCAGACGGAGAAGAGGTGACTTGGCTGAAGCCGCGTTTGCGCCCTGTCGCTTGGTTTGAGTCGGAGCCGGACGACTCCGGTGACTGCGAACGATGTTAAGGGCTAAGTGGCGTACATCTTGCTTGAGATCTTGCGGGCACTCGGCGACCATATTCCGTGGGCGACTTGAGTGGAGAAGACGACGGTTGGTAGTCGGAGGAGGTCAGCTCGGGACTTGAGGTATTTTCGGAGTGCGGAGGAGTTTTCCGTAGCTCTTCCTCGGGAATCAAAGAGCGAGCATGGTCGAAGCTGGATTCCCAAACATGAAGTTGCGATCGCGCAGAATTCCGCCACTCTTGGTCACGGATGGGAGAATGAAAACTTCGTAAGCAATGGCACAACACCCTGGCGACGGAAGTTTTCGGTTGCCGCAGATTCAGCAAATCCTCTCCGTTGATCTCAGTGTGAGGTTCACAAAAGTGATATAATAAGGTAGCCGGATCATTGTACGGCACATGGAGGACTCGAGCAAGGCCGTTCGTTAAAATAGCATCCGCACGACCTTCTTCAATCATAACATCATATGCCTGGACTATAGCTGAGTCAACTAGCCGTTCCGCATTGTATCTGAGTTTCTCCACAGGGTCCGTAGGCACTGTGTTGCATTTGAATATCTCTTCCCACAATTCCATAGGTCGCAATCCTGCCCAGAGAGTCTCAACGGAGAGTTTATGCGGCGGCTTATATTCCACGGTCAGGAGAATTAGTGCTGCCGTCCACACGGTGAATGCAAAATTGATCGGGCCGCGGACGGCGTAAATTGGGAGGATGATTTGTGTCTAATACAACCTGGCTTTCGGTCAACGTGTTGGTGTAATTATCGGACCAAATACCATCACCAAGCATAAACTCCTCTCGGGCAGCTGGGATCTTGCATAGCTCTGAGATGATATCGCGGACATGGTCTTCTACAGCAATCCGCTCGTATGTTTCGAGACCTTGTTCACTGCTGATAGGTCGAAGAGCGAATCGCCTAGCAAGCTCTTCAAGTGCAATCAGGGGAGGGAATAATTGCGCTCGGGATTCTTCAGTAGGTTGTAGGTAAGCGCATACCCGATCGTAGATGGCTTGCTATTGACGGACACAGTCCGTCTATGGACGCAGTCGGGTCGGGCAATGTTTACCCTTGGGAAGGGGTATCGTCCCGGTGGTTGAGCGGGACGGCGTTGCGACTTTCAGTGGTCGGGAGAGAAGGTTGTGGCAGATTCACATTTGTCCGACGGGTGCGTTCTTCAATCTGGTTCCTGCGTGATTCGGCCTGTTCCTGTCGCTCTTCAGCCTGCTTCCTCCTCTCTTCTTCCTACTTCTGTTGCTCTTCGGCCTTTTTTTGTTGCTTTTCGGCTTCTTTGCTTCTCTTCTCCGCCTACAGAAAAAGAGTATTGTAACCTGGCGAGTTGTTGTCGGCCATCGATGTGTCGAGGGTCCCTCGAGACAATCGCGACAGATCTCGATGGGTGGGTACCTGATCCAAGGAGGCCGATGTCAGCTGATATCGGATGCCGGTAGAAGTATTTTCCCGAAAAATTAAAAATCATGACAATGTGCCCCTCATCAACAAAAACGCCGCAGCACTCACCAAAATTTCTCAGATTTCAAATGGACTTTGCGCCGGGGTCAAATTGGTTCACTGGATCGGTTTCTCCCGTGCTGAGTCGTGAGGATAGCATCCCTCTCACCTCGGATCGCTTGACAGCGATGTGGCAGAGATTAAAAGGACTCGCGCCTGGGATCGCTATTTCTTCAGGGTAGCGCTCTGCCGCTTCTTGAAGCCTTCGTTGTTCTTCAAAGCTGATATCGTAAATCGGTTATTATTTACTCCATCCCTTGTGGAAAAGAAGTATTCAGTAGATAGACGAATGACGCAAAGTGAAAGTAATATAGTAGGGAGGTTTATACAGCGAAGACCCAGGCGGAATTCAGATAACTTTCCGAGAGGTACGGAGGCTTGCAGCTTATCGTATAGCTCCAAGAAAATGAACTCAGGTGCTCCGCTAGCAGATGGGCTTTTCGGTATTTGTTAAGCTTTCGACTGTTTACCTTGTCTGAAAGGTCTTTTTGGATATCCTAAAGGATAATTGCAAGTATTACTGCAGAATCTATAATGCCTAGAGTGCGAATTCGCGGAAAGTCTAACTATTACTGGACAAAAATATGCTTACTTCGGATTGCCGTCTGAAGCTCCTGAACTGTGTAGACTCCGAGCTGCTTCGATGACCCGGTGGGTTCTTTTGGGTCGCTCTGGCACGGGCATCCCGTGGTGAGATTTCCACTGAGGCAAGAGCGTACCCCGAGCGCGAGAGACGACCTACGTACAAAGAAGGCTATGTTGACCCTACCACTACGAGGGTCTTCCTCTCCAGCCGTTCCATATTCCTCTGAATTCGAAGTCGATCTTGATGATTCCATGATAGATGAGGATGAGCATGATACTCGGCGGAGTAAACCTGAAGAGGTGACTGTGTGCCTCGTCTTATATTCCCTACAATTTGCTCTGAACCTCTGCCTCCGCCAGAACCACGAAGAGCACAAAGAGGTGCGGCCACGCGTCGAGCGCAGAAAAGCCACCACCCGTTTCACCGGCATGCACGAATTTGTTGCAGAAGATGATGGTGGCGTTTGCAGAATGGACTGGCAGTCCCACGGATGGATGATGGGACATCCGTACTTAGCCATTCTCGAGGCCAAGCGTGCGTTCAAATACATCCATAGTGATGACCGGACGGGAGACTGCAAACCAGTAGTGTCAAACGAGACACTTGCTCAGTATCTTGGAGAAGCGGTTATAACATGGAGAGCAAACCGAGATCTCCTAGGGCAAGAGTAAGTACCACTTTTCGCAATTGCTGCCAAGTTGTTGATTTTTGTCGGGTGTTGACAGGGAGTATACGGGCAGTGTTTTCCTTATCGCGGCAACAAATACTTTCCTCCGTTTTGACTGATAATTTTGATTTGTCATTCCGTTTTAGTCGATCAAGTTCCTCTTGCATCTCTATCAACTGCTCGGGTGATGAGACAGTTAGTGTTCGATTCACCAGGCCGCCTGGAAGCTGGGCATAACTGCACGTGACTTTTGCTCACGTCATCCTCTAACTTTGGAGCGCAATCACGTGTCCTTGACCTCATCCTCCTGGTGCTCTACGTAATTCAACTGCCTTCCCCTTGATGCTGTGTGAATTCAGGACAGGTACGGTGGTCATTTAGCAAACCTTGGTATATTTCATTCTTCATCTCATTTCACACTAATGAACAACGTTGACTAGGCTTGATCATTTCTTCACCCTCTAGAAAACGCTCTTCGAGAACTGGACACTAGCTCTCAACTCTTCCAACCGGAACCACCTACCCACCATGTCCGGCTTGGAATTAGAAATAATTCCCTCATTATCACCTAAGTCGACTGCTGCTGGTCTTCTCGTCTTGCCAGTTGAGATTCGCCACCAGATCATCAGACTGGTGCTCGCTGTGCCGCACCTCCCCATCTTTTTCCAGGATTACGGAGGTCCACTGGAGTATCGCATGCCCCTTAAGCCAGCTGCATGGCTCGCACTATTGTATACCTGTCGGCAATTATTCCATGATGCTAGGCCAATTTTATACGGTGCGAATTGCTTCACTCTCGAAGAAGTGGAAACGAGGAACCACCGGAGCAACGTTCTGGGATTGTTCATAAGAAGCATTGGATCCAATGCAGGTTTTCTGTCCAAATTGCGTATCTCTTTTCCCGCTACGGAACAAGTAGATGGCCAGCAAGGAGAAATCCGTCTCAGAGAAGACGCATTACGGAATTTGGAGCTTCTTCGGAAGGAGTGCACCGGGCTAAGAACACTGGAAGCTTCTATTTATGGCGAGAGGCGGTACCTGATTGAAGAAAATCACTCCATTTTAGATTCTGTTGGTGAAATTTTGAAGGAAATCGACTCCGAGTTTCGAAAGATCGCTTCTCTGAACACCATCATTGTTGAATACTGCAGTGAACTCCCAGACCAGTCGATCAAAAACATCTTGGATAGCCTGGATTGGACTGTCAAGGGCCCCAATCGTCAAAAAGATGAAATGGCGCTTTCCCTCTGGGCTTGGGGTTTATACTTGGGTGATTAAGCGACCAGCGGGCTAGAAAGACCTTGTCATTGCAGCTTTAACGGGACTGTAATCAAGAGCAGCCTGTGTCAGACGCACAGCGCCAGCTATCCGAGACCAATTGGCCGAATCAGTGGCGATTGAGCTTCACTGCCTGAGGAAGCAACCCTCGAAAACAGTCCAAAGGAGCATTCAAAGTCTAGCTCTGCCGTCACCGACTTTGGAACTTTGGATAAGGGATTATTCTGTCGCCACTTACTGTCAATTTAAGAAGATTTCATATACCCTTTACCACAGAACGAAAAATTGGACGTGAGGTCGTCAGGTTCACAACTAGAAGGCGGGAAGCCAAGCGACTGAGGCCCAGGCTATATCGGCAAGCCTACTTGATTACTACTCAACCTATCACACAATACCGCCGGCTTTTTATTTTGGGGTAGCAGTACCTAGCCCTCAAAAACGCCTACACCAATTTTACTGCACAGAGATATTAAGCATACCAACCAGGCGAAAGCATCTACAAAACATTGCATGACGCGATTATATTGCTTGCAGTTTTTGCGATGGAAAGCTCACAGAACTCGCGCTCTTTTAGCGACATGTTACTGATTCTTATTCGATTACCCGACCGTGACGGGGCCCTTTTGGGGAGCGTGATATCGTAACGTGAACTTCCCTTAATTATTCAGTCGATTAGAGGTAACCAATCAGGGTCAGTGTGCTAAGGATATCCCTTTTCATCAAATGTTCTATATCGAGAGCTTTTTGAAGATCTCCAAAAGTCAAGGGTGCACTTCTCTTGCAGCAAGCTAATTCATGCAGCCCTAGCGCTTTCCTTTCGTCCCGCTACGCTCATTGTATCATGCCATGCTTGGTGTCTCTACCTCGATTCTCGAAACAAAGTTTTAATAGGCCCAGAAGTTGAATCCATTCAATCACATTCAGCATAAAGATTTGAGCAGAGAATTTCGCAGGAGGTCAACTTCCTGACCAAGACACATACATTCCAAGGGCATGCCCTCATTGAGGAGCACGATCTCCGACTGGAGTCTTAATCGCTCAGAGGTCGGCTTTGCACTCATCACTTGCTGACTTTTATGAAGTTCATCAAAAACATCGCCTCAATCGCACATTGATATTAGCTAAGTGAGCTACAAACGCTTAGAGTTAGCCGCGAAATTGAATAAAAGTTTTCGCAAGGTTCGACAGGCAGGAGGTGTACATTTAGCAGCAACATACCCGGAAAACTCTTGTTGATAACCTCGTTCCCCGCTATTGTCGAGCGGTTCGGGTCTTATTGCGCTATTTTCTTTAGAATGATCCGCGCTCATGGTTAGACGAGATCGAAGTATATATCTATCGGCCTAGTGGGTTTACGGTCCCGACTCAAGTCCTCCACAAGTGCAACTTAGGTAGTATATGCTGTTTCCGCATTTGACTCAAATTTGGAAAGGTCTCTTAAGGTAAATATCTACGCATATTGGGATGTATCCTTTTATGAGCAGTCGGTACGCTCTAGGGCCCTTCATGAACATTATGAATGTCAGCGCTATCCGGTTCAATGCCAACTGCTAAGCTTCGTATTCTTTGGATCTTGTAGTGCTGAATCCCTCTCATCGCGGAATATAACCTTCTAAGAATTATTGATATTTGTATTCATTCTCGCCGTATCTGTGAGCTTGTGGTGGTAGAAGAATTCCTATGTTCGAGTGATTCTCGTGTAGCTTACTTGCCTGCGTGGCAGTTGGACCTCCCGTCTTCTATCACTAGGGCGGGGTCGAAAGTGGCATTTAGCCCATGAAGACATGGTTTTCGCCCTGAAATATAGTACTGAGCTATATCACTGAAACATTCTAGGTGGGACATTGGAGCTTTCTAGTTCCCACCTACAAATTTTTGTTCGAGACGCGAAAGTAAAGCAGTTTTATCGTTGCTACATGACACTACGTCGTAACGAATTTGTTAGTCATTCTACTGTTCCAATGAATTTGCGTAATTGGCTTAGCACGTCAAGCCAGGTTGGGATCTGTGTTATAACTCATAGAAGGACTGTGACTTCAAAACATTCACTCAATGATAAAGAATGTGATATTTCCAGATCCTCGAACTTTGTAAGCTGTATAGGACGAACATTAGCGAGTCGTATTTGGTGTACTGCTACCAACTTGACCTGGACGTCCCATGCCATCACTCCCGGTGAAAGAGATAATGGCCAAGATAAAGGCTCTCTCTACTTCATCTATCTGGGCTGGAAGTGACCCTTGGAGCTTGACGTCACCAGCCACAGCCCAAACCAGACCAGGTGCGCATGCAAAATTTGACGTGGTTGAATGTGATTTTCTTAGGTTTAGTCCGCAGCACCAAGCTTGCTTCTTATAATGAAATACTCAGGCCCGACAATTAGGCAATTAGAGAGATTTCTGAAACCAAACTTTGTTCAGTTGTATCAGCGGAAGGAAGGCAAATAAACATGATATGCGAATAAACTTTGTAGTATGTACTCAGTAGTGTACCTCAGGCACAGTTCATCTTGCACTTGTCCCACGGTCTAGGGGAGCTGGACGTTTGTATTCCTGCAAATATGTGGCAACCCCTACCAATGGTTGATAGAGCCTTCAAAATTGTATATGAAGACCGTACTTCTCGTAGTTGAATTCCGCCAGGCTTGATATCTTTTCAACCCAGTCTTCGTCAAACTCTCGTACTCCCGTGTCATCTCCTACAGATATTATCCCCATCCCTCCGGTCAAGGCGCCCTCCCGCGAAACCTGGTATTCAGTAGCCAGATCTGGATGCGGTACCCAAATGACCCTCATTCCAGCCCTGAATCCAGCCCTGAACCCAGCCAGACTATCCTCGAACACCAAGCATTCGTGGGGCAAGATGGGAGTTGCATTGATCTCTGACTGCAGCGTTTGCAATGCAACTGAGTATATGTCAGGCGCCGGCTTTCCCTGTCGTACTCGTGGGTCATCACCAAGAATACATCTGTCCCGCTGGAAGTGGTTCAATAACTGTTTCGTTTCCGGCCTCGAAATCTTCAATTCGAGGCTTTGGCTTTTGGTACTGGACGCCAATGCTAACTGGATTTTGTCCCCAAAAGCATTACATACGCGACTGAGGTTTGACAGAAGCCTCTCAGCACCTGGTAGCGGTATGCAGTTCTGGAACTTTTCTCGCATTCTGTTCTTCAATTCAAGGGTGAACTGTTCACGGGAAATAGGCACCTTCGCCCAATTGTGGAATTCACAGCTACTTGTCGAGTCTGGAACGCCCATGAGCTTGGCTCTAATTGGTGCATCGAGAGGGGGCCTCCCATATTGCTTGAGGACCTGATTCACCGCCTTCGTGACCATATCTTCGGAGTTGATGAGAAGCCCATCCAAATCAAAAATACAGGCACGGATTACAGGCAAGCTGATTGAAAGCGTTAGTCAGAATTCAGTTTCTCAGACTAACGCAAAATCCACAACATACTCTGCGTTTCCACGCACCATGACTGAGCGAGAGAATTTCACGACTTCGTTGAGTGAATAGGAGCAAGAAGCAATAATGGCGGAATAACAGCTGGTGAATGCTGACGTAGTCTACCTTTGCCCCGTCGGCTCGCGCTGGCCCCTCCTTACAGTTGGGGCGGGGTCACTTTACGTCGGAGGAAAGGTTAACCCCGGAGAATGGGGATAGTCAACTAGTTAGTTAGTTATATATTCCCGGTCGAATTAGTAATAGACTATTGTTGTTAAATGCGTCAAATTTTCAACAGTAATCTATTAGTGACTAGTTTCCTGGTCGACGAAAGGCTTCTGGGCTTTCTCAGCGCCCAGATTGTCCCCCGTTTACGTAAGAATCGGGCCTGCTTTGCTTTCTTTGATATATTGCGACCGCGGGGTGCCCATATCTATGTTCTGCAGTAAACTTAACATGAGAAGCAGATATGACCGGACTGATGGAAGCTGATAAAATACCGATCATGCTTGATATCTGATATGATTGTATATAAATCCACAATATCGACCTGCATTACGCGATGCAAAGGACGCATACGAAGAGACGGGGGAGTGGGGTCCCTGTTCAGAAATGCAATTCCCGGGCAATGCGTGATTCAGATTTCCGTATTCGAGTGAAACAGGAATATCGTATTCGAATATTTGTAAGATGCATAAACGCAAAGCTCTGTATTGGATCCAGTACTGTAGCTATCACATTTTGTGACAATCACTATTACATCCCTTTTTGACCGCTATACACGAAGCTACAGGGGTTGTCTTGTGTAGACGTGTTGCACTTGCGTTCTTGCCGAAGTAGGTGGATGACCTTCATCCGCAGTAGCGTAGCGACAACAAGTGCAGCAATGCAGTCCTGAAGGTTTACAGCGCAAAACATCTAAACACCAAGGATTTGAACTGGATAAACTTTTAATCGCTCCTCTTGGGTACTTTAGGTAGACAGCTAGCTATGACCTTTCAACTCTATTTCTGCAAAAGCACCTTTAATCGGTAAATAACATCATACGGCCTCTGGTAAAAGGTCATTCCATGGAATCCAATTAATGCTAGAGATGAAACTCACGAGCGGCCGAAAGGGGATTGTTACCTTGAACTCGGCTGTAATCATTCTTTATGCCTCACTAATCATAGCGTGCAAGTTCTGTAGGTTACCTTGTATTAAAACTTCCCACACTAACAATATATATCAAGGTTCCGCGGGCCAAGCGAGCTTACCCTCGGGCTTAAGGTTCTTGCACCGGACGCCACGGGAACGATGCGATCAAGAATCGCATATCAACACAATGTAAAGCCTGCACCGCGACAATGTTAAGGTATATTGTCAAAGACCCTTAGCGAGTTCTTCGCATCTATAGTCTCTGTAAAAGAAACGAGAGTACTCAAAAAGAACGTTTGTGTATATAGGGATTTTGGTTTTGTATCTTCCTGTTACTTGTATGTCACGCGAGGATCACCAGTGAATAGAACTTTCGTTTGCTTGATCGGGAGGAGCGGACTTCGGCGTAAAAAAGCTTTGGTAGCACTCAAATTTTGAGTGACCGTCAGTAGCTGGAGGCTAACCAGCCAGAAAAATGATTAACAGGCTTTTCGCGACGCATCTGTAGCAATGGACTTTAATGCCTCGGCAAGTAGCGGAATGGAGCCACTAGTCGTCAAGTCTGATGAATTTGGTCGTGTGCGAATTGATCGCGCGTGATCATGATCGAGTATCTTTCTATCAAATCTGGCTCACTTCTCACGCGTATTTTACAGACCTCCCATGTAGCAAAGGCTAATGCGGGTGAAAAGGGACGGTTATTATGGGTCAACTTGGATCAGTCAGCAGCCTGAGATAGGACAATGTGACCAGGCAAGATAATTGTGCTACGACGGTGTGTGGAAATCACGTGATTCGTCATATCTTCGGCCATGATAAGCATGTAACGTGATGTGAGCGGATCATACCGAAACATATAAACCGATCATAGCCCGAGCAGTGTGTTCCGAGGATCAATTGATTCTCTCAATCCATTGAAAAGCGCAGATGAAGTCACTACCCTCCTTCTCTCAATATCTCTAGAATTCTTGGACGTGCACAATCGATTTTGATTTCTCTTACTTGTTGGCCGTGCTTTTAGTTCACGACCCATAAGCGGTGGCGATGCTGCGGGAGTAATAACTTTTGTAGTAACATGCGTGAATGAATCAGAGAAATTGCATATTGTTACGAGGGTAATTCTATGAGCAGTGGGCACTTCACAGTTCAGCTTTTAGACAATCTAGCCTTTAGCTAGGAGACTTGCTTGGTGATAGAAGTTGGTAATTATCCTCTTGACGAGCACCTCGAGCACGTCCTGCAAGAACCTCAACAAAATCAAACCCGCAGTAAGGCTCTACGAAGCGACTGCACGATTGAGAGAGACTCTTGGGGTTCGCAGATGGAATGAGGGAAGTAAAGTCCGTGGAGGTTTTAACCCTCAGTAATTGGTTGGCACCGCATAACGACAGTGTTCTGATACTATTCACAGTGATAGGAAAAGAAAATTGCCGTGTGGGGCTAATGAAGGATCAGAGCGCCGAGCTCGAGCACTGATCGTACTGTAATGCATGTTGAAGATAATGGATAATGCTATGAGCCACATAAGTCCATCGAATCATTGCAATAAGATTAACACATTGCGTGGATATGACGATATGAAGGTCTACAAGACTCTCAAATAGATGTAGTCCGGAGCGTATATGAAGGGTGTACGATTTTCAAGGCTCCGAGACTTAGGGTTCAACCGCGTAATTATAAGTGATCGACGTACTACCCCGTTATCCAGCTATCGGGAGGGATGTCAAACAGCCATACAGCCATAAAAATCAAGTGAGTCAGGGTCGGCCAGTTTCGACTCGAGTAAATGGTCTACAGGCGCCGGATCACCATCTCGTGCGACGTACGAGAGCGCCATTTGTCCATTATCATCTGTCATATGATAATCAACGCCCAGGGAAGAATCTGGGGCGTTAATAGTAATGATATGCTCACGTGTAGGAGCGATAATCAGTAGTGAGCTATACCTGGACGGCGGTAAGATTCCAGCTCTATGTGAGAGCCAATGATGCAATGTTGCTTTTTAACCGAAGGTTGCAGCCCAAAACATATCGCGTTATGAAAAATGTGCATGCCGACAGAACACAACTCTCTTCGAATGCGAGCTTCATTGTCAAAGACACATTGGTAGACAATTTCAGGTGGATAAAACACTCTTCCCGCCATCTTCTGTAAGCCTGCCTCGCACCTTGATAGTCATATAGCCGGAGCCTAGTCTGACCATTTCTTGCTCAGCCTCTTTGGATACGATACTCAGCATGGCCCCCGGCGAAAAGAGCAGAGCCTCGCCCACTTTAAGGTTGACGATCCGGTGAAAGATAGAGAGCCTTGTTGGAATATCGAGGAGTGCCTGCTCATCTTTTGCCAGACTGTCTTTCGCTGCATGTAGATTCAAGGCTGCCGCAGCCACATGAGATTGTAAAGCACGAACCCATGCAGGCGATGAGAATCGATGGACAATAGCGACAGAGCATAGATCGAGAAGATCGCTGGAGATGGTTGGCTCCTGAGTTGAAATAAAGATGCGAGCGCCGAGGTGACGTTGTAATCGAACAGTGGAGAGAAGGGTGTCTGTAAAATTCTGGGCTTCGACAGAGTCCTTCATATACTACGTGACGAATAAGTAGGACGAAGACACCTTGGGAGTATCATTCATACCTTGTGGGCCTCATCAAGAGCGACGATCCTACCAATCCTGGTATCTTGTTCCATAAAGATTCCAAAACAAACGTTAAAAAGGCTGCAGGCGGTATCAGGGGAAACACAAGGACAGGAGAGATCAACGATTGTCAACTGCGAGGCCTGAATCACAAGTAAGCTCAAGTGGCCAATAGGTGCGTTTTGAATACAGTACCTTGGGGACCCAGATTGAACCTCCATCATGGGGTTTTGCCTTCGTTCCCTTAACATTGTAATCCGTCCTTGCTTGGTTGGGGGGCATGAAGCTCTCGAGAATATCCAACCTTTGCTTCAAGGGCTCCATTTGACTAGTCAGCAGCCCAGAACCGAGTACTCTGCTCTTGAAATCTTGATAATTGAACGGACATCCTGTGCTTTGTTGTAGCAGACGCATCTCTCGCAGTATCCGTTGAACAGTCTGCAAGTATAATGGGCCAGCGCTGCTATTCCGGGCAACTGACATGAGATCCAGCATTCGTTTGGTGTTCAGGTGAGACTGATCAATCTGTAAAGGCTGCACATCGATGTTAAATCTGGAGTAGGTACCCTGTAGCATTGTAAGCGATGTGGGCTTTATTGATGCTTGCCCCCCTCACCTTAATAGTGCGAAGGTTGGTCGGAGCACAAAGTACTCTGACCTTCAGATTGGGATGAGACGACAGAAAGGCAGCTTCACAAGGCGACCCACCGCCATCACAGATAAATGCATCATAATGAAATACGACAGCTGTCAAGGGGCTCAACAGCCTGCCAGCTTTGGATGGAATCAAGCACCCTTCTAACAAACAAGATAGCGTGTGACTCTTTCCGGATCCCTGGGATCCGCAAATGAACACGCTCGAAGGTGATGAAACGTTGAAAAACAATCGGGGGTCTTTTTTCGTCAGTTCATCGTCCATGGTGGAGTAAATAGGCGTATCGATTTTCTTCACGCCCCCTAGGAGTCCATATTGCGTAGGGTCGAGCGACGGTTGGTTGAGAACCGGACCAGTCAGTACAGGAGCAAGAAGTACTTCGTCAGATTGACCATCGGATTCTTCAAGTTTCAACAAACTCAAGTGATGAGCGAAGTCTCGAAATTTATGTTGTTAGGACTTTTATTGGAATGTGTCGAGATGAAAAAGTGAAATCAGCCAAATACATACCAGCATGGTCTCCTCTATACAAGGGTGATGACATGTTCAAGTTGTGTCCTTAACAGAACTCTCCCCAGTATGATCCTGATACCTACCTCTTATGTACAAATCTAATTTCAAAATTTCATTCCACCCACTGAGTCACAGTAGCGGTATGTCTTGAAGCAGGTTTGCATCTTTAGGCCATCATTACTGATCCGGAACCTGTCAGCAGGAGATGCTCTTCGAAGTGCCGATTCTGCGATACTGTGCAAAAGACAAGAATGTGAAGTCTGACCATTTCCAGTACGTACATACTTGTCTATGCACAGCTTCGGAAATACATGATTCGCTTCTTTGAACCTTCTTACGGACAGAGCGTCCCAGATAGGACTATCTTTACTGTGACGATAGGGCCTACAGCCAGACAAGATAAATCTCAATTCATTCGAGCATCAATCTCTAAGCCAAGCGTCTTTTCACAATACGATAATTAATCAAAGCTCTCGACTGCTACTCCTGACTATAGATCATATCTGCCCGCGCGATTACAGCATTCACTGGATTCAACGAAACGCCGTAAGGATGATAGATCCTGTTTGACTCTTTCCCTTTATTCGCTCTTTCACTGCAATTCTTTGCGCTGAAACAATCTGCTTAGCTAGAGCTGAGTTGAAGAAGATGTCACGTTGACCTCGTTTCTCGCTCGTCGAGCTACTCGGATATGACAATTTATCTGTTTCCCTATTAGCTAAACTAATGAAAATGACATACAGCACCCATCGGAGAATCTAGAGGTATCATCCGCATTGGGAAGATACGCTTCCAAGGAAAAGATTTCACAGGGCCATGACCGTTCCGTGTGATAAGCTGCGAATTCGCTCAAATATAGCATGATTAGAATCGCATGACTTTCGAGTTAGGCGTGACAAGCGCCTTGCACTTAGCTCTACCTTAATCAATTGTAAATTTTTGGGTCACGCTAGTGGGTGGGTCGGGCTTTTACTATGTAACAGAAGGAGGACCGATGACGGCTAGGGGACATGTCCGCAATGATGGTGAAAATTATCATACTTGGTCTCTAGACAGGCTTGTAGATGAGCCATAGCATTCACTGCCACAGCTGTATTTGATTATATATTTGATGAAAACAAAAAACTTCATACAACGTATAATTTGCCAGAAAATTGCTGAGCTCAGGATTGACCTGTCACAACGTGTCAAAAGACAGAGAAGTTGCCTCGTTTGCAGTACCAACCTAGAAACAGAGATAACATAATCTAACCTTGAGTCAATATATTTCAATCAAGTGACCGGGACTATCATCGGTCTTCCGGAGGTCCGCCCTCGCATGCCAGATCTTTTTCCTCTCATGTGAAGCTATCTGGGTGAGCAATCAGAACAGAAAGTAGCGGGGAGAAGAAATGCCCATGTAAGTTGAGGATCAGGAATGCGCTATTCCAGAACTGGTGGTTTCACGCGGGAAATTCGTAACCCCCAAAACGGGCATAGTTTCAATCACGTTTGAAAAGTACCTTGATTCTGTAAAGAAGCCCGTGGTTTCAATTTGAGATACATTCCACAAAGCCCATAAGCACTTCTACTTGATATCTGATGTTCTACTATCGCAGACTTGTAGCTCAATGTATAGGCATTATGCACTCGGGGAAATTTATGAAGATTTGAAATAATAAAATCAAGCGAGACGATAGGATCTGTCGGAAAGAGGTTAGTACAAGGTGGTGGAGAGTACGGGGCGTGGTAAGTACTGTGTGAGAACATTTCATAAGCAAGGGCTATCGCACAATATTTCTAAGGGTTACCTGTCTGTAAATGTCTGGCTTTGTATGTTCATGGGCACACGTGTCATTATTGGCTGAGCTGACAATAATATAGCACAGGCTCATTCTAAAGCATGTTAGGGATACACCTGCCGCTAAGATGTTTAGAAAGTCTTCGCGGGAGAGGACAATAAATATGTTGTCCCGACGCTGATATTACACCAAAGTATGGTATCCCAAACCTCCAACTCTTACGTTTGAAATTATCTATCCTCCAATATGGTCCTGACACGATTCAACACCCATGCCTTGAAGGATCTGTGTTCCGAAGAACAGCTAGAACTCCTCAACTCGATCGACACTCTTCGTTCTCAAGGCATTGATCACTATGTCTCACTACCACAGATAATCGTCTGTGGTGACCAGTCTTCCGGAAAGAGCTCGGTTCTGGAGGCCATTTCCGGTGTTAGCTTTCCCGTCAAGAGCAACTTATGCACTCGATTTCCGACCGAGCTCGTTCTTCGACAGCACCCACGAGCGGGGGTTCGTGTATCTATCGTCCCCCATCAGACCCGCAGTGAGGTTGAGCAACGATGCCTGGGTGATTTTTGCGAACAACTTGACAGCTTTGAAGGTCTGCCGATGTTGATGGAGAAGGCGAAGGGGGCCATGGGAATAAACACTCACGGCAAAGCATTCTCCAAGGACTTGTTGCGAGTCGAGGTGTCCGGACCAGACCGTCCTCATCTGACCATTGTTGACCTCCCGGGGTTGATCCACTCAGAAACCAAACAATAGTCGGCAACAGATATTCAGCTTGTTCAGGAGGTAGTTCAGTCCTACATGCAGGAGCCACGCAGCATTATACTTGCTGTTGTGTCTGCGAAGAATGATTTTGCGAATCAAATTGTCCTCAAACTGGCGCGAAGCGCGGATAAACTCGGAACTCGGACGCTTGGTGTCATCACAAAACCTGATACACTGGCTGCTGGTTCGGAAAGCGAAGCAATGTTCGTCTCACTGGCGAAGAACTTAGATGTGGAGTTTCGGCTGGTTTGGCATGTGTTGAGGAACATGGATATGGACCACGGGCAATCGACCCGAGAGCAGCGCGACGTTGAGGAATTCAGATTCTTCTCTCAAGGCATTTGGAAAGACTTACCGAGATCGATTGTGGGTATTACCACTTTGCGAGGCCGGCTGAGTACGGTGCTCCTTTCGCAGATTGCTACGGAGCTGCCAAGCCTCATTGGAGAAATTGAAGATAAAGCCGGCCAATGCAAGACACGCCTGCGACAGCTCGGCGAGCCTCGAGTAAGCATTGACGAACAGAAGTCCTATTTGATGAACATAGCGCAGTGTGTTCAGGAACTGGTCAAAGCAGCTGTCGACGGCACGTACAACGACAATTTCTTCGGTGACGCTTACTCGTCCAGTGGGTATCAGAAGAGAATCCGAGCCATCATGCAAAACTCAAACGAGGTGTTTGCCGATGATATTGACCAAACTGGCCATCAGCGTCGTATAGTTGAAGCTGATGGGCAACAGTCTCCGGCTAAGCATCAAGTTGACATTACCCGAGAGGAATATATCGAGCATATCTGCCATCTCCTCAAGAGAACCAGGGGGCGCGAGCTCCCTGGGACTTTCAACCCCATGATCGTTCGTGATCTGTTTCTAGAACAATGTTCTCCGTGGGAGAGAATCACCTACCGCCATACTGATAGCCTTTGGGCCGCTGCCCAAGAATTTCTGATTCTTGTGGTCAAACATACCTCGGACGAGGCCACCTCAGCGGCGCTGATTAGGGAGATCATTTATCCAGCCTGCGACTCTATTAAACAGGAAATGAGCGTCAAGGTCAAGGAGCTTCTTCAACCTCACCAGATTGGCCATCCGATCACCTACAACCACTTCTTCACTGAAAACTTACAGAAAGTTCGAACGGCACGGCAGAGAACTAATATAGCCACAACTCTCCAGCAGTTTTTTGGCGTAAGCTCTATAAAACAGTCTTGTTATATGGATACAACAATTAAACTGGACGACCTCCTCACGCTGCTCACACAACATTCAGAGCCTGACATGGTTCGTTACGCATCGGTCGAGGCATTAGATTGCATGCTTGCCTACTACAAGGTGATTTATGCCCACGCCCCATCGCGTACATGAAATTGACTTGAGACAGGTAGCATTGGAGCGATTCGTGGACGACATTGCCAACGAAGTTGTAGAGGGCAAGCTTACGGCTTCCCTTTCGCGCATTTTGTCTCCAGTGACAGTGTTCGACATGTCCACAGGTCTGGTCAGAAGGATTGCTGGCGAGTAAGAAGAAAATCAAAACATTCGTGCGCAGCTTCGCAATGAGCTTAGTGTCTTGCAGAAGGGTCTTGAGACCTGCAAAGAGTTTGTCAAATTGAGAAAAGACGGTATGATTCTTCAGTCTCAACATTGATATTCTTACACGAGACCTTAATAACTTTCTAAGGTCATGGCCTCACAAATGCTCGGGATCTATCAAGGCAAAGCAGAATTGAATCGCTGCAGGAAGTAGCGACGCTGGATACAAAGAGATCTAATATTTCCGATCCATCAACTGATACGCCAAACTCACCTGAGATACCTGACGAAACGGTTGATGAAAATCTATTTCCTAACGTTGAGGCTGTGAGTCCAAGCCTCGAGCCAGTGGACGTGGTCCCTGCGCCCGTTGAAGAGACTGCAATCTTAAGCGACCATGAACCCGCGACAAAAAGGAAGATGAAGAAGAAGATGAAGCGGTCTAAGGTTTCTGCTCAGTCTGGCGGGACGTGAGTGGCCTCTGGTCCAAGGAGCTTTGATGTTTTCTCAATCAAAATGGATCCAACTCAAACGCGGTCACATTTTCCACTTCGGGAGACCAGCACTACTTAAGCATCTTTAGGAGAATGGGCCACATTCTCTCGGTTCAGCTTAACTTAACAACCATGATCACTTTGCCATGAACAATGTGTTACCGCATAGCTGTGTCAGGATTAGAGGTATAGCAGTAGAGAATCTAATGGCTCTTTACATCCCTGGATTTCAATGAACGTATCATATTCGCGCAGTCCAGACGACGCATTTTTTCCATGACAATTTCATACCAGAAAACATTTCGTGAGGATGATTTTATTAAGCTAAAAAGTGTGCCGAAGACAGAGAGGTGGAGGTTTCATCTAAGGCAGGAGATTTTAGGTATTTCACTCCACCTTGACCTTTACTTTTTTGTGGGTCCTGGCGGCCTTGAAGACAGAAAAATCGGAGTGAGTATGTTTACATCTCTATGATAGGCCTGAAGTGTGGTCTCGGAGGGGGGTGGCAGATACAACCGCAATTTGTGTGGGTCAATCATCTTCTCCTTGGACTGCTCACTGTTCACTGGGCATACTTGCCCCTTTCCAATTGGGAATCCCAATACTGGTCTCTTGACCTACCGTCGCTTCGCAAAGCCTTACTGCGGGTTGGATCTAGATGAGGGTCTTGCAGAACGTGCCAGAGGTGCGTGCCGACTGGATAATCACTAAATATTCCTAACGAGTGGATTCCTTACTTGTAGGTTGGGTTGTCTTTAAGGTGAACTGTGAAGTGCAAAGTGCTCGAGGTAGTAACCAAGTAGCAATGTGCAATTGATCGCGAAGATCTAAATACATGGTGCTAGATGAGTGTCCGTATATATCCAGTCCTTCCTATGGCTTGATGACTGCTGACTCATCAATTGATGCGAAACGGCTCATCGGCCGATGAGTCTTTCTTCAGTGCTCCCGCCATTAAGGGCTCATCGCCTGATGAGCCCTCCTTCCGTAATTCTAACGTTATCGGGGTGTTTCATGCGCTGCCGTGAGTCTCTCCTGTTCCCGGGGGTGTCCTTGTCGTGTGGTTGACCACAGTTTCCAGTAGTTGCCCAAGACTCGTGGATCATTCGCCAGCTAACTCGTCGACCGCACGGCCTGTCCCGTCTTATGATGGTTCAAGGTATATCATGGCCTTCCCACCGCGGGTCTCGGTTATCCCGTATCCTTTTGAGCATCCAGGGCGGTTTTTACAGTCGGATTCCTTACACTTGCAATGTTACACTCTTTTTGATTCTTGCCTTTCGTTCCTGACATCGGATTGTACGGTTACCTTAGAGGATTCCGGGACTTGCTTGCTTGTGGTTTTGGTTTGGTTCCTCTATGACTCGACCTGTCTGGTGAGATCAGACTGCCTTGAGCATACCCCTCTTCACTATACATTTAGTTACAACTTTGAGATAGTAGGAGAAATCAGTATTCAAGGAGAAGCACTTCCGAGCTTTGTGGAACATGCCTCATATTGAGACCACGTGCTTATTTCAACCCTTTTCAATCCTGGCTGGAGCTACGTCCTTTCGGGGGTTGCGAATTTCTGGCGTGAAATTACCATTTCTGGAATAGGGCATTCCTGTCCTTCCCCAGCTACTTTCTACTGTACTTTAATCACTCACCTACATAGCTTACAGAAGGAAGATGCGGGATGCGAGGGCGGCTGTCCGGAAGACCAATGAGAGTCCCGGTCACTTGATTAAAATATCTTTAACTTAAGGTGAAATTGTGTTATCTCTGTTTCTGGGTCGGTACTTAAAACGCGTGACAGACTTGTGATATGTTTCGAAGGTGGTTGTGAATATGGCCAGGAAACAATTCGCGACGATGATAAAGTAACTAGTAACTGAGGAATACGGTTCAAGATAATCAGGTAACTTCTCTGTCTGTTGAAACGTTGTGACAAATCAAGCTTCAACTCAACACTTTTGTAGCAAATTATGCTTCGTATGAAGTCTCCAAAAAAGCAGTAAATATAGACGTGGCAAGTGAATGCTATGACCCATGTATTAAGCTGCCTAGACCTAGTATTCAAACAGAATAAGATCTCAGACTGTGAAGTCCCTTGACATCTGTCGCATTCCATTATGATACATTTATTTGTGACGGCGGTGATTATTGTGATATCCTGCATATCACTTTGGTGAAGGGCTGGGGGCAATAGGACAAATACACATACGCGTAGTGTAGAGATACTCGCAGTATTCTGAGGGGTCTCGATTTGGTCTAGACTTCGATATCTGTTCTGTCGATGACACTTCACGACCCTTTCGAAAACGAGTAGGGCCGAAGATTGCCACCACCTTCTATGATTCTTACCTTTGATTATCTCACTAGTCTCGTGAGATGCAGCAACCCATTGCAAAGTCTTCCCTGCTCGCTCCCAAAATCGCAATTGCCAAATCCAGAGTCCTGCGCCTCTCTCGAATCGTAAATAAGTCATAATACACAAGTGCCGACCATGACTAAGAAAGTTAAGACTCAAAGTTGACAAGCTGGCCACGAAATTTTCGTCTGTAATATGAAGTGATCAATGACGATTCAGGAACAGATAGCTACACGTTATGGGTATTTCAAGAGCCACCGAGCTAGTTATGTCGCAAAAGCAATACTTGTTGGACTCGTCATTAGAGAATGCAAGAGCGGTTTTCCCGACTTCCGCGCCGCTTACTGACAAGCAGTTGAACGATTTTGGCAACTGGTGATGATAAAGTACTAGGTGTAAGGTATTTCTATCGAGTGTGATTGAAGTTGGCCAAATCTGGCTCGCTCTTTCTAGTGTATTTATGTTACGAGGCCTCTTTCTCCTGGGCCGGTTTCGAGGTTTTGATGCAAAGCCAGTGCAGGGGAAATCATTTACGGATACTCTTCATACTCTTCATACCGTGGGATATTGCACAAGCGTCATTTGTGCCAAGCGTTGGTTTCGTGGGATGCATTTTAACCGATGTAGGATCGTCAGATTCTTTAAAGGTTAAATGTGCCCCCAAAACATTCGTGATTACCGAAAAAGATACGTGAAGCTATGCCTTTCCTGGGGGTTGCAAACCTTCTGTGTGCAATTACCGTTCCCAGAATAGCGCATTCTCGATGCTTGAACTGCACAGACATTGATCACGCCTTGGGTGACTTCCTTCACTAACACCTCGCCACTACAAAGTATCGCATGAGATAATGGTGATAGCCAATGCGACCGAATATTCTGTCCAGTGTGACGTATTCACGGACAAATCAAAGTCAGTGTTTCGAAATTACGATACTCACTATTATGGATTGTACTATATTGAATGACTAGGCAAAAGAGATAAATTCCTCAAAGTAATGGAGCTTCAGAGGCTCGTAAGATTACTTACGTTCATCATTCCTGCGTAATTATGAGGTATTGTACGCGTCTCGCATCATACGATCTCGATCTGAAGAGAACGAGAAAGAATTGAGTTGTGATGTTTTACAGTGATAACCGTCAACATGGTCGGCAAATGGTTAAAAGCCATGGTGTGGTAGCTCGAGCGCAATGGAAATTCAAGAGTGCAACTTTCTCTCCTCCTCACAGGTCATCTTCGCAGCAGATCCACTCTGACTTGGTTACATTTCTAGCAAGAGAAGACCTCACCTCATCTTTGAAGTCTCTAGTACGTTTCAATACTCCCAACACTAGCCTTGCAAAATCGACATATTTCTTCAGACTCGAAGATGGAACTCTTCAAGTGCGTTGAACACATCAATCATTATGATACGCAAGCGGCAATAGAGCATATTCGTCGCTCTCATGCTACCTTCATTAGACGCCCCGGGCGCATTGGGGAGCTTGATTCACATGACCACATATGGTATTGCTACGGCTGTAGCTCCGGTTTCAAAGATCACCGAAGTTTCGATTCTGACGAAGCAATGTGGCAACATCTCAAAGCCAAACATGACCAGTTTGTGGATTGCATGACTCCTGTCTCATGAATTAATGCTCGCGCGAGGAAGATAAAGTTTCTCTGCCTTTGTAGTGACAGGAACGATCTCGGAAGAAAAAAAAATATCCGAATATCTTCAGTGGTGCACCCAGACAGAAGATCCTTGTTTTTTTGAATAGCCGTAACTGCTTCCGTTCTCTTGGGACAAATGCTATCTCGTCTTCAATCCACAAGATTTCATAAATTTGAGCTCAAATATCTCCACGTTACAGGAAACCGCGAATCCGGGGCCTAAAAAAGGTTTCGAGAAGGTCCATGTTGCATCAGTCCCAAGACATTGTGCTAGGCCGCGTGTGACACAGATTTAGGCCCTTGAATCAGTGTGCTAGATGTATGAATCGTAGTGTACTAATCGTAAAATATAGCATAACATAATTCATTGCTAATTAGTACCGGGAATTGAGTAACTAACAGTGTTATAAGATCTCCTAATCGTCTATTACCGGCGGCTCCGAATATGGCTGAGTCTGGACTGTTCTGACACAAGCCAGGGTGTCACGGCGTAGGCTTCTGTCGCATGGGGAGACGATTCATGGCGGAATCGCCCCCGCGTCACCTAAGGGAAAGAACCCTATGGGGCCCATGTGGAGATGTGGGAACTCGGCAAGCGGGACCTTGATGTATTTATTGTGGAATCAGTGGGGTCCTAACCAAGACTCCAAGATTCAGTCTTTGGAATTCAGACCCCACAGACTTGGACTCTCTGAGCTGCAATCCAGACAGCGTAACACAGGGGGTCAACACACACACACAATAGAAGGTGTTTGATAAGGACAGAATGAGCGAGCGTTTGTGCTCCTAGATCCGGCCCCGAACTCAACACCATCCCACAACTGAGAGTTGAGCCATTGATTGCAGCAATGAATTTGAGAATCTTCAGGAGGTACATACCTACATATTCTGCGACAACCTGTGGGTTAGTTGGGGTTTAAAGACAAGTATGTTATTGTCCTGCGTCGCCTCGCATTCATCACTCCTCATATCGGGTAACCATGCTGTAACAGAGGTTATGCAACGGTTTTATTCGCGGCCTTTATTGCAAAATTCACCCTCGAGGTGGGGAATCTCCCGATTCCGGTGATATTGGATCCCAAATGCGGCCCTACTTAAAAAGCTACAAGGTTAATCTACCAGTGTATTATCTCTTTTTATGGATATTGAGGGATATAGTCTTTTTAGATTCGAAAGTAATTTCATCCTGCGAATCAGGTCTTTCGGATATACTCTTTTTTGTGAAACTATATCAATAATCTACATTTTAAGAAGAAGCTTCGAGTTACGGATGTTAACTCCGTCGAATCCCGAAGGTAGAAAGACTCGAGTACCACTGACCTTTATCAGCCACTGTTACATGACTAAGCTCGGAAGTAGTTAGTTAACTAACTAACTAGTTATGAGGTACATCCGCCAAGACTCATAATCCTTATCTTAGCCAAGATTTGCCAATACACATCGACTAATTAGGTTGCGCTACTGCATGAAGGTACCTTTGCTAGAGACTGCTGTTTTTGGTTTGAAGCGAGGTAGACCTTTCATAAAAAGGCATACCTACCTCTGAAGATCATCTAAAGACCACGGCTCTGCGCTAAGTGCATCCTCTATCGACAAAATTGACGGATTCCCACGACTGACATCAAACATTTGAGATGACACGCAAAAGACGCAGAGCCGCAAAACTATGGTCGCTTCACCCAAGCCTCCACCAAGACGTTCTACCAATCCTCAATGAGGAAGGACTTCAAATGAAACTCCTGGACATCGACGACGAGATGAGCTGCGTCGTCGAAAAAGACACTAACATCCTGGGTTTGTCTTCCAATCATTCTGATGCTTCAACAGGCATGTCAAGGCAGATTTTACAGCCGATAATCTGCAGCGTGCTGCTTTTACTCGTTCTCAAAGAGGTGAGCTTTGTGAGATATGGAACATGAGGCATGGTAATGACTATTTGCAGTACCTAAGCATGTCAACTGTGTAAAGTCTTCTGGTCCACTCTTTATTTGCTTCGTGCTTCTTTAGAACAATTCTTATCTTGCCACTGTCAACTTATTATGTGGTCAGATCAGACTCAATGGTCTACACACAGAGGTTCAATTACTGAAATGAAAGATACAGGGGCACCGCAAAATCCCATTTTCTCTATTCATGATCTTTGTATATGAGGATACCTGTGTCCGTGAGCGGGTGTCTCGCGCACCCGGTTGGATGTTTTGAGTATCATTTTACGGGAATGAGAAAGGGCCTTGCCTCTTCTGGAAGAAATAATGGGGTTCAATTAATGCCGATCGTATACAGCGCGAATTATACCCCTAATCCATGGGATGGTCCCTATGTGTCGTGATTCAGATACTCACCTAATCGTGATGCAAGATAGGGTGCCCTCGCATCGAAATCTTCTAACAATGGAGGAGCTACATAAAAGTGCATCTCCCCGATTGATAAGTCACCCTATTCACCTGATCTAAATCCAATTGAGCAGCTTTGGGACTATATGAAAGATTGGATTGGAGATCGATATCTAGTAGCTCAGGATCGCAAGCTTTCGTATGATCAGCCGCATGAGGCGGTTAGGGCTGCATGGGACGCAATCCTTACGTCTATTCTAGACAAGCAGATTGATCTGATGCAAGCGCGCTGCAAGGCTGTGATTGATGCGCAGGGAGGACAACCCCCCTACTAACTACTATATTATTTTGATGTACAGTATTGTGGTGGTTTAATTACATTCTACTAAAAAAGTGGCAGGATCTTACCTAACAGTTTTACGTATCCCGACCACAGTATATTCGGTCCACCGCTCGATTTGACGGGACGCACAGGAAGTGGCATGACTACTCTGACCAAAACAGACTAGCGCTTACTATATTAGGATTAGTACAGTTCTAGCGGCATACTTTCATTAGGCACACCGAAAGTCTGTCGCACGGAGGCCCTGTGCCGAAAACGGGAGTTTACTGTACCTGATTTGCTCCAGCTCGATCTCATTTGCCATATGTAAACACTAACGTAATCCACGGCCGAGGAGGCCACAGTAAATGCGACTTTCCAGGTCACTGTATATCAACAACAAGAAGTTTCTTCTACTTGATCTTTTAGCATGATAGTATTTTTTAACCCAAGAAGTAGCTTAGCTTAACATATATATAGAGATTAACTGATTATTTACCTGCATTACCCAAATTACGTTCCGATCGAGTGATTCGAAGGGGTATATCTACACTGGCATCCCTTAAGTACTTCTCGACCTAAAAAACACTTTACTATGAGATAGTGAGCACTGTGATACCGTTAGACACTTTACTAGGTCTTGGTTGCTGAAATATCAAGTTGTAAAATATCGCATTTACTATGTGTTTTAGGGCGGCAGGCTCGGCCGGGGATTAACGTTCGTACAGGCTGTCCTGGCTAATTCGATCTTATTGTCACCGAATCCTTGCCCACGATCATGACCTGTAAGCACGCGCTCCCTGTCTGGCGTTCTTCCGCTCGTGTACCTTTCTCCACTCTGCTTAGGACTTTCAGACTTGCTCTTTCCCACCAGACTCCCAGTAGATATAATTAAACCTTTGTTCAAGGAACCTATTCGATTCCGCCGTATTTTCTTCTGCTTATCTTCCCGTCCACCATAAGCCTGGGTGTCGCATTTTACTCCGTACAGTACGCTGCGTAAATGTGATCGCCTTGTGGGGTGGGGAGGAGGGGTAAAAAGAGGGACGCATGTGATCCACCAGACGCCCAATTTGCTACGCATTGATGCCTAACCTGCGACGCACGCGCGTCCCCCATCAAACCCATCGAGCCACAAAATCGAAAGTGCAGGTCAGAGTTTCCTTTCTTCCGTCACCCGTTGACTTTGTTCGAGTACGCACGAATTACACGATGCGATTCGGTTTGGACCTGCCTCAGCATATGGTGCCGGAATGGGCATTGTTCTATGTTCCCTACAATTCATTGAAGATCTCTTTAAGAGCAATCTTGGTGGAATCTGTAACCGAAAATAAGCAACCTGATTTCTCAGGTTTGTCAGCTACCATCTCCAAACGCAAGAAGGTTTGCTAACATGATGTTCAGAATTATACACGACTATCAGCACAAGCGTTGATAGATTGAGTGATTTTCTACAACAGCAATGCAAGTTTCATCTTCAAGTGCAGGCGGAGCTCACCAGGAAATATGGACTTGAACGAGTGCACGACCCAATACGATTCCATTATTCGATATTCTGCAACAAAAAGAAATCCTGCGAACTTGAGAATTTAAGCAAAGATTTTATGAAATTACAGTCGTTTCTCCTGGTGAATGAACAAGCTGTCGACAGGATATACAGAAAAATTGAGAGCCGCTGTGCTCCTCCGACAAAGCTCCATCAGATGTATAAATCCCGATGGATGGAGTTGAAGGTTCATTTTCAGGAGAATCTTTGGAAATTGAATCGAAATCTGGAAAGTATCTTGGCAGGTGCTTTTTGCGCTCGTTGTGAAACGCGAGCATCTGTCAACCCGATTATTTCCGAGCCGACCTCCGGCCAACCTGTTCCTTTTGCAAAGGAAATACTCGCTCTAGAATGTGCCATTCGAAATGACGAGCCTTCGATACTAGCAACATCTCTTGCACTCTACCAGGTGAACGATGCTCTTGCGTCAAATTCTGAGGCAATTCTCGACTATCTTCTGGAGCTCTCAATAACTCACCACGCTGGAGGTTCAATTCAGTACTTGTTATCAAAAGCCTTTCCGGCGAACGGATTAATGGCAGACCATAATCTCCTGAACCGCATGATCACCAGGGTGGGCGAAGAAAACTTGTTTCATGATCGCCTGGAACATATTCAAAACAGACAGTCTCTTTGTGAGACCTGCCGTGATGGGACTCGAGAAAGTACGGTTGGTCTCGCTGTTGACCTTGTGAGCCGCGGCCAGAAAAACATCATTTTGGCTGTGGATGAACTTGGCCGCTTGCCGCTTCATTACAGTGCGTTATGCGGCCTCGATACTGTGTGCCAAAAGATCCTCGATCAAGTACAAGATCAAGGACAAGCATCAAAGCTCATCCTGTCTTTGGATTCTCGTGGATATACACCATTCCATTATGCGGTGGCTGAGAATCACATGGCTGTTGCAAAGATATTCTTTAACACCTTGGAGGTTGAAGGTCAATTGAGTGGGCAGCTCGGCTTCAAGATCATGGGTCACATGCAAAGCCTCCTCAACGTTGCGATCCGGTATCAGTTTGACGACATAGTTGTTCTGCTTGGAAAGTTCCGGCTTTTTTTCCCATGGGGCCTCGCTCATGAAGAAAGCCCAATTTATGTCGCAGCTGAGATTGGACGGGATGATTATCTCGGAACCCTACTAGAGGTCGACAACAAGACAAATATAGACGATCCCCAGTTACCTTGCGGTTGGTCTGCTTTAACCATTGCTTGCATAAAGGGTCACAGGAAAGCCGCCGAGCTCCTCTTGCAAGCTGGGGCGAGCCAGCACATACCTGATTACCGTGGCTGGTATGCCATAGAACATGCAGCCTTGAGGGGTCATTTTTCCTTGGCGGAACTTCTTAAATCATGGGACAAATCTCAAATGACTGGCGACCCTGCTATCATGCCCTTGCCACCTGTCCATCACGCGGGGCTTGGCGTTTCTGTCACTTCTGATCACGCAATTGTCAATATTGGTGTTTTGCAGAGTGGAAAACAGGGGAAGGGCGTCGATCTCAGGAATAGTTCCTCAAAGGACAAGATTCTCACCGGTGTATTACCACCGCTTGACATGTCTGTATCAGTGGGGAGTACCGTTAGCCAACTGATTCGCTTACCAATCATGAGTGATATGGTAAACGAACCATTTATATTCCCTATGCACAATTCAAACGAAGCCCACCTGGTCTTCAAATTTTATCGCCAAGGCTCGTCATGCGGGAAAGGCGATCTAATTGGCAGTGCTGCGACCCTACTTCGGAGTGAAGAAGATTACTTTGGACCAAACCGCGAAAGCCTTTCCAGGGGACGTACCATTCCTATTTTGGCAAAGGAGACTTCTGACTTCCTAGGAACTGTGACGTTTACCTTCTTGATTGCGAAACAGCCCATGGACCCGAAAACACCACCACCTATTGACAATTACTTCCCAAAGCAAGAAACACAACTTGTTGGTCACAGAGGTAATGAAACTGGCCGTTGTATGTTATGACCTTCTGGCTGACCGAGATTGCTATAGGCTCTGGTCAAAATACTGCAGATTGGAGCTATCTTCAACTTGGAGAGAACACAATTGAGGTTGAATAAGCCTCCTCCCACAAATCTGTACCCAACGTCACTAATCATTGAATAGTCCATGCTTTCGGCCACAAAACAAGGAGCATCATTTGTTGAGGTGAGACTTATCCTGTGCTTAACTTGTGTGCTTGCCTAACGTTAAACAGTTCGGTAAAACAACATGAGAATAGTATGACACAATCTTGTATTCGCTAATATGTAACAGATGTGCAGCTTACTCGAGATTTTGTACCCGTCATATTCCATGACTTCTCGTTAAGCGAGTCAGGTACTGATGTACCCATCCATGATCTTACTTTCGAACAGGTAAGCATCCTAAGTACGACTAGGGGTTCTCAAGGCTCACTATGGAAGTTTATGCACGCTAGCAAACTTCAATTCCCGAGAGAACATTCACAGTGGAGACATGGAGACGGTAGTACAAAGTGCAGCCCAGAACACCAGGTCAGATACAGACATCGATCACGCTCATTGACGACAACCCATATACAAGAGACCGATCAAGTTCTCGATAGGATGAGATATACTGTTGACGTCAAAATTAAAGGTTTCAAGCCAAACACGAGAGGATCTTTCATTCAAGGCCCTTTCACCACGCTAAAAGAGCTACTCGTGAAGCTGCCAGACTCTATTAACTTCAATGTTGAGATAAGTATGTCTCTCAGTCCAATATCCAGTTTTCCTGACCTGTGGCTTGAACTTACCCGAACAAGAATATCCGAGATTCCACGAAGCGATTGAAGCCGGTTTAGCCCCGATTGGGCTTGAGATCAATGAATTCGTTGATCGAATACTAGATCAAATCTTCCAAAATGCTCGAGGACGAAAAATAATACTTTCCTCCTTCACACCGGAAATTTGTATCCTTTTGGCCCTCAAACAGAAAAGATATCCGGTCATGTTCATCACCAATGCCGGAAAGCTTCCGGCTAGTGATTTGGAAATGAGAGCTTGCAGTCTCCAAGCTGCAGTCAGGTTTTCCAAACGGTGGAATTTGGCCGGTATTGTCTTTGCTTCCGACATATTACTTCTATGTCCGAGACTTGTGGGCTATGTGAGACAAACAGGGTTTGTTTGCGGGTCTTATGGCTCCTTAAACAATGTTCCAGAAAATGTGAGGGTGAGTAATAGGGCCAGCAACAAGTGAATCTGGCTGTCTGACAAGTAATTTAAGGCGTACATAAGCGAATCCAACAGCTAACGAAATTATTTCAGATACAACAAGCGGCAGGCGTTCAGATTTTGATGGCCGATAGAGTTGGCGTTGTCTCAACGGTGCTTAACGAGAGCCATATCGACTCATCAGTTAATGCATCCACTCAATTTGACTAGGCACATGTGATCGCCTTTTTGGGATGGGAGGGTTGTTGAAGTTATTGGGTCTCATAGATCGATGAGGCGGGCCGGTCTTGTAGTAATACCCACGTTCGAACAGGTTGGAAAGTGTACCAGCTGGCGGTGGCTCCGGTTCTGTCTCGAGATATCAAGCTACCTAACGCAACCCTTAGCGCCGGTGTTTCCAGAAACGCCGTTGTCAATTTTCAATAATTTGTTGTGGAAGCATTTTGGATCTATAAAGGCCAAAGCGAGGCCCAGGCACCTTACTCTGTGTCGCAAATTCAGGTGTACTCGATGTTTGGAAGAGATCGCCTTTCTTATCATGCAAATTGCCTCTACGTGACTAAACGGACAAGAAAAGGACAAAAATGCCCTGCCTCTGGATTTAAGCAACTATCTCATGAATGTCTCTTTTGAGCTCCTCGTGCATCTGGAACATATGTCAGTCAACGTTCATGAAGGCTGTTAGGCTCGTCGAGTTCGATGGGCTCAGTTCCAATCTTTGATGGGTGTATTTGGAGGTTCGGCATTTGCAGCTGGCTAATTGGCCACCTCGGACACGAAGTCTTTGTACGGTACTTTAAGGGGACAGCCATACATGTAGTTTTAATATATTGTTGTTAGTTAGTTACAGAGCCTGCTTACAGTCTGGCTTAAGTAACCACAAACAGATATTAGTCAAATAGCAAATGGACTTTCCTAGAACATTATTGAGAGGCTTAGACCTAACTATCAGGTGATGGGATGCAGCTACGGTAGGGGCAGCTGCACGATGTGTGAGAGGGATAAGGAGTGAGATTGCTACTAGGGAGAGATTCTATCTAGGCTATGGACTACGGTAAGTCGGCAGTATCACATGCTATATAAATACCCCCTGAATCGCGACTCTGTCGTAATCTCACTGCAAAACTGAAATGAAACTATTGTATATTATTAAAATAACGAACGAGTTTTGTTTGTGTCGAGACGCTTATGAAGGTAGTTTCTTCATGCCTAGAAGGGTCAAGAAGCGCTCGAATTAAACTCGTTATAGTGGTTTAGTAAGACTATTAGCGGCCTATTTGGAGGACGTAACTTTGACGAATTTATATACGCCTCTAGCTACCTAGTCACGAATATAATGATACTTAATATCAATATACTTCGTAAGTTGATGTAAGTTATGGCTCTTAGTAAGAAAGATAGTACCTTAGTTATCCTTATAGATTAAAGTAGGCCGGTCTAGTAGGTCTTCGAAGCCGGGACTAAGCTTATTTAAAAAGAGATATAACTATATAACTTCCTATATAGCTAGGAAGGCTATAATATATTCGCTTTCCGTAGACGAGAGAGCTACATATGTAAGAAGAGAAATCAGTGCAGTCTTATTAAGTGCTGGGAGCTCGGGTACGCTCGGTCGGGGACTTGGCAAACTGAACGTGAGGACACCCAGGATGGGTCACGTGGGCTCTAGCCTGCCGTAAGTCAAGAACGTCATGACTTCGAAGGACTCGCAGATTCCCCCCAAGATAAATAATCCGAGGAGGATAGTTTAGAGGGAATCAAGAGTCAGAGTTGTCTTCTGCCGATACATACGTTGACGCACTCTGTAGCTCATAAGATATCCTTTCCCCTACGTATCACTTCCTAATCCCTACCGTCTCTTCTCATGACTCGTATACGACCCAGTCCCCCTCTCGGACTATTCCCCTTTAGGAATTGCCCTTACAACATAGGTCTGCTTTTTGGAAGCCTAAGTAATAGGGCTATTTATAAGCTTAAATATAAGGCCGGATATAGATATATAGGAATTAGTATACTTACTAGCCTAATCTATATTGATAAAGCCGAATAGGCTACTTAGTAAGTATAAGTAGATAATATATAGGTCCTTAGACCCCTTAAGGTAACGAAAGATATATTTTAAAGTAGTTATATACTTAGATAAAGGATTATATATATATCGCGTATACGATGTGACGGTTAGCGGGGCGCAGCATCTGGCTCCCATTGAACCGTCGCCCTGCCGCCTCTGACCGCTTGCCGGATTCCGCTTGCCCCCTGCTATACTGGGGATAGCGCCCGCACCCGGGACCAGTTTGGGTTTAGTGCGATCTGTGGCCGCTTTTACCGCCCCAGCTCTGCCGTCCATCTATAAAATATCGGTCTCCGTCCTCTCGACTCAACCACGCACTTTCTCTTCTTTTCCCCTTTGTTTTCCCTACCCCCTTTTCCTTTGAGCCCCCAAAAGTCTATGCGTCTTATATCTCCACTTGACGCTCTGACCCCTCTACCTCGCCGGAGATGCCGCTTGAACCGACGGTCAAGCCGCGGTGACTGGCGTTGCGGCGTTGGTCTTAACACAGTTTGAACTTGTACTACTGTACGGCTAAAGGCCATAATTTGGGATGAAAGAGATTATCATCCACGGCCGACTATCCTTCCATTGCATACAACGGCTATGAACGCGTCGTCTCGTTAGAATCTCGATCTTGCACCATTATATTGGCCTTCTCTACTTGGTACCAGATCAGCGCGCAAGGTGTCTTTGGCTTATTCGCCTTTCCAGAGTTCAGTCTGCACTGTACAGCCTCAAAATTTCCCGCTTACGCCCCCTACTGCCTTGATTCTCAACCTCATTGGCAGCCATTTGTCGTCATCGTCGGTCTCTCCGAAGCTATCTCGCCCCGTTGATGCGCTCTCGAAACGATAGACTCACCATTTGAGCCAATGGCGAAAATACCGCATTCAATCCTAGCTTCAAGCACTGACTCTCGCTAATCATAGGGCCAGAAGTGGATTGCCACATGAACCACAGGATACTGGTCCTGATCCGATTAGGCTATTTCTACGTAGCGCATGACGATCAGAATAACGACTCCCAGGTACATTCTTCAGAATTGAATGGTCGGAGGTATCGCAAAAACTCTTCCAGTGACTAAAAATTATCTGCCACTGTACAGTTGCTGCCGAGCCCCTTCAATGGATTGGGCGAGCTTCAAGGATCTGATTGGACCAGCGGTCAAGCTGCGGGTTCCTCTACCATAGCTCTACCTATATAAGGACTTTCATCCTCCTGCTCCTGGCATACTCAAATCACCATCACATACCCCCCCTTCCCTCGCTCCTCGAACCCCTCATCTCCATGCCACTCTTCCCCCTCCCGTCCCCTGTTGCACACGTGCCCAGAATCACCCATCCCCGAGACCAGCCGTCCAATTCTCCCAAGATGACTAGTGCAAGCTATCGTCTGGACTCCTTTCGTCCCTGGAACCCTTTTCATGACAAACCAGAAGCCCTGAATATGACTGCGAAACTTTGTCGTTACCCAAGCCCCATCTCTATGACAGCCACTCCAACTGCTTTATCTTATGATAATCCACCAAAGGCGCAGAGTTATGCCGACAAAGCTCGACGACATCCTCTTCCTGCCCGCCCACCAGAAGAAGTGTGCTTGAATGCTGAAACTAAGTTGCGGTCTCAGTCGACCACCCTGTCCGAGTTCGGAACTTCGCAGCGAACTGTCACCGTGGAGCACGGCGACCTAACTTCCTATCCCGAGGAAACCGTCCAAACAACAGAAATCGAAGATACCACCGCACACATCGATCCTGCAATTTTGAATGACAACCCAGCTTCAAGTTTTGAATTTGCCAGTGAGGCTTCACCCTGTCAGGAGCTTAATCTTGCAAACACTACGGACAGCTCGTCTCCACAAGATTCGACCTTCGACACTGTACTTCCTGCCCCGCAACTCAGACAACATACCCCAGGAAGCTCTGCGACTTTGAATAAACACACCACTTCAGTGACGAAGCGCTGTTATATCCGAAAGAGACTCATAGGAAATGGCTCTAGTCGGGTTCTCTTACGGGAAACCAGCCCTCGCAGGCGGGAGGCTCATAGCCCCACTTTTTCCGCTTTTCGTACTCAATTCTTCGCAATGTCATTGCAGGATCGGTTGCAGTTCGTTTCCTGGTTGTTTGAGAGCGCCCTATCTCAATGTCTTGCTCAGCCTAGTAGCCCGGGCACCAAGTCTCTATCAAATTGTGGAACAGGCTGTGATCCTAGTACAAAGTCCGGTCCTATGCACCAAAGCTCAATTGCCGAGAGCGTGCGTTCCTTCGATCAGTCTCCCTACCGTGAATTAGAGTGTGGACCGCAGCACCACAGAGAATCACCACTGGTCGAAGACAAAGATCAACAAGACGATGATCAGCTTGAGTACGAAATCGAAGAGATCCTCGCGCATAGAAAAGGCGCGCATGGTTCCGTCTCATACCTCGTTAAGTGGAAGGGCTACGAAGAGTCTGAGGCCACTTGGGAACCAGGTGTTTCAGTGCGAGATACGGTTGCACTAGAGAATTATGAGTTACAAATGGCCATCACCGCGGACAGAACTCATGCAACACGTGATTACAATGGTAGCACCGGCCGTGCACAAGGCAGGAATCATTCTTATTCCCGTCGTCCAGACTCAGTTACCAAGCATACATCTATGCGCCATGAACCTCCTACAAGGAAAGGTTTACCATGGTCTCCGGATGAATTCGCCCTTCTGTTAAAGCTCAGAGTCGAAGACAATCTCCCTTGGTCCGCAATCTATCGGGAATTCTCACGGAAATTCCCTGGTCGGACTAAGGGCTCCCTCCAAGTGTATTGGAGCACAAAAAGAAGGGAAATCTAAAAGATGTGTGCTTTGACTGATAGCCATGCTTAGTTCACCTGTTATCTCAAGCGAAAGAAGAAATTTATCATTCGAATGACCTAGTTAAATAGCAATAATTAAATACCGTTTTCTCCAGGACACTGAGGCAATGTGTTCATTCGCTACCTTGCTTTGGACAACGGTTACTGGTCCTCTTTCCCTTCCTTTCTTGAATAATCTTATACGTACTTGGTCCCCGGGCACAACAAAAAATTCTAATCGATGCATTCAAACTGCTCGGGGAGCACTGAAAGTGGCTGGCTCTATGAACTCTGTAATTTGTCGAGGGAGAACACTAATGAGGTCTAGTTAGCATCCTATGGGGGGCGCTGATGAGCAGTGCACTAATATGAGCAAGCCCCAGATATATTCAAAAATCCATCAATATAAGCAAGCGTAGTTATTACAAAGCCAGGACACGAGGGCTTTCTAGCCACTCCTATGCTGACCCATAATCTACAACTCTTCATTCAGCCTTGATTCAGCGCTTAATCTTCTACTTATGCTTTAGCAAAGATGACGCTTAGGCTATCAATTCGGGGAGCGATCGCCTCCTGGTCTCTATGCTAGTTTAGTCCCGGCTGCCTCGTAAGCAATACCGGAGCACTCCCGGAGCAATCTTGGAGTAGCCGGGGCGAGCCCTGGAGCAATCCGGGAGTAGTCGGAGTACTCTAGAGCACTCCTGGAATACTCTTGGAGTAATCCGGGAGTAGACAGAGTACTCCTGGAGCATTCCCGGAGTAATCTGAGAGTACCCGGAGTGCTTCCAGAGTGCTCCTGCGGCGCGGCGCGTCCGGAGCAGCTCTTGAGCGACCCACTTCCAGCGTATTCATAATCAATTGATACATAAAGAACTTTTGTACTGCACCCCTCCGATGTTACAATAGCCCGCTCTAGTGGGGGTTCCTGGGATCGCAGATAGACAACGTGTTCTCACGTCCCTTCCACACCTAGTAGGTCTCGGTTACTACACAAACCTGCCTCCGATAACGCTTACGTCCTCCAAAATCGAAGGCTAGGGCTCAGTTTTTGCTACTAATTTACTGAATCCAAGGGGCTTCCCGCCGTTCTTTTTGATGGGTGCTACTGCAGGAGTTTTCTTGCCGAAAATAGATTTTCTTGATTGTCCTGCCTCGCGATGCTTCCTGCTCTCAGAAGCCCCTTTGTGCTAGCGATCGGGGGCTACACATAGCAATCAAAGAGAGATGGGAAACGGGACCAAGCACTACATAGGGGAGCGTTTAGGTACATCTAGACACTTTCGCTGTGTTAATGTGAGAGCAGCAAACTGCAAGGTATCCTACGATCTAGAACTCTAATTCCCAAGTTGTTGACTCTGTGATTTGACTCGGTATTCAGGATGGACTTAGTTCCCACATGGAGTACAATATCTCATCGCCAATTTATTCTCATCAAAGCTAGAAATTCAGAGATTGATTGACGTCGCAGTTCTGTGTTCACGTCCTACGCTTTTTACTTCCAGTGATGTATCATTATGTCAGTGCTTCGTAAAGTCTTCTTCTAAATCCGAAGTAGAGAGTGGTAGAAAGCAGAGAGTAATGCTCACGATTAGTAGAAAGGTCCACAGAGTGATCGGCTTCCGAAACTGGCCATTGCAAGTTGCACCTAATCCTGCCATCGCTCAAATTCAATTCGTGGTCGGGATCGTATTGCTGTAATTAGACAATTGGGCATGTTGATGGCCATGCCTAATGAGGTTACTGCTTGGTTGATAGACATGTGCGTTTCTGCGTGCCAGTTTGCTCGTTTTTTCGGCAGTAAACGTGGAACCTGGTGGAGATTGTCCAACACTGCGACGATTCCAGGATCCAGCTGATTCTCCCTGGGACCAATAGCGCCCCGAGGATCAAGTTCGTGGTTGATTGATTGATTGATTGATTCATAGTCTGTCCCAGCCGCCCTACTAGCAGCTATGCAGCCTTCAACTATCAATACATGTCTTCCTGCTTCCTGCATTCGAAAATGAGTCGCTCTGACCAAAGTGACCTTCTTCTACTGCTTCCAGCAGTTACACCATACTCATAGTTATAATAGTTGTTCTGTATCCATGACTTGTTAGACCTTTCCTGGCCCCTTCTGCTTCTGTTTGACAGAATCACTCGTCTGCGGTAAGTTGAGCACCGTGGATGAGCTGCCGGTAGGGCCCCTCCTGTAGAGACTGTTCCTTGTTCTCTAACAGTTTCCCTTGTTTTATGAGTGCCTACAGTCACCACATCCCGAAGCGTTTTTAGCTGTCTCTTTCACATTTTATGTCAAACGTGAGTTTCCCCCTGGAATTCTTTCGGCCGTGGAGTCTTTTTTTCAGAAAAAAAGCCCAGCATCTATGAGATTTTCTCGATATTTGCCGCTACCCCAAGACTTTGGATAACGCTCAATAAACAGCCGATTCCATTTAGTGGAGGCCACGTAGAAAATGAGATCTTTATATTAATCACCGTCAGCTTTTCACATCCTTCTCTCTTGTCAGCATTTTTCCAACGTTACAATTATTCTCCACACAGCTTCGATCAGTTTCATAGATTGTTTAGTAATTCCACCTTTCATTGCCTTTGCCAAGCTTTCCCGTATATCATCTCTTGAGACGTGAGAATCGTGCGAGCGGCGCTGGAGTGCGGGAAAATTGCCGATACCAACGGGCAAGACGATCACTTTGATTTCCATTGTTCAAAATAGGACAGGCAGCTGGCTGAAGCATTTAAACCCCTCTTCCGGTGGTGCAGCAACAGGGGGGTTTTGAGGTAGGATCGCTGACAGTATTAAATGGCGGTGAGTCTTACCTAGGTTGTCTGTAGCAGTCCACTCAGTTCTCACTTCTCTTTACATTATCTCAAGGTTCTCTCCTGGGCGGTCCTACTTCACGACAATGACGACTTATGTTCTTTACAGTCCTGACGGCGCAATTGATGAATTCTTCAACTCGAACACTACTGTCACAAGACAGCATTGCGATGAATACGCCATTTCTCACGCTGGTGCTGTGTCCACTGCTTTACAGATGCAAGGAGTGTGCAGCTATACCGTGACAGTGGGGCCCAACAAGTCCAAGCTCTTCCAGTTCCGAGATGAGAACTCTACCATTGACATGGGCAACATTTCCCTTGCCAAAGCAATCCATCCCGAATTTGTGGCTAGCTGCAAGTATCTCGGTACCATGGGCGATTCGCGGCCAGTCTATATCTACGAGATGGAGCATCTTCCTGGGACTGCTCACATAATGGCGCGCATTCTTCCAGACGACATGTCCCGACAGCGTAACGCTATCAAGGACTTTGCAAGGTACGCCTAGCAAAGATTTTGCTTCATTTGTAAGAACTAACATTTAGAACAGGTTCTTTACACAGTCATGGAACAATGACCTACGGCCATGCTCAGATGCAACTGCAACATTGCTTATGGAGTTTCAATCAAGTTTTGACCTCCTTGCTCGAAACCTGCCATCTCGCTTTGCACCGAGCCTAGAAAGGGTCCGCAAGGAGCTCCTGTCTCTCTTCTCAAAAGCCCTCCCCTTTGTTCTTAGCCACGGTGACCTTAACGGGATGAATCTCCTCGTCAATCCTAAAACCGGAAATATCACAGGGATTGTCGACCGGGCTGAATCAAGGATTCTGCCGTTCGGCTTCGCCCTATACGGGCTTGAGAATTTTTTGGGCCGGATGGATTCAGAAGAATGGCACTACTACGATCGCTACCGTGAACTCGAGAGCCTCTTCTGGCAAACCTTTCGAGAGGAGGCTCATGATTTCTCTTTCACTGATTTGTATTTGATCCGCGCTGCGAGGATGGCTGAATTATTTTACCGTTATGGATTTAATTCTAATGTGAAAGGCGTAGTGCAAGGTGTGCGGATGGACCAGCCGGATGGTTCGCTCGCATATCTCGATGCTTTCTGTGCTGCTGGTGAGTGGGCTCCTCTTGCCTGAGCCTGCTTATGATGTGCTGCAACGCAGGCAGGGTGGTAGGATGTCATGTGCGGATGCAGGTACTTCTATATGTATTGGCAGTAAACTCTGAGCGTACACATTAATACTTGGTCAATCTAGTGAGTGAAAGGAGACCACTTTAGTAAGACATCGTTAGTAACACCCCCGATTTTGAACTATTTCGATACTATCTCCTAGGTAAAGATACACTCAAAAGACAATATCTTCATTTCGAAGGACAGCCATAACTCAACAGAGTGTGGGTGACGCGGGACGCGCATGATATCTCATAATTACGCAGGAAGGACACACGTGAGTCCACACGTGATTAGTATGTAGTCTTACGAGCTTCCAAAGCTCCTTAACTTAGAGGAATCCATCTCTTTTGCCTCTCAGCATCCAATAGTGGGTGATCCCACGGGAAGAATCTGGCTTAGTCAGCCTGTTTTAGCCGAGAGATTTAAAATTCCAGATGTTGCATGGAACAGTGCAAGTAACCCGTGGCTTTCAGACGAGGAAGCAGTCGCTTTTCAATCGAGAGGGCCACATGAGCCATCTTTCGCACAGTTTGGTGGGTTTTTTGACTTACATCCAGGAGCAGACGCGATGAGAAACAAGTCTATATTTGTCACCGTAATACCCAAAGACAAGAACTTCTTTTCCGTTTGTCCCATCATTTCAGTCCAGGAAGTAGATTTTCTTCGAGTTTTTGCTGGGATGATTCGCTATTCAGGGCCCTGCAACGTCACATATGGTGTGCCTGGCCCTGAAGAAAATCTCTGGTTGGACTATTCCACAGTCACTGGGGCACTCAATCTGATGAGCGTATCGCGCCCTGGCGAAGATTCCAATGTTCGCCTTGACTGGGAGCTCATTAGTGAGCGGAAAGGAGAAAAGCCGTTCTTGATGTGGAGGGTGACAGTCCGAGCTCTTCGGCTGATTAGATCGTTTGAAGAGATGATTAGAGCTGCTCCGCGAAAGGAACAATACCTTTTGCATAAGCTAGCAGCCGGCGCAGAAAGGGGATTCAGGAAAGGTGAATAGTAATGGATTCAGAGGGAAGAAAGATGTTGAGCCGTTCTTTGCTTTATTGGTTCGATCTCCTGTAAATTTTCAAATCGAAGGCTTCATTTTATTGATAGCTTTGATTCAAATCCTACCTCGATCAAGTCTGTTCTTCCACGGCCCTGCCCGCCACTTCTGTTGTTGTTCTGTTTGTTCCGCTCCTTCTCTCCAGGGCGTTTGTAAACAGGTTGTGGCCAGTTTTCAATATGGAGTGAAAAAATCGCTGATAAACCTGGAGAGGGGGAAAATTTGCACGCACCGCTGGAGAACAAAGAACGCCGGTTTACGCCATCCACTTTTAGCTACTATCCTAATGCTTTTAGAAGGATTTACACGACCCATGAAGATAATTTGTGATACTGCGGGTAGAATATTCATTCCTGGGAGCCAAAATTGCTCGGGGAGCGAGGGTAATTTGCCCGGGAGTGAATGGGAGTGTGGCTGGGGATCTCTGCGCTGATCCCATAGTCAATGCGGCTGCCATGTACATCCTGTGGGATTGTGAGGAGCTTCCTTGCGTTCAGGGAAGCCAGGTAAGCTATGTGGGGCCCTCGATATTGTATCTTCCCCAGTCATCGCTTCCTGGCTAGGTAAGATGAAAACTCCTAGCTGAATATCGATCCTGGATAGGAGGGATGCGTGCCTGGTGCTGGTCGATGCGTAAAGGTAACCTTCTGGAACTTTCGAGTGAAATGGTCGGGGACTTGTGCCGCCTATAAGCAGAGAAAGGTCTGACAAAGAACCGATCATATATTCTAGTTTGTTCCCAGAATAGCAACACCAATAAGTTCTAGCTGGGCCAGAACATGGAATCTGTATTTGAGGTGTCTCGATCTGCTGAAGGACACGTACTGTAACCCATCATTAGGAGGAAAGATAATGTGGTCTTTGATCGAAATTCGCCATGCGTAATTCTATCTCAGTTACCTGCACCAAGGCAAGCAAATATCAAGCATTGTGGCAAACAAAGGCGCCACTCGCAGGAGAATGGCCAACAGACATGGGTCGGGTGAACCAAGAGATGTCATTTCTGGCAGAATACAATGAATATGAAGAACACTAGAAATATTCAAAGCAGAAATTTTCACACCACGAAGATGGAAACTGTGCCATCTTCTCCTGGGATCGGAAGACCCCTTGCTACAAGAGTTCGTGTTCGTTTAGCCCTCTTCCTCGAAGACATGCTCTTCCAGTTCTGATATAAAGCTACATCCTCAAGCGAAACTTTCGGCGGACGGAATTTATCCGGGGAATCCTCAGCAACATCAGGCTCATCGGAAACATCAGGCTCATGAGCAGCATCAGGCTCATGAGCAGCATCAGGCTCATGAGCAGCATCAGGCTCATGAGCAGCATCAGGCTCATGAGCAGCATCAGGCTCATGAGCAGCATCAGGCTCATGAGCAGCATCAGGCTCATGAGCAGCATCAGGCTCATGAGCAGCATCAGTCTCATGAGCAGCATCAGGCTCATAGGCGGCAACAGGCTCATCGGCAACATCAGGCTCATCGGCAACATCAGGCTCATGAGCAGCATCAGGCTCATAGGCGGCAACAGGCTCATCGGCAGCATCAGGCTCATCGGCAGCATCAGGCTCATGGGCAGCATCAGCCTTCACAGAAGCGGGATTTCCATTAGTCGACTCTTCTGTGTGTCGCCCATTAGTTATCTTGTCCACTGATTCGTCTATTGCTGCGTTTCCCTCTCCGTTCCCATGGCTGTGCATCTGTTCGCAGGGGCTCTTCCCGTCCTGCGAGGTGATTTCCTGGGAATGAAGGAGTATATCGAGCATCATTTTCGTCACAGTATTATCGAAATAATGATCCTGGCCAAGGGCATTGTAAAGTTCATCCAGATCGAATTCTGACTTGCTGGACCTCAACGACTGCCGGAGGTTTCTTTCGATATACTTCGGAAGCCAGGTTTCGTCGTTGGGAAGTTTTGAAAAAACCTCCTTCGTAATCCGCAGTATATCAGTCATAGAAATTTCTTCGCCGAACCGTTCTATGTAATCTCTGGCAAGGGCTTCAAGAGCAGGAAGCTGGTATGTCCTGGATGCTTGGTAAACCAGGACACTTCTCTTATACTCTCTTACCACACTAGATGTGCCGTCCTCAACTGACGAGTTGATCGTCTCGTAGCATCCTGAATATAGGAAATGCACAAAGGTATGGCCGACATCCTCGTGAACACCAGGCAGGGTAATGTATGAATACAAAAACGACTGCTGCTCAAATTGTGGGCATTTCCGAAGACAATATCCCGGAATGCAATATTCCTTACTCCCGATCGTGGCGGTCACGACTGGGGCTTCGTACGGTCTATAGAAAGTCAGATATAATTAATTTTAATGGACCAAAAGCACTCACGATGACAATGGCTGGACATAATCGATCTTTGGAGATACCTGGACAGACATCGGACTCGCGTGTTCCTCTTGGGTTCGACGCTGCTTGGAACTCTTCTTTGCCATTTTCGTCGGTCCTTGCAGTATGGAGAGAGAAGGAAAGTGGAAACGAGGAAAGCCAGGCCAATTTAAGAAATATCCAAAGCAGCGGAGTGTGTGCCATGACTTTCAAGTTCTTTGGGCGGCAAAAAGAGGGGAAATGCAGGAATGCAGGTATGAGTTGTTCTGCATGCGCTACCATGTACGTACCGCCATCGCCAGATTCTCTAAAAGCTGCAGCACGTCCAGTCCTCGTATTACTACGTCCCTTCGAAAGACGCAGTCCTCTCAATGATCTGTTATGATGGAGCATTTTTGTCCTGTTCGTAAGCTGTTACTACTCATTAGCACCAGGAACGTGTGCCTCGTCTCCAGTATCGCGCTATTTATTCCTGGGAGCTACGAGACCTCCGAGAGCCTTACTAATAGCTCCTATGGGTAGAACTGTATCTAGGAGCTTTACCCTAGGCCGAGGGTCCCAGCCAAGCCAGGGTGTGTTGTCCTTGGAGCCAGACGCCTCTTACGGCGGAGAGCCTAAACCCATCACCTTTCGGAAAATATCCCAGCCGGAGCTGGGAGCTTTATTGCTTCTGGAGCCTCCAGTACAGTTTCCAGAGGCAGCAACAGGTCCTCCCGGGATCAAGTGGAGTGTCTCTGGGATCGGTATCTCCTGACTCGAAATAATAAAATATTGGCGGCTACATGCGCTCACGGTTTCCGTGTCTTCTTTTCTTGCGCTGTCCAGGAGCCTTGTTTGGCATAAGCAACTGCCACGAGGTACAGAAAGTTGCCATGTGCTGTCTATTCGGAGCAACGCTAATTTGAGCTTCCATTTCCTGCCCGACTCATCTCTAAAACACGGAATATCAACGTTCGTTGGGACCGAGCCAGAGCAATGACGTCATTCAACCTTATTGGTGGCGACCAGTGGAGCTCGGTGGAGATTCAGGGCTCCCAAGAATAGACCATATTCCCTCAAGAATGTAAGGGCTTAATATTAGACAACGCAACTGCGCAGTCTACCATGTCGGCTAGTCCTAGCAGGCCCACTCGAACACTACTACTAATTCGAAACACAACCAGTCTGGCGAATCTGAGTGTTGAAGTCGGCATGTCAAAAGATGAGGCATACAATCCGTTGTAGCTAGGATGCTTGCCTGGCCTTTAATTAAGCATTAGTGAACGATAGTCAACTGGGGAACGATATAGTCAATGCATCGGGAGGGATACAATGAGAAGCTAGTTGGCTCAATTCTTGAGGTCGATTGATCTTGGGAAAGACGAAGAGATGGGCCGATCTACAGTACCAGATAAGACTTATTTCCGTTCAGAATGTTATGCACCCGTGCTGATATTTCCACAATGCCAATAAAGTGCGGTCTAAAGAGTGTGTAAGGGTAAGGTATGCGAGTTCATTCAGCTGGCATTTCATTGGATACAGTAGTTTTCGAAATCAGTTATACCTCCACACTCTTACGACTTCAATCCCGGAAAATAAACCCGCTATATGTGAGCTCTGATTGGATCAGGTATTTCAGGCTTCATTTCAGACCGCTTTCTAGAATGGTCGCGGTATTTTATAATACAATGATAATACCGCGGGGGTGTATTTTACACGAAACTTTCATACACACGCTACCTCTCCGGCCCCTCCTTTCCCCGTCCATCAGTCAACAACTTCCCGACACATCACAATTACAAGTCTTCCCAGTTTTAGCACGGATTGACTTCAAAGCGATATGGCTCCAAGACTCTCCCCTGCGAAGCTCGTTCTCATACGTGATATGATAGAGAGCCAGTCCTTCACCACATCTGAAATGGCCGAACAGGCTGAATGCAACAAGCTAACCATCATCAATATCCGCAGAAACTTACGACAATTTGGAAGCATTTACGCCCCTCAAACCCGAGTAGGTCGGAAACGAACTGTGACACCCCAGATGATTGAAGCCTTCTGTGATCATCTATTTGAGAAACCTGGCTTGTACCTTGATGAGATAGCTGTATTCCTTTGGGATGAGTTTCAGACCATGGTTACAACCTCCAGCATTCGGAGAGCCCTTGTCGCTAAAGGTTGGTCGAAAAAAACTGCACGGCAACATGCGAGAGGACAAAATGCTGATTTACGAGATTATTATCTGCATAATCTGTCCGACTTCAAATCGTACCACCTCGTATATATCGATGAATCTGGATGTGACAAACGCGTTAGGTTCAGACGGACAGGTTGGGCACTACTTAGCAAGGCCCCTTTGCAAGTAACGCAATTCCACCGTGACCAGAGATACCAGATATTGCCAGCGTATGCACAGGATAGGATTGTTCTCTCGCGTGTCTTCCGCGGTGCTACGGATGCAACCGTATTCGAAGACTTTATAGCCCAGTTACTTCACCACTGCGGGAGATAGCCAGAACCTAAATCTGTCCTCGTTATGGATAACGCGTCCTTTCACCGGTCGGAGCGACTTGTAAAAATGTGTGAAGACGCAGGGGTGAAGCTAATCTATTTGCCACCGTACTCGCCAGACCTAAACCCAATCGAAGAGTTTTTTGCTAAACTTAAGGGATTCATCCGGCGTAACTGGAATTACTACGAAAAGGACCCCGAGAGAAGATTTGCTACCTTCCTTGAATGGTGTATCAGTGTGGTAGGGGCAAAGGAAGAGAGTGCTAAAGGCCATTTTCGACATACAGGGTTAAAGATCGAACAAGTCTCAGGAAGTTGTTAGGCCCGAGCTAGGATCAAGTTTCACGAACAGTCAGCCTAGCCTACTCATTGAACCACGGGTCATCAAGGATCTGCCTCGCTGATGCTCTTGCCGACGGTTCAAAACACAACAATCTTCCAATGATTTCTCCCAGCCTCGTTATATCCTCTCTTGTGAGATCAGGGGTCCGGCGTCCATCAAAATACACTTCTTCCAGCCATTCGTGCAGGTTGGGCCCGGAGCTTTCCGCGGTCACGTCCCCTTTATCCATGGTATCCCATATCTTTTGCCATCTTTTAGGTAGATCGTCACTCGCCATCTCTTGCATTTGACTGATAAGAATTGGGGTCGTTATTAGAAAGGTGTCAAAAGGTGGCTGGCCCGTGAAAAGTTCAAAGAGCTGTCATAGTTCTCAATTCAGTCATATATAGCGTTGGGACTTCAGTCACTTCACGTACCATGCAGCCCATACTCCACAAGTCAACGTGATAATCAATTGGATCCTGGAATAGAACTTCGGGTGCCCGAACTGGTAAAGGTGTGTGCAGCGTGTGAGGAGCGGCATTACATAAAAATGATTCTCCGAAGTCAATTATTTTGATCGACTGAGTCGAGTTCCAAGAACGTGTTCGATATGAGGTAGGCTTCACGATATACTTCGGCACGCCGAGCTCGAGGTCTTTCCCATCGTGCCTCTGGACACGGCCTATTTCAGGTTTTCCTAAAATCTCAAAGAAAACGTCTTCGGTTACCTTATCCATGCAACGCATGGTAAAGGCCAAATTGCGGGTGTGCAAATCTACTTTAGGTGAGAATTGTACGGATTTTCCCCAAGTGAGTGAGTTACAGTACCTCCATGTCCAATATTTCGTTGGTGTAAATCATTAAGCGCGGCAAGACTTTGCTTGGCAATGATTTTGGCAAGCCCTCCAGGGAGTCTCCCACCGGTAAAATGGGCATCAATCACGTCCGGAATGTTTGGCCCCAAAAGCTCATAAACGAGGCATTTGTGAAATCCATTTGGGCCCGTTAGGTCGAAATCATCGAGCAACTGCACCACATGCGTCGGACTAGGGTGATAAGATGCCAATTCCCTCATGGTTTGGAGTTCTCGCGTCTCCCTATCATGGTCCTGTTCTGCAACGGAAATCTTCACAGCGACGTAAGTCTCTGTCCTGCAAGCGTATATTTTGATTAGCTGGGACTACCATCCGTTACACTTTGTATGTATTACCTGTGATCTCTCGCCGCCCAAACTGTCGAGTAACCACCCCATCCTAATTTATGCAACACCTTATACCTTCCAGCTTTAAGGCATTCTCCTAAGGTGACTGGGTGGTAACCGCCTTGTCGGTAGCGATGAAGTGGCTCCGCTTCAATGGGGCAAATATAGGTAGGCTGATCCATCGGGCTCTTGTCGGCATTGGTAGACATGAACTTCTGGAAAATGCAAGAACTTCTCAAGGGAACAATACGTCTCGGTATAAAGGAGGCGATGTTCCTCATACTGGACCGATATCGTCGGTACAAATAATATTGATATCGTCACGAGCTCAAAATAGGTGAATATGTCCCACGCGCCCTGGACGCGGATGACGTGGCAAGAATAGCCAATCACATGATCTGAAAAGCAGTCTCAAGAGTTTCAAGCGGCAATTGATTGGTCAGCATCGCACCTCCAAAACATGTCATCAAGGACGTGTCAGTATGAGACGGGCGTCTATGCACTCTTAAAGAAGCTATCCTGGCTATTAGAGCACCATGCCAGAGCCTAGGAAAAGCGCAAATATGGCGGCGCTAACCAGACCTATGCATGCGATGGAAGAATATATATAATGATCCCTTCTGCTCTTGGGTGGTGCTACTACGAAGATTCCAGACACACTGATTTAATCCACACAGAACCTTTATGAAGCTCAGAGGCCACCATGTCCCCCATTCCTCGACATGCTGTTAAATTCACCCAGAGAATCCGCAACTCTGTTCTACGTAATCGTACCCTGACCCTCATTGAAACCGCTACGGAGAAGCCCGACCTAGCGCATTTCACCATCGCCACCCTCAAGTAAGCAAAATGTCAATACATACTATGAGGTCATTACTTCCAAAAACTTACCATTGCAGAAACCCGTCGCACACGAGTCATACCGACCTCAAAGCGCACGCTACAGCATTATTGGCAACCGATGAACAATACAAGAACAAGAAAGTACAGCCGGTTCATATCTATCATGATGAAGAGGGACGCTATACTGGCCATGTTCTGTATGCCGAAAGAGATATGAAACCGTCGGATGAATAAGCTACAGCCCGTGCTACGATGACGTTTCGAACGCCATTGCCCATACAGTCATTCTCGAAATCGCCTTGACCAACATACACTGAGAAACTCTTTGCTGGCCCCACCGCCAAGGCATTAGCGCAGACCATTTATTTCTGTTAAAACTTTGTCCGGGTGCTATTATCAAAGACATTTTCTCTATTCCTTTCCTGTTTGCCTCTTAGAGAAATCGAAAGGGTTGCAGGCTCAAGTACATTTGAAAAGGGCTCTGGCCGGATAGTCCGGCTCTTGTGACTAGAAGTAACAGCATCTCATCCAAAGAACGATGTCACACGACCTGTAACCTGGGTTTAGGCCATTAAATGTTGTAGATTTGCAACTCGCCCATCAGCACTGGCTCCCCGAACACATGATAGCCTTATCTGAGAAGAGACCAGAAACCCTAGAGATGATCACCATCGGCAACGTCCTCAACCCCATCAGCATGTTGAATTTCGTTGAGTGCTTGATCAATTTGGCTCTGGGACAAACGTGGTGGGTTTGCTTCTTCCCATGAGAGCAATTCTTGGAAGTCTCTCTCTGCGGTTTCCCGGATATATCTTGCCTCCATATCCTCAGATGTCGCGCGAAGTAAAAACCGAGGTCCTCCCAAAGCTAGGGCCATAACCTCAGGTAGATTGCGTGGCCCTGCACCCGGGACCCAAGATTGCAGATCTTCCAAGCTCTGCACTTTTCCACTCTCAGCACCAGGTGAATATTTGATCTTCACTTCACTCCACAGCTGTGCGATCTTTTCTGTGCTACGCTCTATTCCTGCTGTGAGCCTCGCAACAAATCCAGACCTTGGCCGTTGAAGAAGACCCAAGAGGAGCAAGATCTTGAAAGCATCTTCCTTCAATTCTTTTAGACAGTTTAGACTTTCGTGAAGTCTCTTCTTGTTGCAGGGCCACAATAATTTTCGATAGCAGGAGATTCTAAGGACTCCGTCAATCGCAGTGTCCATTGGCATATGGCATGCAGTGAGGAGCGTCCTCCAGAGGGCTTTCAAATGCATATCACATTGCTTGAAAAACATGAGGATAAACGTGTGAACTTTACTTGAAGAGCCGGACGTTTGATTTGCCCGAAGCTCATTCAAAGCCGCACTATTGGTATTAGTATTTTTGATATTAGGATTTTGTGGATTATGACACATGTAACACTTACAAATATAGGCAGATAATCCGTACCTGTTCCTGTATCTTTGCTGCTTCATCTGATGCCCCGTAGACTTCTGTGCCATAATGCAGAGCGTGTTTAGATACTTGCAGTCCGAGGTTGACAATAGCGATGGCCGCCGCTGCTTCACCAACTCCTGACATGGCGATCGATCCGAAACCTGAAAAAAAGAAAGCAAGGAGTAAGATAAACAGAAAAGGGATTCACGAGCCGATATGTAATATCCTTCTCGTGACAAGCTTTTGTAGTTGATTAAGAAAATCTGCACTCGTTGGTTGGGGTGCTCCAATTATATAACAAGGGTGGGTGGAATGTTTCGCGTGGTTAAAGCTTAGACTTAAGGTTTGTTCCATGGCAGGTTGTGTCACAAACGATGCTCTGAGGGTGATGGAAGTTCTAGATTCTGCAAAGAGTGTAACCTAGGACCTAGCTTCCGAAAAGCCTTAGGCTGTTTGCAGTACTATACTAATAAGCGACAAATAGAGACTCAAAGATTCTAGTAGGATGCGGCCCGTCATCCGAACTCTCAGACGTCACAGATCATATTTTGACAAAGTTTTGACGACATGTAACCTGTGAAGACAGATTCGATGACGTAATTCCTAATGTACGACTGCTCTAAAAAGTCTCTGTATGATCCACCGACATGGGCGCTCGTCTCACCTGGAACACTCAAACGAGCTCCCCTGGAAGCTGTCTTTTCGTACGACTCCGGGCGCAACGTGTAAAAGTGCTAGAAGGGGAGTCCCAGGCACAATTTGGCGATGGAGTTACATCAGGTTAACCAGGAGGCTTTACTCGGTGGACCCTCGTTATATGTTCGACCTTCCTCCTAATCACCGAACTGGAGTAACGGAAGACTATATTTTGCGAAGCAGTTTGTTGAAAGGCGTAATCGACTAGGGGTATAGGATCGACGTTGGCGCAGCTTCTGTCAGACGGAGAGGCGGGTGACCAACGAAAGTTGCCAGGTGTTGGTACATATTCTGATGCATTGTCCCACGGGTCAAGCGCCATACTTTGTTGAACGCCATAGTCATCATAGCTAACGAGTGAGCTGGGCCTCATTTTCCTGGCCTACGGTAACGACAGACTAGGAGTGAGTGATTGTTAGTGAGGCCTACGCCATCACCGGCTGTTGGGGTAGTTGTTCGCCTGCAAATAACTGACAACTGGCCAGGGCGGTCACTTGCCGATAGTATCGCTCGTGAGGTTCTCTGAGCCAAGGAGACACCCTCACAAGTGAGGACAGGCACACGCTGTACAGGAGGAAGGAGGAGGGATGTCTTCCCCGGGAGATCATTCGGTTGCGTGGCGCCAGGTGGCCTCTCCGCACATGATTTGCACTGACCCACCATAGGTTTCCATGGAATTCCATGAGCTTCTTTTCAAACGCATAGTGTAATCTTACGTTGCATGATATTGTAACATACACGGCCAAGTTTACTGCGCTCCTCAATTTAATGCCACTCGCTCAATAAATGATCTGCGCTAATGCCTTGGCGGTGGGGCCAGCAAAGAGTTTCTCAGTGTATGTTGGTCAAGGCGATTTCGAGAATGACTGTATCATGTTCAGAATGCAATGATGATCTTTGTTGGCTGGGGCTGATCCCTGTCTTTTTGTCATACGAACGTTTTCTTTTGGTCATAGCCTTATAGTGCGTGGAGGCATGGCCACTTATTCATCCTTTCAGCTTTCTCTGAATACTTTTTGCCCAATGCTATCAATGAACGTCGGACACTGTTAAGAGAATTCGGAATCTAATAGTTTGAGGATCGGTTATCACAAATCGTTGGATACACCTATTGCTCTCGAACGGTTGACCATGGTGAATGATTTTGCTGCAAATGTCTCAACTTGTTATCATCATATGGCACCTCTAGCTTGTGTTGTCCAGGGACTGCGGGCATGGAGAGGCAGGCGTTTGGGAAGATTTAGCACCACGTCGAGTACATGAATACGAAGACTGATACACTAATTTCTGCTATATAAACAATCTGACAATCTGGAGCTACTCTGTCCAATAATCGATTTTGGAAGCCCGAACGCCGTGATGCTTCAATGACCATCTGTCTGTCTAAAGAATCTCATAAATAGGCACCGCTTTCTTCACCTCCTTGACCCACTTTGCGATATTCTCTACAAATCGACGTGCGATGCCTATTTTTATTCCTCTCTCGATGAAAAAATTTGGGTCTTGGTCCTTGTACACTTGCTCGAGATCAAGGCCGTTCTCGAGCATCACCTCACACGTTTGTCGGAATGCGGCTTTGAGGGTATCCCTTTCGACAGTCGACACTAGCCATTCAGTATACTCCTCGACGGCTATGTCTGTGGCACCCGGGATCTCAAGGGGGCTCAGAGCCGTCAAGTCAACCGCCGCTTTAGAAGTAGAAACATCTATCCCATGGATGGTAGACTGTGAGGGCAGGACATTAATATTAATGGGAGGATATGGTGCTCTAGACCCATCGACGTGGCCTCCTTTGCGCTTGCCTTTGCTGAGCCTCTCTTGCTCCTCCCTGTATAATTCGTCGCGTACGGCTTCGGGCACATCTTTATGACCTTCCAGAACCCCTCCCTTCTTAACGTGGGCGATAAGACGTTTTATATGATAGGATTTGAGTGGATAGTGTTTTTTCCCTATTGGGTCCACCTAACAATGAGGGCCATGCTAACATGTCGACGAGTCGCATCGCATTAAATTATAGACGCTACGCCAGATTGGCTTCTCGCCAGAAGTATTTTCCTCTGTATTAAGTTGTGCATCTCGTTCGTTGAGCATCCGTTTTGTAACAGATGACTTTCCTCTTTTCTCTCCTTTCCTACTAGAGGTTGGGGAAGAGTGACGATCGTCTATGTAGTTGAAACTGATCTTTAGTGTGAGCTCCTTACCCTGGAACAAAACATCAGACCACATCACAAGCTGTTTCTCGATAGCGGTCCAAATGATGTCGGTATCGTCAAATCGTTTCGTCAGTTTGCGTTTGGTACGATCACTTGTTAACACGGTGATGATAGTATTATCAGCTGTCACCCGACGGTGGCGGCTAGTCTTCCGTCGAAGAACTTTCTCGAGCTTTTTCTCTAGGGATAATTGCCAGAAGGAGCTTGGGGCCAACGTAAGGTCTTCTTCCGTGTCCTGCGACACCTCCCGATTGTTGATTGTTACTCGCCACTCTATTCGGTAGTGGATACAGGTTGGCGGGTCCTCCTGGTAGGCTCTTCCTTCTTCCCATTCAGATAGCTGAATGAATCTGAGAGAATTGGGGCTAGGTCTAATTGTTCGCTCGATTCTAGTCTGAAGTACGCTAGACGGAGAGGGACTTGAGATAGATCGCGTGGCGTACGGGCTGCCGAAGTACCCGGGTGTTGGAACGTATTCCCATGGTTGAGGCTCGGGAGAGTGAAGTGTGTCGTCGACATGAAACGGGCTCTGTGTCATCTCTAACAAGTAACGTAATCCACCACCGAGCGGGTCACACCATCGAGCGGGTCACCCTATCCAAAATCGCGTTTTCCTACCAACCTACCTAATTCAACCACCTACTATGCCACCAATTCGCACTGAATCTTCGCAGAAATCGGCTAATCAGGAGGGCAGGATCCTCTTAGCCCTCTCTGATATTAAAGATAGCCGAATTGCATCTATTCGCGCAGTAGCAAAGCTATATGATATACCCTTCTCTACACTGCAAGCGCGTGCTAATGGCCGAATCTCACGCGATGACACACGCGCAAACGGCCATAAATTGACTCAATACGAAGAGGATTCGCTTACTGAATGGATTCTCTCTATGGATTCGCGTGGAGCAGCGCCTAGGCCCTCTACTGTACGAGAGATGGCTAATATCCTTCTTGCAGCGCGTGGAACCAACCCCCTATTAGCCGTTGGCGTTAATTGGGCATCAAAATTCGTTAAACGGCGTAATGAGCTTCAATCACGCTATTCTAAGCGATATGATTATTAGCGCGCTCTTAACGAGGATCCAAAGGCTATAAAAGAGTGGTTTTTGATGGTGTAACGTGCAATTAAGGAGAATGGGATTTAACTGGAGGATATCTATAACTTTGATGAGATAGGCTTTGCGATGGGCCTTATATTATCGCAGAAGGTGGTTACACGAGCAGAATACTACGGTCGGCGATCGATCCTATAGCCTGGTAATCGCGAATGGGTTACTACGATTGAAGCGATATGCGCTGACGGCTATTCGCTACCGCCCTGTATTATATTCAAAGGCTAGGTTTATATCGCTGGTTGGTTTGAATCAAACCTCCCTAGGGATTGGCGAATCGAAGTATCGAATAATGGCTGGACTACCGATGAAATCGGCCTTCGCTGGCTTCAAAAGATCTTTATTCTATGCACTACTTCGCGTGCACGAGGGCGATTCCGGCTATTAATCCTTGACGGGCATAGTAGCTATCTTACACCTTAATTCGATCGAATCTGTGCCGAAAACGATATTATACTACTTTTTATGCCTCTATATTCGTCTTACTTACTGCAGCCGCTTGATGTTGGGTGCTTTGCAGTGCTAAAGCGTGCGTACGGTCGCTTCGTGAGCGACTTAGCCCGAGCGGGCTATAATCATATCGACAAGCTTGATTTCCTTGCAGATTATCCTCGCGCACGGCTAGAAGCTTTCTAGCCGAATATCGTCCAAAGCAGCTTCGTAGCTACCGGTATCGTACTAGTTGATGCCGATAGGGTGCTTTCTAAGCTTAATATTTCTCTCCGAACGCCTACACTACTAAGTAGCCGGCTAAGCAGCAGATCTAGCTAATTTATACCAAAGACGCCTAAAATAGCGATTCAGCTAGAAAACCAAGCTTCTATGCTTAAAGATCTTCTGAAATAGCGATCGCATAGCCCGCCTACACCGTCAAAACTTATACTTGATCAAATTATCAAAGGGTATACGACGACGATGCATAACGCCGCGCTACTTGCGAAGGAGAACGCCGATCTACGCGCAGTAAATGAAAAGAAACGTCAAAAGCGTACTCGATCGACTAGGCAGATTGCACACGAAGGAGGCCTAACAATCGAAGAGGGCCTACAGCTAGTCCAGCAGCCAATTCAGCTAGTAGAAGCTGATGAGGTGGTATCGCATGAAGGGCCCGATTTGCCTAATCAGCCAATTCAACCGGCTAGGAGGGCTCCGCCTACCTGCAGTGGATGTGGTCAAGTTGGCTATAGGATTACTTTATGTAAAAATCGCATTATCTAGTTGAATTAATGGGTGTTAGTTGATATAATCGAATTTGAAGTTTTGTAATGGGGGTAGGTGACCCGCTCGATGGTGTGACCCGCTCGGTGGTGGATTACGTTACTATTATTGTTTTGCCAAACTTTCAGAGCGGTAAGCCAAAGAAAGTTAGCGTATTTCGGATTTATTTTCCGAGAGTGAAGTCGTAAGAGTGCGGAGGTATAACTGATTTCGAAAACTACTGTACGTGGGTATTGCCTGTGTTGGTTAGCCGTAGGCCGTTCTGGCTCCTGCCCTGGATGTCTTTGCCTTGGGTCCCCTGGGGTACGCCCAAGTATACCGAAACGCACGTGACAACGCTAATCCCTTAGCGTCCATAGAATGATGGGCTCACGGCCGCTACTCAAATAGCTGCGGCCCCCGCGCTTCTTTGAGGTCCGTAACAGAGGGCTACTCATTTTAACAGAATTTCAGACTGCCAGCTACATTATCATGTCTGCCTATCTCACGATCATACACAATTAACAGTCAATCCAAATGGTGGCTATTATGCTGCACGACACGCGATGTCGCCCGGATAAGAAGACGACAAAGGCCTAGTGCAAGTCTCTGAGTTGGGAGGTAAAAAGAAACTCAAAAATATCAATTCAAGTCCAACCCAACAATGCTAATTCGATTCCAACTTCATCTTCGGCTCGAATTTCTGTCTTTTCAGTTATCCACGAACTGTCTTCCAAATAATCATCCATTATCACAAGGGTATACTCGTCGAGGAAGACACGGCCGCAACGGTAGTTGTCTAGATCAAGCTCCCCTTCCAATTCCGGGGCGGATGTTCCATCAAGCAAGCGGCCATCAGCGTAGTAATGTACCAGCCAACCGCAGTCTTGGAGAGCTTGAAGCTCTTCAATTTGCCATGATTCTTTTAGAGGACCACAGACGATGGTTTCATGCGCGCTTGAGGTGGAGCTGAACGGGACGTAGATGGCTTTGAAGGTAATTAAACATATCTCATGTGTCGCGAAAAAGTGAAGCATGTATTTCTCAGCGAGTGTCCCGAATCGAACCCACTCGCCATCCCTGTATTCCTCAGCGACTCTCTTGACTCGAACCCTCTTTCTATCGTGGCACCTCTGATAGGATGAACCAAAGGGCCCCTAGAAAGTGAGCGTTAGCTAAGCAATCACACCGAAGGAGACCCGTCCATTACCTCGTCTATGCTGTAAGAGGCGTTTGTTAACAGTTCGTGCCAGAGAAAGCCGAATACGGGGTTTGCGATATATATGGTTGCTCTTTTGCATAGTACAGGTTCCACGGCTATCATAGCCTCAGTTCTTTTAATCAAGACGTTTGCATCAGTCACATCTCCGAAAAAGATCTGAAGTAAATGATGTCGATCAATAGCCGGTGTCATTTTCTCCGGTTTAAGAGCTTTGAATGGATAAAGTTGGATTTTATATATTGAGCACAATATGGACCCCGCTCGTTTAGTAAAGTGTCTGGATTATTTTGAAGAGATGATGAGGGAGTGGCTACCCTTATAGTGTACCAACATCTACCGGGAAAAGCCGCAGCTGAATGCATTCTCTATAGGATCTTATGGTTCCCCGTAAGTCCTTTAGGGACAGTTAAACAACTTATGCCAGGAGTGAATTGAAAGTCACCTATGGTGCAAGATGATGTCGATGACAGAAGCAACGACTTGAATGAAGAAAAAAGGTCCACCTTGCAATTTGGTGCACGGCAAATGCAAGCTGGGCCAAGTTGATTCACAACAAAATGAAGAGTAACTTGGTGATGGTTTTCACCGGACCTCTAATCTCTCCGGTGAGCCCCAATCTACAACAAGCATCAACGGGCATTCATTAAGTTCTCAAAGAGGAAAAGAATAAAGTAAAAAGGTAATTGGAGCACAGATTGAAGGCTCGAAATGTGACTTTGTTCTGAGAGCATGAGAAGTATTACATGACTTGATGAAGAGGTCAGGGGACTGACGATACTCTTGAATTATTGGCTACCCACGTCGTCTGACCAGATTGCAGATCAGCGAGAGAAGAGGAATACTCAACGGTGAAACCGAGTTTAAGTGGGTCGAGTGGGCCCCACGGTCCGACATTCCCAGGAAGCACCCGTTAAAGCTCCCTTTACAATAGTAAACCATCACCGTGCACTTGTAAGAAGATGAATTACCTGCAAATTTAGGAGAGTTGTATTTGTTGAATTGTGATGAGAACTCCCGTTTAGTGTTGATTCTCAAATTGCAGAGCAGTCTATCGGGTCATGGAGCGTTTCCAAGAGGGGCCGGTGAAAAGAGAGGGTGGTGGAAAGACGGGGTTGTGAACAGTGAACAATAAACAGAGGCTATAGCTCCAGCTAGGAGAGCGGTGGGCCAAAATGTGGGTCAGGCGGGACGGTTAAGCAACGGTGAAGTGTCATCAGTTATCGTCAAAACTTCATTTATGAGTTACCTGTTCTACACCACAGAGCTCATCGATAATAGCTCCGTCGCAGACGATGTTGCAGATCAAAAATTGCAGAAGCTGAACATTTACTAGTGGATGTTAGCGCCTCGTAAAAACCCACGACACCAGGTTTCGACTTACCAGACTTATGTGACCGCGGAGATAATCTGTAAGTATCTAGGAAAGAAAGCCACAAATTTGAAAATGGCTCAGATGAACTCTCTCTTCCATGTATCACCTGTATTCAACCAGAAAGCACATGGTCGCAGACTGCGTCAGGCAGCAGCCAAAGCATTCCCTGATAGTAATCTGAAAACGGATCCTGAGGAGATGGTGCACATCCTCCGGGCCCATGTGCTATAAATCCTTCATTGGGTGACGAGTTGAGCGCTTCCAAGGTTCGGAGGTCTCGGAATAGTTCCATTAAACGAAGCTTTTGAGGATTCCTGGGTTCTAATTTTAATCATTTGGTCGCACCCGTTACTTATATGAAATGAGAATAGTGAGGACGATGCGTCATTTGCTTATTCAATCCTTTGCACTCCTGTTGGTCCACGGAGCAGCTCGAAAATATCCCAGAGAACCCAGAAATCGAAAGAGATTGTGATGAATAACGTGCAGCAGCAGGGCTTGAATATCCCACTTAAGCCAACCAGGTACCATGGATGCTCTTGGCTGGCCTATAGTTCTAAATAGGATACGGCTCAAGAAAAATGATATATTTCTTACGTACAAATCCACTTTAATCATTGCTGATTTGACTTAATAGTAACAGATCTCAAGACACGGGTTCTTCCGCGGCACATAGCTGGACATGTAATAAAACTTGTATCGCACAAAGCCCCCGTATATTTAGGAGCTATCTCAGCGATCATATGGATTCGAGCCCCATGCTGATTTTTGACTTCGGTAGCGTCGCGACTGAATACAGCGGAACTTTTATCACCTCTGTGCCGGAGAACCCGTGCGTAGACTGTCCAGAAGAAGTGCCTATCAGACATGAAGAATATTAGACGCAAGTGGCAAGCGATGAAACTACTAGGGCATACCGTGTCCGCTTCTTTCCTCATCGCGATGGAGAACTTCTTCCATGTCTCGATGGCAACTTGCACTATCCTTCGTAGATAGGACCATTTCCTCTGTTTGGGATGTTTTGATGGTATCACCGCTGGAGCGTTCTTCGTTTCTATTTTCCATATCAAGAGGGAACAAGGATCAGAGGAGCTAGCCGGCAGTACTGGCTTGAAGTGTTGAATGGATCGCTTGTGGATGAAGGGAGAAGTCGGGCATTGGTTTAATTATATACTGAAGGGCCTAGGATGCGGGAAGATACTCCGTATCCTGCTCCTTGGGGTCAATACAAGGCTATGCAAATTATGCAGCCGGTTGCGGAATTGGACTGACCAATGCGATGGTATGTTTGGACACTACAATCAGGTCTTCGCCCAGCAGCTTATGATCTACAATTAATTCTCCTAAAATCATTGTACTCATGTCCAGGTCTAGAGGGTCTTCTGCGATCTATAACCGCTACACAACAACGTTCATTCATACGAAAGACCGAGTCCCCAAATTCCAAGTCTCGATTTCTGCGATTCGTTCGGGAATATCCTCCCAACCAGATGCGATTGCGGTGTCTATGTGGCCATTTGGTAGCGAAACGGCGACCCTGTTCGGAAATACCCTGTGGGTTCAGTCAAGTTCGAAATCGGGGGTAGACAAGACACCTACAAATACGTGAGAGGAGGCACTGATTGGCCGGGTGGCGGCGGGCTTTCACAGAATTCCCCGTCAGTTATGAGACGCATAGAAACCTCGGAAAACATACCCATATGCGACAAGAAGCTTTAGGTTACCCATTATTGCGTCCCTCTGAATCTCTTAGGCCACCGAGCGTTGTAGCAGTGTCGGCCCCTCTAGAGAAATGAGTAATCCTTCCCGGAGCGCACAACGGGTCATTGCTGTAGCATGCCTGGGCTAATGTCAGTTTATTTCGTGTCAGCTATGTTAATCACTTACAGCGGCTTTTCCTGCGGTGAAAATGACAGCCATCCAGCACAGAAATCGGAAATCAAGTCCGCATAAACCCTAGGAGAACTCGAGTTTATATCCAAAATTTGCCTAATTGATGTAGCTAGTAGAGTTGGGTGCGAGTAAGCCATCAGGAAGACGATGAGAATGGACATGATACTAGATTGTGGCCCTTTTTTTAAACTCTTCGTAAAAGGACTAGACTAATTCTTACCTGTCTCACGACTCTCAAACGTCCCATGCTGAGGCGCGTTTCGTCATTTCTGTTCATATTGGAAAGTATCGAGGATATTGGTAAGGGTCCTTTGGTACCCCGATGAACTCAGTAGGGGAGAGATAGTCCGTGCCGCTATCTCCAAGTCGATTCCCGTGCATCGTTCAAGTAACTGTCCGCATAGTAGATCGCAGAGAAGTGTAACTTTTTCTTTATCTCGTTAGCTTTCAAGGTCCAGTCAGCAATAATTATCGTACCCTTTTTTCAATTTGTGCCGACGATTCATCCAAGGTATACCCTGCGGCCACCAAACTGGTCTCACGCCAGAGTAGTTCAACTCTGGCTCAAACAGTCCAATCCAGCTACATGCCAAATTGCCACAGATGTCGGAAGTGAAATTGCTGGGCCAGTCTTTGCAGGACTTGGCTGGAGAACCGTTGCTTTGGATTGTTTGGGTCACTGTCATTCTATCAAAATTCCGCTGTGACTGACTAGAACCATCATGATGGGGTTCCATATGTGAAAACACTTTGCAGCTCATCTGGTCTGTGTCGAGAAAAATTTTCAGGTAGCGAGAACTGAAAACCAGGAGGCTTCATTCCCTAGTACTTATAACTCTCGCTAGTTCAATTGCTCTATTGACCCGGTTTCCTTATGCAGTCAATTTTCTTTTTTTTTTGATTGACCTTCTGGTGATGGAGACCACACTGGTACTTTTAGTCCACTGAGGCATTTTTGGTTTTGCGTTTTCTACGATAAAATCAAGCTAAGGGCATGCGTTTTTGGATTGGGCTAGCTTGACTGGGCAATCGCGGACTGGAGTACAGCCACCTTGCACTCCAACTCCTCTAGACGACTGTCATCACCTGAACCTCCCGATACAGTTGTGTAGATTCTTTACGAATATTACCGCCATCATTTGCTTCCGACAAGACTTCAGTCGCATCATGTAAACGGGTATTACGGCTAAAGTCATCAGCTTGTTGATGCCGACGGCGCAGGTGTTCTCGGAGGTTCTCCCGCTGCGTAAATATGTTCCCAGAACTGCGACTGCAGTCCGCGCAGGGACACATAATCGGCATTCTCGCGTTAGTGTATTTTTGGTGAACCTCACGCTGATGGCGTAAGAGACCACTGGAGTCGGTGAAGCCATTTTCTCTGCTGCAGCCTGGCTCATGACATCTGAAGGAACGGTCATGCTTATCCATATGTTTACCAGGGAAGATACGACTTAAGCAGGAATATGACGGAAAGGATAAAATGAAGTAGAGCTACCCACTTCCAATTACATGGACGACCGTACATCGGTGGTATGGGCTGACAGTCCTGATGGTCACAGTAAATCTGGTCGTCGGCGTTCCTGGGAATAGTACGGGTGGGCACGCGCCGACGCTTGCCGTCCATACTGTTGACGTTTAATTACTTGGTCATTCGGAAAATTTTTGAAAACCCCCCGTAGAACACAGAGCAGAGTTAGCTGGACCGGCTTCATATAAACCTAGAGGCAAATGTTAGGATCGTCAGGTTAAAGGCACATTCAAATCAACTCAACTCACGATAGTGATAGGCCAAATATACGGGTGAAGCCCAACCGATCGTTCAGATGGTTGGATACTCAAAAAAACCATACAAGGGCTGATCGAGGAGGTTCTGGGCAGCTGGTCTTAGTTAAATAAGTCATCTCTTGGCAATTACGTACAGGACCGCTCGAAACCAGTTTGAACCACCTCTTTGTTCTCTTCTATTCTTTCTCAAACTTAATTCTGAAACACGCTAGTCTATTTTTAATTTAGTCTCTCGTAAAATCGTGAAACATATTTATAAATAAAGTCACATGATTGTTTTCTGTGTAATGTACTGGAATAAAACATATTGCTCTATATCTGGCATTGTCTGGTCGTTAAAGGCTTTCGTATTACGTGCAATAGGTAAAATGGTACCGTGTGGCGACTACTCATTATGATAATAGAAAGGGAACCAACCTAACTTAGTAAAACCCTCTGTGGATATATCATGAGTATGAAACCGGGAGGAGATTGGCTCCCCTGACCAACTTTATCGGTCGCCTGATTCCGGGGAAAACCTTCAGGTCAGCAATGTCAGTCTCGGTACCACTAAGCAGCGACTTCGGCTCGAGGTCTGTTATGACAACTAATATCTCATACACGGCCCTAACCGAGGGCTTCAAAACGGACTGTAACCACGGCCCTATTACTGCTCACTTCTGTAGTAGAGATTATCTTAACTGTCACAGGATACGACTAATCAGTTTGATTGCCTCAGCACAACCGGAGGAGTCTTTCAATCAAGCATGCCTACGGGATCTACGAACGACCGGCCCTTATAATGATAAGGGCCGTATCGAGCGAACCAACGAAGGGTTGTTAGACTCGTATCGCTGGATTTTAGAGAGCGAGCAGTTCAGACAGTGGCAAGACAACCAGAACAGCCGTCTGCTCTTGATCAAGGGTGATCTTTCGCCTGCATGCTATCTGCCTGATTGACCGATTGCGCTTAATCACCACCTTCTCATTGGCTTCCCGTAGATTTTCGTTAACCCGCGCTAGTCGCGGCGTTGTGTAGTGCTATGGAGTGGCCCTTATTGATCTGATCTTGTCTCGCTTTGAATGGGCTCGGAGGGCTATTCAGCCGCTATTTTAGCAAATCTTCTATCATCGGTTGTAGCCGAACCACAATCTGGTTTTTATTGCCGATGATTAGCTAGATCTGCTGTTTGGCCGGCTGCTCAATAGCGTATGCGTTCGTAGAGAGATATTAAGCTTCGAACGTACATTTTCTGGATCGATTGAAAATCTAGAGCTAGTGGCCTAGTGCAGTTTGTTACCAAGTTGGGTGATGCCACTCAATAGTTCCTTGCTATCTCCACCATTGGACAATTTTTTATCAAGGCCGCGGATCCGATCCGAAGCTTGGGCCATGTAATCACGGAATTGCTGTAAGTGATTAGCAACATTCACCATATCCTGGTCACTAAGGGGATTAGGATTGAACACTTTAGTTTTCGGCGGCCCGTGTTCCTCGTACATAACTTCATATGGATTGCAGCATAAAGGTCGTAAATCGATTTCTCCCTGGTCCAGCTCCTTCCACGCCGAGTTGATAGCTTCCAACGCAAAAATGTATTTATCTCGATACTTTTTTCTTGCCCACAGCAAAGTGCAACGCCGGGCGCGAAGGCTTGTTAGTCTGTGCTGAGCTGAATGCCGTTTAAAGGCCTTGCAGAACGTGTTGACGAAATCTTCATATCCCTCCCACATTTCGTTTAAGACATCTGCAACCTGTTTCCACCCGACAGGTGCAGTCCCAGGCATAGGGAGGGCCAGAGGCGGGCGTTTGGAAATGGTCATATCGGCGCCGTTTCCGCTAATATTAGCCATTCCATTCATCAGTAGCAGATAGATGCACCTCAGTGTCTCGCCCCCTGGATGATTGTGATCTAGCGCGCTTTCCAGCTCCATCTTGTACTTGAGACCCTTAAGGCAAAGGAGTCAGCTCCTGTAGAATAGTTCTCAAGAAATGGGAATCATTTACCGGGGCTGTTAAGTCGAAATCTTTTCCTTTTATTACACGTACACCATAGGGTACGGAAACCATCGGCTCAATAGTCATAGTGATAAGAAGCAGCATTCATGACTAGGCACTTCATCTTTCACGAGGGAAACACAGAAACATCCATGACATAGATCGGGCAGGAGCGGCCGCATCCGGCCAGAAACCTTAACCACTTTCTACCCGACGATACTCTTTTTTTTGAGACACCCAAGGGTTTAGTACAGCAGTTGTGCCGCAAAACATGACTATTATCTTTAGACAACTTTAATTTCTTGATTGATTCTGCCGCAGCCGAAAAGATCATATGACAGGACCTGCTCTAGTACCATGTACCAAGAAAGCGGGAACCTGAGTAGTAAATCGGAGTGTTCTCGGGGGGTCTGCGGAGCTCACGAGACAAGGTTGTAACGGTCATGTTGATGTAAGTCTGCCTAGAATGGTGTGAACTCCTAACTGACCAGGATAAAAGTAACGTAGAACAATGCCCACGTGCGGATCCTCTAAGAACATGACTTAAATCCATACTAGATTGTACAGGTTGAACGTTTACTCGACACCAGTTGGGAAACGTAACCACAAATTTAAGCTAGTCATTAACAATCACAAGAGTCTAGACCGACGTGAATGACTTCATGCATTCTACAACTTGTAAAAGTGAAGCCCGTATCAGGATATGTGGAAGACCACTTTCTTTTGATGTCATCGTGACAGGCCATATCACGGAGTCCTTATTTATTTGTGCACAATTCTTGCACACACGACATGCCTCGTTAATGGGACTATAAGGTGAACATCCAATTTGCAAAATGGACAGAAACGCCAACTCTACTTCGTACCGTAATCACGTGCGCCGTTTGTCGGGCTTGTGGCCAGCAGTCACCTATTTAGAGCTTTACCTGAATAGCTCTGAATACAATCAAGTTAACACGACACCGGTCACGTTCTTTGACTTGAGCCCTGCTGGAGGTCCTGTTGCTCTTGATCCTGACCAACGGAAATATCTCAGCTTCAACAATTTTATCACTGCATTCAACACCATCAGAGAGACACATGAACTCATAATAGTCGAAAATCCAAGCCCGACAGTCATTGCGACTTTGGGAGGTGCCCTAAACATGGATGTCCAATTCTGGGCAGATTTGTTCGTTGGACCAGCTTGGTTTGAGAAGGGGACCGTAAACCCCGGACCCTCTTCGAGCATCGTCAATGGTGACTTTACGCCCTTCAGAGATAACGGACTACATGATCAACTCTGGTCCCTTCCATCGACTCGGCAGAACCGTTGTTGGGAATGCCTCAGAGGTGTTATACTCAAAGAGAAAATCGGTCCACCGAGCGGAAGCCACCCTCTACCTCTCAATACCAGACAATGTCCTCCACTTTGTGCTCAAGCGACGTCGACGAGATACAATATTGGCCTATGGACCAATCAAAATTGCCATCCGACGGCAGCGGCACCATAGATAGGTAGGTGTCGAGCTATGTATCACTTATCTTACGTTTGCCATTCTAATAAGCAATCCATATAGGGGTCGTTGTGCTAAGTGCAGAAAGCCCCGACCCTGGCCTGTGTATCTTTCGGGATTTCCGCGGCGAACCCTCCCTTGGATTTCCCAACCCGCCAGAGCTAATTGAGTGCGATCCTTGGCAGGGAAATTTTACCCCAAAATTTTTCAGATATCGCGGAACTCTACTCGACGCATATTCGCACTACCTTTGTGATGAAATTGCCACTCCGCAATTTCCAGCATACAACGGAAGTCCAGAACTATTTTTTACTAGCCTATATAGGCTAATTGCGAGTTGTTGGGTTGCAGAGATTGAGAACCACCACATGGACTATTCGTGGATCGAGGCGTACTAGCAGCAGGAAAGCAAACGAAAAATATTCTGGAAATGTATAATCCTGTGGGAATATCCGTCTGCGAAGTTGGATGGACATATTTTGGACCTTCACAGCTCTCGTGTCAAGATTGGGTCTTATCCTCAGTTAATTGCTGAAACCCAACGCTTCCTCGAAAACCAACGTCGAGGGGTACCTATGGTTCGAGCGACCCATCGGGGTCTTCTAAAGGACTTTGCCATATTGAAAGCGGCGATGTCCAGACTTGAAGAACGAAACGCCAAGGTTACTGAGTACCTGAAGTCACTTAATGATACCTTTTCGACAAAAAAGTCTCTCCAACGGTCCTTCTTCGGACTTTTCATCTCGGTATGGGCACTAATCTATGGTTCCTATTCACTGATTTCTTCGATTTTGTCTATGCGGTCTACACTCGATAAAGACGGCCAACAGTTTTCATCCTATTAGAAGATATCGGTGCCTTTTTTCGTCATCTCGCTGTCCATCTTGTTCTTTATTTTCAAGTTTGTCAGCGCAGGAGAGGCTGCAAAGCGACGGAAAAGCCCCAATTATGAATGAGCTCGTGATAAATCTCTCCCATTGGGGTTGTGCTACAGTATCAGCGGTGATGCAAGGGAGGATGCTCAATGTTTCTTGTAATAATATTTCTTGAAAATTACGCTACCATTCATCATGTGACCTCTCATTACAAAAGGTCTCAGTCCACGAAAGGAAACTAATCCACATGAGAGCTTAGCTGTTTCAGGTTAGGGTTTAGGACAAGATTTGTGCTAGTAGACTACAGTGGCGCCGCAAAAGTCTCCGACCACCCTGGCTGACCGCCCATTTTCTGCCATTAATTCTGCCGTGCTAAAACCTCCAAAAAATCATAATCAAATTAATCTAGTATCTAATATTTAGTGTACCAGCCATTTGATGCAATTATAGCCTGCACCCTCCGCGTGTCACGGCGCAAGTCGTACGTGGTGACTCCAGCGATTCACAGTTGAATCGACCCCGCATCGGCTTAGGGTAACAACCCCAAGGCCGTATGTGGGGCTATGGGGGCTCGGTACGCGGACCCTCCATGTATTTATTGTGGAATCTAGTGGAGACTACCAGACTCCAAGATTCAGTCTTTGGAATTCAGACCCTATAGACTTGGACCCTCTGCCTAGCCAACAGGTTCTCTGACCTGCAATCCAGATACCCATAACACCTAATCTCATAAATCTTTTGCTTAAGTAAGGTCCATAGATTTTCAATTGGATTGAGATCTGGTGAGCAAGGCGGCCAAATCATAATCTCACGCCCTAGTTCTGCTACAAATTCGCGTACGATCTGTGCAGTATGCGTTAGAGCATTATCTTGTTGAAAGATTGATTCAGGATCGATAAGCAAAGTCGGTAGAATTCGTTTATATAAATCGAGAATAACGAAGCGATTAACACCTTAACGAGGCGATTCTGGATCTCTATAAAGGGCTATTAAGCCACTTCGGCGAAGCGATCCTGAGAATGCAGCCCAAAACATCTGTTTAACTTGAAATCCACGATATAGTACTAGTTGAACTTCGCCTTGGACTGCTTAGTCGGATAGGCGAATAAAGCTATATACTAGACGTAGTCCAATTTCTCGCTCAACTATACACTCGTCAGACCAGAAGACTCGGCCAAAATCATCTTTAGTGTAGTGTTAATACCATAAAGCCCAAGATAGTCGTGCAGCCGTATACTTAGGCTTAAGAGATAGGCGTTTCATAACTCGCCATTTTCGGAGACCCTCGACAGAGAGTAATCGCGCGATAGAATCCTTCTTGCATTTATAATCTACTTCAGAGAGTAGGTTATCATACGAGACCCGAGGATCTTCGTGAATCTTTTCGAGGATCTTTTAACGGTTATCATTAGTTAAGATCTTCGGGCGCCCAGATCGCTTTAGTGACTGTTCTTTATCGCGAATACGCGATTGAAGGCAAGTGTATTTGATAGTCGAGAGCGGTATAGAAGGGTATTTCTTATGAATCTGCCCATAAGACCACTTTGCCACATCTTTTAATGTAACGATTTAAGTACGAAGATTCGCGTCTAATTCGCAATTTCTGCGTCTTGGCTGCGCGATATCAGGAGACGTAGGTTACCTAGGGATAGAAGGAATAGGCCCTCTAGGTCTTAGAGGACTAGGTGCTAGTAAACCAGCCCTTGTGCGAGGCATATTAGTATAGTAAGTAGAAGAGTATTATAAACAACGCGATGCGCGTACACGATATTCGCGTTTATAGGGTTTCCGTAGGCTATATTAGGTAGGCGGTATTAAATAGCGGTCAGGGGGTGGTCGGAGACTTTTGCGGCGCCACTGTAGAATGGACAACCTATACAAGACAATACAAAGGTTATTTTTATATAGTATTCTACAACGGTATCAGAATACCGGCAAGCACTGCTCTAGGCAGAGCCTAACTAAAATGGGTATAGTCGATGCAAGATAAAGTTCCCAAACCAATTAAAATAAAAACAACAGGTGAAACTGATTTCGAGCGGTCCTGTACAGTGTTTGAACAAGAGAGCTTGACAAGTCTGCCAGTGGTCAATCAGCTTGTTCAAAACGTGAATTTGGAGGATTCTCACAAGGTGCATTGACAAGTGGTAAATGTGAGGGAAGCGTACTCAGTGTAGTGCCTTTACGTTGGAATACTGGCGAGTTCCATCGAGATACAGATCCTCTTACTGGTACACTCAGCGTTCGTTAGTATTTGGACATGCCACATCCCCCACTTATCTTTATACTACTAGAGGGATGTGCTATGTTTCAAATGCAAAAGAATGGCCACTGTACGTTCAGTTGAAGGTTTTAAGCCAAAGATATGGTGGTACAAAAATGCGAAGCATGTCCTCCTTCCTAGTTTTTTTTGACAATAATAGTTTCCAAGGCAAGAGTTTTTTAGCCTCACAGATCTTTTCATGTAAAGAAAAGACCTTTCAAATGGACTGAGGCTTCCCATGAATCCAGGACCCACCACGACCGCCATTGCCATTATAGTACATCAAAAACATAATGTCAGGAGTATCGACTGTGTTGTGATTGTACGACAAGCGGCAGAAATAGTCAAAGCTCCTCACTTCATTCAGAAAATTAAGATCCAATCTTCTTGGCTGACACATAATTATTAGATATTGAAAGCGTGGAGAATGAAGATAGTTCGATGAAAGACTCACCCAATCCTGAGTCTCTCGATTGCATCTCGGCATAGTTTACGAATAGGTTCGGTTCTTCGAATAACATGACCAATCTGGAGGTATGGATGGAAGCTCAATGATATTACTGTCCAAGCTATTGCTTAGTCGTGAAAGATATCTCCGAGATCTGTCTTGTGCCCGTGGTTCTGTGATCCTCCACAGTGAGAGACGAAACGGAACATTTAGATCTGTGAGTAGCTCACCTGAAATAGGCTTCACTTGACAAGTAGCTGAGTCTGCTTCAACTCTTTCTTGGAAAGGAGTGTCTGTACGGTAGACAGGATCGGGCTTATATACCATGCCCGCAGATTGCGCATGCGAAGTTATGGTGCCGTGGATCTCTCCGTCCAACTCCTCACTGGGACCTTCCTCCTCTTCCCCACCCCAAAAGGAATCATTACTACTGTGATGGAAACCTAGGGATGGAACGCAATTGGTAAGAAAGGACAGAAGAGAGAAAGTGGGTAGACAACCCATTACAGTGATATGTGTCTGAGATCAAGGTGTTGTCAAAGACAGAGGAGCTCAGAAATGGGTCAGGATCCTTAATATATAGATCTGTACAATTCGTAAGTTCAATAGTATTCACTTTCTAGAAACCATCAGTCGCGATTAATGGATCTGCACAGTCATGATCAGTTCCACACTCTCTGAGAGAGCTATTAAGCTAATCTCCAAAGCCCTCTCCGATTTATCGGCTTTTCTTGACTCCTCCAGCAAGGCTGGCCTTAAAGCAATTGGTTTATTCGAGAATCGCTTCTCCATATTTCTGGGCTTGGCATCCCCCGGAAGACCTTACCCAGGATGCTAGATTTTTTTGGACAAGTGCAAGGCTTTGACATATGTGAGACCATCTGAACCTCTCGACAACCATGTTGACGCATTAATGGAGGAGGTGTTGGCGCATTGGAGCTATGGTACTGTTCTCAAATAAGCCCTGACAACTTGGCATTTTGATCATTGGGACATTGAAAAACCGCCTGCTTCAGCCTCAGATGATCTGATCTCCTTCCTGAGTCGGCCCAATAGCGCCGTGATTGAGACAATACAAGGCCGATATAGAAGCATGATGGGCCGGGGCGCTGTGGTGAATGATTCCTTCGATCTTTTGCTGGTCTCGATCTGAGTACGGGATAACGAGTTGGTTCAAAATTGTGTCTGAATACCCTTCATGTTTTCGGGATAAACCATGCCAAACAGACTGTATTAGACTAAGCTTGTATCATACATGCCAAATCTGCCCTATTCAATCCAATTGTGATCAGACAAAAGTCGGAAGACAGGATGAAATCAGCCAAAAAAAACAGACCGGCGCATAAAGCTCTGATATTGCAGATGAATCATGTCCTATTTCACTTTATCATGCAATATTGTGAAAGAAGCAGTGAGGATGGCACTGTCAAGTTGGACCTTGTGCTATGCTTTCCTTGTAAGGGATTGATGGAAGCGCTTACAATCTGTCAAGGCAATGATACGCCGTGTACGTGACCCGGTCCTCCATAGATCCTGGAAGAGGTCAAGCAGCTTAGCATTTGGGTGAAAACCCTCTGGTCAAACCAATTCGTGGGAAATTCGATTCTCAATTCCAGTAGCTCTCTAGAGCTATTCTTGTATGGGACTAGAGGCCCGGCATTCCGAGTCCGCTGCTTGTCGTGCCAAGACAATTGGAACCATGTTGGCGAGCTGGAGAACAACGATGGCCCCGAACTGTCCAATCATATCCAACTCCAAACAGCAGGATTTAGGAGGACAGCATTATAATCGTAAAGAGGAACGGCTTCAAGTACCTCTTGTCAAGGCTCTTCTTTTTGGGTCCGTCCACGGGACTACGTTGGGGGTGGGCGGCTGAGGCTTACAATGCACTGTAGTTAACGTGATCAATCAATATGAGAGAGGCTGAAAAGCAACATACCTGGAGTCGGTGTGTTGCCGGTAGCATCTTGACTTTCTCGTTTGACATAGCGGCGTCTGAGTTTTAAATTGGCGTTGGTGGCGGGCGATAAATCAGAGCCGGCTACTCCACTGGAGATTTGGTTAGGATGCAGTTGCAGATGCGTTTGGCGATGACAGGGGTAGGGCCTACCAGGCCCTACCCCTGTCGGATACCAAGACGGAGCGGTGGAGTGGATGGAAATAGGAGGGCGGTTGGTTGTGCATAAGGTGAGGGCTGACCTGCAGCCTCTTTTTTCAATGCACACGGAAGGATAAGGATAGAAATGATATTCACCACCTCCGCATCCCGCCCATTGACTAGATAAGAAAGTAAAGGTATGAGGAAACTGAAGCCTAATGTAGTACAAGGGAACGGAACCCGATTGGTAAGGAGATCTCAGCGATATACTTACCTGCACAGACCCAGTCGATCATCATGATCGACAGTGACCCAGAGAGAAATCGCATGTGGGGTCTGGGGCTATGTACGCCCGATCACAGGGGTAGGGCCTAGTAGGCCCTACCCCTGTCTACCCAATCACCTGTTGTTCCATTTCAAAACTTTCCCCGCCCTCCCTTGACCGTCTTCCCTCTTGAACATCTTCCTTCATCCTCTTCGTAGAAGATGGACCCGCATAGTCCCTCCTGTTATGTCTCCAGCTTGGAAAGACAAATCCAGAGCCTTCACCTAATATTGAAGGAATGGGCGGCTTATGTGCCGCAGGATGTTATTCTGAAATCCCGGATTTCGTTCGTGGTCAATCCTCAGGTCTCCCCGCTTGAATCTTCACAAAGCTCTCTGAGTAGCCAACGTCAAAAGACCTTGCCTCCAAGTCCACCCGAGCCAGAAGAAGCATGGAGGAAAACATTGATTTCCTTCATCAAAAAGATACCTACCGCTAAAAATTGGTCCAAGGCCATATCCTCTGCATCTCTCGATACCGAGTCTCTCTCATCGCCATCCATTCTGCAGTCACTGCTAAAAGAGCCCGGTCAAATTGAAGGAGGCCTTTCTTCAGTACCGGTTATTCAACGTCAGCATACAAACATACTCCATACGTTGGAGTCTTACGCTTTACTCACGCAAAAATGCGAAGACAGTGCAAAACTGGCGAAACTTATCGCATCCTATCAAAAATTTCTATTCGTTGCACTTTGTCATGTTGCATGTTGCGTCGGCATCGACGAAAATGTGGTGAACAAGATGATGGGGTCGATTTCAAATGGCAATCCCGAACATCTCCGACAAATGCGGCTCGCCGCGGCTTGGGGAGTCGCAGCGGTTGACAGGCTTCAATGCAAGAGCAAATGGGGCATGAGAAGTGGCGATATCCTCTTCTACTGTCTGTACACATTGTACCCATTTTCATTGGCCCATATAGAGCTGACCATGGAATTTAGTCACTCCGTCATTCTATTCATTGAGAAACATAGCCAAAGGGAAGCAGTCGATAGACGTCTTCACGACCTCTCTGTGTCAAAGTCAATATACAGAGATCAGTGCTCGTCTACCGAAACTTCACATGAACAATCTCTCTGTGCCTTGTATAATCAAGTGCATATTTGGGAAAACTGTCCAGTGTGTGCACAATCCCCGAAAGTGCTGCCATTTACTTATACTTGTTTTCCAGACTTTCTGAGATATGCAAATCTCTACGCGCTGATTTTAACGCCGCAAGGGATATATTTACCAGGTGGTATTTGGAACCATTTGGCTCTAATGCTTTTGATGAGCAAGAGCTCTCAAGCCTGTTCTCCCCTATGATTACTGTATCTCCAAGAACCCAGTGGGGAACTGGTCCAGGTGGTGGAATGATCAACCTTGCCGAGGATGTGCGGAAAAGACGGCGTACTGATAATGGAGCGGGTTCACCGACTACAGAGAAAACCCCGTCCGGTTTAGACAACCAGTCTACAATCGACACGCCAGGTCCGACTGTTTCTATAGATGCTCTTACAGTCGTTGATGATGATCAGATCAGCCCCCGGCTTTGTCCATCGAGTGAGCTCCTCAACCCTTTATGGTTATTCAACCTGGTACTGACTATCGAACAGCGCACGTTAATGCGGACTTTGGAGATATATCGCAGCAGTCCGCACGGGAACATTCAGTCCTCGCTGCTGGTACAGGTCTACAATTGATCGATGAGCGGCAGATAGGATGGCCAGTGCCCCAAGCGCAAGATTATTCAAGTAAGTCGCGGTTTGCAGATCGGTGGATAAACAGCTGAAGTCCGGTTAGATCATGTTCCTCCGCTTTCGGCTCGCTCACCGGATACCGCGGATGTACAAGCACTTGCGTATTCCGTTCCGTCCTTCAATGCGATATCTGCGATCCCGTTCTTGCCAGACTCCCCTTTTCCAGTTCATTCCTCGCCGCTTCCGTCTAGTTCGCTTGAATATTGCATTCCATCATTTTCTCAAATAACAGGCATCCCTTCCCCTGTATGATACCTGAACTCATTCCAGACTATCAAATCGTTTCTCTGCTCCAAGTAACCACACAGATACACGAGTTCAAGATCTCGATCAATCCACTCCATTCTACCGAGTCGCCCTTCGCGAGTGGTATTTTTGCTTCATGGTTAACAAGGGACACAGTCGCGTTCTCTTCGTAAAGGAGGATTGCTGTTAAAGTGCCGTAGGGTTCTCGTGGGGATGCTCCGTTCGAAAATTTGATCAAGCTCGTCTTCATGTTCTGCCGAGACGTTAACTAAAGGAGAAGAAATGAAGATTTGCGTATTTCCGATACCTCCTTTTGAAAAGGCCGAAGAAGTTCTAACGGGACATTTCGACACAGTCTCATGTGTGGCGCATCCTCCGCTGCTGAGAACTCTGCTTTCGGCAGCCAGTCGCTCAGGAGATCGCAAGAAACCTGATTAGGGTTTTTCGTAGTCGGTCGGAGGTAGGCCATGGGTCCATTCGATGAATAGCTACTAGCACTGATCCTAAGTGCACATGGACTGTATTGATCGTTTCGGGTTCTGCTTCAAAATATTCAAAACAATCCATGTTCTGCGATCGGATCAGAGGGCGGGGTTGGGCAGAACATCTGGGACAGTGCACGTGAACAATGGCCAACCCCCACTTCGGCACCTTTCCCCACCATTATTAGTCATTCGACATTCAATAACGTAGTTCCCGGCCGAGCGAGCCACCCGGTCGAGCGAGCCACCCCAAAACACATAGTAAATGCGATAAATTACTACTTCATATCTCAACAACCATAGGTTTTCATTATTTGAATATAAGCATATAGGTTCTCCTTAGCATTTGAAATAACATACTATAGTTTTAACTAATCTAGAGAATTATCTCGATGCTTTACCATAAAATACACTGCAATTTTAACGCAGGGATCAAAGATATATATATCGCCTATAATAATTCTTGCAATCTTTCTATGCTTTGCCAGTAGATTAGAAACAATACCTAGATTATATGTATTTAGTATCTTATTATAAATGACTATGGTTGTTGAGATAGGAAGTAGTAATTTATCGCATTTACTATGTGTTTTGGGGTGGCTCGCTCGGCCGGGAACTACGTTATGTTCTCCCTATTCTTGATTCAGATTTCTGCCATTTTCAAGAAGAAAAGCATCTCTGCTCGCTTAATTGTTAAATTTTAAGATTTAGGTATCACTTCTGCTACTTCAGCTAGCAGAAAATTCCATCAGACTCGGCGATATGTATAGAGGTTTAACAAACCAAAAGGCGAGGAACATTCTCATATTACGGCGAATATCATGTAAGGCTTGTGGGAGGAGGCACAGACCTAAGCCCATATCTTAATTGCGTCAGATAGCAGGGCTACTGCATGGTTGCAGAAGTCGCGACGCATGAATTGGTCCTAAGTGGCGTGGTGTTAACTGTGTATCGTGTTACACGTTGAAGTTAAGCGTAGCAAGTCGTCACGTGCCAGGACGCAAAGCGATCAAACCACCTAGCATACACTAACAGGGCTGGGCGAGAGGTTCCAACGCAGAGGTCTAGCGACCTGCTCCTGCGGTAAGCTGAAATCCCTCATTCACTTCTTCTATCTACCTGCCAGGAAGCGCTGGAAGGATAGATGGAACGGCCCAAAGGCGCTAGTAGCCCGTCTGCAATAATAGACTGAGGACTAAGTACATCTCGTGGTCACGGTACGGAGTAATCTCATTAGAAATGTAAGTTTTCATCACATGAAGGAATTGATCTCAGCGCCGGCGAATCGCTCATCTCGTTAACTTCAACGCCGTGGCTTGAAATGTCCTTTCAAAAAAGATATCGATTTCGCAGAACGGGGGACGGTTATCTCTACAATGTGTGCCCTAGCTAGCTGGATGCCGCTGCAGGTTACCTTGCTTTCCTACCCTCTATTGCCCTATAGAAAAACTGCCAACGTGGGGAGATGGACGCCAATCTGACGAGGAAAAACTGTAAATTGTTGCTTACTTTGCTGTTGACGAGAGAGTTCCACTTCGAACGACGACTGTATACGGCATATAGTCTCTCGCTGACCTCGAACAACAGGGTGGCCCTGTTGAATGAGAAGAGTTTGAGCGCTAACTCATCAAACGCTTGAATACAGAGCGTAATATCGACTGGTGATGGTGGCTTCCGAGAATACCTCGAGGCGCCAGCTGAAACTCCGATTGTCGCACATCATACTCGAAGGCTGCAGCAAGCCCCGAAATCGTATCTAGCCTTTGATTTCACGCACTTTTGTATCTGACGGCTCAAGTAGCTACTTTCCAACCGGGGTGTATTCTGCGTTATTTATTAGAACACTCAAGCGCTTCGGAGATCATTTTCCGTACAGAGCATACGTATATCACGGAGATGGCATTGAATGATAACCAGTGATGGGGATTGATAAATACCCGTGCCTTTGCCGCCAATGTCTGTCTGTCTTCAATACAGGTCAAATACACCTGCCTTCACAATCTGACTGCTGTTCGCCTATACTGCTTCCAAGCTTCACCCCGATCCACCAGCAACAAATATTTCTCGCACGTTTTCTACCGCAGTCCAGAAATTGAAGTCCCTTACCTGGAGTAATAGAGGAACAACCCAGGATGTCGCGTGGGTCAAGCATTATACCGAAAATGCCGTGGATCTTATTCCGCACCTACTGGACAAAGTTGATTCGGCCACTGTGCAGTAAGCACTAGCCCTCTCTCCGGAACGCCTTGATTGGCCGAAGTACTTAACAACGGATTGGGGGCGACCTTTATGCAACTCCTAGACATAATGACCCTCTCCACGGTTCTATATTATTAAGGAAGGTGGATTCCCGCGTTACATCCGCACATGTGTACCCCGATAGGAAAGTGGTCTTTTCGAAGGCTATGTATGGCCGCGTGAAGCTTCCGCGGATTCCCGCTGCACCTGAAGGCTCTGGCCCTTCTTAGTGATCCGGAGGGGTAATTTGGCGGCTTGTGTGTGCTGTTACGATATAGGGTGGTTGCGGTTGGTGCGGTTAGGGTAACTGATGTATCATAGGTTTTTAATAGACTAATATACTAAAGCTTCATTTCAAAACTACGAAACGCTATATGTATATAGACAGTCAAATACATTCTACTCTTGGAATTTGCGAAAGGATTAAGGATTAAAGTTTAGGAAAGGGCTTATTGAATATTCATGCAAATTATTATCTTATACAACTACACGGTGCACCTTTTGGTTGATAAACTTAGAACGCAAAGGGCTGCCCTGAGATCCGGTTCGTAGAAGATTTGGCCTTATTTTCCTAATACAACCGGATAGCTAATTAAGCCCTAAGTTTGAGGAATGGGTGATATATTAGTTCGCGAGCTGTCTTCCTCTTCTCTGGGAGCTAGGTAACTATATCTCTAACAAAAGATAGAAATGCTTCTCGATCGCTCTCTTCGAGGAACGTGGCTATATCCTTTAAATATCTAGATTAAATTAATTTATTATAGCAGAATTTTCCTTGAATTAGTTAGTATCTCGGGTATTAACGTGCGATAGTTGTCTACTAACCTTCTGCGTCGAAGAAAGGGCTACTAAAGAATTCTTGAGTATTATTGCAGAGTGCTCTAGCGTTATTCGTGATAGGCTAAGGCTAATTGTACTCTAATATAGCCCTTGATTTCGCGAGCAATATCCTAGGTAGAGGGCCGAGTTAGGTAATTATTTCCGCGAGGTATGACGTTGCGTCGTATTAGCTTTTCGTATATACCTGTTCAAATAACTCCTTATTTCCAAGGATATTCTATAGCTTATGAACAGGAATATTAGACTTGATGCTAAGCTAATAATTACAAATAAATATAGGGGAAACAGAAAGCGTTATATTATAAATAGACCTTAAGAAATAGGCCTAGTGTAACGGGCCAGAGCCCGGTGGTTAACCATATGCCATGGCTTTCCGGATACCGCCTTAGCAGAAGGGGGTCCGAGCGAGGTTCTAGTGGGTCCTACCCGAGGACGCTCTTAAGGACTGCGACCGACTCCTACCCCTTCTTCCTTCTTTCCTTAAGATTGTTGCAAAACAGCATGTTGGCCTAGTACAATTGAATCAATTCTGCTACAGCCCTTCACACCTAGGGTCTTACTAGTATACTAAAGTTCTAGATATCTACCTTAAAATCCTACCTATAGCTAAGGATTACCTCTAGAGCACGGTAATAGTCCGGTTATATAGGGTAAATACTAAGTCGCTCTCCTAATATTCCGTTTCGGGTAGATAGTTTGTCTAGTCTTATAGCGAGCCCAAAATCGGCTATTTTAGGGATAATATCTTTGATTTCTCTCCTATCAAGAGCACCGAAGTAATTATAGTAGCGGTAAATCTCCCGGGAATTCTCGTTGTCGACCTTAAATTTCATCGGTTATTATCGTTTGATAAAGTCTAGAAGAATGTTTTCGTTTTCAAAGCTTATAAGGATATTTTCTAGCTTTAGATCTAACAAATAAATTAGGTCTGAAATCCTAAAAAGGTATAGAAGAACGGCTTTAAACGCTTACCCGTATAGACGACTTTGCACTCTGTGTGAAGATAGTCAAGGCTAGCAAGGAGGAGTAGATATAGGCCTTCGTAATAGGGAGGGGGATCTTGGGATTAACGAAGCGCCTCTGTGAAATCTATAGAGGTTCTCTTATCGGCTCGTACACAAGACACACGTGCTTTCCTTCCGGACCAGTCACTTCGAAGTTATCTAGGCACGTCCGTAGAATTACGCGACCACGATACTCGGAACGCTATTAGGTAATATAGCTTTCAATCTCCTTATAACAAGCATCGTTAGCGTTGCTACTGTTGATTATTTTCAGGGCTACGGTTTTTTCAGATTGCTATTTAAGTCTTAGTTATAAGGATCGGGGTTAATTATCGTGGTCAACATAAAGCAAGCAAGCGTGGTTACAGTGTGGAGAAGATACCTAGAAATGTCTCGGGCGAGCCAGACGATTGATTGTGATCCCTATCTAATTTTGACAAGTAGTTGAAATTTGTTGTCGAGGACCTCCCCGGTTTTTGTTGGGTAGAATGTCGCTGAATTGTAGTCAGGATAAACCTCAATCACAATCATGTTTCCACTATCTATCTATCATCTACTGTTCTTGACAGATGCACGGGCCTATCAGATGCATGCCATACTGCTCCAATTGTTACTTATGTTGGCAAGTTGCCGTCTCCGACCTGAATCAGTGAGAGAAGATCGCGCCGTCCCAAGTCTGCCCAAAGCAAGACAACTTGTCACCTTCGAACGATATAACTCCGTCTGTTATTCAATTGTCAGCACAACTAACAATTACTCCCAGTGAGTTAAATGCGTGAGAAAGAGACTATATATACCCATATTAATTGATGTCAACTGACTGTCAGGTTTGCAAGTTGCTTGAAGCATTGGCAGCCTGGCCAGGGCATCACCCATGTCACACGAGCCCATAAACCCACCACTATGTAGAGACAGTATGTTAGAACACTAAGCACCCAGTGATAGATCAAGTCATTGCGTACTTCTCTCGCGCGGTCAGCTGTCCATTATCATTTGCGAAGCAGTTGGTCATCGAAATGTAACCTTGCTGCTGTTTACTACCATCGCAATAGCAGGACATTGTTCCATCATTACTAGCCGTGCACAGGTTCCAATCAAGCTGGCAGTCGGGTTTAGTTGTGGTAGGGCCAGCACGGGAGAGCAAGACGTTTAAAGCGAGCAGAGCCAGAAAGATCAAAGGCATTTCTAATAGTAAACGTGCAGCGGTTCAGCTCTTGAGGATTTGCAAATAGCGAATCAATCGACAATCGCTAGGTTTAAGATTATAGGTGCCGATTACAAGAGGCGCTTATATATTACGAACTATAGCACTCTGTCTTTTCTCGTTCTAGTTCTGACCTTCAGGAGGCCCTCCATAATCAATTCCACCACCCTCTGCTTTCACCGGCTTCTTTTAACCCCAAATACCTACCGACCCAGCTCAAAATAGGCTATGCTGTGTTACATCGGCTATTTGGTTTTATGGAGAGATGCAATTGCAAATTGCACCGTTTATTTGAGATGCCGCGGCATCATCTAAGATAACAGCTTGGTGAATCAATGTCATTATGAAAGGTGTTCGGTTCAACGGCTTCTCCGGGATCACCAGACCATCGGTCCAGTCAACATAGCCAAGATCACCTGAGCTGTTCAATTGTGCTCTATTCTAAACTCTGAACTGTAGAACATCCACCATTTGATATCGTCACAGTAGTGAATATTCTTGCGTGTGGACCACATTCCTGCGATATAAATCCACATTGGCATACTGTACTTTGATTCCTAGTCTGGATGAGCTTAGTCACTTCGGCTCCAACTTGACTCAGTCAACCTTACCAGAGTACGGTGGAAAATGCCTATCATCCTTTTTTTTCTGAAAATCATGGAATTCGGTGACGTGACTGTCAAGCTCGTCCGCGTATGAGTGTATGATCTTAGTCGGTGGGAAGTGGAAATCATATTCAAGGCCCATCACAGATCCCGGAGGATCAGTTTACAATTTGTCTCTCTAGATAGCCGAAATTCCGGCAGAATTTGGGAGAGATGAAAAGACCGGCTCACTAACTCCTAGAGGGACTTCCTCGTATATCAAAGTCAGTACTGCATACTTACAGAAAACATTTCGAGCTATGTCTGCTACCATTCATTGTGCACTATTTCTCAAAAGTTACGAAGATCACAAGTCACTTTGATATCGCCAGATCGAGTCTATACATATCACTTCGAACTCCAAGCTTGAGATTTCAGATTCGGCGACATGTCTCCGCGGCGGAAAAACACGAGCCGCTTTTTGTCAGCTATACCCTCATTATACCCTCATGGATTCCTGACCAAAAACCAACCTGGGCTGCAACAGGGGGCGACAAGACCATCACCCGCCACAACCTAGTGCGTAGCACACCGACTCAAGAGCGGAAACGATCTTTCCCCAAATACAGGTAGAGTGCACGAAGCTTCTGATATTGATGATCGAATGCTTATTACATCCAGCAGCTTTGGCCATTTGTGACTGTTAGGCTGCCCCTGTGGCGCGCGGCTCTGAAACCACTTTGGCGCCTGGGCGAAGTCTAGCATGGCCGTGACCGTCCTAGCCCGCGAGACGGTGTATGGTTTGCCTTTCTTACCTTCAGTTAAGCCTCCCAGAATACCCGAGATACTGGCGAACACGTCTCCCACTTCACTCCGTAACTTCCTTCGAATATCCCTTACCTCTGTACAGTCCATTAGCAGGAGCTTTTACAGTATACACTTCTCTCTTCCGGTTTATCTGTCCGCGGGTAAAGATATCACTACCGTGGGTTAGCGTTACGAAGAAGGAAGTTCCCATCTCTACGGGAGTTTCCATTAGGCGATTGCTTGCTGTCTTCTAGAAGAGAGGTGTAAAGACTCCCTGTCACCCCTGTTTTAGCTTCTTCCTTTTCTTTTTCCTCTTCCTCCTCTTCTTCTTATCTCACACTCCCACTCTGCAGCAGTTAGCTCTCTATCCTGCAGACCATCTTTTTAGATATTCCACAACATCAGGCTTTCCGGTCTGTTGAAAGTCACAACCCTCGTCTCGTTGAAACCGTCATCCACCATGGAAGACATACCGAACGAAGACTTCTGCCTCCCTTGCCTTGAACGTTCTGACCGCCTCTGGCATGGAGGCGAACCATTCCGAGTTTACTGTGACCATACCGCTGCTTGCCAGCCATTTCCTGCTAGTCTCGAAGGCACTCGCCTGGAATACCTCGCCCTTATCACTACCATAGACCGGAACTTCAAATATTCGGCTATGAACCCTGATTCGTACAACGCGAAGATAACTGAGGCGACCCACAACCTCAATGCTGAATTCACTAAGGCTGTCGGAGTCCACCAGCGCCGGTACTTCGATGACCAGGCTGGGCTTGAATCCTTCTGTGCGTCCCGTAGAGCATCTATCGACCCTGAAAAGCCTATCTCTGAGAAAGGAATACCTGGAGCCTTATATGCCAAAGCTACCACAAAGCCGCGCCTACAGTGGGGTGATCATGGCTGGTATATCTGGCAGGCGGCCATGAAGGACTTTAATCGCACTATGATGAAGCTGATTGACGAGTATGATGAGTCCGATTACGTTTATGGCGATGAGACCTGCTTGCAAGCCTGGATCCGAAAGTTCCCCTTGCCTCTGAAGAATTGAGGCTCAGATAAATGTTACTGAAGGACACAGGAGAGGCTTCATGAGTTTTTAAAGCACTATCAAGCTCAATTCATGCGTTTGCAACCTCTGTGGACTGAAATATCTGTGCTCCCCTACTCAGCTGCCCCAGGCTGTAGAACATTGACCGGGGAATGGATGGAAACCCTGCAGATGGCTCTCAGTTTCCAGTGACACATGTGCTTCGGGCACCTGGCGCTGAACTGGTATCAAGTTGCGTGCGGTCATTGCCTCCTCTAGCTCCGATATCAACATCCCCAGATTTTGATGTATTGATGGGCCTCTGGCAGGATCGTGAAAGGCCCATGACTCTGCGAGAGTCAGCAGTTTCGCTGGGCATTTCGTTGTGACGCAATAATGCATCTGGTTGAGGACCATCATCATCAGGAATCGATGGTTGGCCCGTCTGTCCAAGACTTATTTCTGTTCCTGAATAACCACCGTAGACAGGAACCATAGAATCTATTGTTGAGGTCAGATGTTAAAAGGTTTCTACCTTCATTGAACTCCAGTAAATATGGACACCCGCCTAGGCTAACAATTTGAGACCCTAGGACAGAGCCTTGCCCAGTGTAACCTTGAGCGCAAGAATGTAAAGTAGCTCTCTTCTAGCAGACGCCTCGAAATTTCTGCTGTCGTCATGTGGCCTCTTCCGGCCTGTATAACCAGAAGCAACTCCGGTAAATAGGGCAATATGATAAGAGTTGCGCATCTGAAACGCGCATCAGTAAGACTTATATGCATTATATATTGCTTCATATGCCTTCCGCAATATTGATCGATAATCTTCGTCGTACATCGTTTCTTCATAAGCGTTCAAAGGTTCAATCTTATTTTTGATAGCCCAGCTCGTTCGAAACTAAACAAAAAGGACAGTTAGTAACTAACCCTATATCCTAAGGGGTTAACGCACATTTTCGCTGCATGCACCAGAGGAAATTCCAGTATGGCTTCTCTCCGACTAAACAACGACCACCTTCTACTATATCGTTCGAGATACATGCATCGCTTCCGCGCGCGTTCTTGATCTTCTTTAGGTAAGTCAGCGCTGCGATAAGCTTCGCCAATGATATTTTTGACTGCCTTCGTGAGAAGCTTCCCTTTCTCGCTGTCGGTGGGATCGGTCTCTCGTTCCAACCGCTTTTTCTCATTTTGAACAATATCATGTAGTATGATGAGTACGACCCTTCGGCGGATAGGGTTAAGCGTTGTTGAATCTTCAAGTTCACCAACATCACGTAGACAACAGTCAGCGAGCGCGGGATTCGAAGGAGGCCGACTGTGCCCCCAGAAGTTTGCAACGGGTTCCGAGATCCAGTCGTACAAGCATTGCGGTACATTAGTTCCGGTGCGACGCCTCCATTTCTTTGTTAGTTCTGCCAGGCGAGAGGCTTGTTCGGCTGAAAGTCGCTCTTTTTTATCGTTCTCCCTGGAACCATTCTTCAACTTCCATTCCTTTTGAATTACTAACACCACTATGTCCAACTAACTTTGCACGCTATGATGCTATTAATGTATGCGAAACCGAGATCTGTCGTAAGTTATGAGCAGCTTCCTTCATTAGATTAGCAAACTTATAGACGAGAGTTCAGCAATTTAGCCTCACAAGTTCACCAGCAGATTGTACCAAATCGGCAAGTTCCTTACGTCTCAACGGTATCTCGATTTGGACCTAGGCCCGTCATGTGAGTCTCGTTTTTGGGATACCGTCTTCACTAGACATACCAGAGAACTACTATTATTGCCTATTGTGTATGAGCAACTGCCGCGTAGATTCAGTTCCAAAAGGCGATAGTAGGAACAAGGTTGAACAAACATGAACCCTGGAGGTACTTTTGTTAGGAACATTCTCTAAGATTCCATAGAGAATTACAGTACCTTACAATGACGTATTCGGCGAACCCGCTTGATGCCATATCACTAAACAGGGATTATGTCTAGAGTAACCTAATACAGATTAGGGCGCTTCAAGGTAAGGTCTAGGAAACAATTCGTATGTGTAAAAAGGGGAATCTGTTTTCGACTCCGACTGTAAGTGATCACCGTTGTTCTTCAAGCCTAACCCCCGACAATTTCGCTCGAATCTTCAAGGGAAATATTAGAATAACGTTAATCGCATTATAGCAGAATACTTCCTTTTCTTGCCTACGTAGCTATGCTATATCTAATCGCGATCAAGTCCCTCAAAACTCGGTGATTTGACTTACCTATTCATAACAAAGTCAAGAGCGCCGCTACCGAGCCTTCACCAATCGCTCATTATTCATCACACATTAGCTAAAAATTTATTCGTCTTCGTCCAAAGCGTTGCAGACACTCTATAGTCTCTGGTATCTCATATCCAGCAGACCTTGACAAAAGGTCCCTTCACCACAGAGGTCAAGAGCGCCAGCCTATTTAGAGAGAAACTCCTAGCTCTAGCATAGGAGACTTACACGATAGGTCCTATCTCCGTCACTTAATTCTGCCAGAAAAAAAACTGCTTTCAACTCTCGAAATATTGCAGTCTTGTCAGGCTGTTTTGCAAGCGGACGTGAACCTTGCGCGAGTCTTTGATACTCCTCTTACTAGCGATCTTAAAGCGGATAGACTTTGCTCCCTATCCAGAGAATGCAAACCGCATATATTAGAGGCCGATCAGGCCGGATGCACTATTCCTAGGCTAATATTGTCCTACCCTCAACATATAACACAAAACAGCAGATCGATAGCAAATATCATGTCCACGTGGATAATGGTCAGGCATTGTTAGAGGTGGTCAAGGGGGATCATAACTTTATTGCTACCGGTCTTCCGTAGCAGCTTGTTAACCCTTATTCATATTATTGTGACGGGGCATCGGAAACCAATATTGTCAAAATGACTCGATCTCAAATAGAGCCTCGGAAGGATCTCACCTTGCAATCTTTGTACAGCCCGCATTTCTTTATTACTTAGTCATCCACACTGCTAACTAGTGCCCATCCAGTAAATCAAAAAATCGATAATTTTTTGACAGGGCTATTTAGAAGGATGGGAAAACTACAAGAAAAGTACTTAGCGTTCGGGCTTCAGGGAAAGATCTCGGGCAAATTTACTCGAATCGACTAGGAAACATCCATAACCCCCAAGGATTCAGATAGATCTAAGATAACTAAGCAGGGTAAGAATCGAAAAAGTAGACCTAACCTTATCAGAAAGTTCCGCAAAGTCACTAACAACCTCTTCAGGCCAAAACCGTTCCTGGACTCATGAGGAGGCCAGGGATTTACCCTGCTGGTTCGAGCAGCATCGGAGCCTATCAGAGAAAGAAATTAAGGATAGATATATGCTATTCTCTGGCCAAGATCGAAGCTATCTCTCCTTATAAGCCCAACTCTACAAACAAGGCTTTGGCTATTTATGCAACAAGAAGAAGAAGCCTTCGCATAGAAAGCATGCCCCCTCCCAGCTACCTCCTTCGGCTCTGAGACTTTCCACTACCAGGGAATCTACTGATCCTACCCAAGTCTCTATAGCTAGGGGAATCATTTCTAGATCGCTCTATCCATTCTAATAGCAATCTTCGGGAACCCAGACGATAGGAAATAAATGTCAGTTGCGGAGTCCACCATCGCGAGAGCCCCAAAAGGGCAGATCGTTATTAGAAAAAGAAGACAGTGAGCCTAGACTAGCTATTAAACCAGATTGCTTGTGCTTGAAAGTTACCAAACAAGACAGCTACAGGTATATTTCTGCTATCAAAGAGATTTCCGTGCATATAAACGAAACACTCGGTCCAAACAAAGAGCCCCTTGCAACGATCTTCCCAGGTCCTTAGTCCTCAATCTCCCGGCCAATTAAGGGCCGATCAGAATTTGAATATATTGATAGACTACAAGAATCATTGTCACGTGAGAAGTCCCATAATGGTTTCCAATTACAAACTAGGTACCCGTTGGATCGTGCGAATCGTGTAGAAACTTTTGCTAATTACTTCTAGGTATAGTAGAGCCGGCGGATCGTTCTGACTTGAGTTCCCAGTCGCTAGTACTATCTAACCAGTGCCATCAAACCTAGACGAGTCTATGAGAGTCCAAGCGGGATTTTGCCGTCGGCTGAGTCTTCTGACGGAATTAGTAAAGGAAGTGTGTATACGCTTGCTATTTCCGAAATGATCGTCAGAATTCTAAGAGTGTTACCAGACGTCTTCATATCTTCACGCCCCATGTCCCGCCTTCCTAACATGGAGATTCGCAGTGCTAGCACTCCAGTGACGGCCGAAAACGTCGCCAGCCACGCAATCGCCTCCACAGACTCAGTCGCCTGATTTGGGGGTTCCGTCGCGGCCCCCGTCGCACACTGGGCCGCACGCGTCCGAGTCCGGCCCGCCCCGAAAGCGCGTCCGCCGCTGGCACAAGCGCGGTTTCACTGGCTGCTCCACCTGCTACCGTCGCCATGTTCGTTGCGACGAGGCTTCACCGACCTGCAATAACTGTACAAGCCTTGGACTCGAGTGCGATGGTACGCAGGGTCGTATGCCCTCCAAGGTGTACCTCGGCGCAAATTCTAGCACGAACGAACTTCCTTTGCCATTACGCCCTACAGCCGGGAAACAACGGATCATACTAATCGTCCGGAGGCGTCCTCGAAAGACAAGCAGATTCTGAGACATGACAATGGGAGCAATGATGCAAAAGTTGGCCCGGCTCTTTCCAAAGAACTCAATTTTGAATCTGCCAACCACATACCATAGTGGATTGCTACCGTAAACTAATTATCGAAAGAGCCACAAGAAAGCGATTCTCAAACAGCATTGGAAAGCAAGATACGCCATCTTCTACTAATGGCCAGCAAGCTACACGGTCTAGCTCAGAATGGCAGCGCTGTTCAGAGATCAATCCCTGTGAAAGCGAGGTCGGTCCCTCGACTTCCATGGAAAGAGAGCCCGGTAACTATGTGCAAGTCACGAGCTACACTAAACAGACACCACTCACTAATATCCCTACTTTGCAGCCAGTTGTTGAGATATCGAACAAAGCGTATTGCAGTGCTGCACCGGGTTCTGAACCTCCCCAGGGTGACTTACATATGATCCTTGAAACTATAACTCAGCCAAGGTCAAGGCCAAAGCGTGCATTGAGCCATAGGACCAAGACTGGCTGTATAACTTGTCGCCACAAAAAAAGAAATGCGATGAGCAAAGGCCATCATGTATGTAAACCCTGTGCACGCTAAGTAAACATCTATATTCTCTGACATGCTTCGTTGACGGTCTATTTCAGGTGCCAATTGTATGCGAGCTGGTTATAAATGTGAGGGTCACAAACAGCCACATTGGCTGAGAGCCATAGCTTCGGCTATGACCATGCCAGCACGGCGCTCTGAACATGACATGGAGATCAGTGCCCACAATCGCTTTGTTCCAACCGAGCACAGTCCAGTACTTGAAACTGATTTGACTGCGGTTCATCCCAATCCCCCATTACAGTGAGAGTCGAAAACAGTTTCCCCTCTGAACACACAAGGATTGTTTCTCGGCCCGTACCCGAAATGAGACTAGTCCGTATCTGTAAAAGTCGTAAATAATCCTTTTCTAAGTATAGATTTTATTTTATTCCGGGACGACTGCAATACGTATAATATTGTATGTTACCCGAAATCCTGATACATTCCTACCTCATTGCCCCTCAATGCCCGTCAGACTCCCATATCCTGACATCCGCAACACCCACTGCGTCGACAATTGCTAAGGTTCATACACAGCATGGCACCGAGACTACCCCAATCCAAGTTGCAATTTATTCATGATATGATACAAAGCCGATCACTAACCACATCTCAAATGGCCGAGGCAGCTGAATGCAGCGAACGGACGATAAAAAATATCCGCAAAAATTTACGACTGTTCGGAAGCGTCCACGCCCCCCCCAACCGTATCGGTCGGAGACGAAGCATAACGCCACCGATGTTGGAAGCGCTCTGCGATCACCTGTTCGAAAAGCCTGGTCTCTATCTTGACGAAATGGCGGTCTTTCTCTGGGACGAATTTCGTATGCTAGTGACGAGCTCAAGTATCAGGAGGGCCCTTGCGTTTAAGGGTTGGTCAAAAAAGACCACGCAAAGGAGGGCCAAGGAACAGAACGCAGAATTACGAGAGATTTATCTTCATAACCTCTCGGAATTTGAGTCATACCACCTAATCTACGTTGATGAGTCTGGATGTGATAAACGGATCGGCTTCAGACGAACAGGCTGGTCACCTCTTGGTGTAGCCCCCGTACAGGTGTCACAGTTCCATCGTGATGACCGGTATCAAATACTACCTGCCTATGCCCAAGATGGTATTGTGCTTTCTCGCGTCTTTCGCGGCTCAACGGATGCCACTGTGTTCGAAGATTTCATCGATCAGCTTCTTAGGCACTGCGGAAGATGGCCGGAGCCGAAGTCCGTCTTGGTCATGGATAACGCATCGTTTCACCACTCTGAACGTATTGCACAGATGTGTGCTGACGCTGGAGTTAAGTTGGTTTATCTCCCTCCCTATTCGCCGGACCTCAACCCAATTGAAGAGTTCTTCGCCGAGCTTAAGGGTTTCATTAGGCGCAACTGGAGGTACTATGAAGAAGATCCAGACCAAGGTTTTGACCGCTTTCTTGACTGGTGTATTGATAAGGTCGGTGCAAGAGAGGAGAGTGCTAGAGGTCACTTTCGGCACGCCGGGGTGACCATTGAAGCTTGGGATACCTGACGTTCGGAATCCTACCACAATTTGGCTTTGAAGTTTTCACCTGAAACACGCTACGTTTGATAGATTGTCTCACTTGGCACCAGAAGTCAATGTCTTTGTGGCGCCTAATCAATATATGACTGCCAACACCAGATCAGGGCGATGAATGACGTAAAAGCGGCAAGTATACAAATCAACTCAAGCTCCTAGGCTCAAGATCTAATAAGCAGAAGGCTGGGGACTGGGCGCTAAAAGGGTCCTCTTAATAGGCTGAGAGCACCCCTACCAGATGGGACTCGGCGCTATTTTAGAGGCGCATTTGGGGGCTGGCAGCAAGGCGCAGCGCACGATTTCATTCTCATCCGTCGGCGCAAATTCACAACCTCGAATGTTTTTACAAGCTCTGCGAAGCAACAAATCTCGCTCTCATCTCCACCTCTCGATATCAACCTTTCACTCATCGACATCATGGCTGAGCTGGTAGGAGTCGTGTCTAGCGCCATTACATTTGCGACCCTTGCAATCCAAGTCGGCAAGTCTGTTCAGACACTTAAAGGCTACTGGGATTCGATGCGCGATGCACCAGATGATGTCAGATCGCTACTGAGAGAAGTCGAGATCCTCGGCTTCATAATGGCTGACGTTGACGCCGACTTATCACGAAGATCTGTGTCGTTAGCACTGATAGACAGCCAGCATGTTTCACAAAGTTTGCGCTTCTGCAAAGTCGCTGCGGAAGACTTGGAGGCACTTTGCAAGGACTTATTGCATCACGTCGGCTCGTCAAGCTGTTTGCGCAGGTCCTACCGGGCCGCAAAGTTGGTGATACGCGAAAGGAAGATTGAGAAGCACGTCTCAAAGCTCCATAACGTGGTTCGGCTACTTATGTTATCCCAGCAGTGTTATACCAGGTACGTCTTACGAATTCAGTGCATTAGATGACTGAGATGGCTTTGTACTGACAAAACTAGAGCGCTCATACAGGCTCAACCGAATTTCATCGCGGAGGAAATAAGAAATCTGGGGATAGTTTCCTCACACGCAGATGTTGCAGAACCTGTTTCAGCACCTCATTGTGAGTCCATCTTGGTGATCGACTTCTTTGAAACTAATCCACTGTTCTCAGGCAAGAACCTGGCTTCAACCGGGACGTTGGTGCGGAGTTCAAAATTGGAAAATGGACGGGTTAACCATCGCAAAAGTCGTCTTTGGCTTCTCCGCGCCCCCTACTGGATGACATCTCGAGTATTGGAAATAACTAGCATGAAAACTCCCTTCGGATGGGACTGGAGTCTTCGAACATACAATGAGGTTCGCTGGAGTAGTGAACTTGATTATTATTTCAGGCAAGGAACTTTAAAAGATCTCCAGGACCTCTTTGCCTCAGGACAGCTCTCCCCACTCTTCCGAGAGCAGGGTAGCGGGCGGAGTTTACTCCATGTAAGTGCACCATATTCGTTCAAGTTGAATCATATTATGGCTTTTTCGTGCTGACTTACCAGTATGCGATCTGCGTTGATAGAAATGAACAAGTGGTTGAGTTCCTCCTGGGCCAGGGAGTGGACCCATCTGTCGAAGGTGGATTCTCCAAGTTGAAGACACCTCTGCGCCTCCTCTTAGAGAATGGGAGACATGCGGCATCTGATAAAGACTACCCGCTTTTACCATTCCTACGCCCCCCTACTTCGACATTCACACGACTTCATATATGGAAATGCCCAGGACGCAGCCGAAGGAATATTATCCGAGTTCCATGGCACCTCTGAAGAATTCATATTTTTGCAGCAACACTGTTGTCCCATGTTTTACCAAATGCCACGGTGGGTGCGGATATCCGTGGCATCGAAGATCGTCTTTGATGCTGAATATTCCTACTATGCTGAAGAAGCAACTAATACCCCCAACTTGGTTAAAACGGTCCTCGGAAAAGACACATTAGAAGCCCAAGACTTCCAGACAAAGTGTACTTTACCGTTGACCTCAAAAGAAACGACCTTGATGCACTGCGTCGCGCAAAAGCTAGGAAACAGCCGGGCTTTCCTACAAATGTCTTGCCGAAGAAATCTGCACGTCGGCAATGGATACCAAAGGTTCTCTCGGCCTGCCAGAGCCCACTGTCACGCAAGATGGCAAGCTATTTGCGAGTCGTGGAATACTTTGTTCTTCGACTTTCTGCGGGTTGGTGTGGATGTTCATCAAATAGTCGATGGAAAAACTCTATTTATGGTATTTTTGGAAGCGTATCTGGCTTCCCAAGTATCCCTCCCAGAGTTTAACCAAGTTCAGTGGCTTGACCAGGAAGAGTTCCATGTGGGTATTCGGGCCTGGCTGAAGGATATGAAAGCCGCTGGCCTGAATTTGAAAGCGCTGGGAGCAAAACAGAGGCGCACTTGGGAAAGCGGAAATGTTCAAAGGGACTTCAATGGGGGCCTACACCGGGTGACTGGAATGTCTTATGGTCCAAATCCAGAAGACTGGTATATATGGCTGTCGGAACCTTCTGATTCTTTTGTGGGGGATTTTTGGGCTTTAGTCGCGCGACCAATTGAGACGATGCCTGGGGAGTGGCCAGGCGAATAGCTTCAAGGGGGATACTTGAGCAAGTAATTTGGCTTGTCATTGGACAAATTGAAGAAAATCGATTCCCTTGTCCACAAAATAGAGAGTTGCGTCACCTAACGCCAGGAATTTGTCTGATCACAAGCAAGAAAACGCCAAGTCCCCAACGCCAATACTATGCCTTCTATATCGACCCAGGAACGGGCATCGCTTTTTTCACGTTTTCAACCCATTCACGAATATTCTCTACGAAACTTCTGGCAATTCCGGGTTTGATTCCCTTGCCGACGAAGAATTCTGGGTTTTGATCCTTGTAGATATGCTCAAGGTCAAAGCCATCTGACAACGCTACGTCGCACGCTTGCCGGAATGCAGCTTTGAGAGTATCATCGGATACACTTGATGCGAGCCACTCACCGTATTCTTTGACGGCTACGTCTCTGTACCCTGGGATATTCAGGGGACCCACATCTTTCGGGTTCGCCGAACCATCAGACCGCTTGGGAGCCGTTACGTCCAGACCAGTGAGGTGGGACGGAAGAACATTGATGTTGATAGGTGGGTATGGCGTTCCGCTTCCCAGCATGTTACTGGCTTTGCGCTTGTCTTTATCTTGCCTCTGCTGCTCGTCCATGTATATGTCATCCCGGATCTCATCAGGAACATCTTTGTGCGTCTCCAGAACGCCACCTTTCTCGGCGTAGGTGACCAGTCGCTTGAGAGTTTGTGTGCGGAGTTGATAATGCTTCTTTCCTACCGGATCCAGCCAGCAGTAAGGGCCTAGGTGGCATGCAGCTGAATCACATTTCATCAAGTCATAAACGCGGCGCCAAATTGCTTGCTGACCACATGCATTTTCTTCAGCATCTAGCTGTGCATCTCGATCTTCGAGCATCCTCTTCGTGACAGAAGATTTCCCTCTCTTCTCCCCTTTCCGTCCAGCAGACAGGGAATTGCAATCCTCGATATAATTGAAACACACCCTCAGCGTGAGTCTCTTGCCACGGCAAAAGTGACTAGACCACATTCGGAGTTGTTTCTCGATTGGTGTCCAGACAATGTCGGTCTTGTTAAAGCGCTTAGTTAGATCACGCTGGGACCGATCGTTGACTGACACGATAATCGCCGTGTCATCAATCCTGACCCTCTTGTTGCGGGAGACTTTCTCTCCTACGACAGACTGCAGCTTCCGTTCCAGGAATAACCGCCAGTAGGCGCTTGGGGCCAATACCAAGTCTTCTTCTGTGTCCTTCACCACGGCTTTGTTGTTGAGGGCGACCCGCCACTCTATGAAGTAGTGGATACAGCTTGGTGGATATTCGTCGTAGGTCTTGCCTTCTTCCCATTCGAATTCCTGGAGCAATGGTAGAGTATCTTGTCGAGATCGGCGTGCGGGGCTGAGCTCATTGTCGAGCAGTACAGATGGGGAAGGACTACAAGCAGATCGCGTAGCATAAGGGCTTCGGAAGCATCCAGGGGTAGGCGCATATTGGGAGTCCTGTTCCCATGGTTCAAGCTCCTGGGGCTGAGAGATGTAGTCAGCGTGATATGGGCTGCTGCTCATATCTATACACGATCGGATCTCTGGACACCTGCGTCAGCTTACATTGGCGGTTCAGCTTTGATTAGGCACCATGAGCGAATAGAAACGGGAGGAGCGAGCAGGATCCATGGGGTAACACAAACAAGAACCATAGTTGTCCTACCAGAGTTACATTAGTCCTCTAGAGCAGTGAAACAGCCTTTGTCACGTAAAAGAGTGAGTGAAGAGAAGACAGAGGCAGCAAAAAGAAGGCAAATGACGGGCAGAATCAGGCCAGATCGCCAGATCTCCCTCCCCCACCTTCGAGAAGTTCACCTAGAACCTTCTATGTGGGTTTTCCAGTATTTTACAGTGACTCATTGCGCGCTGAAATCTAATACACCCTAAGACGCATGCGGCTAAGCAGGGGTTGTTTACAGAGTAACCAAATATGGCCTAGCGTGGTTTCGGGTACGAGCCGAGAAACCATCGATGTGTGTCTGAAGGGGAATCTGTTTTCGACTCTCACTGTATTCCAACAATCTATCCATAGGGAAAACTCCGATTTTGGAAGCACTGCATGCTTGTCTAACGATAACCGATCTACTCGTGTAGACCCTTCCTCGGTATGCTCAACCGGTCCTTTTAATCGGTAACCTTTATCAACACATGCGACTTCGACATCTTCTCCCCCAGTGCGCAAAAAATGGACAATTCCTTCAATCACGAAGTCCTTCCAGATGTTGGGAACAAATACACTTCGTATCCCTCTCAAGGGGAGAACGAATACAATAGAAGACTCTGCGGCCTTCTAGACTGCCGCGGTGTCTTGCACACGAGTATGAGATGGACATGTATATAAAAATACACAGAGCAAAATGTAGAACAGACGGAAAGAGTAAGTTAGTGAAATAAGGTTGAACAGTAGTTCGGGAGGTGCCAAATAGTTTATTCTTTTTGAAGGCCAGCTTCTCCTACTCATCTGCTGGCAGCGGCCTAAAGGTCACCACCGTAGCTCAAGCCCGAATCCTTTTATTAACTATTTCCTCAGGACCGGGCAAATGGTAGAATTAGCGTGTATTCGTGATCTTTAGTAACCGGGAGTGAGAGCATATGGGGGAATCTGTTCCTGTAGTCGGGAGAAGGGCCCTTCTTCAATCCAACACACATCCTACTTCCTCAAGACCCCTTTAAGCACTTAGGTTTAACGAATTGGAAAGTCTGGTGGACCCAATATCAGCCAAACTACTCCTTAGGCCTGCGAGCAAAATTAAATGCTAGTAGGAAAGAGTATATTCCCTTAAGAAAACAACAGAATGGCCTGTTCAGCAGTTCATTTCCAATTGTTGAGGCAGACTAAACAGGTGATGCGGTGGTGAAAAGAGAGGGTGGTGAAAAGAGAGGGTGGTGAAAAGAGAGGGTGGTGAAAAGAGAGGGTGGTGAAAAGAGAGGGTGGTGAAAAGAATTAGGGAGGGGGGTGGGGGTGAAGAGAGAGGGTGAAGAGAGGCGGTGGTGACGAGTAGCAGTAGTGAATAGCGGGTGGTGGTGGGAAATGACAGTGTTCGCTTTAGTACTGAATGAGGCCACGTAACTGAGCAAAAGATGCACAAGGCTTAATATTGTGTTAATTGATGTGCTAAGACTATGGCGTATTGTTCGTGTCGGTTAGCCGCAGGTTGTTCCCGGCTCCCGCCCTGAATGTCCTTGCCTTGGGTCCCCTGGGGTGCGTCCAAGTATACCGAAACGCACGTGACAACGCTAATCCCTAGTGTCCGTAGAATGATTGGTTCACGGTCGTCACTCAAATAACTGCGGCCCCCGCGCTTCTTTGAGGTCCGTAACATATCTACAGTCCACTTTAGCTTTTTTCAATATTGCTTAATCAACTAAGTCTGCGACGGGATTATAAATTTTGTATGGGTCTAATGAGCTTCGTTTCGGCGGAAGGCTTGGGGCTGTTCGCATGAGATTAGTTCTAGAGGTAATCAATGAATAAATTAATAAATTTCCGTCTTCCCCAGGATGACTAGCAGCTGCTCTAGGAACTTTACCTTGAGTTTTGTTACGGAACTCAAAGAAACGCGGGGCCGCAACTATTTGAGTAGCAATCGTGAGCCGTTCATTCCACGAACGCTAGAGACTAGCGTTATCACGTGCGATTCAGTATACTTGAGCGCGCTCCAGGGGCCCGGGACGGAAATATTCAGGGCGGGGGCCAGAGGCGGCCTGCGACTAGCCGTCGCAAACAATACTAGATTCCCAGGAGCTCAAAACGGTAAAAAATACTTCTGAAGACGTCTTGGAGACAAGTGGTGTCAATTTCACCGACGGTTTGTATTTAAGCCTGCTCTCCGAAGCGATCGCCCTCATAGTTTACCGGTTAACCATATCTTTCCAGGGAGGTAAACCACTCCTGTACACTGTCCAATACCGACTTGGTCGTATAAATAGCCTGAAATGGTCTGGCACGACACTAAGATTGCCCCTGAGTTGGGCACGTTCGCCAATCCCATATTGATCGAAGGTAATCTTTCCCCTTTATACTCAGCTTCTGATCCAAACATGACCCGGGTTGACGACGGTCGATGTCAAGATGAGCCAGACCAACTTGGTTCCGATGCCGACACTGAGATAATGACTACACCAGAGTTTTGGGGATCCTTGACCAGTGGAAACTTCGCCCATCTGGGGGAGCATGAAGCAGCTATTGATCCGTTTTCTATTCATGTGTCCATCAGGTCGCCAGTCCATGAGGATCTCACAGGCCTTCCGTCATTCGAACAGTTTCAACCGGACCGCAAAGCATTTCAATTCACTGGGAATTCATTTGAAAACTCCTTTGGGGCAGCAAGGATTGAAAGCGCTATGAAGGGGTACGAAGGTACGATAAGCTAATATCCATTTGAGACTAGTATGCTGAGTCTTCCTAGGGAGCGAGCAAAGCACGAATCAAGGAAAAACTTCTGGGACCGAGGAACCCAAGAAGGACCGCAGTATGCCTGATAGTTTTTCGGTAACCCGCAACGCTGCCCCACAAGAAATATCAATTCAAGCGGATAATACCTTCAGGAAGGGCTTTTCAAGTGGCCCCTATGATATAGGACTTACAAACCCCAGATCATCGCTTGAAGCAGCGGATAACACCAACAAAGCCCGGTCCTTAGGCAAAACTGCCTTGACCTGGGGTTCTTCCGTATCTACTGCTATTGGCGATGAACTAGCGGCAATTCACGATCACATGGAGCACTGTCGGAACGCAGATTGTCTACAGGCTAAAGCATTTTTTGATGGGATTCAGCTCCCTCGTTAGTGACTCCTTGCTATTCGCGTTGATGCAACCTCTGAGACTTGATTTTACAGAAAGCTCGCTGCCAAGCTACACAAATAGATCCACACCGCTACAGGGACGAAGCGAAGAAGGCCGTGTGACCATGCGATTCCATGTCCCAGGATTCCAGAGGGGGCCGAAAAAGCCAATGGAATTTTTAGTCAACCAAGTCATCATCCGAACGGCTTTTTTTCCGCTAGAGATACCTTGCAGTCTAGAGACTTTCCGGCAAGACGACAATCTCTTTGGGCGAGGTGCTGTGGTCGCCTCTTTGGAAGGAAAAAGCCCAAGATTCTTTGTTACCTTCTCCCCTAGGGTTCACCAGAACGATCACGGTACTCAAGTCCGTGCATCACGCAAACAGTCAGAGGGGATTGTGATAATTGAATCAGCTGGACAACAACGAAAAAAGGGAGCCAATTGGTGGCACGGCTTCACCGGGAGAGTTTCTATTGAACTTTATAGGAGATGGCCCCCTTTAGCCTCGGATTACGAGGAACGGGAAGACTTCTTTGGCCCTGTTGTCCTGAGCGTTCACTCAGACAACGTAGACCCAAAATTCTTTCTCTCCTTCTCTTCCGAACTGTCTTCAGCTGATCACAATCCTCATTCGCATACGCCTAATAAAGGCGCAAGTGCACTATCAATAGCTGGTGACACTATTACTCAGGAAACAACGGAGCGAGCTGGTACTTCTGGGGATCACTTACCACTTAACTCCCATGTGGAATGTGTGAAACGCAAGTTTTTATCTGATGGGTTTCAATTTCAACCCAGACGATCGAAGAGACTGGTGATAAAAGCTCGAATCCAGCAATAACAGTTACTCGTCCTCAGCTCCCTGTTGTGGCTGTCTACCAAGTTTCTATTAGATCGTATCAATCTAGACCCATAATACTCTGCTAAAAAGAGAGACTAGCCATGAATGCTTCCTGGTGGGCGACTGAGGAAGCGGGAGTCACACGATTAGGTCTGGCTGTATAAGCCCTAAAATCAACGTTGATTAGCTTAATCTTCTAGTATCTAACTCTATGCAGTTCCAAATTTCTTAATTCCACAATAGGTGGGCTGGCATTTGGAAACTTCATCGGAGTTCCATGACCAGGTTCTCAGTGAGCTCGTTTCTCAAACCGGGCGTGACAATCTTCCTTTTTCAACCAGTTGACGATGAAATTGCGGCATCTTTGTGGTACAGGAAACTTGAATGTTCATGCTTCCAGGATTATTTCTGCGGTCTGCGGAGCGATAAGGGATTCTATCCAGGATTTGACTTACTTTGGAACTCGGCTGCTTTCTAGGTGAGTAAAAAAATTAAGAACACAGACTCATGTTTTCTGGTTGAAAATGGTGTCTGTGTTACGTCCCAAGAGGATAGATCGGTGCACTTAACGAGGGTATCAAGACTCGAGAACAGAAAGAGGAATACTAAGCTACTTGTCATAGTCTGCTCAATATGGAGTGAGTTTGGCTAGATTACTTTGTCTAGTATGTACTGGAAGGGGAAACAGATGCTTTAATATTTGGAATTTCGTTTCGATTTTCTCGTGTCCCCCAAGACAACCAGCCATATACAACTGTTTTTGCACCAAGCTCCCTACTACCATAATACAGTACTACCATGCTCACTTAAACGAAAGACAGTCGATATATACTGGGCCTCGATTTCTGCGATGATGCCAGGAAAATCCTCCCAACCTGGTGCGATCGTCGTTACTATGCAGCTATGGGACTGTGAAACGGTATTCCTGAATGAGAATACCCTGTGGGCTCAGTCAAATTTGAGATTGGAGGGAGGACAAGGTACCTACATATAAGAGAGAGTAGGCACGGGTTGACCTATTTATGGCGGGCTTTCACATGATTCTCCATCAGTTGTGAGATGCATACAAACCTTGGAAAACATACTTGTATGCGATGACAAGCTCTAGGTTCCCTATTCTTGGGTCTGTTCAAATCTCTTGGGCCACCCAGCATTGTTGCAGTGTCGGCCCCTCTAGAGAAATGAGGGACCCTCCCCGGAGTGCACAACGAGTCATTGCTATAACATGCGTAGGCCAACGTCGGGTTATTTCGTGTCAGCTATATTAACGACTTATTGCAGCTCTCCCTGCGGCAAAATGACAGCCATTCAACACAAAAATCGGAAGTCAAGTCCGCCAAATCCTCACGTGAACTCGGCGTCACTTCCACAACTTGCCTAATTGTTGTTGCTGATAAAATCGGGCGTAAGTGAGCCATTCCGAACGCGATGAAAATAAAGATGACTCTAGGCTGTAGTATATTCTTTAAGGCTTTATAATGGAACCGGGGACTTTTGGCTCTCTCGCGACTCTCAAAAGTCTTATCTAGAGGCTCGTTTCGGCCCGTCCGTTAATCTCGGAAAGCGTCAAGGATCTTGGCAAATGTCTTCTGATGAACTAGTGAATTCTGAAGACAATTAATGTTGCGTGCCTCGATCTCTAGGCTGACTCTCGTGCAATGTTCAAGCAACTTTCCACGCAGCAAATGATTGAGAAGTGGAACCTTGTCTTCGTCTAGTCGACCTTTAGAATCTAGTCAGTAACAACCGTTATACACTTTTTTAACAAGCGCCGAGGATTCATCAATTTTACATATCCTGACTACCATGTTGGCCTTAGGTTAGAGTATTTCAATTCTAGCTCAAACAATCGAATCCAACTGTATGCCAAATCTCCGCAGATATCGTAAAGGAAATCGCTAAGCCAATCATCGTAGGATTCGGCTCAAGAGGGTTGATTATGTTGAAACGAAGGACAGGTCATCTCGGATACACTGACTAACGTTTCCAAAGCAGCAAACTGGAAACCAAGGAGCCTTTCCTTTGAGCACTGGTACTTATAGAGCCCTTTATTTATATTGCTGTTACTCATTTCAATTGCTATGTAGGCGTGTGACGGAGTGCTTTAATTGACCATCCCTTACTAGTGCTTGTTGCTTCGCTAGCGGCAAGATTCGGTCTCCCATTATCCTTGGTCGACTCAAGGTGACTAACAACTTTTGCATGTGAAGTGGAATAAAAAAGGCCGTCTTTTCAAGAGATACCACGGTTAACATCGTCAGTGCGTCGATGCCGAGGGTATAGGTGTTCTCCCAAGTTTTCCCGCCGCTTAAATCCATTCCCAGAACTGCGATTGCAGTCCGTATAGGGACACATGATCGAAATTATCGCGTTGGTGTAATTTTTGTGCACTTCACGCCGGTATGGTAAGAGACCACCGGGATACCTGAAGCCTTATCCTCTGTTGCAGCCTGGCTCATAGCATCTGTAGGGACGGTCGTGCTTATCCATGTGTTTACTAGGGGAGAGAAGAGTTAGCGTCAGATTATAATACAGGAGGATAATGATATAGAGCTACTCATTTCCATTCACGAGGAGGCCTAAAAGTTGGCGGCATAGGCTAGTAGTCTTGATGGTCACAGTAAATTTGGTTGTCGGCGTTCCTGGGAACGGCCCGGGTACGCACATGCTAACGCCTGCCGTCCATATTATTGATAGTTAATTGCTTGTTAATTCGGAATTGTTGTGGAAACTACCCCATTGGAGCCAGAACATATTTATTCACAGCAGCTTCGCTTAAACTTCGAAATGAGGACTAGGATGGTCAGGTTGCAAACACACTTAACACAACTTACGACAGTATGACTGGCCAGACAGGCGAGACTTCAATGGTTAGGATGCTTAGATACTCAAGGAGACATGATTAGGACTAGTAGTGGTTGTAGACGACGTGAATGGGTTAAATATGTTCATGTTTTGCTGGCCTCATACACTGTTTGTTGAACATGAGCTTGATTAGTCTCCCAGTAGTCAATAGGCCCGTTCAAAAACGTGAGTTTTGCATTCATCTAAGATAATTCGCGTTTCTCCTACAACTGCATTTGATTGAAGGGATTTAAGCCCAAAGTCATGTTATTACAGCAATGTGAAGCATTTCCTCGTTCCTGATTTACTTTGATAACGGAGCTTCCTAAGGCACGAGTTCTTTGGCCGCACAAATCTTTACACGTAGAGAGACGAGATCACCGATAGACTGAGGCTCCCCACGAATCCACGTTCCACCACGCACAGTATCTCTGCTACTATTATGGTACACCACGGAGAACACAACATCAGGTCCGTTAAATATATTGTGATTGTACAGTATGCCACAAAGGCATTCGAAACGCCTCCCCCTATTCAACAAGGCAATGCATATTATTTTGGGCTAACAAGTGGTTATTACATCCCAAGTGTTGGAACACAGTAAGCCGCATGTGACTACATCCTATCACTGATAGAATGGACTGGATATATAAGGACACTCTTTTAGCATCATGTATTTAGTTCTTCGCGATCAATTACACATTGTTACTTGGTTACTACCCTGAGCACTTTGCACTTCTGATAGACCTACAGGTCTACAAGGCAAGGAAGCAATCTGTAGGCGAGACAACTGGGATTGGGAAGTCTAGAGAGAAGGAAGAAGAGAGAGAGGGAAAACCCATGAGCGGGAGAAAAACCCTCAAGGCACATGACTGCTGCTGGGCCTAGCAAACATCTGGGAGAGGGCAAACTCTCTCAACTTCACAGTTCAACTTTAAGACAACACGACCTACAGGTAGGGGAATTACTCGGTGGTAACACTGAGTGATTGACCTACTTGGCGCGCACCTCTGGCACGTCTTGCAAGACACTCGACAGGATCTAGTCCGTAGTAAGGCTTCGCGAAGCAACGGTACGATTGAGAGACCAGGTCTTGAGATGCGAAGTTAGGATAGCAGGCAAGTATCAGCCCGGGACGTTCTTACTCACAGTGACCAGTCGGCACCGCGTAACACATAGCTCCAATAGCCCAGCGCCTCCTCCGCCAAGGCGACAACACTTTCGTTGATAGGTTCAGGCGGTTTCAATCATTTCAAAGCCTTTGCACTTATCCAGCAACAATATAGCATCGTGACTAAGGTCCTCTAGGGTACCCAAGTCCAGAAGTATGGAGAACCAATTCTCGAATAAGTCAGGGCCTCTAAGGCCAGTTTTGCTGGAGGAACCAAGACAACCTCAGGAATCGGAGAGGGCTTTGATGGAGCTGGGTACGTCAATGATTTCAGGCAAACAGGGAACATGCTAGCTAAAATCGCTCACTCATAAACTGTTCATCTTATAATGCGAATAGAAAAACCGCTGATAACAGGCATGTGGACTCTGAAGCCGTAAGGATCATTGGGAGTCATGTATGACCACAATAACTGTAAACCTGAAGAAAACATATACGCAGCTCTCGAACGACGTGATATCCATACTCGTGATTTTGTTCGGATGAAATCTTGAACTTGGCGGTAGACAGTCCGTTCGTGAAGTGCTTTTACCCTCCTTGCCGCCTCTGGAAGCAGACTGAGGCGATGCTTCAAGCTGCGCTTCTGTGGGTGGGAACGGCAAAGCTGGATCTGCTATTGGATATTGTCCTTGAGCTGGAGGAATCGATCATCCATCTTTGTCAAAAAGGTGGTTATGGCCTTCTGAAGATGCGCCAGCATTCTTGCCCACTGACCTCCTCCAATAAGCCCCGCAAACTCGGCCGCAGCATCCAGCTTCTGGTAAAAGCCGGAACGGTCTTGCATAATCCTATGGACAGCGGCGTGACGAATATCGGAGACCACACGTCTCAACTTGTCATTTTTGACTTGCACCTGGTGGAATCCCACGGAAATAACAGTCTTCCTGTGATGGCCCAGAAAAGTCAAGAATTTATGTAACTCCATAGATTCGGGCCAGGTCAGCCCAAAAACCTTGCATTCGCTGGGCAGCCAAGTCTCAACAAAGTAAAAGCCACATGTTTCCAAAAGCCTTTGAACTGTTTGGAGCACTAGGTGTTCCACTTGAAGTAGTACATAAGTAGACGAGCTTGGAGTGAACTTCTGAAACATCTCTCGATCGGAGTCAAACCCGTTACTTTCACTATGGGTTTCCATGATACTTACTGGCACACGATTTCTTCAGTAGAGGGCGCCTCAACATTGATCCAGGGGCTCCTATAATCCAAGCAGTAAGGGAAAATGAAGGCATTCTAAATACAGTCGAATACTCTAAAAGCCACCAATGCGAGGATCGCACTTCTCAGCAGCCGAGGTCGCTGAAAGGTGGCCAGCGACTTTGTGCGGGAGAATCAATTAACTCCGTGTTAAATAAATGGCCCGATACTCAGGCTGTGAATCTGAGGCGTCCACACAATACGGCACATAACGATAATCTTTTACAAGAAAATAACGCTTCAATATAAGTACAAAGATGCCGCTTTACACCTCTAATCCCTCCTTAACCGTACTCTTGCACTCTCGTATTCTCACTACGGCATCACACATAATGATCCGAGGAGCGATTATCTGGATATTTTTGACATTTCTGATGGTCATAGTATACATTTCCATTGAGTAATGAGAGTTTCAATATGACTGAACATGCTCTAGTGTTCTGGGCTCGTTATCCGGCAGGCGCGTGAACCCAAAGGCCCCGTGGAGGTGTGTCGAAAAGTCAAGCATTAACACAGACTCTGCTTTTGCTAATTTAGATTTAGGGACATCTCCCCGATGATGTCGAAAGATAGGGTGACATTAGACCGATTCCGATGAAACTCCTTTTGAGTTAAACACGGACTGACATTGGAAGGCGTAGACCATATCCCCCGCTTCACAACTCATAGGCACATCCGGGCTCGCCACATCTAGCGTTACGGATTACGGGCGAATTGAATACGGCAGGGATGGAGTAACAGAACAGTGTCAGAGGATGTGTGAGAAGACCACCCATCCGTGTCTGGTCGTGACATAATGAAAGGTAAGTTATTGGCACAATATTCGCGATCACCTTGGGAATGCACAGTACACAATGTCGTAAAGAATTGCATTGACTGCGTTTTTCCATCATTGAATACTATAAGCACAATCGTTCGGCATTTGAAATCATTGTTGAATTCTTTGGACGAATGCATTTAATGCCTTCAAAGTCCTCATGGTATCTACAGGCTGAGAAAATTCCTCCTAGCTAACCCAGGCAGGAATGTTGAACTCCATCTCTGTTTTTTATTCGGGCTGGCTAGGCTACGAGATACACTATAGCCATCGATATGTACAATCTTTACGGCTTTTTAATTCACAATTTTTTAATGGGAATTGTTTTAGAGAGCTGGATTTACCTTGGCAAGATAGAATACCATGAATAGCAGGGCGAGGACGGTCGTGCTGTGGCAGAAAAAGTAAACCAATGTGAAGCACTTTTTGCAAAAGCCTTTCAACTGTCTCTTACCAAATCTTTCTTGGTAGAGACTGGCAGGCCCGGTTATGAATGATACGTATAGATCCGACAATTTGGCCCCTCCATTATCAGCCAATTTTTAATCGAATACAGGAGCCAGAAGTCGTTGTGGCATCGCAGCAGATTATTGCGGCGCTTACGAAGCTGCTCTTGCTTCGCACGACTATTGTTGGATGCCATCGCCGTCTGGCCTATTTCAATGGACGGCCGAACAGAGACTTTATGGCACATTCAGTTGTTTTGAAACGCAGAGATGGCTGCTATATAGAACATCGGCTTAATGCTGTCATACTTCAAATCAGGTGGATGAGCAAGTTCAGCACTTGATGACCAGGTTCCTATTGATATCAAGTCGGTCAATGGTGCGTCTGTAGGCGAAAGAGGTAACTGTGTGTGGCCTGTATGGCTCATCTCCGGTTATGCTCAGTTTTTTTCACACCATACTAGGTGTAGTCCTCACCGATAGTTTCAGATTCGCTATTGCATAGAATGTTTTGCAAGCCAGCCCGCAATATTCTGTTCAAATCGTTACGCCTCGAAAGTATGCGTCGATTCCTTTAGCCTTGAGGGTGCTAGAACTTTAAGGGTTATATTTCCTTGCGGGAGCATTGCTGTGAGAATTTGTTGTTGCTCATTGATGTCTTGATTAATAACCTCTTTCCCTAGGATTAATTCTTATTCAGCCGCACTTACCAGCTGGCTTCACCTCCATGATATTTGCCTCTATTTACGGTGGACCTTTTCGCATGCTTATTGAGGGTGTCCCCCTTTGTCGTCTCCTGCGGACTCGAGTTTTCTCTACTCATTCCTTGCTTTAACATGATTCAAGACTTTCGGACTTTCTCCGATAACGGGCGAGTTATGTGCTTGCTTCCGCTATGAAGGAGTCGATCCCGTCAGTAGGAAGTAAAAGCGACTGTCTCCCTATTACGATAGCAGGAGTTCTATCCGAAATAGAGCTGATAGCTCTATCCCATCAGGCAAAGTCACGGTGTGTCGTAGCCTTCACAGGTCAGAATAGACCATCTACTGACATTCCCAATGGTGCCCGAGGCAACTCGTCCCTCATCCATCTAGTTATATCAATATTAGTGGGGGCAAGGAAACCAAAAAGGAGGTGCAAACACCAGGTTATACGGCATTAAGTAGACAATCATCAGCACCACCCTTTACGGCAAAAAATACGACCTCCCTCGTAGCGCTTGATCTACCGATCGGCAGATCCACCGATGTGGCAACAAAGTCGTCCCCTGGGTCCTTTCCCTCGGAAGGGCCAGCAGCCACAAAAACATTTATCAGCCGGTTTTCATTCCCCACTATTCTCACCAATCACAAAGGCGCTAAGGACAACGATCAAGTCCCGGCCGTTCGAACTGACATGACGTGGAGCCGCCCATATCGGCTCTAGACCAGGGAGTCAGAAATGCTGATTCAGATAAATATATCACGGAGCTTTCTTCCACAGCATACCCGGCAGTTCCAGCTTCGGACTCTGCAAATCTCTCTTCAAAAATGGCGGTAGATACGACGTTGCTATCTTCAGTACTCGGGATCACACCGCTTGGGGAGATTTCTCGATCACCACCGCATGGAGAGCTTTTACCCACATCGAGGGGAGAATCACATGTCAATGTATTTACAGGAGTCTCTTTTATCGACCATTTGGACAGGTTCAGTACCATGATGAATCCCGTGAATTCAAGTAGTCAAATTATGAAAGAGATATCTGGTACAGAAACGTTTGATTTGGTCAGTCTCCAGTGACACAGCCGCACCCAGCCTATCATTGCCACAGTCGACTAAAAATGACCTCGCCGACTGCCCCAGCTCTATAACCGATCTTTCCAACTCATCGTTAAAATACTCGACCATGGATAATACGCAAACGTTGATAGAGATCTTGAGGCAAAGCTCCGCGGCGATCCTGGGGAGTGTGTCTGGTGCTGGTCTGGATTTCACCATTATCTTGGTTTTCCATCGGTTTTTCTACCAGTCATTCAATGAGCCACTAAAAAAGATGCTCCTCGCTTAACCCGAACGAGAGTCAGGGTTTGTAGACGAATGATCCAACCCTCAGCTTTCCAGCGGATTAGAAATTTCCCAGTTTTCAGTCGACAGTTGAAGGGATATCCGTGCTAAAGACAAGTACATTTAGCTAGTGAACGAAGCGAAAAACTCCACCGTACATTTCCCTGTAGAGTAATAGATGATGTCGGAATAGTTCTCAAAATCTGCGCGGTAAATGGCCACAAAACCGAACTCAACGGTCTGCCAAAACACAATTCTAAATGCAGAAATGGAGGTGGGGCATAACGGTTCAAGGACCTTTCACTAGTTTGCTCGAGGCTCCACTGCTCTCCAGCTAATTGTCATCTCTGTTAACCACCCCTTGTTAACCACCCTTCCACCCTTGATCATCATTAATTCATTTGTCCTCATTACTCTCAACAACAGTGACTGCGACTCAATGTAGTACGGCAACAAACTACTCATTTTCGTAAATCACGCCGTTGCATAACTAGAAAAACCACTGTTTAAAAGCCACTTGCTCGGGCAGGTGTACAGGCGGGTTCGAAAACAGATTCACCGCTTTCCACTCATTCATTCTTTCTGGAATCTGGAACCCTCTCTTAAAACACGCTTATACCTATTACAGTGGCTCTACTACTGACTCCACTTCTTGGCAGTACTTGGCAGTATTCGAATACAGTTCATAAAACCTATGATAAAAATAGCTTTCGTATCGGGCGCGTATCATATGTTGGGCATCTCGGCCATATTCATACATAGATTGGAAACCCCGCCCATCCCTCTTGCTCCTTTTCTGTCACTTCTTTGCCATCACTTGCTTTAGCACTTCCTCTCCTTGCCATTAATGCAAATTTTGCTACAGTGTAATCTGAAACGCTGTATATTTGGTCTTGAGCTGAAAGACCATGGCTGACGAGGATTTGCCTAAATCTCCCCAGTTGTGGATGGATTACATATCCTTAAATCCAACTTACCAAGCATTAGTGGACCTCAAGAAAAAGGTAAGTAATTTGCTTATTTGCCAGGATTACAGGCTGACAGTCAGGCTCAGGGCTGGTCAAATGAAGCTGGTGATGCGTTCTTTCAGAACCGAAGAAGAACTGCGAGTAACCCGAATCAAAAAACAAAAAAAAAACTCTACGAGATGACGAAGACGATAGGAAAGGGGCTGGCGTTGGAGACAAGCATATTTAGACTGGAATCTGCTTGCTCAAAGGTCCTTGACCTCTGCATGGCACCTGGTGGCTTTACTGCGACGGCCAAAGCAAGACTGCCAGGATCACTTATCCATGCTTTTACGCTTCCACCCGAAGTCGGTGGCTATGACGTGATGGCCAGAGGAGCCTGTCAGAATATCATATATGGCGACATCACTATGTACCCAAAGGAAATGGGTTATGAGGAGGAGATTCCGACAGGGCACACCGATTTTAAAAATTTTGAAATTAGCCGACCGTTTCCTGGAAATCTTTACGACCTAATCATCTGCGGGGGAGCAGTGGCTAGAGATCAACCAAGAGACGTGTACCGGAACGACTGCGAGTCACGGCGGTTAACGGTGTCGCAATTAGTGTTCGCTATGAATCGCCTCAAGCTCGGGGGCTCACTCATCTTGCTCCTTCAACGCATCGAATCCTGGGACACAGTGTGCATACTTCATGCTTTCAATGAGTTCTCCACTATTCAACTTTATAAACATCCCAAGGCCCATGCAATTAAATCATCATTCTATCTGGTCGCAAAGAACGTCAACTTGGACCACGATGCTGCAAAAGAGTCTATCGCATATTGGAAAGCGCTCTGGAAGTACCTGACTTTCAAAGAATCCAGGCCCATAGCATTGCCGGAGTCGAAACTCTATCGATCCGATGATGCTTCGGTTCGAATATTGCGAGAGAAATTTGGTCCTAAATTTCTCAATATAGCGCAGCCTATCTGGGAAATCCAGGCAGAAGCACTTCGCAAAGCACCATTTATATAACACACCTGAAGGTTCGATATGTTGAAGCTACCGAATCACACATTTTTCGTGTTCAGAGGCAGCTCAACATTTGTGATTGGTTGGGGGCACCTTGAGGCTTGAATTGAATCACAGCAATATTGACATTCCGGATAATTAATCGGAATTGTGTGACAGAAAATCTGCAGTACGTCGCGGCACCCTGGTGTCATTTCGACAAGATCCATATTAGCTTGTTTGTTCCGGATAGATTTCGGGAGGATACATGAGTGTGAAGTGGTGAGCGGCGTCAGCCGACGTAAATTGGGGTAGTTCGGACGTTTCCGGAACAGTGAAGATTGTTGCTCGTCTTGATAATTGAGCATACTGCACAATATGTTGAACAGTATCACTGTAGGCTATTAATTGAATTAGTGATTTGCGTAACATCGTTCGTAAATCATTCAAGCTTTTGAGAAAGGCGCTTTTGGCGCCATGTCAGTAGGTGAATGCCCTGAAACCAACGAACGAAGTGAAAGGGGTTACAAACCGTGGGTATGCACGAGGCTGACTTGAAGAATGACTTGAGGTTGCGAGAAACACATCCGAATTTCACGCCAAGTCTCGCACTCATTGACGCGAGTACTCGGCCATTCACGCAATGCGCTTCCGTAACGTATTTGCTCTTCCGTTTCCTTGACCTTTTCAGGGCATACCGCTTGCGAGAGTGCGCGTCACCAGTCATTTCGGGGGGAAAGTCTAGGGGATACTGGGTATTGGGTGAAGTTAGTAGGCGCCGAGAGTGAAGAAGCCCCGGCGAGTACTGCGATATTGGCAGAAGCATGCTCACCAAGGGCCGATGGAAGGAGGCGGAGCAGTTCGACGTGCAGGCCATGGACATGGCCAATGAAGTTCAGCGTGGACCATCCTGACACACTGATGAGTATAGCCGATCTCGCCATTATGGAAAGTCTTCAGTTGAGCCCTGGATTTACTACAAGGTTGCTTCGCCAAGCGAAAGCGAATACTTTGCCTAGATCATCACCACACTATGACTAATTTTGAAACTTTGCTGCAGTGGGAAACAGATTTTGAAGATCCATACGTACAGTAGATGGGCAAGATATCGGCAAGTCATATCATTGCTTCGGATCATACTTTCATAGTGTGATATGTCAGGATAGTCTTCAAATTCAAAGACTTTGTGTGGATTGCGTGAAAAAGCTAGCTTTAACGCCGAGTGAGAGCAACTGCCAACGTATTAATGGTCAGGGTATTTCCAATTTTGTTTTCAGCTTCTTTTCACGTGACTGTGGCTTTCAATACGATACCGTCCGTTGAATTCCAACTAAGCTAAGGATAGCCTAGCATGTTTCGGAATGGGGCTCAAGAAAGAATCCATGAACGTAAGGTGGTGAAACTGATTTCGAACCATCCTGTAAGCATCAGACTGTCTTCGAAAGCTAATAATTCATTAGTTCTACACTCTGTTAATCTCAACATAGAAAACAGAGAGTCCGTCCAGGGTAAGAATGAAGTCTCAACTGCCGGAATTTGCCTCGATGAGTTACCTCGGTGGAAAGAAAGAGACCTTGCTCCCTACAATCAGTCAACATTGACGACGGGGATAATTCCTAAGATGGGAGATGTCCAAATTGACCGGAATTTAGCCGTTTCGCCAGACAGCGGACTGTTCCTTGCATGGGGTTCCTCTTCCGGCCAAGATACGACAACGGCGATTTCAAGGGAACCCGGGAAACTGGAACCGGTTAAAGTCCGGGATTGTCCGTGGGACGATAGATCGAAGACAACGGATAGGCCCCTTCTTGCTTCGTGCCCTTTCCTTTTGGGTGTGAAGTCAGCTCAACCTTTCATTCCATATCCAACGCCCCTAGCAAAATTGGCAGAAGATCGAGCGACGGCGCATAGTAGGCATGGTTTTAGTGGAAACGCCAAAATAAAGTCTATCATGTCAACCTTAACTAAGAAACGGAGAAACGGTCACCACGTAACGAAGCTAGGGCTGCTGATGTACCGCGGCTCACAGAAGATAGCAAGACAACTGGTTAAAATATCGCTTCAACATCGTCTTCACGAGAATTCGGTGATTCCGAGCCAAATATACGACTCTTCACTGTACGCTATGGCAAAGAATCACCCACAATACAAACACCTGGTTCATGCCTTTCCTTTCGTGGTTGGGTTACTCCCCGAAAGTGTACAGGATGGCCTAGCGTCAAAAGAAGGGCTGGCTGTGTTGCAAATTGGGGCCTCTGTGGCGAAGAAATGGGTATCTTCATCCACATAATATCTGTGAGGTTGAACTGAGAGTTGAGACGCGGCTAATAAGGGTAGCAGACCATGATTCTTTAAGCCAAGTATGATACAGATGGACACGGCCCGATTGGGGCGTAGTAGATTATCTAGAGATAATTGCCTTAGGAGCGTAAACTTAGCTTATCTTAGCAGTATTCTCGTTTTTGCTATTACTCTAAACAAAAAATTAACTGACTTCAATGTAAATTATACTTTCAAGATTCACGAAAAGCCCAGACCAACAATCTTCACCGTGACTAGGGTCACACCCGTTTGTTTCTACATGGGCTCTTGGTGGGAATAGCCGCATAGATCACCGTTTACAAGATAAACCAGATACACCATGATCAATATTACTAATTTTAGCTGGCTATTTTGGTACACAGTAGATAAAATTAATTCAACCACAGCTTCGATACAAGTCTTTCCTCCTTCCTGATTCCATACCTTTTCTGGGTATGCACACGTCTAGGACGATAGATAAACAAGAATCTCCAATCCCTGTGGGACTAGAATCGGACTTTTTGTTTCCCTAAATTCTAGACAAATCGAATACAGAATCAAGCCCTGATAACAACGCCACCAACTCTGTCCTTCCACAGTCCTTGATTCTACAGTACCATCATAGCCAATTTGAAGGTGAGAATGGCTTCGACAACTGGATGATCTTTTCCCCGGACCAAGGCATTCGAAAGGTGACGATGAAGCTCTTAGGAGATAGCGGAGGTCTATTCAAGTCGCTTCGCCTAGAAACTTGGGTTAAATATGTGATGGGCCTGTCATCGGTGACCTTCACCGTATTCAAATCCTATCATGACAAACCTGCTTTTTCGCTTTTTACTTTTTTGTGTCATTTCCCCCGGAGACCAATAGTTACCACCTCTCATCGCAAGTACGCGAGATCGTATAGCCGATGAAACTGTCGGACCCAGACGAATGGTATCTTAGATAGCTCAACAGACGGACCGGTTCTTGCATAATAGCATTAGCTACGCTTTGGAAAGCTTCGAGGACGGGGGAAAACATGAGAATCTGTATCTTAATACCTCGAGTACTACTCATTTATTAAAGACGCTCCTTTTGCGGCCGGACAAGGATGTGCTCCTCTAACTGAGGGCCCTTGAATCCTGCTACGCTCGTTACTGAGTTTCGGATCTCGCGCAGGGGCGCGAGTTTTCTATTGAGACAAGTTTCTTCTCCTCGCTCAATAGCCACTCAGCACCAGGAGTCGCCACCTAGTTAACTGGGGCCGCCCTGAACGACTTTCCCTCCTTGTGTATCACTAGTGTGTTGACGTATGATAACAAAATTCAATTTCTCGGCACTCGGTAGGATCAACTCTGTTATAACGCGCAGGACATTTCCACAATCGAATACTTTAGCGAAAGGCTATCAGAGTTATCAAAGGTGGGTACTACGGTGGATACAAGCACTATATATAAGCTGACCTGCTTTTCAGAACCTGCTGCATCGGCAGAACTTCTATTCGCTTTTAGCGATCTGGCTGGTCGCTACCTCGAACCGGTTTTTATAGAGTCCATCGACTCTTCTGGCAACTATCAAGTTTACCGGCTGAAACTATATAAAGTACTATTACTCGCATTTTTGTATCCTTTTGTCGTTGATCTGAAATGGGGCAATCGCTAAGCACTGCCAGGGATCTTTATTTTTATTCCTTATGACCGAGCTTTATGGCGGGGTACAGACGCGATCACTGAAAGGTAATAGTCGCTTTGTTTCAGGCATTGACCAAATCAAATACGGACAAGGCCTTATTTGGACCGCTTGCTAGCTTCGCCTGGAGGCCAAAATTTGTCTGAAAAGTCTGAATGTAAGCGGAGAGAATACCCAATGAATTATTCATAGTGCGACTTTGTCGTCCTTTACCAATGAGTTTCTTTCAGACCGTATTGCTATCCCATGCCTATAGAGGCACACAAAGTACAGGACGGATACTTAGCGTTCCAGGAATATTGAAGAACAAAGCGCATATTCGCAACTTCCCGTCCATGAGCACGTGCGAGCTACTCGGTCCATTCAAGGCTCCTCCCTAGTAATTCCTAGATAGTAATTAGCTTGGTCCGTTTCGTTCGGAAGTTTGCCGCCGGTGATTTTAAAAGAACAGTAATTCGCAATCTGACAACCTTTATGGAGTTTTTTGGCCAGACCGACAAGATTACCGCATTCCATGGAGATATAAGCAGAGTTCTGTTCTATCCACGTTATGTTCACCGCTCTGTCAGAGCCTCGTTTACTGCCACCTACATAATTGCAGAAGAAAAGTCCTGACTGATTTTGGTAGGCCACTCGGGCGTAGTCTCTAGCTTGCGCAACATATTGTTGGCCTTCAATATCCAAAAAGTGCTGGATATTATTGAGTGTCGGATCTATATATGCGATCCCCCGTGAGTAGTAGCAACTGGGTTGTTCCTGAATAAAAGTAGTTAGTTAACGGGGCTTGTATATGTCTTTATCAGAAAAGGGTTGAACCAGACATCGACGTAGACACCGCCAAGAAGTGCCGGGGCAGGAAAATGTGGCGGGGTCAAGGCCTGTTCATGTCAGTGTTGAATCTGTATTGAAATTCGGTTGGATGGTACTGCACTGGTCTAGTATTCAAGCTTCGATAGAAAACTTTGCCCACAGAGGGCGGTGGCCCAGCGAACTAGAAAGATTAGCTCCGCTGCATTCGCTCGGTTGAACGACTAACTGCTAGACCAGCGCATAAAGAGGCTGCGAGTAAACTTTGTAGAAAATTCAATTCCTCATCAAAGTAGCGGTTGAATATCTGGGCCTGCCGTGACGTGGTTGTAATAAAGGTAACATGTGCTATATATATATCGTGGATCGGGTTGAGCGCGAGTAGCGCTGCGCGGGTCTCAGGCCCTCATAATTAAGCCTGGCACTAAATGTATTCTCCAAGAAATACCCACATCAATTTTTGAGCATTTAGCTAAGATTCCTAAATGAAGCCTAAATGTGCGATGTGACTTTTCGAACTGGGAGAAGTCCAAAAAAACTGGCCAAAAGCCCCTTCGTTTTCTCATCTCGGGGGAATTTTAATTGCTTGACCCTGCTTTCGCATCAATATACCTCAATAATTCATGATTTTAGGACTCTCCTCTTGCCTGCTATTAAAAAAAAGCGCTAATATAAAACTTAGCGAGAACCAGCGAGAACCTTTACTATCCAGAAGCCGGTCTCTGGCGACATAAATCAGCAGCCTGTTTAGCAGATTGTCTTCATGATCTTGAATATTATTCTCGCGGCTCTAGCCACGACTACGCTCGGACAGCTTGAAACCAAGCAGTTTTCTAAAAGTATATGTGACTAGCTCCGCAGCTAGCAAGGCCATCGATTCGGAGACTTCGATTCAATTTAAATCGATGGACGTGACCATTCACTTCTTCTGTCCGAGGATTGTGACTCCCAGCTGGAGTTTGCTCTTGGGCATTGTGCGTTACTGCCGTCCATATATTCTGTCATCTATTCATTGTGTTTAAGCCTCAGTAGATCTTTAGTAGTCTACCCTGCGATAGAAATTTCGCTCACCAATGATCCATCAACTCGAACGACAAACAGCCAATTTGGGAGGCGAGAATTTCAGCAAAGTGCGTCAGCCACTGACTGCCCATGTGCCTCAGTTACGACCGTGCCGGAGGCGAGAACCTCTTCGGCTCCAACCTCATCCACGTCGGATGACTCCTCGTCAGCCAGCTCCTCGTCAACACAGGCCGGCTCCCCTTCGGCGACAGCAACCATGACAGCAAGCCCTTCTGGCCTAGTTTCCGGGTCTTCCGACACGCCTGAAGCTCTTACAACCGGTGTAACTTGTCTTATAAATTAGAGTCTCCTTCACCCGAAAGCTTTTGACCTACTGGCATAAGATTCCAGGCACGTAGACTATGTGGCTGGCGATAGATGTCGCTGCTCGGATGGAACCACCCCTGAATTTGCTAGTGAAAATTGCATTCAGTGTCTTTGAATACACACATATATTTATGAAAACAATCGTCAAGCGTATTCATGAGAATGGCTGGAGAGCGCTAATGTCGAAATTTGAACCTCACAGTTACTGGTCTTCTCTGTCCCTAAAATGAAAGACAATCCCACACTCTTAATATTCATCAGTCTTGGCCGCAGCAGAGAAGTGAAATTATAATGATCACCAAGATCAATGATTCCAGTATAAAAACCCCATAACTCCAAGATTGTTCCAGCCTTATTAAGCGGCCGACGTCTGCTTGATCCTGTGATATGTCGCTTTTCCTACCTGATGCCTCTTTCCGTCGTGTAGTCTGATTTAACAGTTGATTCTTACCACTTTTTTGTTTTTTATGACTTTGTTGGGGCAAGCAACCTGGTTTGCGATAATCAAATTTCGAGATGCGTTGTCGCCCATTCCTGCACCGAGGCTCCACTCTTGACCAATACTCTTGGCAAAATGCCCCCTGTTGCAGATATGATTGTCGACTGGAGAGAACTGGAGATCCAGATAAGACGATTCCGACTTGGAAGAAGTCTTCAGTGGCTGGTATTGCTGTAGGTGTGTGAGCAATGGGATACCAGTTAATCTAATTGAATTTTAGTATCATTGTTATGGTGCCGTGAGAATGTCCGCACCTGATGAACTTGGTATGTCTTCGCTCCTTTCTGAATAGTAGACTCTAACTTGGCAATCACCGAGTCGAAAACCGCCTGCTTCTCCTTCATGACGCCACTACCGGCAGGAACGTGGTGGGCTGCTAGATTGCGTATTTGTTTGATTTGGTAGAGACAAGACTTTAGCTGTGAAAGCTCGTGTTCCGGTACCAGTTGTCTCAATCGCCCGTGGGAATCTTCGCACAGCGTATTGATTTTCTTGACGAACTGCAGAAGATCCAGTGTCTGATTACACTCGCAGCTTCGATTCTTCGGGCCCTCGAAAATGGCACACAGGACAAAGCAGAGAAACTCAAGTTCATCTTGCCATTTACATAGCTGTAGATGATTATGAAGTATCTGCGATATGCCGGGCGACATTCTTTCTGTAAATGCTAGTAACTGGACCTTGAACTTGTCCGTCCTGCTACGGAAAATATTCTTCGGATTTACCACCTTTCATCATGATGTCAAGAAAACGTTATTTGATCCTGTGTTACGTGATAGTCCTGTGTCATGTGACCGAAGACAAGGTTCCCGTGTCCTATTCCTATAAAGGTAAAGGCTTCATAGCCGTAAACGCCACGACTTTATAAAGCGGAAGGCGGATATGAGATAGCGCGCTCTGAGATAGTCGCTATCAAAGCTCGGCGGATTATTAGAGCTCCGGAGATGCAGGATTCAATCCGGCCAAGATGATCTTCGCCCTATTCAACCACTCTCTGGCCTGCTCTGGCTCTGCCGTTTCCAACCCTAGCTCAGTCCCGTCCAATTCCCCCAACGTATAGTTAACGCGCTGGACGAAGGACTGGTTTGTTCGAAAGCTCGCGGGGAGTCTGGAAAGGGGGTTTTGGATATAGTGATAGTAGCAGTCGCTCGCACTCAAACCTTTTCCATCGTCTCACGGATTCGATATGTGAAAGTAATTCTCTTCCAGGCTACGGAAGAATTCATTCAAAACGGTCCTGTCGTTCGGTAGTCCCAGCGCGTGTGTATTGCCATCCATGACTACGTCTTTCATGAAAACGGTTGGCTGTTGCACGTGTGCAAAAGTTAGCTCCCTTTCTTGCCGAAAATGCTATGCAGGCAGAAGCGAGGGGTGATGGGGTTCTGGTGGCATGGTAGGTTCGGGGGTGGTTGCCAAAGGAATCTGGACTGGGCCCACGTCGACCCCTTCTATGAGTTCGGCCGCGGGTAAGCCACCACTTTCCCGCCGACCGAGAGTTTTTCCATCGCCAGTCGCTATGAGGTATCGGAAGAAGGCAAAGAAAATAGATGGAGAAACCCTGCCGTGAATTTTGGCGTCGACCAAGGACGCTGCAATGATTCTGCTGAAAGCACGAATCGATTTTCCTCCACCGAATTATCAAAAGGATTTCCACTTTGTGCCTCACTGGAATCTCCTTACCGTCCTCACACAATGTGGGCGTCGGTAGATCACTTGACGGTGGATGAGATCCTCGACCAGGAGGAGTTCGAAATCCCTTTTGAGCGGCAAGCCAGAAGGAATACTGCCAAAGAAGCGATTGGCCCGTGTCACGATTCCATCAGAACTCTCTCGCGGTTATATCTCCACCTTTACTTCTCTGAAATCTTTGTCGCTATTCAATTGCCCGAACCAGCTTCGCCTTTTGCGTTTGCTGTCAAGGGCATCCAGATCCATGCATCTGGAGAGTTTTCAGGCATGCTTCGACTTCCTGTTACAGTCGGAGTCGAAAACAGATTCCCCTTCCTGCAAATGCGACTTGTTTCTCGGACCCTACTTTGAAGTTCCCTAATCCATAGTAGGCTTAGCGGTAGATCCCCTGGTTCTAACAATAGAGAGCGTTTTTTACAGAACGAGGGGACCACGTAAAATACAGTATTCGACAGTTTACAGTACACCTTTACTGGCGACCGTGCTGCCCCTCCTTCGAAGTTGTGGACTTCCCAGGTCCCATGCTTCTCTTCTCACCATTGTTGGGCATCGCGAAAAGGCGCCTCACGATATGGCACCCAGACTTCCGATTTCAAAGCTACACTTCATTCGTGATATGATACAGAGCCGGTCACTAACCACGTCCCAAATGGCTGATGCAGCAGAATGCAGCGACCGTACAATCAAGAATGTTCGCAGGAACTTGCGACTCTTTGGAAGCGTACACGCCCCTTCAAATCGAATTGGCCGGAGACGAAGCATAACACCGCCGATGCTTGAATCACTTTGCGACCATCTACTCGAAAAGCCCGGTCTTTATCTCGATGAGATGGTCGTCTTCCTATGGGATGAGTTTCATACCCTGGCAACCACTTCTAGCATCCGGAGGGCCCTCACTTCCAAAGGTTGGTCCAAAAAGACCGCTCGACAGAGGGCTAAGGAACAAAGTGCCGATCTGCGAGAGTTATATCTTCACAATTTGTCGGACTTTCAGTCATATCACCTTGTGTACGTTGATGAATCTGGATGTGATAAACGAATCGGGTTCAGACGGACAGGCTGGTCACCACTTGGCGTGGCCCCTGTACAAGTTTCACAGTTTCACCGCGATGAGCGGTATCAGATATTACCTGCATATGCCCAAGATGGAATCGTTCTTTCTCGTGTCTTTCGCGGCGCTACGGATGCCACTTTGTTCGAGGACTTCGTCGATGAGCTTCTTCGTCATTGTGGAAGATGGCCAGAGCCGAAATCTGTACTGGTCATGGATAATGCGTCGTTCCACCACTCTGAGCGGATCGGGGAGCTGTGTGCAGCCGCGGGAGTAAAACTGGTTTATCTGCCACCCTACTCGCCTGACCTGAACCCTATTGAAGAGTTCTTCGCCGAACTCAAGGGCTTTATCAGACGCAACTGGAGCTACTTCGAAGAAGATCCCGATCGAGGGTTTGACTCATTTCTCGAATGGTGTATTGATAAGGTTGGTGCAAAAGAAGCAAGCGCTAGAGGCCATTTTCGCCACGCGGGGGTAACGGTAGAAGAATGGCTGTAAATTTTCAAGTCATTCTTAGGGTCAAAAATGAACTTCTCTAGTTTAGCTATTTGGTCAATTTAGGGGATTTCCACCTGAACAACTGAGAATAGAGCGGCCCTTGGCCTGGGCAGATTTGCTGTCGATGAACCTTCAAGCGGTACGACGGAAAACACTGAGGGATAAATTCTATGGAGCTTCGTTGAAATTGGTTACACATTCCATAGCACTCGAGGGCGACATAAATTCTGATTTTGGTCTCAAACCCTTCTCTTGTGGAGAGACTAGAAGATAAAAGAAGGGAAAAGTGCAAATCATTGTCGCCTACTATACACAAAGTCGCATGAAAGAAACCCGCCCTGATACGTGTCCCAAGGCAACTAAATTCTCGTTTATGGCGGAACAATAAGGCCGAAAGTCAGGCGGAAGCCATAGGACATTCTTGCCATTCAGGCTTATCCATTGTCCTTGCTCAATGGAGATCGATAGATCCCTATAGGCTGAAGGAGAAACATGATTCTGGTACCGACAATGGAAATGGAGAGTGCCCAGGTCGGTAATTAAATGTGACCCATCTTGAGAGAAGCGGAGTCTAGTGACAATTTCCTTAGTGCTCAAAGTCTCTTGTACATCGCACGTTACCGTATCCCACAGTCGCACGGTCTTATCGCCGGAGCCAGACGCTAGCAGCCGGCCGTCGCCTGAGAAGGCCACCGAGTTAACCGGGCCCGAATGGCCCTCGAGGGTCTGCTGCAGCGCACCTGTCGCAGTATCCCAGAGCCGAATAGTTTCATCGCTGGAGCCGGATGCTAGCAGCCGGCCATCGTGTGAGAAGGCCACCGAGTAAACCCGGCCTGAATGACCCTCGAGGGTCTGCTGCAGCGCGCCTGTCACAGTATCCCAGAGCCGAATAGTTTCATCGCTGGAGCCGGACGCTAGCAGCCGGCCGTCGCGCGAGAAGGCCACCGAACAAACCCGGCCTGAATGGCCCTCGAGCGTCTGCTGTGGCGCGCCCGTCGCAGCGTCCCAGAGTCGTACAGTCTTATCATCGGATCCTGACGCTAATCGCCGGTTATCATGTGAGAATGTCATCGAGTTAACCGAGTCTGAATGGCCCTCAAGCGTCTGCTGCAGCACACCCGTCGCAGCGTCCCAGAGCCGCACAGTCTTATCATCGGAGCCGGACGCTAGCAGCCGGCCGTCGTATGAGGAGTCGATCGAGTTTATCGGGCCCGAGTGGCCCTCGAGGGTCTGCTGCGGCGCGCCCATTGCCGTATCCCAGAGCCGCACAGTTTCATCATCGGAGCAGGACGCTAGCAGCCCGCCGTCGCCTGAGAAGGCCACTGAATGAACCCAGCTCGAATGGCCTTCGAGAATCTGCTGCAGCGCACCCGTCGCTGCGTCCCAAAGTCGCACAGTGTGATCATTAGACCCGGACGCTAGCAGCTGGTCATCGTGTGAGAAGGCCACTGAACAAACCCGGTCCCTGTGGCCCTCGAGCGTCTGCTGAAGCGCACCCATCGTGGAGTCCCAGAGCCGGATAGTGTGATCATTAGACCCGGACGCTACCAGCTTGCCGTCGCGTGAAAAGGCCACCGAGTTAACCCGGCCTGAATGACCCTCAAGCGTCTGCCGCAATGCACCCGTCGCAGCGTCCCAGAGCCGCACACTATAATCACCGGAGCCGGATACTACGAGCCGGCCGTCACCTGAGAAAGCCACTGAATGAACCCAGCCAGAATGGCCCTCAAGCGTCTGTTGCAGCGTGCCCGTCGCGGCGTCCCAGAGCCGCGCAGTCTTATCATCGGAGCCGGACGCTAGCAGCTGGCCGTCCGGTGAGAAGGCCACGGAGTTAACCCGGCTCGAATGGCCCTCGAGAGTCTGCTGAAGCGTGCCCGTAGCGGCGTCCCAAAGCCGCACAGTTTTATCGCTGGAGCCAGAAGCTAGTAGCCGGCCGGAGCCTGAGAAGGCCACTGAATGAACCCAGCTCGAATGGCCCTCGAGAGTCTGCTGAAGCGTGCCCGTAGCGGCGTCCCAAAGCCGCACAGTTTTATCGCTGGAGCCAGAAGCTAGTAGCCGGCCGTCGCATGAGAAGGCCACCGACCAAACCCAGCCCGAATGACCTTCGAGCGTCTGTAATTCTGCACTCCATTTTTCGTCTACCTGCGGGAACTGGTGTATCCAACTTGGGATTTCTCGCTTAAACACTTTGCGGGTTATTGTCGTTCGAGGTGCAAATACCAGTCCCGCGCAGTAAATCTGAAGCGGTGCTTCATCCGCTATCTGGAGATTTTTCAGAATGAAGCGCTTTGCATCATGTAGGAAATCAGACATTGCGGAATTTTCGTCGCCCTATACTTATTAGTCACGGTCAAAATGGCAGCCTCTTGAGTTGCTTACTGATACATGTGTTCGAAGGAGATCCAGCATATTCACCACCTCCGATAGGAGACTCAGCAGACTCATCGCTTCCACCCAATGCAGTAGATGTTTCTGGAGGAATAGTCGCACTTTCTCTGTCTCAAAAGTTAAAGCTTGGCATTGTTCGAGATGGTATATCCAGTAGCGACAAGAGTATTGTAATTCCGGCGGTAGATATTGGTGAATATGTTGAGGATCGAGGTCTGCCCTACGTGTTCCAGGACTCGCGAGATTGCAAATATCTTTCCGTAGGTGACTCTGCATAGTCTGGAGACAGAAGAGGGCAATGTCTCTGTGCTTTTTTGGCTCATCAACAAGAAATTTAGTTCTGGACCGCACCAACCAATCGCGAAATGAGAGATGGAGGATCCTAACAGGCTGATCTCGGTCACCAGGAATGCTCAAAACCGATCGGAATGAATCCAATCGGTTACTGATCTGATCTGCTTCTATTCCGAGAAATAGCGACAGCGCATTTATCGAAAGTGGACCAGCAAGAAGGACGATCACGCCGACTATGTTCTGGAACTCTTGTAGGAGCTGCTGCTGCTCCAACTCGTCACTTTCTTGTTCGTCCAGTAGTCGTGTCAGAATTGGTAGGTATGTCTTATCCATCCTCGATACATATTTGGCTTGGTCCCTCAGAAGCTCCGCGAGGCGCGATTTGGGCTCCCATTTTGAATTTTCGATGTAACGGCACACAGTGGCAGCTGAAATAAAGAGTGGAACGGACATTGTAACTAATTCCTGGATAACGTCACTGCCAGGCCAGTCCTGGGCAATACATCTTTCGTGTTTGATCTTCGCGAATCGGTCCTGTAGGAATAAGTGTATATCATGCTCTGTCACATCTTCGGGTATCTCATGAAGAGCTAAGCCCTGATAATTATGATCTGCGATCTGTGAAAAGCCAAGGTGGATTGGGAGTTCAGGCCGACTAGTCAAGAAGATCCGAAGGCGAACATTTTTTGCTTTCTGTAAAAGAGGCAAAAGTTGAATTATGTTTCGGATATCTTGATCGTGTTCACATTCGTCTAAGGCGTCGATCACTATCACAGCAGATTGAGGTTGACGACCGAGTTGGTCAAGAGAGAGCAGCGGGTGAAGGAGTAGTTTCTCAAACTGCTGCCTTAATGATTTTGACCCAATGTCAGGGTCATCATCAAGTGCCTTTTTGACGCCAGGTTTTAAGTCGGAAATCCTGACCATCAGTTGCCTAATCAAAGTCGGAAAAAACTTCTTCGCGTTCCCTCGGTCCCCTTCACCTCTTTTAAAGAAGAAGCTAGCGCCCAGCCGGTTGATGTCCTTGAGCGACCTTGCCACTGTTCGAGATATCGTGGATTTTCCTGTCCCAGCCATTCCCTTTAACCAGAAAATGCTTTTTTGGGACGTTGACATAGCCCATTCCATTATCTGCTGGAGGAGCTCGACCCTAGTGCCTCGGAGACATTGGACTTCGTCTCGATCGGAGAATGACTCAAACCCTGCCTCCATCACGCCTTCCAACCTCCCAAGGTCCATATTCTGATTAATGCGATCGGTATTCTGGGCCACGTTGACTATCAAAGAACTATACAGTCATGAGTCAGTTATACAGTGTCATAATATCGCGCTCGATAAACGTACGTCTGGTCTACCTGCAAAGATAAGAGGAATAAAGAATTATATTTCTCGAGGTTCTGAATAACGCCTTCCAAATCTGCGCGCTTCAGGGGCCATTTCAATGCCCGCAAACCCACTTTCCTCATAAGCTTCTTTCCCTTCCCTGGATCGAGTTTCGCTTCTAAGGCTCGAAGGTCGGCGAGGCAATCGGCAATGTTGCTGACTAGTCGTGAGGAGGTGGGTAAGGCCATTCCGTCGTTACTTTGAAGCAATTTATGCAGGTCTTGGAGTGTGCCTTGGAGGCCTGCAATCGCCTGTTGTAGAGTGATAATTTCGTCTCGTGCAGCTTTCACCTCTTGAATGTAGCCCCCACAAAGCTTCACGATGCTTCCTGTCAGTTGAATGACCGCGATAACGCTCGCCGCCGAGGACAGAGCATCCATTTGGAAGAACACGGCATATAAATGTATGTTCAATGTGGTAGGTGCGATGGTAACTGAGTGTAAGAATTCTGGTTCGAGATTAAAAGTTGGGCATTTCTGGCGGGAGAAAGAGGGGGTAAAAGAGGGCCCAGCGCGAGGCTGTGATCAAGGTGAGTAGTGGGTACAGTACTAATTAACGGCTCGACAGCCGGCCCGAGCCGACCCAGGCCTACCTCGGTGCCCTACGCCGTTCGCCCCCTCAACCGCATCGTTGGTTGACGGCGCGACGAAATCAATCGTAGCGCCTTGACTCGCCCCCTATCGGCTTGTGATGATCCGTGACATGATTAGCAGTAGATCACTGACTACTTGTCCGATTGCTGAAGCGGCTGGCTGTAGCAAACGTTCGAGCATACCATCAGTGTCAACCTCCAGATGTTTGCAGATATGTCCGCGCACCCTTATCGCCGGCGGCCGTCCTCCTAATCATCCTCATGCTATGTCAAATTCTAATTCTTTGCTGAGATGAAAAAGCGAGAAGCTGAACATTGATGCATAATCTCTCAAAGTGTCTTCACGCCACACCCGTTACTGAGTATTGCGCTGTCAGATGTGAAATCTAGCCATAACTGACATTTACTGCTGCCCTAGATTTTCTTCAGCGGTCAAAACGATACTTCAAACCTATAGCGGCCAAATAAAGGAAGACCGGAGGCAATCGATCTACGAAGCAAAAAAACAAACGGCGATGTGTTGAGTGTCTAGGGCTGGCTTTTGCGGCGAAGGAGCTCAAAAATGACATCTCACCTTAGTCCGGTCGCCAAGATGCCAAATAGATTCAAAGAACTAACTAACTTATTAATACCTATTAATCATCAGGAATTCATGCCACGCAAGTCACATAACGCCAGAGCCACTCCCGATGCCGACATGATTTGTTCTACATCACTTCAACAACGTGCGCAGTTTTCTTCACATTCTCAACCCAGTCACGAATATTCTCCACGAAAGTTCGGGCAATTCCGGGTTTGATCCCCTTGCCAACAAAGAATTCTGGGTTTTGGTCCTTGTAGATGTGCTCAAGGTCGAAACCATCTGACAGCGTTACGTCGCAGGCTTGTCGAAACGCTGCTTTGAGGTTGTCGTCCTCGACACTCGAGGCAAGCCACTCACCGTATTCTTTGACAGCTACGTCCCTGAAACCGGGTATGTGCAGTGGTCCTATATCCTTCAAGCTTGCAGTCTCAAGGGCCACCTTGGGAGCCGTAATGTCCTTTCCAGAGGGATGAGACTGCGATGGCAGAACATTAATGTTGATGGGAGGATAGGGTGCCTCAGCCGCAAGGATATTTCCTCCCTTACGCTTTTTTTCTCCAGTCTCTGCTGCTCTTCCATGTATAGCTCTTCCCTGATGTCATCTGGGACGTCTCTGTGTGTCTCCAGAACGCCACCCTTTTCGACGTAGGTCACCAAACGTCTGAGATGATGCGTGCGGAGTTGATAATGCTTTTTCCCCATTGGGTCCAGCCAGCAGTAAGGACCAAGGTGGCAAGAAGCCGAAGCACATTTCATCAGATTATAAACGCGGCGCCAAATAGACTGCTGCCCACAGGAATTCTCCTCAGCATCAAGCTGTGCATCCCGATCATCAAGCATTCTCGTTGTGACGGAAGATTTTCCTCTCTTCTCTCCTCGCCGACCAGCGGTTGGAGAAGAGCGATCCTCCACATAGTTAAAACAGATATTTAGTCTGAGTTTCTTTCCATGGTAAAACAGACCAGACCACATGTGGAGCTTCTTCTCGATGGCGGTCCAATTAATATCCAGTTTGTCGAATCGCTTGGTGAGGTCACGCTGGGAGCGATCATTTACAGACACAACAATTGCAGTATCATCAGCTCTGACCCTTCGGTCGGCGGAGACTTTCCCTCGGAGGACATTCTCTAGTTTTCCTTTCAAGGTCTCTTCCCAGAAGGCATTTGGGGCCAGAACCACGTCCTCTTCCGTGTCTTTTGCGACAATCTTATTGTTGACTGTAACTCGCCACTCTATTAAGTAGTGGATACAAGTTGGCGGGTCTTCGTCGTAGTCTCTTCCCTCTTCCCATTCAGAGAGTTGAAGCAGTTTGAGGGTATCTGTCTGTGATTGGCTTGCTGGCTCGGATCCATTCTCAGGTATACTAGACCGGTCGGGGCTACACGTGGATCGAGTACTGTAGGGGCTGCGGAGGTATCCTGGGGTTGGGGCATACTGCCAGTTCGGTTCCCATAATTCGAGCTCATCAGGTGGAGAGACGATATCGTTGCAGTACAGACTTCCAGTCATATCTACTCGCAATCAAACTGGGGAAGATGGGTCAGCCTATGTAGGGTTGTCAGCTTTCCACGAACGCTATTGAACAAATGACAGTTGGAGGAGAGCAGCCATGAGCATAAACGAGACGCATGTTCCCCTACCAGAGTTAGCCCTCCACAGCAGCATGCAACTTTCTTTAATGTACAGTAAATGAATGACAGTAAATGAATGACAGAAAACGAGTGACAGTAAACGAGTGACAGTAAACCGAGTGGACGAAGGCTTCGGGCGTGCTGAAGGAGGAATGAGAAAGAGACGAACTTTCCACGTCTCCAGATCTTCCACCCTGGGGGTACTTTTGTTAGGAACATTCTCTACGATTCCATAGAGAATTACAGTACCTTACAATGACGTATTCGGCGAACCCGCTTGATACCATATAACTAAACAGGGATTATTTCTAGAGTAACCTAATACAGATTAGGGCGCTTCAAGGTAGGGTCTAGGAAACAATTCGTATGTGCACAAAGGGGAATCTGTTTTCGACTCCGACTGTACATGGTTCGGATGAAGGTTGCGCTGGTGTAGTTGCTGATTTCCTTAGCTCTTTCCGTGGACTACGGGACCTGTGCTTACGTTTATCAAATTTCCCATCAAACGAGTCCCTCGTCAAGGAGGGCATTCAATCGCATCATTCCACTCTAAGATCCCTTGTGTACCATGAGCGACAGCTGATTCCGTTCGATGACCATGATGGGCTGTTCGAAGATGAACGGGATGTGCGTCTTGTTTGGATTGCAGATTGTCTTCTGTGGTTGACCTGAGACAAATAACTGCACTGGCGCTATCGATGAATCTAGCGGCAGCGGTAAGTTTCGTAATCCCTCCTTCCTAACGTAATTCACAGCCATCTCGGCCACACGGTTAAGTCGGCCACCCCAAACACCATACTGAAGGCGATTTTTTATATCTTCATATCTCAACAACAATATCTATTTATGATACGATATTAGAAGTATATAATTTAGATACTATTTAAGACCTACCGGCGGGGTATGGGAAATTCACTAGAAGTATTAGTAGAGATTTATATATTTATTTCCACGACATCAAAATTACACCGTATTTTATCGTAAAGCATTTAAATAATCATCTAAACTGGCTAAATCTGCGTTATGTTATTTCAAATGCCAAGAAAAGCCTATATCTTAATATTTAAGTAAAAATAACCTATGGTTGTTGAGATATGAAGATGTGAAAAATCGTATATAGTACGGTGTTTGGGGTGGCCGACTTGACCGTGTGGCCGAGATGGCTGTGAATTACGTTACCGGTTCTAATAGAAACAGCAACGACACCTGGAACCGTCACGTGAGCATTCCCCGCTGGAGCTTTTACACCTGCGTTTTAGTTGACCCGACTGCATGCACCGTTACCTCACGCGAGAGATTGATTCTCTTTTGCGTAAATCACGACAGCTATATCCTCTCCGTGACGTCACAGCCGACCCGTTTCTTCCCCTGTATGTGGAGAATGATGAGACAGAGCATAGTCATTGCGATCTAGCGGCGGCCCAGTGCGGCCCGACGGCAGATGCTACGATGTCTGCATTATACACAGAGGCCGACGAATGTTTGTCATTCGCCACGTGGGCTTTCAGCCCAGACGGGCTATTATCTTTACAAGTGCTCGGGGTTGGAGATTTCTCTCATGAGGATCGGTATCGGTCACAGCGCTTTTTAGTGCGTCGGCTGGGATCGTCAAATATTCCCCGCCTACTCCCGAAATTCTGCCCTTTTACCCGATAGAGTTGTCCGACCCTCACATTTGGAATGGTGTCTCGGTGGATGGTGCTCGTTTCCTCGGGGCGTGTCTAGGGGGCGGTATAATGGAATCGCCGTACGAATTTTGAGATGAATGCCACTCCCGCGGCGCAGTTAGTTGTTTGGGCTAGAAGAACTGGTACTTCAGTCTAAATAGAGCTTTATCCAATTTATGACTATCTTAACGCTTCGTCTCTCCCAAGCTTTCTGGGCAATCTTTTCCTGCTGTCAGGACTTATCCTCCTGTCAGAAAACGTATTTTACGTATTCTTGCTCAGCTACGGCTACCGCCGCTCAGATTCAGGGGCAATAGACGAGGACCTAGAATCAACACGTAACATACACGAACCAATCGACTTTTGCTTTAGCATTAACTGTCCACTTGACCGTGTACACAGTACCTAGCTAGTGATATCAGCACCCGCCGACCGTATTTAACGGCTTTTTCCACGTCTCGAAGCCTGTTGAATTCGGCGGGTGGGCCAGTGATGCCATGCTCAACCCGGGCAGTGAACCCTCGCCTGCAAACATTCAAAGCCCTTTCGGCTCACTCTTGAGGCTACGGGTAGCTCTTGTTGATCGCCTGCTCTATTCGCTTGTCTTGTCTCTCAAAGCTTGAGTCAGCATATAAGAAGTCGCTCAATCAATTCAATCCTATCGTAAACCCCTTTGGGAGCGGGATTCTATTCATCTGTAGGTCCTCAAATCGGGTTGCAATGGATTCCACTATGCCTGTTTCATCTCTGGAGCGTTCGGCTAAAAGACGACGAGAACAATTCGACTCTGAATCGCAATCTGCTTCTGGAACAGACAGTCTCCAAAAGCCAGCCAGTCTAAAAATACGGCGCGGAATCAAAGTAAGGCTTCTTTCCTCTCCCCCGACGGCGGGAATATTCTATCAATCTCAACGGACTCACACGAGAACATAGGAGGCATCGGTGACTAGAAATATTCCCCTTGTTAGTGAGATGAAACGGATTTTGGATGAAAATCCCTCTCTAGCTTCGTCGGCCATGGAGCTTCTTGATCTCTATCTTTGTCTATGGGATTGCTATACTGTATTGTCAAGTCCGCCCAGAAGATACGGCTAGAAGAGGAATACCGAGTGCTCCGGGACTCCAATGCATGGCTCGCACAGGGGAACAGCCAGTTGCACCAGGCATGCGCCGATCGCGAGTTGCTATTGTGGGACCGTCTAGAGGCTTTCAACTCCCTAGGGCGGGGCATAATCGCGGTACTCCAGAGCAGCGAGCGTTTCCCGTCCGACATAATCATGCAGCAGTAATAAGCGGAAATCTGGATGATAGCTTATACTTGGACTGTCTCATTGTTGATTCACAACCGTTGATGCACGATTTTGCTGTCTGGTGAAGTAGGGCAAGGGAGCGGCGATGTTACGGGTGTCTGGATTGCAGGTCAGAGAACCTGTTGGCCAGGCAGAGGGTCCAAGTCTATAGGGTCTGAATTCCAAAGACTGAATCTTGGAGTCTGGTAGTCTCCACTAGATTCCACAATAAATACATGGAGGGTCCGCTTACCGAGCCCCACAGCCCCGCATACGGCCTGAGGGGTTGTTACCCTAAGCCGATGCGGGATTGATTCAACTGTGAATCGCTGGAGTCACCACGTATGACTTGCGCCGTGACAGGCGACCTAATAGTGTGCCCCACTTCAACTATCGCGCTGGTAATCCGTTTCACACTGCTATCCGCTGCAAAGGGGTGCATGTTTGGTTAATGAAGGCCTTCTGCCAAATGCATTGAAAGAGCGTAAGAAGTACGTACGGTACGGAATAGTATATTCGCTCATTTTTTTCCGGATAAGAATTGAAATCTTATATATTTATATTCTGATTCTGAGAGAGTTTGCCCTCTCCAGATGTTTGCTAGGCCCAGCAGCAGTCATATGCCTTGAGGGTTTTTCTCCCGCTCGTGGGTTTTCCCTCTCTCTTCTTCCTTCTTCCTGAGATAGACTTCCCAATCCCAGTTGTCTCGCCTCCAGATTACTTCCTATCCTTGTAGACCTGTAGGTCTATCATGACCTATCTAGGTCGTTAACCTGCAATGATCATGAGCTAGAAAATGCTTGGAGGGCCGACATCTATGAGGTATTTATAGGGGCAAGCCTTGCTTGGTCCTGCTGGTCTCTGACAGTATCAGCAATTTTGAGCAGGTTGATGGCAAAGTGTACTGGTAAAATCACTGATCCCCGCAGAAATACATCAAAAGCACCGAGGAGATAATCACTGACATCAAAAAAGACCCTTGATTGCCTTCATTTGAAGCTTGTAAAGATACCCAAGGGGTTATGTCCGCCGCATCAGATACCTCATATTTTAATACTCATGCCCTCATTCTTCATTGCAGACTCCCGCCAAAAAGATCCTTTATTCTGTATCAAGTGGGCTGCCAGCTAAATGCACTCGAACACCTTATCTTTATCCACTCTTTAGACCGCACTTTTTGGCATTAAGGGAATATCAGCATGTATGCATAATATTCTGAACGGAGATATGTTTTTCCTAAAATTCCATCAGCCTCAAGAAAAATGAGCCAACTAGCTTATCATATGCCTCAGAATTTCCCTGATGCATTGACTATATCAAGTTCCACTGTTGACTACCATCCACTAATGTTTAATTAAAGCCCAGGTAGGTATCCTAGCTACAATGGATTGGATGCCTCATCTTTTGAGATGCCGACTTCAACGCTCAGCTTTGCCGAACCGATTGTAAGAATTACTAGTGTTCGAGTGGGTCTACGTTAGCGGTGATGTGCTCTCCACCGACATGGTAGACCGCGCAGTCACGTTGTTCAATGCCCTTGCATTCTTGAGGGCGTAGGGTCGATTTTGACTTAGGAGTCTGAATCTCCACAGAGCCCCAATGATCACCACGAATAAGGTCGAGTGATGTCATTGCTCCGGCTCGGTCTCAACGTATACTGATGTCTCAACGTGTTTTAGAGACGTGCCGGGCAGGAATGTGAAGCTCAAATTGGCATTACTCCGAATAAACCGTGAACCCGCGGATGTTTATTGGAAACCCCAAGGCGGTACCAATCCCAGAGACACTCCACTCGATCCCCGGAGGGGTTGATCCGAACGCAAGAGCGAACGCCGAACCGCTACCAGAACCAGACTCCCTGCGAACACTCACAGCAACCGCCAAGTCCACCATTCGCCGAGCGATGAGAAACGAGTGGGACCTAGTCTGAGAGACATGCAAACACGACAGAGAGCCTTTCAGGGTTGGAGTGCGACCGGGGAAAGCGATCCTCGATACACATGTCGGGACACAGCAATCAGCTCGGTAATCGACTGTACTTATAGATGGACGTTGCATAGCTGCCTTAGGGCGGCTGGGACAGCCTATGAATCAATCAATCAATCATGAATAACCTCTCCTGGGAGGTATATTGCTCCTGGAACTCTAGTTTGAACGTTCCCAGAAGTGGTGGGCAGGGCCGCGGATAGCTTCACAACCCAAAATTCAGTATTATGTATTTTGATGCGACAATATGAAAAGACTAGCTTCTTGTACCTATCATGTGAGGTTAAGTCGTGAGTCACGAGTCGTGACGTACGAATCTAAACACGTGATTAATGTCTCTCGAGTCGTGACTTCCTTGACCTCACCACCCTCAACGACGGTCTTAAGTTATTCACAACACCATCCAACATTTACGGAGTCGCAATCAGAAAGATGCCAGCGAGCCTCCTGAGTCTTCCTGACGAACTTCGTAATGAGATATAAAAATATCTCCCTATACGCAGAGAGCCTATTGATCCCTGGAATGGAGATCATGAGCTAGAACTCAATCTCCTCTCCACGAATTCGGCCATCCTACATGAGGCAGGGTCACTACTATATGGCCATAACTGCTTTGACCTCACATGAGAACCTTGCCGTATACCTGAATTTCTGGTTACAATTGGTTTTATCAACGCATCTCACCTTCAATGTATCCGCATCGACTTTCCTGAGCTTCACGATCTTGAAGACGAGGTCAGCCTGGGCGAACACAGCGTTCATATCCTGGAAAAGATCCAATCACGCTGTACCAACCTAAAAAAGCTCATAACAGCCGCAGATAGCACAAATGCTGTGGAATACCAGCTGGATTCATTTGACAGCCCTAAGATTTGTGCTAAGGCATTAGCACTGGTGGATGCTCGCTTCAGAAAAATTTCGTCTCTCCAAGTAGTTGTCATCGAGGTTTATGGGGAAGGTCCAAGCTCAGATATTCGAAGGAAAATGGAGAGTCAAGGATGGAAACTCAACGGGGTGGAGCCAGCGGAAGAAGAGGAGTGGGACATCGGCAGATTTTGGGATGATATTGAAGATGAAGATTATCTTTTTGATGATTACGATGATGATGAGTATGACAATTGACAATGACAGCGACTTTTGGAGAAGAGCGGCAGATTAGGTAGGTCACTCTACCGAGCGTTTTTCCTCTGCCAGGTGGGGCTTTCCTTTCTGAGATGCCGCCGCTTTTATGAGGGCGCTCAGAGTCAGACTCACTGAGTAAATCTCAGACCGGACTCAGACTAAAGACTCAGACTCAGGGAGCTGATCAGAGCATTCACGTGACTGCTCAGAGGCGCTCAGTGAGCGTGATCAGTCAGCTCACTGATTACTCAGATACTGATCAGAGGCATCTATTGAGCACCCAGTCCGCCTCGCCCAGGCCAACTCGAGCGCCCCACAGTATTGTTTATTTCGGTAATCACTTTTGTGTAGCCCGCTTTTTCTTTCATGAAGCCATTTCTTGAGTCATTGCATCCTTTAAAAAATAAACAACTCGAATAATAATGCCGCAAAAAAGGTAGGCACCGGAGGAAAGGCCGTTTTTTGGCCCTTGTTGTTGAGGAATACCGGTGATCCGTGCCTGGGCAGACATCGAAGTACAAAATGGGGGTTCTACCCTTCACTCTACAGCTTCCACACAGTTACCTTTCGCTGTTTACTACATCACCCATTCGTTCTCTATCTTAGTCTCGGAATTTGACGTAGCTTTCCTAAGGCATAGAGAGAGATCTTTTTATTGCTACGAAAGACAAGGTCGCCAAAGAGAACCGCCGAAAAAGACTAGAAAAAAATGGCTACGTTTTTGGTGCCCATACGCAAGCAGATTCAGTCCGCAATAAAAACAAAAGGATACCGAAGACCAAGAGGAGGTATAACAAGGTTGTCAGGGATTAGATGGAGTATGTTACCTTGCATCCTTACAACAACAGACAAGAAATAGGTTACTGACTTTATTCAAGCTTCACGGAGGAGAATAGGATAAAGGGCTATAAACTAGGCGGCTCCTGTGCGGCTCCAGATCATACGCTAATCAAAGAATTGCTCCGCTAGTACTCTTATTCGGCGCCGGGGCAGAAAGCAAAAAACGGACGACTAGTCATGAAATCGGTCCTGTGTTATGCAGAAAGATTATTTGGTGGTTTTGAGGAGAGGATGCAAATAAACATTGTGATAGAAGACCGGAAGGAGGTATTCAACGTACGTTAGACCAAGTTTGTTTTCTATTTTCGGATATATATCGATCTAATCGCAAAACAGTGGATCAAGAGAACACTGACGGAGGATAAGCAAACGATCGAAAATTTCGAGGATCCCAATCACAGCTTTACCAAAAGGATTTTCTCCGGGTAGTAACCTCGATGTAGCAAGCAGATCATCGTCGGTTCATGCCCGGGTTGCTTAAGGCCATCATAATACTGGCTCTTCAACTATACCTTTTTACTGGCGCAAGAATTAGAGCTTTCATACCGGAACACGAGGACAGACTCGAAAGGGGCCTTAGATACAAGGTAAATCTATCAAATCGTGGGTCGATTTATCGCTAACTGATATTCAAGCACATCACTCTCGTATGATTTCCTTCCGCAACGACACCTTGGAAGCTGGAATGGAAAGTCGACTAAGTATAGCTCAAAGGCAATCGGAACCCAGAATACACAGTATAAGTCACTTTACAAAGTTGCTATGACGAGTGTCCTTAGGTCGATATCTTACTCACAGGAAATGAATAGGTTTGGAATCGGAATACGTGACACTAAGAGACTATAATTCGTAGCTAGTTATATTCTTCTAGCTATTGCTCTATAGCATGGTGCTCTTTTTAGCATCGAAACAGTGGACGACCTCGCGATTATGGAACTACGCTAGAAAGAAGAATATCTGGAAAAGCCTGTTCTCAGAAATGTCACGGCCGAAGGCCTATAGGACGTTCCGCTCGATATGCAACGCTTTTGCGGGTTTCTGCGTGCAATAATCACGGCCGCTAGATATAACAAGAGTATCACTATCTATAAAATTCGAAAATACCTCGGAAGTGTTGTTGAAGGTGAGTTAATCAAAGCTTAGGCATAATTAAATATACCAAATTGCTAATTACAGACAGGGAAGCACGGCTCCGCCTTGGTATCTTAGATATATGGCCACAAAGATGCCGGCACGTACCCTAAAGACTATGTATTACACTGCTCTTCTATCGATACTGTCTCAGCCGTTTTGGAAGAAGAAGAAGAAGAAGACAAAAGTCACATTGAATATTTTCAAGGATTTAAGAGGTTCTATGAACATGGACTACCCGGGGAACTGCCTGCTCAGGTTGAAGAAAGGCTCCTACAAGAGCCGGAGTTAGTTGAGATCAGAAGTCGCATCACGCAACTTGAAGCCTTCGATAGGGACAAAGAGGGATTAACTGCAGAGCGATTAAAATACCGAAAGGCGTTGGTTCGGTTTCGCCTTTCTGAGCTAAAGAAGTACCAAAGCAGCTGGATACGGGAAAGAAGAGACCGAAGAATCCTTAATAAAGGGAAAGGAGAGCAGGTAATTGATGACAAAAATGATGTTTGCACACGGTCTCAAGCCTTGATAATGCCGGAATTCGCGCGAATTTCGACCTTAATGTCTTTTGACGGCGGGCTTTCCTTCACTGAGATGCTCCTTTTCGTGGAAGACCTAAAAACTTATTGCGGGCGTGACTTCGACGTGGTTTACCTTCCACAGGAAAGTCCCGTTGCTGGTCGCTGCCCCGCCGGAGATTGTCACAAGGAGATGAAATGGTGAGCTGTCTGGCCAAACAATGATGAAACCATGCTAACGTTTTCAGTCTCAAAAAATCCGACCGCAGTGCCCACATCCATAACTGTGTTCGTCGTGGGATTGCTTCGGACTTTCAGGTCTTAGAGTCAAAGTTGAAATATTGCTACGAGTGCATGAAATGGTTTCAGCTAAGCCAATGGCGAGATCATTGCTCTTTCCACCTCCAGTCATGGAAAACTCAGCACTGTGAGGTGATCATATACCGTCACACGGTGGTCCGCCCCGGTTACTGCCCCTTTTGTGTATGAGATCAGGACCTTGACGCAGCAGACCGCTTACACTCGTGGCTGACCAGTGGTAATTTGAGGCAACACGTTGAAGAACAGCATATGAATGGAGATCAGGGCGGTGAAAAGAAATTACGATGCGGATGTGGTCAAATATTTGATAAAGAGCGTGAACTACGACATCATTTACATGACATCCACAAGCTGAACAAAGCTATATGGCTAACTCCGAAGCACCAGAGGAAGAGAAAGCATGCCTGCAAAGAGGAGGCGCAAATATCACCAGCTGAGCCGGAGGAGCGACGCTCCAAAAGACCTCGCTTTTACCGCTATCCGCCTCCACGTCACGAGCATGAGCATCAATTGTCAAAAAGCATTTTCATCCCCGTTCCCGCATTGTGCGTTTTTGTTGAGGAACATCCAGAGCAATATTATTGTTCAAGTCTGAGCGATAAGTCGACTAAAAGCAGCAGAGGTAGCTCGGTCAGCCCCTGCTCCTCTGCAAACAGTTCTCCACTCAGCTCGCGACCAACAACTCCTGGTTTGGATGACATTGATCCAAGAATCCTAGACTCTTTGGGAGTCTACAAAGCTCGGAGGCCTCAGCTTTGTGGTCAAGATTACTCAGAAACGGATGTGCTTGCAGTCCTTCCGGACGAGCACGAAGTCAAATCCCAATTACCCGCCGTTGGAGCACATCCAGGGTTTCATATTCAAAGTATTGCCGATCAATCCGTCCCTCATTTTGAGACCATTGGTTCTTGCTCTCTCGAGCCGGCTGATCACAACACAAACGATGCATGCAAAATTGGTGGTGGTGTTGCCAACCAGCTACAGTTACCTAGCCCATCTCCAATCGAGAACAACGCCATAGAGAAGGACATAGAAGTAAAACCTATGGAATTGCGCGTTCTGGGTGTGCCTACTACTGGCTTTACCGCAAGCGAAGCGAACGAGGAGAAGGAAAACCCACGAGACGCCCGACCTGTTTCCAAGTCAGGCAACCGTATATACTATAAATTGTGGGATATTTTTCTACACTTCAAAATATATTACCGTATATTTTTATGTACAAGTTTAGTACATACCTGCACCGCCACACCATTGACACAAATTTTTGTCTGAGGGTTTCGTCAGTGGTACGGTACGGTATAGAGTTTGTATTGGCGTGACCGTGTAAGCTCGTGTCGCTCTGTGGTAATAACTTGATTCCACTCCATTATCACTTCATTCTGAACTGGCCACTTAGTTCCTCGAAATGCTTTGTGGCGGATTAATCATTTTATTTGTTCGTGTTTCCCTGCAACGCCTGCAACCACCCTTTTGCTTCTCCCCTATTATCAGTTCACTGTGCATCAGTATGTGATGTGACATATCCTACCATTTTGGCGCTCATTGTCTTGGAAAGCATAGTCACTGGGAATCATGGGGTTGGAATCATGGGAATAGAATAATGGTGAGCTGGAATACTGGTGGGATGAATTGGAATTATGATCAATTGGAATTATGATCAATTGCAATTATGATCAATTGGGTTTATGATCAATTGGGAGACTGTTTACTCCAAGGAACAGCGGCAGTAGGCCGAGGAAAAGGTCCAAGTCTGCACAGTCACTGCGGGTTTAAGCTTCGGAGCAATTCAACTTGATTCAGCTTTTCACTCGCTCGCGCAAATTATAGTTGACGGAAACCACCTTGAAGTTGCATTTACCAGCCGAATGTATCTTTCCACGGAATCGTCAAGCTAACAATTACGGTACATAAAACAAGGTCATTATTCCAATCATAAAGACCTTTTTCTTTCCATGGTCTAACAAGGTAATACAGGACAAAAATGAACATTGAGAAAGGAAAGCTACGACACCAAAATCGCGATATCAAGGCGATATTTGGTGATCTTTTTTCTCTAAATGGTACCATGAAGGAGCAGGCGCCTCCCTTCAGGGTGTCAACCGCCTTGGTGTCTTACAATCATGCCGTAGACTTGATTGGTAGACAATCTTTCACCGGCGTGGTTGGTCCCAACGAAGTTGTGATCTCAGTTAACAATGGAGTCACCATCTGGGGGGCACTTTGCCAACCGGTAAACGGTGCGATCCAAATCTCTGGCAAGCTTTCATGGCTCCAAGTATAGAGGCTTAGTATTTGGTTTGAGCTGGTTCAAAACTCATTGGCACATCAGAAGGGAACTGGAAGTAACGGCTTGTTTGATTTTTCTGTGAGGTTTACCTTATTCGGATCAGACAACTAGTCCATATTCTCTTAGCATTACTGAGACCTCAACGATGATTGCATCTGGAAGATTTTATGCGTGGTTATTTGTAGATTACAGCTCTAGTTTGAGCACATATCCTACTCCCCTGAATGGCACTCCGATTTCTTTAGAGTCTTGGCAGCGGGGACCAGGATGAAGAAAAGGGTGTACGACAGCGAAGCTGGTTACATAGAGTACGTCAATTTAGTTAATAATATTCAAACTGTACTTGAACCTCCTATCAAATAGCCTAAAACTCAAAGCCTTTCAATATGCTTTAGAGACATCGCGGAATTTCACTTGTAGATTCCAGTAGACTAGGTTCCGGCACGTCCATCGATATGTGCAGTACCAGACGCATAGTTCATTGCGAGTCCTGAAGAAGTATTCTGGTCTTCCATCCAATTTGTTGAAGGCGACCCTCAATGTAGGCCGCGACTTCGCGCAATGTTGAAGCCCCGCCAAGGCATGCCTTCGCTTCGAGGTGTTGTGCGAGTCCGCTCAGTGTTTTGAACGTCTGAATGAAGCCAGAAGCATGTGTTACTCCCGGTAAGTTCGTCGGACAGTGGTAAACAGGCTTTGCGTGAGCAGCAGAATTTCGATGTTGATCAAGTGAACCCGTGGACTTGAATGTCTTCGAACACTCGCAGCAGCGTACTTTTGATGACCGTTCAACAGCATCTTCAAGCTGCAAAGAAATGTCATTTGGATGCGCCAAGTGAGATAACGACAACGAATCGGTGGATAATGGGCTATCTGGAGTGTAGATAACTTCGTAGTCCGAGGAGCTATCCGAGAGCTCACTGCCAAGCTCAAGAGTAGGGAAGACTAGACTCTGTTCGGATATGATGTGATCGGTGTCATATGCGCAAATAATGCTGTTGAGCTTGCCTCTGGCCATTTTAGAGACGCAGGTGCCACTTTCAAGGTGATGTAAAAGCGATGAAGGACTCTTGAAGTGCTTATTACAGTGCGCTTCAATGCATTTCAAGTCACTGATAGCAACATGTGCTAGTGAGACTTCATGTTGCTTCAATGCGGAATTGCTGAGGAACTTTCGATTGCATTTACCACATACGTGACCTTTTTCGCGTGGCGGAATGGTGTGCTTCTTTTTATCCCTCAGGTGTTGCTCAAGTGCGGTCTCGTTGACAAAATCTCGGTTGCACTCACAGCATCGAAATTGATCCACATGACCTGGTGCTTTTTGATGGTGGTGTAGTTCGTTGGGTGATCCGAAGAGTTGATTACACGATCGACAATAGCAGTGGCCTGCGGATCTTTTGTGTCGGTTTAGCGCTTTGAGGCTGGGGAACTGCTCGTTGCAATGTCCACATCCTAAATGATGAACATCACGTCTGTGTTGCTCCAGGCCTTCAGGTGTCGTGAATTTGCGCTTACACTGGGGGCATTTGCGACTGTGGACCGCTTTTCGATGCTGTCGTATGTCTTTGCTATTCTCGAACTTCCGGCCGCACTTGCAGTTGATCATTGCTTGCATCGTCTGATATATGTTTTTTCATAAGACTTGTGAAAAAACTAAATTGGTATTTTCTCTAGTCTTGGACTAGTCTTGTCTAATTATGAGGACCTCTGCGACGGAGAGGTCCGTTATATAATACTGTAAATGGTATAGTGTGCGTTGCAACTAGAGTCACCTACTTTCGTAGTAACCCTAGTCGATTTTGGAACGCCATATTGGCGCAACCTATGTTGTATCGGAATTTATCCCTGAAAGTATCGTAACATTCTTTAACTGATAATTTCATGTTCATTAACTTTCCTGAGGCATTTCCACGAATGCTTCATACCATTCGGTGGTTGACAGAAAAAGCACCATTCTTTAGCGTCACATAGTAAGATCAGGTTACGTTACACTACAGATTGCATGCTTGAATATACCTTTGCAAACGGATTATTTTCCCCGGCGGTTGAGGTGCTGCAGCATTCCCAAGAAGGGCATACCCTAAAAAGCAGCATTTTAAGGTGGTCCTCAGTTTGGTGCGGATTAATTAATGGATGCTCTACATCGAACGCATCACACAAGAGGGGCGGAAGATTATAGCATCAAAATCCTAAACGCAGCAGCTTTATAAGCCTTCATTATGGTGCACCTTTCCAGTTGTTCACGTACCGATTCACGTTTCCCCAATAAGTTGTTCTCCATTCCGGCGAGCTGTGCCTTGGCCAATTGATTCGCGCCTTGATCCCTTGGGTTCCATTCGATTCAACGGAGGACAAGGAGTCCCTTGCTGTTACTGTAAACATTTTATTGTGATTATTCTTGTTGCCGAAAATTGAGAATGAGTCCAATCATTATCATTCCACTTAAGCGGATCAAAATACGCCTCGTCCTTCTTGCTAGTAGACTGGATGAGCCGCCCAGTCTCAAGGCCCTCTTCACGACAATTTGTATTCTCTGTCGCAGTTGGCCGAATTTGGCTTTTGATAGCACACCAAATGAATAATTTGACACGTTGCGCACCACCTTTTGAATCCTAGACTGGGTAGATACGTGTTATTAAATTTCCTGCCCGCACCACTTCAACACACTAGTCTGTATTTAAAGTTGCGTCGTCGTACGGTCCCGTTTTGATTGTGCAAATTTATCCCTGTGATGTACTCTACGAAGTTTATCGTCGGCTCCGAGAATGTCTCTCTGGCGTCGAAGTGCTAGCCTGGGCCGAAGCTTCGCTTTCGTCAAACGTGTGGGGTCCTGTAAGTGCTTATTACCTATGATCGCTGTCAGGTGCGATTATATCGAGAAACTTATGGAACTGGTCGATGACGTGAAGTAATTCGGTGGGGAAGAAAGAGGGTTGGTGTTAGGCCGAATATGCAGCATGATCGGTGAAAACGTGCGTGGTTATATCGAGTAAAAAGGTCGGTCAACACAAACCATTACTGAAAAGGGTGCGAATGTCCCAATAGTATATCTACATAGTATCGGAGTTACAAGTACTGTATACCTGTTTACACTATTAGTCCTTTTGTTTTCTCGTGCTGCTTGTTGCGGTAACCGTGGATTCCTTTTAAGCTGAGACTTCTCCGGTCATCCTCCGGATTCGTATTGTATTGGCAGGAATGCGGTAATGTGGCTGAGTTTCGCGGCCGTTCTGGTTAGTTCTTAGGCAGCAATACATATGTCCATGTTATCGTACATTCAATTATAAAGTCAGCGATACAACACACTTGGCCATCACAATTTTGTACATTGTCTAATCGAAAAGTTCTTAAGAGGGCTCCATAAGCTGAATTGTTACGATGTCAGGTGAGTTCCACCCACAAGCCGGTCCACATATTTAGCATATCCCATTTTTTTAGCAACTCAAACCCCGCCCCTCAATCCCGAAGAGGGCCTAGAAAGTTCCTCTCTTCTCACGTCTCTCGAAGATTTAGACCTGCATGTCGACCAATCTCCAGGAATCGAAGATGGCGAGTCTGGTTGCGAAACTCCAAGATCTGTGTGAGAAGCCACCATCTCTTTACATTGATCTTGAAGGGGTCAACCTTTCAAGACACGGTTGCATTCCGATTCTAGAAATCTACATCCTTCCAATTGACAAAATGTATCTGGTGGATATATGGAACCTGCAGAAGAGGGCCTTCCAACTGAAAGCTTCCCCTAATGTCCCTAAGGTCTTCTTCGATGTTCGAAACGACTCAGATGCACTATAGAGTCTTTTCTACTATTAAAAAAGCATAAGCACAAGCGAAGGTCTCTTCATACGAACCCCAATCGTTTCACCATTCGAGCCTTAACCATGGGGCTGACTTCATCCACCACCAGGTCACTCACTTAACTCCCACGCCGTTGCTGACACAATCGAGGCCGAGAGCGACTTTCAGTTCACCAAGATCGCATTCAACGAACTTGTTCGTGCCTGCTTGGGGTATAATGCACCCTCGACAGAGAGGTTCCTACCACCACACAGTGCTATACCTGTATTTATTCAACCACCGTTAAACTCATCCAGAGGAAGTTCCGTTTTATATAGAAGTGGACAAGGTACGTTTCTCTCGCTCGCCTTCTTTTGGATTTCTTTGTATCCCCGTCTGAACCCTTATGAAACGCATCTACGAACTCATAGTCCATTTGCCTAATCAGCAAGTCCACGGCACCTTCAATTTGTAACTGGATATGATTCACGACATACAGGGCTCGCAACCATAGATTTTGACTTTATTGCCTGATCAATTTAACGTCTATCTAAAAATTAACCGCCGGCTCCAGCAAGGGCAGCATTACATGATGACATTCACCATGGCGGAACTGTTTCGATAATTAGCCCTCAAAGCGCTCGTCGTTCAAGATCCCTATATTACACAATGAATGAACCATTGACGATTCGTTGGCAATCTAATAATTGGCAATCTCCAAAACTACTGTAGAAAGGTATGTTGCGTCGATGTGTATTTGTATATTGCAACTGTTTCTTCCGCCGCGCAGTCTACTTCCCAAATTAAAAGAGAAAGTGCTCCACGATCTCTCTTGCATACGATTTCATGGAGAGCTTTGCTTGGTTATCAGTCATAATTTCTGCATAATGTCGGAAATAGCGACAGTATCGGAACGGATTAGATAAGAGAGTAAGTCCATTTATGAGACTGTATATATCTACACACGAAATCACCATAGGCAGGGGATGACAAAACGCAACTAAATTAGGCACAGTTTACGCTCTGCCGACGAACGCCCTGCGAACTGGATATTAAATGAGTCGCAGTGTCCCAGAGCAGCACGAGGTTGTCACCAAAGCCGGGCGCTAGCAGTCGGCCGTCGGGCGAGAAGGCTCTGACATGACCGGACTTGAATGACCCTCGAGAGTCTGCAATTGAGCATCCTATCTTTCCTCAACTCGTGTTGACTGGCCTTTCCAACTAGGAAGCTCATGTTTGAACTCAACGCGGATTATAGCCTATTCGCGGGCAAATACCAGCCCTGCGCATCAAAGCTGAAGCGGCGCCTCGTCAACTATCTGATAATACGTTAGTTTAAAACACCGTGCATAAATTCAGATATCAGAGTCCCGATCCCCCTCGATCTATTAGAGCAAATATTACACTCCTGTACTGTACATTCTATTGGAGAGATAGCGCCACCATCCATGTCGGTAGTATTACTTTTCACAGAAACTGCACGTAGATTTATCCGCTTTCGACGCCCATCTCCTCTGCTAAATTTCAAAGTTCCAAGAAGGCAACGTTTCAAATATGTTTTTGGCTCCTCCCCTTCATCTTGCTCTATTTCCTAGAAGACTTTTCGCTTGGTTTGTCCTCCTCATCTAAATGAGGCTGCACGCCTTCGTCAACGGGCCCGTCTAGAGCCTCGGGAGGTACCGATGGTTCATTGAAGTTCGAAAGCTCTGGTTCTTCCGCATCCAACCCCTCTTCTTCAATCAGAGATCCCATAGTACTTTCCCCAGTCCGGTAGTCGTCATTTAGTGGGCGATCGAAAGTACCTTCTGCAAGCAAACGAAATTAGATTCTCAAACTAAGCAAGGGTTAGGTTAAGGATGGGGTCGTATACCATCGCTTTTTGTCCTAACAAACCGTTTGCAGGTCTCCGAGCCTTTTGTCAAGATCAAGAGCTCCTTGTTGAGCTGCTCACGAATTGTTTGACTTTCTTTTGACTCGCCGGCAATCCTTACGATAAGATCCGCTGGCATATCGAACACTGTCATTGGCGAGAAGATGCGGGACAGAGTGGACATCAGTCTGCTTTCCACAACTTCGTTGGCAATATCATCCACGAATCGCTTCCTTGCAACCTGTCTTTAATTAGATCGACTTTATTCTAAGTATGACGGGTTATAAATCACCTTGTAGTAAGCCAGCATACAGTCCAATGCTTCAATTGACGCAAAACGCACCATATCAGGTTCGGATTGTTGCAACAGCGATTTGAGAAGTTGATCAAGATTGATTGAATGCTCTGATATGTAAGGCTCTTTTAAGCTGTCTACCCCAAAGAATCGTCGCAAGGTCTTGGCGAGCTGGTCTTCTTGGCGCTCAGCCCGAATCTTCTGAAGGGTTTCCGTGAAATAGTGATTGTAGGTAATTGGATGCCCTCTTTGGTGGGGCTCCAGGAGTTCTCGAGTCTTGATGTCGATTTCCTTTTTGATAGAGTCGCAAGCCGGGACGATGATCTCATCGATCAATGCGGCTGAGGTGGCTTCATCGGTGATGTGTTTAACCACAAGGGTGAGAAACTTTCTCGCAGCGGCCCATATGCCGTCTGTGTGGCAGCAGGTCAGTTGTTCCCACGGAGAGCACTGCTCCAAGAATAGATCACGAACTATCATTGGATTAAATGTCCCAGGTAGCTCGCGGCCCCTGGTTCTCCTGAGGAGATGGCTGATGTGCTTGATATACTCCTCACGAGTAACACCAACCTGGTGCTTAGCCGGACTCTGTCCATCATTGGGCTCGCAGATGCGTCGATAGTGACCCCGCCGGCTGATGCGCTCGGCAAAATCTTCGTTAGAGTTCTGCACCATGGCTCGTATTCTTTTATGATATCCATTGGTGGAGTTTGCGTCTCCGAAAAAAGGGTCATTGTATGTGCCATCAATCGCCGCTTTCACAAGCTCCTGAAGGGACTGGCTTATATTCAGAAGATAAGACTTCTGCTCATCAATAGTGATTCGTGGTTCGCCAAGTCTTTGTAGGCGAGTTCTGCAGTGGTCGGCCTTATCTTCAATCTCTCTGATCAGGCTCGGTAGCTCGGTGGCGATTTGCGAAAGCAGCACCTTGCTCAGCCGTGTCCGCAGGCTGTCAATGCCAACTAGGGAGCTTGGCAGATCTTTCCATACTCCTTGGGAGAAGAAGTCGTGTTCCTCGGCATCGCGTTGCTTTAGGGTCCATTGGCCTTTATCCATGTCCATGTTCTTCAAGACGTGCCATCCAAGCCGGAATTCCACATTCTGATTCTTCGCTAATGAGACGAACATTGTTTCACTTTCAGACCCGGCGACCAAGGTGTCAGGCTTTGTTATGATCCCAAGCGTCCGCCTTCCAGAGGGGTCCGCATCTCGAGCTAGCTTAAGGACAATTTGATTGGCAAAGTCATTTTTGGCAGACACAACGGCCAGGATGATGCTGCGCGGCTCTTGCATGAAGGATTGGACGACATCCTGAACAAGCTGAACATCCATCGCTGACTGTTGTTTGGTTTCCGAATGGATAAGTCCAGGCAGGTCGACGATAGTCAGATGAGGGCGGTCAGGACCCGACACTTCAATCCGAAGGATGTCATTTGAGAAGGCCTTTCCATGGGTTGTTATCCCCATTGCCCCTTTGGCTTTTTCGATCAGGATCGGTAACCCTTCGAAGCTCTCTAGCTGTTCGCAGAAATCACTGAGTGATCGTTGCTCAATGTCGCTGCGCGTGTGATGAGGCACGATGGATACACGAACCCCGACATGGGAATGCTTTCGGAGGACAAGCTCGGTAGGAAATCGGGTGCACAGGTTACTTTTGACAGGAAACCCCACACCGGATATTGCCTCAAGAACGGAGCTCTTCCCAGAAGACTGGTCACCACAGACTATGATCTGCGGCAGGGAGATATAGTGGCTAATACCTTGGGAGCGGAGGGTATCAATTGAATTCAGAAGATCCAGTTGCTCTTCATTGCATAGATCCCGTAGGGCCTCGGTATGGAAGTTTCGCAGAACCATGATGGAGATTTGTGATAACGTGAAACTAGGACGGCTTGGGGGAGAAATTGAGTTAGGCCAAGGATAAGGTGGAAAAAGTAATCCTTATAAATTTAATCAAATACTCAAAGTGATCTATTCAATCATTGGAGCACATGAGTAGTCCCCCCTCCTCCCCCGAAGGCAAGGGCTTAGGTATGTATCATTGCTACAGTATAGTCTTCTTCTTCCCTACGAGGCTTGTCAGTGGTCACCCATGAAGAATAGTTTACAGGTATCCGTAGCAACACAAGCAACGCCCTCGAAGCTCTTTAGTGCTTTACTACATTGGAACAAGCATGTTGAATGGTATGCAATCAATGGCAGCCTCATGAGTGGAGAGGTATGTTTTGTTGCCATTGGTACTCGCTGTCCATGTTCCTATGTTGTCATGGAGGTGACATAGAACATAGAATTGGTCACTTGCTTTGTGGCTTCTTGGAATACCGCCGAACGAATTTCCTTGATGAGATATTAAACCAAGAGGATTGATCTCTGCTATCGGCCTAACAAATGCTCTCATCGGCTCGAGGATTAACTGGGATATCACCGAGTGGAATCGAATTCAGGCCCTAGATAGAAAGCATCCAGAATGCTGCCTTATCTTGGACATTCCAAAAGAATGCCGCAGCCACATTCAAATTCTCCAACATGTAGTTGCAATCATCCAGGCTGGCCTAGAAGAAACCTTACATGATATTGTAGGACGGGAATGGGCTAGGAGATTATATGCTGCAAAATGTCAGGAATTCGTTCTTTCCCAAAGGCAAATGTTGTTTGGCCCTTGCGGAATGTGCCAATCAGTTGAGTTGTGGCGTGAGATTTTTTCCCTAAGAGGATAGAAGTGTGAAAAAAGGACATAGCACATCAGGGCAACCGAAGCCAGCATGCCAAAGACGTCCGGAGAGTTCAAGGCATGATGGAAGATTCGAACTTGCATATTCACTATACGCATCGGTTCGACAACTGGCAAGAATTCTTGAAAGGGGTACGATCGGGCTACATTGGCTCTGTACCAGGTCGTGTACCCTAGGTCAATCGAGGTCAATCTGCATACCAAGTCCCGGGGTTGATGGCAACCAGCAGCACATATCCGTAGTCATCAACGTTCCGGCCGAGGCCATGAGGCCCGCTGTAGAGGGCCACGGAAGAGTACTCATCCGAGCCAATAGCTCGCAGTTGACGAATAATTGTCCCGTAAGACCTCAGCGAGCTGAAGCAAAAGCTCTAACAGTGATTGCTTTTCCTGTGACCACGAAACAGTCGTGAAGGGGTGAGCTTGTGTCCATGACTTAAAGCTCACTGTAGGGAGCCACAAGTTGATCTACTGTCCAGCTTTCACAATAATTGGCCTCGGTAAGAGCAGCCGCTGGTATCTGGACAGCACCATCACTACCTTGGCCAAGGCGACTTCGGAATCAGCTCGCTGTTGATTTGTCCAGTCATGAGTTGGAATTTGATGGTTAAGTGCAGGTGCCAAGGGACCGCAGTTTCAGATAGATCAAGCTGGACCCAAAACGCTGTATGAGCCCAGGTGAGGGGATTGGTGCGGCTGCCACGCAACTGAGGGTGGGATCTCACCGTCTTTAGCCCGGGTTCTCACCCTGTCCATAGCGCACTCACCCCATCTCACCCTCGTCCTGCGACCCTAAAGCGGCGCTCTCGCCCTAAACTCACCCGGGCGCCATCCTTAAGCCACACAACATCTGCCAATCCTAGCAAATAATGTAGTTTAACTTGGTGGGGAAACAGATGATCGCCGCTTTATGGTCGTGCGACTAGGGGCGAGTAGGGCGATCACGCAATCAACGGGGTGAGATGCGGGCTGAGAGCAGGTGAGACTCACCTTCTGTCGCGCGTTTGCTGTTAATTTTGCTGTCAGATCTTTGACTCTAGAGAAATAGTCTAATTAATGTTGAAGCACAGTATCATTACTCGTACCTTGTGGGCGTTGGATATATGCCCATAAATCTAGATGGGATGCTAACGAATCAGTCGAGATCCCTGAGAAAGTTAGCCAATCTGACTGCGGGATGGAGCTACAGTGGGTCTGTATGGTCAATTCTTTGTTTGCTATGCCTAGCAGAGCGCGGTACTTTATCACGCAAACAAAGAAAGCCTCGAGTACAAGGAGAAAGCTGAAAAATCTGCCTCCCTGCTGCTCCTGATTTCTTGATATTCTCACAGTTCCTCCAAGTATTCTTTTTTCAGACCCAGCTTACTCGCCGAATTCACCTAGCTTTGATTTCAAACACGGTGCTCAATCCACAATGAGGAAGGTCAAGACCTTGCGCACCATCCTTCCAGCGGACAAAAAGCGCACAGTGCAGTCCCAGGAAGCAGGCTCCTCTAAGGCAATACGACGTAAAAATTCGTCTGCTTGCGCAGAGTGTCAGAGAAAGAAGACTAAGGTCTAGCCCCTGAAATACAACCGCTGAGTTTAACAGAGAACTAACACTATATTCTCAAAGTAGTGCTCTGGAATGAAGCCTTGCGCAAAATGTGTTACGAGTGCACAAAAGTGTCTATACGATCAAAGCAGTGATCGTAGACGTAAGGAGTACACAGCCGGGCTGTTGAAATTTCAAACTAGTCTTTGTCGAGTGGCTGCTACGCTGCGCTCCGCAACTCCCGATGAGCTATCTTTTTTGGTGTGGCAGGTTCAATGCTTACCAACAGATCAAGACGCAGCCGATTACCTTGTTCAGATGTTGGGTTAATACATATGAATGGACTACTACAATCGCGAAGGAAGCCAGCGGTACTGTCTTTTGGATGCGAATGGGTGCCTCGCTGACCAAAAAATTGGTTGAGTCCGGTGTGATGATTATGCAATCGGATTGAGGTGATCTTGGTCTTTGTTTGCATATTTACCTGTCACATCTCTGATAACCTGGTGTTCTTGGTGAATACGCTTGCTTGGTCCATATATTGTTTGGGTTTTCGATTGCTTGGAGCTTAGGGCTAGCATTACGATATATATGTTGGTATTTAAATAAAGGTTTCGATTGATATTTGAGTTGGCTTAAAGTTTTTCATCAGAATCATATGGCTAGGTGGAATGGGCAAGTCTCAAAGGCCTCCTGCCACAAAGACGGATAGAGCTAACTGGGGTAGCACCCACCGACTATTGACTGCACTCAAGCCACGCACCATTTGCCAATCCTAGCAACTAAGATAGCTTAGCTTGGTAGGAAAACGGATGATCGCCGCTTTATGATCGCGCGACTAGGGTGAGAGAGGGTGAATGCGCAATAAACAGGGTATTGTAAGATGCGGGGTGGGAGCGGGCGAGACTGGCCCATCCATTGATGTGGACTAAAGATATCTCACGGGAAACTACGTCTCCGAACTTTGGCACAACTTAACAGTTAATACTGCCGGGTTTAATCTTTCCTCTGTGTGGGGAAGTTCCAACACAAGCGACCAATCGGACAGGAACGATGAGGCGTTTCTCCGCTCAATTTCCTGTGGATGACTGACACCACTGGCTCACAGGTTATCGGAAGTAGATAATTATGATCAATGTTAACCTCAGTGCATGATTGACACTCTACCTCTTGCTTTGAAAATATAGTAGGAAACTCCGATGGGTATATATTACCCAAAATCCGAATTATATATCAATTCACTTAGCCCCATTCCTATATACCGAAGTCAATAATCTGATGTCGTCATCAAAGGAAAACTGTCACAAGTGATTCCTATTGCTATTCGCACGCCTAATGAGAGAAACCTGTGGTTACGATGAAGCGGTTCATTGGAAAAAGTCGTCGGGATAACGGCGTTGGCCCCGGATTGACCACAAATGAGACTGTCTTCTTGGGGTTGACGAGCTGCCCCACCCTACAGTGGAAAGGCTCTGTCTTCAATTTTGTCGAAGTTGAGGTCGGGAGCAATGAGGGTGTTGAGGAATCTCGCGGTACTGGTCCATGGTATGAATGTGGCGACTCGCTGCACGGCGTTTGGCTGTAGGGCTAGACCCCCAGATAAATGACAACGAGATGAGCACTTGCATACAGATTATAATCATTGATAGAACCGAGTACTGTTAAAATCTTCCCTGGAAATGCAACATATCAGACCCGGATCTTGGGGTTGCGGGTTGTCTCAAGAATAGTGCAAAATAGTGGCTTACCTTACTTGCACGCTGTACCTGCCGACTACTCATGAACCGGCTCATCATTGTACTCAACCTGTCAGTCACAGTCCTCTTCCTAGTGCCCTAAAACACGCACACAACTAGAAAGCAAATCCGTTGGACTTCCACGCTACCGTCTTGAACAACAACATCCAAGGGACCAAACTAAACGTGATTTAGGCTCGCGGTGGTTTCCACGATACTGCACTGAGAAATGACTAAACCAAGTATGTCCGGGGAATATAATCGGTCAAGATTGCCCTCAACCGAAGCTCATCGTTAAGGAAGCCAAGTGGAGGATCTTCCTTCTCGCGGACATATTTTATGTTGTCCCAACTACCCACACGTCTAAATGAAAAGGATCGGTAGATCCTCAGCTTCATCTCATCATATCTCAAATCAGGATTTTCCTTGCTTGTAAATATCCACGAGGGGTTTCCAAAAAAATCTTTTCCTCTGTCCAGCTCCCACCCTGGTTTAGGCTTCCATTTGCGATCAAAAATCAGTTCATCAAGTGCTGACTGAGCAGTCAATACAGGGACATCTTTAAGCTGGAACATTTCCCTATATTTTTTTTGAGATTTTTTATCTCGACCTAATGGCAACCATTGAAAATAACGAGACATTTAAACTTGTGTTAGAGATCATTACTCACGCATAAGAACCCTTAGGAATCCCCCCATGGTTGATCAGAATGAATGGAACATGGGTTGGCCAAGGGAGAATATTGGTTGACCGGGGGAAAAGCATTCATTATATACTTTTCATGTGTTCCCGAAACTCTCGTGGTCCATCTCAAGAGATCTTACACAAAATATTGGGACAGTTCCTGATGGCCATGGGAAAATTATTCAGAACCTATGTAAAGATAACTCATAATTAATCATAGAGTTATATATTACTGATACAATTTGTTGAGACAGTTCATTCTCTGTTACCATCCAGTGGCTGCGGCGCTTCATTTTCAATTGAAGTGGACGGATCAACTACTGTTAAATGTGAAATGCTCCAAGGCCACCCCGAACAGAAACAAGACCTCGCCGTTCATCTTCGTGGGGTTTTTTGATTCGCGCAACATTCAAGAATTGGGGATTCATTTCGCAGTAGTTTGGATATCCAGTTTGACCTTACGCATCTTCAGACCTTCCCAAGGATAAACCCTAAATTTGGGGGTTACAACTGGACTTTACCTGAAATATGTACTTGAACTTCCTGCGCAGAAATCTATGCATTTTGCTGTGGTAGTCACAGTAGCTGCCACTACCGTAATCTATACATTCAAGTAATCTAAGATCCACCTTTTTGTGAGGGGTCAGGGTACTGGCGATGCGCGCTCCGCGATCTGTGGCCTTGAAACGAAGAAAAGAATTGGAGGCATGATGATACTGTAGGTTACAGTATGTGTGTGTGTATTTCATTTACGCTGACCCCTCGCAAAGCGATATGCAGCCTACCACAACTATATATCAATGTAGGTACATGTTGTAGGTTACAGTACTAGTTTTCGAAATCAGCTAAACCTTCACACTCTTGCGACTTCGTTCCCAGGGAATAAATCTGGCATATGTGGGATCTGATTGGATCAGGGCTTCCGTCTGTCACTTTAGACCGCTTCCTGTAATGGTCTCTGTATTTTACAATACAGTAATAGGACCGCGAGGGATGTATTTTACACGGAACTGCCGTACCCTCGCTAGCTCTGTGTCTTCGAAAACTACTGTAGCAGAATTGAAGGAAGGTACTATATCGAGCCGTCGCTACATGACGAGGGTATTATGGGAGGAAATGAAAGGATGAACCCTCAGCCTCTAGGTGTCAGGACAGGCAGGTAGCCTTTCCCACCTCTCCGCCGACCCTCTTCTTATCTCCAAATCCGCGAATCCCCTCCACCCGAGCGCTGAAATATGAAGCTGTGAGATACAGTATTACAGTATATTCAGCACGGTGTTTTGAGTGGTCAGAACAGATTGGTGGACAGATTGGCCGGGAATTACAGTACGTTATCAACAGAATGAATGAAAGATTGACGGTTCGCTGGCTGTCTAATACATTGGGTATCTCCAATTTGCACGAAAAAAATCCTTGACTGAATTATGGTTAGTCCCGCCGAGCATGCGGTACACGAAAGCACCGCATCTCGTGCACTGCTTTGTTTATTTCTTCCGCAAACTCAGAAACTGAATGCTTCTTATCCAGACTACCCAGTCCTATCCTTTTGCGTTTGCGGTTTGGTGAGATCATGCCTAATACCGGTCGAGCTTCGATAATCTCGGCTCTTTCAAAATCGAAGAAGACTACTTTCTTGACTTCGGAATTGTACGACCAATTCCTTGGAGCCGGGTCTTTATGAACTACATCTCTGTTGTGTATCGCTGATAGAGATTCCGTCATCTTGGAAATGAGACACGTTCGGCCCAACTCCCTGAGTGCTAGGTCCGGGGATTGTCCGCTTGGGCTCAACAACATCATGTGGTCGAGGTAGGCAATCCCATCATAGCTAAAGGGATGAGCCATGTCAATACTTCCAAGGTAAATAGGTATGTGTACACCCTGGATCGACTCAAGCTTGCGGTATACTGCTGCTTCATGCCGAAGATGATTGCGGAACTCCGCCACAGTGCATTTCGCGGGCACTGTGTAACCGTGCGATAGAAGAGTCACTTTCAGGAGGGCGCCTCGAGAACCGTGTACACCGAGGGCTTCACAGCCTGCATTGACAGTTTCAGACAGTTGTTGTTGCAATTTCCTGACAAAGCTATCTGAATTGATCACATGTCCCGTTGGTCCATGACTATGATCACGGACATTGGGGCAAGCCAGATCCAACTGCCCTCCGTGTACCAATCCGCGCAGACACTTCAGCGTGCAGTAACGGCGATGGTTCTCCTTAGAGAGAGAGCTTGGTTCGGATGTGGGAATTGCTTTGCCCGCGGCTGTTGGCCGCCTCCCTTCAATGTTCCGAGAGGCACGTGTCTTCCGGCTCGGCGTAGGGGCATCATCTTCCTCATCGTCAGATTTGCTTCGCGCACGCAACGATTGACAATGATCCTTGCTTCGGTTGCCCCTCCTCCGTAGTTGAATGGGGGACCGGAGAAAATTGACTGCCTTTGGTGGACGATATTCGGAAGATGGAACTTCATGCTCAGGAATATCATCGAGAATGTCCGCGGGAACAATTGCCCACTTAGGCAATGCATTCGTAGCTTCTAATCCCCAAGCCTGGCTCCGCGGCCTAAGTTTTAAAGCCTGGAGTGTAAATGCGAGAGCTTGGCCCACTGCGGTTAAGTGTAACCGATTTGGGCGATCTGAATGAGGATCCCATCCAGTTTCATATCCAACGTCCCCCTTCGGAACGGAAAGGTGGTAAAAAAGTGTAGAAGGATCATCACCAATTTTCAAGTAGATGTCTACTTCGCCAGTGGAAAAGACCCCTACCTGCGTAAGACCACGGATCATGTAGTCAAACGGCTGCGAGAGAAGTCCGATAAGCGCTCGCTGGAACCGAAGTTTGGAGGGTTCATCATCCTTCTCCTGAACTACTTCGTCAACATCCATGTCCCCCAATCCTTCGTATATATGGCCCAGTGTCACTTTGAGTGGGGATTTGTATTCCTTGATGTACGCAGCCACGCGATGTGTAGATTCCGAAAATTGGTTGGGAATATTGTAAACACAAAACTGGTCAGCGCGAGGCCTTTTGGTTCGGGCTGGCAATGGTGTTCTCGGTTCGCGAGTGGCCGCGTCTGATGCACTCTTCTGCCGCTCAGCTAAACGCGGTGAACGTCGCCGTGTTGGCCGACCGCGAATATCCACGCTGCGCAAACCCTCTACCAGTTCGTGGTCCGGGCTCAGAGTATTAGAATGATTCTCAAAACGGATTGTCCCTCTTAGACCGAATGTTTGACGGAGGACCGGGTCCTTGTAAAGCTGTTCCACGATTTTCGAAACGTGGTCCTCGACCGTCTGGCGAAGAAAGTGGTTTAGATCAAGTTCCGAGCCGATGAGCTGCCGGCGAATGTTTTCGCCCATCTCCTCCAGTGTATGGAGCGAAGTGAATAACTTGTCCTCAACGAGCGATGAGTCCATCAACAATCGCCAAACTTCTTCTTGTTCGCTTGAAAACGTGTCCCAGGCCCTAAGGTATCGGGGGCGCAGCTTGTTGGCTGTATTTGCGGGATCTCCACGTGTCGACTGAGTCTCATCTGGCTGGACCTCAAGACCGAGGAAGAGATGTTTGTGGAGGCCATCGAGAAACGTCGGGAGGTTTGTTTTAGACAATCGCTGTTGAGACGCGGACAGCTGCTGTTCAGACGCGGAAAGCAGCCGCTCAGCATCTGCTAGTTGTTGCCGAAGTTTTTCGATTTCCGACGTCATGTCGGGGCGGTCGCGTTTGAGGAAGTTGGAGGGCAAAAGTCTTTGACACTGGAAGATTAGCGTTGGGTTTGTTTACAGCTGATCCCGCCACGCACGTGACTCTCACGGACCACGATTGATCTTGGCTTCTAAGGCTAGCGAGGTTACTCCGCGCTGTGTTGTAGTACAGCTTGTGGCCCCTCCCAATTGTATGTGATCGCTTTCTTTGTGTTCTCTCGTATCCAAAAGCCATCCACTGCGCTTGACGCTTTTTTACAAAATTTTCCGAGGCATTCAATCCGCTGTCCGACAGAGGCCTTGCGAAGACAGTCGAATGACAGACTGGTTGCAGGTGTCCCGTTTTCTAGAACTTGGCCATACTTCACAAAGTAACGAATATTTTTATGCACATGATGAGGAGAGGCTTCTGCTTGGGATGCCTAGAGATCTGTTGTTTTCTCTCCACCGAAGACCGGCCTGTGGGATCAAAGGTATATTCCACACTAGGATGACTTATATCTATCTACTTGAATCAATTAACTTTTGAAATTGATTATGCGGTATCGTTATCCCTTTCGCAGAGACAGACTTAGGGTGCGTCTATGGACATTCAGACGAAGGTAGATGTTTCGATACAGTAAGGTTCAGTATCGCCCTGGCACATCATTCCGGCTCCGCAAGTGATACGAGGACTCCATGTGTCGGTAAGACATTGTTCAAGAATGTTCCCATTGCATTGCCACGTACCAGTCGGACAAGATCCGCAAATCCCGCGGCTGGTCGTACTCATGGATTTCTCGATAGTTGAAGGATTGAGGGACGTACTTTGTACCGCACCATTGACATTCAACACCTAGGACGTTTCAGAGAAGGAATTCAAGGTCATAAGGACAGATATAACGGACTGCAGATTTTTCTGCTGCTTGAATTAGGAGGTCTAATTCTCGAATTTCCCCTCCTTGCCGCTTGAATTCAATGACAGTGGTTATATCAAAGCAGCGGGCTCGACTTGATGGTAGTCTGAGATGAGATTCTGAGCCTTTCCACGCTATTGCCATTGAGTAGGCATGATGGAATGTTGGAAAAGCCTTTGATACGAGGCCTTTGTGGATCTCGTCCCCTTCTTTCTCACAATGGTCTTTCATATTGTCATATCTGGAACGGCAAACAAGACAAAAAGGACATGCCAAGTGCTTGTCTGCCAACAAAAGCAAGCTTCTCAAAACAATACATCTGATATCAGCCTGAGAGGTCTGGGTGTTCGTTGTGGTGCTCATTGTTGACGATCTGATCAAGGCCTCGTGCAGAGCTGGGAGATTTGGCATGAAATCTAGATACCTTTGTAGGACTTCGTGCATTATATATCGTACAGAGAGCGGTAATTCCGTCGCATTCTATGGGTGTACGAGCAGGGAACGTATAGTAACGACTCTACTAGTTATTGAAGGCTACCTATACAGGATGTATGATTGAACGGTACTTTTGAAGCTTCATTCTCTCTGACGTGGCTGTCATCCGGTCGACTGGCAACGCACGAATCTTGTATCGATTGATTGGAAAGCGAGCGAACTACCAATTGCAAGGATCGTCATTAGAAGGGCTTGCCTACTTTTATCCATTAAATGAATGAAATAGCAGGACTGATTCGAGGATATCACGAAAATTTTGGAAGTGGAGCAGACCGGACCTTCTGACGAATGGACTGTCCTACTAATAGGGATCGGCATTCGGCAAAATGGCCCATGCTGCATTACAACAAATTACAATACACCCTATTTGATAGAATTAGAAATATAAGTCAGACCGAAGAAGGGGAAGATGGATGAGTAGCGTACGAGTTGCTCCATGCTGTCGGAGGCCCCGGCGCTAATCCCATCACCAGAGACCGCCACACGAGTCTGGACAAACGTTCCTTTCTTTTTTTTGAATTCCCTAGCGTAAGGTCACCTTCTTAGCCTCTGGCCAGGGCTGTCATCTGATAGCTTTGCAGACCAGTGGTAGACAGTCTTCCTGAGTGTTGTCGGGCGAGGGGCTGGTATCTTTTGGTCGTGATGTAACCGTGCCAAGTTCTCATTTTATAAGAAGGCCCCTTTTTGATGGCCTATATTTTTTTAGTGTGCGCTGCTAGTCGTTGAAGCTTCATGGAAACGACATTGCCAACTTCAATCGTTGTTCAATTTGTGTTGTCTTGTACTAGACATCTGTCGGACAGACAATCAACCATCAAAAGAATATGAAAGAGTGCGTGTTGCTACAAATTCTGTATTGCGTCCGATCTGAGGGTTCATTGCTGTTCGACCTCTTCTCCGAGCGCTGTCCAATTGAGCCGTTACTCTGATTATCTGACTTTAAACCTAGGGCACTGCTTGTCCCCTTAGCAGGAAGTAAAATATTTCCATCCTACATTGATGCCTTATCGAGACATCCCCAACACTTTCGGATCATTTCGAATAAATGGCTGGAAGTGCGGTCCCTTTCTGACTTGAAAGAGACCCCTCTCTATGATCTGGCCAAAGTCATAACGCCAAATATTGCCGACGATCTCCTAGATCGAGGAGTCAATATCGATGTGGCACAAGGGCCACAGCGTCAGACGATTTGGCACGCAGTCATTGAATATCATGAGCGGCCCACGAAAATGCTTGATTGGCTCCTACTCCGTTCTTCTTTGCCATGCAACATGCCCTCATCTAGTGGGAACACTCCTCTCATGCTAGCTATCCGACTTGACAAAGTGACCGCCGCAGCATGGTTGAGCAAACACAGCAACCTCGAAGTTCCCAATCCATCAAACGGACTGACAGCCCCCGAGCTTGCGGCGAAATCCCATACATGGGAGAGTGTTCTCATATTTAAAGAAATCATGGGCAACATCGCTATGAATGAGAAAGGAGGCCGGGATCTCACTAAGCGAGTCCTACGTGCGATCCTGGATGGTCTACGCACCGAGGAGAAGGCGCCGGATACAGAAGCTAAGGCTAGACAAAGGATGCAAAGAGTTAGACCAGCATCTCAAGAACTACCAGGAGAATTCTCATGCTTCGCGTTTGTATGCTCTTGAAAAGTTCCGGATCGTTGCTTGTATTATCGGGAGGCCTCTTAATATTATGGATTGGGTTGTCCAGAAAGAGGAATGATACCACTGGTACACGCAGCATCGGAAAGAAAGGCTTGAAGGCTATGTACACAATTCTGGCAAATGGTTCTTTTTATTGTACCAATTGATTAATCTCCCAGTATCAATTTCCTTCATGACAAATCTAGTTTTGAAACATTCAATCGGAGAGTGCGGTCCTCGTCTATGGGAGCCAAGTGGAGGATCATTGATTTGACGTCCCATCACAAATGTGAACGTACTCAAGAAAGTAATGGTTGACTGAGATGCAAGATTGTTATGGATTTCAGTCGTGTCCCGTTTCGAGTGTTGGCGTAAGCATTGCATAGATTTGAATGTTGCGAGATCGTAGGGGCAAATGTAGCCCATGGCTGATTTTTCCGCCGCTTGAAGCAAAATCTCGAGTTTTGAACACTCTGACATACGCATCTTGAATTCAATAACAGTATCGAGGTTGAAAGAAGCAGATCTTCTGGAAGGTAAGCGCAACTCTTCTTTGGGACACTTCCATCCAATTGCCCTTGCGTAAGCGCTGTGGAATGATGGGAAATCCTCAGCTATGAGCCCCTGATGGTCTTCATCGCCACTGAGCCTTTCACAGTGGTCTTTGACCTTGTCGTATCTGTGGCGAGAGAGAAGACAAGAGGGGCCGGCATAGTGTTTGTTCTTTTGCCGAAATAGATTTCTCAAAACAGTACACCTGATATCATCCGGAGAGGGCTGGTCATTCATTTCCAAAGCCGGTAAAAAGATTTTTCAGTAGATTTTTTTGATGATTTTTTTCAACAATGATTCAGATCAGTTTTCAGAATCATGTAGTTTATAAGGCAGCCATTTGAATTTGCCTATGAAAGTCCTTGGCATTAATCGATACGTAGAAAAGCGCCATGCCTGTGTCTATCCCGTTCACCGGGGATCAGACATCTTGCATAACTGACTCGACGTTGCGTTCAAGGCCGCACTAGTACTGATTGTCGTCGACGGTCTCGAACGTGTGGAATTATCACCGGGTAGCGGTGACAGCCAGACACGTTACTGGTAAGATCCGCCCAGTCCAGGGACCCATTGAGAATTGGAGACGTATCTCTCCTGTTTCCATCACCGTCCATTACGGTCATGTTACCTCAGCCTTTCCCGGCCTGTGCTAATTAGATTCTCTTCAGGGCACAAAGGATCCAGAAGATGAAGTCTATTTATCGTTTGAATCGCACTTCCATGGAATGAGTCGAGAGGCTCTCAATTGCTACCAAGCCCAGTTACTATCGTCAAGAAGACTCAAGACACTTGCAAGCGTGCCACACGGCCGAGATCCTCCAATTCTATATATCCCTATTTCAGCCCTTCTCTATAGGTCAGGAAATCTCCATTGAATGACGAATTCTTCCGTGGTGAATCCAGTTTCTTCTGCGACATGAAGGATAAGAGCAGCGGAAACTCTTTTGGCCCGCATAAGACTGGGAGTATTCTCGAAGCTTGTGACATTTCTCAAATGCCTTCCAGCATCTTCCACAAATACCACCTCTTTTATGATATGCAGTTGCGGATACATATCTTGACTCTTAATACATGAAGCATGACATCAGTCTACTATTTTGGTTGCAGAGCAGAAATACTAACCTGGCTTTCGCTGGTGGATTGTTTGCAGTTGATACTTCCGCAAGACAATGATTGTCTTGAGTATCCGTTTCGTTGATGGACTGGCGGAAGACCTCTGCAAGAATGTATTCAACGTACCAAGATTCAAGCCATGGGCTCCACAAAGAATAAAAAACAAGACGTCCCGGTCGTCTGGGAAAGTTCAGCCAAAGTTGAAGTGCGAGATTGATTTTTCTTCCTCACCTTTCTCCAGAGGCCAATCCTTCGCTGCTTGGTGAGTGATCTCACTTTGTATGGCCAACTTCCATTGCCTCAATATCTCTTGGCTCTCAGTTGGATCCAGAGTCCCAATTATATATTTGTAGAGCTCCGCTAGGGTCTTGAAGGGCCGATTGATCGATATGCCCGTCACTTTAGTATACCAACCTACTATGCCTTTCACGGCACTGAGGAGCGCGTCCCTGTCTGGCGTTCCTGTATCGAAACCCAATTTATTGGGTGAAGACGAGCAAAGGTTCGAAGGTGGAGCTTGGAGCAGGGGGTATTCATGTTGTGCTCCGAACGAGTGGAAGCTGCCTTGAAGGGGATATGGAGTGGTAGTCGGGATAGCCATAATCGCTTGCTCATTCGGTGCAATGGGAACTATTTGTAGGTTCCCGTCGAATGCCTTGCCAGTATTCAGAGCCATAGCTCTCTCATCTCCACAATACCCGGATGAGAAAATCATATCTCTACCTATGATAGAATGCTTTAGCTTTAAACCAGATACTGTATCTGGGGATGTGAACGCACTAGCTCTCTGTTTTTCGTAGAGAACTTCCCTTTTTCGCACATGAAGAACCTCATGAATGATCTTTAATTGAGATTGTGAATGCACTTTGTCCTCAATGCGGCCAGCGACCTCTGCTAGCGTCTCAGTGCTGATTTCAGGCTTGCAGATAATATGAACCAGAAAGTTAATGCAAACTAAGGAAAAGCCGAGTGAGTTTCACATGCACAGGATTAGACAATTAAACTTACGCTCCTTGTGTAGGCGGGTGGGCTCTTTGTCTATCACGCCTGGGGCCCACCACTCCGGCCTGGTCTTTTCGTTGCCATTGTAAGGGAATTAGTAAGGCTTCTTTGGATAAATCTTTTGGATGAAAGCAATGGCGACCTTAGCACAGTTTTGCTGACTCAGGTGCCCCAGGGTATCTTCATAGTAACCCATGACTTCTCGGTAATTGCCGCATGTATGCGAGTCTTTTTGAAGCTTGAGTAGGAAGAAAATACAAATGCCCAGATATTATGACCAGAAACATGCGGGTATGAGTGACGAATGTGCAAAGGCTTCCAAATCTGAGAGCTCTGATGACGGCTGAGGAGATTTGAATGAGTCTAAGTGGAACTAAGTTCACATAAATAGAAGAGCAATACCCTGTATCTTTGGCCTCTGGCCCTGATCCTGCATTAGCCCTGCATCCGAAAGGGCCAATTATGAGGCCATAACTCAGGAGCCTTGCCTAGCTCCAAGAGAAGACGAATCATGCGTGTGTGGATGCTTAGATATCTAGAACGTCCGAGAGGGTGATAGGATAGCGTTACAGTAACTTGGGGGCCTTCCTCGCATAATTCATTCCCCAGACTGCCCTTTTTGGAGCTTCTTCCCGTCACCTATGATCACTGACCTCCATCCCCCTTTCCGTTCCCTTTCCAGATTTTTTGTAGATTAGGAGCTCCAGAAAAACAAGTACATCGTGACCCCGCCTGGGTAGCCAGTTTCTCAGTTCCAAGGTCTAATATAAAAAATTTTCCCCCGCTCGGCGAATCTACCGGCGCCTTCTGTAAAATATATAATGAAATTTTACGGAATCACAACAAAACTCTCTCTAGATGTGAGATATGTATTGGTAGAAAACTCAACATGAGGATCCAAAATCAACTACCGTCACGCTGGCTATCTTGTAGCAAAATAGCATTGAGTAAAAAGCGAATGCAGCGAAATAGGCAACACCCAAGGCAATTCAGATTGTCGAAACTCCATAAGCCGGTGACCTTTCTATTGTCTCATTCGTTGTGCCTGGATATCCATCGTCCAGTGTGTCATTCGATCGTTCACTATTATGGAACAAGACGGCAATCACTTGAATGATCAATAGTGCAAAACGATGGTTCTCGTCGAGTCAAGCAGAGGCCCCTGCGCGGTTTTGGGAACCAGATTCGCCCCCGGAATTATAAAATCACACAATCATAACCAATCGCCATTCCCAGCCTTTCTAAAATGAGGCGGAGGTCTTCAATCCTTTATCGTTTTCTGTCTTCGTATGGTATACCTTGAATGATCATTGGAAGCAGGATTGTGGAAGTGGTTGAAATTCTGAATGACGGTCTAGCACGGCCAAAATCCGACGCACCGATCTCCTGATACGACAATTTTCACGTAGTTACTCATTATCTTCAGTATACTATGGCATAGTCTGTGCAGGTCCTAGGAGTCTGTCCGCTACTATTGTGGAGACACGAAATGCGCGGGGATCGGCAAAACTGTTCCTGCGACCTGGGTTTCCGCATGGGCCAGAACATGCGTCGCCTCCGTGAACTGGCCTGCTTGTACGTTCTATTTCGACCAATCCGTCAAATCAAGAATATATGGCGCTACTTGTTGCCTTGCATTAGCGTTCGAACTAAGATGAAGTAATGTTGAGAACTTTTTACGGCGATCAGTTCTCTTCCACCGCCGCCTCACATCTTCAGCTCCTGCCAGACCGAGGCAGGTCTCGTTGCCAAAGCACAGGTAAGATCCCGGTCTGGTATCTCCATAGATTTCCCTGGCTGGCTGTATCATATTGTTCTTTCAGCGCTTGCTAAATCCGGTCTAGATTACAGTAGTTGGTAAATGGCGTTGACTAGACCAGACAAAAGTACCAACACTTTTTTAGTCCTGCTACCTCTGCTCCTCTAATCAACTCTGCTCTAGGAAGACATTCTACCCAACATTCAATCTCCGCAAAATAATGATTAATATATGCTTACCTACGCGCACTCCATGCATGGGTTGAGGTGCGTACGATACGTCTGGTGTTAAAAAGCCAGGGGTACCATCACCGCCACCGAAGTGACGAGCTCAATACGGTGTTATCGTACTGGTACGTTGTACCAGTCTAATTTTTGGCATATTCTAACCAATAATTAATCGCCATAGTTTGAGACTAAGGGTCAACAATCTTGCCTTGCCGAGTTAACGTGCGTTTGCCCATGTCAGGTACCGCATTAGGTCTATTTTGGTATCAGGCTTGGCTGTATATTTGGTTGATTGTTGTTGGAGGAAATTGACGTTTGTGGCATGAAAAGAACTGAAATTATCATTGAGGAACCCATTTCTCAGCAACTTCCAAGTCCCTCCAAATAACTAAAGTACTATAATCCATTTTTTATAATGTTCGTATTTGATGCACTATTGGACATGCAATTGGCAGAAAAACACAACATTCCAGGCTTGATTCCCAGCAATCTAATCCCTATCGACTCAGTCAAACCAGACACTTGAGCCTTGGCCCAGCTGCACAGATACATAAGTCTGCTTGTAAGGGGAACAGAGGTTCAGAAATATATTGCAATCTGTAATGTTCGATAGAAGTAGAGGGGCGAGCCTTGAGGACGGGGAATATGGGCAAAGGTTGAGGGCAACAAACCTCCACTATCTAGAAGAGCAACATCTATTTTCCTGGGCTTATGCCCCTGATCCTGCATGGGCCCTGCATTAGGAAGAACAAATAATTAAGCAATCACCACAGCAGGTTGACTTAGCTCCGCAATGGTCCGCTAAATGCGGCGTGTGGATGACAAGCAATTTCGATTGGTCGATAGCATAGCTCGAGCGCTCGAGGTCTTCCTCGCGTAGTTTTATGACTCCTTTCCATAGCCTAGTGTTTCTGGGGCTTACTTTGCCAGTCTCTTCGACGCCACCTCTTCTATTATTGGCTTGCCATATTTGCGGGCCCCCAATTTTGGTCCACTGCGCTACTACTACTGCAGGTATCAAATAACTGCTCCCATGCATGAGCGTCGATCTACACGTAGTTCCTGGTAATCATTCATTTTTGCCAGATATCAGGAAGAGGGTAGTGGCCCGGAATTTTGAAAAATCCATGATCAAAAGCGTATACTAGTGTCTTCGTAAGCTTGATACGCTTCTATCTCCCAGGAGCCAGTTATCGCACTGAAGCACCGCTGGTCGATTACCTGGCTAGGTTCTCCACAAAACGTGTAAGTGTAACAGCGGTAATGTAACCCAGTCGTAGGAGTGAGCCTCAAAAACAATAGCATGAAGGCGGTTGCCGAGGACCCGGCTTGGATACTGGGTATGTAAATGACCGGAAACGCGATGGTATTCACGTGGGTAGATGAGTCCCAAAGCCGCTTCCAGTAGATCACACCAGAGCCAATCAAAGAGTTAAAATCGCGATGCAGCCGAGAACATTTGTGGAGGCAGTGTGGTCCGCCCAGTGAAAGCGTGGAAGACCACATGTGGTATGCTACGCAGGTTGACCTCAATGATAATGTTAGCGTGGTACTTCCATCCCTAGTTGATTATTAATACCCTCTCTAACCGCCTTCCAAAATAGTGCTAGCCTAATACCACACATTTCAAACCTTTCCTCTCTTCTAGAATCTCCTACCACCTACCTACCTACCTACCTACCCCTATACCATGGAGACTAGTGACACCCCGCAGACCCCTAGTCATAAGGCTACTCGTGATCAACGTATCGCAGCGCGTACGCTACGCGCTCGAGGGGATACCTATGCCCAAATTGCATCGAAATTAGGTATCACTCAGCGTCAGGTCCAGAAAGCCTGTACTGATGAGAGGCCTACACCGCGCAAGGCCCCCGGCCGAGGTCGAAAGCTATCAGAAGAACAACTCGATGAGATAATTGATTATATCTCATCTTCAAAAGAGACACGACGAATGCCTTACTCGAGGGTTATTCAAGAACTATAACTTCCTGTTAGTTCTGAGACCTTACGAAGAGCTCTAGCTAGACGTGGATATTACCGATGTAAGGCCCTCCGAAAGCCTCCTTTATCGGATCGTACACGAGCACTGCGTTTAACCTGGGTATTAGAGCACGTTAACCAGACGCGCGAGCAGTGGGAGAAGGTATTATAGACTGATGAGACCTAGGTTACATCGATCTATTATCGACGGATCTATATTACCCGTAGGGCCGGTAAGGAATTCGATGATACTTGTATACGAGATCGAATCTCTTACGCACCTAGCTAGATGTTTTGGGGCTTATTCTATGGTAATAAGAAAGGCCCTTGTTTATTCTGGGAGAAAGAATGGATTAAAATAATGCGGGGCAGTCTTAGGTTTGCCACTGAACTGAAGCTTTATTAGACTCATACAAAAAATTGTGATCCCTGGATGAGCACAGTTACTCCTAGGAAGGGGTTTGAAGCTCTCAGGATCGCGGGTTATCTTCCTAGGGTTGTAAAATCTGTCTCTGGGAACATGAACACCGCCTCCTGGAAAGTATATTGATCCTGGAACACTAAGGTCATATTCCCAGAAACATTTCCGTCGATCCTGGGAACAGAATTCTCCAAAATATGGATGAAGAAACTTTTGGGCTGCTGCACGTACGGATCCACTCCTTTCTTCACAGCCCTATCGACTCAGGAACATGTTGGCAAGCCCCAGTAACTCTACTGCTCCTGGAAACTCAAGCCGCGTCCTTAAGAGGTCAACAGCGGATCTCCGGGCGACTGAAGTACCTCTGGGATCGCCTCGAGTGTACCTGGGATTGATGTGAAGGATATACGGAATACATGAGCTTGCAGTACACAGCGCTAGCTCTAAGAGCGTGCAAGTCGACTCTAGAAACTTTGTTGCTCTTGGAACCTCTCGTACAGTTCCCAGAGCAGCAACATGCCCTCTGTGGAGCGAATGGAGTGTCTCTAGGATTGGCTTTGAGTGATGGTGGTTTCCAATAAACATCTGAGGGTTCAAGGTTTCCCATGTCTCCTTTTCTTGCGGTCCCCTGAGCCCCATTTTCACACGAACAACTGCTACGAGGTACAGAACAGTTGAGAGATGCTGCCTATTCAGAGAGATCCTAATTTGAGCTTCAGTTTCCCTCCCAACCATCTCTAAAACACGCCAGAATACCCATTCATGCTGGGGGAAGAGCGAGAGCAACAACGTCACTCAGCCTTATTGGCGGTGATCAGTGGGGCCCAGTGGAGATTCGGGACTCCTAACCCAAAATGGGCCAACCTGTCCTCAGGAATACAAGGGCTTTGATATTGAGCAACGTGACTGTGTGGGCTACCTTGTCAGTCAGTCCTACTGGACTGCTCTGGTGGAGAGCACATCGCCGCTAACGCAGGCCCACTCGAACACTACTATTTCGGAAAACACCCGGTTCCAACCGGTTCCGCGAAGCTGAGCGTTGAAGTTGGCATGTCAAAAGATGAGGCACATGATCTGTTATAGCTGACATGCCTTCCTGTGGCTTTGATTATGTATTAGTGAACGATAGTAAACGGTGGAACAATATTCGATGGATTGGGGAATTTCCAGGCCTACAATTGACCCTAGTTAATTGAAAAAAATTTTGAGGTCGACAGATCGTAGGAAAGATAAGGAGATGGGCGGATCTACAAGATCAGGTAGGTATACCTCCGTTCTGAAAACTATGTACCCGTGCTGAAATTTCTATAATGCCAGGGAAGTGCGGCGTAAATAGTAGGTAAGCATGAGCTAATTTGTATACATTAATTGGTGTTTTAGTTGTTGAGAGAGTTTGCCCTCTCCCAGATTTTTGCTAGGCCCAGCAGCAGTCATGTGCCTTGAGGGTTTTTCTCCCGCTCATGGGTTTTCCCTCCCTCTCTCGCTCTCTTCTTCCTTCCCTCTAGACTTCCGAATCCCAGTTGTCTCGCCTCCAGATTGCTTCCTTGCCTTGTAGACCTGTAGGTCTATCAGCTGTTGCTGAATAAAGGATTGTTTTCATGAGAATTGGGCGATGAAGAAAAAAACGGGCAAAAATATTAAAATATGAGGCATACAAAGCATAGGGTATAATCCATGGGACCTCTAACACTAGCTTTAATTGAGGGCAAGGTATGTTGCTTTTGGTGCAAGTGATTATCTCCTCCTTATTTTTTCTGCAGGGATGCTCATTCTACAGTTCCCGTCCAATTTTCCATTAACCTGTTCAAAACTGAGGATACTGTCCAAGATTACCATGATCAAGAATGCTTCGCGTCTATAAATATCGTGTCGGAGATCTACGTCAATCCTCTGGCCATGGGTTCTGTGAGCGATGGCACTTCAGTTTGCCTCTGGCACAGATCCTATTCCTTAAAAAGGGACTTGACTACCACAGATAGGTCAGGTACGTCATTTCATTTTTCCACGAGGTCCCTTGGAATGATTGCATGATGTCTAACAGCCAAGACTAGAGCATGCCGAAGCGTGTTTCGTCAGACGGACAGTGATAGAGGTAAGCGTATTTCCCCCATTTCAAAAGAACTTCGCTGACTATTGGCTTTATTGTGAACCTTCCTCAGCGAAATGACAAAACATAATTATCCTTCGAAGTAAACGGCCTCTATTGGAGGACGAAATGCGGACCTCGCGAGTGATGCAACTGAGATAGTATTCTCGCTATGGTGACTGTACTTGCAGAGGATTTTGAAGATGGACCCAATTTATCTATGTACTGACGAGGCACACTAGGTACCATCGAATCGGCGTATGTTTTGGAAACGGCGACTAAAACCACTCATAGCGAAAGGTTGTCGTGCCTGAGGCACCGATCCGCTCGAGCCTTCAGCGACAGGTGTCACCGCCCTTGCTTTCAGACAACAAGCTGTCCCTCCCAGAACTGCTTCCATCTTCCGCTCCGAACGGTCGTCTCATCTTTGCTGCTTGTACTGCCATTGACGGGCTACAGAGAATGCGTTTGATGTCGATGCATGGAGCTTTGCCTGCCCACATTCGGTGTCGTTCGTCCGCCCAGTTTTGGCACTCGAGCAGGATGTGCCTTACGGGTTGCGGCCCGTGGCCGCATCCGCATTGGTCGGAGTCGGCCTTGTTGATGGCGCAGAGGTATGCACGAGGCCCGATCTTGCCCGTGCGCATCTGTGAGATGGCGGAGGTGATTGCTCTGTAAGTGCCAATGTGCGCGTCAAGCATCGCCTTCCCTGGAAAGCTTTTGAGGGACTCTAAAGAGGTTCAGCTAAGTGGCAAACCTAAGGATATCTGAATTGGGTCAATCCTAGAAGTATTCCACTCAATCCCTGGACGTAGAAAACTGATTATAGTAGCACGATAACTCCCAGGGTCAGCTATGTGTCTCCAGACCGTATAAATTCGTTAACACGGCTAGTAGCTCCAAGGAACCAACAGCGTGAGCCTAGAGGCGATGTAAAGGGGAATTAATGATTACCGAACAAATGCGCATACTGTACCAATCTCGCTAGAGGGGGTTACACACTGCCAAGGCTCTATGAGAAATGACAACATGCTTCTTATGGTCGCAGATTACTTGTTCATTTACAATTACGTTCTTTCGTACATCTTATCAAAACATATCGAGTTGTGAAAGCAGATCACTTATTCAATTATCAAATTCGATGTGAATATGTGTGCTTGATCTGGGTACAAAATTGACTACGCATACACATTATAACTGGCTAATTTTTTTGCTTGTTGTTCCGACGTCAAGCATTCCCCTAACACAGCCAGTGTTCGATTAAATATAGCAACAAGGATGTTTCAATGTATTGTCAGTCAGCTTCGCAAGGTTCAAGAAATCCCCTCTTTGCGTTCTCAGAGGATGAATGCAGCACGTACTGCTCCTGCTGAGCAGCCGCACGAACGAGAGGGTGGAACGGCATTATGGGCTTCGTGGCTTTCACAGAAGCTCTCCATGAAGTGCAACTATCGATCCCAATATCATCTTGGATTACTTCCCACTGGAAGTGGATGTTTGCTGGACCACCAGATTCTGAGACCAGCTTGGTTCAGCGTACCAGTGACTTGTGAGTAGTCTAACCACAGATTGTCGATAGGACCGCGGATACCGTGGGTAGTCAAAACCCGAATCTTACCAGCAAATATGCCTAGAAAGTCTCCCTCGCGCACGGGGACGATGGAATAGACGAATAAAGAGCTGCCATCTTTAGGCAGGAGGAAGGTAAATGCGGACTTATCAATCCCACATTCGAGCCCTAATTGGTTGTCGTAAGGTGCGCATGTGACATCAGGAGAGAAAGCCTGTAGACCCTTTCCTTTGAAGCTTTCTTCTTCATTGGTGACAGCCCATTCATTTTTGGCATTGTTCCAAGAGCACTCGTGAACTTTCAGCCTCTCTACAACTTGGGGGTTCTCAAGATTAGATACGCGGATGAGGTCGCCTTTCGCGAGTTCGAGAGCTCGTGTTTCCAGTTGTTCGATATAGGGTCTATGTTGGGCCTCCCACTTCGTTATTGCATCTACAAGGGAGATTTTTGATGTCTTCGGGTATTCCTTGCAGTAGCCGTCGAATTCCTTGGTTCGGTAATAGAGGACTTTGCCAATACCGGCTTCGCGCATTTGGAATAGGTTTTTCTAGAAAATACGGCATTGCTGTTGGTTTTCAGAACCCAACCCGTATCTAGCATCTTCCATGAACTTCTTGGTTGCAGCTTTTTCTGCCATAGTGAATCCATCTGCAGGTCATTTCGCTGACGGCAGTTTTGTATGATCGAGCAACGCCGCAGCCTTGAGAATGATTTTCCAGAAAATTGTTTCGTCGTATCGATTTTGCAGACCTTTTCCTGTGGCCAAAGCATTGTCTCTGCGGATGACGTTAATTGCCTTCTCATAATCATATCCCGAAACTTCATCAACATATTTCTGGATTTTGTCAGCCTTTGTTGTTGTTGGGGCACTACTCGTTCGATGTCCGTACGGAGCAATAGCGAAATTGACCCTCGTGCATTCGAACAATATTGATGACATTGCTTTTACTGTATACGCGGAGTTTGCTTGATAGGATGAGGAAGTGTCAACGGGGATATCTAAATGGTGGGTACTTTTCAAATGGTCGTCATCAGGCTAGGCGGCTAGTTGATTTCTACTTGCTTGAGCCGACGCTGGGTCTTGAATGGCGGTGCTGTACATCCGGTATGCGTGCATGTATAACTGTCGGTTGCTCGAGCGCCATTGATCAGTGCCGTCGAGCCGAACGAGGTCCGCTTGTTTCCGGTGTAGGAGATTCGGCCATTGGGGACATGTCATAGATAGAGCGTAGGTGCGGCGTCGGCGGTTGGCTGGGGTGATGGTGGCGGCGGCGAGGGACGTCCGCGCCAGAATGTGGATGACGGTTGGGCCTGGGAAGAAGCATTTTTGGAGGTCTCTTTGGGACTGAAAGGGAAGAGGTGTTGTGAGAACGGACTGGGTGAGATGCGGGATGGGAAGAATTGCCATGAGGAGAGTCTGTCGATGCTGCAGACGTCGCACAGGACGAGGAGGGGCACAACGGACGTAGACCACTGAGCGGAGTGAAAGGGGACTCGCCGGGTGGAAGGCCACCGAGCGCGGATTGGATGGAGGGGAGGAAGTTTGCGTTCGGTTTGCTGCTGCCCGAGTCGGGGAGTGTGGCCACGGAGGATGGCAGAGATATGGACTCTAGAGGTGGTAAAGTCACACAGTGACCCAGCTCGGGAGGGGGTCGACTTGGGGGATGGCCATGATCGACTGAACACGCGGAAGCAGTCGCGACGAGACAAACTCGCTCTTGGAGTCGTTCTTGATCTCTGGTACCGCGGATGGTCGCAGAAATATGAGGAAAGGTTGGTTACGCGGCGATAGTGACGGCTCTCGTTCTCGTTTCCTTCCATTTCGCTTCAACTGCGGCTCTGTGCAGAGACTTGAACTTGGCATCATCCTCGACCGGGATATCTTTTTTCCGCAGTGCCCATCGCCGAGGGCCTTGGGACCTGGTGGAAAGCTCAGGGACGGTTGACAACGCTTTGACTGGCGTGGGAGATGGCAGTCGTTCTTTTATCTTGACCTAACCTCCCGGCCATCCAACAGCTCAAGGTGATGATCTTCACCACTTTGATCGGCAGGCAAGCCGGCGTTCTAGTTAATTTTGCTGTACTTCGAGCAACTCTTTTGCTCTGTCCGGAGTTTCTGTAAGCCCGAGATCGGACTCCCTTGCGTGTCGGACACCAAACTCTTAAGCTTTTCTTCAATGCTTCTTTTTACGGATTATTTACAACAAAAGGCCTTGCGCAATTCCTTATCCAATAATTAGACCATTTTATACATGCCTTTTCGAACTCTCTCTCCCGAGGACGTGATGGCTGGGGGTACGAGAATCATGCGAGCGGGGTTAGAAGGCGGTAAGATTGTCGTAGCTTATGGCAAACCTACCCTTGAAAAGTCCGCAAACCTGGCGGTTCAGGTCGGTATACACTACTTATGAAAAAGGTTCGAATGCTTGCTACTAAATTCCAGTAGGCAGCAAACTGGAGTGCCGAAAACCCGATTCTCGCTGCCTGCGCAGTTGTCGGCACCACCGGAGCGACTATTCTGGCAGCTCCTAGCCTTGCAACAGCCCCAGTACTGTCGAGTTTGGGCTTTACGATGAACGGTATACAAGCAGGTATGTGCAATGTGGTAGAAAATTCAACAAAACCTCCTCTGCCTCCTGTGCTGTGAAGCTTGAATAACCATTTGTTTCCACAATACAGGGTCTGCGGCCGCAACCGCCCATAGTTGGATCGGAAACATTGTAGCGGGGAGCGCGATGGCGATAGGACAGAGTGCTGGTGCAGGAGGAAATGGCCTGGTCATTGTTAACGGAGCTGCACAATTAGGAGGCGCGGTGATGACTCTGGGAAGTGCTGGTATAGCATGGATCAAGGCTCAATTATGAGCTGCATATTTATCGACATTCCGTCCTGTTGTGATATGAGGCTGTAGCTGCTCAGGAAAGAAGCCGCAATATCGGAAATAATTCCTGCACTATCTATACGAAGTCAAAGTTGATTGGAAATCAACTTGGACTTCCTGGTGTATATATGGCCTCTCTGTATCCCTCTGAAATGATAATAATCAAGCTTCCTTTTATACTACAACAAAAGGCACCCACAACCTAAGACCCATCGTGGGAGCAGACGAAGAAAAAGTCCGCAGTCGCATCGATGCAATCCGCTGATCTCCAAGCACGTCAGTCTAGCGTATGCACTGCTCGTCCTCTACACCTTTTCCTCAAAGGATTTGAAAGGTTTAAGTCCCGAAGACCTTTTGTATATTTTCACGTACCGGTAGCAAATTCCAACCCACACCGCTTCCCGCGTTTCCACAACCGCGAGCTGGAGGTCAGCAATCCAATACTAACGACTACTGACCACGGCAGGCCCCAAGGCTCTAAGGTCGTTTAAGAAGAAGCATGAGACACATATATTTACATTGATAGCTATAGTTGTTAGTTTAAACGTCTAAGCCAGAATACGAATTCGTACCTAGCCTAGTGGGCTGTGGTTTACAATCCAACTTTGCGAGCGGTCAGCATAAATGAAATCATCCATCCAGCCCTCCATCCATCCACGAATCCTCTCTCAATAGCAGCTGAAAGGACAAGAGAATGACGAAGGGTCCTGAACCATTTTACTTGCCAGCAAGTCTGCTTGCTTGATTCCGGTGTGATGCATCCGGAAGGGGAGCTATACAGCTACTGTGGTTGTTAATACTGCATGTTTCAATGCAAGATACTCATACACACTGAATGGCTGCTGTGACTCGTCCGAGATATTTCACACCAGATGCCACGGCGACCATCTTTGAGCCGCAACTGGAGGCCGCTCCACAACCGTTGAGATATGCGATACCCACAGGTCTATTAGAGCGTTACTTCCAATATTTAAGAGCCTCTCCTGGGAAGCGGAATCATGCCATAGGCATGCTAGGCTACACTGCCTTGAAACTCAGTTCACAGCCAGTACGATTGTCCCAGGGGCACCGTTCCTAAGAGCAGGCGGCCAATTCTGCATTTGATACAGTTATCAACTGACGACAAAAATTGTTATTGTGGGGGTTCTTTGAGCCATGACTATGAAACTTGGAGATGGTTTAACTTTGTGACCATCCCAGGATCTAACTGACGCTTCCTGGGGTGGATGGCACCCCCGGGATTCATTTAGTGGTTCCTAGGACATGCAATGCCCATCCCAGAAGATGTACACTCAATCTAGTGTGATTTTTAAGTTTTTTCTCCCAGGATCTCTCGGTACGTCGTGCCCATCTAGGACTTTTCTGTTACTGAGGTTGGGGGCTAAAATCACAAGCCTAGCCCAATGCTACAATTCTTTACCAATGACGAACATATAAAGCGTTATTTGGGCCCTCAATCCTTGAGGCGTTTATTGTAGCCCACGTGGGCTGTTGGCGAAATGCCTCCATATAAGCCTCCCTGTGCAACGTACAGTCAGAAACATTCAAACCACAGCAACTAGTTTTTGTAGTCCAAATACCAACCCCAAGATTTCCTTTGTTGACGAATTTCCCCTTACTGGTCAAACCTCTAATAGTAAAAGACTTGAGAGCATCAGAGAGCTTGTAATCTATTATCTTTTGCACGATATCTCCTTCGTTCCATCTTCCATTGTCAACGATGGATTCCCAAACCCGCCATTCAACCATGTTACTAGGAAACATCACCGGATTAGATCAAGCTGGAAATACCGCCTCATAATTCCCTGGAGCTTAGGTTAAACGATGGTTACATAATCCGTTTGGGTAGTGTGGTCAGTGTCATCAATTTAACTCTACAATTTTTGAGACCTTTAAGTGGGATGCGCCAGGTTCCGTTGAACAATCACAGCGGTGGAGGTCTAAATATTGACGGCATATCTGCAGGAAGACATTGACTGCGTAGGGGTCTAATATCTATAAATACAGTATGATAGAACTCGGCTATAGTCTCAAGCAGAAGAACCGTTCAGCTTTTTAAAACCAGTCATGTCTACTGTGGAGTCTGTATCCAGCTCTGTAGACAGTAATATCGCTACCCCGTTTGTCCGTAATGATATCCACCAAGCCATATTTAATTATGAGTCAAGAAGCCGCCCTCAGTCATTCCTCCAATTGCACTCGAATAACCAGTTATCTCAAGATGTCACCCGAGAGCCACTAGGGAGAATCATCAAGGGCTCTCCCAAAACCCTATGTCTCCCAGCGTTGTGCAAATTGGACGACATCTCTGTGGTGCTGATTGTGAGACAAGAGTGTCCATGGGATACATATCGCCCGGCAATAAGATGTGACATTGCAGGCAAAGTGATCATCGCTAGCCGCCGATCCAATCGATCACGGCTCCAGGCGATCCGTCAGTATTCTGGATCCGACGCCAAAAGCCTCATCCAGCGATTTGAATGTCTTGATCATGCCAACGTTCTCTCAGCTCGGGACTGCTACCTCGATGGTCCCTCCCTCTACGCACTGGTCGAAGATCTTCCCCTCACACTGCAGCACCTTGTGTCGTGCCCCAGGATCTATCCCACCGAGCTGGAGCTAGGGTCGATAATGTCTCAGGTACGATGTCTTGCGGTGGTGTTGGCGAGAGTCTACTGACAAAGAAAGATCTTGGCCGGTCTACGTTATCTGAGCACCGTTGGGCTCTCCCATGAATCTCTTTCATGCCGTGAAATACTGCTCGGCCTAGATGGGACGGTCAAGATTGGTGAGCGTCCTTTATTTATCTGAAGATGCTGCTAACAATCACGTAGCCTGTCTGGAGAAATGCATAGAGGGGTCGCCATCCGAGTCACAGACGAGATACATCACAGCTCTACCGTCCATAATTATGTCACTTATACAAAAGCACGAGAAGGTGAAAGGGATTTCGGGGGTAGATGACGTGCATCGCTGGCCAGTCGATTCAGCTAGCGTTGGATTCTTGTCTGCTTCCTCGCTGGCACAATCCATCGCATCACTGCAAGAGGTAAGGTGGTGAGGTGATACAAGGTCGCTCAGGAGCCTCACTGATGTTGGCTAGCATCCCCTTGTTGCCACGAGGCACCGACCTGCGGCAGATCTCGTCATGCTAGCACGGATCGTGTTCCTTGTTGCGGAAGTTCCAGTCTCTTACGAAATCGAGTAACGTGCCACCACACATCTCGGCCCGGAACAAGAATTGGGTGTTGACCTGTACATTGTGGGCCTACCGCTGCGCTTTTTGCAGGGATCCCGATCCCGTTGATGGAGAACTGCTAGCTAATGAGGCTCCGCATGAGGCGAAATAAACAACCCACAGCAAAGTCACCTTGGATCGTTTGTTCTCCTGCGTTGCTCGGTCGCCTTCGGAACCTCATGTCTTAAGTTATCCAGGGCAATCTTAATACCACTCCGTCATTGCGGTCATTGACGATAGCGACTATGAAGTATCGAATCCGGCGGATATTCTGCATCTGTATAACACACATCTGGCACTTTAGCTGCCTTGGCGTCATCGTGCATATTCGACCAATTCAACAGCCATCGTTCCAACGAGGTCCTACCATACGGGATATCCACCATTTTACGCCAATCGGTACGGAGATCTTGCACCCTCGTATTTTTCTTAGGTGCGAACTGCTGCTTCAGCCGTACCAATTGGCGAGAGGGACACGTCACATCTGCGAGGATACCATGCCATTCAGGTGCTAACCAGTCCTTGGTCTTCGACGGAATACGTGCCATAGGTTTGCTGAGTGAGTGTTTGAAGGATCTCTCTTCCTTGAGGAAATATAGCAGATCTTTATACTCAGCTAGCTCTTTGGCATCTAGGCCGCTGGCTGATAAGGCACCGGGCTTGATGAGACTCGGTTCTGGCCATACCCTACTGCTTAGGGCAGGTAACTACCTTCAGGACCTCTGTTTCGGTCTTACCTGAATGCAAATAATTCCATACATACTCTGCTACCGCAACAGATTTGATATAAGAGATCCAAACCCGCCATTGGTGAAAGCTGCCCAGCAGGAAACCATGGGTTTGATGCCCTTCAAGCCCTTGGATCTTCTCAGACTTACCCATTTTTGCATACAATCTACTGCATGTAGGACGCACGTGGATATATCCGCAGCAAATCGGATAAGGGGGCATCCGGATTACCTTCAAATGCCAATCTGAATTGAATAAGTAGGAAGATGATCCGTCAGAGAAGATTTCGAATTCAGAGCCAACGTGCGGTCGGGCTCATAACAGATAAATTATGGGATTACGGTATGGCCGGTTACGCATAAATGGGCTAAGAGATCCAAGGGCAACAAATCCGAATTGAGATAAACGAGATGATTCAAGAGAAGAAGAGATCAAACTTGGGCGAGAATCTGTTGAACGGTCGTCGCTTACGGTACTCATCTAAGAAAGGGGGTTTGAGCAGCCCTTGGAACTCTCCGAGTGTCGTAAACCCTTTGGTTGGACAACGAAATCACGACAAACACTAAATCAATCTTGCTCTAGTGGTTTTCTACCAAACGCACAATCCTCGACAGTGGGCGACGAAGAATAGGTGCGCAAATTGAGCTAGATGCTGAGGGACGATACAACTCCATATTGCTGGCAATATGAAGTCTGGATTCTGCCGAGGATTTCTGCCTTAGTTTTTATAAACCCAGGATGCAATCCTTTAAGCTAATTATATTGTAATTTCTTTTACAGCAGGTATTAGCGACTGATACCTTCCGTAGACCTTCTACGCTTAAATACTCTCTTTTGTCTTCATGCGCCATATTCTACCATAGCTAGACTAAAACTCACCTGGCGAGGCAAATGGACGAATACCACATAATTTAGGTCAGAATTGGCGGAACTCCACTACCTATGTGCTCTCAATATATGTTAACGCTGACGATGCATCACAATATCGCTAGATTCGCGAATGCTAAATCAACTGGCATAAGTTTTACTAACTAATGAAACTGCCTCAAGTGATGCCATATTTCATATGACGCTGCTAATGAATATTGCCGAACTGAGAGGTGGTGATTCACCACCAAGAACTGGTGGAATCACCCTCCATGTGAACTAGGACCATCCACGGTTTAACACGGTTGTACTAGCTTGAGACGCTCTCAACAGCTATCTCCAGGCTTCTTCAATTAACTGATCCAAAATTAGTTTCCTCATTATTTGCATGTCCGCAAACCTACGATCCGATAGCATTACACTATTGTATTGCACTGTATTACTGTTACCGACTGGCGAGTATGAGTGTTGAGCGGTAGTGAAAGGGGTGTTGAATAAATCCTTACGTTTCGGGTGCAGTGTCTAGTACTTTTAACTAAAACCGACTTGAAGCGTACAGCAACGTGTTCACTCACCCCAGCATAAATACTTCGCCTCTTCCCGCTATACCAGATAGACATTTTGCAACATGACTTTGCTTTGCTCTTGGGTTTTGATCCTTCCTCTTGTCTTTTCGTATGGGGTCACGTACGCAGAGTTTCATGCTTCTACTTCACCCGCGAGGTCCTCCGGGAAGGTCTCTGTCATCCTGAGTCGACTTTCGTCAACGTCTCAATTCGGGGGTACGACAAACTCAAGTGGCTATGGTGTGAAATATATTGGCAACGTCGGCGATCCCTATGGAAGCAACATCATTGAAGTACCTGAAAACACGGCCAATCAGTATAAATATGTTTTACGATTCGAAGGACCAGTGGCAGGAGAAAGCTGGACTGTGGTGATTTGGAACAAAATAGGGCCGGATGGTTTGCTAAGCGGCTGGTATGGCCAGGCCTGCAGAAAATTCATCTTAAAGTCGGGTCAGTTCCGGTACATCGCAGTCGATGAGAACTCTCAAGGAGGGTGGGCTGCTGCCCCTGGAGATTCTATACCGGTCGACTCTCAGGGTGGTTACGCTTCCACATGGGGCGAGTTTGACTTCGGTTCAGTCATCAACTCCGGTTGGTCAGGATTCGATGTGTCAGCCATAGCCGCACAAAATGCGGGCCTACCAGTCCAAGGCATGAAAATTTGCGATGTTCTGGCCGGTATCTGTTCTTTTGTCACTAAGGACGCCGCCCTTATCCACAATGCATACATAAGTTCCCTTGCCGAGGTTGGTGGTATCGGAGGCAATCTTTATCCCGGGCCAGTCAGACTCGCAGTGACGATTGGCTACGATACTGCAGCTTAGCTTTGAGCGGAGGGTTTGAACTGATAGGGCCCGCAGAATACAATGAGGCATCAATATATTCTTGCTTTAATAGCTGGGGAAAGTTCCCTGTATACTACCATCATGACCGTAATGCCATCCATAGGCTCTAAATGAAAGGCAGAGCCATCTGGCTTTTTGGAACATGTGGTTAAAGTTCATGTGCGCAGTTACACAAGGTTCTGCAATTGCAGATTGGTGAGGCCCAAAGGGCTTGGGCCAGATAAGCGTTCTGATTAAAATGATAGAAATCGAAGGTAGTCAAAGCCGCGATCTGCAACTGGGAGGTCTGGCGCGTAGGGTGTCTGTCGATTGTCGAATGATACAGTAGAGACGCCTTCTCTTTGTCTGAGACGAGTAAAGAGCGATGACTAAACAAACATTTGGGTGACCTTCGAATTAGCGTAGTTTTCCGGTTTGGCTGGGAGCATGGCTAGCACTCTCCGTCGTGACTACTACAGTAGCGCCCGCACTTCTGACTTCACCCTTCTATTTCACCACCCTCTCTTTTCACCACCCTCTCTTTTCACCACCCTCTCTTTTCACCACCCTCTCTTTTCACCACCCTCTCTTTTCACCACCCTCTCTTTTCACCACCCTCTCTTTTCACCACCCTCTCTTTTCACCACCCTCTCTTTTCACCACCCTCTCTTTTCACCACCCTCTCTTTTCACCACCGCCCTATACCCTACCTCCCTTAGAATAGGGCTCTTCTGTGTCACGTCAATCATCTGGTTCTACTGAGAGATGTAGTCTCAATTTGCACCGTTTTTCTGAGATTGCCGCCGCTTCATCCGAGGCAACTGCATGGTGAATCCATATCATTTTGAAGGTGTTTGCTTCACGGCGCCTGCGGGATCTCTACCGCTGGCCCAGGCGACCTAGCCAAACTCAACCGTTGTATTGTGCTACAGTGGATTTCGAAGACAGATTATCTCCAAGACACTCGCACTTTCTTTCACAGCACCCCACTACGCCCACGCTAGACTAAATTTGGTCAAGGGATATTCCAAATTTTTTCCCCGGAATATTTTTGGTACTGTAGTCCAGCAAAGTTACCGTAATAACAGGTTCCGGCACCGGCAGAACTCTCTACCGAAGTGCATCACCCTTCCACTTGGACATTTTGCCCAACACACCGACGGTTTATCTCGTTCTACATGCTCGAATTCATGTTGGTTTGTAGTAGGCGAAGCGATGATACAAGTGTCTTATTAATGGGAACCCGACTTTATGACGTACAGTACTCTAATACGGTTTGCAGCACATAGTGTTCGCTCACTGGTGTAATCCTTCCCAGTCAGAGCTGCTTTAAAGGACACCACAAGCGCAGTCTCAGGATACGAACGGCGATTGAGCCATGATACATTAGGTCACAGCAAGCATTTGAGTTCGTACAAGGAAGTAATGTTCATTGCTTACGTGTATGTTTTGGAAAATATATAATCTAGTTGAGGCAGCCTCTTATATGGCATTAGTGGCATTGATTGACCAACCAACCAAGTGGCTTTATTTAAATCATGTGGAATTTATAAGAATTTAATATATACTTGCATCGTGTGGTTACTAACTGTTGGTATCACCAGCTAGGTACTGTGTACACAGTTAAGTGGACAGCATGTATGCTCCAAAAGCAGAAAGTAAATTGATTGATTTAGATAGATGTGTCCCCCAGGTTGGAAAGTACCCTTGAATCCCATACGATGGGATTCACGGCTTAGCGCACAGACATGTTGTCTTTGCTTCTTCTTCTTCTGACGGGAGGATATGTCCCGACACTAACAGTAGAAGAAGTATTTATAGAGCTCCTGAAAGCCGGTACAAACCTGTTCTCTCGAGGCTACTCATATGGTATGTCTTGCAAAACCTTCTCATTCGTCCTCAGTAAATGCGAAAGTAGATGCACAGTGTTACGGCGTGGCCGAACAATATTGCGATACTATACTATATATACCGGACTCTGGGCAGTATCCGCAACTGTGGATATTAGTGATCTTTTATGGTCTTGTTGGTTAGTGTCTGCCCAGAACGCTTCCGTAACACACAGCGCTGACAAGTTCAGCTTGTTTTTGTTGTATCAGAGTACCATGTTTTTGATGAACATAATTTTGGTGAATTGAAGTTCGATTCCATCACCAACAGGGATCCTTCTGGGCCCACGTCATTTGCGGGCCCTGTGATTTAGGGATAAGGCTTGGAGTCCAGTAAATCTACATCCGAGTCCCATTTCATGGCCTCCATCTCTGCTGTACTGTAAATGTAGACGAGCTATGGTCTTCCATTTCCCCGAGAGCCACGCCATATCAACAAATCAGGTCGGTGTCTGCGTTAAAAAAGAGACCCCGAACATGAAACCATCGTGGTTAGCACCACAACCTTAACAGCCGCATACCACAGGAGTGCTATATGTACTTGCAAAATACAGAGAATTTCGGAAAACAGTTTCCCCTCAAGAAACAGGTTTTCTTTCCCATGACCCACTAACGGTCTAGGCCAGAATCGTCGAACCTTAAAATGTCCAGCCCAGCCAATCACCCATCTAGTCTCTACTCGAAGAGGCTTAGCCTCTACCGTATCAGGCTTAGATTAATTGGAATGGGGCACCTGGAAAGACTGTCTGTGTCTCCAGAAGGGAAACTGTTTTCGAAATTCTTTGTATAGAGTGCTACTTAAGGAGGTGCAAGGAGTAGTAGTAAAACAAGCGAATATCACTCCGTTCTATGCTCGCTGCTTGCTGGGGCACATTCATAGTCATATTGGCTCTGCTGAAAACTGTATATCTAGTCATTTTAGGCCTGGTAAGACTCGCCCAGTGGCTTCTTTGAGGGTGTTCCAGAACAAGCCATACGTTTCTAAAATGCTTTTGCTGTCCTCAAATGACGTACCTTTCTTGTGCGGGTGACGTCTTCATGTTTGCTTCTCATCCAGGAACCTGCAGCCATAGTTCTAAAACACCGAAAATTGACGTCTCACAGTATCGGCCATCTGTCCTAGCAGTCCCCTGATCATTGACTCCTGCCAAAACTGCACTGAGGTCACGAGTCATGAATCATGAAGGCTCTCGGCCAAACTTTGGTCATCGAGATCCTCCAGGAAATCAATACGTCACCATTAGCTGAGCGACAACTTCCTCTAGTACTTATAAGTCCAATCCTAGTCCCTGAGATTCTTGAACAATAACTATATTAATATATTCTGAAGAAAGACAAACACTACTTGGCGACTTTGAACAATCAATTCTTGACTCAAACTCAATTGAGAATGCGTCTCCACACAACTCTTGTACCATTGGCTCCTGCACCTGATACGGGGCCCGATTGCATGAGATGCGGCAAGCCTAGCGACGAATTCGTGACGAAAACTTCGAACCGTAACAACAATGCAGGTCGACCATATTTTAAATGTGTCCCATGCAATAAATTCTTGGTTTTCAATGACATCCGTGGCAATGATCCCGATAACCCGGTCTGTTATTGTGGTGTTTCCAGTAAACGACAAGCTGCAGGGCGCTATCGCCAAGTTCCGCGTGGTGTACATTATGTCTGTCGACTCGGCCGGTGTAATTTTTATATGCCACAGATAGGGAGTACCGGCCGTCAGGTGTCTCTGGAAGATGTTGAAGAAGAGCTTTTGCAACTGCTAGTTCGATTTTGTGTAATTTAAAGGCTTCCTAGATGGTTGTTTGCCTGGAGGTCGAAAAATGGAGTCTGTTGTGAGATGAGGCATGTTTTACGATGGAAAGAAGTTGTAACATCGGCCGATAAAGAACCCTTCTTTTACAGTATCATCCACTCTCGGTGTTGTTTGCTTCCATCGTCAAATCGTGCTCAATTGTGCGTCCAGGCCGTCATGCTGCGGCCACATTCAAGGGCCGGAGGTGCCATGCTCCTAGATGCTATTATTTCCAAGCAATCTGCGTCCGAGGGTCTTCTTTGTACCGCCAGCTCACTTTGCCATTCGCGAATACCGTGTCATATGAAAGTCATCGGTGATTCCTTAGCGGCATCTCCAACAATGAAGCCCGGGTTCTCCAAGCTTGTGGAAAACCAAAACTTGCTCCTGACGAACTTGGTGCCTTTATGGCGAATCCACTCTTCTCTTAGCGTCCAACCATCATTGAAGATCTTTTCGTCAAGGGCCGACCGAGGCGGCGTGGCCAATGGTGTGTTCAGCTTGAATTCCGTCCGGTACTTCTTCTGAGCGCATCGCTCGCGCTCTAGGACAACTAGTAAATAGATAAACCCGAGCTCCCAGCAATGACATACGGATGACTTCCCAAGAGTGAGAGGTGATTTGATTTCTACTGCGGAGGTGCGACCACACGGCAGAATAGATCAGCCCGTGCTGGAACCTGTTATTACGGTAACTTTGCTGGACTACCAAAATGTCGGAGCAAGCTGAGACAGTAGTGGCTAGTAATCCTAGTAGGTGAATAGGGTCGAGGATGAGGTCAAACGGAACTAATACAGGATGATTGAGTTGATTGATTGAAGAAAGAATAACTGCGATGGGAAGGTTGGAATACTCCCAGATGACTAGGATACATGCTATGCCAATCCCGTACTAGCGGTACGGGAATCCACAGAAATCCTGGCTCCGGACACAATCGAGGCACTAGACGCCACAGTTGAAAAGCTCACAACAGTAACTGCAAGTGCAGTCGACCATCATACAGCGGACCTGCGACTATCCCCATACGCAAAGCGGTGGTTTACCCCCGGTCTGAAGTCCCAGCAAAGAGGGGTGAACCAGGCGCGACGCAAATGGCAGATGAGCTGCGCAAACCTAGGACGGGAGGACCCCAGCACTATGGTGCTCTTCGAAGACATGCGTGAGAAGCGACGTGCGTGGACGCGGACAATTGAGAAGGCCAAGACATTACACTGGAGACGCTTTCTGGACGAAGCAGGCGAAGGAAAGCTATGTAAAGCAGCAACATACCTAAAACCGCGAGAGTCTTGGAGTTGTATCCCTGCCCTTAAAGTTGGTGGACGGGAGGTGACCGACAACCAAGAGAAGGCAAAGGCATTTATGGACTCGTTCTTCCCCATTATGGCGCCTGCTCAAGAGGAAACTCTCGTGCAGCCCTTAGCTGAACTTCCATGGCAGTCGATTTCAGAGATTGAGGTCTACCGATCTCTAAAATCGGCCAAAAGCTCGACTGCACCAGGAGAAGACGGTCTCCCGATGTTAATATGGAAACGCCTGTGGAGACATCTCGGAAACCTCATCACTCGGATCTTCGCGACGTCGATCGTGCTGGGATATCACCCTGTACGGTGGAGAACTGCCAAGATCGCAGTACTACGGAAACCCGGGAAACCGGACTACTCGCTCCCGGGGGCGTACCGCCCAATCTCACTGCTTAACACGCTCGGCAAACTGCTGGAGGCGGTCATAGCCTGGCGGCTGTCCTACTTCGCAGAGCACTACGGACTCTTTCCAGACACCCAATTCGGAGGACGGCCAGGACGTACCACCGAGCAGGCCTTACTAGTGCTAGCTAACGCCATCGATCGAGCCTGGCTCGGGCAGAGGGTTGTCGCATTAGTGGCCTTTGATCTTGAAGGAGCTTTCAATGGAGTCAACAAGACAAGTCTAGACGCCCGACTCAAAGCGAAAGGCATCCCTGCGGTGCTCCGGAGATGGATTGCAAGCTTTATGAGCGGACTACAGGCCAACATCGGGTTTGACGACTACCACACGGAGGTAACAGCGCTCGACAATGGCGGACTTGCACAAGGCTCACCCCTATCGCCTATCCTCTTCGCATTTTTCAACAGTGATCTAGTCGACCAGCCCGTCGATTTCCATGACGGTGCGTCGGCCTATATAGACGATTATTTCCGCTGGCGAGTCGGCCGGACCGCCGAGGAAAATCTAGCCAAAATCCAATCGGAAGATATACCGCGGATTGAAGGGTGGGCCCGTAAGACAGGGTCCTGCTTCGCAGCAGAGGAAACAGGACCCATTCACTTCACCAGAACAAGGAAAGAACAATATCAAGGCCAGATTGTCATGAACAGCTGATAGACCTACAGGTCTACAAGGCAAGGAAGCAATCTGGAGGCGAGACAACTGGGATTGGGAAGTCTAGGGAGAAGGAAGAAGAGAGAGAGAGGGAAAACCCACGATGGGGGAAAAACCCTCAAGACACATAACCGCTGCTGGGCCTAGCAAACATCTGGAGAGGGCAAACTCTCTCAACAGCAATGTCATCAAACCATCAACAACCACTAAGCTCCTAGGGGTGGTCTTCGATCACGAACTCCGATGGAAGGACCACGTACAGCAGGTGGTTAAGCGAGCCACCAAGGTCAACATCGCGCTAGGAGGGCTACGACAACTCCAGCCCGAGCAGATGCGACAGCTATACGAGGCGTGTGTTGCACCAGTCCTTGAATACGCGTCAACGGTCTGGCACGATCCACTTCGAGATAAGACGCATCTACGACAGCTACGCACTGTTCAGCGAACTGCACTCATCCGGGTCCTCTCCGCCTTTCGAACGGTAGCCTCATCTACGCTCGACGTTGAAGCCTATGTGCTGCCTACCCATCTTTGTCTCCGCCACCGTGCGCAGGACACCATCACCAGACTCCATACCTTACCACGGAAACACCCCATATGGGACACCCTGCTTCGAACTCAGAGACGACGGAATACCGTTCGTTCGCGCGCCCGGTTCCCGCTCGCGGAGGCCCTGAAGACAATGAGCCTGGAAAGGCTCCAAGAGCTAGAACTGATCGACCCAACTCCGCTGCCACCGTGGCGGACTGGGGCCTTCTCAGAGATAGAGATTAAACCGGACAGAGAGATTGCAATGGCACGAGCGGACGCTGCACGGTCTAACTCAGACATCGTCGTTTACTCCGACGCATCAGGACGCAAAGGTCACTTAGGCGCCGCGGCGGTAGTGCTCGACGACAGGCTGAAGATAACCGAGAGGGTACAGATACAAGTCGGACCTATGGACCGATGGTCGGTACATGCGGCTGAACTGTTCGGTATCCTGTATGCTACCAACCTCATCAACAAGATCGCCCTCCAACGGCGGAGATCAACTGGTACACGGGTTCAGCACTCCACCATCCTCAGCGATAGTATGTCAGCACTACAAGCAATCCGGAACCCCGGAAACAAATCCGGGCAGCAGATCATATACGCTATTCTACAAGCAGGCAGGAACACCAAGTCTCACGGCATCGCGATCCGGCTTCAATGGACGCCCGGTCATTGCGACTCACTCGGGAATGACACCGCAGACCATCCATTCCCCCCCTTGCTATCACGCGAGCGGGCTCACATCAGACAAGGAATCTACGCCTAATGGGAAAAAGAATGGAAAGAGTCCAGAGACGGCGGGCACCTTCGTAAGATCGACAAGTCATTACCAGCTAAATACACGAGACGGCTCTACGAATCTCTGCCAAGATATCGAGCATATCTACTGACGCAACTACGGACGGGACACTGCTGGTTATCAACATATGTGAGGGCTTTTGGGTTCCGCGACGACGATCTATGTGTCTGCGGTGAACGGGAAAGCGTAACACATGTTCTGCTGGACTGCCCTGCGCTCAGAGAATTACGCCGAGAGCTCCGGAAGAAGGTCGGCGACGCGTTTAACAGCACCTCAACGCTAGTAGGAGGATCTAGAGAAGGAAGAAGAGGTGAACCTGATAATGCCCCACGGGCCAAGACAGTAGATGCTGTCTTGGACTTCGCGGAGACGTCCCAACGATTTCGAAGCCGCGTGCCATGAAGGCAAGATAGCAATAATGGCGAATAGGCCACGACAGGCCCCGGCGAGGCTCCAAGTTCGTCTAAGAAGTGGTACAGTCTCGTGGAAGACAGCATGTATTTAAGCTATAGTGCTAGGATGCATATCGCCCAAAGCGAGGGGTCAGCGTCAACGAATCCATCCATCCATCCATCCACATATAAACTATGGACCACTCTGCAGATGTGTATTTGCCATACCTTCTGCCTGCCCCTCATTTAATCAATCAAGCATATTTCTTAAGATTGCGGTAGTCCTTATTCGTCACTATGTTTACTAGTTCGTAGGCTTTTTGCTGGCTCTGACAGAAGATAACTCGACGACTCACTAGATTCCGCGTCATCTTGCCAAAAAATCTCCAGTTTCCGTACCAGCGCTTTCCGTTGCACACTGGCCTTGAGTGGCATCTCTATATACGAGAGCGCTCGAAAAAAGCCAACGTCCTCTACGACTAACACAACGGTCCCAAATCGGAGCAAGTTTTCCAGGCGCCCATATGGTCCGAGCACAGTGACCGGGATCCGATTGCCGCGCGGGGAAGCGAGATTTCTATCGTAAAGCTTTCGAATAATACCTGAGCGGGAACGAGCCACCATCCGTGCGATCTTATGCTCGCCATCCTTTTTGCATACTGCCACATAGAAGAGAGGAAGTTGCAGACCGGCGCGAATGCCAACACGTGGCATCCAGAGCTGCACACATTGACCGGGCCGCACAGTCCAAGAGGGAGGTAGACCGATCTCAAGCCAAAGAAGACCATTAGATGCGTTCATAAACACTTCTTGTCTATCTTGTCGCTATGGCTTTTTGAGACCACACGGTAGCTATAAACACGGCAAGACTTATCACAGCCCAGAGGCAGAGAGCACCTAATAAGACCCAACGATATAGACACTGTTGTTCCAGGAGATGATATCCAAGGGCGGATATAGCCACTACCGCAAGCAAATAATGGCATTTCAAAGCGAACTGCACATGTCGTGTTCGTATTGCCACGCACGTGACCGGAACAATCAGAATGAGAGAGCACCCTGCCTAGTGGGAGTCAGAGTGATCCAAGGTCCAAAATTGTCTTCTGGCTCAGTCGCAAAGTATACTTACTAGAACAGGGAAAAGATACCGCGGAGTTGTGAGGATCGAAGTTTTGGTTGTGGACATGCTAGTAATGCCGTGTAGAAGGGAATGAAACACGCAAATACGTCCCATCCATCGATGAAACCATCCGAGCGACTGGCAGTCGATACGTAAGAGATCAGCTGGAAACCCAAAGTTCGGACCGGTGCACAGAGGGGCGATGCTGATGACGGCCAAAGACCCAGCTCTTTTTTGGACGACCATCAAGGACGTGGCTCTAAGTCGCAAGGCTAAAATGTTTGCTGCGAGCAAAGTTGCCAGTACTAAAGCCTGCCAACATGTTGAGATGTCGAGCCACCCGAAAGAATTCGGTAGGTGGACAAAGAGAATTCGTCGCCAAATCCCCGGCAGCCTTGAGCTCCATGAATGCCAGGACAACAGATATCTTCTTTTGCAAGTCCAGAACCATATATGCACTGCAGATGAATAGATAAGCCAGGATGCAAGAAGAATCGCAGCGCAAGTACCGTAAACGTCGGGAACCGATAAATTCGAAAACCAGTGGAGGAGTTTCGACATTGGCTTGTACATTCTCCGTAGCCTATGCTGGCTACGGGAATAGTGAGAGAGCTAGAATGCTTATATAGAGAGGCCACTCCTTCACTTGGCCTTCCTTTCCCGAGGGGCAAAATGATATACTCTCTACTGTAACAGTCTGAAGGAACGCCACTAATTTTCTACTGCCTCAGAACCCAGACAATCGGTACAAGTAATTGCGCCCTCCGCGACGGAGCCGCCTCCTCGTTGCGATTAGCGCATAACGTCCCCGTTTAAGCGTCGGAGACTGGATGACCAAACAGGCTCTGGAAGGTACGCATATAAACATAGCGGTCTCTCGGCTTCTGTTCGGCCGGTTATCTGATGCCGGATGCATTGGTCTTTCTGTTCAGACGTGTACAGTACATCCCCTGGGTCCCGGTCCACTACTCAAGGCCTAGGAAGCTGCCAGGAAGATGTGATACTGCATTTTCGTCATCAGAGTAGGTTGTTCGCATCGTTGTCATTACTAGCCGTGTATTTCTATCTGCAACTATTGGTCACCTCATCTACCTGTCGAATCCAACACGTAGAAGCATTAATAAGCATTATACTGCCGATTATGCGTTATCAAGTTCCATCGTCTGCTTGAGAATATATGAGAGATGTATTGGCGTTGAAAATAATCAGTCATTAGCGGGTCCTCAATGAGTCGGGCTCTCCGGTGTCTTCAGAGCCCAGGAGCATCTTTGGGATTCCCAGGAGCTCTTCGTACCTATATCTCTATGAGTTTCTTATACGTGATTCTTTCCAAGTATAAGATCTGGATTCTGCTTTTCTAGCCTCCGTTTTGATCTGTCTTAAAACATATTCATCATGAAGAGCCTCCCTATGCTACTCTCGACCTTGGCAACAGTCTCGCTGCTCCTACATTGCACTCGAATTCCTTTCCTTTGTGTAATATTTCAGAATCATGCGTCCCACCAGTGGCTTGACCGTGGGTTGTTTGTGGCAATATTGATTTTGTGGGCTGTTTTGGCGGCATCAAGCTGGTGCGCAGCGAACGGGACTATCATGGGAATCCTCGCCGGATTGGTCAGTGTATTCTTATCGTTACAGGCAGTTCGTGAGCCCCTGTGTAGATTCTTATGAATCTCGTGCTTAATGTGATCTGCAGTATCTTCGAATCAGCATTCACTTGCAGCCTCCATCAACTATTTCTCGCTGTCTGAGAGTCTGCTGTCCACTTTTTGCTGCCTCCTCGAGCCTGATTAAATTGACAGCTATCATAGTCGGAAGCTTCGTCTTTTTCCCCCTGTGGTCGATCGTACCCTTCGTTGTGTTCATAGACTTCCTGAACATAGCTTCTTTTCATTGGTGGCTAGTTGGACGCATCGGATATCAACTTCCAGCTCGGCCACAAGTACTGTCCGTCACATATTACTACACTGGGCTGACATGTGTCCTATTGGTCGTCGCACTTGTCGGTGTTATTCGTGGGCACTGGCTACTGTCACTGGAGGTACTGTAACTCTGGCTCTCCGTGAACGTTCCGAGTTCGTATTTGCTGACCAGACAAGCTTCAACTTTTTATGATCTCTCTTGGAAAGATATTTGCATGCTTTATCCTAGGAAGCCCATTATCAGAGTCGTGAATTATTCCAAGAGTGGATTGGATTTCCGGAACGAGCGTACACCAGGAGTTACTGTTCTGGTAATGACGACTTCAGCTAAAATGGAACTCGAAATTCCTCAACTGCGGCCAGTCCACCGCTTCTTGATGAACTAGCCCCCTGTTGCATTCACAAAGTCAAGATTGATCAATGATTCTCCTGTGTTTCTTGCGGATTTCCTGCCAACACCCCTGTAGAACAAGTATTCCAATCTTTAAGCACCCCAAGCAGACCTTGCCGAACACGCCCAACCCTTCACGGTATTCTGCACTCTCATTACAATGGCCCTTCTGCCTGATGACGTTTCTGATTCAAGCTCATCCCCTTCGGCGGATATGAATGTGATATCTCAGGCATCTCACGTCCATATTACTGATTTATCTTATCTTGCCGATTCTGACAGCGCGTCAGATGACATTCCTTCGGAAACAACAGACGACCGTGTGTTTATTGTTTCTGACACAGAACGATTGTCCTATTTTTCCAGTACCTCATCAGAAGCATCTATCACCGAAATTTGTCCATCCTGCTCCGTTCGCAGCAATGTCGCTGATGCGGTAGGTTTACGGTCAATATCCATGTTACGGCTACAAGACTAACACCCTCAAGCCATGCGATACAATTAAGCTGCCTGTCAGCACTATCACTAGGAGGATCGTCGTCGAGCATGGGCACGAAATTGAACAGCATCTGGTTTTATGGGCATCGTGGAAGTGATCAGGCCTGCTAAGAAGAGTGTGTCTAGCGAGGCGAATCGTGACGCTAGGAAACAGTATGTGGGTAGAGTGTTTAGTTTCGAGCGAACTGGTTAGCGGAGACCGAGGGGTATGATCGCAGGCACCTCAGCTCCAGCACTTCTCGCTTCTCTCTTCTCTCCAGTTTCAATATTCGTTGCGGAATGTACTCTTTTCTCAAAGAATAGGCTCTTGTCACATGAATGTTCATCAGCAACCCTTGTACCATACTGTATCGTGCCATGATTATTTTTTAGGCTATGACTCCACTGGTCAAACAATGTCATGTTTTTGGTTGCTAGTAATTCTTCACTGCATCACAATTTAAGAAGGCAACATGGTTTGATTTTGGAAGGAAACTACTGGAGACACCGAAACGGAAAATATAAAACCATCGTTGGGGTCCCTCATATACCCAAGGATGAGAGCGAAAGTATTCTATCCGCCTCCAGGTCTAAATCTTGTCATCTTAAAACATTCTTCAGCTGTCAAGACTCGTTAAAAGCAAATCTTGAACTTGAAAAACCGAGAGCAGAGTAGAGAAGTCCAAGGTATAGAAAATTATGAGCTTAGTTTAAATTCACAGCGTGCTTTATTGGATGGTTGAAATGTTGACAGGTAAATCTTGGTCCTTCCATAAGGAAAGGAGTCGCTTGAGCAAGAATTATGTACGCATCACAGGATTTCAATGTTGGCTTCACCTTTAGACCAGGGGATTTGTATTTAGATTGAAGTGAACCGCGTAGCGTTATTGCGGGGCCAGTGGCGAAGTCATTCACTGACAGCACTGCTGATAAAGTGCAGCCTCGTTCAACCCTTCACCGCACTGTACTGAGATGTCTTCACCGGCCTCGTACCTGTCGCGTCGCACAACAAGGTTTCATTAAACGCGATGTCTCAACATCGATATTTCAATGGTGAGGGCTGTATATTTTGGCGATGTAGGGACTTCAACGTACTGCAGAACCGTTGAGTAGCGCCGTCTCAATTCCGCTGTAAAATTGAGGTCGAGAATGGGGAAGTTGTATATTCACACCAAAACTTGAACTAATATGTTTCTAAGAGTACAGACTTATAAGTCTTACACCGGGTCACAATATTGTTTTACCACCAAAGTGATAAGCTCAGATCTCGATCACAGAGATGGAAACCCCAAAGGAAGTGCTGGCAGTCCAGGGATTCCGCAAAACTCATACAAATGCGAATGATGATCAGCCATCGGAAGCAGCGACTTCGAATATCACAACTGTAAGTTTTGGATGCCTCAAGGGAAGTTCTGCAAAAAGAGTTCTAAATTACCGCTACAGCTTGACACGCTTCAAACCCATGACCAACGCACGCTGATGACACGGCCGTTCCAATCGGTACTTAACACTCTGGACAAGCTTGAGCGTGAAGACCCGAAGCTAGCTTCCCAGGCAGCGAGGCTGGTGGGGCTGTTTCGGCGGCTGTGGGAGTCATGTGTCACTAAGCATGTCGATGCCCAGGCTCTCGAAGATACAAATCAAGCCCTGAGAGCCGACAATGTACAATTGAGGCAGGAGGAAGGTCGCTTGAAAAAGCGTGAGGAAGATCAAACCACTCGCCTCGCATCCTTCCATGAAGGCATGGAGCACGCCAGAGAACAAATGCTTGAGGCACTGAAGAACTGGAATATGTATGTGTCGGATGATGTGATATTGCCCTCGCAAGAAATGACGGCGAATGCTTGATGCACTGACAATAATCTATGTGTGCCTCTTAATGTATTGATAAACTTGTCTATGACTATCCAAACCTAAATGATTCGCGAGACGCAGCTCAGAGATTGCAAAGAGTACCAATGATGTTGTTGACATGGCAACTTGAACCTTCGTTCGTCGTATATTCACGTATATCTTTGGCGAGGCGTCGCCTCAACTGACATATATTTACACAGATTAGAGCAATATTAGGTTTAATTGGTTGATTGCTAGACCTTATTGGGATGAGGGACAGGATCTAGGAGGACAGACACCATATACCAGCTATTGAGTTATATTGAAGATTTTTCACAATCTAAGATAACCTCTGAGTAGAAGTGTGCTATTCACACTTCCCTGAGACCACGTTTCCGTATAAGGCTAGTATGCCTCAGGGAGGACGACCTACCCTCAGCGACATTGAAGACTGCTGAAACCTCAACAAAATGTTCCGCAGTCTGCGCAAAGATGCACCTACCAATATGAGATGCGAACCAAGAAGCAGTTTGGAGAAAATATTCAGGATGAGTAATGATATATTACTCTTAGTGACTGGCCATCACATTTGATATCCAGAAATAAGAAATTGATGGCCGCCAACCATGACGTAAATGGACAGGTACTGCTATCAATGGTTACTATACGGCACGTTATTTTCCGGGAAACGAATTGTGTAAAGTCGCAGTTAGTCTTTGGTGGATGTCAACGTGAAGGCGTTTAAGAAAATTGAGAACACTTGTTAGATGACTTGAAATAATTTTTTAACATAATTATTTAAATCGTCGGGCAGCGAGTCTCATGCATTTAAGCAGACGAATCGCCGTCCCACTGGTACAGACTACGTCCTTGAAACGATCAAAACATGCCCCATATTCTGCCCAAGAATATCTCTGATGTCATGGAGTATGTACGGGGCAAAAGGTGCGCGAATCAGTGAGGCGCTGCGTCCGGCCCCATGTCGGCAGCAGCCTCAAATTTTTGACTTTTGTCGGACAGAACATGGGGCACAATACCGCAAGACCAAAAATGCACTATAGGCGGCATTCTTAGTCTATACGGTCATTTCTTGTTCTGACAACTTTTGATCTGGGGCCATGCCGTGTGTGGTCCGAACATGACGCCGCCCATTAGACCGGCCCCATGGGCCCACCAGGCTAACCAGGCTAGAGAGAATCAGCCCCAACGCTGGTCATCAGTACTCTGAACGAGCATTACCAAGTCGCAGCCCCTAGCAAGATCTGCTAAGTTAGTATGGGCATGGGGTGACCGGATGGATGCCCCCTAAACCCGTTGTAGCGCGTGCTGGGAGTATATTCGACTACAGCTAACATCTATTCATCCTTTGAATCTAAGGGAAGAAGGAGAGGAGACAACAGATCGTTGAAGAAGCTAAGATCTAACAAGAGGGCTGGAGGATCTAATAGACAGAACCATGTGACTGGCAGCCACAAACAAACATATTCATGTCATGTTTTAAACTGTATAGAAGCTTAATAAAGTGCTTCTTCGATAAAATCCGTACGGCACACTGATTTCCCCTAAATTCTCCTGTCCATAGGAATCCTCCCTATCATGCGTCAATCTGTTGGAAGTTCCGAAATGGCCAGCAAGCCCATGGCTGAAGCATCCCGTCTCGCTCTATAGAATTTACAGTTCGTCCGCCGGCGAGAACAGATACCGACCGCTGGAAAGCCAATCGGGTCACTAGAATGATTTTCGTGATAAGAGACAGACCGACGGCCGTGGCATATTTGACATCGAAGTCCGTCAATTGGTGGTGCTCGTGGTGCCCGTGGTGCACTAATCTCATACGGCTGCGATACAGGAATTGGTGGCGGGCTCTCTTTCGTGTATGATGGTAGCTGTTCCCTCGCCACCTTGAATCTGCGTCCATCAGAAATTCCGATCAATGCTTAGGACTCAAGAAGATATATACAGTACCTGCTGTTAATCCACATAGTCATACCTTGAAACCAACGCATGACGAAGGAAATGGAGGAAGCGTGGGCAACTCAGGGAATGTGGGAAGTGGCAGTATTAGTATCTAGCCTGATCTTTGTGTGAGGACAGAATTCAGACCAGAATTGACTGCAGCAAGTGTAGATCATGCCAATATGCACACAAAACCATACTGACGATAGGAGGGAGCTCTGGCCCTTGACGCGTGGACGTCTCTTTTCTCCGGCCGAGGAGATGGAAATCGTTGAGACAACTGTACGTGACAGTTATCGATATTTGGTGGTGCTCCGATGTGAGCTCAAAAGGTGAAAACTTCACGCATATTCAGCGTAGCAAGGAGGAAGCGTTGATCTAGAGATTCTAACCGGTGGCAGTTGCGGTGAACGATCTTCCGTGCTACCGGAAAGATTAAAGAGCTTGGTTCAAGCTGGTGACTCCAACTATGTTGACCAGTGTATGGTCACCAATACCGTGACAACCGAAATTCACCGTTTTTATGAGGCTTATGGTCCACTTCGTCGACCTGACAACCCACTTCAATGGCTGTGTGGGTAGCTCAGGGTCTTACCATTGCCGGGGGTTTAATTGAATGATTAACATTGACACTGCTGGAAATGAATAATGAAGCGGTAGAGATAGCTGATAGCTGTTTTGCTTTATTCTCCACCTCTGTCGTTCCCACGCCGATATGTACTCAAGAGTGCGAGCTCTTCGTTTATCAACACATAGATCACGCGCATCAAGTAATTATTTTCATTTATGTACGTCTAATCGAAAGAGACAAGTGAGTACTCATGCTCAAAGCTACATTGAAGGATTTCCCATTATGTTTTCAACAAAACGTTGCGGTTCGAGTATAGATGCAATCAAGGAAAGACCCTATATCTGTTCCACTCTTTTGATACATCGGTTCCCGAATAGGGCGAATGATCAACTGGAAGCGATAGCTTGTATTTTTTGCAAAAGCAGCCTGACAAAGAACATCTCCAATCTGCTCGCGCGTCCGTCGCAAATTCCCGAGTAAAGATTCCCTTCGGGGAAGGAAAAACGGATACTGCGCCAGGACCTCCTCGGTGGCAGCATGCACTTTGCAAAGTCGAAACTCCAGCCACTGGAAGTCTTCTAAGAGCAGAAAAGTCGAGATATAGAGAAATAGATCGTCTGCACATGTATAAGGGCCCAATGGGTCTGGACCTGTCCAGAGCGTGTAGCGGCCGAATGCAGTACCCACATCAAAGAAACATTCCACACGAGCGGGCTTTGCATTGATTGGAACATGAAAAGCTTGCCAGTGATATGCAAGGGTGATGTCGTAACTGTCCTTGTCAGATCCAATGCACGGTGGGGGGCTGGGTATATCATCGAATTCCGTCCATAGTGACTCGAGATCGATATCGAATGACACGATCAAGAGATTCTCAGAGGCAGGGTCAACCATAGCGATGAAATTTAACAGAATGCAGTCCTCAACTCAAATGAAAAGCGCCCTTTTTTGTTATGGAGAAAACTGCGGCGGCATACTCTAGCTTATAAAGTTATGAAGTATGAAATTAGCATCAGCTCCGTCGGCGGACTGTCGCCTATCTCTTGAACATAATACACGAAAGGAACTGGGCACAATTTTTAGAACGTTTTGCTTATATTAAAAGCCTATTTCCTGCTACTGTATCTTCGAAGACAATTGACTACTGTCTTTGAAAGATTCAACCCCCATTTTCTCAACACGCGCGCCGCCCCCACCGTACCGATATTGCCCCACAGGAAATTGTTCGGTCGTGTGTGGGTGATTAGGTAATCAACGGCTGATCAACGGAACACGCAGTGCCTCAAGCACCTGGACCATGGCCTCTTGCACGGAATCAAACGCCTCTTGGCGGTCCCACAAAATCAGCTCTCGGTCGGTGCAAGCCTGGAACAACCGATTATTTGCGTGTATCAGCCAAGCGTTCTCGGCTTGGAGCCGTCGCTGCTCCTCTTCCAAACGGATCTTGCGCGCCGAGTCGATCACATAAGACTCCCACAGAAGAAGGTAGAGGTCAAGGAACTCCATTGTCGAGGACGCAAAAGGGGGATTCTCATCCAAAAGTGGTTTCATTTCTTCCACAAGAGACAATTTCATGCCACGAGGTGCTGCCTATGCCCTATCAGTGTCTTGTAGAAATTTACGTCGCGAATGGATTTTACCTTGATCCGAGTCAGAGTGCTCATCTTCTCCTTTGGTGTTTGCCGTTCATCGGCGAGTTTGGAGTCGTCTACTTCAGGGTCTTCCCGTCTTCTCTTACACGGGCGGCTCCCCAAAGCGACCTTGGCAGGGGCATCCATCGTACGGCTTTTTGCAAGCAAGCCTAGTTGAGATAGTATGAAATAGATAGGCTTTGTGATTACCCTTACGACTTTATATTCTTGACCAAAATATCCATCTAGACAATAGCCAAAAAGTCGTGACCCACCATCTGCGCAGTGGTGGGTCACTGGATTCACCGTTTATGGACGCTAATGATGTTGAAGTGGCTTTACACATACTGGGGCCAACAGAAAACTAGCGTACCAAATCCCTTTGTATGTGTGGTTAATTCAATTAGTTTGGGGATCTGTAGTGTAATACCTCGTTACTATACGAGGCCGGTTTAAATGATTTGGTGGCTTACAACGATCTACGAAAGTTGACTGCTCTGCTAAGGCAGATAAGAATATCTCCACCGCAATGGCATTTTCAAAATGTTTGATCGCGGTTCCTCAACAACTATTCCCGCCAAAGCCATAATCAAAAATCGTAAGGCGACTCCATCAAACCACCACCCGGGCATGCAGCAAGGAAACGGGCGCCGTCACCCAGGAAGCCTTCCCAGGTATCCAGATCCGCTACTTCGAACGGTACAAAATCGGGATACTCACTGGTTGCTTGAGATTCCTTCGACGGATCTCGACGCCGAATCAAGAAGCGTTGGGCTTCGTAGCGATCTTCATGGGAGAAGTCTCCGAATGCCAGCGCCTTCAAGGACGGTATTCCTTGCGGACTGAATGCCCAGGTTGCAAATGATAGGAATGCCTTTGCCTCGGCCAAGTGCGGGAGTGCGCTGCTCTGAAGGGAAGCTATGTGGGTTGAGCGAGATGGATCGTGGGTATCGAGGTTGTCGCCCTGGAAGTAACTGCCGGGCGCACAAACCCCAACGGAATTTGCCCGCTGTATTTCCAAGAGGAGTGCTCTGATTTCCTGAGCGAGGTTAAGATGCAATCTCTCAGGTCCGCTAAACCGTAGATGCAAGAGTTGAAGCTGGGAGTGTTCTCGGGCTGGCTCGAGACATGTTCGCTAACGTTGTTAATACAGCATTTCGATGACCGAACAAGGAAGACTCACGGCAGCTCTCGGACATATAGATAGTGCCAGGAAGGTAACTTGGCGCTGATCAATCGCGTGATCAAGTTCGCCGACCCAGTTCGGGCTAACATCGCGATCCTCCTCAAATAGTCCACTGTCATCTAGTGGCGCCAGTTGTCGCTCATGGTACACAAGCCATTTCAGAGTGGCTCGATGCGCACGGATCCCTTCCACGAAGTCTGAACCCAGAGGCGGGAAATTTGACATATGCAAGTAAAGATTGCGGAGCCCATTAAAGGAAAGAAGAAATTGACTAATCGCATTGGCATGTCGGTGATCGTCTTGCAAAAAATCAAAACAACTCTCCAACGAGTCGAGCTGTATTTTGTCTGGCTCCTTTGATAGCAAATGAAGTAAGCGAAGCTGGTTAGGGCAGTGGCGCAAACTCAAGGAGCGTAGCGTGTGGAATGTGAAACATTCATCAGATGGAAAATGCGACGGTAGTGTGATTTGTGATAAAGATAATTGAGTCAGGCCGGGGAACGTCATTGACGTCGGCGTGCGGCAGACTCCATCGCCCGGCCCTAGCCCGACAAGATGGTTCCAAGATAGGGAGTTGGCAAATGCAGATGGGGTAAACCCAACGGAGAGGCTTTCAAGATGCGAATGATTACATCGAAGACACCCTCGCAGTGATTCTACCTCTTCTCGATGCTGGATACCATCCCACTTCAGATCTTTCACGGTTCGGAGCTGCGACAGCCCTCCAAGACCGTGCCGGGCGTGGAAACAGGTGCCATCCGTAAGAAGGTTCAAGTGTTCGATATGTGGCTGGTATCGAGCAAGATATCCGTCGGCCCCAAAGATACTGGTGGGAACACATGTGCCGAGTTTCCATCTGCGATTACATAGTCAGTTTCACTGTGCCGGAAAAGCCTATATAAGAACTGACTCGAAGGTACGAAGGCTATGCGGATTAAGGCATGAGAATATCTGCGAGACTTGGAGCTCCAGGTCCCTCAAGAATTGCTTGTGAGCGACTACCTCGCTCATGGCATCAGGCGAGCACCCGTCCATCCCAGTCATCCGGAAGATACTGTAGTAAGCGCACCGACTGAAACGGACCAATTGAATCGGTGCTTGGATGCAAAGATACCTGGTGTGTCTCAAGCAGTCCTGCGCCCTGCCATAGTCATGGTGGAGGAAAAAAGAGTTGACGTCGAGCACATTGAGCGCCCATTCGTTCGTAGCACGGAGTGTGATGGATTGGTAAACGATCGGAGTAAATATGGCATGAAGCCGGCGGGACACCCGGCCCACGGCGCATACACTGTTGGGTGGTAACTAACTCTGTGAGCCTGGAGCAGGGCAATGGAATCTTAAGGCATGGGATCACTCACAAAATCAGCGATATGATAGAGAATTTCGCTTGGCAGGGTGTCAAACATTTTGTACCGTCAAATACGTGGCTAGAGGGATGTTCAAAATTGCAGTAGTCCGTCTCTCAAGAATATTGACTCTTGCTAGCTGGGCTCTATAGACAGTAATGCCAGGTGGACATCTCCTGCACTTAAGGATTGCAGCGGTCATAGTGATGGTTGAGCACGGCAGTGAAAAAAGCGGATCTATGTGTTGAAAGTGCGATTTCAACGGAAAGAACGGCGTCCACCAATGGATGAAGCCCGGTCAACGGTCAGGCCGCATATTCACGCGCGGGCAAGCTACGGAGCAAAGCTCGACTATTCAAACTGCTGACTGTTATTCAGTGAATCAACCAAACCCAGGGAATGATAGCCCAGGATGCAAATGAACCCTCACTCGACAGTGAACAGTCAAGCCTATCCTTCAATGTCGGCCACGATTCCCAGCCAATCACTAAACCCTCTTGCCCGTTTACATTATTGTTTACGCAGCCCTTGTTTACAAGTCGATGAATACACTACTATATCAAGAAACAAGAACAACCGTAGAGAACACTCTGTCCAGGCGCATGCGTGGGATTTGTTCTACAGCGAGCTGAACACCGGTACTTTGTACACAGGCAATACAATAACCACCTCGATGGTGGTGATTCTCCAGGTCTCAACCACGGCCAGCTGTAAAGAACATTCACTAGGCCTGTCAATCACCAAGATTGAGAGACCGCAGGCAAGATCGCAGACGAGCGTCAGTCGTAATTCAGAGTGAACTCTGCGGAACAGCCTGAGAGTATCCGGCAGCACTATAAGCCAAGGCGACGTGCATCACATAGAGGCTAGGCTGCCATCCGGATACGAGACGCGTTCGCTCGAAGGGACGAAGAAGGTAAAACACGGTCCCCATTGTATTCATCACAGCCATGCGACCAAAGGCAATTGCTAGTTCGGGGGCAGTACTCGTGGTTTCCGTGAACGAGTGGATGGTCGGAACTAAGGCTAGGACCCCAAGCGAGGTACAGTAATACAGAGAACGTACACGCGTTATAGCAAAGCTAGGGTCGTATATTAAGAGATCCACCAGGCTTCCCACGAAAACAAGACTAAACGTAGCCAGATATCCTAACTATAGGAAAGGCTGCGCGGGAAACAAAAGAACCACGATAGGCAGAGTAGTAGTCTAAATCAGAAGCAGGACACCTCCAAACTCTGACCTTTGCTAGCAAGCCGCATAATCCCTTTAGATGGCGGCAATTAGTCGATAGAATAGAGACAATAGATACTAGCCAATTACACTAATCGCGAAGAAGATCACGGAGAGCGCCTTCACGATGTCGGCAGGCGTAGAAGGGAAATAGAATATCAGATACTTAGCGGTAAAAAGAGAAAAATATGACACACCAAAAACGCCGATGAGCGTGATGACCACGCTATCACGTAGATTCTCCCTTTCTGTGTTAGACATTTTGCCGCTAGCTGGGAGCAACGGGTTCTTGAACAAAAATTGAGCGCTTGACAATCTTTTATATTGACCTAGCTAGAGGCCTCTTGGCCCTATTCAGCTCAATCGTTAAAAGCCTTCTTCTGACCGTCTGACAATTCTGGCTGATTCAGCCCTAGGGAAGGAGAAGGGTGAAGAGGAGTGTGACTTCGCAGCCTTATGAATAAACTCGTGTTGGACACCAGCCCATCAAGTGATGGTAGTATACATCGGTAAAGCTGAACTTACGTTCCACCGTATGTGTGAATACAACCATTTAGCTTGTCTATTTGAATGAACGAGAGGCCTCATGAGTCCACTTGCGCCTTTCGTTCTCTTCGCAATGGATGAAATTGTAGAAATCGTCCGCCAGGTCGGTAGACAACAGGGCGAAAATGCTTACTACCGTTCTCGTTACGGCCTACTCAAACGGCTACAGGAGCTGATCGAGGAGGCATCGGAAGAATTGCTCCGGCACCAGCAAACACGTGCATTGGATTTGCCAAGTCAGAGCTCTGTTCATGCCTACAGAATCCTCCGGGAACTGCAGGAGTCGAAGTTTGATTTGATTGACCAGGCCTGTGATGCTCAATCATCCTGTGAGGAGTTTTGCCCGGTTGGTGACCGGTTTTCTGCCTGCCATGTCGTCCCGCGCCGTGATTCTAAACCGGTTGACCATTCGCTCGTGGAGCCGTTGAACTTGCACGGGGCTGAGCATCCAGAACTGCCTTTCTAGTGTTACGCTCCGCGATGCGAACGTGTCGGTCCGCCTTGTCAAGGCTGGGAGGCTCAGTATTTGCTCTGAATTTGTTGGTCATCTCGAGTGAGATAGATTTGAAGTCCTCCAACAAATCGAATGAAAACGACGTCGTTGGTCTGGTGCAGTTTTTCGGCCGGGCATCAGTCGGCTGTCCCTGGCAGTAATCCCAAAGTCCAACCGAATATTACGCTGGCAGATTCACTTACTTTCAGCTAAGTGGCGATAGACTCAAGGCGGCTCTGGGCTTGGCTGGCGGCGGTCTGTATTGCAGCCGATGCCTGAGACACTCTCCGCTGCGCTGTTCACCGTCTTTGTCGCCTCACTAGCGGCTGCATCGGCAAGAGTGGACACGTCCGTGCTACTGACACTGAGATGAAATCTCAAAATTCCCACATTTTGCCAAGATATCACTTGGATCTTCTCGGGTGTGTCCATCTTATTTTAATTAAAAGTGGGTAACAGGTGACTCAAATTCCCAGGCAGGATCTTTGCCAATCTCATGTATTAAGCTCGTGTCTCGTTCTCCGTTCTCTCGCCATCTATCTCTCCCTCTTTCCTTCTCCATGCTTAGTTTCTTCGTTGAATGCTATGTACTATGTTGATATTGTCTCTTCGTACCTAAGCTGTGACAGGATCTTTCAGTTCATCTTGGAATATATGCCTGAGAGTTTTCTTGTTATATTTATAAAATGTCTTAGAAGAAGACCGTTACTGGCGTCGTTTCATGGGCTAGTCAGTTGTCTATTATTTCTTCTATAAAGTTCGGGTAGAAGAATTTCTCTATAGAGGTAGGGCAAGCGCTTTCTAAAGGCTTATTATCAAATAATAGGAGTATCGGAGATTTCCTGTTTTTTCTGGGCAGTGGATGAATGCTGGAGAACGCCGTGTCCTTGGGATATAATATCTAGAGCTCACTCTTACCTCACCTTCTCCTCTACTCCCACACTGGAACAACACACTCCTCATGTCACGATTGAGACGATGAGGAATATGAGATCACGTGAAAGATCAGGTAACAATGCATGAAGGAAGAAGGAGACATCCTTAAATGCATTGTTGAGGTGTTTCCTTCTTCTCCCCCTTTTCTTCTTCAGCCTTGATACTTCGTTGAATACTGCCATGCCGATTTGAGATCTTCGCGCCTGAGTGTAACACCTCCCACGACGACTCTTCACCCACTAGACCTACATGCTTTGCGTATGTCCCCCATCTTTCGTTTGCCGACTCTCTCACTCGCTCAGACATCGCGGTCGTCAAGGTATGTATGACACAGCTTAAGGCTTAATAACAGACGCTAAAAGTTGAGCCACAGATGTCTCGGACATATACAGGAGACAACTTTATCTACATGTGGGACGATATAAACGACCCCTTACCGTGCTGGCAGTGCCTCCATGAGATTGCGCAACCGAATATGTTCCTTTACCAGGCCTCCTTTAACATCTGCGACATCGTGTCCGGCTACCCTCACCTGTGCAGCGAATGCACCCAGCATAACTTCCGCTATCAGACTCCCGATTGCTCTTTGCCCAGAAATATGGTATTTGCTCTATGGTAACCATGACTTCTCTGATCAGCAGATCCGTGATAGGTTGTGGGAGATCCTACAACTTTATCAGGAGGGTCCTCAACAGCTTGGGGAAGATGAGGCTTAAGAACAGGGCGGTTGCTAAAGTGATCCTCTGATATTAGGGTGTTTCACTGCTTGATTTATGGCCATCTTGACCATCTATTTTTATGCATCTGCCTATCCAACAGATTCCAATACAATGTCTAGCGATTCAGGAGGCACACGTACATGCACGCTGATTAGTTCACTTCTCTCGCTACGTCGTTTCAGGGCATAAGCTAGAGCCTAGCGGTGTTTTACAGTAGGAACTCCACAGTACTATACTTGCCTTGACTGGAATTCTCGGATTCGAACCAACTCTTGCGCTTTTTCCCCGTGACGGAACGATGGTCGTGAACACGTGTGGAGACACAGGGGTTACAGGCACAGAAGACACAGCAGGCACAGCTGGCACGGCGGCGTGACCATCGGTACATTGTGGTGGGCTGGTATTCTTCAGATGTAACACCGCCATCTGATCCTGCAATTCCCGCAGCTTGTAGGATAGATTAACAAGAACCACGTCAACATTTTTCTCTACTACATCTACAGGTCGGTCAGCTCGGTTTATCCAGTAAAAGTCCACGGTGGAGTAAGAACAAATATTGGGACGCTAGATCTTTCCACAGTGCTAACTGAGCCATGGCGAGCCGGATGACATCGATCTCTGCGCTCACGTCGCTTGCGTATGACATTGGATCGATCATTTGGCGAGGAATCGTGCTGATCAACATGTCATGATCGAATTTTGACGGCTTTACTACCGCCTTGTCTCCTGGAATGTGAATATGATAGCTCCCATCTTCTTGAGGGACCGGGTCATATGAATGCAGACGGGCGATGTCTGCCCATTGCACAGGGCTCGTTCGGCCCGTCGAGGCTTTCAAAAGATTCGGTTGGGGAGTGCTGAAGTTATAGTGCAAATTTTCGACCTGAACATCGCTCACGAGAGGCACCTCGAAAAGGCCCACCAGCGGTGCAACAAAAGGTGCAAGGAACGAGACATACTGATACGATTGAAGCAACTCAAGAGTGGATTGCAGTCTCTTGCGAGATGGCTCAAAGTACTCCCGGCGTATACGGTCCGTCACCGCATTCAACGCTGGTCCCGAGCCCTGCTCACTGTAATGTGCCGGCATTTTCTAATCGTGAGATATCACGGACTTCGAATGATCTTGTGGAAAGTTTATCGTGGGTGAATAAAATCTGGTAGAACGGCTGCTGCTACTGTAGCTGCAAGTCAGGCTCAGGGGCGATAGTGTTGGCGACAGAGCGCGTTAAAAAACATGACTTTTTTTGTTGTGCGAGTAACAGGACCCTCTTTATTATTACCCAGGCTATTTAACGTCGGGAAGGAAGCGCCATCGCTAATCAACGGTCGCTCCACTTGACATAGAGGAGCAAGTCTACCGCTCATCGAACACGGACTGTCAAATGAACCGTTAGAACCATGGGCCTGCATGGGGCTCCCTGGCTACGACGGTGTGACGGCAGGAGCGGTTTTGCGTTTGTTTCATGTATTTGGCAGAATTACGGGACCAGGTGACCGCTGACTAACGAGGGCGGTAACACCGGAAGTGAACCCCGCTTCAGTAGCCTGCCGATCTTAGTCTTTTCATCATTCTTTCCATCAATTCCATTTGTTGTTGCGTTCTTTTCGTGGAGCTGTTTCTCGTAATTCCATCCTGTAACCTCGAGGGTTTGTCCGAGGCATAGGGTTTCTTGGCGTAGAGCCGTTATTGAGGCTTCGCCTTTCAACGGGTGTTGGAAACGGATATAAGTGATGGGCACGGGATTAACGGGGCGCACCGCGTGAACCTAATGCGTCATGTCGTCGCGGAACGATCCAGCTCCACAACTTGGCCCGAGCTTGACCCACGGCCAGGCTATTTGGTTCTGACTATTGATAAACTCCACCGTTGGTTTTCATGCGCACCGTGATACCCCTACAACGTGTAGCATACGCCACCGGAAGTTAGAAAATGAGAAAATAAAAAACATAAAGGTAAAAAAATACAATAAAATAACAAAAATACACAGATATTTCACAGTGAATAAAAATTGAAAATTCCCTGGTGAAAATTCCCTGGGCCAATCGAACAACTGTGGATGCTTCCTTGGCGGTGACCTTTGGTTCAACTCTTCTCCGTCACATATGGTGCTCCCTGTGTCTTTCTACCCGGTCATGGATTGCTTTCCAGAGCAAAACGGAGCGATCAGGCTGTAGGTATTGCTGGAGGAGCATGAGGCGTTCATTTAATCCTAGAGTGACATGAGTAAGTCTCCATGAGATCTCTGTGTCTGGGCTTGATCTCACCGGAAAATGGTCGCTGCTTCCTTGCAAACATAGTAATCTTGGGGTCGCCGGCTGACCGAGAATATTCCAGTAGCAGTCGTTCGTTAAATTCGGGCGTACGCTGTGCCCAAATGGGGAACGAAGGCGCCAATCCGGATATCCCAGGCTGCTCTCGATGCTGAAATTGTCGTATCGCATGCGTAGCGGGGCTTGCTCTGTATCTCACGGCACGTTGAAGCTTGCGTCGAAGTTCGTTTTGTTTTCCACGCAGAGATTCCCCTCAGCGGAGGATGCCGTGTTCTTTGAAATACGCCCGAGATCTCGCCTTCCAAGACAACATTTGATTACGAGATAACCAAGGAAGCAAGTTCTTTTCTTCGGTCCGAGACCATCTGACAGTGTTTTCTCGAGGCATGGTGATAGTATCACACGAGGGAAAAAGACCAGCACATGGAACTCGCCAAACCGCCAGAGAATACTGAAAGAATCAACAGCCCCGGTGAGAAAAAAATGGAGGGCGGTATTATATAGCCTCGAAAGAGATGTCGAAGAATAGACTATGCTCTCGTACTTTCAACAGGGTCATACTGCGCCTCGGACTTTTGTACCAGTCTCTCTGAAGGTATAACTGTAGAGCATCGCTGTCGATCGACATTTGCTTCAACGACCAGGCTCGAAGCTAAGGCCACTTGATACGAAAATTTGCTCTCTCACACACTTTTTTTTCTTCTTTTATTTGAGGACGGCAATGCACAAATTCATGGGCATTTTGCTGCCGGGTATGGTGAGAAAGATTTTCTCGCTGTGCCGGTGATCCTGGCTTCACAAAAAGCTCTTAGCCAGTAGAAGGAGGGCTAAGCGGCGCTAAAGTAGCCTGCGAGTCATGACGATCGCCGATCCTTTCTTTGACGGGGTTGGCCCCCGCCTCCACTGAGCCGGTCGATCATACTTCATTTTTCGCTAGAGTTATGATTGGCTGCGTTGAATAAATTCAACTTCATTTCATTTCCGAGGTGGGTGCCTTCGGAGTTTCCCCATGGACCCCTGTCTAGAATCGCCCGATCAAACCAGCCAGTAGTGTACACGTGGGCATTACAGCTCTTTACTCTAAAATCACCACAGACGAGGCAGAAAAGCCTCGCCGTGCGAAAAAGAATCGTCGCCCTTGGCAATATCACCGTTAATGCGGATAAGTGCATTTCGCTAGAATCGTTTGTCTTTGTCATTCGGATGCACTTTGAATACCAGGGATTGGCCCTCTTTCCAGCCGCCGTTGCTCTCTGATGCGGCTGCATTTGTGTATAAGCAGAGCGTTTTGACGGCAATGCTCCGAAATAAAATTGGCGCCCTACCTTTCGAGCCGTTCGTGTTCATGCAGCTAACCGAATTAGCTCTCGTAGACGGATGGACGGAACTACCGCGGTGCTAGCTCAAGGTTGCGGGACGTTGGAGGATCATGTGCACGGACTGGTTCTAAGTAGAGCCGGAGCCTGGGCGCTTGACGCGTTGGCGATCGGGGTACGCGCTGATCTGAATTGGCGACTGTCCATCACCACCTCCACCGGAAACTCTCATCCGTAAGCCATACCAAAATACAAACGAAGGAGAGCAAACGTATAGCGGAAGGATTCAGGGCCGTCCTGGTGGAAATGCGACATCGCTAGGACAACGGTCTCGTTGATGAGAGTCTTCGGAAATTGCCTGGAAGGCCCCACACCGTGCCATTTACTGCCAGGACAGTTCCCTTCGTTACACCGGGGTAACTCAGTGGCGAAAATTCCGGTGAAATGTGAACGTGGTCGTCGGTCTGCACATCTAGATTTGGATCCTTTGCTCGAGTCTCGTCGGCCCCTGATAATGCTATGGGCTATAGTTTGAGAAGTACAAGAAGCATTGAAGCTGTAGGCTTGTAGCCATCGCGGATAAAAGATCCAGTTGCATCTCCTGTTACGTGTACCTCGAGGGGGCTTTCTCAGATCATCTTAGCTGCATAATTAGCGCCTCAGGGATTTTGGTACTTTTGACTACGCCGGCCTCTCATGCGACTGTTATAAAGATAAGAGCATTCCTTGTCTTCGTCGTTCTACATCTTTATAACTATCTCACTCGTCCATTTCCTGGACCAAACGCAGAATGATCGGTCTTAAGAAACGGGTCCGAACGGATGGAGGATACGCAGACCGTTTCAAGGAGGCTTTCCGACCGGAATCCCTGAGGACCAGCATTTGGAGCGACCAGGGATCAGATCCAGAATCCGCTGGTGAGGATGAGCCTCATCAACTGGGTTTCTCGCCAGAACCGGATGCGGGAAATAGCTCAGCTGCCGAAGAAACAGAAGATCGACAAAACTCCAGTGGACTTCCCCAGGGCGTGCTAGCCTCAGCTACGGCCGATGAACTGGCTCTGGTCGGAATGGCAGAGTATGATGTCCCTCAATTTTCCATGAATCAAACGTACATCGCAGACCGCTAAGTTATATCTATTAGTTTATTAAAGCGGCAAGGGTGTGTAATCCAATCATTGGCGACGATATGAGAGCACTGATGAAGCGAATAGGTATTCACAAGAGTCGCTGGACAATCAAAAAGAGTGGAATAACCACTTCCAGCGACAACTCACGGAGCTGCGACAGCTGATAACAAAATCGTGCACTGATGTGGGGGACCTCAGTGCTCGGGTTTTTGCCATGGAAGAAAAGGTGTCTCGCGGATTTAAAAAGACTGGGAAATGAGAACCTAACCACGGCTAATATGTAGAGTAGCCAATCTTGCGTCCGATGTATGTAAACAACTAGGGCATACGATATCGAAAATTCTAGCAGGAACTTCAATCTTTACCTTGCGTGACAGATGACAAAGTACTGCACAGACATGGGGTGCCTCAGTGCTCGGGGTTTCGCCATGGAAGCAAAGGTATCTTGCGGATTGAAGAAGACTGAGAAATGAGAACATAACCATGGCCAACAGAGTAGACAATATTTGTCAGTCCAGGGTACTACCGCAGCACGTTAGTTCTCGTTGAGTAATACGTGCCTCACCTTGCCTGCACTGCCTTAACGATCAATGAAAGGATAGCATGCGTCGAGGTGGCCAAAAAGATCTCAAAGCTACCAAAGCATGTCAGATAAGTCGGGGTGCATGACGCTTGGACGATCGCTGAACGTGTTTGCCCAAGCGCTGTTAGCATCGGAGACGGCTCAGAGATTAGAAGGATCAGTAATCAAATTCTTACATGTAACAAACCGAAGTTTTTCCACGTAATTTTCTGTAGGCATAGAGCTCCGAATATGGCAACGCATCCAGAACGACCTAAAGCTGTCGTTCAATTTGGGAATCGCGCCGGAGCAGTAGTACTGCCTGTCAAGGAAGAGACGGACGCTCTCCAGACGATACGAAAAAATCGCTCTCTTTTGGCCTACTGCAAGAACATCATGATGGTCGGCGCATCGCCGCCCCCTGTAATAGGATTGGTGTGGTGGGTGATCCGGGCTCCATGCAAAGTTCTTAGCCAATAGGAGCCGAGTATCAGGCGGGTCCGTGGAGTGGACAGGATAGATTTCCAGGAGCTGTTTGATCGTTTCTCACTACCACTGGAATTATGATTGGCTGAGGGAAATAAATGAACAGCGTCTCATCTCCAGGGTGGCTGTCCTCGGGGTTCCCCGTGGGACAGGCAGCCATTTACGGCTTCTGTGGTTCCTAAATTCACTGTTGAACTTGAGGAGGAAGGAACATACAAGAAGCCTCACTTGTTGCGAGGAGATATCTATCCATGGATATGAAAATGCTTGAAACCAAGTTACCCGGGCTGCCTTGGATGTTTTCCAGGAGAGGTTAAGTGATATTGCAAGGTAGCTTGTTGATAATCGATCATGAGGCCATTCAAGTCTTACGATGCGAACGTCCTTAGTGGCGAGAGAAAGCGGCTTTACGGCAGACTCCTGCCAAACCAAGACTGGCGCCTATCGTTTCGAAGGGTCCGTGTTCGTGGAGCAAACATAATCAGCTCCAGTGGACCGAAATACGGCGATACTAGCTCAAGCTTCCGCGACGTAAGAGGCTCCTGTACACGCATCAGTCCCGAGCAGAGCCGATAGTTGGTGGCCTTTTAACGCCATCACCTTGTGGCTGGGTCCACTGTACCTAGCTATGCCTTTACGATCATATGGGATGTGCGTAGATCTGAACTGATAACGGTGCATCCTCGGTCCCGCCGGGAGCTGTCATCCGTGAGCCGTACCAAGTTTAGACTTGAGACCAGCAAAAACAAATGCGGTATACTCTACGACCTGAGGCTTAGCTCGCGTGCAGTCACTGACACGGTTGACGCTACCGAATACACCCCCTCGCGAGATACTCCTGCAGATAAGAAATTAAGCCTTAAGAGATTGTCTCGAGAGACCAACGCTGGATCATTTGCTGCTAGCAAACTGTTCCGCTAGCCATGATGGGGTAAACATGTTGGACGCAAGGTGTTTGGTGACGAGCAGCTTGAGGATTTAGTTTCTACAAACACAGAGCTCCGTATCAGAGGCGGCTAACCCCGAAATGCCCTTTTAGTCTTCCGAGTGGTTCTCACATTCCAGATCATTGAGAGTCGCATAGCACTGGGTGCGCCACGGTACTTGCAGGATTCTGGTCCCCGCTCATCCTTACGGAGAGTCGCATTTGCCCCTTCCTTCCTCGAAACCCTTGTCTCTATGCCATGTGGGATTGGCCCGGTTTCATATCACCATCTCCACTCGAACTCTTAACCCTGTAATGACATATCAGTCTCGCGAACCGCGGTGATTGCCGGTTGGCCTTGGAAATTGCTGAACCATAAAAGAATTTGTAGTTTGGGGAGTGGGTCAAACAGCCAGGATGAGCCACGAAGGAAGCCAGGGCAAAAGCGCTGTGGGTGCCGCGCGGCAAGCTTCTGGCCCATTTCGATCACCCCACCTGGGGGCCACCTTGGCCAGACTTCCACTCTTTTCGGACTAGTCTGGCGGGATGGCCAGCCAGAGACACTGATCAACATCAATGCCTCGAAGCCCATCTCATTAGCTGTACATTCACCCCACGTGATCAACAGCTCGCTGCAAGACATAATGGTCGTGCATCCTGGTCAGGTACGGTCGGTAAGATTAATCGATACGAGGTCTTGAGTTACGTATGCTCTCAGTCACTGACGGTCGCTTCGCCTTCGGTTGGAACTTGAAAACACAGTGGACGCGCCCAGTTTCGGAAACTGAAAGCATAGCAAATTGCACACTCAATCCCACCCAGCGCGCGTCTCCCTCCGGCCCCTGTTCTTAACCCAGTTAACAAGAAAAACAAGAACTTTCCAACCCATCTCCACAGGTGGTTTTGGCTGATTTTAATCAACCTTCCTGTTTAACCATTAGACGTTGGCGCCAGTCATCCTTGCGAGGTTTGCCATTTAGTCTCAAAAGCTGTAGGATCGCCAAGGTTCGCACTCACATGCTCTGCCGCCGATGGCCCGCTATTGGTCTCGGCACATTCAATGATGCAAACCGACCTCGGCTACGGAGTAGACTTACGCTCTTTCCGATTACTCCGAGTATAGGCCTCTCTAATCACCACCCCTGATGGCGATTGTCAATTTACCCGAATACGACAGAAGCTGAATGTTGGAATACTAGTCACGATCTCTTACCTTCGACCAGCAGGCTCGATATTCAGTTTCAGGCGGTTGAGTATTCAACCCCAGTCCCCAAAACTGCCCGTCGGAGTCGCGCAGGGTAGAATATCGCCTCGCTAAATTTTCAAATCACTATGTAGATGCAGTCCACCGGTCCGGAAATTCCTAGCTCTAACCCTATTTCGCTGCGGGTTATGGAGTACAGATCAATGCTTGGAGAGTTTTAAAGTTTCCTATTCGTATATAGGCATATTCAGAGTACTGGACTATGGATGCCGGGGGAAAGTACGTTGAACTCGGATGATACATAGGCTTCCTCACATGTTCAATCGGAGGGCAAGCTGCTCAACAGTCTGTTAGAACCAAACAGCTGGAGCCCGAGGCAAAGAGAGGAATATAGTTGATTCTTTCGAAATGTTTGAACAAATCACGGTACCAAGCCGCAATGCCCGAATTGAGATGGTGTATTGGACGTACCCAAGGATGGGTGGGCTGGCAGCACAGCATGCGATGGAAGGGAACTCGAACCCGACCCTGAAAGCGGAGCGGCCGAGCTCGGCCAGGCATCCTGATACAACGTCGAGTCCGGCAAATACAGGCCATTTTGCTTATTTTGGAAAATTTCAAGCATTCTGCCCACCTCACTGGCCGTCGCGAGTACACTGCTTTGTGCTTGTTGTATCACCGGATAAAGCTCATTACACGCAACCTGGTGCTGATTGGTGGTACTAGCTGCATCCAAGGCCTGCTTCATCTGGAGTAGCTGCTTGCCCAATTCACTTTTCTCATCTAGAGTCTTCTTCTCCTGGGCCATGAGCCGGTTGATTTGGCTCTTCATATGGCTTGCATCATCACGCAGTCGCTGCAAATTCTGCGATGCCTCGAGACGTTCTTGCTCCATATCGGTTTGCTGTCTTCTTGAGGTCTCATCGGCCTTTGCGAGGAGCTCTATGCATTTCTGATAGAACTCGTCGGTCGACGATCCTTTCCCTCTGGAGGCGTTCTAGCAGTTTCCAGTTTTCCAGTTAGACACCGTGGTAGCCATTTTGGAACATGAAGAGGAAGCTGTTACCTACTGCCAATTTTTGGAGCTTTGCCACACCAGACGAGGACGGACCTCTGGAAGCTGCCCCGGTAGGCGCAGAACGTGTAACTCGGCTGGCAGCATTGCTAGAAATGGAGCCGCTCTTTATGGAGACCGGAGGGGCTGGGATCGTTGGCTTGCGCGAGGATGAAGCTTTTGCCATGCTGGATCGACCGGCTGGGAGCGGATTTTTCCCCTTCAACGGGAAACCTGAGATTCAAATCCTTAGATTGGAGAGAGGATATACTAGCACAGCGGAAGGACTCAAGCTTAAACGTGTTTCTTTAACCATCGTTCCAGCTCTCCTGAACATCGTTGAAGTTGGAGTTCTCCGGCCCGACATTGGTGAGGCTAAAGCGGATTTCAACGCTCCACTCTTTCAACGCCTCCACAACTCGGGGTAAGGCTTGGGACCCACAAGCCGCAGGAGGTCTAGATTCGTGTTTTTCCAACCGTTGGAGTTGGTTGTTATTATCATTATTACCATCGTACCGCATAATTCTGCCTGCCATTCACTTATCCTTTTAGAGAAGCTCGTTGCCCAATCTCCACAGCTCGGAAACGGCTAGGATCGCTCAATGCTAGCTCCGAATCTACCCTCTAGACGACAAATCGCGCAAGTGGTGGCGTTTTGGGAGATCCGAGGCCGCATAAAAAACACACAGGATGGGTGAAACGAAAATGTACCCTACCATGGGCCGAGGAAAGGAACTTTTGGCAAATTACCTCTGAATTTCTGGCCACTGCATTCACCTCGGACCCAACGGAGCACTTACAACCCAACATAGGTCACGCGAAGGCCGTACTTTAGCATCTCGACAAAACAACCGGGATGGTTCCCAGGCGTTCGACCACTCACCGGACTTGCCCCTCACGATATGGTCCAATATCTTGCTAAGTCCTCGGTTTTCTGAAATTTTCGGATAGTTCACATCATCGTGTCTCTAATCAACGAGGCACCGGATGACGCGAGAGGAGTCTTTGCACCGTCCACTGGCGGCTACAACCTTGACCCATCGTCCCATCATTCAAAAGGATTCAAAAAATTACATGTCCTCTTTCAGTCACCGAGATCAGTGGCCTCCATTTCTTTCTCCAGAACCATGCGAGTGCATATCCCAAGTACGTTGGAATTACTGTAGAGCGTTGAAGCCCCATTTCCACGTCTATCACCGCTAACTGTGATCCCTCCAGACATCTGACCCTCAAAGGTCATATCATACTCAGCCAGACGAGCAGGTAACCTCAAACGCTAAGGGCACCCTGAGGCGTCAACCCCTGAGGAAACTACGTACACTGAAGGCAGGACGCCGCAGTTCCCGCACCAAAGCCGTTGAAGACAGGCTTCGCACTCGGTACGAAGAACTAAAGGGGAAGAACCGACAGCTGTCCCTCGAGCAAGTCTTTTGCGCGCACAATTTGAGAGGGCCAGTGCGAGTTATCGGGTGAGAGATGAAAGAATGATAAGCTCTTTATCTCAAGCTCATACACAAATCATCTCCATAGCCTCAGCTCTTCGCGGATTGTTGACCGACCAGTCTAGTCGGCTCGTTCAACAAACAGACCCTGTGAAGGACAATAGGGGAAGGACATTATAGTCGGGTCAAACAATACCATCTATCTCAAAAGATCTTTCCATAGCAGTTGTCTCCTCATTGAGGTCACTCTGAAGTACTCACGGCGTGTACTCGCTGCGTAAAGATAGAGCGACTTTAAATGTTCTTTACCACTGGACAAGATAGAGACTCCGCTAAAGCAACCGGGTTGTATCCGAGGGCATTCTCGCCACACATGCGGTCAACCAAGGGCGACTGGGACTGCGACTGAGGGACGTTCAACGGTCTCCACAGTCACCCCAGCCCCTTGGGGGCTGGGATTATCTAGCGCACTGGGGCTCTCTGCCTACAGTAGTGACGATTATAAAAGGTGCCTAAAGCCCCAGCCTTTTGAGAACTAGGATTGCGCTCCTTGTCCATAAACCACAGTGTCACGGACTACTTGCACATCTCCCTCACGACGTGATACCCGTGTTGTATGAAGTCATCCCGAGGGTGTCAACCTCATTAACACTGCTACCGTGGGAGCACACCCTGTTACCAAAAAGCACTTAACCTGAGGGCGACGACCTCGTAAAATAATAGCCGGGGTAAGGTGCAACCCCGTCATCAACAAGCAAAGCCTCAAGGGCGCCTACGGGTTCCTGGCGGAGGGCGCATGTGTACCTTGACCAGCAAACACATGCCGAGGGTGTCAACCTCGTAAAAGTGACACCTCTGCCATGGTAGGCACCTCTGCGTGATGCTAAGGACTAGTACCGGCGCTACTGCTAAGCACGGGAAGCGAAGACCTACCAAAATCGATGATTTGCATACGGTACTCACAGCCTATAATGAATTTATTCTGCCACCCATAGTCCTTTTTCTGTTCTAATTAGTATTGTACATCTCTGATATAGGACTACTTCCATAAGGTAATTAGATTACGAACTGTAGTGCCGCATAGATAACGCGAAGTCAAGACTAATAGAACGCACCAAAATCAAACTTTGCATCCAAGTACAACCAGTAGCGTGAATCGTGCAGCTTCCTGAATCGTGGTTTTTGTCGATAGTAAGGTGGTTTGAAGATGGCAATTCTTGAACCTCATGGAAGAAATTGATTAGTGGGGTGTGACCGATGGCTCTAATTACCCAGTAAAGTACCTCGATCTGCTTTGCGTTTCGTGCTTAGAGTCTTCACCAGTGTCTTCACCTGTCTACTTTCTTGCGATCATGATGCCTAGGAGTATCATGCAGGTGAAAGCAGAACTGTCATCTTTCAGTTTTTGAAGTTGTCATCAAAAATTCAGGTTCGGTCATAGTTGAAGGCACCTCTGGACACCATCAACTTCGGCACCTATCTCGGAATATGAGTCAGACAGCAGCCGATTGATCGACTATAGAGTCAGTTTTCGTTCGTGCTCATCAATCCTAGTGAAACTGACTAATCGCAGATGGCGACTCGGTACATGTGTCCCTAAAAGTATTTTCGGCCGTGACGGATACCTTAGTCGGTACTAGCCGTATGTCGAGCATCTGGACCTCCTTAGGGACGGCACCTGCTTCTATGCCTAACACGGCCTCGGAGCGATGTCATAGCTCCGTAGTGTGCAGGATTTGAAGTGGAACGGAATCCGGCATAGAGAAGAGGTAGAATAACTGCGGCGGTACCTTCGCTCTAATCATTCGCACCTCTTTACTCTGTCTGTTGAGTTTTCTGCATCTGCCTTTGCTAGCCACCTCTCTTAGGACCACCTTATCGGGCTAGGGCAGTTAGGTGATAGAGTCACCTATATGCCTAGGTTCATGACTTTTCCTAGCCTCACAGAACTATCTTTGTCGCAAATCACACTACCGATATGTTTCCTATCCGAGGAATACTTCACATTCGACACTCTCCGCTCCTTGAGTTTGCGCTATTGCCCTAACCAGCTTTGCTTACTTGTTTTGTTATCAAAGGCGCTAAGCAAAATACAGCTCGACTCTTTAGAGGGTTGTTTCGATTTCCTCCAAGACAACGACAGACATACAAATGCCATCAGTAAGTTTCTCCAGTCCTTCTATAGGCTACGGAAGCTTTATTTGCATATATCGAATTTCCTACCCCTGGGATCAGCCTTTGTGGAAGGCGTGCATGCGCATTATGCTACTCTAGAGTTATTTATATATTATGAACGGCAACTAGCGCTAATAGATGACAGTGGACTATTTGAGGAAGACCGGGATTTTATCCTAGGCTGGGTCGGGGACTTAGGTCGCGTGATTGACTAGCGCCAAGTCACCTCCTTAGCCCTATTAATATGTTCGAGAGCTACCGTGAGTCGCTTCTATTAGAATTACCCGGAAGTAATATATTAATAGCAATAGCAATTATGTTTTGAGTCAGTTCGGGAAGGATCCTAGCTATAGCTGTTGCATCTACGGTTTAGCGGACCTAAGAGACTGTACCAAAACCTCGCACGAGCGATCAGAGCCCTTCTATCGGAAACAGAGTAGCTAAGCTCTTCTGGCGTTCGTACGCCCGACGTTTGCGATAACCTAGTCACCTACTACCTATCCCGCTCGACTCACAGAGCCTCCCTTCAAACAAGCACACTTCTTCCGTACTTAGCCGAGGCCATAGAGTTTGTATCGTTCGCAACCTGGGCATTCGGCCCGGAGGGTATACCGTCTCTGAAGGTGCTGGTATTGGGAGATTTCTCGCACGACGATCGCTACGAAGCCTAGCGCTTCTTGGTTCGCCGTCGAGACCCGTTGAAGGGATCTCAAACTCACGGTGCATGTCGAGACTTCGTACCGATCGAGTTAATGGATTTGGATACCTAGGGAGGCTTCTTAGGCGATAGCGCCCGCTTCCTTGCCGCATGCCCGGGTAGTGGCTTAATAGAGTCGCCTTACGATTCTTGATAGTAGCCTGGCTGCTAACGGTTATTCAGTAACCACGACCAAGGTCTTTTCACTGATGAATACTATTTCGATAGAAACATCCCCCCCACCCGTCTTTAACAGTAGAATAGTCAACTCTTTCGTAGACGGTTATAAGCCCTCAAATTTACAACGCTACCTTTTATTCCAACTAGCCTCGCACGTTAAACGTGGGTTGTACACTACACATCCTCAAACTGAACAAATAATTGTACCTACAGAGTTATGTAATTACGTTGAGGTTTTCCGTTGAACATCCGTATGTGCGGGACTATCTAATAACTATGAGTATCCACAACCGGTGGAATTCCGGTAAACCACTACGTAGACAGGCTACTACCTCCTAGCGATCGACTAGGTAGACCTCTTGAGCAAGAATATAAAGCGGTCGGGGTAGTCACAAACCTAGCTATTTCATACTACTCGACCAGGCTTATATGCAAATAATCATACGATGGATGCCCCTGCCTCGGTCGCTAGAGGCGACCGCCCGTGCAAGAGAAGACGAGACGACTCTGAAGCAAACGACTCCCAAGTCACAAATGAGCAGCAAACTAGAGACAAGACGCTGTGTGCTCTATACCGAATCAGGGTAAGATCTTTCCGTGAAGTATAATTCCTGAAGCCACTAACGGGACGTAGGCAGTACCTCGTGGCATGAAACTGTCTCTTATAGAAGAAATGAAACGAATTATAGACGAGAATCCTCGTCTTGCGTCCACGACAATAGAATTCCTTGATCTCTATCTTTTCCTGTGGGAGTCTTACGTGATCGATTCGGCGCATAAGATCCGTTTGGAGGAGGAGCAGCAACGGCTACAAGCCGAGAACGCTTGGCTAATCCACGCGAATAATCGATTGTACCAGGCTTGCACCGACCGGGAGCTGGTGTTGTGGGACCGCCAAGAAGCATTCGATTCCGTGCAGGAGGCAGTGGTCAAGGTGCTCAAATCACTACGAGTCCCGTCGATCACCCGTTGATCGACGGCGCTAACGGAAGACTGGGCGCGAGTATTGCAACGCATTTCCATAGAGCGATTTACTAGGTGGGAGACGTGTGTTAGAAAACGCAGAGGCGGGGTGAATACTTTACAGTAGAATTCGAAATCAGTTTTAACTCCACACTCTTGCGATTTGATTTGCGAACCCTAATCTGAAACACACTAGTGCACATTTGGAATGGTGGTCGATCTATAATTTCCAAGAATAGACATTGTATTTTACATGACCAAGGTGGGACCTTGCCTTGTGTATCTTACTCGTAAATGCCATACAATCGTAATTCTCTGCCATACCACCCACCTCAAGCAGGAGGCATCTTCACCCGTCTATCTCCCTAGAATGTCATAATTGACCTCACAAAATGGCACCGAGACTTCCACCATCCAAGCTGCATCTCATCCGCGACATGATAGAGAGCCAGTCACTTGGCACATCTAAAATGGCCGAAGAAGCAGAGTGCAGCCAGGCTACGATTATAAATATTCGCGCAAACTTGCGACAGTTTGGTAGTGTGCACGCACCCCCAACTCGAATAGGACGGAGACGGACTGTAACACCACTGATGATCGAAGCCCTCTGCGAACACCTGTCTGAAAAGCCTGGTTTATACCTCGATGAGATGGCTGTTTTCCTCTGGGATGAATTCCGCACCCTAGTCACAACCTCCAGCATCAGACGAGCCCTTGTTGCCAAAAGTTGGTCTAAAAAGAGCACTCGGCAGCAAGCGAGGGAGCGAGATGCCGATTTGCGAGAATGGTATCTGCATAATTTATCGGATTTTCAGTCGTATCAGCTGGTTTACGTTGATGAATCCGGATGTGATAAAAGGGTTGGATTCAGACGGACAGGCTGGTCACCATTTGGTGTGTCCCCTATGCAAGTGTCACAATTTCATCGCGACCAGCGATATCAAATACTGCCTGCCTATTCCCAGGATGGAATCGTTTTCTCACGTGTCTTCCGCGGGTCCACGGATGCCACAGTGTTCGAGGACTTCATAGCGCAGCTTCTTCAGCACTGTGGAAGATGGCCCGGACCTAAATCCGTTCTGGTTATGGATAATGCATCGTTTCATCATTCAGAGCGGATGGCGCAGATGTGTGTGGACGCAGGGGTAAAATTGGTCTATCTACCACCCTACTCGCCGGACTTGAATCCGATTGAAGAGTTTTTCGCTGAGCTCAAAGCCTTTATTAAACGCAACTGGAGTTATTATGAAGTAGACCCCGATCAAGGCTTTGATGCCTTTCTTGGATGGTGTATTGATATGGTCGGTGCAAAAGAAGAGAGTGCTAGAGGTCATTTTCGGCACGCAGGCTTGAAAATTGAAGAAGTCTTAAAAGATTGTTAGGTACGCCCGAAACTGGTGCCACCACCTGAAAGCTTCGATTATTTATCCAGCCCCACTGCCAAAACACACCAGTCTATATTGGGAACTTATCCGTAGTACCCTGTTAGTTGGGCATGTATTGCTTTTTACGAGATTATACGGCACTTTATGTGCTGCTTAAATTGAATATATCTGATGTCTCTTACCCTCAAGCCCTCCGAAGGACGTCGTATCTTAACAATTAATCACGAGAAATCGAACCGAGATGGCGCAAAGCTACCCTAGAGCATGAGCTTAACCACGACATGATCCAGAGTGGGGGATTATCTATGGCACAGGCAGCTGGCTACAACATATACCGGGGACCTCTTCCAGTATACAGCATCAAAGCACATCGTGGAGAACGCATATGTTCAATAACTCACGAAGATTAATGGGTATTGGGATGGCTCTTCCGCTAGCGTGGAAATGTCTTGATCCAGTTCAGCATCAAGGATGCAGTGATATTGATTACTCAGCATGACATAACGAGGGGGTGAAGGAGTGAGGGGTAAGGTGATTGAACTTCGGTGAGTGAAGTACAGGGTTCAGTCACCTAAGCGCTCGATAAACCTGCTAGGCAGATGATGTATCGAGCTTAAAGATATATATCGCGTAATAAGAAGGATTTCAACACGTGTAGTCTTGTCGCTCAACTTCCCTGTGCACGAATTTATACAGTATACGAAAACATATTTTCCTGCTTTCGTTTATGAGTTCTTGTAAAATACTCTCGACCACACAACTTTGCAACGTGGCTCTCATGGAGTTGTCTAAGCCAATAGCGCCGTAGGTACGCCTTAAGGGGTTCTATTTCGGGCCACCAGTAGGTCGTGACACATAAAGCCAGCTCATCGAACATTCACAAGCCAAATGCAGCCAAATGCCGTCAACCGCCCTTGAGATAACTATACATATGCCCCAAATCTTGTTTATATGATATCAGGACTGTTGCCATACTCTTGGAGTTTCTTTTCTCTCACAGTGCATAGGATTTGACGCTTTAAGACAAGCAATTAACGAAGTAATACGCCTATGGCTCCACCAGTTAGCAAAAGCGACAAGTTCTATACGGTCTACAAAGGTCGTGTTGACAAGCCTACCATATATTCATCTTGGTAGGATTGGATCCAACTTGGCAAGAGACGTTTGATGCACTGACATGCTACTTGCCTAGGAGTCAAGCGCACCCAAGAGTCATAGAATGCGAAGGCGCCGAGCATAAGAAGTGGGACACACTCGAGGATGCTTGCAAGGCAATGAAAGATAGAGGCTTCGAGGACGTTGATATATTTGTCAAAAAATCAGCTGAAACCAAAATCGTGTCGTTGCGAAAAGACAAATACTATGCCGTTGCAGGTGGCAAGACCACTAGAGTGTTCACTTCTTGGGAGTAAGCCTCCTTATTTTGATAGTCCAACATAGATAACTCACATAACATAGGGATGCGAAAGAGGCGATCAATAGAACCACCGCGTGCCAAGAATGTTTTAGCACTAAGCAAGAAGCAGAAGAGTTCATTGAGAATTGGAAAGACGCCTACGCTGATGTATGGCGAAGGGCAATTCGACAAGGATTGAACGAGGGATGGAAGGCGAGGGACATGAGTTTGAACATTGGATCATTCTTGCTTAGGGAGAATGACAACGAGAGGTTAAAGGAAGATGGTCACGAGATGGTCAAAACGGCTCAAAATGAACTTCCGAAGATTGAGCAATTATCTGTCAAAGAAGATAACCAGGAATAGAGCGTTCAATCTAGGGTTACGTTTGTGGTGGGGCTCAACGAGCGAAGGCCAACACGACCGAAGAAGAGCTCTACATGGCGCCGGGACTTTGGAGCTTCTTCTACAACAAATTTAGCAATGAATGTCATGCAATTCTACCTACTTTGCTGAACCCGTAGTTACACAGTGCCACCTCACATTTCTGCGGAAAACCATAAACTACTCAGTATTCTGATAGCCATCCCCACACTATTAGTGAAAGTCAGCGCCACTGATGGTGGAGATCCGGTCCAAGTCCGTCAATAAACGCCGTAGTAATGGTTCGTGGAAATGATGTTGAACGAGTTAAGCTACTTTTTCTCCTGGCCTCAATTACAGTATTAGCCTGAAAACAACAATTGCAGCTACACAAATCAACACTCGTGAAACCAATAATATGTCAATTGCACCTGCGGTCAACAGCAATATGTTAAACTAAACCTCCTAAACGCCATGTACGCCAACGACAAAGTGGATAGTTGCTAAATTATCTCATAAATGGGGATTGCTTTCTTCACGTTCTCAACCCAGCGCCGAATGTCTTCTACGAACCGTCGAGCAATACCTATCTTAATGCTCTTTCCGATAAAGAATGCCGGGTCTTGATCCTTGTAGACCTGCTCAAGATCAAGACCATTATCGATCATCATGTCACAGATCTCTCGAAATGCAGCCTTGAGAGTGTCATCAGTGACATTTGACACTTGCCATTCACCATACTCCTTGACTGCTTCATCCCTAGGTCCAGGGATCTCAAGCGGACCTAGAGATTGCATGGACTGGAAGTCAGCAGAAACCTGTGCAGCCGCAGAGGTGGAAGACTGCGAGGGCAGGACCTGGTTGTCCCTAGCTCTCTCTTTCATCACCATCAAACCTTCAACATAACGTTGAGAATGAAATCCTACTAGTGTTTAAACAATCCATCTGTTTGTCCGAAGGGAAGAAACTTTCCCACACGCGAAGGTCTTCTCCGATCATGGATAGGTCTTTCGCACATGATAGATTGGCGTGATTGATCTACCCTTGCTACAGTCTTATTCTGTCTGCTCTTCGTCCTCATCCCTGAAGCACGGGGTAAGTACTAATAATCCAGTTTCCTACATTGTCTAAATCGGATGAATTGCCTACGATTCCTCCTTTGCTTCCGTCATGCGTTGGTTTCTGGGTACCACTTTGTGGATCAACAGCAGGTAGTTGTGTCTTCTATCTTACTGGGTTTTCGCGATTGATCAAACTTCCTAACGGACACAGACTCAGAACGGCAAGGGAACGGCTACCATCATGTTCAGAAAAGAGCCCACCCACAGTTACCCTTTTCTGGCCGCAGGAGGATAATAGACCACAACCGTCGTCCATTGTTGCACTTCGATGCCAGATCTGCCACGGCCGTAGATCTGCCTCTTACCATAGAAAGCACTTTAATGACCCGATCAGTTTCCCAGCGACCGGCATCTGTTCTCGCCGGCGGACGAAGTGTAAGCTCTATAGTACGAGGTAGGATACACCGGTGGTAGCCATTCCGGAACTTCCAGCAGATTGATATATGACGGAAAAAGGAGCAGTTTATGGACCATGATTCTCGGTGGGAATTAGCGCGAATCCTATTAGAGTCAATTAAGCTATTTTGCAGTCTGGAAAATGACAAGAAAGGATGGCTGACCGTATCATTTAAGCTCTAATATTTGTTTCCATCGCTCCTTTCCTGTACTGCGAATAATCTGGAGTGAGTAGTAAAAAATTCTTGAATTATGTCGACTTCATTCTCGTTCAGGACACGGGCGGAAACTGGAGACTGCTTATCCCGCGGCTGCTGTGTCAGGCGAGGCCGGCTAATTGGCTGCGTCATGTTCAGACTACACACGACACGGCCCCAGGTCAAAGTTCAATGATCTGAGATTGCTGTTGACATGGGGCTGCACGCAATCCCTCACTGACTCGTGCATCTTTTGCCTGGCACACACTGCATGACACGCATTAGAGAGATCTGCTTCACCAGGGGAACCTAGTCAGTCACGACGGTCACTCACCGGCCACGACCATATAGCACTTCATCTCTTTTTCAATGTCTACTGAATGACGATAAAAACAAAGCCGATCTTCTTCTCGGTACGAGGTCGGCAGATCATGGTTGGATGTGGTCTCGCCGCAAAAGATTTTGAACTGTAAAGCCGATCTGGCCCTGTCGCTATTGAGTTGGTACGAGCTCTGTCTTTTTTGTTCAAATAAGGGCAAAGCTCATGCGACGCTTGGGAAAAATCAGCAATTTCTTCATATCTGTCCGATAGTTTCCGATTCTTGACGGCCTGGATTAGATATGTCGCACAACGATAAATCCACATGGAATCCTAAAGACGACGATTGGCTCCCTCAATTTGCCTCTAAGGCCTCAATCCCATCAACATGTCGACTTTTGTAGACCGCTCCATCACTTCAAAATCACATACTCTTGGTCAGAGGCTACTTTTAAAAGTGCATGACTATCAGAAAGTGAGTACGTACTTCTCTCAGTATAAAGATTCGGTGAACAAACATGTTACATGAGAGATGATATCGAGGTTGAAGGTAATCGTATATACCGAAACCAGCAGCACTCATGTATTCTCTGTTGATGCCACAAAAATGTTTCTGGACCTGTTTTGATGCACTCCACTCTGAAGAAGCAACAAAAGTGAGGCGGTTAAGATGATAGGAATCTGGAGCTGCTTAAATCAGCGCACGTCTATTCACTATAAATACGCTGGAGTTTTTACCTCTAATGATAACAACCAACTGTGCAAGATGGCTCCGATGCTGGTGACGACTAAAAGTAGAACGGAAGCAAATGAGAGTACGGCTGCAATGTGGCTGACTTGAGCTCGAGTCTGATATCCCTGCAGGGTACGCTGACGTAACCACCAGTAGAAGAAAGACATTGCTAGGTAGTCAACACACAGCAGGAAGGCCACAATAAACCACATTGAGGGGTAAATGAAGGTACCGATCATGGCAGCAGTGACTTTGGTCAAACAAGAAGTCACAAAGACTGCCAAGCCAGCCGCAACAAGGCGAGTCTCTCCCTCTAATCCGCTCAATTGAAGCTTCACTTGGTAATACTAAGTCGTAACAGTTAGCTCTGGTCTGCCATCACAGCATTCCTGGGTATTACCCATGGCACCGGTATTAGAATCGAAATGATGGCTCTCAAGGTCGCAACGCTCTTTTCACTCGATTTTCTGCAGGTCAAAGCCAAGCTCACAATGGAACAGCTCAATAGCATTATGCATTGAGCCAAATCAACAAAGTATAGTCGGTATAGTCGGTATTGGGGTAGTCGTATATACAAAAATAATACCCTTGCCCCGAGAACGACAGACAAGAGTGTGGTTAAAGCCGAGTACTGAATAGCCTCAGATTCCATAATGACCTTAGGATGAGCAGAAAATGAAAGAAGGCAGTTAACATGAAAGCCCTCCAGTCTTGTATTTATGAGCACAGGTAAGGCAACTGATAGGGGCTGATAAAACCCAGGTCCTGGGAGCTTCCAGATGTCTGCAGAGCTACCGCGGGAACGGCGCTTCACAACGAGCGGAAGGACTGCAGAGCAGAAATTTGATAGAAGTGACTCTCCTCGGGACCGGCGGGTTTCAATCCAGTGTTCATTCCTGGGAGATCTGCCTACTTCTCTGTTTCCCATTCCAGCCATGTTTCAGAATCAGATAAGACCTGACGGTGATTGAGCCCCAGTACTCGCTCCTGCCTGGCCAGGCAATCTCGTAGTAAATCAAGGGCGCGGGTTTATGACCTGAATATTTCAAGGTAAAAGAGAGATTGGCCATGCTCGTCAGAGTGGAGAGATGGTCCGCACCGAGCTTCGTCATGTTCACCTCCATGACCTGCACAAAAAGCTGCTCGGCCTCCTCCCATCAGCCGTGTTTCCTATAATTTCACGATAGGCTATCCATCCTCTTCAGCGTATTAGAATGTTCCACGCCGAGATTCATCTTGCGAGCCTCCATGACTTGCACGGCTTGCTAGACCGGAGACAGATTTGTCTTTTGGTCGGTGGGACAAATTTACGTCGATGAGGCGGTAAATTCGTTAGCATTTACATTTACCTTCTATTCGGTCCTAGCGCTTTAGGTTGCCGCTGATAACTCTTGCAAGTCCTACGGGACACGGGAATTTGGTCAATATTGTTTTCACCAACGAGTTCTTTGTTGACTCACCGGACCAGGTGGATGACATATTTGACTTTTCTCCCTTGGTGAAGCTCGTCCAGCTAGTTTAGTTTCCTACGAAGATCGGCCGATAGCTAGGTCCTATGCTCTCTGAATTGCAACAAGGTTCGCCTGTCTATGATTTACCTTTCCCTTAAATTTGAAGTTCGAAGTCTCAGTTTTGGAAAATGTGCCACGATGTCTCTCAATGCTCTGCCCTCGGAAATAATATCCCTCATTTCAGGCCATATACATTCTATGACGGACCTATTCAGTTTTCTACGAGCAAAACATAAGCTGTACAACATTCTTATTGGCGATTTTTTCAAGAAAAACATCAAATCTGATGGAGGGTCTGTCCTCGTGTGGTACGCGAGTCATGGTAACGAAAAAGGGGTGCAGTGTATGCTGGCAGCTGGCGCAGACGTCAATGTCCGATCACATGGCCGCGAGCAATCAACAGGGCTTTTGGAGGCGATAAGTCACAATCGTACTCGTATTGTGCAGCTTCTGCTAGAGAATGGAGCATCTCCAGATATAGCCGACCTCCGTTCTCGAAGGCCATTGAAATTGGCAACCAGTGGACGCAGCGACATCGCTATCACCAAGATGCTGCTTCACCATGGAGCCAAGGTTAATTCTGTCGCGTTTGATAAGCTGTCTCCTCCGTTGGAATCCATACGATCAAACTAGGTGTCCAAGGCGGCTCTACTCCTGAAATTTGTAGCTGATGCACATATATTGGAACGCAACGGGATGAATCTATTGCATGTCGCGGCATCGAAGAACGCAATATCTGCAGTTATCAAAGCACTCCTGCATTCTGGCATTGATGTGGATTCGCAAGACGGCACTGGACAAACTCCCCTTCAGGTAGTAACTGAACATTCATGCCTACGGGCTGTTCAAGTACTGTCACAGAATAGCGCCAACCTAAACTTTCAGAATCATTACCGGTTTGGAAATGGTTGGACAGCTCTTTTCTACACGATCCGCCCTAAGAACCTAAGGAATGATAACAGAACCATAATCCAAACGCTCGTGATGCACGGAGCTGAAATAGATATGCGAAACTCTAAGCAGCAGACACCTTTGCTCTATGCGATCTCTCAATGACGCATAAAACAAGCCCAAACATTCCTTCAATCTGGAGCAAATATTATGGCGCAAAACTCCGACGGCGAATGTGTTCTTCACTTAGCTGCTCTATCGCCATATTCTTCTTTCGATATGATAAGCTGGCTGGCTGAAAACGGAGCTGACGTGAACTGGGTGGGGGGAAGCAACGTGAAACACCGGTTTTCTACGCCATCAAACGCATCTTTGGTGACGAGGAAAATGAGGCAGCGAAAGTCCAAATGTTACTGTCATTGGGTGCTGATGTTAATTTCCGGAACATCGACGGGCTCACCCCTCTTGATTTGGCCGTCCGCAAATGCTCCATTTCAGTAACAAAGATCCTACTTGATCGCGGGGCGCAGGTCAATTCAAGACACTTGCAAAAGAAAGCTGCACTTCACCATGTTTTCGATGAAAGGTTTCTTTCTCCTCTGGAAGTACGAGAAATGGCTGCACTTCTCATTCGGCACGGAGCTGATGTGAATGCTCGTGACTCTGCCGGATATACGCCCCTACACATAGCTGTCACGAAGAGATGGACGTGGGAAATAGTTGGAGAGTCACTGAATGCGGGAGCTGACCGATGTGCTACGTCTGATGATGGAAAATTTCCATATGATATGATTCCTGACGGTCCTTGGGCGGAAACACAACGTCTTTTCCTTCGTCATTACCCTGTTTGATCATACATCAAGAACAAAGCCACAGCATCAAAAATCATCTCCACATTTCTAAATTAACAATAAAATTGTTTGGAGATCAGTTTGAACTTCACCTGGTATATTATCAGAAAGAATAAGAAAGTGTCAGGATAATGGATATTGGCATTGTATTGACTCGTCAGATGCAACTATGGCTGGCTGAGATCTGCAACCCCTTAATAACCCCCTCTTTAATTTTTATAGATTCTTGCTATATCTGGACCCCTCGGGCTAGTAACCCCCGAGTCATTGGTATTCTCATGGGTATTTCAACCCCCATGAAGTTCAGTAGTTTAGTTCATCAGAATCAACACTTTTTTCAACCCATCTTTGCATTGCCCCTTTTTGATTCCGTTGCTATCATTAGCTGGTAAATCCTTGGTAATTCATAGCTGATGCAGGCCATTCCTGTTAGAAAGAGACAGGTAGGTAAAGCTTCATCTTGTCTTCACGGAAAACATAAGTGGGGAACGATCTTGTCCCAGAATTGGACTACCCGTTTATTAGGATAATTTAGGAAATTCGGTCCCGTGTTGAAGTTAAAAATGACTGGTACTAGAGCACAGCTTTTGAATTACTGTCAATATTATCGACTGCGGGTAAGGCAATATTTGCTATCCTCCACGGTTGGTCCAAGATTTACATCAACGAAGAGCGAAGGAACATCCTCGCAGTGCGCATGATTACCCACCAAGTTCTGTTGAGCTGGCCGATTTGCTAGCTAGTATTGTAGGAGTAATTCGTGTCTGATCTGAGAATAGACAGCCGAATCAGACAAGATGATGGACATCCGAGCAACATCTCAGTCTCATTATAGATTTTCCCTACTTCTACACGACCTGACAGGATCTGGCCCGATGATGAGCTTCCATCATTTAGTCAACAAGACTCTGGGAGGCAAAAGGACAGACTCAACCGATGTCGAACTATCATCACCTACGTTGGTGACTAACACAGGCCAAAGCTATGTCCGTGCAGCCCAACCCAGCAGTGAAATCGACCTTTAGCACGCCCACAGAACGAGGGGATCAGGGTGAGCAGCAAGTTCCACGGTGAGGACATGTGGGTCTGGTGGTTTAGGCAGACCCGCCCCCACTGGGGGTGTTGCCTACGTGGGAGAGGGTGGTGAAAGGAACAACGATAGGGAATGAGGGCACTCCGGTGACGATAAGTCCTCACTCAGGTAACCACCGGTGTATGGCCATGCTACTTGTGTTTGCGAATTTCTCTCGGATTCTCTTAATCCTTTGCAATACATATTTTCACGGGTTGTGATTACTATAACCTCTATTCAAGCTATGCACTTCATTCCCCAAATTGGCTCGCGAAGGTTTCAAGATGCTGACGACCTTATGTCGCTTGCTGATGGGTTCGTCCCAGACGCGACAGAACGGGATAGAACCACTTCGCAGGGATTTCTGGAATGACTACCCCTACCATCTGCTGGAAGAGGTGCGGGAAAAGTCTATGTACTACTATTCGCGTGTGAGAAGAAAGGCCTGGGTATTGATCGGAATCTTGGCCGCGCTGGTTATTATGTACCTTGCTACCGTCACCGTCACTTTCCAGCGACCATGCATCATCCGTGACGGACACTCCTGTGACCACCCTGTTATTCGACTCGCCAAAAATGCTCAGAAATCGTTTAACACGACCCGAGACGCTCAATCCCAGTCTCTCGATGAAGCTGTTGCCGAATACCGCCGGCGTTACCAGATGCCGCCGCCTCCCTATTTTGATAAATGGTACGAGTTCGTGACGGAGCGCCAGACGATGATGATCGACGAGTTCCACAATATATATCATGCCATTCTTCCCTTCTGGGGCCTCGCTCCGAGCACGATCCGCGCGCGCGCCCGAGAGGACTTAGGACGCCCAAACGTCCTGATGGAGGTAACTATTCATCATGGTCTGCCAATTTGCAAGAATGGCGGCCAAGGCAATTTCCAGGAAGATGGGACCATCGAGTCGCTACGAAAATTTGCGCAGTGGCTGCCAGACATGAATTTGGGGTTCAACGTGCACGACGAGCCACGTGTGGTGGTACCGCACGAGGAGCTTAATCGGCCAGTCTTAGAAGGCCGCAAAGCCCAAGCTCGATTAAATGGCAAAGGCGTTACTCTGAAGCCTTATTTCACCCAGCAGAAGTTTGAGGAGCCTGTTCCGGTGCATTTTAACAGGTTCATAGATATAGAAAAGCAAGAAACCTGGCTCTACTCGCGGCTATTGTGCCCGCCTAGTCCATGACCCTCTTTTGTCGTGACGCTCTTTAGTGTATTGCCACGCGTAGCTTCGCTGAGTTCTATGCTTGCCGCGCTTCGCTCCTTTTGTCAATCCTGAAATATGACTAGAACTTCTGATAATTGGCACCGTGACAACGGATGTTACAGGAGAAGCCCTCTGCACCCACCTGTCTGAAACGCCTGGGATCTACCTAGGTGAAATGGTTGTCTTCCTTTGGGATGCGCTCCCGACCCTAGCTATAAACTCCAGCATCAGATGAGCCCTTATCGCTAAGGGTTGGTCGAAGCGGCTACTCTGGGATCGGGGGGTTTGAAAGAGAGGTCTCAGAGTGAAGATGGCGGTAGTCCCACCCGGGATTTCAGGACGCACGCTTGTCTTACAGGCCTTGAATGGAATGTGGGCTACGATACTCCGGATATCTGCTGGTAGTAGTCAGTATAGATGTTACAACCTGCAGCGGTAATCCCAAGCACCGTTACTTCTGAGGCTACCTCTGTTTAGTTACGCAGTGCGGGCAACAAAAGACGATCCTACGGGCACAAGAAATTCTAAGCATGAACAATCTGACTGAAATATGGATTGAGCCTCATATTCTAGGCAACATGGCTTGGCTGTGTCCCACGCAAAGCAACTAGAGGCCGGAACGCACGGAGTGCCTTCCCTCAATGATGAACTTCCGCCGATGGGGCATCGGACGAAGCCGACTCAGCCATTCTAAGCAACCACATCCTTGTCCCTGGCTCATTTTCGGCCGGGGACTGGTTCCTGGTTCTTCGCTCATTTGACCTCTTTTCGTCCTCTCAGTCCGGCAAGGCCCCCACCAGGCTTCAGGCGCAGGAAGTTTGTCACAGACTGGCAGTCGGAACATGATGCGGGGTTTGACAGCATTGCCTGATGCCATAGAACTCTTCTGGCGAGTTCTAATGGCTTCTGGGGGGAGTACCGGACCATTTTCCCAAGATGAGTCTCCTTCTGACGTGGCATCAGAGGTGTCGCGTCAGATGCATTGCTTGTGCGGTGACCGGCCCGCAAGGCTCTATGATGCATTTTTAATCGGTATTGGGGTTTGATTTCTGGTTGGTTTGAGAAATCCCGAGTCTTAAATATTCATATCGTGAACATGTAATCATCACGCAATTGTCTTATAGAGAAGCATTTCAGTGGACCTCATTTTGTGGCGGCAGGTCACGGCTTTCTCGGTTTGGTTAGATCCTTCGGCATATTTGGCGAGTAGCCCTCCATCGAGCCTCTCTATATACCGCACAAAACATACCAGCTACTTAAACTGTCTGCTAATGCCCCATAATTTTATTGAATGATCAGAGCCTCAAATGACTCAGCCGGTTGTCGCCACGCAGTGCTCCTTCATCAACCCAGTTGCACGTAGCTCATTTCCTGGCCATCGGGGCTGAACGTCGGCAGTCGGGAAACAGCGCACATTGTGAAGAGAACAAGACACACGGCTGTATGGACTCTATGAAGCCTACTTGGGAAGATAGTCAGGACTAGTTTTACCTTCCTCTTGTCGGTGCTCAGGTTGCATCGTGTGTTGATGATCTTTTAAGCACCCAAATTGAAAACCCTCAGCCCGCCAGCGGAAGATGAATGGTCACGTTTCTTTCCCGCTGCGTTGGAATCCCAGTAGTTAAGAAATCTCCACGGAACCTGAATAGGCTGGTGTCGTACAGACTTCTATAAGAAGGACTTTCCACCCACCGATCACTATCCCACATGTCTAAATTCTATCCAATTCGCCTTCAGGTCACTGATATGATCTCCCTGCACTCTCAAACTTGCAACCTTTTTGGTCGTGTTATGGGGGACACGCTTCACCATACCCAATGCTTGTGGAATGCTACTGGATATCAATGCTCTAATGAGGTATCTAAAGAATCGCGGAGCCATGGGGCAATTTGTTTGACGATGGCACGGGTCTCTTCCGAAAGCCAATTCCGCAGAAACGTCACTCAGGCAGCTCGATATCTCCTGTGCGAGAATTGCCGTTGTTACCGGGATCGAGTTACAGAATGTGCGAACAGATGGGCAAACCAATTATTGCAGAGCGAAAGGCAACTTGATGCACTCGTGCGCCAGGGAAAAAACTATGACGCCTGGGACCGTTTTCTTTGGCCCACCGTTCTGTCACACTGACACGTAAGAATCACACATTTCCCGCTCAAAGTCAACTGGTACCGGATTAAGAGACATATTGGATATACACTAAGCAAAGAAGTATGGCAATTCAGCAATTCGTGGGTAAATCACCCCTTGAATCGAATCGTTTCTTCTTATATGTATCTGAAAATGCGGTGACCGCACGTCATGGACGTCTCACGGCTCTTCGCACAGACATGCCGTGACTAATCCAAGTCAGTAGCGATAGGGCCATGATCGTTCTGCCAGTTCTGTTTACGAGAGCATAGGTCCAGTGGAGAATACGGTTAACTTACCGTTGTCTCTGCTGTAAACGGGCGCGGTTCTGGAGAAGGGGCGGCTGAGCGACGGCTGCGATCACGCTCATAAGCAGCACTGTCATTTTCTAAGTCAGAAAAATCAAACTGACCATCTAACTGGGTAATCAAAGAAATATCACTAGGCTGCATTGACTGAACTAGAGTGTCTGAGCAAATAAAAGGTTCTGTCATGCTGCTCTGTATCGAAACACTGTCATGCATTTTGAGGTTTTCCTAGCTGTTGACTTCCATTGCAAGCTCGTTATATTTTCAATAAAATAAGAAAAAAGTCCGTGTGCGTAAAATATACCGCGAAAGGCTGACTCATTTCAAGCATAGGTGATCCGTAGCACCATAATTGCGGATTCCGTCAGGTGCGTTGCCCGCTACAGGATCAGCATCAATAGAGGCCTCAACTTTGTTCGGTTTCCTCATTCTCCCCAAGCTTTTTAAAAATAGTTCCTAGCATAACCTGGATAGACAATGGCTCCCCTTCATTTTCTGGCGCCGCACGCTCCCGCAGCAAGTAGTCCACAACAGCCCCAGTCCTCTGGTTGAGCTCATAGAAAATTTCCAGAAGACGGGTAACATGATCAAAATCCTCTTTGGACAGCCTGAGGCTCTCTTGCAGAGACCTGACCTCTTGCTCAAGCTTCGCGTATGCCTGTTCGGCTCGAAGGGCTCTCGAGTCAAGCCTTGCCACGGTACGGAGAATACCCTGTCATGGTTAGAGAATGCTTCCACAGAGTATGGAGGGCATTGCATTTACCTGATCGTCCATCTTCATGTTCGTGATTACCAAGCGTGACGCTGCGTTTAAAGAGAGCGTAGGAAAGATAGTGGTACAGTGGCACTCAGTGTTTTTCCAGAGTGCCGATTGCATTAAATATGGCTATATGTATCTGTCCGGTGGAACATCAAGATCTAATCCGAATGAGCCTGTGGGGACTCCTCCGAACGATTGGTTGAAGAAAATATTCTTTCTCTGTACGTGATTCTTGCAGCCTCCATCTACTACGAAGAACTAGAAGTCAGTGAGCATCACTCTTTTGAGGGGGTCTTTCCAGAGGTAAAGCTTGAATGATCTCAGAGTTGTGGTGAACTAGGAAATACCTCGGTGAAGGGATATAACGCCCTATTGTGAGTCCATCGTACATTATCCGCCAGCTTTGACCAATTCACCTGCCTGAGAAGTTTGCGTTCTCTGACATAGTTACGCCTTTAACGTCTCCTTGGACAACGACAAACATTAGAATAAGCGGAGAGTGATGCGCAAGAGTGGCGAACAAGAGTGGTGAACAAGAGTGGTGAACAAGAGTGGTGAACAAGAGTGGTGAACAAGAGTGGTGAACAAGAGTGGTGAACACGAGTGGTGAACAAGAGTGGTTTCAAGGCAGGTACAGAGCTGTCAATGTATGAGAGTTTGTGATAACCACAATCAAGCAGTACTACTTGATGCAAATCGAATTTAGCTCTCTGTTTCAACTACTTTGGCATCTGCTTTCAACAATCAATTTGAGCTTGCTGCGGCTCACCTAAATTTGTGGACGGACCTTCATTTCTTTTATAATGCCGTTGGGTCCAAAATAATAAGTCTCGTCATCTCTCGACCTGTCGGTTTTGCTCGGACTGCCGTTAGTGCATCCCCCTGTTTAATATATATCTATTCCAGCCATTGCTACACTAGCACAGGAGACGGATGAGATATTTTGGCCCGTACGGGGCACCTGCGGTCTGAACACTGGCGATGTAGGCCTCGAAGACGGAGGGCTACAGCGCCGTGAGGCCTGCAGGCGGGCCCGTGGCACTCCATATATTTTAGGAGGAAAAGTAGCTATGCGGGAACATACGTGATAAATACATGAGAGGGTTCCGCGGTGGGCGGGAAGAAACCGTCGTGGAGAGAGCCCGGCGCTCCCTCGAAATGGAGATATTCTTTTCGAGGGAGGGGAAGGCCAGGCGATATTTGTGTGCGATGTCTAGCGCGGAATATCGTGATCCCGACGCAAGGGGCTCTCACGCAACAGTCCCGAATAGAACCTATCATTTATTCACTCCAACACTGCTAGAGGAGAACAACGAGCCGTCACACGGTTCCACATATAAGGCCCGAAAGAGCCGCACAGTAACATCACATAATACCAAGGGCGACTAGAATCGCACGACGTAAATATCTATCAACAGTATTTGCGCAGAATCAAGTAAAGCCGTCCAAGCAGTAAGTGAACCAAAGCAGATTTAACCGCCCAAGACTAGGGCCTCCACTCTCCATAACGCCTTACTACTAGCCTACCACATCATCTTACTAGAAAAATTTGAAGTTCAAAACTCATAGTGTAGAAAAATATTCAACGGTGAAGGTGAGTTTGGGTGGGGGCGAGTGGGCCCGGTAGTCCGGACATGCTAAGGGGAGGAACCGTTGAAGCAAGCCCCTTTCAACAGTAGAGATTCACCGTGCACTGGTCGGAGATAAAGCACCGGAATACTCAAGAATTTGCTAGAATTGCACATTAGGGAATTCCGGTAGAATTAGATAGTTTGCGAGATGCGTGACTGTAGGGTTGGTGAATAGAGAGGGTTGGTGAGAGAGGGTTGGTGACTAGAGGTAGAAGCAACAACCGGCACGAACTCGAGCGCTTACCAGAGCGGACAGTACTAGCTTTGCCCCTAGCGTATCAGAAAATCCACTCTAATCCGAACAATTAATGTGGTTGCTTTCTTGCTGCCCCTGAACTTCGCCCTAGGCCGGTCGGAAGCCCGTCTCTACTGTATATCAACCGGATAACCGAGGACAGATTGCCAATCGAGTATCGCTACAACTCCTAAGCGTCAATTATCCTAGTCGCAGATGGCAAATAGCAGTAACGAGAAGCGCTCTACATGGAGGAGACAGTGTCGAGATGCCCTTGCTACCCATATCTGTAAGTTTGCGGCGTCTTGACTGGGCCTCACACTGACCCCTTGACCGCAGATGATCGCCTTGGCGTTGTGGTCGACCCGGCCCAGGTTCGACTCCAACCGTCTCCGGATGATGGATATGCATGGTCTATCGCGGAACCAATGGCCTTCTTGCTGAAATCACCTCTCAGCAGTAGCAGCGTGAAAAACTTACAAATAATCTGCAAAGAACTTGGCCACTCACTAGAAGCAACTACGCCTACCGACGGGTTTCAAACAAGGACTGAGACGAATCACACTAGGGGAGACGTACGTTAAGTATTTCCACTCTGGCTATTCTGCTACTAACGGATTCGGAGTCGCAGACCCTCAATAGAGACCAGGAAGTGAATAGCTCCTTCACCTCGAGAATACGCGATCTTGAGTCTGCTAATAGTGAGCTCCACGATGAGCTGGACTGTCTGCGGACGACGCTTGAAGAGTCCAAAAGCGAGAGAGAAGACCTGCAAGTTCGGATAAGTGACCTCGAAAACGAAATAGAGACAATGCGGTCTCAAAATCGCTCAATGAAGGGTGATTTGACCCGTACCGCCAATGTTCTCTCGAATGCTCTCCAATTATTGCAGGTATACCAAGAAGAAATCTAACGGGAGATTCGATTTATGTGAGCGCCAGAAGAACATGAGTTGCTATAGCGCGTCCCGACTAGTCGCTAGAGATTGGAAGTCGAGCTATGCTCTCAGACTCGCTTGAAATTTGCGTGCGTGCTTAAAATATCTACACCGCGATATGGCTTTCACGTCCTCTATTAGCATCCTCCTTGTAAAATCCTCCAACCTACTATAGTAACTGAAAGCCTTGCCATTGAACGATAGCAAGATCCATACTTTTGCAATCCTAACTGTGATAGCGACGTTCATAGTGTTTAAGACTCCACTCGGTTTTGAAAATTCTCCGACAATCAGGTTGTAGACACCAAAATAAGCCCTGCTCAGTGAAGCGAGAATCTAGCGATGAGAATTGCTGAGAAGGTGTTGGAGCGAAGCCAAAGCTCTGTCTGTGGTCCCCCGCGGTAGACATGGCAAGGCTGGGACGACCTGTATCTGCGACTATACGGCTATGGGACGAATAAGTTGCCACATGATGCACAGTAAGAGAAGGCCCGGGCAGGGGCAATGTGCGTCCATCCGCTCTCACTGTATGGTTCATGTTGATGACTGGAGATAGGTCCGGTATCGGCAATGTTGGTAGTACTGATAGACCCATCAAACAATCCGTATGGCCCAAAGCTTCTCCTGGGACCGACCGATAGCCTGCCCAGCATGACAGTGCCTTTTTTTCATCCGAGTTACCTCCAGGATACCCCAGAAACACCAAGTGCTATACATTCCTCGTGGATTCAGTGGTTACAAACGATTGTCAGCGTACGGGAAACCCTGAGGCTTATCGCCAAGGATGGTCAGAGTCTCTCTTCCACCTGGGACTACCTGAATAAACACCGACCACAGAAGCTGCTTGGGTTTTTGAGATATGCCTGGGGAGATGAAGGTGATCTCATCAACGAAAACGAGTCATTAAGGCAAGCTCTTCAAGAAACAGATGCCAGCCGGCTCTGTGACGTCGACCTCCCAGGAGAATGTCGGCTTCATGAGGCATACCTTCCATTTCTGAATCTCACCCATCAATGCGCTCAGTTTGTAGACAGCGAAGCTGTCTTTCCATTCTTACACTTGGAGGGAGATTCAACCGTGGAGCAATCAATTTCAAATTGGCTTTTCCTTCACACCTCTCTTGGTGTGGGAAAAGACGAAGATCTTGACTTTTTACTCGACATCTTGAAGTGGTTGAAAACTTCAGACCCTGATGCAAGTCGTATCAGTGACTTTGAGCATATTTTCAGCCTCTATAGTGCCATACATTCCAAGTTAGTTGGCACCAGAGACAAAGTGGTGTTGAGAGAGCGCATCAGGTATGTGCGCACATCAACCAACACTATTGATAAGACTCCTCCTAATTTTTCACATCAGGTCATTTTTCCAAAGTGATACCTACATATTTGTTCCTCAATTTGCTGAGGCTAGCATCTCGAGTGCAACCTGGACCAAACCCGAGCTTTGTCTCTGGCGAGCACCCCAGAATTTAATCAGCAGATATCCAATTGAGCCAATTTACCAGCACTGTGTCGTTGATGAGACCCAACTATCATATATTTCGGTTGTTCTGATTTTCCAATAGGCCCCGATGTCCTTCTGCCGTCCATGGCTGATGGTCCATCTCGGATGATTTGTAGTCCTGCAGGGGACAAGGTAGGTCAAGGACTCCTTCGTTGGGATAAACAGGGGAGTCAAAGGAGTTCCGGTCATAAGAAACAATAACGGAGTCACCGATCAAGTGATACGAGCTCTCACACTTGCTTTGGGGGCAGTCCTTCAGCTCAGGCAGCTTTGTATCTGGAGCCTTGGCCTCTTGTCTGAGCTCGCTTAGCCAGCATGATAAGTTTACTCTTCCTTGGAGCTCGCGGCAGCCACAAATAGTAGCTAGGAAATATGCCTTCTCTTCAATCATCACATCGCTCACTTGCAACCCTTGTCGCTGTCTTTTCCTCGTCTATTTTAGAACTGTCTTCCTAATACTGGGGGCTTTACGCTTCGTCGTTCGAGAAAGCCCTTTATTTTCACGGCGGAGGCTGAGATATTTTTCTCTTCGACTCAAGATTTTCGAGACCGTGCTACAGCTACAGCATTATTTTAGGAAAGAGCATAAAAGGGGGCATGAATAACGAGTAACAACTGACGTTCTATCCACATCGAACACTTCTGTTCAAACAGAGAGGTCAGTAAACCCATTAGTCGGATTAAATGTAGAGGTCAGGAGTGTTAGGCCTACTACCGATAGCAGTATTCGTTGCACGGTGCTTTTCATAGTATGAACAAATCTGACGTCGGTCGTCATCGCTGAGCGTTCGTCGCGGCTTTTTAGTGGACAAAGAAGAAGAGTGGACAAGCTGCTCTGATTTTATTGAGCCTCGTTGAAGCTGCGGCATGCAGTACCAGGAATACACCGGCGTTGCTAATGAAGTCGACGGGTACAATGGCGTTGTTAACCCCCCATGCGTGATGATATTCGAGGCTAAAGTGTAGTCGAGGTCGTTATATTTTGGGACCGAGATCGAGTGCTCTGCATAGCTCACACTCTCCTCGAGACATTGCCAAGATAGAACATAATCATGCGAGACTTGTTGGACTTTGGTTCCTGTTGCAGGCAGGTCTTCCATGGAGTGGACTTGAACGGACGCCATGCTAGAGCCTTGACGAGGTAGAAATAGAAATTTGGAGGGTGTAGGGAGAGGAATAACAGCCGCCTCGGGAGGGTCAGTTAACCGAGTGTCCCGGCCAGATGTTCGGCCACAGGTAAAGTTCATGCCTAGTCAGAGTCACACAAACAATGTTGTCGGCTACGCAAAATAATCCCGGCAGCTCCAGGATCCAGACCTGCATTAGCACCAAACTAGAAAGGTAGCACAGCCGAAGCATGGCGGGAAAAGTACGGTGGAACAAGAAGCTGCGGAGGACCGGAGGCCCGTGCGGTCGCCAGCGTTTTGAGGCGTGACCGTTGGTTTCAGACAATCCCCGGAACTCCTACTGCTCGCAACCCAAAAACAAGAGTTTTCATTCTGCGAAATCTATTGTACTGAAATGTTCTGTAATGGTCAGACTCCTAGGAACCATATTGTGGAGGCTGATCGTCGAGTGGGGCCCACGCGACTAGACTGTGCGAACGCTGATCTCGTAGTCGCAGCCTTAACTGCTTAATGCCAATCCAGCGATTCTGGACTTCCCGCCGGTTAGTGATTTCTCACTGACTCGATGCGTTTGGACCTACTTTGAAAAGTACTACAGTCCAGGGGGTGCTTATACCCCAGATTACTCCTGCATGTGATTCGAGATTTCTTGGCGTGGAGCTTGCGCGTATATATTTTTGTACCCATGCCGTATCATGCATTGTCCTCAACGCTATCTTTTAATCGAAATGGCCACCACCGTACCGATTCACAGCGGAGACAAAGGTATGTCCATGCCATGTACTTATGGCATTTCGTCTTTCTCCCATAATATGATGAGCTAATATGTCATCCCCTTTAGGTGTCAGAAACATACCTTCATGTTCATCTTTGAGCTCAGAACAGACACTGGTGGACGACTCTACGGTATCCCCACATAAGCAAATCGCCGGGAATGAAGAAAGCTTGCAGGACAAAGCAATATGTTGGCGACCTAAGAAGCTCTTGGATCAAAGACACAGGCCGCATTCACTTTTCTTCAAATATTGTCTCTTCAACGAGGAATATGCCCAATTGAATGGATTGGAACCGCCTTCCCAACGACACGGTTTACCAGACTCAAAGTTCAGGGAGCTCAGTCGGTCTCAGATTTTGGAAGAGGCCCCCAGGACAATTGCAAGGAAGCTCTCCGAAAGCAGCTTGGAAGAGTTCAGGAAGGTTCCCTATAACGAGTTTATACGGGGAGCCTTTCTTGAAGCTTTTGGCATTTCATCGGACTTCATTGACTCCTTCTTTTTCAAATACAAACACCTAGAGGCGAGAATGTATTCCATCTTTATCGGAGCACCAGTCAAACGGTTATCTGATATCTTGAAAGTAAGCCATCTTTGCTCTCGTTGCCCAATCTGCCCTGAAATGAAGTATTCTGATAGCATGCAGGAACTCAAAGAACACGAGGCTGACCCTTTCGTGTACGCCGCAATTGAACACGCCTTGGAAAGAGTGAACTCACGAAGAAAAGGACGGGTCGGCTTAAGATACGTCAAGTCACAAGATCTTACGCAAAGTCTTGATACGCAACTAAGGAAATCACTCCATCTTATCGCAAAGCCCTTCACAGAGCTCCTGTCCAAGCCCGACACCGCCCAAAATATTCTGGAAGAGCTCGAGGTTTTGCGGACTCGCTTCTATAACTTCTACATGTCTCTCAATGTCGACTGGAGTTGCCCACTGGATACCAAAAACGACCTGTTAGAGCAAATTCGATGGGTGGATATCCCCACTATGGCCAGAGCTATCTCCAAAAAGGCCAAAGCTTTATTTTCCGAGTACCTTCGGTCTGCTTTTACAAGAGAGGGTGACGAGGCGCGGTCTATCCTGAACAAGGAATGGGACCTTCTTAGCAAAGGAGTGAAGGAGATTGTGGCTGCGAACATCGGTCTCTGTTCTCAGGTTGACACCCTTGCGAACGTGAGCTAGAGCATTGCCCCTAACTATGGATATTGTTGTTGGTTTCTAACATTTCTGACAGTGTTTATACCGTTTTCGCAATTATTATTCCCTGACAGCTGTCATCCAGGGTATCCAAGCAAGTGGCTACAGGACTGTGGCCCTAGAAACTTTCGGCTACCTTCTCAATCCAAAGGACGATTACAGACATTACCTAATGGAAATGAACATGGAGGGCGCACTGCATTTCCTCTTCCCTGTCCTACTTCAATATCAACGAGGCGAGCCAATGTTCACAGAGATGGCCATTGGTGCATTCAAATTCTACACCTTGGACGCTTATCAGTCAACACCTGGAATGCAATTCAGCCCATTGGATATTGCAACAGCTGCTACGAAGGCTACCTGCTCCACGGGTTACAAGAAGCCATCACTTGATTGTCCTTTTGTCAGTTGCTTCTTTGTTGGCTTCGGGTCTTAGACTGTACTTCCTGTTCCTTGCTGTATTATACTATTGCATTTCTATTGAGCATAATTCGAACCCAAAGTACAGTGACTCCCCACTGAGACGTATGCAGCCAACTAGGTTATACCCAATGTTTACTTTGCCAAGATGTAGTCAGGTCGAGGCAAGTGGTAAGATTTTAGGCTAACAAATCCTCAAATTCACGACCGAATCCCCCACTACAATAGATAATATCCTCGTAACTAGTGTAGTGGGGGATTCGGTTGCATGTACTTAAAGGTGGATGTTAGGTAGTTAGTGAGAGATGCCTGATAGCCTTACCGCCTAGGGAGGTTATCTAAGGCCTAGGCTACGGGACCCTTGGGAGCATCATCATCGTGCTTGATCAACAGTTTGAAGAGAGGATTCAGGACGGTCTTTACAGTCAGATTCCTTACACTTGCAATGTCACACTCCTTTTGATTCCTGCCCTTGGTTCCTGATATCGGATTACACGATTACCTTGGAGGATTCCGGGACTTGCTTGCTTGTGGTTTTGGTTTGGTTCCTCTATGACTCGACCTGTCTGGTGAGATCAGACTGCCTTGAGCATTCCCCTCTTCACTACATATAAAGATCAATTGAACTCTATAAAAAAGGGCCTTTTAAATAAGAGAAAATTGAAGACCCTCCTATTCAAAAGATTCCTTAGATGTGATACAATTAAAGAACCCTCTAGCTATATCTTTATAAGCTAACAGGCTTATTTAACAAATTTAATCTATAATAAGGGCTATAAAAATTACAATCCTTCCCTAATCCTAATAAACCCCTCTCAGAAAATTCCCTATCCAAATGATCTAACAGAGGACAACGTATTCGACTAGGGCGCCTATACCAAAATAATAGGAAAGATCGGTTAGCTCTTAATCAAAATGCGCCCGGATATTATAGCGACCGTATCAAAATTACAACGCCGCAAGACACACCCAAGAAAAGATAATATAGCAGCATACAAAATTTTGTTGTAATACCTTGCAGGCACCGCAAATTTAGCAATCCAATTTAGAAGAGAACCCTCAAAGGGTCTAGAAGGATTTGTCGACTTATTATATACTAATACGGAGGATAGAAAATCTACCGAAGCATACATTTAGTTCTTTGCTAGTGCCCCAATACCATAGAGCTCAAAAAGACAAGACATCGTAGCAGCCTTATCAACTATAGCCGAGTACTGTGCCCTTGCGACCGCAGCGAAAGAAGGACTTTACCTTGCCAAAATTGCTACGGACCTTTTACTTATGCCTCCATTAAACCAAGATAAAGACTTCGACAAAAACATTCAAATCGCCCTATTCTGTGATTCCGATAATGCCATCACGACCGTCATAAACCCCAAAGTCAGCCCAAAATTATCCTGGATCAGCACGAGATACCATCTAATCAGGGATCTCATTAAAAAGAACCTCATCCGGTTAATCAGTATCCCGAGCAAAGACAATGCCGCTAACATGCTCACCAAAACCAAGCCCAATAGGATTTTTCAAGATGACCGTGCCAAATTATTGCACATGAAAAATCCTAACTAACCCTTTCTTTTCCCCATTTACCATATCACACCATCATGTATGCAGAATTTTCGACATTGCTACTAGTCCTAGGGGGGTGTGAGAGAGTTTGCCCTCTCCAGATGTTGCTAGGCCCAGCAGCAGTCATATGCCTTGAGGGTTTTTCTCCCGCTCGTGGGTTTTCCCTCTCTCTTCTTCCTTCCTAAGATAGACTTCCCAATCCCAGTTGTCTCGCCTCCAGATTGCTTCCTTGCCTTGTAGACCTGTAGGTCTATCAAATATCCTCCAAACTCGTATCCCAGCCACTTTCTGAGCCTAAGCCTAGGCGGAAGACACAAGGATCCTATTAGCAATTTGTTGTATCACAATGTGAGATGAGTAGTTTTACCTGCTAGTGACACGGCTGGCCACAGATTGGACATTCGGCCTGTGTGCTTGACACCGAAGCACCGCAGTTCTTGCACGGGCTGATTTCAGATGGCATTTTGAATGAACTTGCACTGACTAGAATGCATTAAATCAGTTAGCTAGCACGCATAATAAAACCAAAATTAACCCACAATTGAAATGTAATGAAGATATTTGTACGTTGGATAGTAAAGATAGGCAAAATTAATCAATTACGAAGAGTGCAAGGTGCCTTTTTATAAATCTTTATAGATGCGTCTGTGTTAATTGTGAGGTTTGGATGACCTGTGTTCGAAGGTAGATTTGTGGTATAGGGGCTAGTGATCGAGTCAGGAAAGAGGGGAACCCCGCACCCTCTTTCTTGTCCGTGCGAAATATTATGCAACGCTCACTGGTCGACATCACAGCTGTTCTCTCCTTCGAGGGAGAGAGCACGGCCTAATACAAGGATTAGCGCATAGCATAGGACAGGACAACACGGCACGGTGTAGCACAATACGGTACGGCATAGAGCAAAACATAACACGACACAATATAACACAATATAACGTAATATAATACGACACAACACGATATGACACGATATAACACGACACGACACGATATAATATAATATAATGTAGCATAACATAACACGACACAACACGACACAACACGACACGACACGACATAACACAACACAACTCAACACAACACGCCAGGATATTGTGATATTCTACAACACGGCACTACACTCCCATAATTTCAGTAGCCTATGGTGATCACTTAGCAATGTGGCCAATAATAAGGTGTGAGACGTTATGAGAATCTGAGCTGTATGGTGGAAGTTGAGGAAGGGGTCGTTTATCAATGAGCAAGATGATTTTACTCCAATCGGGAAGTCGCATCGCCTCTTTACATGCATATTAAAATGCAGCCCACCAGGAGCGGGGCTGGTTCTAAACATCTTGCCCAACCTGACCACGCGCGAATCGCGGCACCTCCGAATCCATGTGGTAAGAACTACTGCGAGTCATCGGCCTGTCTAACGCACAAATTTAAAGACGTAAATTCAGTTCAAACAGCAGTGCTGTGGGCAGCAAGTTCTTGAGCAGGCTAGTTTCTGCTACAGACCATACTGCCCTCTCCCGCAGCAATGACATCGCTAAAATCAATGGAGCTAGATCCCTTCATATTGCCATATTGCCTTACCAAGTCTCCCTTGCTTTTATCCCAACCTAGGAATAGAAAACCAAGTAACTCATCTGAAATGGACCTGGGCCGGTTCAGGGTGAATCACTGCTGAAGACATGGTAACTTCATTTGATACCTCGTGCTACGGTGGAAGAACTTTCACTATCATACTAAGCATCGCATCATACCTTAAGGTACATTAATTATAGGAGCAATGACCCGGGGCACTGGGCGGCGGAGGGCATCGCCTGCGTAAACTGAGGGCCGTGTTCGGGCATGGACGGCTGACGGATGGCTTTCTGGAGATCGGTAACGATGCGCTCCAGCTGCTCCAGACGGCGATCCTTCTTCTGCATCTCACGACGCAGTCGCTTGACTTCGTTGCGGAGATCGTCGCAATTCTCATCGGAATCTAGAGCTCGCCGTTAGGCGAACCTTGTTTGCGCTTGAGACTAGGGTTGGCGCGCTCCCCTGGCATATCCATAAGATTGGAGGTTGTTAAACCATCATCCGTGTGCATGTGGCGACGGCGCAAGTGCTCTCGAAGATTTTCCCGACGCGTGAATCCGTTGCCAGTGCTGCGATTGCAATCGGTATAGGGACACATCAAGGGCTCCTTGGTGTCGTTATTCTTCTTGTGAACCTCACGCTGGTGGTGTAAGAGGCCGCCAGAGTAGGTAAGGCCCTGAATCTTGTCGCAACCAGGTTCGTAGCACTTGTAAGGCCGATCGTGTTTATCCATATGTTTTCTGGTAATGACGAGTTAGTATGGAGAAGACCCAGTGAAGAACGCGTCGAAAAGGAACTGAATTAACTTACTTCCATTCACAAGGACGGCGGAAAGTAGGCGGCGCAGCCTGACAGTCGGTGTGGTCGCAATAGATTTGGCCTTCAGTGTTCTTGGGAGGATCGCGAGGGTGTCGGACAGAGAGGTGTGGGCGTGCGCTCTCCATGCTACCATAACCGAGGGCAGTAGCTTGTTCGTTGATTCTGGCAATTGAGAAGAGAGATTCCGGCGCTGGGGCGAGAGCAGAGGCAACAGCTACCACGTGCGAAACTTCAATCACTTAGCTTCAATTCGCGGACCACAATGGGGGAGGCGGGAAATAAGGCAGAAACAATTCCTTAGGATCTGGGAAAGAGAAGATATGATCTCACGACATAACGCTAATGTACATCTACGGTGACGGTTTTCGGAGCATTCCTCACGGCCGCGAACTGTCATCAGGAATGAATGACGGACTAGCAAACAGTATATGCTAACTTCGCTTATTTGAAGACATAAGCTCACCACGGCGTAAAATGCTATTATTATTCGCACAGATCTGCCAGCCAGCGGGTTTGTAGTGACTGTGTTCAACGCACAGGGGCCCATCGATATGCTTCTGGGACAGTTTGCCAGGGACTTTGGCGAGCGGGCTCAAGAAAATGCGAAGATGGAATGGGACTCAAAAAAGTTCAACCAGATATCACAATTGACCTCTAAAGGAACGTTTGATGAAAGGATCTAGCGAACGACAAAGTATACAGCAAATTTGAATGGTAACTGACTGATGATCAAGATTTCCGTGAAAGACATAATCTCCGATATATAACCTATCAGAAGGTGCACAAACGTCCAAGGACGTATCATGTGCAGCTGTTAGCTTCTGGAAACAAATTTGTAGCGGCGTCCCTCTAAAGATCACTTACCAGGAACCTAGCCTCCAAGTGCCTAGCAGTCTTTTACATTATACGAACCATTTTCTGCTAGTACTAATGCTTATTCATCTGCGAAATATATAAACTAAATGTAATTCCGGTGCTGGTAAAATGGCAGCCGTCCCCTGCGTCGCGCTAACCGTCCCATGGAGTAAGAGGGTTGCTATCGGGTACAACAGCTATATGTGCTGAGACGGCTGGTTCCAGCCTGGTCGGCGCAGACTTCGATCCCAAGAGTAGCTCGCAACCGTACCGTTGCTATGCTAAGCCTTACCCGGGCTCGGGTCCTTTTGAGTATCTTGCAGGATGTGCCCGAGTGTGCGACAAGTGAGTCACTAAGTGTTACCACGATGTGAGCAAAGACCCATGCGGGCGCGTTGTGGGAGATTGGACGAGGCCCGGTACCCGGTCGCAGTAAGACCAGTTGCACAGGGACCGGGGGCTGGTCCCAGGAAGACCGAGGCAACGCGTGCGAGGCGTTGTTACGGGTTAGAATAGGCCCGGTGGCTGGTCGCAGGAAGACCAGGGGTAGGGCGTGCTGGTGCCCGGGTTGTGGCTTGGGCTAGGCCCGGTGGCTGGCCGCACAGGGCCCGGGTTCTGGTCCCAGGAGGACCTGGGGCAGGGCGTGAGAGTCGTATCTGCATACGTATATTATCTGTATGCTGTAGGATACTCTTTGATGTGTCCGGTATTAGTAGCAGTAGTATCTTATACTACTATTATTTGCTGATCTCGCTGCATTCCGCAGGATCTTGATGTTGGTGGGTGCTGGCGTCACGGCCCTCCAGCTCTCTCCACTGCTTGCGTCTTTTTCTTTGTTGACTTCGCTCCCCCCTCTCACTAACTATTACTTTTCTACGGCGACATTTTCTACGGCCATTAGCGAGACCTTCGCTAGCAAGACCCTCACCAACCAACACCACAATGGAGGCACCCGAATCTGCCCAGCGGAAGAAACCACGGTACAACAACGAACAAGGCCGGTCGCAGGAAAGGCGCAAGCGCAAGCGTGGTGTGGAAGATCCCCCGAAGTACCCTCACTGGGGTGAGGTGGGCTTGAGGCCCTTCCTCGGGGTGCGAGAAGGCCAGACAGATGAATTGGGCGCGTCCGAGATGTATCGCTTCGTTTGTCGTTTGGACGGCGCTGCCCGGTGGGCAATGACATTCGAACAGATGAAGGCGGACCTGATCCGGGACCTCACGGAAGCCCCAAAGTTCGGCAGGCTGATAGCCCAGAGCAAGATTCCGCGATTGTTGCCACTGCGCCAGCCCGACGTGATTCTCGTGGATGATGAGACCCTGGAAGGATGGCTGCGCAAGAAGTTCCCGATGCCGCTGCTGTACCGCGCCGAGATAGGGGGAAAGTCTCCCGCTCTCAAAGGAATGACCTGGGAGCGCTTCTGGAAGGCTCAACTCGATGAGGTCCCAGATGCAACGGTCGGTGTCTACGACTACTCACACCCGGATCCGCAAGACAGGATCACGGACTGGTCAGTCCGGCAGATCCACGAGTATTGGAAGCGTCCAGCGGGCGAGCGGGGTGCGATCAACGTGCTGGATCTCGAGAATGCCGACGGCGACTTCTGCCCCATTGCGATAGTGTCCCAGGACGTTGCGCAAAAAGCCCTTCGCCGGAAGCTACGCACTGCGGGCAGGTCGGATTCGCGCTGGGAAAGTCACCGAAAGGAATTCTTCCTCCTGAGTGCGGCGAACGCGGTGTCCGCGATCCACGTCGACAACGGAGGCCTGCTGACGTGGGTACTAATCCTCCAAGGCCGGAAGATCTGGTACTAGCCGCGAACCGTGATGGAGGGACTTGGGCAGGCTTTTGCGGAGGCGGGGGCCCAATACGTGGAGGCCTGCAAGGACGACGGCTGGGTGAAGGTGGAGCTGAAGATGGGGGACATACTGTAGGTACAAAACGCCGGCAGAGAGGAAGGCGGCTAATTCCGGATTCTAGTATCATGCCTCCGAGTTGGCCGCACGCCGTGTTCACCCCGGAGGACTGCCTCGCAGTTGGGGGCCACTTCTACACGGTGTCGCACCTGGGCTCAACGCTCGCCGGTCTCAGCAGGCAAGAGCGCTACCCGGAAATGTGCAACGAGTCTCTCGAGCCGGCGACCTACGAGACTCTCGCAGTGATCTTTGACTGCGGCCTGTACGATGCGAACGACCACGTGGGGATCCTGTCGACCGCTGGGTCGTTCGTGCACAACTGGGACCTAATGTCCCAGGCGAGGGCGATAGAAGCGGCAGGCATCGACTCGCCAAAGGACGACCCGCGAGAACACATCCTCGCGCATCGCGATCACCTTGTAAAGCCCTACTCTGCGGATGTGTTAGAAAAACCGATCGACGCTCGGGGGCGCCTCGCGAATGCCTTGGCTAGGGTGAGGGAGCGCATGCGCCAGGCGATAGATGCCTTACCGTAGGTAGCGCTTGCGATGTGCGCCTGGAGGTGTGAAGAGGACGATGGCGGTGGTGTATCTAGAGCCTAGTTAATAAATCCCCCTCTGGGAACTGCGACCTGACTTTGAATGGGGCACCTGATTGGTATACTGACTTGTAGAAGGTCGCCGTTTAATCGCGCCTGGTCGGCGGGCTTGCGTAGAGGGGCATATAAGCACCTAGAGCGCCAGGTTGATAGCAGCGGTCTACTACACTGGCGATTTGATCCTCCCAATAAAGACTACGGTAGAGGAGAGTCCCAATTTGGATTCCTCGCTGAACGAAGAAGCCACAGTCTGGGTCCTCAAGAGTCAGTTCAAGGTCTAGGTGATTTTCCAAGCCACCTGCCAGACTTTCCGGAAATCTGCTTTGTATTCCTCGTCGGTACACTAGCACATGATTACAACCACTTGCAGTATTTTCTTGCTGCCGCTTCCCGAGGCCCAAGAATTACGGGAGGCTCGTCAGGTATATATCCGGGCAGGGACGAAGTAACCGTGGACCCCTCTCCCGGTTCGTGCTGGCAGAACATTGATAATGGTTGGAGGATACACACACACACACAAAATTCATTAACGCCCGGCGGCTGAGCCGAAAGGGCAACTAAAACTGATCTATCAATACAGGTCCTATATACATATGCCGTATCTTCTTCGAGCCCATACATGGATACTTTCAGTATATGTCCTCTCAACCGTAAATATCATAGGGATTCCTGTGGGTTAGTAATTTTGTTAGTAGACTGGCTTGAAGGCGTTTCTTCAAGTGTTCAACAACCTTACTTCGGCAATTGAAGCGCTTCCACCATCTTTGGCACAAGGTGGTAGGTGTAGGTTGCTGAGGGGGAGGGTGTCATTATGTTGGTCGACGTAGTCAGGTGGCGTCGAGTCGGACAAATTGAGCTCCTGATAACGTAAGATTTGGCCTAAGGCAGCGGGACGATATGTATCAAGCGCACAGTCCGGATCACTTCCAGGCTACAGTTAGCCTAGTGGAAACTACGGGGACTGATTTACTGTTCGAGGATTTTTAAGAGAATATTTGGTGGATAACTTTGCTCAAACAAGTTACAATTCATGAGAAGCTAATCATAAATGCCCTCATAAACGATACAAAGTAGGCGATCTCCTGTCTGGTGGCATAAGAGATCCTCGATGCATTCATTCTAGATTAGATTTTTGGAGACCAACCGCAACATTGCTCAATCTACCCCTGATTCCGCCACATCTCGACTTAGATGATTGGATGGGAGAGGGACAGTAGACAGACGACACGAGAAATACTCTTGGCGCTATGTTTAAATAGAGGTTTGAGAAAATACCGTATTTTTTCTGTTATATTATTCCCAAATTCTTACATATTGACGAGTTGTAAACTAGGATCACTAAACCCGGTAATTTTGGGAATACCTATAAGTATGTACCGCAAGCATGATCAGACTAGATGGCCTCACTTAAACATGAATATAAATGAACTCGCAGTGACCAGCAGGCACCGTATAACACTACGCATTTCAGTAGGCGCTAAAATCTACTACAGGCGGTCGGCGAAGTGGACCCCCGGGTGTTCTAAAACTTTGCGTAGTCTCTGTACATGACGTGTTGTATCATCAGCGATAAAGGCCCAAGGAGTTCGGACAAACCATATATCCGGCTCTTCAATTAATTACTCACATGAACGCGGGGCTTCATCCCACCTTTCTCCACGTCGAGCACTCATGTCGGTTTCTCGTCAATGTTTTCAAAACAATAACCTGTCACCTACTTCTCTCACTCCAGGTGAGCAGCCCCGACCAAACACCTTCCCTTCATTGACGTTTGTTTATTCAACAATCGCAGGTATCCATCCCATCGCCGAGAATAACCCCCACTTTCAAACCAAAATATTTCTGGTTGGAAATCAACTTGACAAGTCTGAGTTCGCCATTTGTTATATTAACGATATCACGCTTCTCTCTATCCCGGAAGACATAAATCCTGACCTTCGGTCGCGACAGTGAGTTCGTCAGACCCCTGAATAAGTGCTCACTATGTACTCACGCCTTCTCGAAGTCATCAATAGCCCTTAATACCATTAAATACTCAATTCCTACCCACTCGTTTATGATGGCTGCCACTGAATATGAAGATGGCGGCATTCGAGTCGATGACATTGCCAATAACAACGCGAAGCTGGAAGAAAAGGCCACGCAAGAAGTATGACCGCATACCGGGCTACTATTCTGGGATTATGCTAATGATCATCCAGACGGGGGAGGATGTATATATTGACAAGGAAGACACCAAAGTCAGGGAGCTGTTATCCTCAGAAAGTGTGCGCGCTGTTCTTCTACGGAAGCAAAGCCAGCCCGGATGCGCCAGAGTCGAACCTGATGAAAAGGAAGCGAACGAAAAACCCTCGAAATACACTCTGACGGAAAAATTGGATGGAACTGTCCTTGTTGTTGCAAAGCAGAAGGAGAGTATCATTCTATTAGGTAACATCACTGTGCGATGTTTCCGTCGGCGCCCATGAGCCATAAATGTATTGTATCAGATCTGCGGCAAGAATTTGTGTCAATTGTACCTTCGCGCTCAGTCCGATTTTTGAATTTATTTTGATGTCAATATATGGAGAAGCCCCCACCCAAGGTACAATCAGTTGCAGATATCGCAATGTCGGACAACTGCATCGATAATACTCGAGATGCGCGAGTATATCCGTGATCCGAAAGGGGTAAGAATGGGAAGTTCCTGATTGAAATCGCTGGATCCAGCTGATGAGTTGCCCGATGTCTAGTTCAAAGACAGACTGAGGTGATTGGTCTTTCAGTATACACAGTTGTAGACCAGGAACATCAGCTGCTTCGAATATTAGAGGGTCATGTGTATTTTCGGGCGTTGAATTTGCCCCTTGAAGCTGATTATCCACTTCTCAAAGGTTAGATAGCTCTGGATGATGAGGTACAGAGTTAACGTACATATAACGCTGTTCGCCGCGTCTAGTAGAACTTCATTGCCAACAAAGCTTTGCGCAGATGACTCCGTGGATTTGTATTGGTCTTCGATCGGAGTGAGCCTGTGAGAATCAAGGTCACGTCCCTCTGATATAGTGTCTGCACAAACTAATCAGCAAGAGTTGTACCTAATATGCCAGTAGTCATAGTCCCCAGGTACCTTCTCCGGGGAGATTGTCACCTCCAACTGATCCCTGAGGGTCTTGTGATTGAAAATGAATATCTAGCTGCGTTGATTTCGCTAAAGAAGGAATCACCGATTAGCGAATAAGTTCTCATGCAGAGCTTTAGTCCGCTTTAAAACGTGACAGTCTGACTTACGACGCTTAGGCAGCGGCATGCCACTGTCATCGAAGGTTTCCGAACGCTTATGCCCACTTGTGAGACTTAACTCCGTGCAGTCGTGAGATGTATCTTTTGGAGCTTCAGCTTTTCGTCAAAGTCAGTGAAAATGGGAACCTTAGGTTAGGACAGAGTGGCCTACAATTACTGCCACGTCCCTGGAGAGTTTTATTTGAACTGGTAGTGGGCATGCCGGCCGAAGAGGATGCTGATTTGGCGTCGGGCATATCGAAGGCCAAAAATTGGCGCCGCGACACCGGGTATAATTCTTTTTCACAATATAGCAGGTCGCATATCACCTTCGCAAGACTCAACAGCGAGGCCCTCGCTGTCTTCCTCGTCTCTCCCCACCATTCTTCAAGCCGGTCATAAAAGGAGCCATGAGGGATCGTTGGTAGGCTTGAAATTGCGCACGCGAGTGAAGATACAACAAAGAGACGATTGTCGATTTCCAGAACTCTTTTGGCGAACACTCGAGCACGAAGTCTGGTGGCTCTTCGGGATTTCGATCTTTCGCTCAGTGATTCATCGCTCTCTCTGTATAGGTCTACCCATGTGAGAATATGGCTTGCTTGCTGGGCTGAGAGTTTTTCATGTATTGCAGAATGATGTTTTTCAAGACGGGGCTTGAATTTTGTGTCAAAAAGGGAGCGCGTCTTGGATTCCATGTTTCGATCACTCTGGGAGTGGAAACAAAACCAAGTACGACACGGCACGGCACGGCACGGATCTATATACCGCTTGATCACGTGCAAACGTCGCGTCGTTGAATGTGAATAAAAACATTGTGTAACGTTGGTTGTCCCGTGGCGCGAAAAGCGGACGCGATTTCCATTGATGGTTTAGCGTAAATAACAGGGATGACTAATATGCAGAGGAGGCCTGGGTATTAAGCGGGCAGTGTCTGCCATGCAATTGAATTTTACAATCACACCGTTGATTGAGCACACGCTTCAGTCTTCCTAATTTCCAGAAATTGGATTATTTTATCTCAATGGCCTGCATCAACTACGATAACGGAGCGGTTAGCTGCAAAAACCCCACAACTGCAGAAAATCCCGCATCGTCCAGTGAATGCATTGCGGTAACAGCCGAGAGAGCTTACTATCGTTGCGATCGCTTTTTCATAAAAAGGAGTCTCAGACCGAGTGAATTTCAAACTGGATATAAGGGACTTCACATCCCCCGGCTAGGCAAGGAAAGACTCCGAAATGAGGCAGAGTCGCTGCGGTTCATCCGCCACTCCAGCAACATACCTGTTCCGACCGTCTACGGCGCTTTCGAAGTCGATGACGCTTTCTTTCTGATAACGGATTTTGTTGATGGTGTGGCAATGTCCCGACTATCAGAGGATGACAAGAAGATTGTCATGGAAGAACTCGATCAGCATCGAGCTACGCTGCAACAGATGAGGTCTCATAACATTGGAGGACCTTCGGGTATCTTGATTCCTCCTTACCGGATTATGCGGCATACGACGAACGATATGTGGCCAACATGTCCAAGCGAAACGTCTGAATACGTATTCTGTCACAACGATCTTTCCCAGCAGAACATCATTGTCGATCCCCATAGCCTGAAGATCAACGCGATCATTGACTGGGAGTACGCAGGGTTTTTCCCGAAGTACTTCGAATTCCCTTTCTACAAACGGCTAGGCCCTTCTATCGCAGTTGACGGTGAACAAGATGACGTGCCGAAATTACTCCAATTTCTAGCTGAGGGAGTGTAATGCACGAACTACATTCATTGTCCGCGATAGATGATACTAAAAATCGGCGACTAATGGCACTTAATAGAATGCCAAATCTTGCCTGCCTGTTCTTTATCTGTGGCTATTTAATATTGAGAGAGTTTGCCCTCTCCAGATGTTTGCTAGGCCTAGCAGCAGTCATGTGCCTTGAGGGTTTTTCTCCCGCTCGTGGGTTTTCCCTCTCTCTTCTTCCTTCCTAAGATAGACTTCCCAATCCCAGTTGTCTCGCCTCCAGATTGCTTCCTTGCCTTGTAGACCTGTAGGTCTATCAGGTTATGAGCCCGATCGCAATAGTGAGGCCTGAATTTGTGAAAACCACAAGTTCTTAAAATTTCAATCACCAAATTCATCAAATTCGGCTGTGGAAGCCATAATCACCAAAGTCACCAAACTACCAAATTCAAATTCAAATCACCAAATCCAATACAAATTCAACAAATTCAACCAGGCTGTGGAAGCCAGAAATTCACCAAATACAACACAATCAACCAGGCTGTGGAAGCCAAATCCAATATCAACAAAAGATAAGACGCGTATTTTGATGTTTGCTAGGTCTACCACAACATCAACATCTCTCACTTCAAACCCCACCACACCAACACTGCATATCCCCCACAAACCTTCCTTCTTACCAAACTCCATCCCCAAATCCTACCCAAATCATCAAATTTACCCAAACCTCCATCACATTCCCAAATACCAACCATGGCTGAAGAAGACCTCGGCCAAGCGGCCGGTGTTGAGGAATTTCCTGTATCTCGTGAGGACTACAGCAAGTTCTTTACCTGAAATCCCGAGGCTAGCTAGTGAACTAACTTACTGGCGCCCCTAAAGAATTCACCCTTAACCCACTTGAAATGTTGGAAAGAACAGAAGACTTCGAGGACTGGTTCAGAGATGTATGCTAAATCCTTAAAAAGAAAGGACTCCATCGTCTCGTTGACCTAAAATGTGATAGGCCCAAAGTGACATCTGACGAAGCAGAAACTTGGGTCAAACACTCCCATGCCATATAGATGTGGCTCCAACAGTCTAATTCGAAGGATATCGATGCAATGGTTAAAGCTATGAGATTCCGATGCAAATTCGCTGATGAATATGTCATTGGCTTGAAAAAGGCCCTCTATACCACCGGCTTCATTCCTAGCAAAAAGAAGGTGACCATGTGACGGGCCAGAGCCCGGTGGTAAACCATGTGCCATGGCCTTCGGATATCGTCTTAGTAGAAGGATTCTGAGCGATTCCATCACGAGGTTCTAGAGGACTCCATGCATAAGGGATCGACACTCTTAAGGACCGCGACTACTCCTGTCCTTTCTTCTTTCTTTCCTCCAGATTGTTGTAAACTGCATGTGGCCTAGTACAATTGAATCAATTCTGCTACAGCCCTTCACAGACCAGGGTTCTACGAACCTACCGAGCTGACTACCTATCGGTAATCGATTTTGTGCATGAATTTCGTAGTGCCTACACCAAAGCAACGGAAGAAGTCCAACTTGCCCTAGGTATGATCGTTTCCCTACTTCTTGATGAATTACAAAGTGATATCCTAACCTTTGTGGCTGCTAGACTAGCAGACTATTCTAACAGATACGAAAATATTGCAAAGATTACCGCCCTAGACCTTTTCCGAACCTTCACTAAGGTAATCTATGAACTGGAAATTGTGAATTACCAATTCTCGAGCGTTATAACTGTTACGGCGCAAGTCATACTTGGTGACTCAAGACGATTCACGGTCGAATCTACTCCGCGTCGCCTTAGGGTAACAACCCCATGGAAGGGCTCTATGTGGGGCGACGGGGACTCGGTACGCGGAACCTCTATGTATATATTGTGGAAACTAGTGGAGTCTACCCGGACCCCAAGATTCAGTCTTTGAAATCAGACCCTATAGACTTGGACGCTCTGCCTAGCCAACAGGTTCTCTGTCCTGCGATACAGACCCCCTAACAATAACCACGATAACCGGAAAATCCTCAAAACTCTCGTCAGACAAATATAAATACCTCCCGTTGAAGTATATGCCTCCGAGAGGTAAGTCGCTATAGGAATGGGCAAAAGAATGGACTGAAGGCCTAAATTAGGTTGCTCCGAACCGTAACTGTTTCTTTTGCGGAAGAAAAGGCCATGCTACTAAGGACTGCGCCTATTTGGTTATTATATCGCGAACCCTAGATTGGAAGCCTATCAAAGGTATCTGGGTGAATGCCCTATAGAGGAACATAGACAATCTAAATGGACCACCGCCAGAAGGGTGGACCATAATGTACAACAACAGAATCAAGAAGAACGGAGGTAACACCCAGAATTCCACCTAAACCTTCCAAAATCCTTAGAAAAACCAACAAAATCCAACAATGCCAATTTCTATTAGAAAGAATAATGGGAACAAGAATTCGATCACCTTAAAGGGAACCTAATCCCAATTCTAACTATATAGAAGGGATCTTAAAGAGGAAGACAGCAATACGGGCGATAATGCGGTATTGTTCGTGCTGGTTAGCCGCAGGCTGTCTCCGGCTCCTGCCCTGAATGTCCTTGCCTTGGGTCCGCTGGGGTACGCCCAAGTATACCGAAACGCACGTGACAACGCTAATCCCTAGCGTCCGTAGAATGATTGGCTCACGGTCGTTACTCAAATAGCCGCGGTCCCCGCGCTTCTTTGAGGTCCGTAACAATAATCTCCTAAACAAGATTCCGTGGCTACCTATCTTGAATACCTTATCAGAAAATTCAATCAACATTCTTACTATAAACTAGCTAGATTTCAGTAGCGACTAGAGATTTTACGTAAGCGTTCTGGGTTGACACTAACCAACAAGACCATAAAAGATCACTGATATCTGCAGTTGCGGATATTGCCCAGAATCCGGTATATATAGTATAGTATTGCAACTTGGTAGTGTACGGCCGCGCCGTATCATAGTATATCTAAGATTTCTAAGTACATCATTTCTAATTGTTGATAGACTTAAAATTACTGTAGAATTACAACGAACTTATTGTTAGGGGGTCTGTATCGCAGGACAGAGAACCTGTTGGCTAGGCAGAGCGTCCAAGTCTATAGGGTCTGATTTCAAAGACTGAATCTTGGGGTCCGGGTAGACTCCACTAGTTTCCACCATATATACATAGAGGTTCCGCGTACCGAGTCCCCGTCGCCCCACATAGAGCCCTTGGTGTTGTTACCCTAAGGCGACGCGGGGTAGATTCGACCGTGAATCGTCTTTAGTTACGGCGCATGACTTGCGCCGTGACAACTGTTCCCCCCTTCTATGCTGGTCGCCCCGACCAGGGAAATTTTATCTGGGGGATATCATGACTCGGACTTTATCGTGGTACTGAGCGAATAAATCGTGGGTGTATCGTATGCGGAACGCTACGTCCTTAAATTTGGGAGATGCGGGTGTAAATAAAGGATTCCTGCATCACGTAGCTGCAATTTCCTACTGCTGTCGGCGATGCTGTTTGAAAGAAATCGCGATAGGGCGTTTGATCCTTGTTCGACGGATTAGCGTCGGTCGGGGAGCTAAGAATCTGTCCGCGATAGAGTGCTTTGTTGACGATTCGCTCCCGAAGATTTATAGAATCGATATTCCCGCGGACGAGGATATTTCAACTTTAATCTATTTCCCTTGTTCAAGCTTAGTTTCAGAATGCCCTGTCGTTATCGGAATCGTCGTCGCTACGAGGCTGCTAACGGGATAGGCTATGCACCTCCTGCGCTAAACTTCGTGACCGTGAGCCCCGATTTTCTCTAGTGTCTAAAGTGTTTCGGTAGGGCTAAGGCAGAGTATAACTGTCTAGTTGCGATAGTCTCCTTCGCTATAGAGTGCGAGTTTGACCGCTTGGGGTCGGTACTCTGTAATAACTGCAAGGGTAACTATAATGTGTACGAGACTATAAGTTTTCTACTCTTTTCCGAAACGCCTCCGAATTACTAACGGGTCGTAAGACTCCCGTATTGATAATCTGGGATATATAGGTGTTCTATTTTCTTTTGAAGATTTGCTAGGCAATCTTTAATAGTACCTAGGAGATCGTGGTAGCGCCTAGGCTATCGTACGTTCCGGTTTGGCCGGTCGGTATTTATTCTGATCTGTTTTGGATGAGTAAGGACCTTGCTGTAACTTTCTTGGGGGTCGTGCGGGCCTATAAGAAGGAGTACATTTTCGAAGGTCCGAAGTATATGCAAAGGGTACGGATCGCCCGTGATTCCTTGACGACTCGTTCTAACAAATTCTCTTTGTAGAGGTACCGTCGTTTTTATTCGGAAAAGATAGCGTTACGTCGCTAGAACCTTATTGCGGCTTTCGGTCCTCCCTTAACACGTGCGGACTAGTATCTCGGTCTTGAAGAAGGGGACGCTAGGTTTGTGTTGTGGCAGACTAGGCTAGTTAACTTTGCCGAGAGCTTGAAGACTACGATGACGGCGAATGGTATGCTTGCGGTGGAAGCGACCGCGATGAAGAATGCGGTGTTAGAGTTTGTGGAGTATTTCTGAGATGAATCGTGGCGGATTCGATCTAGTTCGTCTTGTGCGTTTCTGTGTGTTTTCAAACTTCGCGATAGATTGTTTTGCATTTTGTATATTCTCTTTAGGTACCTATTCGTTGTATTCAGAGGGCTAGTCCTTCTATTTGACTAGGGAATGAAGTTGTCCGTTGATCTTCGCCTTCCCTTTGACTTCTTCGACTTCGTTTTCTTGGTCGTCTTCGACGAGGTTAGGAAGCGGGAGTGTTTCGGGAGCGCTTAGGAGTGTCTTGCTTTCTAGCGGAATTTGCAGGCAGTCAAATGATTCCGGTGACTAGTTCACGTCCCTTAGAACACTAACTGCGCACTCTACTGGGATCGTATTAGTCGGATGCTAAGAATTTGCGTGGTCTTACACACAGAACATTTTATCCTTGAAGCTAAAATAGTATACTGTTGGGCAGGCGACTAAGAAATCGGCCTCGCTTAGCTTCTGTGTATCCACACCGTCTCCTTGTATCCTCTCCTTCTCTCGCTCGCGGTCCTCTATAAGTATCGTACCTATATCGAAAACTGCAATTCTACCCTTGTCCTTAACCCCTAGGTCGCGGAGTAACGGTCGAGAGTAGTTTAGCTGTATTTCATGAAAAAATGCGGCGTCTACTGCTACTCGACTGTTGATGTTAACTTTAAAGACCTTCCCCTTGTTTATAAAGAATGTACTGCCTTTATAGTGCTAAAGGTGTGAGCTAGCTAAATCCCGAAACTTTTGGCCTCTTCCGACTAAGTCTTTACGGACTTGCTCGTGCCTTGGATGGTGGCGGAGAGGGTAAGTCTCAAGAGTCGCGATCGGCTTTGACCCTCGGAACTTTAGCACACGCAAAAAGATACTAGCCTCGCCGAACTTGACTCCGTTATAATTAAGAAATCGGTATTCGAGGTTAAACTACGTCTCGTTATTTTGGGATATTTCTTCTCCCGCGTCGAATTTGACATATCGCGGCTCTTTTGTGCTAATGCATGTAGTATAAATATGGCAACCAGGCTTGAAAAGCGCCCAAAGAAGGTCATAGGTAATATGACCGTGCTGTAGCATTGATTCGAGACGCTGCGAGATAGAGGCATATGCCTGCTTGAGGTGGTCGATGAGCAGGCGGAGATGCTCCGTATGTGCCGAGTTATGATCCGAAATGTTGTCCGTGTTCTCGACATATCTGTCGAGCTCCGGGAGGAAATGGAAAAGGACGTTTTGCTCGATCTAAATCCACGTCAGCGTTCTCTTAGAGATTTCATTCCGTCTCAATTACCGATGGCTTGTCCTCTATCAGGCTAATAGCTTTGATGTCGTGCAGCACCACACGTAGGATGTCACGTAGACCTTCCGATTTGATGTCTATGTAGGACGTCACCTCCTCAGAATTCCGTTCTAATAATGCAATTAGTATTGGTAAGGGTCCCTTGCGCAAAGATATTAATTACATACCAACTCGTTCGCGGACAACAAACACACAATCAGCATAGTCGTCCAGATCAGTGCGAGTCTCGGCGGTTGGATCGGCTATCTTGTATTTACATGTCTCTTTGTCCCAACTGTACCTGTGTCAGCAATTTCCGAACAAGAACGGTTTGCATGGCTAGCTCATACGTTTCAACGACTGTTTTGAATTGGGATGCTGATGCCCATTTCTCAAACAATTTGAAATCATCTGGCGTAGTACAGATTGGACGATTGAGATCAATTTCATCTGCCACCTGAACAGCCTCTTCCTGTTCATTGTTGGCAAGACCAGACTGAGCAGGATTAGTTGTCACGAAGGGTCTAACTGAAGCACCTTCATCACTTGCGAGTTTCACCAGCAACTGCTTCAGCTGAATCATGTCGGGGGCTGCTAGGGACTGGTCCTGGGAGGCAGGAGTGTTTGGAGGTTCTTGGTTGGTAAGATCGAGCATCGCCTTCTCAAGAAACACACCAAAGAGATATTTCAGGTCGTTCAAGGTAGTTGGAGGCATAGTCGACTCCTTGGCTGGGCTATCGGGCGGCGTCAACCTTTGGTGGCAGGGAGAGGAAGTCTTCAATGCCATGCCGTGAGGTTTGAAAAACTGAGAAATAAGGGTGCAGTATGGGAAGCTGGTATGGAATGTTCAAGAGACTGGAATGTCGATGATGACCAGAAATACAGATGAGAGCCCGAGGAATTTCTTCTTCTTATACGTTCGTAACCTGTCGTCCACGCCGATGGCGTCGAGCGGTAGGACATTGTGCCGCGAGATGCACGGTAGACGCCTCGAACATCTTCGATTGTTTAGACACCTTCCAGCTTGGTATCAATATCGACAGGCGTGCATGATTTGTTGTACCCGTCATTACGTACGCAGCTAATATAACTCTTTCTATGTCTAGTTAAGACTTATGGGTATTGGTTCGTGCATTGTCTTATTAAGTTGTGCTTGCTCTTATTCACTCGTATCTGCTCTTGTTAACTTATGTCTGCCTCCCAATTCGTTCAGCATGCGCGGCTGAGTTCAGTGATTCGATTCAGCACGTGATGGGCCTTTAGACGTGTCCCTGATTGAAAGGTCCTTTCTGTCTATATAGAAAACAATCCTCAGAACGGAAACACACTCTCACACAATAAAACGCCATATAGTGGAAGCCCTCTTTTGGCTTGAGACGTAATGCTGCCCGAATTGCTCCCTTCCGATCGGGCTGGTCTGGCTTTGTCAGGTCGCAACAACCGAGCCCCGCCGATACCCCGCCAAAAAAAGCTCACCACTTCACAATCATACCCTTCCAACCTCGGACGTATACAGTCTGCGTTGCTGTTCAGGTTCTTGACCGAAACCCGTCATCCTTTACCCACCTGCTTCCGGAATACTAATCTGGCCCTGCTCCCACAGTTACAGTGAAATCCTACTCGCGAAACCAATCTCCAACGAGCCACAAAAATACAGAAGCGCAGTTAGGTGACTCCTAAAAGATTATTCTGGACAAATTCGAATATCTTCTACCGGAAGACTTCCCAAATCATGGCTGAGAAAAGTGAAGTGATAACACTGGATGCCGCCCCTCAAGACGATGAGCGTCTTAGGAAGATGGTCCAAGAGAAGGTGGGCAATGTCCTGCATCTTTTAATCCTCTTACTAAAATAATAAAACAGGTCAAAAAAAATGTTGCCCTCGACAAAGATTGGACTGTCGGCGGCAACCTCGAAAGCATCGATCATTCAATACCCGCGCTGCTTTTGAGGAAAGATGGTGCATGGGGTGCCGTTAGGGTCGACACTAGCCCTGTGTTGAATGAGGTTTCAGGGCCAGGAATGGACCCTGGAATTGCCTTGATTCTGATCAAACCTGGCGAAACCTGCAGGTTTTATCAAAGTCCCTCAGTTCGATACTTCCGGTACGCCAGTTAGATCACGCGCGACTCGAATATATTTGACCAACGCCTCACTTGCTCTAAGAGAAAGTTCAATGCGTGCGGTCCGCTCTGAGGAGTCGTCGAGGTTTATATCGATCCATGGCAATGGCGATCCAAATAAGGGACACATCAGTTTCAACCTTGGCGAACCAAGTTCATACTTTTGGAAAAAGTTCAAAAGCTCCGCGAACTCAACATCGACAACCGTGGGAGGAGGCTGATTCGTGGAAGAGTAATCCTTCGGCATATCTGCTATTTGTATTAGTGATCTTTTCGTTGAGGAGCGATGTGAGCCTTACCTGCTGTATATTTTTGTTTGAATTCATCATTGCAGACTTCCTTAGCCTTGATGCTAAGGCCATTCGGCCACTTGCGGATGGTTTTCCACCATTGACACACTTCTAGCACAGTTTCATCCGAGATTCTTGACAACCTCGTGATACTTATCGCTGTGGCAAAGAGGAGAAAAGCCTCTTCTCCCAAGCGTCGGAGAATGTCAAATAAAAGCTTTCGCGCCCGCAATCTTCCGAAGCGTTGTGCTTCGGATAACCCAGTCAACTCAGGACTTTCAAGCAAAACCAAGCATAACTGTAGTCGCTCATCTTGATCATGGAGCAAAGGACGGTTCTCTTCATCGAAAGTCATTAGTCCCTTTTGGAGAAGCTGCAATACTCCAATCTTCGGCAGAGCCATCTTCCGTCGTCCTGATGACGTCATACTAATTGTTAGGAAATATGAGGTATATGTAGGTAAGAAGTTGCACGAGGCAATCAGAGAGGATAAGAGAAATGAGGGGAAAAAAGTAAGAAATAAAGTAGGATAGGGTAGGATGGCGAGGGGAACGTAAGGGTGAAGACGAGCCTGTAAGAGTGAGGACAAATATATAAGAGTGAGAACGAGAACGTAGGAGTGAGTAAGAGAGGGTTTGCGCAGTGGCGCATCTTGAATAGAATTTCATGCCTAGCTGCTCCTCAGTAACGTTTTCTTATTGGTCCGCCAACATAGCCCCCACTTTGGTGCGGTTCATAGGCATATGATGCTATGATTGAAGAGGGTCGTGCGGATGCTATTTTGACGAACCCTAGACCGTTCAGCTGCTTGTACTTTGTCAGGTCGGGGCGGCTTCAGCGCAGACATCTTGCTAAACAGGATCACGCTAATGCAGTAGTGGTCACCTTCTCGCTCTGAGAATATGCCAATCTGCAGCCAATGATCAGAGGTTCCGGATATGGTGCAGCACTGGACGCGCCTTTGGCCGTGATATTCGCGTCTCCTAGATAGGGTTCCCCGCTCTGTCCAACGTGGCCATGTCGAGGTCAAACCCCTTTTTTCCTTAATTTGTAGTTGTCCAGATAGGAACTGCAGAGAAGAGCACGGCTTTACTTAAGAAGCCCGCCTGTCCCCTTGAACCTCGTGCTCAACCACTGCCTTTGTGACCGATCAGTAAAATTTGCTGCTTCCCAAGCGCCAAAAACTGCTTATCTGAACCGCTTCTCTCAAGCGTATACCCTCTTGTTGGAGTCATTTCAAGTACAGTACACGTGCCCTCTATTCCAGATCGGTGGACTCCTAACCTAATACCTGCATAGTCTCTGCCTCCGCCATGACTTCTGAATCCGATATAACTGTTCCCGTGGACGCGATCACTTGTTGTACATGCGGACAGGACAAGAGCTTTGTGCATGCAGACTGTGGCGCTTGTTATTCTTGTTGCAATTGCTCCAAGAGAAAGGAGTGAATGATCAGAGACGGGAGGCGAATAGCTGGAAGGGTATTTTTTGAACTGTCACTGAAGCTGCTTGACCAACAACCGGCCATACGGATCGTTCTGAGGATTGGCTCCCTGGGCTCTCCTAAAACAGTTTACGAAATCCACCGCAGCGCATAAGGGATGGGAGAGACCAAGTAGCAGAAATTATACATATACAAAAGACTCCCGTTCTGAAATCCATTTCGTATTTGCGATGGCTGGAATCCGCCATCCCTAGATATAAGGTTCTGTAAACTTAAGCTCCTTGGGAATCCAGAGATTGCTGGCGCCTACAATACAAATGTAATCCTTTCAGTGCAGAGCATATCTCAACATCATCAGAATGGCTCGGAAGGCTATAGGTATCATAATCAAGCCACATCTGCCTTGTTCTCGGAGATTCAGCATCTGCTAATGGTTTCCTGTGAAGTGCCATGGTCAGACAGATTCGATTATCGAAAAAAGAGAACTTACTCATTGCTATTGAACACTTCAAAGCCGGTGGAAATAATGAGCACAGGCCGAGCAAGATCGGCGATGATCTGCTTGACTGGGGCGGCAGCAAAGGGTGATATTACAATCGAGTCCTCGTCGATTTCCGCGAATCCTCCGGCACCGTGAGTCCCAACAATTTCGAATTCCTTCTTGGTCAGGATATCTTCTGCAACCTCTGTATACTCTGGGTCCTGGGCAAGTAACGGCAATGTTTCATTGCCACGGCAGAGTTGAGCAATAGTGAGAGCCATCGAGTGCTGGATCATGCAGCCCATCACATTTTTCACCTCCGAGTTCTCATCCCAAGAGTCGTGCTGCTTTTTCAGCCATTCAGGCGCGGAGCGGCAAAAATCACCGAGCCCGAAGCAGAGAACTTTCTTCACAGTCTTTGTACCAAGTACATCCTGGACCAGGGCTGCCAAGTGCTTGCAGGTCTTGCTATTCTGCCACAACAAGTGTTTCTGGTCAAAGACTTGCATAGGCTGTGCTATAAGCTCTCGAAAGTTTCGCGCAGTCTGATTGCTCCAATCCACAATGTAAGAGCATAGGTAGGTTTCGATTGGGCCGTTCGGTTGCGTTTTCACAAGTTGCCAATATTCTTGGTACTTGACATGGGGTTTCCTAAGGAAAACTTAGATTGCAGGCTGAAATTGGGTCGGAATACCATATACGAACCAGATAGGATTCTGTACTTGGAACATGGGATTGGAAATTTGGATTATGCCTCCATCGATTCGACGGACCGAGAATCGCTCCATCGTATAGGATTGACGCAATTGTTGTTCTATGTCTTCGAGATCCTTTCTCGTCCAAAGCCTGGCACCAGAACTGTACAGATCTGCGGCTCTTTGGCTACTGATCCGCCAATCTGTGCACCCGTAGTCGAGTGGTTTTAGGGTTTGTGGCATGGTGTCGTAGCTGCTGGTCGAGCAAGGGTGGGAACAAACCATGTGGTGAGTTGCCAGGAGGAAAAGCCCAAGATTGTTTGGAAAGGGGAAAAGTTTTTCGTGTATGAGGATCAGAAAAAAAAGGCTACTGAGCTGTGATACTCGATGATGGTCTGCTTTTGTGCATGGGTACCAATGTCGGATACAGCGGCAACGTTTGCTTTCAAGGGTCAAGAAAAAATCGACTACCGTGGGAGCTCTGTCTCCGACTACTTGACTAACTGCTTAGTTTAAGTACCAAGTAACTAGGTAAGGGGTCAAAAAAGCCAAGGCAAGAGGAAAAATAAAATTCCGATCATGGCGGCCCTGTTAGAAATCTCCCTTCCCATTTTGGTTAGCGCCCGGACGTGCTCAGAGTATATTAGTTACTGGCCCAATGGGAACGCAGTGTGCTTCCCAACTCTCTCAGGTCCTAGTCTCGGGCCACATCAGGTGTTACACCACATTTCACACCAAATTCTACACCGCCTTTATCCTCTTGAGCGAATCCTCTTGAGAGCAATTTAGTCCTGTGACGTCTAACCAAAGAGCAAATGCCAGATAAGAGAGACGACGTCATATGAAGCCCCTCTTCGTACTGCACCCTTCCTATAACGGTCGTCCTAGTCCTAGCCTAGTCATGAAAACGCACAAGGCATACAGGGCTCTATGTGCAATAGGCTCTTTGTGGAAGAGGGCGTCGTATGAAATGGAGGTCCAACAAGACTAGGGAGTCCAGGAAGACCAGGGAGTCAAGACCAGAGGCCGTGGTCTCGTTGCCTGCTGCGGAAGTGGGTCACTGCAGGAGTGACGTGACCCACCCACTGCCGATCGCAGTGGGCGAAGACACCTCACTCCATTGGTCAACTAGGCTCAATGCCTGCTGAAGCGGGTCACGATCGAGAGTGATCTACTGCGGTGGCCTCCTATTCGTCGGTCGTTGTTTGGCAAGACTCCCCTGCGGACACTAACCGTGGCTGAGCTTGGGGCGGGCCGCAGGGAAACCTATTCCACAGTGATTTAAGAGTTGCTCTTTCCTCACCCATTCAAGCTTTGAAACATGCAGACTTCCCACTCAACGTTTACAGTATGTGTGTGTGTGTGTGTAATTCATTTACCCTGACCCCTCACCGAAGTGATATGCAGGCTACCACAATTATATATACATCTAGAATACATGTTTCGTGTACCACTTCCAAAACGAACTTAGAGCCTCGTCGGGGCCTGCCGTGGCCTAGTAGCCCTTATTGCTTGTCTTGCTGCCCTCATGGCGCGCGGCTTTGAAATCGCTGTGACGCTTCAGCGAAGTCCAAGACAGCCTCCACCGTCTTAGCACGTGAAGCAGTTCCCCTTTCTCCAGATCCTCCCAATAAGGTTATCATGCTGTTAAACGCGTCCCCGACCTTCCCCCGGAGCTCTCGGCGTAGATCTCGGAGTGAAGGACAATCTAGCAGAACATGTATCACACTTTCCCGCCCCACCGCCAAGACGTTAGCGTGCGCCTTTTACCAATTGCATCTGCTACAGTATACTGTATCAGCGAAGAACCTATAGTACCCCGTACTTCGAGAAACCACCGTGTCTCCTCCCGCGGTTACTACATAATCTGCGCAAAAGCTTTCCGCACTGCCAACCGGACTCGGTCACAGCCATTCAATTTCCGCTTGTGCTGGCATTGTACTGAATGTACTAGTGTATTGAGTCATTTTTCAAGTATTTTTAAATCACAAGAGATTCATCAAATCCTCATTGTCGACGATGCGTAGTAACTAGACAGATACTGAATTAATGCGTGAACAAATCAGCTGTCACCTGTGGATGACCCCGCACATTAGGTAGAGATGCGGCCAGAGGATGGATACAGGCCGATTTTCTCCATGACTTCATTTACCTGCTGTACATCTTCGTTGGAATCAACCCAAACTGCACCAAGAATAGCTTCCATGGTGGTGGCCAATGTGCTATCTGGCACATGCCTTTCTAGGTCTGGTCTTTGGTGGATAAATCTCTGCAAATCCAAGACTCTAGCCATAGAGGCTAGCTGCTTGTTGCAGGCGTAAGTCTGAAGCAGACTTGTCCCTTGCTCTGTTTATATTAGCCTGATGTCAAATCTTGAAGGGGTAAACATACCTGTGGTGTTGCCTTCACGATACCAACGACGAAGCAGCATAAGGGCGAGTATTTTGTCTCCTACTAAGGCGAGCCGCTCATTTCCTGCTGATGATAGCCCTGACTCTTCTAAAGCCTCTTCCAGCAATCCTTGGTCATGGAAATGATGTCCAATCACTTTCTCAAATTCTGGACTGGATTCTTGTCCCATAGTCTTCAGTCTGATTGTAGTTTGTACAGTAAAAGGTGCAAACCGATTTTTGAAAGTCATCGTGAGCTATATAAAAGATTTCATGGGGTCTCTGTAATAATGACGTTAGTATGAGCATTAGATAAAGGTGAACTGTCGTTCGTATCTGGTAGTCTACTTCATACCATGGTTGAAATGGCAAATTATAACCTTATCAAGCAAATTGGTAGGCGGTCTGCAAGGCAGAAATGCCTGACGACCAGCTCCTTAACTAGAGCTAGGTTATTAAGGCGAGGAACTATAAGTGATTTTGGAGATAGTGTACCTGACCTGTGAAGATTGAGATCTTTCTGATGGGAGAGGATTCTATCGTAGAGGTTATCTACTCAGCGGGACTACAGTACCCCAATAGAATATTCACGCTACGGTCTTGGCAGCGTGTTACGGACCTCAAAGAAGCGCGGGGGCCGCAGCTATTTGAGTGACGACCGTGAGCCAATCATCTACGGACACTAAGGATTAGCGTTGTCACGTGCGTTTCGGTATACTTGGGCGTACCCCAGGGGAACCAAGGCAAAGACATTCAGGGCAGGAGCCGGAAACAGCCTGCGGCTAACCGACACGAACAGTACCCTAGTAAGCTTTGTAACTAGAAAGAAGATCTTAGGTCTTATATTAACTATAAGCTAAATTAAGGAGCCGACTATCTTTCGGTAAAGCTTAATTTTATTAGCTAATATAGTATCCTCGTACAGTTATAAGACTTCCTTATTATAAAAGGGCGTAGGTACTATATATATATCTAGAAGTCTAAATCTATCTAAGATTTTATATATATATACTATCTATAAGAGATAGATATAGCTATCTATTTAAATAATATTAATTCTAAGGAATCTACGAACTTAGCTATTATCGATGATATCGAAGGTCTTTTTAATTTAGTCCTTTAACTAGCTTCGAGTATTATCAGAAGGTATAATAATTAATATATTATTGATATATAGAAGGATATAAAGCTTACGTTTTATATTAACGAAAATAGAGTAATTAGCTTATAGATGTAACGGGCCAGAGCCCGGTGGTTAACCATATGCCATGGCTTTCCGGATACCGCCTTAGCAGAAGGGGGTCCGAGCGAGGTTCTAGTGGGTCCTACCCGAGGACGCTCTTAAGGACTGCGACCGACTCCTACCCCTTCTTCCTTCTTTCCTTAAGATTGTTGCAAACAGCATGTTGGCCTAGTACAATTGAATCAATTCTGCTACAGCCCTTCACAATAGACGCTTAAATTTAATAGCTATTAGAGCTCTATAAATAGTATCATACTACTCGCGAGGGCTTTACTTTAGGCTATATAAGGTTTTAAGAAGGAGGCTATATTTACTAGGCTCTTTAAATCCTTTAGGAAGATCGATATAAATTTCTTCTATTAATTTAGCGTTTAAAAATATAGCTATATAATTAATATAATATATATCCTAAGCGTATTAGGCTATAATTACACAGAATATTTTAAAGCTCGAAGCTTTAGCTATACTAGTATAGATATTGAGGTAATCGATCCCTTTACGCTATCTAAAGCCTTTTATAATAAGACGCGCCTATAAGTACTATTATCTTTAATACAGAATACCTATTAAAGTAGTAATAGAGTCTTCTAAACCTTCGTCTTTTTAGAAGGATAATTAACTATACACTAAGTACTATTTTTTAGCTATTTTTATATCTCCTTATATACTACTTTAATCTACTTTACCTACTTCTCTTTAGTATATTTGTACTTTATATCCTATTAGCTATCCGGCTTATATAGTATCTAAGCTAACTTTTACGGTAGAAGATACGGAAGTAGTTATAAATTAGCGGCTATACTAAGAGCCGAATATATTACGTATTTAATATTATTAATATATATAGCGTAGGAATACTTTCGAGACGTAAGATATTCTTTAGATTTAATAGCCGCGCGTATTTTAGTACGTACGCGTATTAAACGTCGAAGCGGCAGATTTTCGGCTTTTGTTTAACTTAGTTCTAGTCGAGTTTAATTAAGTTCTGGTTTAGTTTCAGATTAGTTAAGTTCTACCTCGAGATTATCGAGTCCTATTATTGTGAAGGGCTGTAGCAGAATTGATTCAATTGTACTAGGCCAACATGCTGTTTGCAACAATCTTAAGGAAAGAAGGAAGAAGGGGTAGGAGTCGGTCGCAGTCCTTAAGAGCGTCCTCGGGTAGGACCCACTAGAACCTCGCTCGGACCCCCTTCTGCTAAGGCGGTATCCGGAAAGCCATGGCATATGGTTAACCACCGGGCTCTGGCCCGTTACAATTATAGCTTAATCGAGTTCTATCGTAGTTTTAAGTCTATCGTATAAGGTAGAATAAGATCCTAAATAATATCTAATTCCTCGCAGAAAGCTTAAATATCTAGGTATTCCTTCGTATTATTACCGGAAATCTACTTAATAGTATAGTTAAATTAAGTAGCTAGGTAATTAACTACTAGGCGAATCTTCTTAGAAAACCTTACTTTTTACTTTTAAAAGGAATACCTAATAAAAGCGAGACGTATTATTAGTAATAGTAGCGAAGAATCTATGACTACTAACGCCTACGATAGAGATAGGACCCTAACTATTAGTATAAAGCTTCTAACTAGGCGTAGTCTTAATATATTTATCCTTACTAAATAGTAGGGAATAGCCTTTTCCTTAAATATAAGGAGGATAGGGTATAATAATACTAGAGCCCTTTTAGATCTAAATACTTGTGAGGGGCTGAAGCAAGACTTAAATTCAATCTGACTAGGCCACAAACTGTGTACAAAAAGCTGAAAGAAGAGAAGTTCTTCTCTCGTGTTCCTAATGTCAACATGCCAAGGTCTCGTGGCACACGTGACCAATATCGGGCACTGGCCCGTGACAATACCCCCTCCTAACCTTGTTCCTGCAAGGGGGACAATGACGTGGTTTCCAGCATCGATTTGATGGTGAATCACGTCCGAAACGGGACCGTGCTGTTCTTCAAAGGCGTCTAGCGCAGCACAGTTCTGGACTAAGTCCAATCTTTGCCACGTCGGTTCTACCCATCCTGTCCATTTTACTAGCGCTTCGTCGCGATATCCTCGCCCAATCTTCCTACGTCGTACGGCGAGGATCCGTTCGACTTCGTATTCTTCCTCTCCGTCGATCAGTGGTGGTAGCGGCTGCGTGTCGTCTATTATCTGGGATGGGAAGGGGTCTGTCGCTGCCGGGCGGACTAGTTCGATGTGAAACACTGGATGTATGCCGGTGGGAACATCGAGTCGGACGGTGAACGGTGATAGAACGTCTAATACTCGGTACCGAGCATGTAGCCAATCTAACTTCTTTGACGGTCGCTGCGTGCGTACGTTTCGAAGGTTCAGCCAGACCCAGTCATCCTTCTTGTAGACAGGGGCAGCCTGTCGTCGTCGGTTTGCCTGCTCTTCTTGGTAGTCCTGTGCGGAAGCAATCGCGGCCTGGGCCCAATCGGTGGCTTCTCGTAGGCGATTCACCAAGGTTTCGCCTGCTTTTTCCGGTAGGGTCAAGGCATCCTATAGCTGGTTTGCTTCTTCGATACCAATCGGGTCGATATGGTAGCCATAAGTGAAGAAGAATAGCGAGATTCCCGTTGAAGCAGCATCTCGATTATTAATTACCACTGCTACTATTAGTAGCAGCTCTTTCCAGTCATCCTATGCGTATATGGTGAATGCACGTAGAATCCGTTCGATCTCCTGGTTAGCACGCTCTGTTGCACCGTCGGTCTGTGGGTGGAAAGCGGTGGATAGTCGGCGTTAAATCGATAGCCTTTCGCATACTATTCTCTAGAAGGAGTTCACGGATTAGGGACCGCGGTCGCTCACAATCGCTAGCGGCATTTATGGCCTCTTGAACCTCTTCTGGTGGTCGTGATTTTCTACGGTGTTTTTTTCGAGTCACTACTTCCTAACGCAGGAATGCCTAGGCAATTACTTACTCGGGTTGATTCTGAGATCTGAATGACTTCGAAATGTATTCGGGGTATGTATATTCGTAGTCATTCATGACCGAGCTACTTGAACGGGTACCATTCCGTAGTTTAGGTCGAGGAATGGTGCTGTGATTTTGCTAGATGATAGTTGCAACTAATTTGTGTGTACGTGCCTGATTGCGGCTAGCTAAGCTGGGCTTCGACGCAAGAATCGACGCTTTTGCGGAGGCCCCTCTTCGACACTTTGTCGAATCAAATTCTCAGCCCGCATGTCACTTTGACAGGCACAGAACACCTCGAATATGAGTCGATAGAGCTGCATTATTCAATTTGCCAAGACGTGACGTCTAGCGAGGGCGATTATAGTCCTCCGCATATGGATGGTGGCACATTGAGGATATTGGCTTGGATGATGCGGAATGTGACGGCTTAGAAATCGCTCATCTCCAATCTACAGACGAGTCGGATAGCAAGGGAATAGGATAGAAGAATCTTCCATCCCTGTTCCCGCAGTTCCTGGTGAAGTTGTGATTTTATAGGAACCCGGGTGTAATGTTTCTTTGGGAAGGCTACGGCTCGCGCTTGCGTGCATCGAGTCCGCGCACCTACACCGCAGAAAGGTTCCGGTACAGAAAGATTCAGCTTAGCAATATTCTGCGCGCCTCCCACAATTTAGGAAGAGAGGCATTGTTCCAATGATATTTTGACTAGAATTGAAGATTCCTAGAAAAATTATTAAAGAAAACATTCTGGATTTGCGATTATGATACCAATTCTATCTCACCGGCTCCCTAAAACATCCCTACCTGGACTGAATACAAGCTGTTATGTCCGACCTCACTTCCGGAAGCCAGTTTGTTGCGATTGTTGGTATCCAGTAATTATCTTTCTCCCCTTTGAAAATGGAGTCCGCGTGCCCGATTGACCGAAGGGCAATCTGAAGCTGGGCATAACCGATGGAAAGCTCGCTGAAAGCAAAAGTGAACCCTTTTTCGCGAAAGGCAGAATATTGTTGGGCCAAAGTTTTCACCTTCTCCCATTCAGCAATGGCTTGCTCGAATGATGACTGCATATGATAAATACGGGCTGACGCGGTAAGTGTGCGGACATGGAGCAGCTGATCGCTGATATCTAAGCTCGGGGATTCATTGAAGAATCTGGTCAAGTCGGAGATTTTCGACCGAGCTTCCGCGAGGCTTGGTTGCGAAATCCTTGCAATATTCACATCCAGTGATGATACCAAAAGACGTCTCCGGGCCTTGGATAATCCATCTGTCGAGCGCAGTTTCTCAGTTTCTGCTTTGACCAGACTTTCTGCTTCGTCGATCTCCCCCAACGCACAACGGACATCCACAAGTGCGCAGATGATTTGATATTGTTTTGGATCATTGCAAAGCAGGCCAGGATGGCGGTAGCAGTCCTCAAGATAAGATTTTGATAGCTCCAGTTGCCCCAAGGACTTCTGAATGTCAGAAACCACAAGTGAAAGGTCAATGTGCACTCGGAGTTCCATCAGAGATGTGGCCTCTGGCATTCTCCAGCTTACTATCATTCTGTAAGCATCGTCAAATTTCTCCATCAGATTGAAGACTTTCAGTCGAGAGGCGAATAAATGAAGGTGCCATGCGTGGAGTCTTCTGTCGACGTGGTGAGTCCATGTCGAATTCGACAAATGATTGTCGATGAAAGTGCATGAAGCGGTATAGTCTCCATTCAGGCGTGCTAATGCACTTCGTCGGTGAGCTATTGCGGCTCCCAGATATTGCGGTAGTCGATTGTCATCTTCAAGTAATCGTTGAGCCATCGCAAGTTCTTCTTGACAGCAACCCGCCTCAAGCCCCGCTTTCACAAGTATGCACTGAAGGGCCTCCTCTTTAATGTCCACGGGTAGTTCTAGGTCCCTGACCTGAGCCAGTGTATACTTAAGGCAGGGTATTAGAGTCTTAACATCAGACAGAAATCTAGTTTGACGCAATAAGTAACCCATTAAGGCCGCAAAAGCAAGATTAGAATCGAGCACTTACCGTGGTTCCCATAATCTTTCGCGTGGGAAAACAAAACAGATGAGCTTGATAGCGAGGATTTTACGTCTGTGGTCATTATCTATGTGATTTGGAAATTGCCCCTTCAAACAAGATATGACGGTGTAGTACACATCGTTTGCGGTACCCCGAGATTTATCCTGTCTGACACAGGAAGACAATTCGTTGATCAATGCGGTAAAGCGAGAAGGTGAAAGAATCCTTTGAAGGACGGGATCAAAACCAGCGGCAGAAGGGCTGAAGATGCCGATTTCTCCATGGCTTGTCCACCGTTTCTGTTCTGCTCGGAATCGCAGGAAAAGCAATTCGGGAATCTCATGGCCACCAAGTGAGACAATAAGAGAAAGTAACTCAACAGAATCTGAGGATAGCCCTGGTAAAGCGAATGGGATCGGAGTCGGTCCGAAGGGAGAGTCGAGCGATGTTTTCATGACCTCCTCGTAAGAGCTACTGTCGGACCCATCCCCTGATTCTGGGAAAGAAATTCCCCTTTTCCGTTTCCGTACGACTTGTTGAGTTCCTGAGGGTCGTCAGCGGTATTAGAATCAGTAAAAATGGAGCTTGCTGGGGTGTTGAGCCTGACCAATCTCTTGATGTTCGTTTTCTTCGTCAACTCGGTCTACTGAACTTTTGTCGGCAGGACCGGTTCCATGAGAGCTAGAGGATCTACCAGCGACGTGTTCGTGGAGATCATCTCGGTTCCCAGTATTTCCTGACACTGGGCAGTGGTGATGGTTAGCCACGATACGCCAATACACTCGTAGCGGTGGAGCAAATGTTCTCACTCTGGATGAGCTTTCCAGCCTCTCTTTCAAGGGCTTCACAGGAAAGCATATCCCGGTTCTGGATCACGTATTCAACAATAGAGGTGGTTTCCTCTAACGTGTAAAGATCAAGGTCCTTTGTGGGCAACGCGCAAAGAACGAGCAGTGCATGTGCCAGGCTGGCATGCTTGTAGACAAGCCAAAGCATTGTCTCTTTTCTACTGTGATTCCACTCGCGGCCAGACATTGGTTTCAGCTTGACGCCATCTTCGACGATTGCTTTGGGAAACTTTGAGAGTGTGCTTTGCAATTGCGATTGCAGCCACGGATGCTTCCCTGAATTCAACCAGTTCGCCAAAATTGAACCGCTTCTTCTGATTGCGTCTGCTGTGCTGTTAAGGGATTGTTGTATGGGCTTCTTTTTCCTCTTGTTCATTCCCTTATTGACTGGACTCCTGTTGAGATTATCAGCAGCGCCACTTCAGAAAATAATGCTGACTTACCCTTCCTGCTTAGAACGCGCTCTTTTCACAGATTCCAGGGCGAACCGCAGCTCGTTCTCGACACTGACCAACTGATCCCATGACAGGTTTTCGTACCCTAGCGTCCATGAGAATAGCTCGTTATTTATGCTGATCAGTATCTCCGTGGAGCTCAACACAACCATTGCAACCAGACGGGTTTAGGACGGGTGAATGGAAATAGGATAGGGGGAATGGGTCTAGGACGGAGAAAACGAGCTCAGCATAGGGGAATTGCGTTTAGGGTAGGGGAAATGGGTGCGGGAAGGTAAAATGATTTCAGGATAGTGGAAACGGGTTCAGGATGGGGGGAATAGGTTTAGTATAGGGGGAATGGGTCTAGGACGGAGGAAACGGGCTCAGAATGGGGTGAATGGGTTTTGAGGTACTCAGTACTTTTGTCTTGCATCACAATACTGGTCTAATTCGGTATAATTTCGGATTAGCGTTCTTGGCCGATCACTGTGGGGCTGCCTAGATGACGGTACTTGCGAGTTAGAGAGGAATAGTGCGAGAGTTAACAAATCTGCCGTATTTGACTTTTGTCGACCATCCCGGTACAACCAGCATTAGTATCCAAATTGGGAATAACCTCGGCAATGTTGGGGAAACACTTCCCTTTTTGTCAACAAGACTGGTTCTACGAGATCAGTCTCCTAGAAAGAATCATTGTACGCATGCGTGCTATGTCATCAAATACTACAATCCATGTTACCATGAACCTGCAAATTGCCTAATCGTTGATCTCACTCATTGTAAGTTACAGTCTCAGAAAACGTGTCCCAGCAAGGACGCTCCGAATAAAGTGGACTGTGTACACAAAAAGCAAAGAATGAGGCCATAGTCGTCACCCAATGACTTTGGAATGATTCGAAATACGAGATATAAGACACCGTGAAAGGGAGGTTTCTTTTGCATTGAAGCACTACAAGTGCTTTCACGGCCTGTGCCAGTTTTTTCGCTTGCTGAAGCATCATGAATTCCATTACCAAAGCCGTGCAGGTCGAATCACGCAACACCATGAACTCTGCAATTGATGATTGGCAAACCGATGACGAACAGACAATTCCCACGCCTGGAGCTCATACACCTCTCTTTGAGCGCAAAGATCAACCATTACCCCCATTCGCTCAATCCATTCTCACTCAATCACTCTCAGATTTGGAGAACATGGACTCTGAAAACATTCCTTCCCCGAGCACGTTACGTCGTCTGATGTTCTCAGCGGAAGAGGAAAATGATGTTCTAGGAAAGATCCGCCCGCTCATGCTTGGGGAACGGGAAGGAAATTCCAGTCCAGTACAATCACGACCTCATCAGGTGAACAGAGGTTGGCCTCGTGGGGAACGACTTGAACGCACTCGCCTTGATACGAGGAGGTGTGAGAATACCGCAAATGATCAAAGCAGTGAATTTTGACAAAGCCTTCCACGATGGTGGATTACTTTTGTGAACGAAGAAACAAGCTGGATTGATCATAGACAAAACAATTATCTTTGTTGGACACTGCCACGACAGCAAATATCCGCGTATCATCCCATTAAGCATGCTGGATGATGGCGGTAACTGGGAGTGGAAGGATCACGAACTTCGACTAGTTGAAGGACGCACTGGTATCCAAACGGCAATTTGACCCAGCACCCTGACTTGACAATAAGAGATAGACTGGTGAGCTATTGTCAGCAAGTCGGGGAATTGATCAATCACAGCCGTTCACATTTCTTTCGTTGTTTGTTAAAGAGCTATTGCTGTTATGTGAAGGCCTTTCTGTCCAGAACTAGCCAGTAGTCACGAGTCTCGTCATGTTTTGGAGATACTCTAAGAGGGACGAAATGCTACTCCAGGTCATCGTGTACCATAGAAGAGTCCGGAAATAAAGCTTTCGCCCCTGATCTTAGTAGATATTCTCTTGAGTACTGAATGATTGAACTGAGAATCGTCTGAAGGGGATCCCTAGCAAAGACGCGATAAGTATTGACAATATACTGTATGTTCCGGTCATGAACATGAACCCAAAGGTATTTGCATAGTAGTTCCTTCGATCAATAAGCTCATTGACCCCGTAGCGATTGTAACGTTCCACTGTTTGAAAATCCGAACGTACAAGAAGGTCATCATGGCATATTTAATTTGCGTTTGAACCAACTGGACCCAGACAGGACATTTCGCATGAATGGGATATTTTGCCTTTCAATTGTTTAGGCAGCCTTTCGAAGATCTGCCCAGGTAAATCGTTGAGTGTCCTCTCGAGTTTGTCTCGAAGATAGACAACGGAGGATGGGAACTATTTCGAACTCTAATCTTAGAAACAAACAAATCAAGAGGTGTTCCGCTTTTTTTCCTTGATCCTTAGGAGAATTCGGTAAATGAAGGGAGGGAAGGATTCTACTGGCCCAGGGGATCCCTAACGTCAAGTAGGCAACAGCCATTCTAGACAGATGTTCCTCTGAGGTTTATTTATAGGGAGGCGCGATGCTAGGCTTTCCTTGTACAGCAAAAGGGCTAAGTTCGCCCGGGAAATCCCACGAAGTTCACCACACACGGGCACCAGCCGCCACCGTATCTGCCTGGTATTATGGTCAGTCTTGATCCCATGCCAGCTCTATTGACGGTCAAGCAACGAGTTTTTCCATGGAAAGACACACTCGCGCTATCGACGTGCTTGGAAAGATTATCACAACAAACATGGACCATGAAGGAAGGACAAACCCACTCATAATATACTGATTTACTAATACGCTAGCGTTACTCCTTCCTTTTTTTCTCCCCGAGCTTCTTATATTCGCTAGAACGCACATTTCCATTCGAGCTTTCTGGCGCGGAACGAGAAATTCCGGGTTTCAAAGAGTGTTCGAGGATTGCAGTTTGGCTTTCCTTTCCCGTCGGATCCCAGCGCTGGACTACTGGAGTAAAATACAGGCAAGAATGGCAATTTGCGCCGAAGAGAGCTTAATGGGGCTTAGTGCGAGGCTGAACCCAAGCCTCTAGTCGATCCTTGTCTGAATCTCCACCATATCAACAACACAAGCCCCAACAATGGATTGACTGACCACCGTCAAGAATGTTTTATGATTTTCAAAGTACCCGTGGAAATAATAACCTATATCAGAACGATATTGAAAACCTTGTACTGGCTTGTAGGAGGACATAGACCGTACCCGCTGGGCTAATTTTCATGCCTAAAACTGATTCGAGTGTCATTTGTATATATTATCCTCAAGGCCGAACCCACCGGTATAGCAATTGTGCGCCTAGTACTTTACAAAACACGGTTACCTATGCTAGGAACTCATCGAATTGATGCCAATGGCGTAAGACTATTTGCCTAACATGCAGTCCTCTCTCTGCGTACCCATCTTACCACAGGTATCACGGCTGGTTTCTATCTGTGGTTGGTGCAGTGGAGGGAGTGCTAATCAGCGGCATTGGATCTGTCTGGTCTGTCAGCTTTGTCTGCCCCTGGAAAAAAACTCAGGTCTGCTGGAAACACCGGTACAAGATGGTCTGGCTGACAAAAAACCATTCTAGGGTCCAAAGAGTGGTGATCAGTCACAAATATTAGTAAATAAGCCCCAAAGGGAAAGCAGGCCCAAGACTGCAAAGTGTGTACGTGTCCGCCTCTACACCCAGAAAAGCGGATCGAGCTTGGTCCGTGGGAATTTTCCTGCATGATTTCCTTGTGCTCACTCGGAAAACAGAACAATACCCTTTGCCATCAGCCTCATTTCAATTTCAATTTTCGACTTCTCACCTAATCGTCGAACTCTGGTCAAGACAGCGATCATTCAGTGTCTGAACAGCCTCTGCTCAGGCCTGACCAAGCCCATGGAAAAAACTTGCAGGATATGGAAATTACAGTCGTACTCACCTCGATATCAAAACGTCCGCGGAATATCAATCGCTATCTTTAGGTTCCGCATCACTGTCATCAAATCTGCTCATCTGTGTGATCGAGTGTAAACTCTGTCTACATATGGCATGTGATTCTGCCACTCAACACAGTCCATAGCTTAGGTAGAATCTCTCCCCACAGCAATCTCACTCCTCATTCCTCTCATACATCGATACTGCTGCCCCTACCGTAGCCGTATCTCATCAAACTCATGCCGCGATGGCATCAGGCCATTCGGCCAATTTGTCTGGTAGATCTCATGGTGGCGAGAATGAGACGGATAGGGTAAAGCACACCATCCAAATAGTACGCCCCACCACCAAGAGCCTCGCTTACTCAATTTGAACGATAACGTAGTTCACAAGCGAGTCGTACACACAAGCGAGCCGTACACCTATACGCCATAGTAAACGCGATATTTCACAACTTGATATTTCAACACTTAAGGGGTAAAACCGGATCCAAAGATATCGTAATACTTAATATATACCATTTATATATATTTACTACGTCTTGAAGTATTTTCGGATCACCTAATATTAGTATATATATCTGCATCGGACACTGTCAGCGTATTTTCATAATACAAGAAAATAAACATTTCTTATATATTGTAGAGGAGCTATTCTATTTCTCAGGCTGAGAAAACTTATCATAACGGAAATCAAATAAACCCAACTTCCATTTGTTGGTATCTAAGGGTCTGAAATATCGCGTATACTATAGTGTTTTGGGGTGTACGGCTCGCTTGTGTGTACGACTGGCTTGTGGATTACGTTAGTCCGCATCGGCAGTTCCTTTGACCTGGCCGCGAGACTCCCTCCGTTCGACGACAACCTTGCTGGAGGGAAGACCAATTATTTTCTTCACCTACAAATTCTACCTTTACAAGTCGACGCCTTCGACTCCCTCCGATGTAGGCCTCCGTAGCCAGCGGTCGGCCCTCATCGTCAAACAGGAAACACAGCCCCAGCGTCCGACCACACCTTCCCAATGTACTTTGATCCGATATTCGCACCGCTCGCCTCAACTTCTATATATCATACTCTATAAGGGTGATGTATGATTAGATCGGCCGACTCCCATCTCGGCCATTTGCCATAGCCACCACCACCCTTTTCTCCACGAGCATCTGCGAGTGCCTATCAAAAATGACCCCATATCCGAGACCACCATTAAGGATCGCCCGTTCGCATACCACCAATTATTCCAACTGATGATAGCTCCAGCTTGAGGTCGACTCACACCAGCAACCTGATCCAAGGGTTATTAGGCTCTTCTATTGGATTGAACCGGATTGAAGAATTTGGGTTTTGAACAATGAGAAGGATGATAAAAGAAGTGCTGGCTTGATAAATGAGCAAAATTCAGTCACTGCAAAAAAGAAATGCACAAAAATATGTACGATAGATATGTTCGCTAAATGAAGAGACCCTTATATCAAAGGCTCAAACAAGTCTCTGTCAAGCACCGATACGTCCGAGGAGGAGCTCAAAACGTTGGGGATAAAATCTCGTAAGGAATGGATCAAAGCATTTTGCTTTGTGTCATCCATGGTATCGCATCGACGCTCACACCCAAGTACACCATCCAGGGATACGAAAAACCGACAGCTCCAAGAAAACATTTCGAGAAGCTCTGCGTGTTCCACGGCGGACAAGGAGCAAATCTGTAAACCACGGGCACTGTGATTTGCAAGCGGTCTGGTATTGATTTGAATGCTGATATTAACAACAACGCCAGAATATGCTCTATAGCGCAATTTCGCAATTTACAGTGGGCTGAGAACAATAACAATTAACAAGACAACAAAAGGTGACTACCCGAAGCCTTCGCCACATAAAAAAACCAGCAGCGAAAAGTGAAATTGGCTGAGAATTAGATACGACAAAAATCCGCTGGGAATCAAATTTACACAGGGCATCGATCAGCCTGGTGCGAGGTGAGTCCGGATTTTTAACCAAGGGCTCTGCAGCAAATTCAAGCCACAGCAGTCATCGACACTGAGACTATTCACAGCGAGACATCACTGTCAGAAGATCGGAATAGGTGAAGACGATGAATGTGGTCGTGCGTGAGGGCCAGACGAACCAGGAATTGGCCCAGCGTGTTTGAGAATTGATACAAGACGTCGGACGCTACCCGCTCACTCCGAGATCGAACCGACTCTAACAGTTGCATCCATGCAGTTTGTGTCTTCACTGATATTGAACTCGAGGCTGTTCTCGATTTGGGTGTTTGTTCCCGATATCATGTTCCAGTCTATTGGTCGTGGTGAAGATGGTCTCTGTGACGAGTCTCGCGAACTATTTACCCACTCAAAGCCGTGCTTGAAGAAGACCATTCCCGTTCGATAATTATTTCTCCCGCTCGCCAAGAGACGAATCACCTATTTATCCCGGCCCTGATTCATTTTTGCTTGACGTTGAATCTTGTCCTGTTGGGCATCGAATCGCTACTTCAGCCGCATGTGGTTTCGCTTGCGTTCACGAAATCTCCTAGCGGCGTCGCTATTGGCTTTTCGTTTTCTGGATTGCTGAGAAGAGCCCGATTTTAGATCCAACAGGCATGGAATCATTGCTTGTGTTCCGGTTTCTCTACCAGCCAAGTTATGATGAGGTGGCAATGTTGCAGACATTGTGTGTATCAGCAGCTCGGGTGTTGCGTAATCCGAGGATGTTGATACAGACTTTGTCGCAGCACAAGAAGATATTGGAGCACTTGCGACTGGAGGGGAAGTAATACTCCCGACATGACTGACCATTGACCGTGGCGTTGATGGTCTCGTTTTGAGAGAACGATGATGACCCAGTGGGGTAGTATTGCTGCTCATGTATCCGGGAATGACATTGGATGATGAATGAAGTGAGCATGAAGTCAAGGGTTGCAGGACTGGTGATAGGACGGGAACTCCCACTATGGTATTATAAGACATTGGTGAGCTGACGAGAGGTGGTAAGGGGGACTGCTGCTTATCGAGGTTCATGAAGGGCTCTGGGCAAAGAAATGAAGATTCGGTTGTCTTCACGGGAGCTAATACCGTTATCTCCACTGGGGAAGAGCAGTCAAAACGCGGTACTTCAGAAAAACCTCCGGAATGTCGCGGTGACATGGGCGACAAAGGCTGAGATGCTCGCAACAAAGATGCCCGAGGTGCGGCAGACGAGCCTTGTCTGGGTCTGATGGGGGGCCTGGCGAAGGCGAAAGACATGCTAGCTTGAGATGCTACCCCGGCGGAAATGGGCTTCTCAAGAGGAGTCATGCCTCCTACCGGCGGATTTAGAATCGCACGCAAGTTAAACGGGAAGGCGTCCACCGGAGGTTCAACTGGCCCATAAAGATGCCGCATTTGAGGTTGCGCCCCGGGAGATGGTTGACGAGCCGGATGAGGAGAGCTCGAGCATGTCTCTTTTGCTGCGCTCTGGTTACTAATTGCTGAGCGACCTCTAAGCTCTGCCAATTGATCGTTGGACAACATTTTTGCGACGGAGAATATGAGTGAGATGCTTGAGTGAGTACCAAGGGAGAGTATAACCGAGTTGGTCTCCGTCTAAAAAGACCAGGGGCCCTGAGGCGGAATTAGGTAAGAAAAATCCTCGCAAATAGCCCAAATCTCTCTACAAAAGGCTCGACGTCAGTGGCAAGAGTCTAGGCTCAAACTCAGTTAAGTATGTACATTCAGGGGTCGTTAGAATAATTAGATCTTTATTCAAGGGTCTTCAATATTGAGAGATGTTGAGATAGCTTGGTGGTCAGGCGCGTCACACCAGCGTGGTGCACGCCCACGCACACAGCACCACAATGGCTTAGATAGCACCTCTCACCATATTCAATCTCACCATCCCTTTCTCCCCTCTCTTGGGTGTGCTACGTTTTCCAGTAGCTCCCTGATAAGAGATACTCTTAGCTGTGAATTATGAGGGTTCAGTCTCGAATCAAGCAAAATCACAACCGTCACCGGGTTAAGAGACCCAATCAAGATCGAAGCAGAGCAGAAATGCGCAAGCTTAGTAGTTTGAGTTGAGGTCAGATCTCGCAATGCCACTGCCTGGAACAGGTGCATCTTGGGCTGCCGTTCAAAAGACCTCAGCACGAGGAGTAAGCTCGGCAGGAACCGCCCATGGAAAAGCGCGTATCAACAACTCGGGTCCTTTCTCAGTGCGAATACGTCTTCCCTGTTATCATCTATCTCCAGAGGCGATTCCGTTATTTCTTCTACTACATTCCCGTATCGAACATGTGGTTCGATTGTTAGACTACCCCAATAACTGATCACGGGTAAACAGTCGACTCCTCCAACGTGTCTAGTATCATAGAATGCAGTTCTTCTAATACGAATGCTCTACTTTGAAGCAATGCACAAAGAAGATACTACTCCCTCGATCCCTCATTCCCAGTTGAACTTCAATTTTCTTGCAATCATTTTCCATAAGATATATATGATGGCATTTGTATCGAACTGATCGTTTTGAACTTATACTGAGAACACTGAGTTGCGCATTTGTCTTTTACATGAGATCTCACTATGTCGGAGGAGTTTGCCAAGAGATCGCCCTTGAACCTCAGACGGGATACGGCAATGACACTTGATAAAAGGTATGATAAGTCAGGCGTCTCATTTGCAGACAGTACGGTGGCGAAGCAGGAGTCACCTCCGGTCGATCGACGTATTAGGTCATTCCTAATATCGTATTCTTTATCAATGGGTATTTTCCTCCCTTCCAATCTTCGCTTGTAAACATTCTTTCCTGCCAGATATCCGTGTTTCATACTACATCGGATCACCTCACTGCCCTTCAACTGCATCTGCTATGATGTTGGGCCTTCCCATTCTCGGAGGCCAGGCTATCGTTGACGGTACGTGATCGTGCGACCTCTTATATATGTCGTTATTCTCAGCTAAGGATCAGAAGGTTCTATAATGCTTCCCAAAGCATTCGTGAACGCGTGGATACAAGAATTCGGTGAAGAAAGCTTCGATATCACCAAAAATGAAATCGGCGACTACTAGGCTGCCATTTGTGATGTCCTTCAGCCTGAGATACCACGAAAGGTATCTTCGCGATTTAGCAACCAGGCTTTCACAAAAACCGACCTCGGGCGATATGTTCTGATGGCAGTTCTTACTGGCCGCAAAGTCGATGCTTCATAATTTTTTGATGGATCAGATGCTCTTGCGTGCGAACACACTACTGTATTGATTGAAACGGTTTCGGTTGGCTCTGATCTTCGGGACGGAGATCATGTGATTTACTTGGTAGCAACCGTTGGGGGGACGCGGGAAGGTGATACAAAATTCTCGATTTGTGTCACGAACACGATCGATTATATTTTCAAACTGTTATATGGAGCAAGACTTTATGAAATCGGTGCCCAGCGTATAGAGTACATAGGTCCCTGTAGACTGTGTCTACAGGTGACAAGGTAATAATACTAGTACCTACTGCATACATTTTCTGTCAAATATCTATTCAACTCTATATACAGAACGCCAATCCCACATATATGGCAATCGTAACAAACATGCCTGGTGATTCATAAGCGAGTTCGCCGCAAAGCGCATCGGCATTCTTGGTTCAAGCACTATCACCACTCTTTGTGCTACGAATCACCACGATAATCATAACTTTCCTCTCTTGTGACTTATCGATGTAGTGTATTTCTGCAAACCTACAGAAATGCGGGAACGGCAAAACTTTCTCATGGTCTCCTTCAGGCGGGTAAGAGACTCTCTTAGAACATATCATAGGAAATATGATTCGTTGCTCCTGATAAGGAAGAGCTCGTATGGTACAATAGTGATCGGCAGCTCTTCCAAGACGTATTGTATAGGCAAAGTGACTTTGGTAGTTTTCTTCCCTACTTGCGATGACTACCTCCCTCACACCTTAGTTCCGCATGGTCTAGGCGGTGGGGTAGCTTAATACGTCAGGTGGATTTCACTTCCTCTCCCAGATGAATATAATCCTTTGCAAAGAAATCCTTCGGTAATTGACTCAAACCCGACGATAGTCAAAAATATTTTGTTGTTATTGCAGACACCGAAGAGCAGATTATCAAGAGGGTCTGTATGACATGTGATTCTGCCACTCACCACAGTCAATAGCTAAGGAAGAATCTCTCCCCCACAGCAATCTCACACTCCTCATCCCTCTCACACTTCGATACTGCTGCCCCTACCGTAGCCGTATCTCATCAGGTTATGAGCCCTGCTTAGCGCGATTGAGCAAGCTATTCACTTAGTCTTACTCACCTAAGCACCAACTTGCAAAATAAGCGCTTCAACACGCTGCATACGCAGCTTCGGTACAAAGCCACCTCATTCGGCGCAAAGACACCTGGGCCCAAGGCCCCTACGCACCAGCGTCAGCATATCGGCCAGCGTCAACCTCACGCGTCAAATGCGCAAACTCAGTGATACTAAGTCCTAAATACGGCATATCGATACATAAAACAAAAAACTACCATCACATTCGCGACCAGTTGGCTAGAGGCGCATGCAAATTCATTAAGGTTGCGTCCTCCGAGCAAGCCGCCGATGGTCTTACCAAACCACTTCAACGAGTTCAATTTGAGCGCTTTCTAACCATCTTGAGCATTGATGAGATACGGCAACGGTAGGGGCAGCAGTATCGGTATGAGATTGCTGAGGGGGGAGAGATTCTACCTAAACTATGAACTGTGATGAGTGGCAGAATCACATGCCATGTAAACACAAGGGAAGTGATTTGTTCCGGAAATCACGTCCGTCACATTTCCAGGCCTTCATCTAGAATTCATGGCCTTTTGAACCTCTTCTGGTGGTCGTGAATTTCTACGGTAATTTTTTTGAGTCACTATTTCCTAGCGCAGGAATGCCTCGGCTGTTACTTACTCGGGTTGATTCTGAGATCTGAATGACTTCGAAATGTACTCGGGGTATGTATATTCGTATTCATTCATGACCGAGCTACTTGAGCGGGTACCATTCCGTAGTTTAGGTCGAGGAATGGTGCTGTGATTTTGCTAGATGATAGTTGCAACTAATTTGTGTGTACCACTGAATTTTTCATACTCGGCGAAAGGCCACGGTGATTTGATAAAGACAGGCCAGACTGGGACACCATCTTGGAGCACGTTTTGATGTCGAGTCAGGTACGACTGTCGTTTCCATAATCAGTGCAGTCTCTTTTGTAGTTCTGACAAGGTCTAATTAGAGGCCGTCCACACACCGACTGACTGCTGTCTTGACCAGACTTTGCCGGTAAGGTAAGTCAATGTTGTAAATTGGAATGCGGCTGATGGTGAGGAATACCGTTCTATTTTCCGATCAAGCACAAAGAAAGTATGCAGGGAAATCGGCAAATCCCTACAAATCAAGCTCTATCCGCTTTTGTGTCAGTGGAGGCCGATAGGTACGTACCTTGCATGGTTGGACCTACATTCTCTTGGGGCTTATGTACTGGAATTCGTGATAGGTTACCACTCTTTGAATCCTAGAATGGTTTGTTGTCTGCCAGGCCATCCCGTACCGATGTCCCCAGAAGATCTGATATTTTTCCAGGAAGATACACAGCTGGCAAACCAGACAGATCTAATGTCGCTGATGAGCACTTCCTCCACCGCACTCACCACGGATAAAATCCGGTCGCCAACACCATGGTATGATGGATACAAAGAGGGAACACTGCATAAACGGAAACCATCCCTACGCCACTGACGTCACTGACATCAATTTGATTGGTCTGCATAGGTCACGGTCACTAGGCCGTAGGGGAACGCGGATGACGGACGGTATTGAGGCTCCCGCGTAGTGTCAGTTCGATAATTGCATCGGATAATGCACAGGAACTGTATATAGTCGGTACTTGTAATGCGTCCTTATCACCTGCAGACACACTAAATAGGTAGCCATGTACTAATATATTTACTGGGTACTAGCGCCACGATAACCTTCTAGTCAACTACGTCTGCCTACCCATGGCTGGTGGTGCCAATTCAAAGACGAATGAGGCATGGGAATTAGCCCAGCTGGCACAGTCTGGGTCCTCCTATAAGCCAGCACATAATGGTCGATGTTGTTCTCAAATACCGACTATCAATACCACAGGCAAGTTGAAAATCAAAACATTTTTGATAGCGGTCAATCAATCCATATTTTAGAATTGTATTGCTATTGTGGCGAGGGTTCATACATCGATCGACAGCAGAATTGGGTTTAGCTGTTTAGCCTCGCACTAGACCCTATTAAGCCCACAGCGGCGCAATGTGCCATCATTGGCCGTATTTGGTCTAGCGTTCCTGCATACTCCAGTGGTACAGCGCTTAGATCCACAAGAAAAGAAAGAGTCAGAATACAATGTCTAAATTTCTTCGAATTCAGGAATTTGCCGTTTCACGCCATAAATTTCAAATAACATCGTGTATTTTAGCGAAGGTAGGAAGCCCGGGAAGAAAGAAAAGGAAGCACTAAAGCCGGCAGGTTGGCATATCAGCATGTCAGGAGTAATTTGTCCTTCTTTTTGAGTCCATATTTGATGCGATAGTGCTTCAAAACACGTGGATGGCGCGAGTTTGTCTTTTCCAGGACAGAACTCGTCGCTTTATCGTTCTTAGACCTGGTATGGGATCAAGGATGACCATAACACCCGGCAGGAAATGTGGCGGCCGGAGCCCGTGCGTGGTGGACATGTGTGATTACTTGAAGTTAGCCCTTTTACCGTACAAAGAAAGCCTAGCATCGCGCCTCCGTAAGTACGCACTTCAGAGTGGTATCTTGAGCCCCTTTCCTCCGTCCTAAACCTGTTTCCACTATCCTAAATCCATTTTCCTCATCCTGAACCCATTTCCCCCGTTCTGGACCCGCTTTCTCCGTTCTAAACCTGTCTCCACTATCCTAAATCCATCCTCCTCGTCCTGAACCCATTTCCCCCGTTCTGGACCCGCTTTCTCCGTTCTAAACCTGTCTCCACTATCCTAAATCCATCGTCCTCGTCCTGAACCCATTTCCCCCGTTCTGGACCCGCTTTCTCCGTTCTAAACCTGTCTCCACTATCCTAAATCCATCCTCCTCGTCCTGAACCCATTTCCCCCGTTCTGGACCCGCTTTCTCCGTTCTAAACCTGTCTCCACTATCCTAAATCCATCCTCCTCGTCCTGAACCCATTTCCCCCGTTCTGGACCCGCTTTCTCCGTTCTAAACCTGTCTCCACTATCCTAAATCCATCCTCCTCATCCTGAACCCATTTCCCCCGTTCTGGAACCGCTTCTTCCGTCCTGAACCCGTTTCCTCCGGCGCCGCAAGTCTGTCTACCATCTTTTTCTGCCAAGTAAGTCGGCCCGTAGTCATACCCAAAAATTATCTTCCAATTACTTATGTTTGATGCAACGTCCATCCGATATAGGTTCTTGTGCAACGTAATGCGCGCTCACGCGTTCAAGAGAGTCGGTAGAGGCAACCCAAAAAGCGGTACAATTAACGGGTTATAGACCTTCGTGAGCTCCACTGCAGCTCTGGGATAGGAGATGGTCGTAATATTACACAGAGGCTGAGATTCCAACTTTCAGACCGACTATGAATATGCTTTAAGTAATATTGCACAGTCCCGTTTGCCTTTACTGAAGGATGATTATCTACTTAGAGACTGGCCCTCGCGGGCTTCCGTGATGGACTTTCAAGCATATTTCTTAATCGTGAGCCGCACCGACCTTTGTATTAGTCGACTACCGAATATGATAATAGTCCCTCAACTCCTGATGCTCATACCGATGTCATGATTACGTAGACTTTACGATAATCCTATAAAACTTAAAGGACTCTCACATACCGTCGCGAACTATTTAACTTACACATCGTAATAAAATACACCATTACTGAATGGACTCGGAACTCAACCCAAGTCTTGAGAAAGTGTTTGGGCATCATTTCAATGCATGGGTCTTGATAAAGGAGGCTCTGGAAGAGTCAAGACGAGCATCTGCAGGAAATGTGCGGCTGGCCTTGATGGGAGATAGAGTACTCGACCTTTTACTTGTTCCTTGTTCGGCTTTCGTTTTTTCGTAGTGCTATGTACAGTATGAATGTAAGTGCGAAATGACTGACTTGTGCATGCGGCTGATCCTTCTCTTGGGTAGCAGAATGTGTTCGAGAATTATCAGGCAGAGCTAAATTTCCTGAGTCTCCACTGCAAGGGAGCTTCCTATCTTCGAGGGGAACTTCACTCGTTCCTAAGAGGATCTTCCCGGGGCTAGAATGGCTTCTGTAGCCGATGACTGAAGGTTTCCTTGATGTTTTACGGATGTGGGAGCCTACTCAGCCTCTGGATACAGACAGGGACACAGAGGAAATCGTTGAGATATCTACCTGCCGCAAGTACCCAAGACATATAGTTGTACCCATGCTATAAATGAAATTCAATTTCTAGGTACGCATGCAAATTGTCCTTCTTAGCCCAATCTCTTCCGCTCTCGTTGTTCGGACCAAGCATATATGACTCCGCTGGACCTGACCCCGGCGTGGGGGTAAGCCAACTCATCCATTCCTTGCTAGGTCAAATGAAGATAAATGAGATACAAGAAGCGGATAGTCGTCATTCAGCGGATAGATTTTTCAACACTTGCTGACCCTTTTCGTCCAAGTTCGGGAATTTTCGTAACTGACGAAGATCCATCCAGAAGTCCTTCGCGTCACGATGTCCGTCACCGTGCTCCTCCATACGCTGTTGTAGCAAGTTTTTCCACTCAGCATCTGCCTCAGTCCATCCCCAAGACGCTGAGACGTATTCATACCATACAGGGTAGTAGGCGGCAAATTCCCAATCGAGTATTCCGACCAGCGCCCCGTCTCTGACGATAAGATTGCCCAAATTAAGATCACAGTGTGTGAGTACATAAGGTTCACACGTGGGCAAACGCTTCTTCAAATTCTCCAACACTCGCTGAGGAAAACAATTTCCCGGCGAATCACGAAGCGTAATAGCAATCGCATTCCAGAGCTCGAGGTCGGAGTGAAAAGGTCCATGAGGCGCACGGTCGGGCAAGAGTAGCGCTGGATAACATTGGCCTTGATCAACCGTTTGCATGGAATTCGACGTGAGGGACCGTAGCTTCTTGCGAATTTGGACAACTTGGTCTGCAATAGCTGTCTTCTGGCACTTGGATAGTGTAGGCCACGTCTCTTCAAGTGTTTGCCCCTTTATGCGTTCTAGGAGCACAAAATATTGCTTGTCGTCATCAACCCAGTCACGTATGAGCTTCGGAGCAGGGATATCAGGGTACTTCGAAAGGTGATTCAACACTTTCGCCTCGTTTTTTGGCCCCTCATCAGGGCGCTCTTTCAGGACAACATCTGACCCGATGGACCAGACACCACGTCGACTCGCTCCATAGAAGAGTTTTATATGACTGGAATATAAGCATTGCTCCTGCTGTTCCAATGTCCAACCACAGGCAACACAACCTTTGGCCGGTTTTTCCATGACGAAAATGCATGAAGAGCATGAAGTTGCCATCTGTTCAGAAGTCGATTATATGGGACAGCTCACCGCTCACGTGAGTGTCTTCAAACAGGATTACACCCCGCTATATTGCTTTTTTGGCACATGGGCTGACACCACATTTTGGCGATGTCCAACCAGGATTAAACACATCGGGCAGAGACAGTGCAGAGATCTGCTTAATTTTTAGGAAGGGAACCTGTCACTTCTTGGCCTGATCCATGCTGCACCCTTTGGATTGACGGGGAAGGAACTTTGTACATCGCTCCGGGAACTACGACTGCACAAGTTCTGAAAATCTCTAGGCGTACATGTTTGCCGAAGTTTCGTCGCTACGGCCCCCGTTCTAGGACTCAAGCGATGTCTGTAGGTGGAGACGCATCTAGAGATGGGCTATTTCCTATTGGTTGGCGAATGCTACGATCCAAAGGTTCTTGATCTACAATTTCTGAAGCTGTCTGTTTACGCATGCGTGCGGATTTTGACATACGTGGATTGTTAAGCTACTTGTCATTCGTCGGCAGTAGATGCGAGGACGAACTAGACTGAACATTGTTTAGTTTAAAGCCTTGTACCGTTCTACACCTCCGTTCCCCAACCCATTCCAGGGTATAAGTACGTGGCCCAGCCCAGGATCCACGAAGCATTCATAATTTCCACAATATTTCAAACCAAAACACTTCAAATCAAAATACTGAAGTACCTCTTGAACGCCTCCATATCCAAAATGAAGTGTCCGCAATGTGGGTTCAACAACGTGACTCACCCAGAGCCGTTTCCTTGTGAAAAGTGTAAGGCACAGGTCCCGGGATCTCAGTGAGGTGAGGAATTTTTCGCTATGTGCTTTGCTTGATATAAGCTGATTAGTTTGGAAGGTTCCGGACTTTTGCGGGCCCCTCAGTCTGCGCTACGCACTATTTATACATACCTATCCGTCTAGGTGGTTTTGCGGGCATGGTACGGATGGACAGATTCATCGCTAGTGCTACTATTATCGACCATTCGCTCATTAATTTTCGGTTATCAGTGTGATTTCAGTTATAATGTTCTGCGAATTTTCTGTTATATAGGTCTCTATACATTCAGCAAATTGCAGTCACTCGTCAAAGGTTCGGTACTCCTTCCTCTTATACTTTAGAAACTTCCATGGGAACAGGCTACGCCTGCCTTCATGGTGTCATGAATAATGATGTATCTTACTGTGCCGGAATTGGATATAAGCAGGTATATAGAAATTCATCGTTTCAGCGAAACAAGATTCCGTTTTGGCGCTTCGGTGGGCGGGAGTCAATCTACCGCGATTGAGTGTCTTAGGAAAGCGGTGAGTACGAAAGCGGTAAATATGACAGTTGGTTCCGATAACAGAAAAGGCACGTGGTACTAATCTTCCGATGACCTTAGTTACCATCCGTTGGGCATCAATACAAACAAACTCTTTAACCAGTTTCCACGTCCGATATCTATGGCCTGCGATATCTTCTACGGATCATAAGTAATAGTATATTTACTATTGACTCCCCATATGACATGAAGTCGTGCGGTAAATATAACTTAAGGCGCGCAACCTCTCATGAGGTAGCCTCCCCCACTTTGTGTGCGACTTTAACGATAACCGGCCGTGCCGAGTTTCGAAACATTACATTGGACCTTTGCACCAGAATACCAACTTCCTATTATCCCTTTCGTCATATAGCGTCGCGAGTACACTGAATAATGCTCTGAACGGGCATGGTTCTTCAACGAATCGTATATCAAGGCCGGGAAGACAGGTTATTCGATAGACCGTTCATCACGACCGATAAGGTACGACAACGACACACGCGTTTCTTGTCAAATACTAAAGCGAGGTTTTAATAGTGCTCAAACTCTCGCGACGAAGGACTCGAATATGCTGCGGCACGTATTTTTGACGCAGAAGATTGCGAAAGAACTATATACGGCCGAGCTGCTATGATCAGGATCACTGATCCGAACGTAATCAAGGGAACACCGCTACTTTGGCCGCATAAACGTACTACAACGGCCGGGAAGCACATTGTTCCACCGCGATATGAGGTCGAAGTGATAGACGGTTGGATTAAGCTGACCAAGTCCTCTGTTGCTTGAGCAAGCTGATCATTTCGAAACCTTCTCTGCGTCCAACGCATAATGTGATAGAGATGTCCTCGTGTTCTCCTTCTGGTAGCAGTGTATTGCAGCAATCAGTTATCGGCTCACCCAGGCCTCTTTCCATCTTGCACTGATTACTAGCCTGAATGGCCTTGGAAACAACAGGTCCCAAGAACGGTATGTGGTCGACGGGTGCTTTCGAAAACACGTATTGGATCCCTGCTTTCCTGTTAGCAAGGCTTTGTTTATGAACACGCATCACTTACGCCTGCCTGACGAATTGTCATTATCTGCTCGTTCGCTTGAGGATCGGTCACCTAAGGATCCTTCTGTACTCCGTGTTTGTTTCTTAGATAGATGTTGGGATTCCCTGTCTCTGTAGGGCTGCTTTATGGCTAGTCGTTTGATAAGCGTGGTTCCTCATAGGGACAAGAGAACTTACCTTCGCGAGATATATCATATTCTCGATTTTCTTGCAGAATGCCTTCTTCTTGTTGGAGTTTGTCCAACGTGTCCGCTACTACGAGCGGCCACTCACATGGGGTTTCCTCTTCAAGAAACTCTGTCACAAGCTTGACAACCTTGAAAGCCATTTTATCGCTAGTCCAGCGACTCGGTTCAAAGGTGATTGACCACGTAACAATAGTGTCCGGATTAAGGCCTCGAATAGCTTCAATTTTTCTCACTATAGCTTCCTTTCTCAACCTGTTTCTGGAAGAATCAAGTGTCGAGAATTTTGTCTCGCCAAAGATTGTAAGGATATTTCTTCGAAAGATTGTCGCTTTGAAAGTTCCATTCTTGCAGAGTGCTCGTCTAGAAGTGACCGTATCGCTTGTATATTTATTCTTCTCGTTCTGTGCCCGGGCGCAATGGGATTCCTTTCGTAGTCGTACTTTCTCTTGGAGGAATTTCGTGCATTCCGATAGTCGGGAAGTCAAGTCAAGTAGCGTATCCCATTGCTCATCTGCGGGACGTAGTTTGTCAATCTTTGACTTCAGCTGTTCAGCCTTCTGCAGGCACGTTTCAATCTGAGCGATGATGGATACGGTAGACATCTCGGATCAGATGGGTGAAGGACTTCGGAGGCTGATGAAAGTGAGAAATGGGCTAATGTTGAAAGGGAAAAAAGTTAGGCAGCCTGGGAATTTCCGCAAGGGTGATGATCCTTGACACAGGGGATTCAGCCAACAATAAATAGCCGACCAATTGCAGCCGTCAATCGAATCCTTATAAGCCATCAAGTGGTTTGAGAAAGGCTTCTGCTTATGGTATAATAGTAGCGCACAGGTCCCAATTAGCTCTTATAAACCTGTGACCCATACAATATGCTAGCATCTATGGAACTAAATGACCGTTGCAGCATGGATGAGAAGCAGGCGTAGATTAGGATGGATCTACAGGACTGAATCCGGGTCATTGTTAAGCGTGCAGCAGAATTGGCATATAAGAGACATGGATGCTCCTCGGGACCTTGACCTTTTTCTACCAGAGGACGCCCTTTGGGATACCCCGGATGTATATCTGCATCTGAAACAATCTGGTGTCACTAACATCATAGACCTTCCGAAGTTGGTTCACAGATCCCGAAATGGGTCCAGAGGCGGAAGTCTGGCGCCACGACTTACTGATGTGGTCAAAATCAGCGTGTCCCTTCTCCGCACTAGTGGACGCCAGACTGGCAGATCTTGCTCTACTGAAGTAAAGTGCCGTAAGAGTTTTTACCCGATACGAGATCGAGACTTCTTAGCTGCTTAGCGACACGGACCCAATCGTCCTCTTCCAGACGCCAAACGCACTAAGGCTCAAAAGTCATAAGGCGTGCAATTCCTTGCGCGAGGTGTCCAGTATCTGTCCTGCGCCAAGAAAGGAAGACAAAGACTTCAATGAGCAAATCAAGGCCGGATTTGAATGGCGAGTCACACTAATCGACATCAAACTTCGTACCTTTCAGAACACTATCCTGACCGTTTTTTAGTTTCCACGTCGAGTGCTAAAGACCGTGCCAATATGATTCCCAACGCGACGGCCCCTTGGTACGAGACGCCAAAGCCAGAGATATAGACAATATGATTCTAGCAGAAGTTCAACCGGGAGACCTAAACAGCGTGTACAGTCTAGTGCATCTCCATTAGTTGACTTGGCGGTACTTCCGAACGGGCTTCGGCTATTCGCTCCGTAAATCAGCCAGCGATGCTCACTGCCTTCAGCGATGATGATCCCTTGGTCCTCTCGCAGCCAGGCAATGATGATAAATCAAACAGAGCTGTCTCTTGAGGGAAACTCCTCCAGTCTTATCACACAGCGCAGAGCATAGCGCAGAGCATTCGACAGCCCTAGATGCACGAACGGGGACCTGGAAAGTATGAGCTTATCAGTGACGGGTTCGAAAATACGAGAAGATCTCTGAAGGAGCATACTTAATAGCCAGGATCTCTCCCCCGCTGGATCCAGCCAGATGATCCCTATCCGCGTTGGAGACACCCAGAAAGTCATGAGCTACTACGAGAGTGCCCTCAAGCACTTCTAGCAGCTCAACTGTTGCGCGGTTACTAAGGCCTTCATCAAATTCATCGAGCCTCGCAAATAGGTCCGACATCCCTATAACGGAGGCAAGCCTCCGCCGGGCTCTGTTCCCGGTTCCACGGGTGACCCGGAGAAAACCAAGCCAAAATGGTGGCCCCGGGGAGTGATACACAAGGCGCCTGACCACTTGAGGAAAGACTGTATGGCCCTGTCTTTCCGCTGACCTGCTGGGCATACCGATGATCCCTAGACGGCATTAAACTCCCTGCTCCATATCATCCGCAAGCTTGGAACGTATGGTATCACTGTCGGTAAGCTCAAGGAAGACGCTGGCGACACCAAGCGAAGTTTGAAGCGTTCTTCTCATATGAAGATTATCTACGAGATCCTCCAGGTGCGAAAAATGGAGGAGTGCTTGAGCGCGGGGATGTTGGTAGGTCAAGACCTATCAATTTCAGACACTGGATTACTAGCGGGCATCTCTCAGACGCCAAAATAGACGTTTACGTCCAGAATTTGGGCCCCAGCCACAAGAGTGACGGTGACGAGGATGGCGAGTCTGCTGGGGTACCGGCAATCATCGAAGTTCTTGAGCGCGTCGAAGATGGTCTGTTGACACCCATTTCATCTGTGGAGTAAGCCTCTGCTTCTCTCACCACACTAATCGCCACTATGAACCGTTCAATGCCCGGCAACTTCTCGATACAAGAGAGACTCAACTTTGAAGGCGGCCACGACCGCGCATTCAACGCTACGCCCCCACATCACGCAGACTCAATCTCGCAACCAGTGCTCAGGACACCCGTCACCACAGAGATAAGTAATTCCCACGATGTCTCGGTCTTCGACTACGCCAGCCATAACCCTAGCCTAACGGCCACACCGGACCAAAAACGCACCACAGTAGGCCACTACGACGCCTGGTCAACGCCCACCTCTGGGCAGAACATCTTCAGCCCGGTCGACCACAGCGCTCCACCCAGCGGTCAGGGCCTCCTCCCACCGTCAATGTTCCCCACATGCCCATGACATCGCCTCCCCAGCTGCATGGCACGTCTCACCACAATCAATCTCCCCTAAACTTAAAGGGCCAGTGGGCTCTGCCGCTGCGCACCGGATCGCTCGGTCACGCGCACGGAATACGTCTCTCGCACCCGGTGTAGATTCAATGGGCGCGCTAGACTGGTGGGATCTTGGCCTTTCAACTGTGAAAACAAGTGACTGGTTTGTAGAGAAGCTCTTAAGATGAGACTCGGTTTTGCTGCTTCTTATCTGTTGGTTTGACAGATTTTTTTGCTGCTTTTGGCTGCTTTTTGATTCCCTTTCATACCACATTGTCTTTTTGAAACGTTCTGTCGTTACAGATTGATCTTGTATCTTGGCAATTCGTTAAGTGCGCCTTTTGTTGTTGACTACTAGATATTGAAGGCTTGCGCATTGACTTCCATTTGCATATTTAGCCTACTCAGGCAGCCAACATGCAGGAAAACCGTCCGCCAGTGTGTTCTACAGCACTAAAGGCAAGCCGAGTCTTACCGCGTGCCATCCATACTTCCTTGACAGTGGCCGAGCTCCTCCTTTCAACGGGATCAGGATCTCTCGTTGCCTGGCCACGCCATACGAAACAGGAGTGATTGAAGTGACTCTTCCATTCACCACCAGAACGGGGAGACCAGCTTCACAATCATACCGTTACCCAACGGACTAGATCGTCGACACAAGGGACTACGTGAGACATTCAGTAGCTTACTTGGCGATACAATATACCAACGACAATGATACCTTTGAACCTCATAAAATTCAATGAACCTCTGGAAAACCGTGACGAGGAGCGCGTTTATTACGGCGTTCACGGTGTCCTCGCGCGTAATTCCGACTGGCGGGCAACCTCATCAAATGTAACTCCAAGGCAGTACAGCTACAAGAATTTACGTAAGGAGGGAAGAAGGTGAAGCAACTGTGTTCTATGAAACAGAGTTTAAGACGAAGAGGAAAAGGAAAAGGAAGAAGCGAGGGAGGCGAAGTCAAGCCTCAAATCCAAATTGTGGGATAGAGCGGCGGCGTGGCGGCAGATCCCCATGGAAAGACTCGCACGGAAGGTTCCACATAGAAGTACCCAGAAAAATAGACAACCCTCATGTGTGGAAGATTCCAACACACAACAACACGAATATGATCACCTGACTTTCGTGAACACAAAACATGGGTCACGTGATCTCCTCCTCGATCCCTCTAGTTCCTCTCCATTCACTGGCCAACTGGTCAGTGAACTCGCCAGTTCGCATATTGGCCTTTTTTAATGCGTCACAACCGCTCACTATGGTCAAATCTCTCCTCAGTAGCAATCTCACTCCTTATCCCTCTCTCACATCATACAGCTGCCCCTATCGTAGCTGTATATCATCCATATGGTATATGATTACCCGCTCCTAGGCCCTCCTATAACGAGTAACCTACTTTCTCAAAGAAATTCCTTTCACTACGTGGGAAGGGGCTCCTGGCTACTACATTGCGCTTCATTCATTGCCCTATAGTCCCAAGAATACTAAGTGCACCGCTCACTAAGTGCAAGCTTCCTGTTATAAGAACATGTGTCTCTTTTGTCCCATATGCCAATTTAAAGGCCTGACCAATCGTACGAGCCAGCTTCAGAGCATCCTCGATAGTCTGTCTACAATATACCTTGGTACTGGGTTCGTGTTCCTTCCAGCAACGCACGTATTCGTCCAACTTGTCGAATTTGGATCGCGCTCTCAGATTCCTGTCTACGATAATATTAACAACCTGCCAGGTTCTCCTTATGATATTGGGATACATACCGATTCTTACGTGCCCGTTAGCTCGCTCATTGTAGGTAGTCAATATTAAATATTGTACTTTGAGTTTCTCCGCGTAGAGAGATTTAAGGATAGTACGCAAGAGAGTAGCGCCATCACGATCTGAAAAATGGCTGAATATGACTATCCTCGTCGTTGAGGTATCGACACTACAGGAATAAGCACAATATCACAGAATGTGTTCATAGGTCACCAGTTCTTACCTTTGTGATGTACTCGTTTCAGCAAACCATGACACTGCGGTGGACAATCCTGATTCATTGTGCGCACCGTCAAGAAACCATTTGTGATTGCCATCTTCGGTTATCTGCTGGTAACGCCCTGGCCAGTCAAACATCCGTAAGCCCCTATTGATATGCTCACTAAAGCTGAACAATTTCGCAGGCTTCCGAAGCGATATCCATTCCTTAGCCACTTCTATGGCAAGTGAGCAGTTTTCTCTTTGAAAGCGTATCACTTGTAGCGATGAATCTGGCTCAACAAATGACAAAGTCACATTTTCGAGCTCACGCGCACGCTGCTCGAGAGCCTTGGTGACCTCTGCCTCCTGGGGCGCCGAGAAAGCTCGGCAACCAGACTTAAAGATGCCTGCCTTATGCCGAGCGATATCTTGAAGGTCGGGCCCAAGTAATCTGACATGGTCCTTCGCAATTCGAGTCACTGCTGTTACTGCTGGGGACCGAACGACATTTGTCGCGTCATAAGTGCCGCCCATGTGTGGCTCGTAGACTGCAACATCGACCCCTTCTTGTAGAAAGACATGGAAAGAAAGCAAGGTCAAAAGCTGAAGGTATCGAGGAAAGTCCATGTTGGCACTAGCTTGAAGCGGCAGTTTATCCCATATCTCGAAAAGATACGTAGTGAAGGTCTCTTCCTTTATCGGTCGGCCATTGATCCTGATTCTCTCGCGTATAGTGAGGAGATGTGGCGAAGTATAGAGCCCAACTTTGCAACCGCAGCTTTGAAGTATGGACGAGATATATGCACAGGTGCTTCCTTTTCCATTTGTTCCGGCTACATGGATAACGTTCAGTCTTCCCAAGTCGGCTTGCTAGTAGAGCGTTAGTATTTTCACTCTGTCGTGACATCAAGCCTCGTCATACAGAATAACCGAGCAATTCCAACCATTTCAACATATCATCCGAACCCCTCATTTGGTTTAGGTCTGGCTGCGCAACGCTCCGTCTCGAATTAAGACACTCAATAGCATCCTATAGAAGTCAGAAGTGGACCTCTATAGGCATGTGATAGCAACTCACTTCATATTGCCGGGCCATCATAGCAAATATTCCTAATGGGAGAGATATTTTCACGATGTTTGTGGGATACGTTATTACTGAACTAGCGGGGACTGCTGGCTACGGCGGCAATCCAGGTCACCGCTCGGGAGTCGGGGATACCGCCATCTGGCAGAATCACGTATCATACGACTCATATCCTAATTCGCCTGTACTGTTACGCTGTAGCTATCTAGTATCCATATCAGCGTTTCCAGTACAAGTTTACAAGGTTCATATCGGTGGGTCTAGTATTACGGATGTATGGACGCCCGCAACTACGTAACAGCTACCGTACTTAGTGGCCTACTCATCACCTCTAGTACCAGTTTACTAGTGTGAAGGTACGTATAAGTCTAAGGCAACACTAGTCCTTTATTTTCACTGATGTATCGCTGAAGCTGGAAGATATCGAGTTTTTGGATGAGGTACTCGAAAGAGGGGCAGAATTTTCTACTACTGTTAAGAAAAACTTTGATTAAAGATGATGTGTTAGTAAAAAGAACTATGATCAGTATTACCAGATAGGTACCTAGAGTGCGTAACTGCGTACTGGAAACGCGACACGGGATTGGATGGGCAGAGTGTACTGGTCCCGTCGTGGGGTGGAGGCGCAGAGTGCGCACTGGGTACGCGCCATAGGATTGGCTGAACACCGGGTGCACTTGTTGCGCAATGGAGGCGCAGAGCGCACCACTGCACAGTGTACAGTGCACAGTGCATACTCGATACGCGGCACGGGAGCAGAGGTGGACTAAAGACTAGATAGTAGTAGTAGAGAGGCGATCACTAGTTAGTAATTACCTCCTACTCAGTACTTACTACCACTATATTGAATCTATTGATATTTGTTGTCTCGTCAGAGATATAAGTTACAACAATAATCTAGGCTACTTTCTTTAGGATATACGCTTAGGGAGTTAGGGGGGATAGTGTTGTGAACATGACAGGACTGAACGGACTCAAGACGAGAGAGAGGATTGGACATGGGAGGATGGGAGACACGTGTGCAACGCACACCACGCGCACCGTCTCAAAACTCAGGATGGACTGTAGCCTCTTCTCTTTTCTTTTTTCCTCTCCAGCCTTTGAGATCCTTGATACCACGCAGACAGTTAGAACAAAAGTCTATGAGTCCTTCTGAAGCTTTTCTTAACTGGCGTACAACAGATAGTTTTCTTTTTTCCCTTAAGGGAAGAGGCGTTCTGCTATTAGCGGTTTGCGAAGTAAGGCATCAGGGCTCGCCTGTGATTGGCTAGACGCGACGGATCTGGCTACGATGCTGGCTACGATGCTTGAAGCAGCGCACAAGGAGATGCAAAAGCGGCTGAAAAATGGTACTTGGTGAATGGATGATTGTCCTTCTAAAAAGACGAAAAATCAGAAGACTCTAATATCACTTCGATGGGTCTTCCGCATCAAGGATAACGGCACTTACAGAGCCCGCCTGGTTGCAAAACGCTTCAAGCAGCGTGAAGGGATCGACTAACTTGACGTCTACGCCAGTACGGCCAAGGCTTCGAGCTTCAAAATATTCTGCGCGATCGCAGCCCAATACGCTTGGAATATACATCACGTCGGTTACGTGGCTACGTTCTCGAACATCGAATTAATGGAAGAAATTTACATAGATCTTCCTGAAGGTTTCAAAGAGCCTAGGAAATGCGGCCTCCTTCTCAAAACGCTATAGGGCCTGAAGCAGAGCCCAAAAGAGTGGTATAACACCGTTTATAATGCACTCCTTGCCATTGAATTCAAACGCCTACAGGCCGATCACTCAGTCTTCGTTAACATGAAACGCAAGCTCTATGTCCTTCTGCATGTCGATGATATGTTGATCATCACACCTTCTGACGATGCGCGAAGCTGGCTAAAAGACCGAATCAAAAAGACATTCAATATCACCTCACCGATTACGGCCAAGTCAGCACATTCCTTGGAGTTGATATCATTCAAATAGACGGCCGGGTCTACCTTTCGCAGGTGGCGTATATACGCAAATTTTGAATAGGTTTGGACTTCAAGATACGCATATAGTGCCTTCGCCCTTTCATGACAAGGAAATCTTATAACCGTGTGAGGACACGGCATGAGCTGATGAGATCGAGCTTTTCCGAAAATTGGTTGGCTCCATGATTTGGCTCATGGTAAATACAAGAGCAGAGATCTCTTTTCCAGTAATCAAGCTGACCCGTTACGCACACAACCCTTCAACCCCTGATTACTGTGCCGTTCAGCACACGTGCGTGTGAAATGTCATATCATTACTGTATCAGTTGATATCATACGTATTATACGCTAGCGTGGAAGCACGGCTCGTTGATAGGTCCGCTAATGGCCATGTTCAAGTAACAAAAAAGAACCAGGATCCTGTCAGTCAGCCGATGCAATACTCATTTTTACCCTGTGGGCGTAACAATACTATTTCGTACCTTGACGTGAAAATCAGGGGCCCAGACGGGGGCCATAAAACAGATGTGACTTTCGGATGTAGGATGTACTTTTCCTAGTCGCACATGGGCCGCTAGTGTAGAAACAATATTAGTCACTGGACCTAAACTACCCAAGACCATCTAATCTGCTCCTTGTTTCTGGTCTTCGAGTCTTCAGAACAACGAATATAATCAATTTTCGCTCTTCAACTGTCGATATACGACTCCGTCACATTTGATAAAATGATATCTATGGACACTGTGGCCACACAGAGAACAGCTCCAATGCTTTTGATCGTGATCTGGGTCTTGACCCTTCTGGCCACAGCGTGCGTTGTCATTCGCCTCTGCGTTAGAAAGTATATGCATATTTGTGGATTGGACGACTGTATTATCGGGCTATCGATGGTGAGTGTATTTGTTCATTAGTAACCTCCTAAAGCTTTCTGGATAAATACTGATCTGGTTCGATTCAAAAAAGGGAATTGGATTATCGTTCGCCGTTGCGGCGACGTTGTCCATTCATCACGGATATGGTCAGCATTATAAAGAACTTAACTCAGAGAAGGCTTCGAAAGCTCTGATGTGGAACGTGGTTTCCTTACTTCTTGGTACTTTCGTTTGCGCACTGACAAAGCTGGCCGTTGCGGCTCATCTGGATCGGATTTGGGGACGAGTCCTCAGCCTTTCAAGCCGAAACCTCATGTGGATCTTAACGGGCATGGCGCCTCTATTTGCCCTGGCCACCATAATAATATTCATCACCGAATGCAAGCCGTTGAACGCCATTTGGGGTCCGGCAATGGTGGAAGCGGGACAAGCTACGTGTCGCGATGTTTCGACTCTGATATTCTTTGCTACGTTCAATGGCGGTGAGGAATACAGCCCGTAAATTCGAAAGGTTTACGCTGACCGGTGTGACTATTTCTTCAGCTGTCTCTGCATTCATTGACCTCTATCTGGCAGTCTTTCCTGGACTTGTCTTCCTTCGGCTTCTGCAAATGACGTGGGTCAGGAAAACTGCGCTCTCTGCTGTATTTGGGCTTGGATTAGTGTAAGATATCACTACCACGAAAATTGCGCTTTCCCTACTTAATCACGAACGTTAATCTTCCTTTCCCAGGGTTGCAATTCTGGCGACTGTTAGATGTGCACAAATTAAAAGGCTGGCCGATCTGGCTGATCCAACCTGTAAGTTATACCTATAACTTTGGGACGCATAGTCGAGCTGATAGTCGTGAAACCAAAGACGCATCAGTGCCCCTACTCTTATGGACGAGGTATATAATGAATTCTACCATGGTAATAATTCTGCTGCGTCCATAACTGACGTTTATCCAGCGCGGAGGCAAATACTATGATCATAGCTGCTTGCGTTCCAGCACTCCTTATATTATTGAGATCCAGAGGCGCGCCAAGAGGGGGAAAAGAATACAGCGGTCATGACCAGGCCTGCGAGGGAAGAATGCAGAACCTCTGAACAAAGAGTGACCCAAAAGCATTCCACCTGTGACGATCGGTACTGCCACCAAGCGGATCGACTGTGGCCTGAGAGATCCAACAGAGTGAAGAAGGGGAAGATTGGAATACCACATTACTTCAGCTTTTGGACTATCGCCAAAAATTCGTGGAAAGCCCCTAAGGTTGCCTGATGAACTTGATCCACGGTCGAGGTCAAGACATGAAAGAAAGGCTTGTGACGAGTACGACAATTTGTGTTTGAGGCCTAGTCATACTCTTTAACTAAGGCCTCGCCAAGGACTCCATCGCAATAGACTGCTGGACATAGGTTCGTCCTAACATCATCCTCAAAATTTCCAAGAATAAGAGCGTGAAAACAAGTTGAATGGTGCAGGGACATGAGGACCCTATAGAATAGAAGCGAGGCTGAGTTGTACTTGTCCCTTAAGCATGCAACTAGAACTTATCTACGTCACCGATATCTCCTTCACGGCACAGATAGGTGTATTTATTTATCGCATGTCATTCAGTCCGTGGCTACGCAAGTCAGCGCTATATGGAACCTTTCTTTCTGTACTGATCTCACCTCCGCTTTTAGTCTCTCTTGGCTGTGTCTATTCTGCATAGCCTCCCGTGATACTTTCCAGGCCGGAAACATCTGGAATTTGACTGGCATACCACTCAGTGTCCCTGTTTATGCTACCTTCAAAGTTGTAAAATGTGATCAAAGAAACGGTCTACGCAAGGCAGACACCGCGCTAATAATAAGAGCCGCGCTACGAGAATTGATCGTTCACCAGATTTTTGTTTAGTAGGCAAGAGGTAGCGACATATCTCCATAACAGTATAGCGTTTTATTGCTGATTTGAGTAGCCTTGGACAAAGAACACACCGCCTGATGTATCCATCCGCCAGCTTGATTGTACATGAATCAGATCTGAAAGCTGAAACACGAGGAAGCTAAGCCATCTAGAGCGAAAGCCGCTCCAGCTACAATGACAGTCACCATTAAAGATAATGAAGACTAAAATCGAATATTTTCCCAAATTATTCCTAGTATCGACCGCCTAACGACTGTGTGTAGAACTCGGATGTACGAGCAGATCTGAAGCGAAATTTCACATCAGCCGATTTTTATCTAACCGGATAAGGAGATCAATCTGGTTGATGATGGTCAATACGTCGCCGGGGGTGGCGAAAAGGTCTTCCGTGCCGTTTGAATAAGTAGTTCATCTGAGATGGACCAAGTTTGACGAGGGCCAAAAAAATCGCGATATGTAGGAAATAAAGCTCTGCGTACACAGAAATTTGAAGAATCACATCTTCGGTGATGCGGGTGCGAAGCTTGACTGCATCTCTATTTCAGCGGCGGAGGAGGCGCTCCCGGCTTCATTACGCCGGTAGTATCGTACCCACCACGAGCCATAAGGAGTGCGGTAATGAAGAAATCAACCGCTATTGAGTATGGTGATTTGCAATAGAGGTCGCGGAAAGTTTTCGAGTGTTTCAAACTCGAAAAATGATGCCAGAGGCAGAAAGCTCCAAGCGAGTCAATCGAAAATAGAAGCGAAATTAGTACTAACTTCATCAAGCGTAACTTCAATAGCCCCAGTGGATAGCAGTATTGATGGTAGGTTGGGTCGTTCTCAACGGGGCGCCGAAGCGAAGTGTCGTCAGGTAGATCCAATCTGCGGGGTCGACGGCTCGAGATGTGACGGAAAGGGGGACCTAGGTAACCCTGACTTAATGACCTCAATTCATCGTAGCCCGGCTACAGTACTCCGAGATATTTCCGGCGAATGAAGAATGAACCAAGGTCTCTGCAACCGAGCCGTGCGTATCTCCTGGTGGGCTAGGCTCACCACGCAGCAAGGAAGTTCATAATCCAGGTGATGCCTTTGTATTTTACGAAAGGAATCGTCCGAACGGAACTAGGAAGCTTGGCCTGTAAGCGCTCGAGCTCTCAAGAGCACTGGGGCTTCTCATTCATCTATATCCCGCTGACACAGTCTTCGCTCCCGTCATGACACACCACAGGGAACGTCATTCTAGTGGCGTCTGCGTTGTCACTGCGGTCTTGAGTAAGGCAATTTCTAGCGTCCTCTGCCAGTTGCGTAGTCAGGCACTTTCTATTGAAGGTAAACTGAAGAGGCCATCAAACGCTGTTTGGCCTTGAGGGCTTTTGAGCTTACTTGAAGAGATGAGACGCTGTTAATCCTCTGGTTTACGGTAATTAATTGAAAGCTACGTCGTAAGGGGTCATAGTTCTGCTATGCTTAGTGGCAGAAGACGGGAATCAAAACGCTGAGCTTTGCGCTCATCTTGTCCGACGTCATCCCCGCTCGTACTTGAACTATGCTATCCGGATCAGAGACAAATTTCCTACTGTCTGGTTTATACACCTTAGTTTTAGGCGGTGGAAGCGTGATGTTGGCAGAAGTAGTATCTTGATATGATCCCCTGTGAGGGTTCCCCTCCATTCCACCCTATAGATTGCTCTCTCTGCTACAGAAATTAGGATCTGCTTAGAGGGCGTAGAACAAAATAGAAGGGAGTCATTCTATGATAATTGTCAGTAGTAGTACTTGACGGATTACGATGCCGACGTGATAAAATCAGAAATCTTCGATATTGCGATATATTCTCATCATATTGAATTCCGTCATCATTTAAGCCCGTATTACAACCAATCGAAACATACCTTACCACTGAGAACTCTGTACGGTTAGATAGTCAGAGTACCGTAGCCGTGCGAACTGTATATCGTATCAGAACAAGTCAATGAAGTTTAAACATTTTCATAGAAGGGCTTAGCTCTTGCTAGCATAGGTTTTCTTCGCTATTTAAATAGCATCAATTTTTCATCATCAGCTAGGTGTGACGTAGGCACTCAAGTAGGAGGATAGCTTACGGGAAGGAGCTAAAGGTCCAGAAGGTCCACAGACCAGAAATATGATACCTCTAAATAACCAGGGGGAGCGTCGCGTTCAGGATACAAAGACGGAGACAGACTCTCCTAAGCTTATGACGCTGGACGAACTTCGTTACAAGCAGAATGTAATCCAAATGTCACCAGCGGCAATTGCATGGATGGCTAGAATGTCTCTTTGCTACTAAAATCTATGATAAGTACTTAAAAGCAGAGGAAAGGAAAGAGGATAGCAAAAGGCATGCTGTGAATAGTATACATTGTCATACCACGGGAGGCTGAAGGTAATATTAACCCCCGGCACTTAAGGTCTCTCAAGAACAGGCATTAAACCAAAAAGTCTCTTAGTGAAAATTAAGAAACGTCCTGGCTCTAAACTTTCAGGAGATGCTTTCTGAATATACCTTCGAACATTGTATCCTAGCCAACAGTATACAGATATGTAGAAGTATGAGAGTCAAGACATTTTCGTTATCGAGGACACTCTATATCCCTGCCTGAACCGCTGGTATACACGACCGATGTAATAGCAGCCTGCGGTGACTGTAACGAAACTATGTCATCGAAAATTTAGAAATGATAGTACGTAGTTGAGTTGATTCTTCCCGCGTCCTGAGTCAAGCGATTCCTAGTAAGGAAGCCATACGTTAGAGCGAACACCCGAAGTTAACCTGGCTGACTACCTAGAAAGGGCGTGTAAAGGTGATGAGGTAGTACTTACTTAAGTGAACGCTAGCCAGAGGGGGTAGAGATGGCGTTGTGTTGCAGGAGTACATGTAGGGAGCTGGAGGCTCATACTCATCGCTCTCATAGGTGTTGGGTGTCGCACAAATGTCCCAAGGCGCCGAAAGGTAAGACACAGGTAAACCACGGCTGTCAACACTGGCTTGACTGTGGGTGTTCACGCGAGTCGAGGTCGGAGCTTCGGGGTCTGTATCCCAGGGCAGAAACCAGGAATCTGGACGGACATTAATCAAATCTTGCTCTCGTTGTAGTAAAGTCTTTAATTTCTTGTGAAGTGTGTCAAAGAACGACTTCAACCGGACATGTAAGATTTCAAAGTGAGTTTTCAAAGCCATCAGCCAAGCTGTATAAGTTTGTATTAGAAGTCGATGGAGCAGATGGGCGGAGATGAGGTATGTAAATCCAATATATATAGAGTATAATATAGCGCTAGTGAGTATTAAGCGGCGTATCAGTTCACGATATGTTCAAATAATCCCCTTAAAATATGCCGTCTTTCTATATACGACTAATATCATAATAAGTAATCCTAGGTATTGGTGGGTCTGTATTATAGGTCATACGGTATACGATTGGCTGCGCAGAGGGCGTACTGGATGTGGAGTGGAGACACGAAGTGCGTACTGGATACGCGGTATAGGATTGGTTGCGCAGAGGGCGTACTGGATGTGGAGTGGAGACACGAAGTGCGTACTGGGTACGCGACATGGGATTGGCTGTTTAGAGGGCGTACCGGAGCTGAGATATGGGCCAGTTTAAGCAAAAGTTTACGAGGACTTTACACATGCCCTCTTCGATAAGGCGCAGGCCTTGGTAAAGCGCTGAAAAGAAAAGTGGCCTAATGCGGCTAGAGCTATCTCAGGTATTTATAGAGCTATTAAATACCTGACCCAGAGGGACCTGTGCTAGAGCTAGCTCATTGAAGCGTTGCTATTGGTCCTGAGGACACCACTCGCATAGAAGACACAATGCCATATGTATCAATCCAATGGCGGGAATAAGCATCGACAATGTGATAGATAGAGAGCGATGGTCATAGGATTCGATTTACAATGTCCCTTGCATAAAAAAATTACGGGCGTACCACGTTTTACCTACCCAGCTCTACATTTCAAGGGTCCAAGAAGCGCCAGCACGTGCGCTAGGAAAGTCCTCATGCGTGTAAGTCCTCTTGCGTGCATGCTACCTTATCCGTTCTTTCTAGCCGTATATCATTTACATTATATGAACTATGACACCGGGAATAATATTTGAAGAAGTCATCCATGGCGGTACATGGTTTACCGCCGGGCTCTGGCCCGTCACCGGAATCTCTATAGAGGTTGAAGACTGGCATAGCATTCGGTGTCCCGGTCATAGTGCCTTCAATGTCGCAAATTTCGATCAAAGAAACAGTTTAGGCAAGGCGGACATCGCGCCAATAGAGAGAGTCTCGGGGCGGGAACCGAGACCGCACCAGAATTCCTAAATTAGGTGGATGTAGGAGCAAGATATAGGAGCAAGATAGCTGAATGGAAATATAGCTTTTCATTACAGACTTGAATGGCTGAGGTTGAATGGCCGATCGCCCTGAACATTCATCTCCTGATTGCTTGTACATGAATGGGATTTCAACATCTGAAAGAGATAAGACCTTCAATACGACAGCACGAATCAATATGTGAAGTCATCGAAGTTGAGAGTAAATCTGGAGTAGACTTTGACTATCACCGCTTTGAAATCAATATAGCCAGAAGATAGCCGGGGCGATGAGGGCCAATATGTGACAGAGGGTGATCGAAGTGTCGTCTGTGGTGGCTTTATGAGTGCCGAACCTAATGCGAGCCCAAATCTAACTCATGTCAGAAAATCGCACCGACTGGAAGATCAATATTAACCTACACGCTCATTCGAAGAAGTACATACTCCCTGACACGGGTGTGAAGATCGACTGCATCTCTATTTCGGCGGCGGAGGGGGCGCTCCCGGCTTCTTGACGCCAGTAGTGTCGTACGCACCACGAGCCATAGGGAATGTGGTAATGGTATAATTCATTGCTGTTGCGTTTGCTGATATGACAGAGAGATTAAGGAAGATTCTATAAGTGCTCCAAACTTGAAAAATGATGCCAGGGGCAGAAAGCCCTAACTAAGTCACCAAGAGAAGCGAAGTCAGCGCTTACTTGATCAAGCCTAGTCTTTACTAGTTCAAGTTCATCCGCGGTATCATTTCGGTATGTAAGATTGGATACAGGGGGCCTCAAAGCGGATCGTTCTCTAGTAAATTCAATCTGAAAGATCGATTTTTCCGGATATGGTAAGGGGGATTTGACCTAACTAATGATTCCATCATAGCCCGGCTACAGTATCCCGAAAGTTTCCCAGGAAATAGACAATAAACGCTCGTTCTTCCAGCGATTGAGCCGCGAGGATGCTCTGGTGGCTCGGGTTTGATGAGATACGGCTACGGTAGAGGCAGAATGTGTGAGAGAGATAAGGAGTGAGATTGTTGAAGGGGAGAGATTCTTCCTAAGCTATGGACTGTGGTGAGTGGCAGAATCACATGCCATGCAAAAAAGGTCCAGCTTGGAACACGGAAGAGAGTCCCTTACGATGATGTCACTGTACTATTCAAAAAGAATCTTCTAAACGGGAGTGCGTGTTGTGAACATGACAGGAGGACTTGGAGTGCGGACTTGGATTTCTTCTGCAGAAGAAATCAGTATCGGAGGACAGGGACACGCCCACCACGTGTGCCACGCACACCACCTCAAAACTTGGGATGTCACTGTAGCCTCTTCTTCTTCTTTCTCTTTTCTCCGGCTCTTGAGATCCTTGAAACCACGCAGAGAGTTTAAATAAAAGTTTGAGTCCTTCTAAAGCTTTTCCTAACTGGCGTACAACAGTGCGCTGGGACTACTACATTCTTACCTAGTATTAGAGGGCTCTGTAGCCATCCTACTAAGCAAGACAGAAAGGTGAGGACTACTGTCTCCAGCCTACCAGAGGAATACAGGGAAAGCGTGCTCTATACGGTCCAGGTTGGTCAAGTCTTCCAAGATAAGTCTGGAGCATGACTACTTAATGTGTTGCAGAGCATGGCGTGCCGCTATCGTAGTTTATTCGAGTATTTTAGCTGCTCAAATCCTGGTACTAAATACAAAGCATATCTTCCTCTGAGATACGCGTAGGCAACCTAATATCTCAAGGTACAGGTGATCTACACCCACTAGGCTCGGCCTGTGCATAGTCGAGGTCTCGGAAGTACTATCGGCCCCCATTAGGTCTATTTTATACTGGTACAACATCTTTATTACCATCACATTCGGTCAAAGGGAATACTATCTCAGTGGCGTTAATTGCAATGATTCGTGCCAAAGTACTCAGATGTCACTGCGCTTGTCAGTAAGGCCTTTTAAATATCTCCGGCATGTGCATATTCAGTACCCTTTCATCGAAAGTGGACTAAGCTATGTATGCCATACTCAATACGCCTAATAGCTTCAGACTGTGTAAATGCGACATTGAAAGAAGGTCCTTCTTGATCCGAGCCGCTACTAGGTTTCAATTCCAGTCCGCCTTATATAGAATATTTTTCCCGGTTAGAAATATCGAAACCTATCTTAAGACAAATATGGAAAGTCGTGCGAAAAGAAGTAGACAGGGGTCAGTCCATGATAGTAAATTAAAAAACGGGGTAACAAGCAAGATAATATGAGATTATAAGTGCTTATGGTTACGATTAATATTTATCCAATTAGATTCAATTCTTAGAAATACCCCTAAAAGCGACTGGTCTATGTCCCACTACCATCAATTTGATACTACGGGATGGCCAAAGCAGTCTTGTGAGATAAGCACAAGAGAATTTGGCAGCCTTATAAGAGGGCCTAGATGAGACCATCGTTGGTTTCTCCCACCTTTTTCACATAGCTGCAAATTGTCATTATCAGCTATAGCGTAGGCAGGTTGGAGTACAACTACCCCACCGCTGAGGTCCAATCGACCTAGGCAAACGTCTCTTCTCAGTTTAGAGAAATGCGGCCGACATCTTTATGAAAGGAGAGGGGACTACATACCAGGAAATGAGGTGTAAGGGGGTCAATTAGGGCTTAACGATATTCTCACCATAGGCAGGAAATCAAGCTTCCTTAGTCGCTTGAACTAATGATGAGCTGCTATTCATTAGCATACTGTTTGCACGGCATGTGATTCTGCCACTCACCACAGTCCATAGCTTTGGTAGAATCTCTCCCCTTCAACAATCTCACTCCTCATCCCTCTCACACATCGTGCAACTGCCCCTACCGTAGCTGCATCCCATCACATACCATAGAAATTTACCCCAACTAGAAACCAAGGTTTTATTTCTTTTCATCTGACCCAAGTACTGTGTCATCTAGCTAAACAAGTCCCAGGAAAACTCTTCCTCCGTTTCTGAATGTCTGCAGAAACGCACTAAATCACTGCACTACACAAGAGAAAAGTTATTATTATCTTAAACGTCTAGTAGAATGAGCAGCTCTCGTGAGACCACAGGGGAATATAGCAAGAAGCATTGATGTGAAACTAAAAGATCGTATCTCAACCCCTCTACGCACAATTAGACTCATTTTAGTAAACTAATTCGCATCTCAACCAGGGATTGCTCATGGCGTAAGATTCCCATTGCTAGGTGACTAGATGTCAACCCCAGAAAGATGAAACATTGTACTCCAACTATCAATCGAACGTGTGAGAACGTCTAAAGAAGTGTAGAACATACTCAAGTATATATGGGCGTTCAGGTGTTGTACCCTAGAAAACAGTAGTTAAAGTGAGGAGTCCGCTTGTCTGACCGGACTATAAATTATAGGTATGGCTGTCTGGCTATCTACGATTACACAGGGGCCACCTGCTTGAACAAAGAACTGAAAATTCTCCTGTAACCCATGACATCCTATAACCCATTACATGTTACGAGTTAGCGGGAGTTAGCGGACTTGGATTGCGGACTTGGATTGCGGACTTGGATTTCTTCTGCAGAAGAAATCAGTATCGGAAGGGAGATACCGAAGGGAGATACCGTAACCACACGACTCCACGCGACTGCGTGGTAAGAGAAGTTGGGGTGAAGGCATGCTCCGGTAATCTCACTTACCTCAATACCTTTTGCAGATTAGCTTTCCTTTCCTCCCTCAGGCTTTTCGACCTTCGTTGAATGCACAAGTTGATTTCGAACTTTTTGGCACGTAACATTACACGCACCCCCGTGCTGTCATTTTATATGTTGTGTGAAATCATTATATACCTAGGTGCGTGCTGGTAATAGGAACGATTATGTAAAAAATCAAGCAATTTTTAGAAGGGGCAGGATTGAATAGAATCTTTATATCATAACAGGTAAGCCAAGTCTGATACAAACCGCATACGATCAGACTAGCGCCTAACAAGGCAAGCCAATCGGGCCCACTTTAGCTATCTCCTTTGAGGGTACAGTGTTGGCCCCGTTGACTTGTTTCACTAGTGCAGACGCGACCCCGGTCAGCGGCTTACTTTCAATGGAGTGCACAAAAGCTGAGTAGACCAATAGTTGTTGGGTGCCAGTGTAGCGCCCTGGCTCCCTAACCCACAATGATCACGGATTGGAAGACAAATAAGATAGAATGAAAATGCACGTTTCTTGTATTCATCGAAAGTATGCAAACCTACATACAAAGAGAGACCGCCGAACTTGTGCTCTTCCATGTTCCCGAATATGGTCCCCCGGAAAATTGAGAAGACCTTACTGCGTCTTACTCTTGTTCAAGCCCGTCTAAAAAGCTAGCTTCTGCCGTGTATTTCGTGGATTCAGAGGGTCGTATTCAAGGGGCATGGGTCCAAAAGATTTCTTCTACTCAACCCAAATTGAAATCAAGCACACCCACGGCATCCAATTGAGACATTACACATTCGAGGAAAGAATGGATTTCGATGATGTGTTCCAATCGACTACATCGGCAATCGCATTGTTCTGGTGTGGATCAGCCCTTACTTTCTAGGTCATGTCAGTCAGGACACAGAGATTGAAAGAGCCACTCATTTATAGCCAGTTGATCATCGGCGTCTTCATTCTCTGTGGATCATTGGTTTCCATTTTACTTGCAGCTCCGCAAATGAAGCTGATCAGCAGTAAGCGAATCTGTTCTGCTCGATGTCTTCCTATGATTATGATGCTTCGCCAAGCATGTCGAGGCACATTTTACAGCCATTAACCCGCAGCGTGCTGCTTTCACTCATTCTCAACAAGGTAAGCTTTATGAGATATGGAACAAGAGGCATGGTAATGACTATTTGCAGTACCTAAGTGTGTCAACTTTGCAAAGCCTTCCGGTCCACTTGCTATTTGCTTCGTTCTTTTTTGGAGTAGTTCTTATCTTGCCGCTATCGATTTATTATGTGGTCAGTTCAAACTCAATATTGACTCTACACTTTGAGGTTCCACATATTAATAAAAGATACAGGGGCGCCGCGACATTCTATTTTCTCTATTCATGGTCTTTGCATTGGCTAAGCTAAGCTTCATCTATTACCAGATCATTAGAGCTTGGTTCGCTTGCATGAGACCCTTGCATATACATGAAACGATTTTAAGATCATTGTGGCATTACCTTAGCCTCATGGACGGCAAGCATCGGCGCTCCTTATGGGTGGCATCTGTTGTCTCGGCACGGACATTTCTTGTGTTGCTATGTTTATCAGTCTTGGATTCTATACAAACTAACTTACAGCCCCAAAAAATGACGGTGAGTATTCAATCCTCATATCCATTGTACGCTACTAACTCCCCATAGCTTCAGATTGCGATTATCAACCTGAGAATGGTGGTCGTTACTGTTCACATTTTGCGGTTTCCGGACGATATAGATGTCATAATATTGCCCGAGAATCTTTGATTGCTCAAAATAAAGTAGACCCGGCTACCCTAGAATATGGCCAAAGGTCTAACTTATATAAAATGGACGTCATCCATATGATCGAACCTAATGTCCTTGTTTCTGGTTTCTACTTTGTCTTATTATTCATCAAAGGCCTACTGCGTTATTAAATTGCACTGACAAACGAAGTGAGTTGTTCCGAAAATCACGTCCGTCACATTCCATGATCTTTACCTGGATTTTGTGGTCTCTTCTACCTCTTCTGGTAGTCGGGATTTTCCAGGGTATTCTTTTCGAGTCACTACTTCCTAGCGCAGGAATGCCTCGGCTATTATTTAGTCAATACCGTTCTGTTTTCGATCAAGCACAGGTCGTCCTAGGACTGAAAATGTGCCTCGTCAGAGGCGACAACAACATTCTGAATCCTATACACCAAGCCCGCATCGTAGCCCGCATCGTAGCCAGCATCGCAGCCAGGAACGCAGCCAGGAACGCAGCCAGGAACGCAGCCAGGAACGCAGCCAGGAACGCAGCCGGAAACGCAGCCGGAAACGCAGCCGGAAACGCAGCCGGAAACGCAGCCGGAAACGCAGCCGGAAACGCAGCCGGAAACGCAGCCGGAAACGCAGCCGGAAACGCAGCCGGAAACGCAGCCGGAAACGCAGCCGGAAACGCAGCCGGAAACGCAGCCGGAAACGCAGCCGGAAACGCAGCCGGAAACGCAGCCGGAAACGCAGTCAGAGATACGATCAATTAAACAAAAACGCAACAACAAATCCAGACTTGTCATGGTATGAATAAACAATCTCACAACAGGTAAGTTTCATGTGCACACAGCCCGGTATCAACAGAGTATAGCTATTGCTGATCGAACCAGACAGTCTGCATTTCACTGCTTCTTCTGCTTGGCTTGTTTCAGATGTTTGTCCCCCAAATTCTGCAGCCTACTCAGCGTCTCCTGGTATTCCTCAATCAAGTGATGACCGGAACCTCCTCCAGAGATCGTAATATTGTTTCTCTCCGCTTCCGTAGATTTGCCACAGTGGTCGGGGGTGTTGTTGGCCCCGGACGTGATCTTTGACTTTTTCTTTTGAGCTCTGGCCGAAGCTTCCTCCCATTTGCAATGCACTGTGCGGAGCTTCTGAGTCTTCGCATCGGCATCGAGCGCAGCAAACAACGTGACCCTAAGACATCAGTAAGGTCTAATTAATTGCCGGGATGTAGTTACTAACAAATGCTTGCCTGTCTTCTCGCAGCTGATGCCTGGTTATTCACAATGATCATTGTCTCATGGCTATGCATAGGGATACTGGCTTACTTACTTAACAAGCCAGACCATACCAATCAGAGGGTCGCGCGAAATCGCTTCCGAGATAGCTGACTGCCATGTGAAAGACATGTTTGTGCTATCCTCTCCTTCGAATTGCACTTGGTTATTCTTGAATGAACACTGGATCCTCTTCCCTTCTCCCGTAGACTTAAAGGGAACATAGCCGTTACTCCTGAAAACATGCATTTGCCCATCTTCGGCCAGAGTTGTCCACTCAATCATGAATATTTCCTTGGTATTGGCACGATGGAAGTCTTCTTTTTTTCGTACAGCGGTAGGTAACTGCACGACATGGTGGGGATATTTGCACGTAAAGAATAAGGCCCACACTTTCTTTCGTCTGGGAGGAAAAGCCGGTAGTGCCGTGTTCTTAAGACTTTCGACCACTATTCCTTGCACCCCCTACGCCGCCAATCCTGTGCCGCGTATCCAGTACGCACTATCTGTAGCCATTCCTGTGCTAATGATCACAGCTATTTTCACTGATATATCATCTTTCGTTGAAATTGTTATGTATTATGTAGTAGGAATATTCTATCCTTTAATCACCCTTGGCAGTCCTCAGATCTATTAATCTGCGCATTCTGCCCTACCTTTACCGTCACATTATTTACCAATCCTCGTCTTTCCGATATAGCGCGATTCCTATCTTTAGGCGGCCATGGCGCAGGGAATGTTCAAATGAGATCCCATAGAATCCTAGGATTTTGACCTATTAGCTGCCCTCTTCACCCAAGCGACGATCATGAATTTCACAGAAAAGAAGAAATGGACGTCATGAACGCATTGCTTTTCCTACGGGTCAGACTCCAATCTATTCACCGTGTCCATCAATTCCTTCCTGTGAACCCTGTCCATTCTGTCCGCGACTGCAGGAAGGCTAGACCGAGCGCTGGCGAAACTGGCACATTGCGCCAAATAGAGCTAAACAGGGCCTAGTGCGACGTAGAACCTGGTTCTAGTCAATTTTGTATGAATTATTAGCGTGATTGCAATCAATAGAGCCACGAATTCACTACCCAGTCTAATACTATAATATGATGGTCAGAGTACTCTTAGTAATTATGATCGGTACCAAAAACAAGATGAAAGATTCTCTATCCGCTTATAGGAGAACTCAGACCGTGCCGGCGGCTTGTTGTCACGCCTTCCCTGTTTTCAATTGTTATCACCAGCCGTGGGTGGGCAGGCGTAATTTTAAATACAATGCGGTCCACAAGTTCCCGGACACCGCGCTAACTTAGCGCGTTTTTCCAAGACGCGTTTTTCGTATCCTTTCCACTTTCTACCACTACACAACCATGGAACGGTCTTTTGGAACCGAAATCAGTGGAAATCTCTTGCCAGCAATATTGCCCCTCGTGGCGATATGGTGGCCCGGGACATCGCATGACTCGATACTTATCACGCCAAACGGACTGTTGGCCGGAGACCTGCTTAGCGCCAATCTGAGCGTCTCAGTCAGCGAGCACCCGCGTAGCCATTGATGACTTTCCTCTCTTGTCCAATTTACCCAATCCTCTAGCCTATCACAGACCAACCTCGCCATATTAGAGACTTCTTTAAGCGCCTAGAGCGATACTAACAGCGCCAGTAACAGCTACCAGCCAAGATTGACGAGGATTATCAGCCAGAGCCAAAGCCACAGGTAGAGCCACAGCCGCGCAACTTCAGGGCTCTTATAGACATCTCTGGAATAACTAGAGATATCCGTACCCAGCGTATCCTCGGTGGCTCAATACCTACCACTGGTTAGCGAATGGTATCGTGGTCTAAGAAAAAGATAACTACATCTACTACACGAATTCGCACACTTCTAGACACTCAGATATGTGTTGAGATTACATTCTATATTTTGCATTGGCCTGCGGACGCATCAAAATACCTCGAGACTCTACATTCGGCACTCCAAAGATTTTTGCCACGAACCATTCCGAGTATTAAGGAATTTATCGATAAAGGTCTCCTGCACTTGACCATGAGCTATGTTCATTTGAAAGGCAAAACAGCGACCAGTTAAAGCTTGCGACCGGGTTTTTGAAAAATTAAGAACCCCTCTTCTTGACATACCGCGACGAATGGCGCTATGATAGCAAGGACCTTCTAAAGCCTTTTCCAACTAAGGGCAGTGCTTCTCAGGTCAATGTGATTATCATGCGAAAGGAGCAATCCGATAAGCGAAGCCCCAGTGAGCCTCCTGCCTATGTGCCACTACCAATTGCTCGGGAGCTAAAGGGAACTTGTAAGTCCCGGCGGCCAAAGGCCTAGTATGTGTTATACGCCAGTTGGGAAAAGCTTTAGAAGGACTCATAAATTTTCATTCAGACTTGACTGCGTGGTATCGAGAATCTCAAGAGCTGGAGAGGAGAAAGAGAGAAGGAAGAAGAAGCTACAGTAACATCCAAAGCTCTGAGGTGGTGCGCGTTGCGCGTGTGGCACACGTGGTAGGCGTGTCCTGTCCTCCCATGTCCTGTCCTCCCTCTCATCCTGAGTCAGTCCGTGTCTATGTCCTCCTATGTTCGCAACAGAAGGTCGCCCAGGAGGTTCAAATTGAAAAAGAGTTTGAGGACCCTCAAGAGGAAGAGGATGAAGATGAGGACCTTCCATATCCAGAAGTGTTCTTTCAGCCCCCTACAAGGACGCCATCTAGCCAGCAAGTTGACCAACAAATTGACCAGGATATTGGATATGATATTGGCCATAATATAGGCCAGGAAGAGCCAATACCTCGTCGTCGCCGCCGGGTTACTTCAGATGCATCTTCGGTGATATCGCCTCCAAAAACACGTCAATGCCATCGATTGAATAAGGTTGACTATGAGCGGATGCAGGCAGTAGGGCCTACTCCACGGACCTGGGTGAGAGAGCGATAATATCGAGGAATTTAACTGATGAGATACGGCTACGGTAGGGGCAGCAGATCGATGTGTGAGAGGGATGAGGAGTGAATTGGTGTGGGGGAGAGTATCAGGGAGCTACTGGAAAACGTAGCACTGACAAAAAGGAGGGAGAAAGGGATGGTGAGATTGATTATGGTGAGGGGTGCTATCTAAACTACTGGTGGTGTGTGCCTAGGCGTGCACCACGCTGGTGTGACGCGCCTGACCACCAAGCTATCTCAACAGAGAGATTCTACCTAAGCTATGGACTTTGGTGAGTAGCAGAATCACATGCCATGCAAACAGTATAGTAGTGGAAAAACCACTCGAGTCGATTTGACTCGGTGCATGTCATGATTTTCTTGCTCGTCCCGCCGGTTTACGACACTCAGCGAGTCACCAGGGCTTCAATCCCTTTCCATAATTTGTATGCGAGTACACTTCAACGCGTCCTCGCCCTGTTAAGTCTCTTCTTTTTCTTCAGTCGAATGATTCGTCTCGCTATTCTTATTAGTCAATCAATTTTTGTATTTCGGAGTTAAACAGAATATAGCCTTCAGTTTGAACACGACATGTCCTAATTTGGACTCAATAAGTTCATCTCGGATGAGTCAAGTCTGAGACTTTAGGATGAAAAGAGGGGTAATACGGAAGAGAAGGCTAGGATATTGAGCAGCTCAACTGAATAAGAGGTGTATAAGATAGGGCTAGTAAGTTGTAAGGGTAAATAAGAGGGGTACCAAATACCATTTTGCCAGTTATTAAATTTTCGAATTCGGGGTTTTGGCCTTCTGTCCGTCGGAAGGCAGTGCGCTTGCGAAGCGAATAAGGCTGTATTGCTTGAATGGTGAGATGTATCGTAAGTTGTCCGAGCTGAGAGTATGAGCGGTACGATTGTGAGCACTAGTTATTGTATCACCCGGAGCCGTCGTGTCATTGGGTATAATGACTACCCCTGAGAAGATATCTGCGACGAAAGTTGGGCGGATGCATCTTCCTTCTGCGTAGAGTTCATGGCGTGTTCCCCTTGAAAAGTTTGAACTTGGTTCTGCAGCACAGAACCTAACTCTTCATATCTGTTAAGGCAGACTCGGCCCCATTTCCTGAAACTGATGCACATTACAAGAGGTCGAGTGACGCGAAGAGATTTTGCCTATTTTGTTTGGTCCAGATTCATACAACGGCTTAGCTCCAAGGTTTTGTCTCTTTCGACGCCGTATTTTCGCCTTAAACGTCTCCATTCCTCATCTCCCAGAAGACTTTTTGCCGCGCCTACCTTGCATTGAAGTTGCAGTAGCTGGACTTCGGATGACGTTCTCCCTGGGATAGAGGGCCCACCGTACACATAGCCTTCCGAATCGTCGTTATATTTGACATAGAATTTGATAAACACAGTTCGTAGATTCCAAATTATACATTCATATCTTTCGAAGCTGGTGATAGCACTGAGACGGTTGACGTCCAGAGTCGCTGTATGGGACCGGGCCATATTTTGTCTGTATTGGTGAGTAATCCAACCTGGGTTAATTTAGTCTTCCTTTACTCACAAATCTGTGGCAATCACCGAAGCCTGTGTTTTTGAAGTGGCGGTGTGGGGTTGAAAGAGAATGGTTCTAGTGACATGTGCGAAACAGGCTGATATAATTCATTCCTGCGTGGCCTTGTAGCCGCCTTTTGAGGATCTTGCAACTCGCTCAGGATAGAAGGGTCCGGAAGGATGAGCGTATCACCACTCACAGAAGATCGAACCGAATGCCTGGATGAGCGTGGAGATTTATCCCAAAAGACAACATCGTCTGTGGAGGAAGTCAGAGGTTGAAACAACCATGTAAGCCACGAAGGAAGTTGCGTATTAGGAAGACAAATCATTGTTGGCCATCAACGTGTCAAAATCACAATGGATGGATATAGGTATCAAGCTCGATCGACGACAACGTAGAGTGAACGTCAACTGAAGTGAAAGACCATTATAAAGGCTTTCGATACTAGCATAGAGGCAGGGACAAGGATCTCAATGACATTGCCTATTTCCAGTAAATCGAGTTCAAAAAATGGTAAGTGGCCATTATTCCGATAAGCCCTATTGATTCTCACTACTGGAAGACCTCTCTACCTCGATTCGTATCTTAATGATATCGTAGGCTAGGATCTGCTCCATGAGAAGAGAACATTGCGTTGAACTATTGCCATTGTCTGGCACGATACCTTCCAGAGGATCTCCGTAGTGATTGCAAAGCCTAGTCTGTCCTACACGGAAACCTAAGTGTTGCTTGGCATGTAAGCCACAGCAATTATTGCGGTTACTTATATGTTTGATCCTTAATTTACATCCCAGCTCGTCGCTCGAGCAACTTAAGGTGTAAGATATTGACCCGATCCACGCTTACGCAAGCCTCGGCAATGGACTGCGTTATGCCGTTTGGGGTCTCAACTTTTGGGACCAACTGTTGGAGCCGAAAACGGTATAGTGCAGCCGAATGCTGACTGCATCCTACGGTCCGTGCATGCATCCGTTTCCTTCAACACGCAAGTCTTTTGCCCAATCCCGAGTAAGCAGCTCACCCCAGATCATGATGAGTAAAAGCATTGCCGTATCCATTTTGATTGTTATGGAAGGATATGTTCAATTCCGCCCCACAAAGTCACCTGACATGTGTGACTCCCAGGCAGTACAGCTACTCCAATCTACGTCCGGAACGGACAAGAATGCTACGGAAAAGCGTTGGGAGGAGGAAACATGGTCCATTCTAAATAAGAACTACGGTTGCAAGATACAAAATGGGGATGACAGGTCACGAGACCTTGTCTAATTAGGAAAGAGCTGAGTGAGGAGGCGGATGTGCCCTGACAGGTGCCCCTATCGAAAGGCCAACGCCGTCCTCGGTGTTGGGAAGCAGAAAAGAAGAATAAAAGTCAGAAATTCCCTGGAAGGGGTGTAGGGGAGCCAGTATCATAAGGCGGCTTCAAGTCGTTGAATAAACGTTGGAGTTCTTCGCGAAATTCACCGGTAGGAATTGTTTGAAGGCACTGTTCAAGCAGCAACAGACCCTCGGTGTAGTGGATTGCATCGTGGGTAACGTTCAGGCTGCTTAGTAGAAGGCGGATACGGCATGAGACGGCGTCTGATCCGTCGGTCAACCGACCTCGGAAGTCCTGCAATGCTGCATGATCGAAGTGCCCGAGCGCGAGAGCACTAGGATATAGAAGAAGGACATGGCGTAATGCATTGATATTAAGTAGCAAGGATATGAATGGACCGGTCTTTCCAGGGTCGCGTCCGATAGCGAGGTTAATAATCCTGGCTTGGAGAGGATCTGGTCGTGTTGTACGGAGTCGTGGCGGGTTAATTGACACTCGAGTCTAAGCTGGCTCTGTGGGTAGGTTGGCGGCGTCTTGCAATCGTTGGGACTCGCGTGCGCGGCGCCTCTGATACCGACGGGTCGGGTTACCGTCGGCATCTAATGCGTCGTACCCGGTGGCCCAGTCCACGTGTTGTACCAGATCGGGGCCAGGCATGGATGTGGAGTTCCCGGGGAACGGGTTACCGTAGTCATAACCGTGGATATCGTGGAAAACTCCTGCAGGAATCATTGGTATAGCGTCTGGGATGCCTTCTGAATCATGGCAGACTCGCTCGTGCCAGCCGGGGATGCGACATAGAGTCACGAACGCAAGGTCTGTCTTTTGTTTGGATTGGTAGACCAGGACCAGTGAGCTTGGAATATCGTTAACGATAAACGTACATGGCGTTCTGTTAGAGCCGCGGCCACGTATAGCGATCTCGATGAGGTCAAGGGGTTCGGTATCGTCTGGGTATTCATCGGAGTGGAATCCTCTCATATGGAGCTCCTGGATAGAGTCTTGCTTGGAGTATACAACGGCCTCTGGTGGTGCGAGAGCGTATCCAATATGGAATACGGGCGGTCCGCTTTTTGTTTTGTGGCCGATGATATACGAGGCTGTGTTCCAGCTTCCACAGAGAACGTAGGAGGTCTTGACGATAACGAACCACGGCTTACCATTAGCCCAGATGATGGCTGGGGGATCGAGGGGGATAGGGGTTGGACGTATGTCCCCATGTTGATCGAAATCGGCTTAGAAGCGCGCACCACGATCGTGAGGAGTCATCGTGCACAAGCAGTAAAAAACACCTTGGTCCGGAAGACGAACGTTTGAGAGTCCTACGGCCGTTACGTTGTCCGACTTGGGGATTGAACAGTCCGTGCCTGATGTAAGCGAGTGCGAAGGAAGTTGAAACGTCATACCAGTGACAAAGTGCGGTTTCGTAGGTAGCCTTAGATTCTGAAGTTGATGAGAAGAGGCTTGTATGTGTTAGGGAATTAGTGATGGAGATTGAATCTGATGTGGGGGTGCTGAGGTCCATATTGATATAGAAGATGCTGAAGAAGGAAAAAAGGAGTGAGGAAGAAGTAAGTTTGAATAAGGAAAAAGAAGTGAGGAAAAAGTAAAGCAGAAGTAAGTCTGAGTTAAGCGGGAAGTCCATAAAGTGGATGGGCAAACGCGTGAAGTGGGTAATATGGGGTAGGGGATACATGAGAGCTAGGGTTCGTCAAGCAGTGCTCGTGCGCGGTATTCTTGGACGAGCTCTTCGGCACCGAGGAGGTTATCTTCGTCAAGTCATTCCAAGTGTTCGTTTCCGAGGGCCTTCCAACGGACGAGGTATTGAAGCTTCTTGTGTCCTTTACGGCCGCGCCAGCGATGGCTGACGACGGCATCAACGTCGGCGCGGTCGGTGTCATTCGGAAATCTTGGATCATATGTGGCAGGGGGTATTGCGGAGTCCATGTCAGTGTGTTGTGGCGCGCGTTCGAGGTGTTAGATGGAGACGACCGGGTGACATTTTGAGAGCTCCTTCGGGAATTGGAGCTTGTATGCGAGGCGCCCGATTCTTTCGAGGACTTTGCACTTAACGTAGCGTTGAGTCATCTTTTTTGTGACGGCGCGACTAGGGAGGACGTATCCACTATCCGTTCCTGTAGCCAGTTTAAGGTAGACTATGTCGCCTTTGGAGAAAAAGATTGGTTTATGACGGTTATCATAGTCCTTCTTCATGATCATTGCGGCGTATTTTGCGCATTCGTCAGCGTCTTGTCGCTCAGAAGCTGGGTGACCAACGAAGGCCTGGCGTAATAAGTTCCATGGCATTCGAAGATCAATGCCGTACATGAGCCTGTGAGGTGTTGTGCCAGTGGATGCGTTCGGCGAAGAGTTGAGGGAAGCCTGCATGGGCGCGAGGGCGTCAAAGAGGTCTGCGTCTTGATGAATATTCAGTTAATGTCGGAGCCAGATCTCGGCGGTTTGATTGGAACGTTCGGATTGGCCGTCAGCCTGTGGGTGATGGGTGCGGTGTAGAGTAGCTTGGTGCCGAGTGCTGTGAATATGCCTTTCCAAAAGTCTTGGACGAATCGCTTGTCTCGATCAGAAATCCAAACGACGGGTATACTCCAATCCCCTTTTTGGAAGTCATGTAGGACGGCCGTGGCCCACTCATGCGCTTTCCAGGTTTTCAGGCCTGGGGTGGAACCGATTCGCTTCGTAGCTTTGCATGTGTAGATAGCGACTGCGTCGAATCCTCTCTTGGAGCGGGGTAGGCCGGTGATAAAGTCGATGGTGAGGGTATGGAAAGGGATGGGTGGCGGGAGGATAGGTTGGAGGGAGCCGTATGGTGTATGGCGAGGGACGGCGTTCTTACGGCATTCATCGCATTGATCAATAAATTTGCGAAGCTTTTTAGCACCTTTGTGGATAACGTACCCTCTCACCTTGTGCCAAGTACGTTCGAAGCCAAGGTGACCGTCAGTATGTGCGAGGTCGAAGATTTCTGACTTCATTGAGTCAGGAATACAAAGCCAAAGCTCGCCGTTTTGCTGTTTAGAGTAGAGAAGGGCGTCCTCGGCGTCCTCGAGGACGTATGGGAGTTTGGTCTTGATTGGGTCGGGGTCACCGTCGACGGCGCGAAGCTGATCAATGACTGTCTTCCAACGTGGGTCTGTCTGGTATGCCGCGCGCAGCCGAGATTTGAAGTCATCAGACATTTGGACGACTGAGGTAAGAAAGGCGTAAGCTTGCTCAGGTACGTCCCAGGTGCGCGGGGATCCCGGCAGGTCAAGGTCCGCGATGTTGAATAGAGGCATTAGAATTGTACGAGCGGGGTTGGAGGGCGGAAAGATTGTCGGAACCTACGGCAAGCCTGCCCTTGAAAAGTCCGCTAACTTGACGGCTCAGGTTCGTATACACCTTCTATTTACCGAAAAGGCTCTAACATCCATCGCTGAAATATGGCAGGCATCCAGCTGGGGCGCTCAAAACCCTATTCTAGCCACCTGCGCGGTTGTCGGCACCACTGGTGCCGTTGTTCTCGCTGTCCCTGGTCTCGTAACAGCCCCAGTTCTATCGAGTATGGGATTCACAATAGGCGGCATCCAGGCAGGTATGTGCAATATTGCAGGAGAAATCAACAGAACCAGCTCAGTTCCCTGCGCCCCAAAGCTTGAACGACCATTCATTACGAAGTATAGGTTCTGCAGCCGCTGCCGCTCATAGTTGGATCGGAAATATTGCACCCGGGAGTGCGATGGCTGTAGGACAGAGTGCTGGTGCAGGAGGGAGTGGCCTTGTAGTTGTCAACGGGGCTGCCCAGTTGGGGGGTGCTGCGATGACTGTGGGAAGTGCTAGCCTAGCGTGGGTCAAAGCTAAACTATGAGCACACCATATCTTGGGGTTTTGTCTTAATCGAAAATGGCCTCTGGCGCTCTCCTCTTTTGCACCAATAGCACCACTCAGTTCCTGGGCCTAGGGCCCATGGTAAGGTCCCCAGGAACGGCCTTGTTATTTAGACATGGCAGCTTTATTACACTGTGGTTCAAGATCCATCATTGTTCCTGAATGTTAAAAATTTGGGCAATCAAGGAAATTGCAGTCACGAAGTGCGATCTGCCAGGGTGCTGGATAGCTTAGACATGGCTTCATATACTTTTTGAAGCGGGTCGTCGCAACCTCTCTAAATGGCTGCCCACCAGATTCTTAATCCGCCGCCCTTCTCCAAAAGTCACTATCATTTTCAATATCGTAGTCATCATCATCGTAATCATAAAGAAACTCATCATCTTCAACATCATCCCAAGATCTGTCGTCGTTCCACTCCTCTTCTTCAACCGGCTCCACCACATTTAGTATCCATCCATGACTCTCCATTTTCCTTCTGATATCAGAGCTTGGACCTTCCTCATAAACCTCGACAACTGGAGAGATGAGATTGTTTTGGAGCGCGCAGCAACCAGCGCTAATGCCTTGGCGCAAATCGTAGGGCTGTCCAAAGAATCTAGGGAGTTTTCCATTGTACTGGTGCTTTCTGAGGCTACTATGAGCGTTCTTAGATTGGTACAGTGTGACTGTATCTTTTCCAGGATATAAAGGCTGTCTTACTCCAGGCTGATGTCGTCTGCATGATCACGGAGTCCAGGAAAGTTGATACGGATACACTGAAAGTGAGATGCGTTGACAAAGCCAATAGTATCAACAAATTGGGATATAAGTTCGGATTTCCAAGTCGAGAGGGTAAGATCAAAGCGGTTGTGGCCATAGAGTAGCGACCTGGCCCCATGTAAGATTGTCGAGTTGGTGGAGAGAAGATTGGGTACCAGCTCATGATCTCCATTCCAAGGATCAATAGGCTCTACGCGCACTAGGAGATATACGTATATCTCGTCGCGGAGTTCAGCAGGAAGACTAAGGAAGCTCACTGGCATCTCTCCGATCGTGGCCCAGCAAATGTTCGATAGGATGTGTGAATATTTCAAGAAGATCATTGACGAAGTAGGGTCAGGTAACCTCAGAGTTGACGCCAATCACGTGTTAGGTTTGTGCAAATATTTTATTCATATTGAACAGAACAAGCATGATACATGTACTGTAGTATTTTAAGTCGTCCCTCGCCATCGTATCGGAATAATGCCTGAATCCAGGGCATAGGAGATGTAATCTTCTAGGTATGCCTCGTCTGGCCCGAATTTGTGGAAATAACGCGAAGACTTTCGTTTGCATCAATTTCTTGGCGACCGAGCCGGGTTCACTAGAGAAGCTGGTCTCCCAACATCGTCCGCGCTTACCCACTTGCTTCCTTAAGCAATCTCGAGATCAAACAAAATCTTGCCTATCCGAGCTGTCTAGCCTTACCTACGTCGAATCGAATGCCCTTGAGCTCCGCATAGATGAGCGATGCACGACCTCCCCACGAGGCCTATACCGAGTTTCTGACGACATATCGATCAAATATCGGGACAGGTGACAAGAATCATCGAATCCATAGTTCGGGTCTGAGAAGGGAATAGTGAGCGCGAGGTAAAGGCAGCGGTACGGTCGAATTTCCCCCAGACTCGTCCAGTAGTTGGGGAAGTCGAGCCAAGGGACGAACGATGTTCTTGGGGTAGAGTCGGTTCACTGGGTCGACCGCGTCGCCCTGAGTCGTGAAGGTCGCATCCACTTCAACTTGGATCGCTTCTAACAGAGAGTGGTGGCAGCCTGAAAGCAAAGGAGATAAGCCCTTCGAATCCTCTGAGGACAGGGTAAGGACTGTATCATTAAATCGGATACCCGGTTCGAAGTCAAGAAAAGAATCCCTTGGTGATGTTCCAGCTTTCGCAGGGAAATGGTGACTGGTGGACTATGGCTGTCGTGGAGCTCTGTGCGACTTGCCATGAACGCATCCGCCTCATCTGGGAGGTAAGGCAGTCATTTTCAAAATCGCAAAATACCTCAACGCCGTACCCCCACCCAAATGAGGCGGATGCGTTCATGGCAAGTCGTACAGCGGTCCACGACAGCCACAGTCGACTGGTCAACATTCTCCTGCGAACGCTAGAGTATTATCAAGGAATTATTTTCTTGACTTCAAATCGGGGCGTCCAGGTTGATGATGCAATCCTTAGCCGGGTCCATTTGAGCATCGAGTATGGAAATTCGACAAAAGAGTCTCGCAGAAATTCTCTTGGTGCTCGGTGTGTGGTAGGTCACCGATAGGTCGACCGAGTAAGTGCGCGACAACAGGCAGGAGTGGGAAGGTCGGGACGCTGATTGGGATCACTACTGACGCGGTGTATTGTGTCACTGGAGAAGGAGGTTGATGAGACGGTTGAGTCGTCGGAGGCCATGGATTGCACGGAGTCCTGGCGCTCGCACTCGGTCGACACACAGTGTTTAACCCATTTTGCAGAGGCGACACACATGTTGGAAATGGGAATGGACTCGGCGAAAAGGCCTTTGGCCAGCCTAACGTTGCGTCTTACCGCCTGCCATATTGTATTATCCCCCCATAAATCGAAGATCCGATCGAAATTGTCTGCCTAAGCAATGCTGAACGTCAATACAGTTCGGTAAGGGACATGCAATCAAGTGACATACGATGTCCAATCCTCGGGGCCAGATGTGCTATCAGCGTGGTACAGATCCGGATCCTGATAATGGCAGGTCAGAAGGCGGATAAGGGGATTCGTAGGGCATTGGGCTTATCGCGGACGCACAATATTGATAGTTTGAGTCTTCGCGTCGTGGTTTGGTAAATGAAAAACCGTACGGTAAATTATCATGCGGGATGATTATGATGGCTTGATTGGCTGACTGGCCAAGTGTGATGGTTATAAGCGTTATCGCCAAGACACAACCCAATGCATAATTGATTGAGCTTACCATACCAATACCACACCCTATCTCACCCCAGACTGTCCGGGTTGGGTGCGGAGAATGGACAGCATGGCCTTTCGTAGAGGCTCATCATCCTGCAGCTTATGTCTTCGGCTGCTATCTGTCTCTAGCTGGGGAACCTCTGATCGTGGGTCCTGAAAATGCAATGGTCAAGGACCGAAATTTATGCGCGATTCCACCGAGGCGACATTTTTCGCAAAGATGCCTATTCTCGCCTGCTCCTGTTAGAGAGGGAGAGGACTGCCCTTTTAAATAGCCCTGAGTCACATGGAAAGGCATGAAGAGCCGAGGTTTTCAATGAGGTTGTTCTGAACCGCAAAGTATTCTTGAACTTGGGGAGTAGGCACCTCGACTTCAGGTTAGTGGGGAACTTGTGGTTCTCCGGAAGCTGATTGGACATGTGGAGTTGGCTGTTTGAAACTGCGACCCCACGAGCCTTCGAGTTGCTTCAGATTTACTGACGTCAATGCTTGTTGCTAACTAGTTAGTTAATTAAATAGTTGATTAGAAGGCAGGTGAGTCATCAAATACTGGGAAGACCGCTTGTCAAGTATGCAAAGAGGAACATTGAAAATCCTGTTGATATTGCGTACCTAGATATATAGTCACTACTCTTCGGCGTCGGCGCTTCGTTAAGTCTCCAAAACAAGACATTCATTGTCTTCTTGGCAGCGAGTAAAAGAAATCGTATTGCACGATAACTTTGGGATGATTGTATAGGCGACACGTGGTTCAGAACACCCATCTTTAGCTATGCACGGTTGGGCGAAGAGGCTCTAGAGGCAACCCCACCCACCTTTCCTGTGTATCCTCTCTTTCATCTTAGAGATACATGCTTTTCTTGTCTCTGTGGATGGAGAGTCACTGCGTGGTTCTGCATGGCGTTTTGGTAATCCCGAACCGAAGACATCCATCCAATCAGTTTCCTTGAGTTGTCAATTTTATCACATATTCTAGTGAATGCTCCTCGCCAGTCTCACCCGTAAGGATCATCAAGATTGCTGATCAGAAGGTGCCTCTAGGATAACGCTATTACACTCTGTCGTAAGAGAAGCTCGTCAGACAATAGGGCTTCCATTGTTCAGATGTAGAATTTTTCTTCTGGGGATTGCAGTCAGAATTAATGCTGGTTGTCTCAAACAGGGAGTCAACATACATGAGGCTCTGTGCGCCTTTTGGGCGCCAACTGAAAAGCCTTTGCTGGCTAAAACTGATGCCTTTTTGGCTAGACGCAGGTAATTTTAGCATCAAGGCGCGCGCTATGCGAGTTAGAATACGTTATTATGTAACAGGTCAGGTCAAAGCGCACTATTTTGGCTCCGAGCTGTTATTTTCCTGTCTCTCCTGGATCAGCCGGAACTAGTTTCACTCAGAGCAAGCGCCATGGATAAAGCTTTTAACTAACTGCGAAGAATTGATCGTTAACGGCTAATGCAACCTTGGAAGGTAAAGATACGGGATTTGCGAGAAGGCCGGTGGAAACTAACCTCCCATGTGACGAGTTCTCTTCGCTGCAGGATCCATCACACTCTTAACGCCACCGGTGGGCAGGAGGCTCTGCATGGATTTGAGGAAATTTGTACCCCACCGTCAAGTGCTTTGTCGGCGTCTTGTAGCCGCTCGTAGTTTTTAATTTAAGTGCATATCGGGATTGGAGAGCCAGGGCAATGTTGCCTCCATAATCACAAGCAACCATGATACCCATTCTCGGCTGCTTCATTGACCTGTTGGAGAGGGAGAGGGCTGCCCTTTTAAGTAGTCATCAGTCACGTGGAAAGGCACAAAGTGCCGAGGTTTTGAATGAGGTTGTTCTGAACCGCGAACTTGAACGTATTCTTGTGCTTGGGGAGTCGGCCCGCCCCCGACTGAAGCTTAGCGGGGAACATGTGGTTCTCCCGAAGTTAATTGGACGGTTATTTGGCGGTTTGAAATTGCGACCCCACGAGCCTTCGAGTTGTTTCAGCTTTTCTGACGTCAAGCTCGTTACTAGTTACGGTCTACTGTGTAGAAGACAGGTACGTCATCAAACTCTGAGAGGACCGTTAGTAAACAAAGGGGAACATTGAACATTTACGTACCTCGACATACTGTTCTTCATCTTTTGCTCTCTCTACCTGATCGGATGAAGGGGCACTGGAGGAAGTCTCACCAAGCTTAGAGTAGTTTGACTGCATTTCATGGAAAAATGCCGCGTCCACTGCCACTCAGCTTTTGATGCTGAGTTGGATCGCCTTTCCCTTGTTCATGAAGAATACGCTGCCCTTACGGTGCCGAACGTGCGACTCGGCCAAATCCAGAAACTTTTGACCCCTCTCGATCAGGTCTTTCCTGACTTGCTCGTGATTTGGATGGTGGTGGGATGTATAGAAGGTTGCATTGATGAAACGAATCATCACACTGTTCACAAACTAAAGAAGTGTGGTATAAGGTCTCCAAGCTGTGTCCCATTCATTTCTAATTACTTCCCATCCCCCCGCATGTGCAGGGCGTGTCCAACCACATCCTTTGGGGCAACTTTCACCACGCCCAATGCCCGACCCGCTGTATCCAACCGTTGCGCAAGCTGTATAAAGGCTTGTTGATCTTGCAGGCGTATTTTCCTTGGGGATGTGAGCAGACCATGTTCGGCGTGGTAATTTCCCGCTCTGGGTAAACAATATCCAGCACTTACCTTAGGATGTAGAAATGGATAGTGAAGGAATGGTATAGCTGGTTATAGACAGGTTGATTTGATTACACATGGAGATGTATTTGGGCTTACCGATCAAGCCGTTCAGGCGATGAGAGGAAATAGTAGGCTAGGGGCAGGGAGATAAGAATCTTTTCTAACAGAAACGCTCTTAAATGGCGGGAGTGCTACCGCTTCATATATAGCATGGAATGGGAGCAGCTTTGCGGGGATAGTCATATTGCCCCCTGCTTGAGTGTCCAAGATGAGGCTCCAAGATGAGGTGAAGTCGTTTACTCGTTGACCCCTGCACACGATATTCATGAATGATACGTGGCCACGTCAGAACAATATCTGCCGGAACGATCACAATACGAGAACTATCACAGAGGGGCGTTACGAATCTACTGGCACCAAGCGCTAGCAAGGGTGCACAGAGACACCACTGCGAGCCACGTCGATAGCATCACAACGTATCGGCTTTTGCGCAATCAGCCGAGCCACTCTATCAATCACAACCTAGCGCAACTCTCTTAGCCCCTGGTTTCATGTTCAAGGTAGGCTTATCACACGCACTACTCCTATGAAAGTTTTCGGAGCAGGATGTCTCCAGCATGACCAGGGCCAATGCTGTCATGCGTAATTGAGCCATAGCACAGAACCGATGTGAAATTCCATGCATCAACGCGAGGCTGTATCATGGTCCTCACAGTAAGGGAATTGGAGCTACATCTGTAATACGGAGCAGGGTATTTCTCTACGGTTCCTAACGAGTATGTCTCAAACATCAGGAGACAGGAAAAGTTTCTACCAACTAAGTTCAAGTGGGGTTTCACTGCTTAGGTACACTGAGAGTAGGAACTTGCTGGGAGGGGAAATGTGTCGGAGCAGCAGGATCGGCGGATACCCGGAGAAAGGAGACAGTTAGCGTAACTACCGTTAACTAACTAACTAGTTAACTAGTTAAGTTAACTAACGTAATCCACAAGCGGGCTGTACACACAAGCGAGCTGTACACCCCATCCGAAATCGCGCCTTCCTACCTACCTACCTACTTCAACCACCTACCATGCCGCCAGTTCGCTCTGAATCTCGGCAGAAATCGGCCAATCAAGAGGGCAAGATCATATTAGCCCTAAATGATATTAAAAATGGCCGCGCCAAATCTATTCGTGCAGCAGCAAAGCTATACGAAATACCCAATACAACCCTGGCTACTCGCGTGAATGGGATAAAAGCACGCCTAGATATGCGCGCAAATTCGCGTAAATTGACCGACCTCGAAGAGGATTCCCTTGTTGAATGGATCTTCTCTATGGATTCTCGTGGAGCCGCGCCTAGGCCTGCTACTGTAGGAGAAATGGCTAGTATTCTTCTTGCTGTACGAGGAATAAACCCTTCGCCTACTGTTGGTGTTAATTGGCCATCAAATTTCATTAAACGCCGTGATGAGCTTCGTACACGCTTCTCGAGACGTTACGACTACCAGCGCGCCCTAAACGAAGACCCGAAATCGCTACGAGCGTGGTTTGCGACAGTACAGCGCGTTATCGATGAGTACGGTATTCAACCGGAGGATATCTACAACTTCGATGAGACAGGATTCGCGATAGGCCTTATTTCGGCGCAGAAGGTAGTTACGAGAGCAGAATACTACGGTCGGCGATCTATCCTACAGCCAGGAAATCGCGAATGGGTTACTGCTATTGAAGCAATCTGCGCAGATAGCTATTCGCTACCGCCATACATGATCTTCAAAGGCAAAGTTGCTATTGCGGGTTGGTTTGATGACCTACCAAAAGATTAGCGGTTTGAGGTCTCGAATAACGGCTGGACTACCGATGAGATTGGCCTTCGCTGGCTACAAAAGCACTTTATTCCATACACGAATTCGCGCGTACGAGGCCGGTTTCAGCTATTGATTCTTGACGGCTATGGAAGCCATCTTACACCCCAATTCAACCGGATCTGTGTGATCACGGGCCTATGGCTGCCTCAGGCACCCTAACCCTTCCTTTTCCCGACGACCAGAGCCAGACGGGGCCATGTCCTTAACGCACGGCTCCGAACGGTCACGTGAAGCCTCCGGCCCTCCCGCACACACGTATATAACTTCGTTCGTAGCCATACTTAGAAGAACCATGTCCCATCTACCTTCTGGATCTCAAGAGTCTTCCACGTTCAGGCGCTCCAAAGAAGCTTACCGAGGATGATCGTGACTATATATTCGAGACTATACAAGAAAAGCCGTCGATTTTGATCGAAGATCTACTGGCGGAGGTTGATTTCAAGGTACGCCGTATATTAATATGGCGACTGACCTACGAAATGGGTCTTCGAAAGTGGAGAAAGATACAAAGGCCTTATTTAACGCCTTTATACGCCGAAAAACGCCTATAATGGGCCCTCCGATATCAGTATTTTACCCCCGAAGATTGGGCTCGCGTCTACTAGTCTGACGAATGCACTGTTGAACGTGGAATCGGTAAGCGTCGGGAATAGATATTTACGCGTCCGAGTAATCAGCTTTTTCAGCATCTAAAGGAAGGCTCTCAAGTTCAAATGATTCCGGCGCGAGGGAAACAAATTAAGCAGATATTTTAGGCTACTTTTTACGGTTTACCGCGTCGATTTAGTTTAATCCTACTATTCGGAGATCCTGAGTCTCGACGAGGCGGTGTTTCTTCGCGTACGATTAAAGCGCTCTATCGACGGGTCTTACCTACGCTACTTAATAGTATTAATCATAATGCTATTTTTCAGCAAGATAACGCGCCTATTCATACTACATATATCGTACGAGACGCTCTTAATAAGCTCGAATACGAGATTATGGAGTGGCCTCCCTACTCGCCTGATTTAAACCCAATCGAGAACCTTTAGGCGCTGCTTAAAGCTAAAATTTTAAAGCGTTATCCTAAGCTTATGCATCTACCGAATAGCGAATCTACGCTAGAACTTCTACTAAAAGCTGCTCAGGAAGCTTGGGAAAGCCTAGATATCGAGATCTTAAAGCATCTTTCAGAGACTATACCTCACAGGGTGGCTGACGTTATTAAATATAAGGGCTGGCATACTAGTTATTAAATTACATTTGGAATTCGAGGTTTTTGCCGGCAGTATTAATAAGTGGGTCCTAGGCCGAAGTACTCGAGGTCAAATACTTATGTTACACCACTGTAGATTAGTATAAGTAATAAACTATACTTATTTAGATTATAATAACTTATACTAGTTTAAATTAATCTAAGCTATTTGTAGATGTTGATCTACAGGAAGGAAAGGAGGAAGGTGAAACACAACTTGATTAGTGTAAGGAATGGGAAGGAAGTGAGGCTATCTAATGTGTGGGTTTGTGAGTCCCTCGGTGGTGAGTCGGCAGAATCATCCAAACATAAGCTCTGGTATATATATAGCTTAGAAATAGACTAGAGACTAGAGATCTTCTTGATTTATCAGTTAAGTCAAGTAAGAATTAGTTTATAATCTAAGAGATCTGTATTTCACTAATGACCTATATACGTATAATATGTAGTTAGTAATAAGCTAGTAGGCTAGAGGTGATAGGGCAGATATATAGGGTTATAACAGTGCACTACCAAAAAATCGTGTTTTTCCAAATTTTATCGAGTTCAATCGAGTTCGCGGGCCCGCGAGCTCTGGCCCGCGAGCTAAGGGCAAATTTAGGAATGAAGACAAATCGGTGCTAATGGAATCCCGTATGCCGTTGCTCACACAGTGTACCATTAGGCCAAAAGGTGTAAGCCAAACGGTTCGATAGAACAGTTCGTCTTGCAACGGTATAGATAGACAGTTGATCCCGCAGCGCAATATATGCGCATCCTTTGGGATCACACTAATCCGGTTTATCCGGGTTGTGGCCGTCCCATCACGTCTGGCCCGCGGGCCCGCGACCTCTGCGCCCATGCTGGACAACTGTTCAATCCCCTTACCCCACCTTCTTCCTTGTTCGCTCTTGCGAATCAATCAAGCTCAAAGTCGAAGCCACTCCGCGAATTCAGCGTGGGCTTCTGGCCGGCATAATTCTACAGTGGAGCAGGGGGTTAGGAAACTTTTGGAATGTTACTATACCTATGACCTGAATTCACTAAGCAAGCTCCACAAGGCCGGCTTCGCAATCAGTACTAACGGTTTTGACCTCGCTAAATATTTGATCATCAAATGACCAATTATTGCTTCGATAAGTCCAATTTGAGAACCGTTGTGAACCAGCTTTTTCATGTAACTTTCTTTGTTTCGGTCATCTACATAATCGAGATAAAAGTGGCGCTGTTATTTATTACGGTACGGTGTAACGCGAGACCACGCTTGAAACTGCCCCACCTTGCTGATCACAGCCGGGGTTTTGTGGAAATCAAATGTGAAAGTAACAGTAGTATGACCATATTCGCGATGGTGCCATGTAGCTACCGAGATTTTACCGCTCTCCCATACAGTAGGCAACGGAAAATCAACCTTCGAGGGAGGCTTCGCCCTATGCTGAGAGCCTGAGGCGTAGCGCTTTCTCGTTCAAAGCGAGGTACCGGACCTCTTATGTTTTCTCTGTTATGCGTACGCTGCTGCGGCGTAGTTGCTCGGCAGTAGACTGCTTATGCACGTACTTCAAAATGTACGATCATGCATGTGGCCTTATTTCAACCTCATATTCCACTCCCATCGAAACTTGTCAATTATAATACTATACACCAATCCTCTCGGTGCATCAATCGCCTGGGAATACCAAACACCTGAGTTCCAGGGAGGTCTGATGGGCAGGATGATCAATGACCATGCCTCATTTAAAACTCTGAGTGTTGGTCGGCCGATCACTAAGCTAGTGTTCATGATTCTGGATAATGTGTGTCTGCCTTGGTCTTAAACTGACATGGTGCATCAACCGCTGTGGAGCAAGCAAAGAAAGGAATACCAGGTCGGCGTATCAGGCGGACGCTGTTCGAAAAGAGGGAGGTTCGAGCACTCACGCTCGGCCCCTTCCTAGCCCACGGTGGAGTACAGATCTTAAACTGACCAATAGTCGCACGCCGACCCCGAGCACAGGCTTACTATGACAGCCGTCCTTATATTGAGTATACTACCTCGTTGCGGCCAGCGGCCAACGTCCAACCAACCATTCTTTGCTGGGTTACGGGCAATTACTTCCCGGATGAGCCGAACTACCAATCCGTGGGAACATGATTTGCATGAACCTTCGGTGGGCCAATTGAGTACATACTTACCAGACAACCTAAACGCGTTGATTTTCCCTGTTCGTATGCCGCTATACGTATTATAGCTTGCTGTTCTCTGGATTTTCAAGTACGACTTACTGGTGACCTTTTTTTTCTACGAAGTGTGCCAGTTGCAAGGTCATACTCGTGCCCTGCATTCAAGCAGGAGTAAGAAATAATCTGTCAACAACAGTCGTGGGATTTTAAGCCAAACGTCAAGTAACAAGTCAGAGCTCGAGGGGATGTTCCTCTACAACACCATTGATATAAGAATGTTGGCAGCTGCCGTCGACCGTTCCACGCGGGATTGGTATGAATGCTAATTTTATGAATGCTCGACTCCTGCATCATGGCAGCTATTGTGAACACTGAATCGTCGGTCAGAGAGCAATCGTGGTATCTGACCTCCTATCATCTTCCACACCTCTGCTGCGCCAGTTCTTTTGGTGGAACATCCCTGCCCAAGCTAATGCGCGATATGCCCCTCTCTCTCCAACTCGGGGCCAACACCGGCATGTCCAGCAGTACTAGTCAAGCAGGCCTCGAGCCATTGATATAAAGAGTGATCGTGACCATATCTCTGCGAACCACAAGATCCTCCTGTCATTCTCCCCCGATTGACTGCATCACATGGCTGAAGAGACGATATCAGGAGACAACTGCTTTCCGGCGCGCAACACCCAACAGCCGTATTGCGAAAACGCTGATGAGCAGGACATCTCCGGTTCAGCGCCAGTTGCCCAGGGCCTTTCACCCCCCTCATCATGTCAAGTGCCACAATACAATCAACAAGGCGTCACGCCGAACGGGGAGTACTTCCTCGACCCAACATTTCTGAACTTTCCCCCGGCTCCTTCATACCAAACATCCACGACCCAACCTGCTTCAAGCCTTCCACATCCAAGCCAAGTCAATATCAAGGTCATAGAGCAGAGCATCATTCGAGGTGCTGCAGAGGAGATCTACGTATGTGCCGCTCTCCTATTGACCATGTTAGAACCTAGCTGATAGGCCATGCCGTCCCAGGCACAAATCAGGGACCAGCTATTATCTAATCGGGGGTTTCCCAAGTTCTCTCCCAGGTACTTGCATTTTACATGGCCGACATCAGTGGTCAATTCGGGGTAGGAGACCAGGGCGATGTCTGAGGGAATAGAAAGACGAAAAGCAATTGATTTTGTCTCGATACTTTCTGTAATCTGGTTCAGGAGGCGACTCCTGGATAACGCTATCATTTGTTATCAATATGTGCTAAAACACGGCTCTCGAAAAAAGCGAGGGGAAGGCAGAAATAAAGATGGCGATCTTATGTGCTAACTGTTCAACGGCCTCGAAAGTCTGTGGCGCTCAGCAGCCATGTATCCAGGCCGCTGCCGTATACATGATCTATTCGGTAAAGCTGTGCATTGTGATGTGATGTATCGAATCTCTACGTTGCACGTAATAATCACGACAAGAGTACCGAGACCTATCATGAGTACCCAGTATGTCCAAAGGAGCCTTATTGTAAGCATTGAAGATGTCTGGAGGTACATCTATCGACGCCGACCTTGAAATGGCTACGTCAGTGCCTCTTGCCTCTATAACGAGGGACGTACCCACTTTTCCCCTCTTCCATATCCGCGTGGCGCGATTTATAAACGACTCCCGCACCATGTTACTTGATTACCACTATCCCCCGACTTACGTCCCGAACTCCTAATAGCAACCACCGATAATGAGTGACATCTACTCCGCGAAACGATAAGACAGGGAGACGGGCGTTGACTGCCAGATACCGACCCACGGTGCCCCGAGAACCAGAATATGTCTAGGAGCTAGTAACTAGGTGTCGTAACTTCTTCCTCGGGTTGCGTATCTGCGCGTGTCGGAATGCGTGCTCGTGACTTACGACGTAACGACAGTCAGAAGTGACGGAGACGGTAAAATCAGATGGCGTAATACTGCCCTTATCCTATTCACCAATGATCTCTTTCTTAGCGCCAAGGTGGAAATCGAGGGCACGTTGGGGGGAGGCAGAACGGAAGACCTGACCGGGGTAAAATCGGTGATTTCTCCAGCCCCCCAACCCTGTGTGGGCGGGCAAACTCTGAAGGGAGGTAGGTAGGCGCTCCATCGTCTCACCCGGGATCTCGACTGGTTTTTCTGTCCTGATTGCAGTGACATTCCTCGACCATCTAATCAAGAAATTAATGTCCCACAAGTCCTACGCGAACCGTGATATTACCTCATGCTGCTAAGTAATTGTCGCCACGGATTGACCATCGATCCTATGCTTGACTCAAAATCAGACAATGTGCTGGCATCAGACGCGCTGCTAGATAATGGGTCTTGCTTGGGGTGGGGCCTTGGGCTCTTGTTTCTCGCGGGAAGCTTCGGCGAAAGGCTCAAAAGACTATACACTATACGCTAAGGTTGAACACGGAACTACCTTCTAGACCTCTATCGAGTCATCAAGGCACGAGATGATTGGGGAGGGAGACGGAGGGGAGGGGGGAGTTCGTAGGGTCCTTGATATATGAGGACTAAGTCGGGTTTGTCGTGGGGACTCCACTCTCGCCCCCGCGGCCCCTTTCCTCTCCCCCACTCCGTGAGTCCCGTGAGTCCCGTGAGTCCCACTTGTGGCCAACGGGTCAGAAATTGCTGATCGGTAAATAAACGAAGACAGAAAAGAATCCAGGGGTAAGGTGACACTGTCGGTCATTGGTGTATCTATTCCGAGCGTAACTTCGCTTGTACCAATCCTTCCAACAATGCTGTACATGGACAAGGACAGCGTGAAGCCCAGCGAACTCGGGATGAAGGCAAAGTACGGCTCAGTAATCGGGGTTTGGCCGGACGCACGATGCCCGGTAATTGATCTTCCTACGAATCTACACTTCCAAAGCATTCATTGGTGGCAATAAGCGTAAACGCGTCAAACAAGTGGAAGGAATAATTTAGGACGATTTAAGTTGACATACCTACAGAGTTACATACAACCTTCCTACTAGGTAAGAGATATACACCAGCAGACAGTAAGAGGGAAGGAAGGAAATCCTACCGACGCCCCATGCAGGGAAAACCACCCTAGGCCTACGTTGGTCGTACGTCACAGGGATATATCGGGATGTATTGCTGTAATGTAAGTAAGTATTGATTTATTATGAAACCCAGAACTCCATTGGTATGCCCGTGATATTCAGTAACTCAGAAACAGGAGAAGGGGTTGACAACTACGCGAGCCCCACCAAAAAAACGCGGTTTAGATCCTTGGATCTAGGGAAAAAGCGATCGCCCTTGCATTACCGCCGCAGGCATATACACCCTCCGGATCAGGATGTATTACAGTAGTAACATGCTATATGTGTACCATGACTGGTTCATTCCAGCTCATACCAAGTGACTCGGCCAAGTAAGAAAAAGCGACTATATGAGAGTCGGCCAATTTCGTACTATTATCTTCAAAAGTCTTTTGTCATTCAACAGTGGGGTGACTGGGGGTCTTATCGCATCAATGACCGAGGAATCAGGAATCCGAGCAAAAGTCTCGACCGACCGATAGATCGACGCCCTAGGCCGAAAGGCGAAGAAAAGCGAATGATGAATTAATAGGGCCGGGCGCTAAAGCGCTTCTGGCGTAATAGAAATAGGAAGCTGGACCGTGAGAGACTAAACTCAATACGAGATCATTGTAGCACGGATATGTCGGAATAATTCCGTAGCAGACAAGGGGACAAGGCTCAAAGAACTTCGATTCCGATAGAACAACATCACCAGTCTCAACTAGCGTCCGGTTCATTAGACGGTTTATGAGCGTATTGTGATGACCGACCACCCTTATTCGATCATATACCGTAATTTGTTGTTGATAATGTGGAAATTGTGTTATGAGTAGGATCGTGTTGAAGCTCTACTCTACGTATATTGTGTGTCGGTATGACTACGGACACACGAGCTTTATTGTTACACTCCGACCTCCACCTATCTAGCCCCTGGTACACGCCCCAACGTTGCCATCTTGGATAGTCACACCCGAACCAGAAATGATCCCAGTCACCTCTGCCCGTCGTCGGTTTTTCGGTCGTTCCCGCCGCCCGAGTCATTCGGTCGATAGTCCGTGTGAGTTTTAAGGCTAGCGCCTAAAGATCTCAGGAGGAAATGTGTCGATCCGACAGCGGGTTTAGGTCACTAAAATCTCGCGAATACTCTCTTGCATCTAGATACTGGTTCAAGTGACATCAAACGCCCGGAGCCGATAACGCGGATTTATTTGCTAGCGTAATGACCTGGCTATGTTGAGACAACTGCTAGCTGCTTGATGTCTAGTACCCTGTCAATTGAGAGGGGAGCAGGTTTCGTGGTTACCGATAATGTGAAAGGTCGCCAAGGCATTGAACAAAGCTTCTCGATTCCAACGCCATGAATATCATATTCACTACTAGTTAGTTGTATCCTGGCGTGAGTGGTTAATTGACATTCCCACTTATGGCGTTACGTTTCCATTCAATAGTCTGCGGTAATTCTGAGCACCTTTTGAGAGATGACCAGGTCTTAGATACTGCTTGAAACAATTGAAATTCCTTATCGTAATGAGTAATGCCAAGATCAACCATCAATTACACCATACTTTGGGGTCCGTACATAAATCTAGAGATATTTTCTCAATAGTATCACCCAATATTCAGACCACAGATTTCAACATACAGAGATTTTGAAGAGCTTATGATGGTTTTTCTTGCTTTCGTTCGCCGCTGAACGAAAGTAGGTACCGTCGATCACCATCATCTTGTCAATGACCACTGCTCCGAGTCGATGTGGCATAATAGTATCCTCATTGATGGTAAGAAGTGCCACAGCTTATTGTGCCGCGATGAAGATCTGAGCAATTTTGACGTGATGGCTTACAGTGGTCAACTTGTGCGCGCGTAGATATTTCAGACGGTGGCACTCGCTTGTTGTTGTTTCCAACCTTCCCAACCTTTCCATCGCCTAGGTCTGCTTGAATTCTACGAAATAATCATGACCTCACTGTTACGTGTGACCGGCGTCTTATCCTACTCTCGTCTGATACGAACAAGTGATTAAGGGATAAGCTTGGCGCGCAGGTCAGCAGGCCTGATCGTTTACCCAGTCGCCCGGTGGTGTGCCCGCTCGAGCGTTCTAATTCATAAGCTGTTTCGGAATATGTGTTCTTCATCAACCACCCCGTCCTCCCAAAGAGAGCCGTTGGACTCAGGCCATCTCTACGGAGAGCTTCTTGCGGGATATCGACCCTACTTTAGCGATATTGATGGAAGTCGACACGCAACAGTACGTCTTGATTTGAATTCAAAGCAGAGGATCTGTTATTATCCGCGCAAAGTACATGGTGGATACCAGGCATTCTTTCTAGACCAGCTTTTCGCAGACTGCTGTAAGCCCGCAGTTACGGCGAGCTTGACAGTTGACTACAAGAAATCTATTCACCCAGACGCGAGACTGATTTTGCGTGCATGGCCGGTGAAAGCCGAGGGCCGGAAGATTTACATGGAAGGCACCATTAAGATGGCAGATCCTGTTTCCGGTGAGATGGTGGTAGCAGCTCGCGCAACTGCGATCTTTGTTTTTAGAAAAAACAAGCATCGAGTTCACTAAGCGATCCAATGAGGTTATGTAAATACTTTTAATGGATGCGTCATGTTGGCAGCCTCGACGTCTCGGTATTAGAGATTGTTATCCCCTAGGCCCTGGTTTTCGGTTGACCGTTGGCATTTACAGTAAGTTATAAGAGTCGTGAATGTGATTTCAATTTTCATAGCTTAAAAAGCCTAGCGAATATACGGATGATATTACTACAGTACTTAGCAGCTGGTAATTCTCCCCGGGGGTCTTGTATGTATATAGTGCGACGGAGGGGAATTGATAATTATAGGCATGACCGTATCACGTGTGAGTATCGACCTATGATCGTAAATAGAGAGAAGAGCAAGTTATACTTCTAGCAGCTAGCTATAGTTGATCTTCGAGGATAAGATTTTCCACAAATTTCAGGTCACGAGTAGAATATGACTGAACTGTGTTATTTCATAAAGCAAAGATCATATATGAAGGGCTTGAGTAAGGGAATTCAAGAAAAATATAAGGATCACACGCAGCCTTTAGCGGGGCTCCTATTCTACCGAACAGTTGCCGAAAGCGCGCGGGTAGGTTCGGAGAAACAATCTTCCGTCAATTCCCCCCATCTCTAGCGAGAGTACACCACTGCACACAGCGAGAGAGTTGGGTTATCATGCCGTGATATCACCTTGACATGTCATGGCCCAGACTCAAGAGCGCGATATACCACAAGAAGTATGGCTCGGTATCGACATTGGAACAACAACCACGAAAGTTGGTATTTCGGTGATCCACCATTCGCCCAAGAAACACACCGACTACACCCTGCAATTTCCGCTGAGCGGCGCTTACAGCAATGCGAAAATGACGGACGAGCTCGACTCCGCGATGATATTCAATACGGAGACAAGGGCATGGTCATTTGGGTCAGCTGGGCTGACAGTCCATAATGCACACGTCTTCAGGTGTATCAAGCTCGGAGTGATGGGTTTGGATCCATATGCCGGACGTCTAGCTGCTTCATGTGCAAGGCTAGTTGGTACCGAGGGGTGCCCCGAAGAGTTCACGGTCGCCTCCCTTTTCCGCACGCTTTTTGAGTATGTGCGTGAGGTAGTCAAAAACCATCTCGTTCATAAATACGGCGGCTCTTGTGACAGGATCGATGCCTGGCTTACCTACCCAGTCAACTACAATGAACCCTTACGCGTGCTTCTTCTCCAAGAAGCTATGGCAGCTGGATTGTATGTGAGGGGAGCTCTTTCGGAACCAGTCTCAGCCGCCTATCTTTCTGAATTCAAAATCCCTGAAATTGATGACACAAGGATGATACTCGATATCGGTGGGGTAACGATGGTAGGTGGAGGTTGCTGATTATTGTTTCTGTGGCCGTAACTAAGAAGTCTAGGATGCCACCGTCGTTCATAAGAATGCAGATGGGTGCTTGATCCAAGCTTGTCCCTCAGACGGTACTCAACATTGCTGTGGTCGACGCACGTTACGGCTATATACTAATACCGGATACGCAGGAGTCATCTGTGGAGGTCAGAGCGTGAATGATCGAATTCGTGATTGGCTCAGAATGAACAAGCCAGACTGGGCCGATGCCTTGAATGAAGAGAGCCGTTGGGACATTGTATTTGCACCTATTGTCAATCTGATCAAAGAGGGATTTAACGGAATATCTGGTCATGATATCCACTTCGGATTGGAAAGTGTTACGGTCCCTCCGTGAGTACCTCGTTATCGTGTCATTCTCTTCCGTCAAAATTACCTAAGATGTCTCATCGTGACTTTTAGCGATTGTATCAAAGCTTCCTTCGAACCTTTGCTAGTGAACGCGGTTGAGCTATGTGTCCGACTTCATGATGCGACGCCGAAGAATTACGATATCTCTGTTATAATCGTCTGTGGAGGTACCACGAGGAACGACTGGTTCACGAAAGAACTCTTCGCTCGACTTCAACAACGGTTGACCGAACTTCGACGATATGAGATCATGGCAGAGTATGTGCTAACCAACTTCACTGTCGCGCTGCGTTAACTGACATATCTAGTCCCGGAGTGGTTGCTTTGGGGGCATTATTCTACGCTCGCTCCCCAACCGTCGAGGAATCCTTAATCACCAGGGACCTGGGAGTAACGTACCTTGGTGACTATGATTCGAGAGGCAATTCTTTAGACCCGCACTCCATGAATACCGGTATCGGATGGATTCTAAGAAAGGTGAGATGATGTTGAGTGACTCAAATTGACCCAAGACTAGGGGTGAGCTTATTGACCATAATCGTCTGTAGGGCCAAGACCCGGAGAAGGTACCGGGTATCTTGACGTTCACGAAGATGATTCAGCCGTTCTCTAGCGAGCCCGGTGACACCTTGATCGAATCACACCTGCTCGCAACGCCTGCACACTCCACGTCTTTCGCTGATGCGCATATTCGCAAGAACACCCAAATTGTCTGGCCATGCGATATAACATACCCAGCAAAGGATAAAGATCTCAGGTCTCTTTCTCATCTCGGGACGTTTTCCGGAAGCATACAGCATGAGATTCTTTTCCCCCCGGGGAGCGATGTCGAGGAACAGGTCAAGTTCCAGTTATGTCTCATCAACGACCGGCAACTTCTACGAGGTGACTTCAGCGTGATTCTTCCGACCGGCTCACATCCTTTGCGCGACGTGCGTTATATACCTCTTCCTCTGGCACCACGTTCTGAATATCTCAATGAAGACACGCATCAAGCATTCCACCATGGAAAACAATTGAGATCGAAACAAAAGTGGATACGTCGATCAACGGGGGCACGTGTTTCCGAAGCCGCTCCTTTTTCACTACTACCTCCTTCAAGGGAATCTTCAACCACGACACCATCTTTCTCCTCTAGAACTAGGCCCCGTGAAAGCTCCGACTGTCCTATGGATATGAGGTCTTCGCAACATCCTGTTCATGCATTTCCCCTTGTCCGAGTTCCCCATACAGCGGCCATGCCTTCACGACGTCCCAGCCAGCTCCTCAGACCGTCTTTAAACTCTGTGCCGTATGATTCGAATCCTTTCTTCGAACGCGAGCTTGCCCGAATGAGGAAAACACGTGTTCCTGGACAAGCGTTGACGTGAGGCTTCCTTCATCAAGACAAGCTCCTGAAATCAAGGCATTCCCGCCAAAGTCGAACGATATATGTCCGCCGGATGGGATTATCCTTTCCATTGCTCCCTGATTTCGTCGTACAGATCATATAAACACTGTGGGTCAAGGTACCCAAAATTTTTCTTCATAACAGTGAGTTGTTAGTACATTAAGCAGTATCCCCTATTCTACACGTTATTCCTATGGACTGGGATCGAGTTCCTCAGGTTCGTATTCTAAACTCGGAGGAAAGCTGCAGGTGGTTGATCATCTATACCGAAGGGCAGAAGCAATCGCCATCTATCCGCAAGATAGACCTAAATGTGTAGGGCTTAAATGACTGGACAAGCCGGCCTCTGATCTGAGCGCCGATAGAGTTCTTCTTGGCCGTATGTTATATGACACCTGCTCGTTAGGGACGTAGAGAGACAAAAGTTGGGGTATCTTCCAGTCATCGCTCGGCGTATAGGTCCGTGTGCGGGATCGTAGTTGTGTGTGCCATCCGATCAATATGAGTCAGGGGACTGTCCGCTCAAAAGGTACCTCCCGATCTTACTACTACCTTGCCACTGTCAGAGAAATTTACTTCTTGAATGATGATGGGGCCAGAGATAGATGGTTTATTGTCGGAGACGGAGACTGTCTGGACCCTCCAATGGTTATCGAAGGGGCCGTGCCGTGTCCTTTCCTCAGCAGGCTCAGCTCACTAGCCAGTCATTTGCCCTCGACCCATTGATGATGCAAGCCACGTTACTCAAAATTTCGGACTTTTGACCGAGCGCGTTAATCAAGGTTGGTCAACCTCTATTTAATCAGGGATTCAATGATGCCTAACGGAACTAGCCTATTTAAATTTGAACATATCTACTATATCCAGTTTAACAACGACCTCAGCCTGAGAACATCCGTACTTACTTGCCCTGGAAGCCGCTCGAATTTTACTGGACGCTTTCTTTCACTATCTGGGTTTGCGCAAGAGATCCCTGGGATATTAAAAAAAAACTTTGAGAGTTTTGAGAGAGGGGAGAGGGGAAGTAGACATATCGAGGGTCCCCTAGCGGCCGAAGGCCTCCTTAATAAAGCTACATTTCAACATCGACAGGCAGTAAGTCTCGTTTATATGCTATTCAAGGCCCATTGCTGTAACTTTATACCACGGCTATGCCCTTCTCATTACGTTTTATTGTCTTGCTGTTTATATTCCCGTCGAACCTAGGCGTACGGGTTCTGTGCAAGTCACTCGAACAAGGCTTGCACCTTTGCGCGGTGTTCGGGAAAAGTAGCCTCTATGGCGAAACTAAGCAAGTCTCTCTAATATCATAGTACCGTTATCTTTGCTAATCTCATTGGTAAAGCCTTTCAACATCTCTGGTCGCGCACGTTATCCAGCTTGAAACCCTTAGCTCCTCCCTATGATATGGATCTTTCTCTTCTGATCGAGCATCACTAGGTAGGGACGAATTTCCCAGTCACACTTCTAGATTATGTGCGACGATTAGTCTGTCAATAAAGTTTGACTTACTGAGCAGGTTCAGATCTATGGCAGGGTCAGGGAACTTCACCCTCCCGCGTAGTCACAACAAAACTAATTAGCACCTGATCTCGACCGATTCGGTGGCTGGGCCTCAAAATTGCCCCGTAGCCTTTGATAGTATACGGCAATTGCAACAAATATCCAACTTAACAGGATCATCCTATCCACAAGTTCGTCAATTTCTCAACTTGGCGACTGATTAGCCAAGGCTTGTAGATGATTTCCGTGTCTCTGAGGCTCTAAGTTAAAGACCCTCATGCTGAACGATCAACGCCGAGAAGTCCCCCAGTAGAAAGATCCTAGGCGACCAAACTGTGAATCAGAGACGGCTTGATATCTATTCTCGGGGTACCATCAAGGTCATTTGTTACAGATTTTGTTGCGAGCAATTTGGCCGTGCAAAGTATTTTCCACGGACCATTGCGAATTATCTTAGAAGTGTCAGATGCAGGCGCGGCATGTTGAGACATTGCTACGCTCTATGCGAATAGCACAGAATTGGGAAATTTATAGACGAATCCAGTTCTAAGTTTCTAGCGTATTATCTCGGAGAGTCTTAGAAAGCCCGGGCCAAAGACAATCAGTCTATGTGTCAATTGCATGATCACCGGTTACCAAGAGAACAACATATTTGCGAGAAATTTGTCATTGAAGACATCACGATACTTTAGACGGCGACCAAGCACGTATATTTATAACTGATCGTCATGAGTGAGAAAGGTGACTAATCCATGAAATATACCTATGGCCACGTTCGATGTATATCTTCGTCTAATCAGCACAAATTTGACATACGCCCCTCGGTAGTCTGACTTACTTAGGATATACAACTGTTCGTTGGGTGACGTCAATTTGACCGAGTCTAATGATTGTTGAAGCGGACGGGAAACGTGTCGACCCTAATTGCTCTCATTCAAATATTTATAGCTCGGAAGATGCTGGAAACCCGTGGGCACACACCGTCTTCTTCAAAAATTCTCAAAAATTTCTCAAAAGGAGAACTATCATATTCTTCAAAACTGTCGTCGCAATCGAGTTACTTCTCTTCACTCCACTGCCGACTCTGCTGAGTCCCTCCAGAGAATACCGGATAGACTGGTCTCGCAGCTTGTCTTATGTGTGACTGGATGTATGACTGGAATCAATATGAGGGCAGTCAAACCTCAGCAAAGTCTGATCTTTGATCTACCGACCCTTCGCAGTCAGATACTCGAGCGCTATAGGTCTCAGGCGTACGAAAAAGCGGCCGCCCGCGTGGATAAGCCTCCGAGTATCAGACAGACTGAAGCACTGAATCGTGGTGGAAAAATCAATCGACCTTTGAACGCGTTCATACTTTTCCGCTTCGCCTATTATTGCTCGATAGTCGAATACCTCGCGAGCCGGTACGACGTCTACAACAATACCGTGGTATCCCAGGTTGCCGGGGGGTTATGGCGCATGGATCCTATAACGCAATACACCTACAAATCACTGGCAGAGATCGAGCGCCGAAATCACTCCGAGGCCTATCCAGATTATAAGCTCCATCACAAGCCCAATTCCAGCAAGTCCTCGGAACAGGCGGTTGTGGCTAAATACCAAGTCAGCTTTTCAGGAAACATTAACACGGAGATCTTGGAACCTTCCCTGAACGAGGCTTATGAATTTGACTCACCCCCAAGCCCTTCTACGGGCACGGAGACTTCGTGCTCGTTTTGGACCAACGTACATGACTCCACATTTGACTTAGACTATATCAGCAACTTCATGGAGATAGCGGGTAGTTATCCGTCCCCTTATTTCATCGAGAACTGAGTCATCCATTCAACCGACGACATTTTCAATCAAATTATTGATGAGAGTTGAGCTACAATGCTGATTGATTCCAGTGCCTGAATTGAGGTACTCTTACATTTGGGCCTGGGCCTTGCCTAAACAGGGCAAGCTCCTCTAAACAAGCATTAGGTCTTGTAGATTAATGCCGTCTCGTCATTATCTCCAGCCATTCTATCAGAATGTGAAGATGCAGTGAGTCTGGGGATTAAAATATTAAGTTCTATTTTCTTCGCCTGCAGAGTCACGAACAATCAAACTGAATGATCCGCTATGTACTTGGTAAGCATGCTCAACGGTAGGTACCATACCCGAGTTTTCCATGGTAGCAATACGTGAGGTGACCGAAGGTCGATTGAGCGTATTGTTGCCCTATAGCGGCGGTTGAAAGCAATCAGAATTCTGAACATCATGGCCTTGTGGATATCGTGTTGCTCTTGGTACTTGAGTTATTCTGTATCTGACTTTCGATACCAGTAATCCATAGCTTTCTCCTCAGCGAAGAAATGAGAATGTCTCTTAACATGAAACATAAATAAAATAAGATCATTAAAATCATATACGCCGGCGTTTGCATGTTTCGGTTGTTGGATCAGACTTTTCGGATTTCCTGCGCTTTAGCATTTGACAAGTCGATTGCGAGTCACCTCCGTCTGCGAAAGAAGAACGCGGAGGGGAGGGAATCTGAAGATATAATATCTGCGCGAGAGTCAAAGGGAACCCACTGATAGGATGAGTACCTTTCTCGGGTTCGAAGAGGCTGATGTGGATGGGTGTATCTAGACTGGATATAATAACGGAGCAGCGAGTGAATCCCGTTTTAGGGAATTCTCTGTATATTTTATTTTTTTTCCCTACCACAAAATACGCGCCCTGTAAATACCTACAAAGCGCTCTTGAGATTGCATCGTCCTCAGGCCATCGGGATTGAATTGTCATTTTGGCATGGAACTGGCCATCCCGAGGATCATAAGCTGGTATTTGAGAAAGTGTGCAAAAGAAGCACGAGGCTACCATGGCCATTGCAAGTCGTCGTGAATCTGCTCTCACTTCCGATGTTTTCATATGATTAATTGTCTGCTCCTCGATTGCCTCAAGTATGCACGCGTCGTCCCAGGAAAATGATGGTCTTGAGAGATATGGGTCTATTCGATAGTGTTTCAGATCCCTTTCTGTCTTGTCGACGGTATTTAAAAATTTCTCATACATATGACTGGCGTCAATTGCACATCTTATACATACTATGAGCCGTTGGATCCATCGAGGAGTGAATATTTTGGCTATTTTGCTTCTGACAGAGAGATCCGATGTTCGAAACCGACCGGTACCGAAGCTGGCGCAAAGATCTAGCATTCGGGTATCTAGTAGTGAAAGGGCATTTACTTCCATCATACCTACCCATGCTGGGCAATTAGCTACAAATACTCCATCCAAGCTCTCTCTGTGCGGATGGTCCTTATCGGGTTCTGTTTTCTGTTGCTTGTAAGGTAGTGGTTCGAAAAGGAAAGGGGCAGTGCAGCTTGTTGTGACTCTAAATTTTTTTAGCGCAATTTTTCGTGAAAGAGACGACATCGACAGCATTGAATTGAATGCTGGCAGGGATTATACGTACGCTTGCCATAAGGTTTGCTCAGGCTCGGCTAGTAGCGGACCTTTATTTTGCTTCTCAATGCAATGAACATCCGCATATGAACGGTATAAGCATAGATGACCTTCGAACGTTGTGGATGTGATGCCGATATGCGTCGATCCATAACGGTCATCAAGCATTGCATTTCGCGACACTCCAGCGCTGAATTGGGACTGTAGAGTGTCAGCCAGAACATTGACATCGTAAAAAGCACCTGTTTTAAGAAATTTGGCCAAAGAAAGTATTCTCTTCCAAAGACAACGATTTCTTTTGAACACCTTGGCGGTAGTTGCCCGAAACGAGTCGATGCATTGTGCTATAGGCCATTGCATTGCACCTAAAGCCGCACTATTTATAGATCCTAAACAACCATATCAGTATCCACTCTCTTATTTATCAATATCTAGGTAGCAACATCGTAAACATACCGCCACTCGTACCAATAATGATATCATAGTAATGATGCGGTAACAGTTCACCAGGCAGCAGATTCTCAAGCTCACGGATGGCGACCAGCGACGTAAATGCATATACTCCACCGCCGTCGAAAGTCGCTACACGATATCCAGATTGCTGTGGTCGTAAGCGCTTTCGAAGATCAGCGCTTTTCCCACAGGCAGGACATTTCCGAAAGCGAGCCAGGGTGGGACAGTAGTGCCGTGGTCTGTTTGCGATACCGGAGTATCGCCACGCACATCGCTCACATATTCCGTGACCACAGGGAAAACGGATTGAGCATGGCGTATCCCAAGGACAAAGGCAGCACAATGATTCGACACCTATTTGGTTTAGAGCTTGCAGCCAACAAACTTGGTCGATGTCACCCATCATTTTTTTGATGGCCGGGAAGAACTCTGGCGATGGCTGGTGGGGCTTCCGGCTACGGCGTTCCGCGACAGTACGCCAAGCGTCTCTGCACATCGGCTCATAGATGGCGGAAAAACTATCGTCATGTAGGATGCCTGTACACAACATCTTAGTAGGAGGCATTACCCAAATGGATAATTATATGATCTGTATACCTCGAGGGAGTATGGACATATCACTTAAAAACATCTTCGCAAAGATTGGCGCGAGCAACGCTTCGCACTCTAAATCAGGCGGGACAGCACATAGCCACTTCCCAAGCCCATTATATTGCAGTGGCTCTTTACCTGGCCAGAAACACCTCCTGAATACCTTTGGATACCAGGATCCGCAATTCAAAAGTTTCGAAGCTGCTTCTGATGAAACCGGCGGGCTACATGACGCGACTGACTCGTCAATTAGATATTCTTCGCAAAGAAACACTGTCTCTTCTAGGGTCCATAGATGGCCTCTTTTCTCTCGTCGTTCGATGCCTTCGAGGACAAAGGCTTTGATACCGCACAGGAGGGGAGCAATTTGAAACTTGCCATCGTAATTCAGGTTGTTCACAATCACCGGTTCAAATAGATCTCTCGCACCTGGCCTCTCATATGCTGCTCGGTTGTTCTTTTGCCCGATGGGGCTTATTTCAGGTTTTCCATCTGCCGAAGAATTTATATCAAGAAAGAAGACAAGCCGAGCATGCGGTACTACTCCGTCAAGAAGTCTCACATTGCGAAATTCTTCCAGCCAGCGTTCAGCGTCTGCGGCTTGCGTCACTCGAATACACACCACGTCACTAAATGCGAGGCTCAACCTGTGAAATATCTGGGTGGCATCACGTTGAAGAAAGTCTAGATTTCGTTTTGCACATGCATATGGAGGCGGAGCCTGTATATCATGTGTCAAGTGAACCAAATTACAGATAATTGGTCTTGTGCATAAAGCGCGATCATCCGAATAGAGCGTAGTGTAGAGCCCTGGGCCACGCAAATCCAGATCCTCCCAATTCATAAAGGTAACTACGGCGGGCGGTAGTGTAGACGTTGCCGACGTTTGAACATTCAAAGAAGATTGAAAGAGCTCTAACCGTGCAGTAGAATCAATTTCCATTTCGTGCGGTAGACGAACCACCCATGGCTCCATGGCCAGAAAAATGCAATACTATTGCTGATCGTTACCTCCCGACCTTGCCCTCGCCGAAAGGCGCCTCTTTCTTAGATGTAGTGTCGCCGCGTATCAGAAACTGATCAAGATCTTTCCCGAATCTGTCATTGTGGTCGCTTGCTAAATTCGAGTGCAAAGGACTGACAGTCCAAAGATGGAAAAGGTCATCTAAACTCATTATTAGATGAGACCAATCTTATCATAAGGATTGACTCTGCTTCCACTATTGTATTATGAGCCTAGTACTCGAAAGCTTTGGGACTGGACGAGTTAAAGGTTGCAACTCGCCCATCGTTACACCATTCAATCGCGTCTACATTCCAAATATCAGTGCTCTGGGAATGTCTTAGCGGAAAAGAATCGTAACTTTCAGTAAATACTACTCGTATTACCGGTATTGTAGGTCTTACGATCAAGGTTAGATGATTGCAATTGTTATCTTATGGGTTCCATGACTTCATCACACAAAGACACGGTACGTAGCCCAGCTCAGTTAAATACGTCACAATTGTCCACGCTAGTAATGGTTTCAAGTAGGTCAAGCAGTCCACTGCGATAGGCGAAAAGATACCAAATCCAGACCCACCAATAATGCTGTGAGATGCCAGATATGGACCACCGTAAGACCGAGAGCGTTACAGTAGCTTGCGAACTTCACGTTTCCTTAGACTTAGAGCCCGGAAGGCTTGTCCTCGAGTTGGGATTCCGGACTGAATGTTACTGCGGCTTTTTTCCGTTGACCGCCAACCAACGCGGAGCAACATTCTGTAAAAATGGGGCAGCTTCTTATGTATTCAGCCCGGTAAAAGTCGTGTGTCTCTATCGAGCAGTGCTATATAATGATTATGGAAATATTGTCTAATGGGGTATCCGTGATCTCTCATCTGGCTGAAAGCTCAGAATGTCCTTCGAAAGCATAGATATTTTCGATATTTCCCCTAAGATCACTCCAGACGAATGTTATGTAAGATGTAATTTGTATGATCAAGCATTCTAGTTGCCTGTAGTATGGAATACGTGCTAAAGGTCGAAAACGCAATTTGTGTGTTGACAAGTATAGCAAAGCTAAGGGATGGACAAGAAAAGCAAGAAGAAGCTGGAGAGAGACGGTAAAAATTTCAACATCGCTCGGACATCGCTCGGACGCGTTGTCGTCTTCGTACGTATTCTATAGCAAACAGTGTGACTCTTCCCATCTTGTCCCATTCTTGGGCACGGTATATTCGTAGCATTCGTGAATGTATCTTCGCGAGATAAAACTTGAGTGCAGTTATCTTCTTTGACTTTCTCTGGCAGTTGACGCAATCTGCCTGGTCACGTCTAGGGTGGTTCCATGACTGGAACATATCATACTAGAAAAACAGGGGTTAGTAACGAAGAGTACCGTCATTTCTGGGGACTCATTTGAGTATGCGGACTTCCAAAAAGACGTCCGAGCCTTACTTTGAAATGCTATGAAGGATACATCCAATTGCCTGCGGATACGGTGTTAAAACAAACTCAAAAGATCCTCCACCTGAATACGCATGAGGAGATGTTTAGACTTTGAAAACAGATGGCCGACTTAATTCAAAAGAATCCACTACCAATCATCATAGTCACAGGGCCTTCCCCCAGACTGTCAGTTGTAGCTGTTTACTGGCCGACGGAATCGTCCTCACACGCTGAATACACTTCAACTAGTAATACATTCGAGAACAATCTCGTAGTGCCTGACCGCCCGGAACCGACCTCAAATGTGAAAAGCCAGAATCATCGAGTCAGGCACTTTTGAACAACATCTGTCTTGTCTGATGGTAGCTTACCAGTATTTTCCAGCAGGCGAGGCTGACAGACCCTGGGCTTCTTATGTGAGTGAACGATAGAGATGAGATGTTGAGTGACGAACAAACAGCGGAAGAGGGCATCATTGCAGAATATTCACGGAGAGAAATCTTTCTGTCGTATCGCCTCGTCAAGCTGACACCGGAAACATATAGAACACTAATATTCAAGTTTGCATGTACCTACATTCCTATGAGCCTTTTCGTGTGAACTTCCATGGCGGCATCAGAGATCCTGTAAGAAAAATTCACGGCGGGCCGGAGCCAGAGTCCCGTCTCATGCACCTAAGTGATAGGCTATCTCAGGCAGGTACACCAGAATGTAGTATTACACAATGGAATACGTTAATTGATCGATACAACGCCGAAAGGAAGATGAGCAATACACAGATCAAGAAGACATGATTCCTGATTATCAATTTGATTCAACCTTTCCAGATATAACGGAAAGGTTGAATGGGGTTTTGCTTGTCTCCGAGATCAAAACTGTGAAGTCAGTTCAAATGCTTCGTGGTATATGTGCGAGAGGGCAGAGAAAGATCTCCGACTTGTTATGCGTGTGGGAAAAAGGGACATTTTGCTCCTGACTGTTCCCAGGCAAGACCTGGCCAAGGACGCCTAAATGCGCGTATTAACGAAATTACCGCTGACGATAAAACTATGGAAGACCAGGGAAACGCCAGCGAATCGGAGTAGACTCCACGACCCCAACTCAATGGCCACTTGTGGAGATCCTTCCAATGAATGAGACCGTTGCACGTATTAAGGATATTACCCTTAAAGTTGGTCTAGATACTGGTGCAAGCGTAAGCGTTATCGACTACGAACTTGCAAAATCTTGCAAACTACAGCAAGCCACCCTCCGGACACCCGAGCTCCGTGACTTCCAGGATCAATACAGCAACGCCAAGGGCGCTTTCCGTGTCCCAATCACAGCAACCGACCAACGAGGAATTACAAAGACCTGGACAGTAGAGTGTTGTGCTATTGACCGGAAAACGGGACCCCCTATACTACTAGGGATGCCCGGGTTACATGCACAAGGAATCGTCATCGATACGGGCATGTATCAGTGGTACTTCGGGGTCAACCATCGAAACCTCGATTTGCTTACCCCCCATCAATTCGCGAAACGCACACGCAACAAGGCACATATCTTTGCGGTAGTACCCTACCAGATTGACCCAGAGATGGACCTTGACACTCTCGATAATCCGCTCTTCGATAGCTCACTCCCACCTACTGGCATTAGGGGGAATCCCGAAAGGACCACGGATCACACAAGAATCGCTAGTTGGCCAAAAGAACTCCATGACTTCGAAGACTTATGCTCGGCAGAAAAGGCAAGGACCCTGCCCCGGCGCAGGGAGACTGATCATACAATCGACCTTATCCCGGGCTCTACTCCACCCTACGGGCCTATCTATCCTCTCTCTCGCGCCGAGCTTCAGGAACTCAGAGAATATATTCGCGTAAACACAGAGAACGGTCGAATCCGCCCGTCAAAGAGCCCTGCAGGCGCATCTATCCTCTTCGTGCCAAAAAAGGACGGCGGGTTACGACTCTGTGTAGACTACCGAGGACTCAATCGCGTTTCGGTAAAGAATCGCTACCCTCTCCCACTTATCTCCGAAATCCTCGATCGCCTTTCACGCGCCAAGAAGTTCCCTAAGATCGATGTTCGAGAAGCTTATTACCGCATCGGCATCAAAGAAGGCGACGAGTGGAAAACTGCATTCCGAACGCGATACGGCCACTACGAGTACACAGTTATGCCTTTTGGTCTTACCAACGCACCAGCTACGTTCCAAAACTATATCCATATTACACTACAAGGATACGTGGATCTTTTCTGCGTAGCCTATCTCGACGACATTTTGATCTTCTCGGAGGACATCGAATCGCATACGAAACATGTCCGACTCGTTCTCGAAAGACTCCGGCAACACGAACTCTACGTCAATCCCGATAAATGCTCCTTCTCCCAAGACCAGGTAGAATTCCTTGGCTATATCGTTAATACTACTGGAATATCGATGGACCCTTCACATGTTAGGTCAATTCGAGAGTGGCCACTACCATCCACGATCAAGGAGGTCCAATCCTTCCTTGGATTTTGTAACTTCTACCGCCGTTTTATTCATAACTACTCAACTATCGCAAAACCCCTTACGGACCTTACAAAGGGGCTCGAAAAGGGAAAACGACCGGGCAGAATCGAACTCAGTACCGACGCGATCGAAGCTTTTCATAATTTACCCCATGCATTCGAATCGGCACCGATTCTACGACATTTCGATCCCGATCGCATTATCCGACTAGAAACGGACGCCTCACAGTGGGGAATGGCTGGGATACTGTCCCAACCCGACGACGAGGGAATCTGGCACCCGGTCGCATTTTGGTCTCGTAAGTTCTCTGACACTGAATCCCGCTATACTACTGGAGATCAAGAACTATACGCGATGGTACACAGTTTCAAGATTTGGCGGCATTACCTTGAAGGGTCTCGGTACCGAATCGAAGTCTTTTCGGACCACAACAACTTGAGATCCTTCATGCAGAACCCGCGATTACACGGGCGTCAAGCACAATGGTGCATGACCCTCTCCACATTTGGTTTTGTGATCTTGCACCGCGCAGGGAAGAAAAACCCAGCGGATGCACCCTCAAGGATAATGGAGCCAGCTTCAAGGGACGCCTTGGATGCTACTCTGTTAAATCCATTGCAAGCCCGAATGGTGACCGAAGAGGTACCGGAACGGAGCCAGGCGGCAGTACAATTGGTGCTGGCCGACCTTTATCAATTCAAAAAGGAATTGCTGCCGGATTCGGGGGTTCAAGAGCCAAAAAGTGCCTTGGACGCCTGGAGGCAAGAGCTGGGTCGCGCCCGCTGCTCCTACCATAAAAACGTGGTAGATCTGTTGTCTTGGGCAACATGCCCACGTCTCAAATGTGACTGGTGACCTGCGAAGTATGATACTCGAGGCCCAGCGAGACGGCCCCGACACGGGGAAGATTCGTTTATTAATCAACCAGAACATCCCGACGTCAGGGCACTGGTCAGTCGATCCTGATGAATTAGTACGGTTCAAAGGACGACTGTATATTCCAACCAATGAGAAATTGAAGCAAGAGCTAATAAAGCTGCATCATGATGATCCAGTGACAGGGGGCCATTGTTGCCGGTCACGCACGATTGAATCGATCAGTCGAAAATTTTACTGGAAGAATCTCCACGAACAAGTACATGAATACGTGAATTCTGTCCTGTATGCCAGAGAGCTACACTACCAAGACATAAGAAGTACGGCTCATTGAAGCCTCTTCCAATTCCAACCCGACCGTGGCAAGAAACCTCGATGGACTTCATCACAGGCCTCCCGCCTACGATTCACAAAGGAAACGAAGAAGTCGACTCGATTCTAGTCGTCGTAGACAGATTCACTAGATTCGTGAAATTTTTCCCAGTGCACACAATAATCAACGCCGCACAGCTGGCTGAGTTGTATCATAACAAGATCGAATTGGTCTACGGACCCCAAGAGGGAATCGTGTCTGACCGGGGTCCGGTGTTCACTAGCAAGTTCTGGCTATTGTTATTCAATGCCTCAAAGACAAAGCTCCGGTTTTCAACCGCGTTTCACCCACAAACCGATGGCCAAACAGAACGGATGAAGCAAACCCTCGAGCATTACCTGAGATGCTTTACAGGAGAAGATCAGACCGTATGGCCAAGTTTGCTACGGACGGCAGAATTTTGTTGCAATCCGCACCAAAATAACACAACAAAATTCAGCCCCCACGAAGCACTCTTCGGATACAATACATCCTTCTACATACGCGACGAGGCCGCCGCAGAAGAAAAAGGGCTGCCAGGAGTACAAGCCAGGATCGAGAAACTACAGAGCTTGCGTGAGAAGTTAACGGCTCACTGGCGAAAGGCTAATGAATCGATGGCAAAATACCACAATGCAAAAAGAAACCCCACAACATTCAACCGCAACGATCTTGTGACACTTTTCACGCAAAACTTGCGAATCAAAGAATCCAGGAAACTCGCTCCCAGGAAAATTGGCTCATTCCGAATCCTACAACCAATCGGGACTCAGGCGTACAGACTGGCATTACCCCAAAGTATGCACGCCTCCATAACGTTTTCCACGTCTCCGTTCTGGAAAAATGGCATGATGATCCATCGCGAAGCGCTCCCGAAACACTCCCGCTTCCTGACCTCGTCGAAGACAACCAAGAGTACGAAGTCGAAGAAGTCAAAGGGAAGGCGAAGATCAACGGACAACTCCATTTCCTGGTTAAATGGAAAGACTGGCCCTCTGAATATAACGAGTGGGTACCTGACGAGAATATGCAAAATACAAAACAATCTATCGCGAAGTTCGAAAACACACAGAAACGCACAAGACGAAACTAGATCGAATCCGCCACGATTCATCTCAGAAATACTCCACAAACTCTAACACCACATTCTTCATCGCGGTCGCTTCCACCGCAAGTATACCATTCGCTGTCATCGCAGTCTCTAAGCGCTCGGCAAAGTTGACCAGCCCAGTCTGCCACAACACAAACCCAGCGTCCCCTTCTTCAAGACCGAGATACTGGTCCGCACGTGTTAAGGGAGGACCGAAAGCCGCAATCAGGTTCTGGCGACGTGACGCTATCTTTTCCGAATAGAAACGACGGTATCTCTGTAAAGAAAATTTGTCAGAAAGATTCGTCAAGGAATCACGGGTGATCCGTACCCTTTGCATATGCTTCGGACCTTCAAAAACATGCTCCTTCTTATGGGCCCGCACGACACCCAAGAAAGTTGCAGCAAGGTCCTCACTCATCCAAAACAGATCGGAATGAATACCGACTGGCCAAACCGGAACGTACGATGGCCCAGGCGCTACCACGATCTCCTGGGTACCATCAAAGATTGCCTAATAAACCTTCAAAAGGAAATGGAACACCTATACATCCCAGATCATTAATGCGGGAGTCTTGCGATCCGTTAGTGATTCGGAAGTGATTCGGGAGAGAGTAGAAAACTTACAGTCTCGCACACATTATGGTTACCCTTGCAGTTATTGCAGAGTACCGACCCCAAGCGGTCAAACCCGCACTCCACCGCGAAGGGGACTGTCGTAACCAGACAGTTATAAGTTATACTCTGCCTTAGCTTTACCGAAACACTTCAGACACCAGAGAAAATCGGGGCTCACGGCCACGAAGTCTGGCGCAGGAGGTGCACGGCCTGTCCCGCCGGTAGCCTCGTGGCGACGACGATTTCGATGACGACGGGGCATTTTGAAACCAAGCTGAACAAGGGAAATGGATTGAAGTCGAAATGTCCTCATCCGCGGGAACGTCGATTCTGTAAGTCTTCGGGAGCGAATCGTCAACGAAGCACTCCATCGCGGACAGATTCTCAGCTCCCCGACCGACGCTGATCCGTCGAACAGGGATCAAACGCCCTGTCGCGATTCCTTTCAAACGGCATCGCCGACAGCAGTGGGAAAGTGCGGCTGCATGATGCGGGAATCCTTTGTTTACACCCGCATCTCCCAAATTTGAGGATGTGGCGTTCCACATACGATACAACCACGATTCATTATCCTAGTACCACGATAAAGTCCGAGTCATGGTATCCCCCAGATGAAATATCCCTGGTCGGGGCGACCAGCATGGAAGGGAAGAACAGTTGTCACGGCGCGAGTCACATATGGTCACTCGAAACGATTCACGATCGAATCGACCCTGCGCCGCCTTAGGGTAACAACCCTTAAGACATCATGTGGGGTTGTGGGGACTCGGTACACGGGGACCCCATATATATATTCTGGAAATTGGTGGAGTATACCCGGACTCTAAGATTCAGTCTTTGAAATCAGACCCTATAGACTTGGACTCTCTGCCTAGCCAACAGGTTCTCTGTCCTGCGAAACAGACCCCCTAACAAGTCAGGTACCATACTACCTATGTAACTCGCCTTCCCGCCTTCACTCACTTTACTCTTTTCGGCAGGCGGCGAGCAGATGAAAATCACGCTAATTGAACGAGAACTAAAAAAGAGAACTTCTTACTACAGTAAGTGTTTACATGGCCACTGATGGTGTGAGCTCCATGATCTACCGTGCCGGGCAATATAAGCCATTCTTTCCGAGGTCTATCATGTAAATAGAGGGACCTTTTCCATCACTTCCTGGGGTTTTTCTTTTCAATTCTTCGAATCTTTCTACATTTTCACTATTCAAGACGTTCTCCACGAACCGTGTGATGTGTTCGAGTCAAGAGTACGTTGAGAATGATGGCCAAAACTCTGAGTTCATGCCACAGCACAGTGTGCAACAACAACAAAAGCGATCAAAAAGAACTATTATGGTCAGTGCAAGGAACTTGTTACTACAGAGGTAGATACAAATGTAATTCAACTTCGCAGTCATGTGATTAGATCCTAGAATAGCCGGCAGGAACGACTATTGAGGTGTTACTAGACTTGAGAAAGGATGTTTCAACAATTGCTCAGGATTCTTTGAGTCAAGATGCTAGAACACTTCTCCGCTGGTGTCGAGAGCTTCAGAGCCAGTCACCACTGTCAACGAGGTCTACTGAGCTAGAAGAATACGCTCAAGAGCTTTCATCCATGTTTGTGGAGAATCTTTCGCGATATGTTCTACATGATCGTAGTTACAGTACTCGCCTTAAGCTAGCCATCATCTGTTGGCATTTCGCTGACACCGACTTATTGCGTGGATTTCTTCGCAGCCCGATCAGCAAGACGGTATCGGAAAGACTTTATGCCAACTACTTACTCTATAGTCAGCAAGATGTCTCCTATCTTGATTTCATACAATCATTCGGCTTCCTGTTGACACCACAACTCCCGAAGCGCCTGGATTGTCGAGTATATGGGGTTAGTGAATATCATCCTTTGCAGAATCTTGCCAAACAAAAATGCCACCCCGTGTCGATCCCCCAGTCGCAGTCGTCCAGTATACGATCGCTTCTGCCGCTACAACCAGATGCGAGTGACCGTCCCACTTTGCCTCCGATTCGTGAAGTACTGAAAGGCGTCTGTCCAGAGTTCGAGAATATCCCGATGGACAGTGACTCCACATCCCAACCAACATACGATCTGGAGAAGCATACCGTTCAGCACAAAGCAAACTTACCGTGAAAGACCAAGACTTTCTTATGTGAGAAAATAAAGCCATCCGATTACCAGACCATACTAACCCCGTCACACGAAAGGTCGTATACGAATAAACGATCCCAGGATCGGCTCCTTCCTCAAGGAACTCGTGGAAAACAGAAGTGTTTTCCTTCGTTCGCCATGCCAAAACTGCCGGGCAGACACAGGGCCGATAACAAAATTTTCCACAATTGGTATTTGTGTATGATATGAATATTAGGATGAGACTCTCTTGTGACCAGTCTGCAGCATATGAAAGACGGATGTAGTGTTTTCTCTTCTTTAATAACACCAACCTAGATTAAGTGGTAGCATCATCTAGGACTTATTTATATTTAGGATATCCATATATATGGTCTATTTGGCTTCTATAAGTTCTGCAAGGATAAGAGCGGCCACTTTGATTAAGATACGAATAGGTCTGTATATGACATGTGCAACAGATCGATCACGGAAAGCTATAGAGTACTTGAATGGATTCTGATGTAGTTAACCCTTACTCTCTCGACTCCCTCTAATTCGGCTGGTTGTAGCAGTTTCTCTCTATAGGGGGTCTACGAGCCCTTGCTTTAATCATGACTGCTCTAATTCTGGGCTTTACTCACCCTGTGATCATTTTGATATCGAGTTAATACCGAATTACAACCGAAGCCCTTGGCTGCGCGGTGCTGAAGGTAAGATGTTAATGACCCCGTGTGTTACGGGTAGTACAGGGAGGATCGAATCAGGTTCACCACATGAAAACAGACGCTCATCTATATATACCCCATTCGAGTTTCAAGGTGTTGAATGTTATCGTCAAACAATTTTGTGAAATGCCGGATGTAATTAAGAACATGAAACCCAATAACCATTAGTACGATATGATGCCGCTCATCGGCTCCCACATGTGACTACCTCATCAGCAATATCGGTATATGAAGGCAACCCTGATGTTTCTTCCTCGAAGCTATAGATGGTTTGGAATCGGAATAGGGGTTGAGGTAGGGCGGACTGGGTGGTGACCGCAGATGAGAAGGGAAGGGCGCCCATGTCTTACTATCCTTATCTTCCGGCACGGTATTCACAAAACGAAGTATTAGATTTATTTTGAGGGCTTGAGGCTTCAAGCTTCAGTATCGGTCTTCGAGGTAGAGACACGAGTTTCCAGTATCATGCCACTGGGGTCTTTGTCTTTCATGTGATTTGTTCGAGCGGGTGAATCTAAGTGCACTCAGCCCAACCCCGCCACCCACTAAACCCGTATATAACAAGATCATTTGACATATTCATCAGACTCAGATATACATTCTCATTCGTCAATTGGAATAATGCCTTACAGTTCTCCCAGCACAGGTACTTTTCGGCTTTGACTTATAGATCTCTTTCAAACCGGCATATTGCTCGAGATGATTCTGAGTCAGGATTCCGGCATGAGATGAACTGTCTCCATTTGTTCCATTTGATCATGACTGAAATATATATAGAGCTCATCGGAGTCGAGTCGGACGATCACGCACTATACGCTGAATTTCTTCTGTCACAGTTCAAAACTAAGTCACCGCGAACTTCATCCAATCTCTCTTAGACTGCTGATCAAAGTGCCTGCTCATATTGATCTATGATCCGTTGAACCTCTCTCCAGGTGTCTGCTTATTCTTTCTAGAATCAACTTTGCCGTACGATGAGTTCCTTTCTTTCTGTAAGAAAGAATCCGGGTGAAGAAAACTCCGCATATTCTACGAAGCGTTGGGTACTTTCGCACTCTTCGTCCGGGAGTGGGTTTTTTGATAGGATACCCGAGAGAGAGGTTGCTCCCTACGTTCATGGCAAAGCCGATAAAATATCAATACATAAAACTGTGTTGAATAGCAAGACCCAGAAGGAGCTCAGCAAGTGGGCTTCTGCTATGATCAGGCAGATTGAACCTATGAAAAGATCCATCTTTCCGTACCGCTCACGCAAAATAAAGCCGGGACTTTCTGACTCGTCCAGGCCTGGATGGTGGCCTACATCTGTTCCGTACAAACCGCCCAGCGCTCTTTCCAAACATGGTATGCCCTCTCTCGATAAAGCTAGTCCGCTATGAGATTGTATATCGCAAATCATGATGATATTGACCGTTGAGATTCAGATTGTGTCGAGCTTCTCATCCATTTGGCTCAGAGTGGTATGAACGGGACTAGTGCAGACGATCTCCAGAAAGCCGCGCTGGAAATAAGACCCAACCGCACAAGCCCCCGTAAGGTTGAAAGAACCAGGTGGGGTCTCTTGAACGACAGTTCATGGGCGCATCAGCAGGGGGAGACCTCCAAATGCCACTACGCCTGTACGTTCGCCTAGGTTCAGGGGTCGGGAACTAATAGATAAACTACTAACAGATGGTAGGCACCTCGGATTCAGTCCATCCGGCAAGAACGCAATTTCACCCCCGTTTAAATCACAGCGAGGAAAATCTCGATCACCAACTCACCCGATCAGAGGAAATGAGTAACCTTGACTCAAATCTCAATGCGATTGACACAGGAGGGCCTTTTGGTGAAATCGGATGTCTTGAAACCCCTTCGATGGGTGACTTCACCCTTTTCACTTCAAATACGAGCGACTTCTCAACATATTCACCCTCTACGCTACAGATCCAAGGATTCTCGGCTAGTCTGTTGACATCTCACCTTTGCGGATCTGATGCTCACTGGCAAAGCGAAGATTACCGCGGTGATGATAGCACACCACGGTACTATTCAGGTAATCCACATTACCCTGTGGATAGCCCTATTTCCAGGCAAGATACTAGCTACCTGGCCGTGGGTTCTTCGCCTCAAGTCTTCGCCGAAATGCCGATGACCGGGCAATGGCCCTCAAACTACGATGACTACTCAATTGGCCTGCATTCGGATTCGTTGTTCTGTCCATACTAGAACTTCCACACCCCCCGTTCATTCCACGAGCCGCTAATCCCGGCCTAAGGCATACGATTTCAAAACACAGGTCAAGGGTTAGTTATATATCCCAATGATCATCAACCCTCAATGAGGCGCGAACAACAACAGCTTCTCTTGCCCATTATGGTACTACCCTTTTGTTTTCTGAAATCGTAGATTTATTTTCATAAAACCCGTAGCGCGCTTGAGGTCACTATTAGCCTGGATTGACGTTCGTAGATACTAGCAAAAGGGAGTCTGTAATCTAGAAGGCTAGGACCTGGTCGGAAACCTCGTTGAATCAATAGGAAAAAGGTAGATCAAAAGGCGACCCGGCAACAGATGTAACTACCTAGTAGGTAGAATTTGTTTATAGACCTAGCTACTCCCATAGCATCAGCGCACGATCCTTGCAACGATATCCATTATCGAGACAGTTGGTTCCGCACATGCCGGCCTATACCCCCGCCCGTCCCACATTCGCTTGTGTAGGAATGCAACGCGCCTCGACCTTCTGAGATTACAGGCTCGTATATTAGTCCTCAATATCTAGTAGCTGGTCATCAAATATGATCGAAAAAATGGCCTGCGACAGATAAAAATTTGGATACTATGGATACTAAAGTTGAATGGGATACCAAGGAATCAGGAAAAGGCGTCGACAAATACCGAGGGGAATATAGAAAGAAAGGGCTTACACAGCGATACGATCTCAAAACATAATGACTTAGGTCCCCGTGACCAGAAAAAAATGTCATTGAGTGCTTTGGATTATTTTCTTTTGTTCGGGCTTAGAGCGAGAAGTGGATTAAAAACTTTGTAAGCGACCTGGGTTCACTAGCACAGTTCACAGTATCATGCGTGTTTCAATCAACTTGGATATCGATGAGCTTCAATGGCATCAGTAATAGGCTGATCATCAGTCTTCCCGAATTCTTAGCACGGCAGCTAGCGTAGCGTAGAAGAACAAACGTTTGTTGAGGATATGAATATTTTATGGTTGCTCTGGTGGTGGCCCCAGATGTGCTTATGAGACCGGCCCTGTTGTCTCTCTTCTATTGTGCACAGAAAGCTCTTGAAATACCAGTCGCAGGAGTTTAACATGGGAATCTCATCTCAGCAACAACACAGTACAACACAGTACTCTACGAACTCTTTCAGCATCTGTGGTGTTGGAATAGAGTCATATTCACAATGCTCGTCTCTTCTCTTTAGACGGCGATGGCATTTGAACCTTTTGAGGATCAAAGTCAGGGCTTCAATCCCGTTAATATGCCTTCTTCCCCAGTCTCTCTCGGACTTTCTGGCATTCGGTAGCTTCAACCGGGTATCAACGGATTTCTTTCAGCGCTATTATTCGTAACGCTGTCAACTAAACACGATCTCGACGGAATCAATCGACCAATAAATTGGAAACTGGCTGGTCGCGTATTGTCAAAGCAGCGAAATGATAAAAAGCTTCTCTCGAGACCATCGATCTCGCATTGCCGGGCGTCGCTTGATTAAAGAGAGAGATAAAGGTATCTCACTGGTGATTTACAGCCTTCCTTACCTAAGTGTGGCCAGGGCAATGAACGATCTGCGCTAACGTCTTAGCAGTGGAGCCGGAAGAGAGAGTATTGGTGTGTACCGGTCAAGCCGATTTCGAGAACGAATGTATACATATTTGCTCCTTTTTCTCTCATTGCTGCGCATAGCCTACGGCAGGCCTAGTCATCCCCTAATAAATCAATCCCAGTGCCGCGATCGGTCAACACAACGAGCGATATCAGCTAGCCATTCTCTCAGAATGTGAAGGTACAGTGAGTTTGGAAATTTAAATATATAGTTTTATCTTCGCCTACAGAACTATGAACATGCAAATGAATGATCGGGAATATACTTCATAAGCATGCTCAAAGGTAGGCACTATACCCGAGCTTTCTATGGTAGCAATACGTGATGTGACCGAAGGGTGGTTGAGCGCATCGTTGCCCCATAGCGGCGGTTGAAAGCAACTATGATTATAAACATCATGGCTTTATGGGTATCGTGTTGCTCTGGGTACTTGAGGTACTCCATATATAACTTTCGATACCAGTGATCCATAGATTTCTCCTAAGCGAAGAAATAAGGATGCCTCTTGACATAGAACATAAATACCATAAGCTCATCGGAATCAGATGCATCGGCGTTTGCACGTTTTGGCTAGTGGCTCATGATTCTCAGAGTTCTTGCACTTTGCCGTTTGACAAGTGAATTGCGTGTCACCTCCGTCTGCGAAAAAAAGGAGGCGGAGCGGAGGGAAGCTGAAGATATAACATCTGCGCGAGTGTCATAGGGAACCCACTGATAGAACGAGTACCTTTCTCATGTTCAAACAGGCTGATGTGGATAGGTGTATCTAGGCCTGATATCATAACGGAGCAGCGGGTGAATCCCATTTGAGGGATCTCTCTGTATACTTTATTTTTCTTTCCTACCACAACATACGCACCCTGTAAGTACCCACAAAGCGCCTTTGAGATTGCATTATCCTCAGGCCACCGGGATTGAGATGTCTGTTTGGCATGGAACTGGCCATCCCGAGGATCATAAGCTGGTATTTGAGAAAGTGCGCAAAAGAAGCACGAGGCTACCGTGGCCAGTGCAAGTCGTCGTGAATCCGCTCTTACTTCCGATGTTCTCATGTGGTGGATTGTCTGCTCTTCGATTGTCTCAAGTATGCACGCGTCATCCCAGGAAAATGATGGTCTTGGGAGATATGGGTCTATTGGATATTGTTTTAGATCCCTCTCCCTCTTATCGACGGTATTCAAGAATTTCTCATACATATAGCTGGCGTCAATCGCACATCTTACATATACTATGACCCGTTGAATCCAGCGAGGGGTGAAGATCTTTGCTATTTTGCTTTTGACGGAGAGACCCGATTCTCGAAATCGACCGGTACCGAAGTTAGCGCAAAGATCTAGCATCCGGGTATCAAGTAGTGAAAGAGCATTGACTTCCATCATACCTATTCATGCTGGGCAATTAGCTACAAGGATTCCATCCAAGCTCTGTGTGTGCGGACAGTTCTTATCGAGTTCTGTTTTCTCTCGCTTGTAGGGTAGTGGTTCGAAAAGGCAAGGGGTAGTGCAGCTTGTTGCGGCTCTAAATCTTTTTAGCGCAGCTTATTTTGTGAAGCAGATGACATCGACAGCATTGAATTCAATGCTGCCAGGGATCACACGTACGCTTGCCATAAAGGTTGGTTAAACCCAGCCAGTAGCGGGCCTTTACTCTGCTTCCCAATGAAATGGACATCCGCATAGGAACGGTATAAGCATAGATGACCGTCAAACGTTGTTGATGTAATTCCCATATGCGTCGATCCACAACGGTCATCCAGGGTCACATTCCGCAACACGTTAGCGCCGAATTAGGTCTGTAGAGTGTCAGCCAGAACATTAACATCGTACAAGGCACCTTTGGCCATAGAAAGTATTCTCTTCCAAAACACCGATCCCTTTTGGACACCTTGTCGGTAGTTACCCGAAACGAGTTGATGCATTGTGCTACGGGCTATTGCATCGCATCCAAAGCCACACTATATATAGATCCTAGATAACTATGTGAGTGTCCATTCTCTCATTCAGCAACGCCCAGCAACATCGTAAACATACCTACACTCGTACCAATAATGATACTATAGTAATGATGGGGTAATAGTGCGCCAGGCAGCAGATGCTTAAGTTCACGGATGGCGACCAGCGACGTAAATGCATATACTCCACCGCCATCGAAAGTCGCTACTCGATATTCAGCTTGCTGGGGTCGTAAGCGCTCTTTCCACAGACAGGACATTTCCGGAAGCGAGCTAGGGTGGGACAGTAGTGCTGTAGTTCATTTGTGATACCGGAGTATCGCCAGGCACATCGCTCACATATTCCGTGGCCACAAGGGAAACGGACCGAGCGTGGCATATCCCACGGACAAAGGCAACACAATGATTCGACACCTACTTGGTTCAGGGCTTATAGCCAACTATTTTGGTCGACGCCACCCATCATCTTTTGGATGGCCGGGAAGAACTCTGGCGATGGCTGATAGAGCTCGCTACCACGGTATTCCGCGACAGTACGCCAAGCGTCTCTACACATCGGGTCATAGATGGCGGAAAAACTATCGTCATGTAAAATGCCTGTGAGCAACATCTTTGTAGAGGGCAATACTTACAAAGAAAACTATATGATCTGTATACCTTGAGGGAGCATGGATTTATCACTTAAAAAAATCTTCGCAAAAATTGGCGAAAGCAACGCTTCGCACTCTTTGTCACGTGAGACGGCACATAGCCACTTTCCAAGCCCATTATGTTGCAGTGGTTCTTTATCTGGCCAGAATCGCCTCTTGGATACCTTTGGATACCAAGGTCCGCTATTTAAGTGTGCCGAAGCTGCTTCTGATGAAATCGGCGGGCTACACGACGCGACTGACTCGTCAATCAGATATTCTTCGTAAAGAAATACTGTCTCTTCTAAGGTCCATAAAAATTTCAAGATATTCCTTTTGAAGCCGCGAGCGTTGACACTGATTTTGTATGAATTACAGTGGTCTTATTCGATTCCACCTGGTGTCGGAACCTTGCTTATATTGGAATTCGTAGCATCAGAGGTCACGGCTGATCCATGTTCGTTAAGTGATAGAGCTTCTACATCTGAAGTTTGTGCCTCGGTCCATGTCTACGCCAGTAGTAGCTTCTCGCAGGCGCGGTTTCTGGCTAAAATCCATTCGATTGTTCGTGTAAGATGAGGACGTCTTATGACTAGTCCGGGGACTTATTGGTGTTCTGATCCCGGAATGCGAGACCGGAGACACGGGACTAGGAACCCTATCAACCGAATTTGTCACATGTCCGCCATCCAGTGAAGTTTGTATGTATGGAATTTGTGCCGCGCGCCATGTGGCATTATTGCTGTCAGCTAACGCACCTGCCTAATCTACAACTTCCGCCAGAAGTGGTGAGTCCGAGTTAATATCCATCGAATCAAACGGATGAGGGAAGTACGCCTCATCAATTGTTGGTTTAGCGGCCGCGGAACAGCGGACTGAGTGAGCAGGGGATTCATGCACTGAAGATGACTCAACGTTGATTTGAGGGCCGGTCTGAACAGTAGGTTCCAGTTCACTTCTACTGGTACACCTGTGAAAATCTACGTCAAGCTCACTTGTGGAAGAGTTATCTTGTTTTTCAATATTGATCGCGTTGGGTTGAGCGACTTTGAAATCACCGTGGGGCCAATGTGCCCCGTGTCCACCCACGCGTTTCGTGGAAACCTGGCAGTATCGGGCCCTGGAGACTGCATATCACTTCCAGGAGCAATTTCAGGAGGTATCAGACTAGGTGGGTGGCAAAAATCCAGGAAGAATCGACTTTCTTCAAATTGCTATCATTTTCAGCTTCCACATGGGGTGATTTCCAGTTACTCGCGTTGCTTTGGGGCTGATGACTGCGAATATGCGTCTGTGCGGAGCCTGACAGTTCTGGCGAGAATCTTCGATATAGTGGAAACAAATCAGTGGTCGCATCGTGATGCGAAGTTTCTTTGTCCAATAGTGTTGTATCAGTCTGAATGGAAAAACCCAAGTTCGTATGAAGAGTTAGCGGATCCGTGATTGAATCGTCAGTCTTTGTACGGAGGATGAATCTTACACCGTTTCATGCACAGGAACTTCGTCTTGATCCGAAGGTTCACACTGACCTAGCATGTTCTCTGAGCCCACGTAATCGCTACGTATGTCTGTCGAAAGCTTTGGAACCTGTCGAGTCTCGGTCTTAGGGATCTCATCCGCGGAATAGTCTAGTATAGATATCTGGTCATCCTGGCCATTACCCGAATGGCGGACCGAATTCCGAACGCTTTCTCTTGCATGAGTGGTTCTTGGATGCGTATTGAGCTAGCTGGCAATTTTGGGGGACTTGTTCTGGTGATGAGATTCGAGTTTTCGTAGTGAGTTCCCGGGCTCACTTGTGGAGTGTTGCGTCAGTCGATTTCCTGCGGCTTGTCCGTGCGGAACCTCAGCGTACTTGGAAGAGCAGAAGGGACCGCCAAAGAACGCTCGATGTATACACGCAAGTTATACAAGCGTATTACAACTGTTTGCGTGGCATGTGATTCTGCCACTCACCACAGTCCATAGCTTAGGTAGAATCTCTCCCCCTCAACAATCTCACTCCTCATCCCTCTCACACGTCGATACTGCTGCCCCTACCGTAGCCGTATCTCATCAACAACTAGCGAACTGGTCAAATCTTTGACTTGAATCGGTGCCAATAGTTTCAGCAACGTCGAAAAAAGGTGCTGCCGCGCGGTCTCCGTTTTATCTTACCAGCGATCACCTTTCTGACCTAAACAGTCCTCCCGTGTAACGTTGGGAAACTTACAGCCAGTGCAAAGATTCCTCTGGAAAGCTTGACGGTTGTGGGGAAAAAGGTCAATGTGTTCGCGGGCACGCTTGGCTATCCAATCCGAATAGAAACCGAGGCGCTTTGCCATGCTGGCAAGGTGGTTTGAAAATGATGGCAGGCTTGCGTTGTCGAGATGTCTCATCATGAACAACCACAACTGTCGACAGCTGAGCTCTTGGCGTACCTGGAACGGAGCGGTTATTGTTCTCTAGCCTTCTGTTGTCTGTATTAGGTAGGTATCCACGTTGTTGCTCGGCTGTGTGTATAATGTTCTCAGGGTCTCCTCAGACGGTATTCCGCATCCTTGTCTTTGTCCATAAGCCCCCTCTTGAAGCCCCAACATAGTTTTTAGTGATATTGAGACTTTGGTTAGAATTCTGGTATACACTGTGGACAGCTGCATCGAGGGGATCATGTATTTGGATTCCAGAATCGTAGCCTCGACTGCCTCTCGACAACCTTCTCGTAGTCCTTCGAATGTACATTGGGAAAAGAGAAGTGCCTTGATTTCATCTGCACCGCGTTATGAAACCGAGCGCATACGGGCCTGGATTTTGTCTATCAAATCAGATGGAACATCATCTAACGAGAAAGACTGATCTCCCCGGATTTGATGAACTCGCTCGTGTAAACGACACCAGAAGCCAAGAATATTATCATTCCAGTATCTCATGATTGACTAGAATATTGTAAGCCGATCAATTTGTGGAGGTGAGGCTTTTGGACAATTGCAAGGACTTAAGGGTACTCACCAGCTCGCATCGTGTCGCATGATATTTTTTGCTTGGCTTTTCAATGTTCCGTACAGCATCTTGGGAGGTTACTGTTGAAATCTTTCGTATAGAGCCCCAAGTCTGTCACAATCCCTCAAGACCGTCTGACCTTTCGACTCACTGTCGCTAATCAAATATTTAAGCTCTTTTGTCTTGCCTCTTGGGGTCAGGTCATCTCTATGTTGAAGATAAAGGCGTATCTGGGACACATTCGGAGGCTTATAATGAGTTACCACCGAAGTAAGATAATCTTTTTTTCCTTGTTAATAGCTTTTTATCTCAAATAGCTTAGCCGCTGAAAATAATTCACACGGCTCTGAAACCCACAGGGTGTAGCACTCACTATCGAAAAATAGGTACGCATATCCGAACCTACCGAATTTACTCCAGATGTTACAGTTGATGATCGCCTGTATATGTGATATTCCGTCCAAATAAGTCATTCGAGCTCCTGGAAACTCAAGCCGTTGTGGTTCTGAATTTCTGTGGAGTTGCCGACCGCAGCATTGCGTTTTTTCGTAGTCCCTTCGAGATACCATTATGACCGGGGCGTTCTCGATAAATTTCGCGTTATCGAAAGATTTCATGATCCTTTTCCTCCATCTCTTCTCATCTTTGGTGTTACGTGCCAAAAATTTCGAAATCAACTTGTGAATTCAACGAAGGTCGAAGAGCCCGGGGGAGAAAAGGAAAGAGAAATCTAATCTGCAGAAGACATTGAGGTGGTGAGATCACCGGAACATGCCTTAATCCCAACTTCTCTTACCACGCAGTCGCGTGGTTACGGTATCTCCCTTCCGATACTGATTTCTTCTGCAGAAGAAATCAAAGTTCGCTAACTCGTAACAGCTTTCAACTCAGCAAAGAACTCCTCAATAGAATTCAAGTCCGGTGAATATGGAGGCAAGTACACAAAATTTACCCCGTCTCCCGAGCACATCTGTTCTATTCGGTCTAAGTGATAAAACAATACATTGTCTCTAACTAACACAGACTTTGGCTCTAGCTACTTCCTCTAATGCTGCAGAAGCTACTTAATAAAATCCTCAAAGACGACGGCATCGGTTGAGCCCTGGAACACTCGAGAGATAACGATACTATCTTAGGTATAGGCGGGTAGTATCTGATATCTCTGATCACGATGGAATTTGGACACTTGAATTAGCGCTATACCTAGTGGGGACCCACCTGTTCGCCTGAAGCCTATCCTTTTATCACATCCAGACTCATCCACATAGACAAGGTGGTGAGACTGAAAGTCTAAGATATAGTGAAAGTATTCGTCACGGAGCTCTATGTTGCGCTCTCGGGCCATGACGCGGGCAGTCTTTTTTGACCAGCCTTTCGATCTAAGGGTACGACTGATGCTTGCTTTTGTCGCGAGAAGAGCGAATTCGTCCCACAGGAAAATCGCCATCTCGTCGAGGTACAAGGTGGGTCTCTCGAGCAGGTGCTCGCTTAACGCGTCGAGCATGACTGGAGTGATGTTACGGGGTCGTCCGCCTTTTTTGGGCGGTGCTTTCACGCTGCTAAATATCCGTATATTAGAAGAGATTCTTCGAATACTACTCTTGTTGCATCCAGCAGCCTCTGCCATCTCCGAAACAGACAGTTCCCCGCTGTGGATCATGTCATAAATAAGCTCATGCTTGGAAGCTATCTTTGGTTCGAACACTTGTGATTGATTGTTAAGGTGAGGCGTCCCGAGGAAGTCTATGTTAGAGGAGGGGTAATGAGGTAACGGATGTATTGAATTTGTAAGCGAATACGTTCCCGTTATTGATGTGTAATCTATGTATGAAGTAATACAACGTTGAAGTTGAATTGACAGGGGTACTTCGAAAAACTCTGAAAATAGACTAGTGGTTCTTGGTGGTGGGTCTAGAGAATCTCTCGAAGTGTGTAGGAAGGTGCACCGGTTTCGAGACGCAGTACGTTACGAAACCGGTGCAACAAGAACACTCTTACTCTTTCCCGCCCCGCCGCCAAGACGTGAGCGTGCGCCTTTTATCAATTGCATCTGCTACAGTATACTGTATCAGCGAAGAATAGTACCCCGTACTTCGAGAAACTACCTTGTCTCCTCTCGCGGTTACTACATAATCTGCGCAAAAGCTTTTCGCACTGCCAACCGGACTCGGTCACAGTCATTCAATTTCTGCTTTTGCTGGCATTGTACTGAATGTATTAGTGTGTTGAGTCATTTTTCAATTATTTTTAAATCACAAGAGATTCATCAAATTCTCATTGTCGACGATGCGTAGTAAGTAGACAGATACTGAATTAATGCGTGAAAAAATCAGCTGTCACCTGTGGATGACCCCGCACATTAGGTAGAGATGCGGCCAGAGGATGGATACAGGCCGATAGGAGCACTCTACAATGCGGTGGTTATTACCTCCGCAGCGGAGACAAAGGCCCTCCTCGCGACGCCTGGTTAACTCCTCTGGTCTGACCCATTTCGCCTGCTTATCGGTACCTTTTCGGGGACGATTCTCCCGAGGGTTCACACGATTGGCGTTAACGGTAGGGGACCAATCCATCTCGTCTAGATCTTTCTGTTAGCGACGGAGTGGTTTGCTAGATCTATTCTCGTTCAGGTTTAATACGTCTATATCGGTAGTAATTTCGTGTAGACGGCTCACTAGCCCCGAATAGGTAGCGGGAATACCGCGATTTATTAGCGCGACGCTTATCTCTTCGTTTAACGCGCCTAATCAGACCTAGCGCCTCGCTTCGTCTGGCTAGTTAATAGCTCCTGCGTCTACGAATTCCTTCTCGAGCTTCGGTAGGAACCGGGTAAATAGCTATCGACTTATCTACTTAATCTGATAGAGCCTTCTTGCGGCTCGTGATTACGCGTTCGGGTCTCTATATATACCTTTAAGGTATGCAAGAAGGTCGTCTGGACCGGCGGTATCTCGCGAGTGTTTTATATACGTTCCGGTATTCTTCCATACGAGCTTCTCGAGGCGCGAGAAGATATATATAACTTAGTCTTACTTAGATCTAATCGCTTCGCCGTCGATAGCTAGCTTATTCTCTATCGTAATCCGCTAGGTTCCCTAGTCGTTAACGCTTCCGGCAAAGAGTGGTGGATCCGGAAGTCGGGGTCTTAGTCTATATATTATAGTCGAGGCCGCTTCGGTAGGGGTTAGCATAGGTTCCGTAGTCGTTTCGGTGACGTTTCCTTCGGTTGCAGGGTTTGCCGCCTAGCGTGCTAGTATATCCTCTAGTTGACGTATTTTTTTATCTTAGGCGGCGGCACGCTATTACTGTGCGCGCTAGCCCTCCTCTATTTATTACATCATCGCCTGCGCCTACAGGGGCGGAGCCTGTTGCTGTTCCTGTGTATTTATTATAACCAGGTATATTACGTCCGATCGGTAGGGATTCGGTAGTATTCCGATATAGGTGCCTAGGTTAACTCCCTAGGACTTACCGATACTAGTAATACTTCTCGTCGTAGAAGGAAGATTATGGTATATGAAGGGCTGTAGCAGAATTGATTCAATTGTACTAGGCTAATATGCTATTTACTATAATCTTGAAGAGAGAGAGGTCTATCTAGTGTTCTTCTACAGAAGAACACTAGGTTCGTTCTGCCGTAGGCGGTATCCATCCTCCGCCCACCTATATAATCCTTCAAGGCCATGGTATATGGTTTATAGCCGGGCTCTGGCCCGTTACACTAGGAGCGAGTCTAATAGTAGGTAACCGTAGCTTAGGGACGTTATAAGGAATACACTAATCGATATTGCAGACCTAAAGATTTCGATATTAGATATATAGTCTATATAACTTCGAAGAATTAGAAAACTCCTTAACCTAGCCGCAAATTAGCTCACTAGGCTTATAGACTATTCAAGATCCTCGAAAAATTAGGAAATACGTACAAAATCGAATTACCGGACTCTATAAAGGTATATCTAATATTCTTACTAGATAAGCTACGAAAAGCTTCGAAATCTGAACCGCTATAAGGTTAACTACCAGATCCGGAACCACCGATCTGTAGTTCATGTTGTATTTGCTGACTTGCGCTGTCTTGGTGAGGATGGCGGGACCATCGACAACCCGAAAAGGCATCTTTGACCGCGAAGCGCATGTTCTGCCTGTTCGAATATAGTGAGGGGCGGAGAGTGCCGTGTATGGTTGAGAGTCTTTCTGTTTCACATAGCCCATAGAACCAAAACTTTCAACTATCATAATTTTGACGTTAGCGAGTGGACAAAGTTTGGAGAGCACGATTCTCTATACGGCTGTAACATACTTCTCATGGGTTGGGTCATGTTCACGGGCGGTGCATACTTCGCGAGGATCCCAGCGAACGTATCTCTGGGGCTATTATCTTTTTGAGGGCTATAGTACAAAGCATGGGGATTACATCTGTATATCCTTCGTCCTCTCTTGGTTATCATTAGGCACGGTGTTTCAGACCCCAACCTGTAACATCTATGTCCGTACTCTTCACTAGACGAAGCGCGAATCGGCTCTTGCGTATCTAGTTCGAAGGGAGCGCCATATATCAAAAAATACGCTGGTTCTCTTGCATGACACGAGAGCCCCTCAGCCGCTTTACGGGCCAACGAGATATCCTGTAGGCCGGAGCGGTCCTTGGCAAGCCGATACTACGATTATGGGTGTCGTCTGCGGTGGTCGCTTCTTAAATTCCAGAAGAGAAGATACAGTGCAAGCAGACGGAAAAGAGGAGATGGAAAGAGATGGCAAGATCGAGCACTACATGTACGGACAGATGAGAGCTCTAACACCACCCTCGCTTATAGAAATTGCTCTAGCCCGAAGACTACTGTGGATGGGCTGCAACGATGGGAGATATTGACTTACATAGTGTTTTTAGGGTGTCGTTCAGTCACCCACCGCAGTCCATAGCCTAGTTAGGACCTCTCCTCCATGGCAATCCCACAGCTCGTCCCTCTCTTGCATCAGGTGGCTGCAATCGCCGTAGCTGTATCTCATCACCAGGATGCTTTAAATCATGATGCGAGAGCAGTGGTGGCAATACCGAATCAACGCTCCATAAGGCTTTGCTAAGTAATGCAGGTATTCCATATTGTGGCCTGGCCAATATATAGACGCAAACAGCCGGCTGTGTACTTCACCTACTTCACCTGTCGCAATCCATTTTTCTTCTTGAAACGTTCATAATCTGAGTAATCCATATGATCAATATTATTGTATCCCTAATGCTTCCTTTCTCTTCCGAAGCTCATAAAAATCCATTGACTATCTTACTGTTTTCATCGCTAATTTTTGTTTTTCTCTATTTCCTACGTTCGGCCATCTTCTCATTACCGACCGATATTGTCAATTTACTATTGCCTGGGTTCCGAGGCCATATTCTCCAAGCAGAGTCAACCGTGAGGTGAGCATGCATCAGAAGCGAGGTCTTTCCTTCCTTTAGCTCACGATGTCCAGAACGATGAGTCAAAGACATTCCTTGTTACCTGCCCTTCCAAAAACGGGAGGAAAAGGAATCCGTCATCACAGGTGACGAGAAACCGAAAAACATGGCGAAAACACCCAGAAGCAAGGAAGAGTATCCAAGAACATGCTCCTCGGCCTATGGAGGAGTTTTGCTCTGTTCTCCAATTTTGATCATACCCAGTCTTTCTACGATTTTCCGCGTAAAGTCAGTGAGCTATGTCTGTCCTATGCCCAACCTATTTGGCTGGAATTTGCAGCATTGCTCTATCTGAATTACGAATGACGTTAGACATGATTACATTCTCTGACGTATGCAGACTGTATTTGACTGGAGGATCCTACGGAGGAAAACCCTGGAAGGTGAAAAACACCCGACGTTGACTAGGAGAGGAGGAAGAAGGAAGCTAAGCTAGACTACTGAGGTTGGTGGTCCCAGGTTGTGAGGGCGTAGCCCAGGCAGTATAGCAAGCCTCACCATCAAACAGACTGCAGCGAGCGCGGAGTAACCGTGCCAAACCAAAACATCAACGAAATACCTTGAACGGCATCCATCAAATATTGATCATAAGTAGCTTTTGTCTGTAATTGTTTGATTGTGAGGTTTGCTATACTGCCTGGGCTACGCCCTCACCACCTGGGGGACCACCAACCTCAGTAGTCTAGCTTAGCTTCCTTCTTCTTCCACTCCTCTTCTTCTATCAACATCGAGTGTTTTCACCTTTCACGTTTTTCCTTCGTAGGATGTTGATCATTCACACTCTATCAATTCGCAAGTTCTATAATAAACACTCTCAATAAAAGGAATATGACGTCGACAGAACTTAGGCCGGTGAAACATCATCAAACACTGAATCGATTCCACATGAGTTGTAGCCATCTCACCTTTCTATTCACTCTGTGAATGATAAGAATTAAGTTATCATAATTATCCCAGTCGTACATTTACTCATTGTCATACAAAGTGTCCGGGAATGTTCTTCCGTTAAGTTCGCACTGATACTTCTTGTGGTTTATGTTGAGAGTGTGCAAAACGAGGCATGACTTGCAATGTATTAATACTATACAATACAATCTAATACACAATTTCAAAATTTAGCGACATGCTCCCGGCTCGGAAATGAGATCACGTGAATTACGAAACTGAACGCATGATGTCCCCTTTTCCCTTCCTCGATTCAGGAAACCTCTTGACGTCTGGCATAGAACGCGCACGCGCTACTTCGACTTTTTTTACGTACACTGCCGTTCCAGAGTCATACAGTCTCCTTTCTGACCCCGACACAATGTCCACCTCTGCGCCTGAAAAGCATTTTCATATGGATATTCGTGTCCGTCCATTTTATAGGAAAGAAAGATATTTTCATCAAGAAGGGCATTCTAATTGTAGAGAATCGTCTTCGTCAAATCACCGAAATTTTTCCGCTTGTGTTTCGTTTGTCGACATCTGTGACACATCTTGGGGTGACACGAAGTGTCGAATTTTATTCCAGCTACGGGCAGATGACCATGATGAGATCGACATCATTGGAAGTTTTCTTGAAGTTTTACTGATCGATAACTCAATAAAAGCATTTCAGATGTGGACGTTGTCAATTGTCTATACTGCTTAGTGAATCGTGATTAGGGGAAAGAGTTCACCCAAACTATAAGCTTATGTCGTAGTAAAGGGTTAGTCAGGAACTAGGGAACCTTAGCACGATTTGTTTTACGGGAAATATTTCTGGGCGGAAGACTAACCAACCAGATCATGAAAATACACTAATATCCGCGGTTACCGATATTGCCCAGAGTCCGGTATATATAGTATGGTATCGCAATGGTACCTCGTTGATCGGCCACACCGTAACAATTTGCCCCAGGCACCTTATTAGGGAAGAGAAGGCAATTTGCGATGAATTCTGCCAACAAACCAACGTGACTGGGTGAGAGTCGAACAATGTATACTGGAGATCGTTAAAGAAAATTTACAATTGAGCTAAGTCGACTGACGCCAGATGTTCCATTATGCTGGCGTTGTCTTCCAAGATACCTTAATCTTGAGCGGGTCTGAGGGGACATGGTTGCGGTGGAACGCACGTTATAGTAGTTCCTGCGGGTGGAGTAATGCGAATACCCGCGGAATGACACGTACCATTATAGCCAATGGCTATTCCGTGCCACATTGTAAGGACACGAGAGCAATATTAGAACTTTCACCTCGCCTCAGTCCATTCTCTCTTTTGTGATTATCTTCACCGCATTTTCTCACTAATTATCTAAAACTGTCAGCCAATGACTCAATGCTTGGATCAATCTAAAACGCCATTCTTAGATACAGTACGGGTTGTGACCGCCATTGCAGCTTAAACTTGGGGCACAAGTAGCTCGTGGGGTCCATATACTGTTAATACACTGCTCAATCACACTGCCATTGAATTGTCAGACATTGTCTGTACAAATGGTGTGAGATGTGGCGCTCGCGGAAGTTGCGGGCAGTGTTTTCGTGACTGTGAGTGATCCGCTCTGGGTTGGATCTTGGACAGCAAGTATACTTGGATGGCTAGCAGAAGAGATCGTCTTCTAAGTGACCGAAACTATAGATCTGTTCATCGAGGATTTTGACAGGGACAGCAATAAGGCCATCTCGGCAAGCAGTTTCGTTAGAACCCGAAATTTGGTCAAGTATTGAATATGCCTCATCTACATACCCCTTTTTTTTGTGTTGTGTGTCCAATTGACCACTTTCTGATGGACTGTAAGTACATCTTTCGCAGCCATCAGTGACAAAGAGTTGGTGTTCAGACTCTTACCCATTTAGCGTAAGAACCACCCGCTTCCCACAATAGCGAGATGGATCGGTCCATATAAGTTCACGGTCAATAGCCACCCCAAGATTGGTGTTTAGTTGGTCTAAGGTAATAAGGTTGTACCCACCACACATAACACCGCCCTGATTTTGCCATTGGAATGATGTGTAACAGGCATCGATTGTCTTCACATCGTAATAGTAGCTAGCGAGCCCCTCACAACTATATACTATATTATCAGCCGGAGAGTTGAATGTCTGAGAGTAGCTAACCCCGGGTGTGAGATGTGGAGACATCTTGTATTTTGTCTGCAATCTGATATATTATTGTTCAACAGCATGGCACGTTCGGAGCACGCGCCGCTCAGATATATGTATACTTGTAATCTACATTGGTAGTTTTGAGAGGTATGATCAACATTAAAGTAATGAAGAATTCGAGTTTTTTAAGAGCCGGTTAGGGTGTAAATCGTGCTCTTCGATCGCGGTGGACCAAAAACAGGGCACTCTGACATCATTTTCTTACCGCGCTTGGAGTCAGAAACACGAATTCCAGGTCTGAGCCACATTGTATGCTTAAAATGTCCAAATTATTAGCTTCCGTGTATCAAAGGGATTGTGTGACAAACTCTACGTCTATTCTTGTCATTCCTCTTAACTTTCTGGATCCATACGGTGCTGAGAAGGTATTGGTGCAGTGTTCAAATCAAAAACAGTACTTAAGGGACGATTATGGCTAACGCAGAGTGGCAAAGTGCGGTCTGGAGCGACAGTCTTTCGATGAACTCTGAAGCTATTGAAGTGGATGTGAAAACAACAGAATCAAAATGTTCACTCACTCGATGACGCTTTGGTCTCATGTTGTTCTTTATGTTCAGTCAAAAATCAAACTGATGGTCTACTGCCTAGGGTATTCGGCCGAATTCTGAAGGTTCTGCAACCTCGACCTGTTTACTGAATAGATACCCAGAGCAGCGGATTACTACGCAAGTAGCGTTATGTCACAATTCTCAGCGTTGAAGCATCAGTGAGGCGTCGCGGTATTCAGCACTACAGGCGGCCGTTACGGTATTCAGGTATCTTGCATGTTCTATTGAAATTACACATCGCTAGATTCTGTTGCTAGGTGAATTCTCATGCAAGAAGTACTAAATAAAGATCAAACTTAATTCACATTTATATTTGACTTGTCATTATCAGTAATTCTGTCAATTGAGACATTTTCTATGATGCATTGATTCTTATCACTCACGATGTCAGCTTGCCAAAACAGGTGTAAAATTAAACAATATCAAACTACGTCGGGATCATAACATTGCATGACGATTGAAATATGCAGCGATGGCAAAATGGAGAGCAGTATCGACTACCGAATTATGTAAGTTGATTAGCTTTTTGCCACAGAGGCTGTGCTAGCTCCCTATGCGAAGGTGATGGACTAGCTAAATAGGTAAATCTGACATCCTTTGTTGCTTGACGGGGCTGGATAGCGTTACATGTGACAAAATAGTACGGTGGGATATCCAAAAAGAAAGAAATGGGTAGTATTGGGTCCAGCTTAAAGGTACGTGGGACAAGGGATCTCAATGTCCTAATCGGGGCACGTGTCTCTTTACCGACGTTAAACCGCACGCCGGGTCATATTGTTTAAAATTGTAGACGAAAGCCCGAGAAGGCACATCGCTGTCTCCTTTTGAGTGTGAATGCACCGAACCAAAATGGTAGTAAGGAAGGTTTCCCTCGATACTCTCATCGAGCATGGAATATATGGTGGGTCAACACATACACAGACTTAGTTCAGCTTTGACTGTGATACTATGATCAGATTGTATCGGCGCCATCAAATTTTTGCACGACTTTGAACGCTGGTCCTACGTCAAGATATACAGTGAAGACTGGCGGTTTTGTAAAGCACTATGGAGTGTATCACAATCGAGAACTTTGGGCAATGCTTTGGAAGCCCGAAAACGACTCTCCAAGGCTCTACGACTAGCTATACGTTCTCAGAAAGACTGAGATGATGAAACGGTCTTCGAAGAGCTAGCATGGGCAATGAATGAAGTGGAATACTGGACTGGTACGAAGAGCTTGCAAATTTGATACTTCTATTGCTGACTATGTATAGTGTACAGATTCCCGGCCCGGTCACCTTTGTGAGGAGATGAGACTCGGCTGATATTGACAAACAATGCGTTTTTTTGTGTATCCACTCATTCCTGTCTATGAGCACAAAGGAGAGAGTGTTTTTATGAATTTCAGGAAACTTCACTTGAATGTAGTAAAAGAGTCTTGTCATATGAACGTTACTACCTGGTTGGCCATGGAATCGAATGCCTGACAGGTTGTTGTGTATGAAAACAGTGATGATCTACGTCTTTCGGGACATAATAGCAAATCAGCATGATATAATAAACCAGCCGTAGCAATCAACATAGCAACTTGTAGGAGTCACTGATGCTATTGAAGTTAGCGGTAATAGAAGAGACACACGCGCCACTCAGTTCCATATGTATCAGTCAAGTTTTGACCACGACTCTAATCACGGAATAATAATGAAAGAGTCACAAATACATTCTAGATACGTAGAATTCTGAGTAAATATATAGTTTAGTTTCAATCCACCTCTCACAGACTCACAGACGAATACAACCGCGACCCCAACCCACCTCATCAATTTATTAGGGCATATAAGGCTTGTATGCACTATGGTGGTCATCGTACAAATTGATTCGATATTCTATGCTATGCTGATATGCTGTATATAGAAAGCTTTTCTATGGGTGAATCATAGAATCGCAGGACTAAACACTGTAACCCATGGCCTTTGAAACTTTGTATCAATTTCGATTTTCACTTCGGGAATTATGCCTCTGCCTTGGAGAAAATGGAGTGACCGCTCCCATTTGAGAACGAGTTATTCTTTAAATCACATCGACAATGAAAGCATGTATCCGCCTAGGCAAAACTTTGACATCGGCGCGATGGTGGTCCGCCCTCTTCCACTAGCTTATCGAAATGTTGTTTTGATCGCTATATGCCGGATAGTTCACCGAGTGAATCATGAGAGACTGCAAGTTATCGCGATAGTCACCCCTACTAATTGTCTGAGCTTGTCTTCCTGCGACGAAGTGAATCGAGGCGGGCCTGAAGGTATCATCGTTTGGGCAGCAAATGCCTGCGGTAAAGTGTTATCCTTTGTAAAGGAATCCTTCAGTAATCGACTCAAACCCGACGATAGTCAAAAATATTTTGTTGTTATTGCAGACGTCGAAGAGCAGGTTGTCAAGACCCTCAGCCCTATTAAGTTATCGGTCTTTGAGGGTCGTGGTGAGCTGCGGTTGCACAGAAACAAGTCTCCATTGAATGAGCGTAGGCATCCTACAAGTGTGCCAGTGTTCTCTCGCAAGTACTGACTGTAATCTCGATAGAGAGACTTTACGCCTGTGGTGTACGTGGAAATTGTGCCTCCTGGGGTTCAATTGACCTTCCAAAACCTACTACTCCTCCCCTCCGTCGATCTGAGCGTCTTCGGGCTCAAGCTTTGCTGCGTAGCCATTGAATATTTGTTCTTCGCGTAGAGTCATCCCACGGATTGAAGGAATAAAGTAGCGCTACGGCGTCAAAAGAAAGTTTCGTATAATTTGTTCACGCCGTTTGATTAAAATGTCCGGAGTCCTTTATAGTTCTATCCTTGGCATTTACCACCATTACAATTCTCAATGAGTCTATAATTTGCCTGATTTTTATGAAGTGCCGGGGCTGAGGAATGAAGGCATTGTCATCTTGGATGTTCTTGATCTATGAGCGCTGAAAGGTCGTTCTGGATATTCCACGGATTACTGTTTCCGTGGCTGATTAGCCCCAGAAAGTCCTTCAAGAGCATCCTGTATCGCAAGCCCCAATTCTGAATGTTATGCCGTACAACCGTTATTGAAAATGAAGATTGCGAAAGAGAATAAAACGACAAAAATTTTGACGAGTGCCATATTATGAGTGGGCATCCACAGCCATAGGACAAATGTGAGACTCGGGGCAGCTAGAAACCAATACATTGACGGAAATTTCTCATCTCGTCGGTAGGCTGGAGTTTCTTTATGTATCTTTGCGGATGTTCAGGCGCCATTCAGGTTACTGGCTTTGCTACTTGCTTGATTGCCGAAATGCCGACGATAATTGCTTTGTCATTATCGGGCAACATTTAACGGTCGGAGATTAGGGGAACAACTTCCAGAGGTCTCTATATACACGGGTTTTCGATACGTGCGTTATGGATATTTTGTATCAAACATTAGGAAGGTGAGTGTAAAAAACGAGCCATGAGGAGAAACCCTTCAACTGTTGGTCGATACGTCGGAAGAGCCTCAAGGGGCGAAGGACCAGACGACAATCGAGGGCTACATTAAAACTGAGTAAGGGAGATGACTTTTATCACTAGGGTATTGCCTTGAAAATGTCACACTTCCACTACTGCTTGACGACAGACTTTATCTTATAAAATGGGAGAACTCTGGACAACACTTCGCTGTCATGTTGGTCGCCGACTCACTTAAAAGTTCGTTGGCAGGATTTGAGGTTGTTTACACAAGTAAGCACCACAAATCCCTCGCGGGCAAGGTTTAGTAGTTATTTTCATCCCTGTATAGTCTGTGCGTGTTATTAGCTTCTCTCAAAGTCAACTTGGGTTGTAAACGTAGGTCTTATTATCCAAGATAGACCACATATAAATATCTGCAGCCGGGTTCGCCAGGAATGAATGAATAAAATACTCGGAAATGCACACCGCCCCCCACTTCTTCAGGTTCATCGCCCAGGAAGTGCCCATTGAGGTTCTGATGCTCCAAACTAAAATATGTTTCCGACGATTAGGCAATTTTTCTACGACGAAAAAGAGGCCAAAAATACTTTATCCGCTCCTTGAACAACTACAGGGCCTTCTAGAATCATCAATTTGCCTACCGACCCCGAAGAGTCATTTTCATTTTATACGTCAACTTTATCTTATCTTGCATGACGTGAATTTTCTCATTGGGCTTTACGAAAACGCTGAGAATCTCAGTCCCTCTTCTCTTTCCGTGATTATTCAAACCCAATCAGAGGGGAATGAATATAGTTCTGAGCGACTCAAATCATTGACGTCAAGATTTGATTTCCGGTTGGGCTGGTTCAACGTTCCGGCGATTGTTAAGTATGCGCTTGAATATAACCAGGGCGTGTTGTACCAACATCTTCAAACGGCGGAGCTAATTAATGTGACTGATACATACTCCCATCAAGAATTTTTCAATGCTGCTCATAAAATCCCCTGCCAATTAATGTGGAAAAGCAATGGATGCACTGGTGCGCAACCCCCGAAGTCATGTCTGTAGAACGCCTAGCTCTCGAATTTTGCTAGAAATCCGGTCGTCTCTGCATTAGAGAGATATCTCCCAGTGAAAATTACCAGTATTCAATCTTTGATATTGTTTTCTGAATTTAGTTTTCTGAATTTGTGCAATTGATCAGGTATAATAAGAATTGAGATGTGGATACCGTGCCGCTCTTTTCACTTTGTTTAACATGGAGATTTCCGAGGTCCTGCCGCTGGTGAATGCCCTGTGAACTACTAATCATTGGCTTTACCTTCTCCCTCAAATTCAAATTCGAACACATTTTCGTAATTCGTAAATTCGAAGGCGATCGTTTTAATGTATAAAACAAGTTCTATTACCACAGCCTAACCGCTTTCCCATGCAGTGAACGGATAATCGACCTTTGAGGGAGGCTTCGCACTATGCTGACGCGTAGCGCTTTCTCGTTTAAGGCGAGGTATCGGACCTCCTTTGCATTCCCCGTGATATGTACGCCGCTGCGTCGTGGTTGCTCGGCACTGTACAAAGACGTTAAATTATTTTTCAGTGTTTACGGAGATTACTTCCTCTTTTCATGTTGGCTTAGCACCTGTCATGTGAAAGAATAGAAGGGTATTTTCTGTGCCATATCTTGCACGATTCCTTCTTTCTCTTTCTCTGTATCTTCTGAATGTGATTCTTTTCTATTATCTCGTCTCTCTCTGTCTCTCTCTCTCTCTCTCTCTCTCTCTCTCCCTCTTTTGCCTGTACGAAGGCCTGGCCTCCTATCCCCCGCCGATCAGAGTAAAGCCTTGCCTCAAGCTTTGATTCACCCTTGCTATCCACGGGCCAAAAAGCAGTGGACTGCTTATGTACGTACTTCAAGATGTATGATCGTGCATGTGGCTTTATTTCAACCTCCATCGTAAAGGCTCATTTATAATACTATATATTAATTCTCCCTGTGCATCGATCGACTGGGAATACCTTACACCCGAGGTGCAGGAAGGAATCAGTCGAATGGGCAGAACGATCAATGACCATGCCTCATGTAAAAGTCTGGGTGTTGGTCAGCCGATCACTAAGCTAGTGTTACCAAATCACTTGTTGGTGGCATGAAGCGTAAATGCATCAAGCAATTGGAAGAAAAATATCATGACGATATGAATTGACATACCTACACAATTGACTACCTATATACATCCTACTAGGCAAAAGAAATACACTTGGCCTACATTTCAGCACAAGCAGATAGTAAGAGGGAAGGAAGGGGTTCCTGCTGACTCCCTACGCAGGGGAAACACCCTAGGCAATTATAAACTTACTGGATGAATATACTTCAAATATTAAGAGTTATAAGGATCCTGGTCTTTGAAAATGGACAGATCCAAGTAATAATGGTGGAGGTAGTTGGTCATACGTTACAGGGATATATCGGGAGACAGGCTGTATTGCTGTATGATAGCTAAGTATTGTCTTGTTATGAAATCCAGAGTCCTATTGTTATGCTCGTGATATTTCGGTACTTAGAAACAGGAGAAGGGGTGGTCACTATGCCAGCCCCACCTAGGGAACGCGGGTTAGAGCTTTCGATCTAGGGAAAAAGCGGTCGCCCTTGCATTACCGTCGCAGGCACACTTCGGGAACAGGACGTACTGCAATAGTAACAAACCGTGTGTAGCATGACTAGCTCATACCAGCCCATATCAGCTCATACCTAGTTACTCATGCACTCGGTCAAGCAAGAAGAAGTGATTATGAGAGTCGCCCCTTTCATACTCTCATCCTCAGAAACCCTCTGTGATTCAAAGGCGGGCTCATCCCTGTAACCGAAGAATTAGGAATCTGAGAAAAGGTCTCGACCGATCGAAATTTAACGCCCCACCGGATTGGCGAAGAAAAGCAAATAATGACACAAATGAGGCTGGGCGCTAAACCGCTTCAGGCGTATTTAGAAATAGGATTCTGGTCCGCGGACCGCGATAGACTAAAACTAAGGGATGATAGAGATCACTATAGGATGGAAATTTCAGAATAATACCGTAGCAGACAAGACTCACAGACTGGATTTGAAACTCTACATGGTGTGGCGGTATGACTACAGGCGTACGAACGTCAATGTTACACTCCGACCTCCACCTAGGTCCCAGGTACACGCCCTAAAGTCGCCACCGTGGATAGTCATGTCCGAGCCAGAAAAGATTCTAGTCACCTCTGCCCATTGTCGGTCTTTCGGCCATTGCCGCTGCCGAGTCATTCGGTCGATAGTCCGTATGGGTTTTAAGACTAGCGCCTCAAGCTACCAGTCAGATACTGGATGAATTGTCGATCCGACAGCTGCGTTTCGTAGAGTCAGGGTCACTAAAATCTCGCGAATACACTCTTGCATCTATATACAATTTCAGACGACATTAAACGCCCGGAGCCGAGAACGCGGATTCGATTTTCGATTTGCTAGCATAGTGAGCTGGCTATATCGACACGACTGCTAGCTGCTCGAAATTTAGGACCCCGTCAATTGAAAGCGATCAGGGATCCGGGTTATCCATGATATGAAAAGTTGCGAGCACCCACCACAAAGCTTTCAGACTCAAACGCCATTATATGTTGGACTACTACTTGGCTGAATCGTGGCTTGAGCGATAATTTGACATTCCCACCTATGCAATCACGTTTCCATTCGATATTTTTGCGGTAATTTTGAGCATCTTTAGACAAATGACCAAGTTTGACGTATTGCTTTATACAATCGAGATATCACTACTGCAATGCGTAATGTCTAAATGAATCATCATACCATACTTCGGGGTGCATCCATAGAGATATGTTCTCGAACGAATGTAGTGTGATTACAAAGTATCACCTGATATTTAGTTAGGACGCAGATACTCAATAGACTAAGATGTTTGTCACGGCGCAAGTCATACGTGGTGACTCAAGACGATTCACGATCGAATCGACCCCGCGTCGTCTTAGGGTAACAACCCCAAGAGCTCTGTGTGGGGCTGTGGGGACTCGGTACGTGGAACCTCTATGTATATATTGTGGGAACTGGTGGAGCCTGCCAGACCCCAAGATTCAGTCTTTGAAATCAGACCCCATAGACTTGGACTCTCTGCCTAGCCAACAGGTCCTCTGTCCTGCGATACAGACCCCTTAACAATGTTCAAGAGCTTAGGATGTGTTTTTGCTTTCTTTCGCCCCTGACCGAAAGGAGGTCGACCGCCACCACATTTATCTATGAACACTGCTCCGAGTCGATAGTGCATAATAGTATCCTCATTGCTCATAAGAAGTACCGCATCTTATCGTTACACGATGAATATTCGAACAATTTCAACGTGATTGCTAACAGTGGTTATCAACGTGTGCGCGCATAAATATCTAGGGCGGTGGTACTCGCTTGTTGTTGTTTTCAACCTTTCCAATCCCTTTCCATCACCACAGTCTGCTAGAATCCAACAAAACAATAATGAGCTCATTGTTGCGAATGACCGGCGTCTTGTCCCACTCCAGTCTGATTCGAACAAGTGGTAAAGGAATATGCTTGGCGCGCAGGTCAGCATGCCTGATCGTTTACCCAGTCGCCCGGTCGCGTTCCCGTTCCGGCGTTATAATCCATAAGCCGATTCGAGATGTGTGTTCATCATCGACACCCTCGTCCTCCCAAACAAAGCCGTTGGACTCGGGTCATCTCTACGGAGAGCTTCTTGCGGGATATCGGCCCGACTTCAGCGATATCGATGGAAGTCGACATGCAACAGTACATCTTGATCTAAATGCGAAGCAGAGGATCTGTTATTATCCGCGCAAAGTACATGGTGGATATCAGGCATTCCTTCTGGATCAGCTTTTCGCAGACTGCTGCAATCCCGCAGTTACGGCGAGCTTGACAGTTGACTACAAGAAACCGATTCACCCGGACGCGACGCTGATTTTGCGTGCATGGCCGGTGAAAGCTGAGGGCCGGAAGATTTACATGGAAGGGAGCATCAAGATGGCAGATCCGGTTTCCGGTGAGATGGTGGTAGCAGCTCGCGCAACTGCAGTTTTTGTTTTTGGAAAAAGCAAGCGTTCAGTTGACTAAGCGATCCAATCAAAGTTACTAACGTAATTCACAGCCATCTCGGCCACACGGTCAAGTCGGCCACCCCAAACACCATACTGAAGGCGATTTTTCACATCTTCATACCTCAACAACCATAGATTATTTTTACTTAAATATTAGGATATAGGCTTCCCTTGGAATACAAAATAATATAACGCAGATTTAGCCAGTTTAGATGATTATTTCAATGCTTTACGAGAAAATACGGCGTAATTTTGACGTCGTGGACATAAGTATGTAGATCTCTACTAATACTTCTAGTAAATTTCCCATACCCCGCGGATAGGGCGTAAATACCATCTAGATGATACAATTCTAATATCGTTTCATAAATAGATGTTGTTGTTGAGATATGAAGATGTGAAAAATCGCCTTCAGTATGGTGTTTGGGGTGGCCGACTTGACCGTGTGGCCGAGATGGCTGTGAATTACGTTAACTAACTAGTTAGTTTTTTAGCCAATGTTTAGCTAACTAATGAATAAGGCATTTTGACTGCCTCGACGTCTCAGTATTTGAAATTATTATCTTCTGATTTTCGGTTTACAGTATGTCACAAACACCGCAAACTCAAAGCCAAAAAAGCCTAGTGAACATGCTTCTATCATAGTACCTAGTAGCTGGTGGCTCTCCTGGGGGTCTTAGGCGTACGATGCAGGGAAATTGAAAGGTGCGACCGTGTTAGTATCGATCGAGGATCGTAGATAGAGAGAAAAGCAAGTCATGCTTCCAGCTGTAGCTGGGCTTTTACCCTAAGATTGCCCGAAAATCTCGCGTCACAAGTAGAGTATTACTGAAATTTGCTGATCAAACAAAGATCGGATATGCAGGGTTTGAGTTAAGGGGATTAAATTGAAACATGAAAATCACATCCTGCCTTCAGCGTGGCTCCTTTTCTACCGAACAGTTTCCGGAGGCGCAAGCACGGGTTCGGAAAAACATTATTCCATTAACTCACCCGCCCTCTTCAGGAGCGCACATAGCCAGTGAGTTGGGTTATCATGCGGGGGTGTCATGTTAGCATGTCATGCGTCAGGCACGAGAGCGCGATCTACCACACGGAGTATGGCTCGGTATCGACATTGAAACAACAATCACAAAGTTGGTATTTCATAATCCATCATACGCCCAAGAAACATGCCGACTGCACTCGACAATTTCCGCTGGGCGGCGCTTACAGCAATGTGAAAACGACAGACGAGCTCGACTCCGCGTTGATACAAAATACGGAGACGAGGGCATGTTCATTTGGGTCGGCTGGGTTGACATTCCACAATGCATACGTCTTCAGGTATATCAAGCTTTGACTGATAGAGCGGGATCCATATGCAGGACGTCTAGCTGCTTCATGTGCAAGGCTAGATGTTACCGACGGGTGCCCCGAAGAGTTCACGGTTGCATGCCTTTTCCGCACGCCTTTTGATATCTTCGCGAGGTAGTCATAAGGATCATCTCGTTCATAAATACGGCGGCTCTTGTGACAGAATCGATGCGTAGCTTAGTTGCCAAGTCTAAATTGAAGAGACTGTAAAGGAGACGTTCCAATACCGCCGCTTGCTCGGGTCGATATATGGATGCTCTCACGGGACTCGCCCTGTTCTTCAGTCATTGCCGAAGCTTAGGTTCCCTCCATACGTGCCATAGCAAGCAGCGCCGTCGCCCCGTTAACAACTCCTAGACCATGAATAAATAATAGCTGAGAACAGAACAAGTAGAAAGCGCCAAGATCCTCATACAAATGACAATTCTCCTATCGATGACATGAGCGCCTCGCCATACTAGCAGTCGAAATATCGCAGCGTGTGGTAAAGACAACGCCAGCATTGATTCCCCGTGGGAGTCGGGTGTATCTGGATTCGCTCCATTGTCAAGGAGGAGTTCAACAATCATGGTGTATCCACCCTGGATTGCCCAAAACAAGGGCCCCATCTCCGCTCGGTGCCCGGGCGGGGGAATGGGGCTCGCATCCCACTTTAGGAGTAATTGTACAACTCGGTAGTGACCGTTTGCGGCTGCTCTGCATAAGGGATACACTCTTTTCGAGGGCCATGATATGGCTTCATCTTGCGCGATTACATCCACCGGGCATTCAAGGATCAGCAGTCGATGCACAAAATCCTCCCAGCCGCAAGCAGCAGCTATGGAAATCAGTAAAGCGCGGACGTTCTCACTTTCCAGCTCAATCATTGCGTCCAACTCCAGGGCCCCCGAAGAAATTCAGCCACTTCGTAATGCTTGCCACTTACAGCCACCTGTAATGGCAGTAATCGAAGTACGGGCGTGGGTTCAAGCTTCGAAAATGCCCCATATTCACGAAGCAGTTTCAAGGACGCAAGATGGCCGCACCTTGCAGCGCAGCAGATCAACGATTCTTCGGGGAAGGCCTGTGCGTGGAGATCAGCTCCCGCCAAAAGCAGACACTTCGCCAGGCTGATATGTTTATTGCATATGGCGTGAAATAGCGGAGAGTGGTCATTGCGATCTAACGCTTCGATATCACACTGGGCTTCTATCAAGAGTTCCGCGAATTTTAGATACCCACACTCTGCAGCGATTGACAAGGCTGTCTGGCCTAAATCAATTGTACGCGAATTAATACATGCCATCAGAGGCGTCGACGGCTGACCATTGTCGTCAACGGATCGGATGGTGATATGTGGAAGCCTGTTGGTAATGTCCTCTCTGCCGAGACGAGTACAGGCAGATCCAGATACAGAAGTGCCCATTATCGCCTTTACAGCTGATGGGTGTTCCCGGTCATTGATAGTTGCCTGGCGCTGGCAACATGCGTCCAAGACCTTTGTTGCAGTTTCGACACGACCCTGACGCGCTGCCCAGAGCAGAGCGGTACTATCAGAATAGCGAACATTGTGCTGGTACAGACTACGATCGAGTAATGAGTGAAGGTGTCTGCAGACTTGCGAGAACGCATTGATGTCCAGCTCTTTTCCAAGATAACTGGCAATATGAAGCAAAATCTCATTAGGAAGGTTCATGAGCTTCATCGGAAGGTAGCAGTCACAAGTTCACAACGATTGATATATCGCACGCGATTGGAGCTCTGGTCACCGAACCCATCTCAGATATGATATACCATGCGGTCCATGCCGCCCGCTAAGTGTTCTAAAATACCGTGGTAGCATAGTTGCGTAACCGTGCCGCAGCGGGTATGGTACTTGATAGAACACGCCAACACGGTCCCTCTCAGTTCTCAACGTCTTTTGTCGAGTACCGTACGGTGTACCCGATGCGGCACTGTTGCGCAACCGTGTTACTACGGTGTTCGAAATTCCTGGAGCTTTGGGTAGAGAATAAATATTTAAATATAGATTTCCTGAATTTTACTAGGCATTGAAATTAAAGGATTTACTGTTCTACGAATCGAAACCCAAACCTTAACTTCCTTAAGTAATACTTTGTATTTTTATTTGTCATCAAGAAATGAGGATAGGGGTTTAGGATTACTACCGACTATACTATTTGGATGAGGTCTAAGTTGAGTGTGTTGGATAAGATCTAAGTTGAGTTACTGAGTAGTCTGAGACTCTGAGTGTGTTGATTGTTGGATGAGGTCTAGCTTTCTGACTTTCCTAAGTTGAGTGTGTTGGATAAGGTCTCCGTCTAATTTGAGTGTGTAACGTCACTAACGTGTTGGATAAGGTCTAGGTTGACTCGTTGAGTACGTTAGATGAGGTCTAAGTTGAGTCTCTCGGGTCACTTGGGTGAGGTGTTTAAGAGTAGTGGCTAGGTGGTTATAGTTCTTTAGTTATATTACGGTGCCGTACTGGGTACGGTACTCTTCAACCCTTGTATATACTAGTGAACGCAAATTAGAGCCAAAACAAATGAAAAACAACGACTTTCAAATTAGAAACGTTCTTAATTAATCAAAACCAAATTTTTGACCATGATGCGAATTAAAGATGTACTAATATTGTTATATATTACGTACGTACTAAATATGCACGTGACTATATACTTTGCCAAAGAAAAGACACCGCGGTTCGAACCCGCGCCCTTCATCAGATTATATCACTATTACTTGTTACTAGTACTAAATAGACTGCAGGGGCCAATTTGAGCTTCGGCCAGAATTTTGAGTATATAAAGTCTATTTGAATTAATTCCCTACGGAGGATCTATTAATCTTTGAATAATATTAATAATATTGATGATGTTGATGATGAAGTCCGTAGACCGCGTATACCAGAGTTATGGAAGAATCAGATATATATTTTTGATATGAGTACGCGCCACACGCGGATATAACCAAGTACCGGTAGATAAGCTGATAAAGTGGGTGGTATAGCCTTCGCTGGACTATTTCATTGAAGTTATAGAATCCTTGGTGAATACCACATTTTAAGAGGTTTTGTAAAGAGGAGGCTGAGTACGTATGATAATCGAAATGTATTTAGCGTACGCTTCATTCTTCAATAGAAGATTCCAAGCGATGATACACAGCACCACTGGTGGCGCCATTCGTATCTCTGTCACAGGGTATTCATTCTCCAGAGGCGGTAGGAGTCAGAAATATCTCTTTCACGCCTCAAGGTGCAGACTGCAGAGCAACTTTTTCCAATGGCTCAGTCAGCTCGGACAGGGGGTCCGTGGGAGTCTTGGTCTACCTCGCATCCAATATAACCATTGCTAATTTCTCTTTCGCGTCAACTCAATGGCGCTCGAGGGAATCCCTAACTACTCGTTCCCTGGCATTGGCGATACTGGTGATAAGCAAGGCCAAGACTGAGTCTGGGGATTCAAGCGAGGCGTAATGGTCAATCAGCTGTCCAAATCCCCAATTTGGTATCAGCGTTGTTGTCCAGGTGGGAACTTGAAGGTGACAGCCTAGTTGACGCGGGACCCCGTCCTACACACGTGATACACGATTAGATGCACACGTGACCCCGATGGAGTAGCTATTGCCCCTCGAGTAGTTCACAGTCTTAGAAGAATCCATCTCTTTTCGTTCCAACCACTCAATACTAGTCATCACCACCTGTTCAAGAATGCGCTGGTTCCCTCTCAATGTCTCCTGTGCTTGATCTGCCCGCTGCGCGCACTGGGAATGGCCGGCCCGAGATTTCACAGGCTGAAATTTCAATTCCTGAATTTCCCGATAGGATCCTTGGAGTAGTCCCTCCAAGTGTTCGATTCTTTTTTGGGCATATTTTCTCCTTTCCTTCTGCGTTTCGCGGTGTTTTCTCTGCGCCTCTCTTTGTTCTGATAATTCTGCGATCAACGAACGACGATTAGCACATATGATCACGGGACTCGTATCGTTTTCCTATTCAACTTTATACGTTTACCATTGTCGCGTCCTTCTGTGTTGGTATCATGGCTGGCTACCATCATGACTCATGAGTTGAATCTTTTTCCAGGTTTTGAATTACAAGAGTTGCGGACTACTTGGAAATATTGACCAGTGCTGGGATTTCTGGGCGCGATGACCGTCTTTTCAAGTCACAAGATATTCTTGAGACTAGTACAGGTCTATGGAGAGGTATTAGCGGACGGACCCAATAGGGTACTCGGGGTCGTCGTCGTTATAGGGCGCAAAAAATCATATTTTATCTAATAATTTTACTTAATTTTCATTTCACATTGATGATTTTCTCAAGTGGGTAGCGCCCCCGGTCATGCGCATTTTAATACAAACTAGAACGGCATTCTTCCAACTACCTTCTGTTGGAAACCTGATATTACTAAAAAAGATCTTAGGCACGAAAACGAGGTGTTAAGAATTTAAGTATGCCATTTCCTATTATATGTAGTAGACTATTCCGGCTCAAAAACACGCCTGGTCCCTGATGCATCATGGCGCCCTGAGGGACATGCGAACACTGCGAGAAACAGGTTAGGTATACCAACCAGGGAGAAGGCATTCGCCAAGAGCGTTCTAAGTGGAAATGGCAGATTGTGAATTACCTCTCCTCCAGCAGGGATTAGTACAAGGTTCTAAAATCCTGCGATACCTCCCACGCTCGGTCTGACAAGACTGATGGAAGGGAAGCTTCCTACTTTTCCCACCGGCCTAAGATTGCCTAGCGTCACAGGCCCTACACGAGGATATAGGTATTATTGCAAATTCACTAATCACCTTCACGCTGACTGCTATTGCTTTCCTGCCAATCTTCTTTGTGCCATTTGCGGAAACAAGACAACATATCTCGATTATCTGTAATAGGTTAATGACATCAATACACTCCGTTCTTGCCGTTATTGACATTATTGGGCATAATTTGTTTGAGTGCAGACACCTCGGAATCTTGAATATTGGACTGCACCTGGTATACGGGATGCAAAGAAACATGTTCATCACGGCAGCGCTTGTGATCGCAGGATGGCAGACCCTTTGTTTTCTCTTAGCAGAGTTTCTTCTTTCGCGATCGGCTGGCTCTAACAAGACAATGTTTACCCCACTCCAGCGTTCGAATACTGTGAGGAAGGAATCTCAACACTTGAGCGTTCAAGACGTGTCGCCGGATCACGGTTCGGTGCCTAGGGATACAGATTCGCTAGAAAATGTAGTCTGGGGCGAACATCCATTCTTGTTGCTTGAAATATTTCACGACAGTAATAGTCAACATTGCCAGGACTAGTCCTGTGATCCCACTTTTTGACAAAATACCTTAGATAGATCATCGTATCTTTTCTCGAATTCAAACTTCGATGATGCTGAAGACCTGAGAGAATGAACCACCTCGGTACAGCCTACCAAAAGTCCGAGCTCTTGCTCAGGAATCACTCGATTCTTGTTAGACTTCCGAGAAGGGGGTGGCGCAAGGTTCATAATGACGACATCGTTAATGTGATTCCTGCTCCAGTTAATTCCTACCTTACAGGTACCAACACCGAAAATTCAAGGTCATGCCAAGAATACTCGTCCTGTACAAGGAAACAATCAAATGGCATGAAGTTTATGTTAAAATGAAAAGGACTTTGCCTACATAGACGCGAAAGACTCTTTTCCTATTGCCTTGTACAGTAGCATAGTACCCACTTCATAGAGATTTGGCTGAAAGGGTTGTTTTAGTACAGTTGTAGCAGTTGTGACGCTGGCGGGCTAGGGTTTGGTATAGGGCTTAGAGGCAGCGAGGAACATTGGGTGCAGTGTTTGGCGAAGAGGCAAAATAGACATGTAGGGGTCAAAAGATGGAAAGAGGAAAGATCGCCAAGAGGGAACCTTTAGTCCTTCACCTTCCGTTTGACTACTACCTAACCACTCAAAAAAAAGAGGCAATTTCTGCCAACAAGTTACCCGTGTAGGTAGCTATATGGGAATGTCTTGATTAAGATACTATGGGGATTGTGAAAATTAATCTAGATATCTCCATCTTGTGATTTTTGGAGAAGGAGACATGCCGACCGAGAAAGACGACTATAAATAGGACACTCTTTTGGCAGCAATACTTATGTCTAGGACGTGCGTCAAGCCGAAGAGAAGATAAACTTCTCATATCATTAACAAAAACCTGAGAGTTCACGAAGTTGGTGCACACTAGACTTACACCATGGCCCTGCTTCACGTCGCCGCGTGGGAGGAATCTCTAGGCTTATACTTGGTGAAATATAATGATATAACGCCGGACTCCGAAAAAGCCACAACAGCCCATCCCAAAGATAGAAATTTGTGGAGGGAAACTTGAATCATGAAATCTTTCAATGACACGAAGCTCATCGAGAACGTTCTCATCATAATAGTATCTCAAAGCGACAATGAAAAGACGCAATGTTGCGGTCAACAACTCCACAAAGATCCAAAACCACAACGGCTTAAGGTTACAGGAGTTCGAATGACTTGTTTGAACGGAAATTACGGAATATCACGTATACGGGCAATCGCCGAATCTAACGTCCTAGAAAAAACAAATGGGTTTGGATATGCGTATCTGTTCCTTGACAGTGAGCGCTACGCCTTCTGGGCTCCTACGCCCTGTGGATTCTTTTCAGCGGTTAAGCTATCTGAGATGAAAAGCTATGAATGAGGACGAAAACTCTTATGTTACTTGGAGGGTCCCTCACTATAACTCTTCAAACGTGTCTGAAATTCGCCTCTATCTTCAACATAGAGATGACCTTACCACAAGAGGCAAGACGAAAAAGCCAAAATATTTGATCCGCATCAGTGAATCGAAAGGTCAGAGGGTCTTGAGAAGTTGTGACAGGCTTGGCCCTATATACGAAAAATTTCAACAGGAACTCCCTAAGAAGCTGCGTGGAACATTGGAAAGCCAAGCAAAAAAGTACTATACAACAAGATGCGAGCTGGTGAGTACCCTCAAGCTTCTAACGCACGAATCGGTTAGGCTAAAATATCCTAAATAGTCAATCAAGAGATACTAGAATGATTAAATTCTCGGCTTCTAGTGTCGTTCACGCGAGCGAGTCAATTAACTTCAGAAAGGTCAGGATTGGAGGATTGCTCTCGTTAATGATGCCCACGGCGTCGATCTTAAAGAACGCCAAGGTTGCTTTGTCAAGCGTCTCAAGAGAAGCACCCTATATAGGAGATTGTATGTCCGTGGTTAGTGCCTAGCTAGGTGATCAATTAGAGGTTGATTTTATTCCCGGCGACAATGAACACATCGTTCTTGGTGTTTGTAGCATCCATGCGGCGAATGATGCCCGGGGGGTGGCGGACAAAGCGTCAGACATGTCTATGAAACCGAAGATTCGTCTTTGCGTGTAGCAGTACTCAGGTAGTAAAAGCAATCAAATTTCTATGGCTTCTCTATTTCGAATATTCTCGATCATCCATGGGATAACAAGTATGACTCGAATGGACTGATCGGATGAACTTGTCGCCTTCATTGACGTTTCACATAGAGCAATAATTAGATAGTGTAGTGGGGGATTTGGTTACATGTGCTTAGAGTGGTTCTCTTGTAGAGGTAAGGATGCCTGATGGCCTTATGGTCGGGAGACGTTATTTAGTCTTTACGATGCGGGATTGAGAACATCATCAACCACCTCTCGGTCTGATCATCAGTTTGGTCGGAAGGTCGGAGACAGTCTTTACAGTCAAGTTCTTTTCACTTATAATGTCAACACTCTTTCAATCTCTTCTTGCCTACCGTACGGCGACCTTCAGAGAGTCCAGGACTTACGTGCTTGTGGGTTTGGTATAGTTCCTCTATGACTCGACCTGTCTGGTGAGATCAGACTGCCGTGAGCTTACCCCTCTTCAATAGGTAGGAAAGCGAGCTAGTATGCTAGCCGCGATAAGACAGCACAAGTAAGATCTCTTCACTATTTTATGCTCTAATTAAGACTTCGAATCGGAGATTTTGAACCAAGTCTTGGACCACTATCGGTGTGCTGAAACTGACCTATAATTTTCAAGAGTATAAAGTCTAAAACCATGTGAGTAACAGATAGGTAAGCCGTTGCACTCAAGCACCGCCAGATCCAACAGTGATATCTATCTTACATCTCTCATTGTCTGGGTTTGTCATTGATATATTTCGTTGTTTTTTGGTAGTGACGAGCTATATACTGGCCCGAGCATTTCATCGTGGCTTCATTACCGTTGCACAAATGAAACAACATCACGCTAAAGACCATTGACCCCCTTACACTATGATACACAATTACTTCTGTTAAACTAGTAGGTCTCTCTCTGCAACTTCACAACTCTCCATGAGATTGACTGTCCAACCTAGCCCGAGCAGATCACCACATCTGAAAGCCCAAAAGTGTGAAAGGGTGAAAGGTCGGCGTCGTAATCTTTGACGAGTATAAAGTCTCTTTGTATCATGCGTGCTCAGATTTGAATCCACCAAAGCATATCACAAATCTGAATTACGGATGGTTGATCTTAGGATTGATCGTTACATCCGAGCCGAGTGAGTACTTTTCAAACTTTTCGAACTGAAAAGGCTTACCTTAGGCAATGGATTACGGTCAGAATTTTCTTGCCGGCCATTCTGGTAGCGCCTTTACGACAACACTCATGGGGACCGAAGGAGAATACAGTTATACCGTCGATGAGACCCGTTCAGCGTTTGCAAGGCGTGTTCAGGGACATATCCAGCCCTCGAATCTTGTCAGATTTGGCCTTACCTCCACACCCAATGATTTGTATCACCGATGTCTGAAAAGGCCTTCCAGGGTACACACATTCCACTTCCTTCATCACACCGCGCAGGATCTCTTCCACGTGCCGTAAGTAACGTTGAAAGATTTCGGCAGATTGACTGTGCCTTACCTTTTCTATTGGTCAATGGAACAAGTCACTACATTGGGAGAATTTTATCGCCGTAGAGCATTAAAATTTCCCGATTCATCTTGAATTCTCAGCCTCTGGACGCTCAGCCTATGAGCAGCTCCACAAAGGCTACCTACTAGGCGATCGAGCTTCCCTGCGAGCATCCTTACCAGGCTTTCCATGTATTAACTACTACAATCCCCTTGAGTCATCCTAAGTAATGATAGACAGCTCTTGTGTCGAAGAGAAGTCGTAACGTAGAATGCAAATTCTTCATGGAAAGATTCTGGTTTCAAATCTATACATATTTGATATTTATGTCGTGAAGTATCATGTCTGGCCTCTTCGAGGTTGAACTAGGCATGCAAAAGTCAAATAGCACTTACGATCAATTAATTTCGCTCTACGTCTTTGGAAAGGCCTATACTTACTGCTGATGCTACATTACTAGGTAGATGAAACACAATCGCAGAGAGTGCGTGAACATGACATTGCAAGGAAACTTCTGGAGCAGATTGTGGATGGGAAGTACGCTCACATTCCATTTTTCAGGAGTGGCGCAAAAGATAAGATTAATTTCAGCAGACATCCAATCCTGTGTCGTCGGCTTCACTTACAGCGGCGACTTCATGAATTGAGGTGGTTTGAACGCTTCCCCTGAAGAACAGATTAGTCAACTGGTGGATCGACAGAACGTATCCTGTCAGGGCCTTCTTTTGATTTTGAATATGACACCTCTTTGAGCGATGCTGATACTCTGTATTGCAGGGAGACTTGTCAGCGAAGCATGTGTATGTAGACGATGATTTGACTTGCTGCGCTTTGTCACTGCTTGGTTTTCATTCCAGTCTCGAATTTATATTATGAAACTTGCATCCCTCAGCCAGAAGAAAATTGTATTGCTCCTCGAAACCTCGCTTGGGGAACCCTTTTTTTTTCTTTTCTTCTTTTTCCGATGTCACCCTCGAGTTGCCTGCCGCCCAAAGCAGAATCCACAATCACACAAGCCAACAATCTTCGTGATATTCCCCTTCCATAATTCTGCATGTCCGGGGATCTTTTGGCCCGGTACCTAGGTAACAGATAACACTATTCACATATCCAAACATATCGGATCTTGTCCAAAGAACGGCGACTTGCACCCAGTTCCCGTCGCAACAGCAATCACGTACCAGGCACGGCGACAGGCTCTTTTATTAATCTACGCAGTATACGTGTGTGGTACGTCTCCCTTGATGGTCGCGCATTGGCACTCTATATCCCCATCGAGATAGTCATCATCTAGTGCTCGCCCCGTTCTTCATAGCACCTAGTCCTACACTTGATGCATGGCGTATTTTACCTGACCTATCCAGGATCAGCAGGAGCCTCGCGTGAACGGACATGTCTTGCGATCTTACGGCTGGACGTTGCGTCCGCCCTAAGTCAGACGCCTTATATCGATCGAATTGCCCGATCTGTTCAACCGGCAGCCACTTTGACTTTCTTGATGGTATCAAAGTAGCAATTTACAAGTAGGCAAGTCTTACTGCAGAGAGATGCGCGCGAGCACGGAATATGAACCGAAGGGGTGTCCGCCGGTACAGAAACTAGTCAAACTACTAATGCTCGTCTACTCTATCACTATGTGCCAATGTGGGCCTCGAGTAATATTGTAGGCAGTAGGCACGGTACTTTCTGCAGGCCTAGACGGGACCTGACGCTGTCTTCGAATCGCGATAGAGTCCATCCGATATTGAAAGTGCCATGACAATTTCCATGAGTATATGACCGATCATAAACGACTCGAAGTTCGGAGCCCGCACGGTCGCGAGAAAGTACGAGGGGTAAGGCAAATCATCGCTTGAAAGGCCAAGTCACGAATTTTTTTTCGAGATCCAAGCGCAGGCTCGGTGGTTCGGTAAGGTCTACTGTAAGACTAGGACTAGGTTCCTGGTTCCCAGGTACAGTTCCTAGTTCCAACATATGGGCTGGGTCGTGTGGAGCCCGTAACATCGCCATCTACGATCCATCTGCAGTTGTGCGAAACAGTCTGTTGCTCTTGTTTCGATGGGACGTGACCTGACTACAGTCATGGACTCATGGTGAAGGTACATTGGGGCTTGGGTGGCCTGGTCGAGATCGGGAATACGTGCTCTTTGCCGTGGATGTCTTGGATGGCTCATACATGACTCTTTCACGAGAAAAACGGATACCTTTGGAAGTAAGCATGACAGGATCAATCCCGGTATACGCAGCGGTATGGAAGGCTTTGCCAACGGAGAAGCTTGAGTCAGGTCCGCGTACAATGCTGTCGAGGCTTATGGACACAGGGCAGCTCATCGAGGACATTCATCAATGATCCAGCGCACTAGCTCTGGCTCTTGGTTCGAAAACCAGCATCCAAACACCAATGCACAAAGCCACAATACGCAATCGCCAAAGCACATGAGCGATACAAGTGCTGCTCGGTGTTGAGTCCAGAACCGTGCCATCCGCCACAGTGGAGTCTCGATGCCCTTTATGGTCGTAATGCCTCGGGGACCTGGAACGGATATAGCCTCCTCCCGGGAACTTACCTTTTCCTTGGGGTCGCTTAGCAGGACCGGCGGTCTGGTAAGGTTATACCTACTGCGGGCCGGAGGGGGGGGGGGGGGTATTTCTCAGCCGTCGGTGTTTTGCGCAGGAACTACGTAAGTACGTAGTGGACCACGTCGGTGCTGAGGAAAGGCTGAACTTGTATGTCTTTCTGGATTCGGTTGATGGTTTGACTATTTGTGCTTATAAAAGTCGGTGGCTTGCGAGTTCAACTTCAGGTTGTTAGTTCTGGGTACCTGAGTCAGCACGTGCTTGCACTTCGGCCCCTCTGACCTCAGTTAGTTGAATCGTGGGGTGTACGGGAGTCGTCGGTGTCTGCTAGTCTGGTCTTGCGCTTACCGGAACCGAGTGGGGAACGGGGTTGCTGTAAAGTGTGAATACTGAAATGAGCCCCCTCTGTGGAACATTGACTTTCATTATACTCCCGTTTTGAATGATTTCCAGGCTGTTTTGCGACTGATGGAAATTGTATGCTCTGGCCACCCGAGTTGGCTGCATTAGATTAGTGCGGTATATACCTCATACATCGCATGTTGTAATCACAGATTCAGTATTAGGTAGTAGAGCATGCCCATGTACCGTAGGTAGGTAGGTAGATAGTTATTGTCTGCTGGATATAGCTCCAATGTACCCTCGAGGTTGTTCATGACATAGATCTCTTTTCGATGACACTGAGCTGTATTTACTAGTAATACAAGGATTGATAAGACTAATGTATGACTAATTCCGAAAAGGCAATAGCCTGAGGGGAACTGGTCGTATGCAAGTGGCGCGCTGGATTTTTTAGTCACGCCCCTCATGAAAGGTAATACCCCAAGAAGACGTACGTAGTTAATATAATTGCACTCCATAAAATCGTCTTTGTCGGGGGCCTCGAATCGGAATCTTCATAAAAGCATGGCCAGTACAGCTCGGACTGAAGAGGTGGTGAGAAGGGGCTATAAGCCATAATATCGTGGATGGGTCACTAAAGCAAGACTTTCAAGTTTTGAAGAAACGCTGAAGCAACACTGTTGTTAAAAAAAGCTTGACACTGAATCAGGAAGATTCGAATTGAATAGCCTGTTGGCCGTCGGCTTATTGGAAAATGGCAGCCAAATGTGAATTTGAGGCTCAGGACTTGGAGAAAGACATAGAAAGTCCATAAGTAATACCACGATGTCTATTTTCGACATGATTTCATGCTGCGCTCAGGCCAGTCTACCCATTCTTTTACCGTTGTGTCTGCTTGCAGGCAGAATATACCGTCGTACCTCATGCTCCAAATAATCGCCGGGAAGTGTATCAAAATTCAGACTTTCATCACGGGGAACTATATGAGGAATTTACGATCGACTTTGCATGCTACTAGTCAAGAAGAGTTCGAATTTCATATGCACCAAATGTAAGAATAATGACGTTGCCACCCTAAACGATAAAACTTGGCTTATCGGATGAAGAGTATCAATTACCACCACCTCCAAAAGAGATCGGAGAATATCGAAAATCATGGGCCGGGTATGAAACATTTGAAACGCATTTTCGAGGAGACTCACCCAGCCAGAAATAACAAAGAACCACTTACATACAGTACGAAATTATGGGCAGTTCAATTTCATATATTTCACTAACGAAATGAAAGCCGTTCTATCTTGAGGACCATCACCGGAGCTCTGGAGACTCAGATTTCATTCATCACTAATCTACGGATTCGTACGAATGGACAAAAATCTTGCCGCAAATAAGCTATCAATACACAGAATTCAACTTTACATCTGTTCTACTAACTTACATACATGCCGAAGTACCTTGACACCTTTTCATAGAAAATCGGGGCATTTTATCGACCTTCATTTCGTCCCAGGTACTCATTTGACAATTCCTTTTCAGATACGCCGATACAGTAATGCATACTTAGGAGGAATCACCTCAATTATGATTACACTGATAGCCTACATTCGATTAATAGTCAGCAAACACAGTCATATGTAAGGCTCGAGTAATCGCATGGAAATTCGATTAATACGACTCAAGTCAGGCCTCCTCTACTAGTAATTAATTTCGTTCACTACCCGACAGATTCATTAGTTTCAAGCAAGTGGAAGCTGGTCAAAGAATAATAAGACTAGAGGATTCTCCACCTTTGCTACTCTGCATTAGCCATGATCGTCTTTTAAATACTGTTTTTGACTTGAACAATGCACCAATACCTTCTTAGCCCCGTATGGATTTGGAAAGGTAAGAGGAATGGCAAGGAATAGATTAAGAAATTTCCACACCATTCTTTTGATAAACGAAAGCCAGTCATCTGGATACCTTCAGCATACAATGTAGCTCAGGCCTGGAAGAGTTATTGCCGACTCCAAGCGCGGTTAGAATATGATGTCGGACTGCTCTATTTTGTTTTTGGTCGACCGCGATCAAAGAGCACGGCTTACACCCACACCGGCTCTTTAGAAAGCCGGATTTTTCATTACTGTAATTTTAATCATAGCTCTCAAGACTGCTGTTGTAGATTACAAATAAATATAGACCTGAGTGTGTGCTCCGAACGTTCCACGCTGTTGACCAAAAACCCAGGATTTTGAACAATAATATACGTAAGATGTCTCCACATCCAACACCTAGAGTTAGTTACTCTCAAACATTCAACTCTCCGGCTGATAATATAATATATAGTTGTGAGGGGCTCGCTACTTACTACTACGATGTGAAGACAATCAATACTTGTGGCACGTCATTCAAATCGCAGAATGGGGGTGGTGTTATGTGTGGTGGTTACAACCTGATCACCTTAGACCAACTAAACACCAATCGTGGAGTGGCTATTGATCGCGAACTTATACGGACCGATCCATCTCGCTATTGCGGCAAGCGGGTGGTTCTTACGGTAAACGGGCAAGAGTCGGAAGATCAACTATTTGTCATTGATGGCTGCGAAAGGTGTACTTACAGTCCACCAGGAGGTAATCATTTGGACACACAACACAATAGAAAGGTTTGTGTTGATACGGCATACTCAATACTGGACCAAATTTCGGGTTCTAATGGAACTGCTTGCCGAGACGGCTTAATTGCTGTCTCGGTGAAAATACTCGATGAACAGATCTATGACTTCGATCACTCGGAGGACGTATACTCGGGAAAAGCGAGCTCTTCTACTAGCCATCCAAGTATACCTACCGTCCAAGATTCAACCAAGAGCGAATTATTCACAGTCACGAAAACACTGCCCGCAACTTCCACGAGCGCCATATCTCAAATCGCTTGTATAGACAATGTCTGGCAATGTAACGGCAATGCGATTGAGCAGTGTATCAACAGTATATGGACCCCACGAGCTACTTGTGCCCCAAGTATGAGCTGCAGTGGCGGTTACAGCCCGTACTGTATCTAAGAACGACGCTTTAAATTGATCTAAGCATTGAGTCATTATCTCGTACGGGACAGACACTACATACGTAATGAGACCATAGTGAAAAGAACCTCCATATATATTTCCGAGGACAACAAAGCACAATAGCTATGGTGTCTTGATGAGTTAGGTCATTCCTAACTTACATATCTGGGCATCTTTGTCATCGACGCTACAGTGAGTGAAATACATGGACTTTGATCTCTCAGGGCTATTTGAATATGTTTCATACCAATAAATCGGCAGTTTCCAGCGTTATAAGAGCGAAGTCACAGGTGGCGAGCATCTCCAGTGGACTCATTCAACGGAGTGTGCTTATGCCGCTACTTTGGATCCCAAACTCTACTGTTTTGAGTAGTTACCCGCCTCGGCAACCCTCGTGTTGCATCTGGTCTTTTTTAACCATACAAAAAGCGAATAAGGAAAAACGCAGCAGTGGCCATCAGATATAACATACTGGCGTTTTAGCCTCGGAACACTGCCTCCGGTCTATGCCAACTTGTGGTGGGAACCCAAGACAGGACGAGGGCCCTTGTGTTGTCGGGCCCGGAAAATGTGTCTTTAACTTCTGCGCAGCCCCTACAAGGTCTCCGACGTTAAAGGCGTGACAATAGGTACTTGCATCCAATTGAGATCTTTAGATGCTAGTGTACCTTGAGCGTTGACAGTACCATATGTTGCATGACAAAATGCGTAGAGTGATCCTTCAATACTGCAGGAAAGTGATGCTGTTCTGTATCACCGATGTCAGGCCGTATCTGAAAAGTCATCGACAACGGCTCATCACTTACCGCCCATAGCTGTCGACGTTTGCTACTTGAACGGAGCTAACAGCACTTATTACGGTGAGTCCGTTTCCCGGTATGCCGCAAGAATCCGGTTTGACACGTGCAGGGCAGGTAACGAGCATTGTCTTTGACTCGTCGTTCTGGACATCGTGAGCTTGAAAAATAAAAGACCTTGCTTCTGATGTATGCTTACCTCACTGGTTAAATCTGCTTGGAGAATATGGCCTTGGAACCCAGGCAATAATAAATTGACAACATCGTAGGTCGGGAATGAGAAGATGACCGAACGTAAAAAACAGAGAATAAAAACGAAGACTATCGATGAAAATAGTAAAGCAGTCAATGGGTTTTTAGGAACATCGAAAGAGAAAGGAAGCATCGGGAATACAGTAGTAATAATATGGACCTATAATGCGGATTACTCAGATCATGAAAGTTCCATTCAAGAAAGAAAAATAAATCGCGACAGGCAAAGTACACAGCGGGCTGTCCGCGTATATTTATTGGGTAGGCCACGATATGGAATGCGGGCATAGCCTGGCAAAGCCTTCCGAAGCGTTACTTCGGCATTGCTATCTATTTGTAGATGCTGATCTACAGGAAGGAAAAGAGGAAGGTGAAACACAACTTGATTGGTGTGAAAGGTATGACGGAAGAGAGGCTATCTAATGTGTGGGTTTGTGGGTCCCTCGGTGGTGAGTCGGCAGAATCATCCAAACACTACCACTGCTCTCGTATAATCAGTTGAAGCATTCATGTGATGGATACAGCTACAGTAGGTGCAGCCACACGATGTGAGGGAGGGATGAGGTGTGAGATTGCTATGGAGCAGAGGCTCTTGCTAGGCTATGGGCTGCGGTGAGTGACAGTATGGCGCCCTACAAACACTATGTAACTCAAGATCTCCCATCGTTGCAGCTCTTTCACAATAGCCTTGGGGCTAGAGCAATTCTTTTAAGCGAGGGTATGGTTTGACTCACCGTGCATAATGATGGCCAAGAGGAGACGAAGGATATTCAAGAGTAATCCTCATACTTCGTAATGCCGACCAAGTCACGGGCTTATTATCTTGTTTACTCGCCGATCATTAATTCAATCGTTTCCCTGTCTTGAACTCTCTTTGCTTCCTGTACGTCGATCTTGCTTCTTCCGCTCAGGATACCTAGAATTACAAAGGTATCAATTCTTCCTCGGGCAAGTGCCCTCGCTGCGTGATAATTACAATAAAAGCGGAATAGATCCTTAAGATCCCTCATAAGCTCTGGCGTGATCACATGAACAGCTTCCGTGCTTCATGTGTATCGTTGAGTCACGAGGATTCATGAAACTCTGGTACAGAATGGAGACTGAGGACAAACATGAGCAGTAGAATGTAGGTTATATATAGAATTGCGTCGGGCACAGAGGCACCTTTCAGGCCTAGGTATAGCATTGCTGATCATGTCTAACCGCTCGGTCGAATAATCATCCATTGCCTCAGTTTGCTCTTGTGTTTCTTCTTTCAATTCTTCCAGACCCTCCGTGGTTGTGTCTTTGATTTCGACCATGCAATCGTCGGCTTGGTCGCGAAGGCCGCTTCCAGCCCCTTGGATCAAGTCATACAGTCGACCGGAAGACTCCTCTAAGAGCGTATCCATGGCTTTCTCAAAATATTGTTCGCTTTTTTGCTTCGCTTCACTGACCAAATGTTTAACCTTGCGTCGAATGGTCGAGTCAATATATGCTCTCAGTGCTTGCGTGATGGGGCTATCGAGCCTCGAGATCAATTGCATTTTCTAGGAAGCAATTCTCCGGCGAAAAGCTCTACTGTCCCCAGACCTTGCCATGCAATCTGTCGTAATGTTTGATAAGCGATCTTCACAATCCAGCCCTTCAGTAGCTATGATACCGCGAACTTGAGATTCTAGATACAGTCTTATGGGAAAGCTTGAGAATTCCCTCAATATATACTTCAGGCCAAACAGCGACCGGGAGTAGACTTCTCCCAATTGCTTTGAATGTGCCTACAACATACATTCCGCCACTCCGCGTCCCGCTAAGATTGCGTTTATTGACCATTGTGTTGGTCCAGACGAGACCGTGGCTACCCAAATCAAGTACGACTGAACGAGACTGGAATCGAACCAACTGGGTGAAATTGTCTTCTTCGGTCCTGGAGCGTGAGCCAAGTTTGTACGCAGCGAGAGACACAGAGCTAGGTCAATCACTTGTATGGAAAGTCCGATTTTCCACTTCGTAGATCCTCAACGCGCAGTCAAGGAACAGGGCGAGGCTGAGCTCCGCCTCGGTATTCTTTGGGGACTGATGGGGCTTTATCATATCGTGAAAATGCCCCCAGAAAGTAAGGCATAGCGCTCTGACTTGTGCCTGGCGTTGAAAGCAGGACTTTCTTCGTGGAGAAAAGACATCGGTCGTAAGATGGTCTTAAGAATCGTCGGATAGGGTCAGTATAGCCTTTGGAGAATATAGATATCATTAGGAGAGTTCCTAATTTACCTTGTTCATGGGAGCTATGATTTGGTCTGTTGGATGTTTGGAATGGCGTGCTTGTCGAACGAAAGACATAAGTTTTGGTGAATCGAATAAGGAGCAATACTGGTGAAGCCGTGCATGAAGAAGGCTGGTTGGGTGTTGATATCCTGTAAATGTTCGCCAATTTATCGGTCGCCTTGTTAAAGGCATAGGAGAATTCCCACAGAAGATCCTGAACATAGGAATGGAAAGAAGCTGGGTAGTTATCGCCTTGTGCCAGGGTTTCATTCGGAGTACTGGCCATCACCTTTCTCAAAGTAAAAGAGACTGTGAACGCTTTAGTTAGGTGAAGCTGATCAAGAATCGACCAAAGACATTGCTATCGGAATTGATCCTACACTATGAGGTGGAAAAGCAACACTGGTATGCAGAGACGTCGACCTGAATTCCTTGAATGGGACACAGAGAGAACAGCAGAGGACTTCCGTGGATGGTTGAACGCATGTGGTGTTTTGATGATCAGACGGAATGTACCAAGGCACCTATGAGACTTACATATTAGCCTCAGGCTCCTTTCAAGGCTCTGCCGGGACTAGCACGTGACATTTCAACGTCGGCTGAAGAGGGGCCTGAAATGTGCGTGATCTCTTGGCGCGCAAGGGGACATCGCTTTATCTAAGGACAAAGTGGCAGAAATTCGAAAAATCTGCATTCTGCAGACCTGTAGGTATGCTTTTTAGAAAGAAAAGGGAAAAGGTAGAACACACTCGAATTGGCGGCCGCTGTCGGATTCCAATATACATCATGTATATTCCATTATGTATACATGCTCCGTATTGGTATCCTAGATCATACAAGAAGCCGCACGAAACTTTGCAGGCATCAAAAAAGGAAGGGAGTATTAAGAGGAAAGACAGGGGTTTCGGGTATAGCGAGGTGTCTGTACTGACAGCACCCGTGGGATCACCAAAAATCTTGGGTAAGAGTAGTAACAGTATCTAGCGACTTTGTCGGCCGGAATCTTGCGAAAGTTTTGTATTTGATTCCATGATTTATATAATTAAAACTCATGATGGCCTTTCACAACGGTGATCAGTATATGAATTTGCTTTAGCACCGGCAAGCGAAAGCAGAAGCTAATCGCTGCTGTGTAAGATAGATTTCATCCCCTCCCAAAAAATATCGTTAGTCAATCGCGTTCATGATAACCTTGGACTCTAAGAGAAGTACGAAAATTAGTGGACGCGATTGACTGCTTTCACCTAATCCAGCCCCAGAATTTGCTTCGGAAGCGTAACGTTTCAAGATAGGCTAAACCCTACCGCGCGACCCCATGAGAAGGTGGTGTAACTCTAATCGTCTAATTAAAGATGGAATTTGAATGAATGGTACTATAACGGAATTCGGTCTTGTCTAATTTCGTCACTGACCTAGTTTGCCGACGTTTCAACAACGGAGAATGGTAAAAGTGAGAACACGCGTTCAGATTGATGTTTATCGATGCGGGTTTTGCCCAATTAAGACGACGTTTCGCATATCTCGACTTCAAGTGTACAGTTGAATCTTTATTTGGTCCGTCCCCTGTCTTGGGTTGGCTTCTGCGCCCTTTCGACGATCGTACCTGTCTTAAAGGCTGTGTCGATATGCTATTCGAACTTTTCTTTCCCATGTCCCGCTACGTTAGTGGATAAGTACCAAGGAAATCAATTGAAGGTCTGCTTCTAGTCAACAATTCCTTGTGCGGCCCCACGACCTCCAGCACTACAAAGTGTGAGAGAGGAGTTCCATATCTCACCTATCCTTCCTTTCACTTTCCGCTATGCCAGCCAGCATGAATTCGACCAAGTCCATGTCACCATTCGTGAAGCAGAAGCGGATGCTCAGCCTCGATATGAAAAGCCTGTTATTTTATATCGAGCAGGTCGCAAGGGCAGAAAGAACACATCAAGAGAGCTTCGCTGGTCCTGGACACCAAAATCCACCTTTGGGCTGGCTATGCGGCGTAGCCTTTGGGTCTACATCAATGGCGCGATGGCAGTTTGAACACATCGTGAATCGCATGATTCTATTGCCGCTCGGTGTGAATGAAGCACGGGTTGAGCTTGATCTGGGTAACAAGTTAATAGAAGATGGTCGTCTGTTTGTATGGCGTAGGATAAATCACTAGACGTCCTGCTGAATAATTTGGTAGGGGACAAATTGATTAAATATTGGGAAAGCCCACTCGTCTAGAGTAATTCCTCACTTGAGTCATGGTGACGGTGGTGTTGGCGGAGGGTGTGAGGGAGCCCTGACTGACCCCCAGTAAGTAGGTAGTTGGTGCAAATGAAAACGCGGGATCCACCCGCCACTGCCTCAGCAGTCAATGATATGACAATTATCCAGCATTGTTGCACGTTGTTACGTCTGCTTTCGAGAACTCGTACTTAATGATCCCGTGGTCAATAGTAACTGCTTTGAAACCCCTAAAAGGAGGAGGCGTTATAGTTGGTACAGTATTCGGGTATTCGGTGACGTATAGGATTTTTTAAAAAAACATATGTACTCTCAAAAGCCCATCAAATTATAGGAAATTACCTAGTCTCATCATTCTATGATCTACTCCCTGTTGTTATGCATTTATGTATGAATCTATCGGTAATTGGATGGAATTGAATACTAACGGAGGAGGCCTGACTTTATTTGTTTTGATCAAGTTCTCACATCAATACTAGAACCTGATGTATAACCAAACTCGCTGACCATTGAAAGACTATTGATATAATAATGGTTGAAGTAAGTCTTCCCAAGCCTACGTTGCTGTATCAACATATTTGAGAAGAACTTGTCGAATGAGTACCTACGAGGAGAAAAGGACGACACAATGCGCTGATTTCCTATGGAAACGTGCGAAGTTACTATGGCATGTATGTAATTTAGTAGAGCAGATATCGATCTGAATTACGCGCATTGATTGCGTAATCTCGGAAAGCTTTTTGCCCATTTGCATGAATCCTAATTTAGCGATAAACAAGATGTGGATCTTTATTGTAGAGATCCAATGATGACTTTATGATAGAACGGCTTATATATTGTTAGTCAAACTTATGGAATCGATTTGCCAATAGTTCTTGTATATCTGATACTTTTCTTGACCAGGCAAAGTCGTGTCCCCCAGCTCGAGGCAACCTTTATGCGAACGAGTATCGACCATCTGAATATTCTAAAAGCCCAACCAGATTCATCTCATATTCTGGAACACTCTATTTATATACGCGACAGTCCCCGCTCTAACCAAATATCGTCATCCCAAAATTCTCACCGCTGCCCTGCCGGCTGACAATACATTCGATGTTCGGGTTTACTATCTCGCGACTAAGTTCCGGTCCGTTTTAAGTTTGGTTCCGGGTACTTCATGCGACTGCAGTAACTGCAGTAACTGCACTCGTGCATCTATTATGACGGAATTTATGACAGATTGTTACGATATGTCACGATTAATACTGTATTCAGTGCATTATAATAAAATGTTACGGCAATACATCAATTCCGAAGTCTGAATTTGCTCTTCCGTTTAACCACGCATGGCTCGGGTACTCTAGCCCTCCAACCCATGCTTTGAAGGGAAATGACTGATCCCAATAAGAGCTCACCAAGATTGAGATTGTACTATAATCGAGGATATTGTGAAAAAAGACGTTCAAACCCGGCGCTGGCAAATTGGACTAGGCGTCCGGCTCCAGAATCTTCCAACAAGCCAAATGTCGTTAGGACTTGTGGTGCAGTGATCCATCCGTCCGGCTGCCGGATTTCAACCACATTTAGAAACACTGAACGGGAGAGAATTTCCGATGAAGACTCGGCATGCAACAACGAGCGGATGGCACGCAGAATGCTACAATACTAATGAAACTGTCGATGCTTTGGCCGGGCTGGGAATGATCAACAAGGACGACGAGATTGAATTGACGGTGTTCGATGGCGGGTAGGAATATATTCGAGAAGAACGAGCGAAGCTGATTATTGGTAGGTATAGTGCTGATCTATGTAAATTCTCAACCTGAATTAAATGTGCACTTCGGTTGTCATGTCATGGGGATTGAAGGCAAAGTAAAAGTAGCTATTATTTCAACTCGTTGATCCCATCCTTGTAGATCATGTATTGAGAACAATGCTGTCTAAAATCGAAGAACAGAGCAATATTCCTCCATAGGTCAATAAGCATATTCATGGCCGCTCTCCTCTAGCTCTTGGTGTTTTCGTCAACACCTGGGCGCATTCCTTTTTCTCTCTTTTACGCTTTGCTTCGAGAATATCCTCGTGCCTCATAGCCTTAGCGTTACTAAAAATCAGCGTTTTCACAACTTGTCTGATTTTTTTTGTTATTCTGTTGAAACAGTTCTTCATTCTGCTGCAGAAGAAGAGAATGCTTCGTAAATGCGATCTCGGAAGCGTTGGGCTTTTTACCACTGTCTCATCCATGTTATACACGTTGGCCGCGATCGCGGAGTTTCAATCGATCTTAATACAGGTGATTATTCTTCGACTTTGCTACGAATATTGTAGCTAGGTCGCTTTTAGTCGATGGTTTTAGATCTTGGTCAATCATAAAATTACTTTTGATTTCCTATCTGGAGGAGTAATGGCTTTCTGTTCTTCGCCGCAGAACACTTCCGGCAAAGAATCGTTTTTTCGCGCCTGATGAGCCATTCTTCAGATTAATGCTTGTACCAGCTATAGAGCCAAATGACCGGGCAGGAAGTTGTTGTGACCAGGCAGCGAATAATCATCTAGCTTTAATTAGCACCTAACAACTTAGAAGCACAGTGGCCAGTATAGCGGTTGATTTGAGTCATCAATGGACATTTCACTTGTCGAAGAAGTGCTTGTTCAATAATCGTATGTTCGTCAGAATTATCACGCGCAATGTGCTGCTCCATTCCACAGTATGTTGTCGATTCGGGCTGATTAATCTGTCTGGGCACCGATCTTGCCTCTCTCCAAATATAGTCCGCCGCATTTAGATTCGTTTCAAATCAATCTTGCTGTATTCTGCCTTTTGGATGCCACTGAGACTATATTTAGCACATGTAGTAGTGTTTAAATAGATCCTGACTCGCTGCAATGTCGGTCGACAGCAGTCGTAGTTGTATCTTCGTAAAGCTACAGTTCAACAGCGACAAGCCGTAAGTCTCGCTTGTAGGCTATTCAAGGCTCATTGCTGTAGCTCCTCACCGCGCCCCCGCCCTTCCCATTGCTTTGCATTGTCCTGATGTCTGTATCCCCATCGAACCCAGGCGTACGGGTCCTGTGTACGTCACTCGAACACGACTTGCACCTTTGCGCGGTGTTCGGGATAAGTAGCCTCCATGGCGAAACCAAGCAAGTCTCTCTAATATCATAGTATCGCTATCTTTTCCTTTGAAATTTTAAAGCCTATCAGAATATTAGTCTCACCAACTATTCAGCTCAAAGCTTTGAGCATTTCCCTACAACATGGATCTCTTTCTTGTGCTCGGGCATCATTGGGTGAAGACCGTCTCTCCAATCACACCTATAGATTGTGTATGACATTGTTAGGCTATGGGCGGACTATGAGTCATCAGTCAGGTTCAGATTTGTCAGGAGACTTCAAGCCCTTGCACAGTGATGTTCAAACCAGTTCGCACCTGATCTTGACTGATTCGGCGTCTGGGCCTCACAAATCACCCTATAGCACTGATTGTTTATGCCTTCGATCATTTACGGTAATTGCAACAAATGTCCAACTCAACAGGATCATGACGTCTAGAAGTTCATCAATTCCTCAACTTCACGATTTATTAGCCAAGGCTTGTAGACTATTTCGGTGTCTTTGAGGTCCCAAATGGCTGAATACCCCCACATTGAACAAACGCCTCCCAGAAGTTCCCGGTAGAAGGGTCCTACGCGACAAAACTCTGGATCAGAGACTTGATATCTTTGATATCTATTCTCGAGTTACTTTCAAGGTCATTCGTAACGGATTGTATTGCCATCAAGTTGGTCTTGTAAAGTAATTTCCCCAGATCATCAATATCTTCGGAGTGTCAGATCAAGATGCAACAGACCGAGGAATTGATATTCGGTTATGCAAATATCATGGATTCGGGGGATTGATAGACGAATTCAGTTCCAACTTTCCATCGGAGAGTCTCGGAGAGCCCGGGCCAAAACAAATCAGTCTATGTGTCAATTGCATCATCACCGGTCGCCAAAAGAATGACATGCTTCACCGGGCCCAATTCTTTGGCTATCTCCATCGCCTTGATCACTGCATGACTGCAATCCAAGCCGGCTTTGACCTTCTTATACTTAGATAAGATATCCAATCCTCTGCGTGCCTCTTCGTCTGTTACGGGGTATATCTCGACTAGACCACTGATTTTCCAATTGGCGACTTCTGGACCGACGACGGAAATATTTAGATCGGGAGAAACGCAACTAGAGTCGAGAATTTGGCCTTCGTCATGCCGTAGTACCAGTGTTTTTGTACCATGAAGAACACCCACTTGGGCCTTTGGTCAGCGATGATGCTCCCGCACTTTCGACTCTGACGAGTCTTACTCCTGCGCTGTCAATAAACTGTCGAAAGAGGCCGATTGCACCAGTACCAGTGCCAATCGCGGCCACCAGTGCATCTGGCTGATTCTCCGACTCGACTTGAAATTGGTTCGCAACTTCTGCACCAAGACGCTGTTGGAAAGTCGCCGTCATCCCAGGAATAGGTTGGGGGCCCGAAACGCCCCCCATCAAGTAGTACGCCGTATCATAGTACAGAGCCACATACCGAAAAGCCTCGGCGATTGCAGTGCGGAGCGTGGCAGCTCCAGATAGGCATCGCACCCTCAGAAGCAGGGCGCCGAGCTTTTCTATTTCACGAATGCCATTGTTTTGTTTTTTATCGTCATCAGCACCCATAATCACAACGCACTTCAAATTGAGATGTGCGCACAGCACCGCGGTAAATCTCCCATATATAGTTGAGGAACAGTCCATCACAAGTTGTGATGCAATGTATAGCAGCAAGCGTCCAGTAGGATATACATTGGGCAAATTGTAGGTGCTGGTGCTTTCTGACTTTGTGGATACGCCCAGCGTGTCCACGTGTTATTGAGATCAGACCACCTGCTCGGCGAGCGGATCAGAGCGCTTACGTGATGCACTCTGATCAGATCCGGGGGCTCAGAGACGTGCTCAGATCTACTCAGTGAGCAAAAGCGGGCGAGGCTCTGAACACCAATCCGGAAGAAGAAAGCCAAGACCTGATATAGGAAATCCGGTCGGCAGGTAACTAGGTAAATTAGCCATTCCTCTTGAAGAGGTAAGCAGAGAGCCTTGCCGTGTAGAGATGGTCGGTGTTGATGTTTTTGTTGCGAGGCTGTGTTGTGATGTGCGTCAAGGATGATGAAATACGGCTACGGTAGGGGCAGCAGTATCGATGTGTGAGAGGGATGAGGAGCGAGATTGCTGTGGTGGAGAGATTCTACCTAAGCTATGAACTGTGGTGAGTGGCAGAATCACATGCCATGTAAACAGCTTCAAAGGAAACAAACAGGTGGTTCTACTCCGTAGTGGGCCACTAATCCGTTGGGGAAGAGCAGGTCTTCCTGCCACCGACGACAATTTGTAGATCCTACATACGACAGTTTTGCATGGTGCTAGTACCATGCACCGACGGCGCCAGGTGGCCTTCCAAACAGCAGAGATCCGCTAGAGAATCCTATGGAATGAACGTGAGATTCCGTATCGTACGGAAAATGTAATCTTACGTCCCAATGCAATATGACATGACGCGTTTTACTGACCCCTCAACCTAATGCGAGCTGCTCAATGAATGATCCCCGCCGAGGCTTTGGCGGTGGGGCCGGGAAAGAGTTTCACAGTGTACGTTGGGTCAACGCGATTTCGAGAATGACTGTACACAGACAATTGTGTGCGCAACATACCTTGCCATCCGGCTTGCATTATCGTCGATCGTGTCTAATCCTTCGGTCACATAATCATCCACTGCCTGAGCTTACTTTTAAATTTCTTCTTTCAATTCTTCCAGACCCTCCGTGGTTGTGTCTAATTTCGAGCATGCAATCGTCGGCTTGGTCGCGAAGGTCGCTTCCAGCCCCTTGGATCAAGTCATACATTTGATTGGAAGACTCCTCTAAGAGCGTCTCCATGGCTCAGTCAAGATATTTTTTAATATTTCGCTTGGCGTCATTGACCAAATGTTCGACCTCGCGTCGAATGGTCGAGTCGATGTATGCTCTCAGTGCTTGCACAATAGCGCTATCGAGCCTGTTATCGTTTCTGCCTGACTCGGAATCGACCCCGTGTTCATGATCTGTATCTGGTGAATTGATCGGTGAACAAGAGCGCTCCGGTAGAGTAAACACCTCGCATTTTAGTTCGTCAAATTCCGTCTGGATCTTCCTCACAAAAGGATACAGCTTCCCCCATTCTCTGCGACCAAGAGAAGAGGTAGGGTTGAAGTCTGTAGGGCGGATTGGGTTAGGCGATGGTGAGCATGCACTAGATGTGTCAGGTTCTCTGGGCAATGGGGAGTAGGCACTGGGTGTATTGGGTTCTGTGGGAGATCCAAAGAGTGAGTTTTGTACGGGAAAGGGTGCAGGCACTAGGTGTATTGGCTTCCGTGGGTGATCCAATAATTTCTGCAAGTTGATCCGATGATTTCACAGGGTTTGAACTAGACACTCTTCTTCGTTTGTCATCATAGGGCGAGGGTGTATAGGACTCTAAGTACTTCTCGTGAGCCTTTGCGAACAACAAACCGTGATTTAGAAAGATACCTCTGGGCCGTTTGTTTCCTACCCCCAAGTCATCCTCATCATAGGCCGGCGGCAAGCTATCACTGTCAGCTTGCTTAAAAACGGACTGATTGTAGTCTGGGGGCGAATGTTGTGGCAACACCTGATCCAGGTTCGTATAGTTTTCTTCTAGATAAATGCGACGAGTATTATTAAAAGACTCGTCCTGCATTGAGTTTTCGCCCTTTTGAGAGAAGAAGCCTGATAGGAGATCGTGATGGTCATCGGTGAGCGGTAGGTACATCAGATGTAGACGTAGAGACTTATAGCGACAGATACTTGCAAAGGCCGCGAACCTCTCGTCTTCCCTATCAGCCAAACGTAGGGACTTCCAGAGCTCAGAAGGGTAAACGACGGTTCCGTAAGCCGAGAGTTCCAATTGAATAGTTATGACTGACGACGCGGGGGTCTTGCCAGACGAGTGGAGCTTTTCGAGTATATTGGACGGACAGAGTTTGTCATTACTTTTCTGATGTATTTCACGTTTGTTGATTTTATGCGAAGGAAACGTCAAATATACTGGCAGTGAACGGCAAACCCAATCTTCACAGGCTGCTTTTCTTTCGAGAAAATTAGGTTTGATGGCAAGGGAAATTGATCCCACGTGGTTTTTCGTATCACGGGCGATACAGGGCGAAGCGTGGCGGCATGGAATTGTAGGATCCAAGCAATCAATGAGAACTTTTTTCGTGAAACTTTTTCCGCTTGGCGATCGCGGAGTGGTTATCCTGTAAGTATGCCGTGTTTCCAAATCAAGTATGAACAAGATGCCTCCACGAACTGGGTATTCCTCCCTCGCAGGCTTCGAGATCGATGAAAATGGCCGTGGCTCGTGGAATGGATATCAAGAACAAGAGCAAGACAGAGGCAAGACCATAAGAGCTTCTACGGTCGGGTCACAGGTATGTGTCCAATCCGAGGTCTCTCAAATGAGTGAGATCGGAGAACCCTATGAAATCACAGGGATGACAGAACGAGCGGCGCGAACAGTGGAAAGCACACAGGTCTTCCGAATGGTGGTGGTGTAACATCAATGGAAAGGATTCTCATAAAGGGGAAGAGAAAAGGGAAGTATAAGGGGAAGGAAATCTGGACACGGACCGGCATTAGGTTAGCAAGTAATAGGCGAAAGGCTGGGGGCAGTGTACCACCCGGACCTGAGTTACCATCTTCTGAAGGCGTCCAATCCAAACCCCGCAGCCCCTTGGATATTCCACTCCGGGGCGCCTACGAGAGACCGATCTCCACGAATCAGTATCGAGATCTGGAGCCCTTACGGCGCTGGTGTCACGGTCAGTTCCATAAATGATCCGAAGTGGGCGGTAGTCGTACACTATGAGCATTGTGATTGGTCTTCCCTGGTTTTTCCTTGCATGTAGAGTAAAGCACACCGCCCAGTACGACTTAGGCAGCACCGCCACCAGCTACACTTCGAAAAGTCCTAGGTTGGCAGAATTTTGTTCAGGGTTAGGTAGGATCGGCAGAGAGGTCCACAGTCTTCAGCAGAGGTGGGCCTCGCCATCCCGTCGGGGAGATTGGTGGACATTCCGACGACAACTAGATGCTTACCATATCATTATCACGACGAATCAAAGGATCCTCAGAAGCTGCTCATTAGAGCAACAAAGTCCAACGCGTGATTCAGAGCCTCCTCGTAATGAACCTGATTGGTTCAAAAGCCTTAATTCTAAATATGTAACCAGGAATGCCAAATACATTGAAAATAACCATGGCCTCAAAGCGTCCTTGAATGGGATTACTCGACGGCCTCGGGTTATCAGTTGATTGGCCAATCATTGACCCGGAGACCCGAAACCAGCTAACCTTTTCGTGTCATTCCACTAAGACGACTGTAATGATCGCGTGAATTAAAGTGACTTAGGCATTTAATCCGAGCCAGAGAATGATTTGCTACGTGACTGGTGAATTCTTAGGAGCTGAGTGTGACGGGCCAGAGCCCGGTGATTAACCATATGCCATGGTCTTCCGGATATCGTCTTGGCAGAAGGATTCCGAGCGAGGTTCTAGAGGATTCTATCCGAGACGGGATCGATACTCTTAAGTACCGCGACCGACTCCTATCTCTTCTTCCTTCTTTCCTCGAGATTGTTGTAAACAGCATGTTGGCCTAGTACAATTGAATCAATTCTGCTACAGCCCTTCACACTGAGAGCGCTATATAATCGTAGCTAGGTTGGACCGAGTTTGACTGGCTCCTCAACCCATGTACAACTGAGCGACACTCGGATTGAACCAACTGGGTGATATTGTCTTCTTCGGTGCTGAGGTCTGAGCCAGGTTTGTACGCAGAGGCCAGCCAAAGAGCTAGGCTAATCACTTGTTTGGATTGACAGATTTTCCACATCGTAGATTCTCAGCGCACAGTCAAGGAACAGAGCGAGGCTGAGCTCCGCCTCGGTATTCTTCGGGCACTGATGTGGGTTTATCATATCGTAAAAATGCCCCCAGAAAGTACGACACAGCGCTCTGATCTGTGCCTGGCGCTGAAAGCCAGACTTCTTTCGTGGAGACAAGACAGAGGCAGTAAGGTGGTCTTGAGGATCGTCGGATAGAATCAGTATAGCCTTTGGAGAAGATGTCTATCATTGGAAGAGATCCTATATTACCTTGTAGATGGGAAATATACCTCGGTGTGTTGGATGTTTGGAATGGTATGCTTGTCGAACGAAAGATATAAGTGTGGGTAAATCGAATAAGGAGCGATACTGGTGAAGCCGTGCAAGAAGATGGCTGGTTAGGTGTCGATTCGTTGTATATGTTCGCTAATTTTTCAGTCGCATTCTCAGGGGCAAAGAATAGTTCTACCAGAGAACCCTGGATATAGGCATGAAAAGAAGCTGGGTAGCTATCGCCTTGTACCGAGGTTCGATCTGTAGCACCACCTTTCTCAACGTAACAGAGACTGTGAAAGCCTCAGTCAGGTGGAGCTGATCAAGAATCGACCAAAAGCATTGCTATCAGAACCGAACTTACACTATGAGATGGAAATGCAACACTGGTATGTAGAGACTTTGACTTAATTAAGTTCATCGGCTGGGACAGAAAAGAGAATGTCTGAGGACTCCCGTGGACGGATAACGCAGGTGGTGTATTGATGGTCGGACGGAATGTACGAAGGCACCTATGAGTACGAAGGCACTATGAGACTTATATCTTCGCCTCAGGCTCCTTTCAAGACTCCGCCGGGACTAGCACGTGACCTCCTTAGCTCGAAGGACTTGAAATGTGCGTGATCTCTTGGCTCGCAAAGGAACATCTCTTGATTCCAAGAAGGAATTGTAGGAATACGAAAAGCCTACAGACCTACGGGGAGAGTAAGGCAGCGAAAGAGACAATTCAGGTAGCTGTAGATATGATTGACAGAAGGAAAAAGGAGACGGTAGAACACACTCGAAATAGTGAAAGACAATGAAGGGGAAGTTGCTAATCGAAGTGGTGGTGCCAGAGGCAGCATCGATCGGACTACTGAACGACACTTCAATCGGGAAAAAAGGAGAGACTCAAAATCGATTTTGCAAAGAAGATACGACCTGTCCCGTCTATGCAGGAGAAAACCACTCCAACCTCCTGGGTCCTGAGACCTGGGTCTGCGCACCCCGGTTCCTGCACAAGAGACAAATTTAAGAGGGAAACGGTACGTCGAATCTAAGCTGCCGCTGTCGGATCCCAGTATATATCATTTATATATATGCTCCGTATAGGGTCATACAGAACGCTCCACCGAAAGTTTGCAGGCATCGAAAAAGGAAGGGGCCATGAGAAAGAAATACAAGGGGTTTCGGGTCTAGATGGGTATCTACTCTTGCAGCGCCCGTGGGTTCTTAAAAAAATCCTTGGGCAAGAGTATCCAGCGACTTCGTCGGCCAGGATTTTTTGAAGATTCGGGATTCAATATCATCACTTCTATCACCAATTTTCACGATAATCTTTCACAACGGCGATCAGTATATAAACTTGCTATAACACTGATAATTGAAGCGATTTTTGAAGCAGAGGCCACTCGCTGCTGGGTTACACCGAGTTCATCCGGTTGCAAAAATATTATTGGTAAACCAAACCTTCGAATAAGACACACTTGATTTCCTGTCCTCTTCGATGTGATCTCAGTCAGCCAATCAGATCAATATAGAGATTTACAAGCGCCTATCTATACAGTGAGTTCGACGGGGGAACGAGGAGCATTTAAAGACTCATCATCAGCCTTCCGACGCCCAGAAAGACTGTCCGTTGAGCTGCAATCTCCTCGCTCTATACATAATGTTTGCCAGTATTCCACCGTTGCGTTATCGGCGCCGTAATTGAGATCGAGGAGGGGGCAAGGGTGTCTTGGAAATTGAATTTTACTTCATTTTATTCCTGTCATCCTCGCCAAGTGAATCGCTTTACAATGACCTCGGATCCACGGAAAGTGCACAAATCGGTGGAGGGAATTGGTCGTTTTCACGTAATCTAGTCTCGGAACTTCGGAAGCGTAACATTTCAGGATAGGCCAGCCCCCTACCGCGCTACCTCATGAGAAAGATTTGTATGAATCCAATCATAGCTGGTATTCAAAGATACTATAACCGAAATCGGGCTTGTCTGATTTCGTCACTGAGCTAGCCCCGCCGACGTTTCAACAACGAAGAATGGTAGAAGTGAGAATCCCCTTTCAGATTGATGTTGACCGTGGCGGGATTTGCTCAATTTAGACGGCGTCTCGTACGTCTCAACTTCAAGTTTACAGTTGAATGTTTATCTGGTCCTCTGTCTTGGATTGGTTTCTGCGCCCTTTCGCCGATCGTTTCTGTCTAGAAAGCTGTGTCGATATACTATCCGAACTTTTCTTTCCCATGTCGCGCCACCTTGGTGAGTAAGGGCCAAGGGAACTAATTGGTAGCCTGCTCCTAGTTAGCATTGCCTTGTGCGGCCCCATGGCACTCAGCACTACAAATTGTGAGATAGGGGCTCCGTATCTTACCTATCTTTCCTTTCGCTTTCCGCCATACCAGCCCGCATGAATTCGACCAAGTCCATGCCAACACTCTTGAAGCAGAAGCGGATGCTCAACCTCGATATGAAAAGCCTGTTGTTCTAGATCAAGCAGGTCGCAAGGGCAGAAAGGACCAATTCAGAGGGCTTCTGCTTTATCTGGACACCGGAGTCCACCATCGGGCTGACTATGCGGCGTTGGCTTCGGGTCTGCATCAATGGCGCGATGGCAGTTAGAACACATCGTGAATCGCATGACTCTATGGTCGCTCGGTGTGATAGAAGTACGGGTTGAGGTGGGTCTGGGAAACAGATTGATAGAAGATGACCGTCCGTTTATATGGCGTAGGATGAATCGCTAATACCTGGAACAATTTAAGAGGGATGAATCGTTTATATATCAGAAATGACCACTCGTCTTTGGGGCAATTCCTCACATGAGTCATGGTGACGGTGGCGCTGGCAGAGTGTGCGAGGGTGTTCTGACAACCCCCCAGTCAGTAATTGATGCAAATCAAAACGGTATCCATCCGCCACTGCATCAGCAGTCAATGATATGACATTTATCGAGCATTGTTGCACGTTATTGTGTCAGGTTTCGAGAATTATTATTTTTATTTAGTGATCCGTGGTCAGTGGAAAATGCTTTGAGGGCCTTCAAAGGAGAAGAGATCTTATAGTTGGTACAGCATTCGGTGAGGTATAGTAATGAGGTATAGTGATATAGTATTTAGAAAAGAGATGCAATTCTTTGGATAGTATTCGGCGGTATGAAAAATTCTTTCACCTTACCATCTAGAACCCATTACGAGCCGCCTATCTTCCTCTACCGCCAATCAGCTTAAATTTCAGCCCCTTCTTATTTTTAATGTAGAGCTACAAAGGTGTTCTTTTGTACCGCGCAGTATATCAGTCTCTTCGATAAGCGTGCACATCCTCCCTGTTACGAGTTAGCGAACTTTGATCACTTCTGCAGAAGAAGCCAGTATCGGAAGGGGGATACCGAAGGGAGATACCGTAACCACGCGACTGCGTGGTAAGAGAAGTTGGGATGAAGGCATGTTCCGGTGATCTCACCACCTCAATACCTTCTGCAGATTAGATTTCTCTTTTCTTTTCTCCCTCAGGCTTTTCGACCTTCGTTGAATGCACAAGTGATTTCGAACTTTTTGGCACGTAACATAGTCGAAAAGCCTCTTTCAAACCTTACACTTCAAAGTCTATGACGGGCAGCGAGATAATTTAAAAACTCAAAGCCAACCTTAGGAACTTCACCATCATCATAATCACCGAACTGAACCGACCTGTACCGAAGCCACGATGGCACGATCACGCGAGCGAATCTCCTCAGCGGAACGAACTCCTCGCCGAACCTCGCTGAACTTCAGCTATGAAAATGCTGAATACAAACTTGAAACTCCTGAACAGCTACTTGAGTGGATCTCCGATAACACCCGGGTAGCTTTCCAAGTGCTGAAGCAGGAGGCTGAAATGAACCAATGACTTCTTGAAGAGAATACGTTGTTGAAGGAAAGAATCACCCAGTTGATGGAACATACCCCTACTGTCGAAACCCAGCATATGGAAGAGGCTTACGTTAGTCTCCGTGCCGATCTCACCTCTGTGGAAAGAAAATTGGAAAATACCATCAAAGAGCGTGACGGACTCTCTACTGCGATGCGATTCATGCAGGTTGGTCATGGTAACAACATTAGTGATGGTGGACTTAGTTCAACTCGTACTACCCCGGATGCTGAGTGACTCCCTCGTAAGTCTACCCAAATGCCAGATCCCCCTATGCTTAATGACGGAAAAGACGTGAAGTTCAAGCCCTGGAAAGGTCTTATGAAAAGAAAGCTTTTGCTGAACTAGGACTACTACCCGACTACATCCCACCAGTTTGCCTACATTGTGAGCCGCTGCGAAGGGACGGCATTAAGTCATATCAGCCCTCGTTTGGAAGAAGATTCTACGACCCTATATCAGACCACTGAGGAGATCTTCAACCATTTGTAAACTGAGTTCCATGATCCAAACCGTAAGCAGGCAGCTCGTGACGAATATTTGGACTTAAAGATGGACCCTAAGCAAGATTTCATTGATTTCTTGGCCGAATTCACTAGACTCGCGGAGGAGTCAGAGCAGCCTATGGAATTAAGAAAGAGAGATTTATACCGCAAGCTTCCAACACTTATGCAAAATCAGGTCATGATCTCCGCCGGTGATAGCTCTGTCACTTTGGAAAGATTCACCCAACAATGCCAGATTGCTTCACGCGCAATTTCGCAGCAGATCGCTACTCGCAGTGCACGCCAAAGCGCAGTCTCACGTAGTGGTCGTACTCAAGGCAACGTTACGACTCGAAACAACATCTCGAATCCGAATATTACCGCGAATTCTTCAACCTTCCTTAAGGATTCAACCAAGAAAGCACAGCTCATGAAGGAAGGAAAATGCTTCATCTGCGAGGAAAAGGATCATCTCTCTCGTGACTGCCCAAAAAAGAAAAAGACCAGTCTCGCAGCAACTGGATCCAAAACTACCGAGGACAAAGTGAACCTCACGAATCTGACTCGAAATCGGAAAAAGTCTAACCCTGGGCAAAGTCTCCATCCCAGGGGGTGTGTCTAAGTTGAATTTACAAAAACTGTTATCACCTACAAGCAGTATGGTCATCAGTGCTCAAATAGCCATCAATGGAAGAACAGTTCAAGTAAATTGCCTCGCCGGCACAGGAGCAGATGGATATTTGTATGTTCATACCAACATGATTGAACTACTTATACCATTAGGAGTCAGGACGCGAAAACTTTCAACTCCATACCTAATCACCTGATTCGATGGTATTTTGCGAAAACCATTACGCATACTACCAAATTGACCCTGTTAGTGGATGGTCACATACAGCTACGACAGCCTATGTTGACTACTGAACTAGGTAAACATGACATAATTCTGGGGCGTGCTTAGTTCGCCGAACATGAAGTCCTGCCAGATTACAAAGATCAGAGGCTGGTATAGCCAAGTACCCCAACACTGAAAGAGGAAGTACAGTAAGCGATCAACAAGGCAATTCCACGCGTAATACTCAGAAGACCATCTCCAGTTGACACGCATAATCATCAAAAAGATATGGAAAGACGAGATCAACTCTGTGAAGCTGGAATCAAGATCAAAAAGTCTTATGGTGAAGATCAAATTCTTCTGCAGAAGAATACAGCTCACGAACAAGCATTCGACATCGCGGCGATCGGCGGTATGGGCTTCTACCGTCATATGCAAAGAGAGGGTACTACCTCATTCGTGACCTCACTGGCTCAAATCGACAAGATTATCGAAGAGAAATTGCAATCACAGGATACGTTGAAGCTTCATGACACGTGCGAAATCAAGAAAGCCGGTCCCCAGGAATATCACGAATTCATCGAAGTATTCTCGAAAATTGTGTCAGACACGCTACCACCATTGAGAGGTGCTGCAGATCATCGATTTGAGCTCGAAAATGACTCCTTCCGTCAAGTAAACTGTCCACTTTACAAGGTGACCGAGGAGGAGTTAAGATTTGCAAAACAGTACATTCTGCAGAATCTCGAGAAGGGATTCATTATACCATCCTCCGCACCATACGCGTCACCAATCCTAATGGCTGAAAAACCAGGTAGCGGCCTCAGATTCTGCGTTGATTACCGGAAATTGAACGCCTTGACTAAGAAGGATCGATACCCACTACCTCTTATTGATGAATTGCTTCAAAGAATTGGCAAAGCCAAGTGGTTTAATAAGTTGGACATCGAACAGGGATTTCATCGAATTCGCATACACCCGGACTCAGAGGACCTTACAACTTTCAAATCCAGGTATAGATCATACAAGTATAAGGTCTTGCCTGTTGGACTAACGAACGGTCCGGCCACTTTCCAACGGCATATCAACTATACACTAGGAGATTATCTTGACGACTTTTGTACTGTATTTGTGGATGATATCCTAATCTACACCGATGGTGATCTGAAGCAGCATCAGCAACATGTGAAGTCCGTACTGCACGATTGAGAAAAGCAGGATTACAAGTGGCACTTCATAAGTGCGAGTTTCACACTCGGGAAACTAAGTTCCTCGGCTTTATCGTTGGTACTCGAGGTCTGCGGGTGAACCCTTCAAAGATCGATATGATCCAAGCGTGGAATCCACCCACTACTGTAAGGGGCGTACAGTCCTTTTTAGGAATGTGCAACTTCTACCGAAGATTCATCAGGAATTATAGTCGGATCGCAAAACCACTGCACCAATTGACTCGCAAAGAGGTGCAATACATGTGGGACACATCATGTCAGAAGGCCTTCGATCAACTGAAAGCTGCACTAACCTCGACACCAAGCTTGGTTCATTACGACCCTAAAGCACTAACTAAGTTGGAGACTGATGCCTCTGGTGGTTGTATGGGGGCAGTGCTCTCACAGAAAAATGGAGAAAATTGGCACCCAATCGCATTCTTTTCAAAAACCATGGATCAAGGTCAGCGGAAGTATGACACTCACGACAAGGAAATGCTAGCAATTATTCGAGCGCTCGAAGAATGGAGAGCTGAATTAGAAGGACTATAACGCAGTCAACCCTTCGACATCTGGCTTGATCATTACTCCTTGCAATACTTCATGACTGGATATTTGAAATCTGCGCGTGCTTGGCTGTCAAGCTTGGTACTTGATTCCTCAGGAACGGCGCGCAGATAAGCTTTCTCCGCGCATGGCTGAGTCTAGGGTGGTCGGCTACTGCACAGATGCTTATAAGCTGTATGATGTGCATTCCAAGCGCATTATTACATCCAGAAACGTCAATGGCAACGAGAACAGTCTGAAGGACCTTTCAAATCCAGATTATGATCTTGATGCAGGACAACGGCTTCAGGGCCACATGGACCCTACAGTCGATCAACGTAGATATGTGCCTGCCAGATTCCTTGAGGATCAGCCTTTTGAAGACCACCGAATGGACCTGGTTATTGAAGAACCGCTAAGACCGGTGTCTCCAAACCCTTTCATTGCAACGGATGAGCTGCTAATTTCGGAATGGTCAACACTTTCAAGGAATTCCTTCAAAAGGGAGCTTCAAATTCAGGACGTCTACGACAAACTTGAAACTCAACCAGAACTCCATAAAACTGCGACAGAACTCGACAATCCCCAGGCAGAACTCGACCAAGTTGAAACTGAGGCATAACTGAAGATAACTCAACCAGATCTCGACTAAAATCGACCGGAACTTTGTCAAACTGCGACTGGTAATCCGGCACTTCGACGCTCAACATGCGTACGTATCAAATCAAGCGCGGCTATTGAGTCTGAACAGTATCGCGCGTTTCGGAAGGGTTCTTACGCTGCATACGTTGTTGATACTGAATACGCAATGTATTCGACTCGCAATCCGGCTGCTGATTTACAACCACTTTCGCATCTGCTGCCGCAAAAGTTAGCTCAAGTTCGGACACCATATGTGCAGGACGGCTGGCAGGACATGAAGCAAAATTGCACCAAGGAGGAGTAGGCAAATTGGGTTGAAGCAGCGCACAAGGAGATGCAAAAGCAGCCGAGAAATGGCACTTGACATGTGGTTGATCGTCCTTCCAAAAAGACGAAGAATCAGAATCGGAAGACTCTATCGCCACTTCGATGAACCTTAAGCCCTAAAAGCCCTAAAAGAGGAGAGTTTCGGTTACTATTTTCTAGTTTATTAGTTTAACTAACTCCGTAGTTACTATACTAAACTAGCCATGTTACTCCTCTAGTTTAGCGTCGAGATAATATAGGTAATTAACCGTAGTGCGCTATATATCCCGTATTAAGTCGAAGGTAAACGCGGGCTTATCGCGAGCTAAATCAACAAAATCCCTATAGCTAAGTTTTCCGTCTCTTAGATATTCCAACGTATTATCTAGCTAAGGTATAACCTAAATAAAACGTATATCTTAGTTCTTATAAGGGAGAGCGTTAGATCTAGCTAAGAAGCTCTATTAACGCGTTCCGTGTAAGGGCAATTCCCAAAAGGGCAATAGTCCGAAGGGTGGACTGGGTCGTATACGAGTTATGAGAAGAGACGGTTAGCATTATGTAGTGATACGTGAGTGAAAAGATATCTTATGAGCTACAGAGTACGTCAACGTAGGTATCGGTAAAAGACAACTCTGACTCTTTATTCCCTCTAAACTATTCTCCTCGGATTATTTATCTTTGGGGAATCTGCGAGTCCTTTGAAGTCATGAAGTTCTTGACTTGTGGCAGGCTAGAGCCCACGTGACCCATCCTGGGTGTCCTCACGTTCAGTTTGCCAAGTCCCCGACCCAGCGTGCACGAGCTCCTAGCACTCAATGAGACTGCACTGATTTCTCTTCTTACATTCCGCGTGACTCTCCCTCACCGGGTTCTTTATTAATACCTAGGCGTACTATATTAATATGTACTACTATGCCGATTGTTTAAAAGAGGGGAAAAGGGGGAAGAGGAAAAGTAATACACAGAGACTTAATAGCTTATAATAAGTATCGGTCTATTATATAAAGATAAAAGGAAATAGTAGGTCTTAGTTTTATATAACTCTTTGGTAATATAGCTACTAGAATCTATATATAGAATAAAGAAGAGGAACGAGTAACTATATCCTTTATAATAAGGAAACTCAGACGAAGGGGAAAAAGGAAAGGAAGAAGTAAGGAAGGCGAAAAGTAACTATATATACCTATTATAGAGTAGATTAGCGGTAAGGTAGAAGATCCCTATAGAAAGATCTATATAGGAGATTCCCTACAGAAGTAAACAGAAAGGCAAATAATCCTCAGGCTCCAGCGTATCTGTTGTGAACATGGCAGGACTGAACGGACTCAGGATGAGAGGGAGGATAGGGATACGTGTGCCACGACTACCCCGTGTGCCACGCACACCACGCCACGCACACCACGCGCACCGTCTCAAAACTCAGGATGGACTGTAGCCTCTTCTCTTTTCTTTTTTTCCTCTCCAGCCTTTGAGATCCTTGAACACCACGCAGACAGTTAGAATAAAAGTTAATGAGTCCTTCTGAAGCTTTTCTTAACTGGCGTACAACAGTATCTACATATAGGAGACCCAAGGCAACAACATAAACACAAACACAATCACCTGACTCCGTGATCACAAACATCGGTCACGTGACCTCTACCTCGAATCCCCGTCCTTCTCCATCAACTGGTCAACCGACCCACCAGTTGACGACAGCTCGCCAGTCGACCGACCAACCGACCAACTGGCTAGTAGACTCACCAGTTCACGACGACCAACCTCCACTCTCCAAGTCCGCGCACGAACTGGTCGACCAACTCACCAGCTGTTAAGCTGACCTTTGCCCATGCGTCACAGAATACACCAACTACAGAGGTAATTTCCAAGATCTGGATTTTCCCTCTGAGCACTCGAAGTCCGAGAAGTTACTCCAGGTTTCGGTAGTTAAATATAGAGTGGGACCTAGTGTGAATACTCCTGCGGGACCGATCCACGAGATCCATGTGTGAGAATCATTGATTTCAATAAACCCTTCCGACCCATAAAACGATCACAGGTGCCTAGCCAAGATGAGTTGATGCGTTAGCTGCTGGGTCGATGTGGTTCTCGTTAAGCACCGCTGACACAACGCCAACTCTATCAGCCATCAAAATCTGAACGCCCGCCGCTTTTTGTACCTGAAGGAATTCGTTAGCTGCGAGAATCGCTCATTCACGCCGTAAAATCACCTTTTAGACAGCTAATTTCAGTTGTTGTTGGCTTTAACTCACCGTCACGTTTTCTGGAACGTTGTTTAAGGAGCCATAAGACCCGCAAACAAACCCAGAATGTCGCACATAGCCGACGAGTCTCGGACATAGAAGTAGTATGTCGGATGCAAAGAAAATACCGGCCAAATTCCACCGCTTGAGAAGTCTGACTGCAGCTTGTACACTGCAAGCTCTCATTTCCATATCACTAGCCGGAAGCTTTCCGGCATTAGTGATGAACATAACCGGATATCTTCTTTGTTTGATGGCCAAAAGAATACAAATTTCAGGCGTGAATGAAGAAAGGATTACCTTCCTTCCTCCAGCATTTTGAAATATTTGATCCAGTATTCGATCGACGAATCCATTGATCTCAAGCGCAACGGGAGCTAAACCAGCTTCAATCGCTTCGTGGAGTCTCAGGTATTCTTATTCGGGTAAGTTTAAGCGAAAAAGACTAGACAACAAGATATTGGACCAAAACACATACTAATCTCAACATTGAAGCTGATAGAGTCTGGCAACTTTACGAGTAGCTCTTTCAGGGTGGCGAAAGAGCCTTGGATGAATGACCCTCGCGTATTTGGCTTGAAACCTTTGTTTTTGAGGTCAAAAGTATATCTCATCCAATCGAGAACATGATGGATCTTTTTTATATGGGCTGTCGTCAATGAGCGTGACCGATGTCTGTATTTGATCTGGTGTTCTGGGTTGCACTTTGTACTACCGTCGCCGTCACTCCAATGAGAATGTTCTCTCGGAAATTGAAGTTTGCTTGCGTGCATAAACTGCCATAGTGAGCCTTGAGAGCCGCTGGTCATTCAGGGCATGCATACCTGTTCGAAAGTAAGATCATGGATGGGCACATCAGTACCTGACTTGCTCAATGAGAAGTCATGGAAAACGACGGGTACAAGGACTCGAGTAAGCTGAACATCTGTTACGTATTAGCCAATACAAGATGATGTCATACTACACTCATGGTTTTTTACCGAACTGTTTGATGTTAGAGAAGTACACATGTTACGCGTGTGACAAGTCCCACCTCAACACATGATGCCCCTTGTTTTGCGGCCGAGAGCATGGACTATTCAATAAGTAGCGACGTTGATTACAGATTCAGGGTATAGGAGGCATATCAAACCTCAATTGTGTTCTCTCCGAGTTGAAGATAGCTCCAATCAACAGTATTTTGACCAGAACCTACAGCAATGTCAGTCATCTAGAAGACCATAACATGCAACGTCCAATTTTATTACTTCTGTGACCAACAAGTTGTGTTCCTTGCTCTGAGAAGTAATTGTCGATCAGTGGCGAAGTTTTCGGGTCCATAGGCTGTTTCGCAATCAGGAAGGTGAACGTCACAGTTCCTAGCAACTCAGAAGAATCCTTTGCCAAAATACGAATGGTACGTCCCCTGAAAAGGCTTTCGCGGTTTGATCCAAGGTAATCTTCTTCACTCCGAAGTAGGGTAGCAGCACTGCATATCAGATCGCTCTTCCCGCGTGGCGAGCCTTGAAGGTAAAACTTGAAGACCAGGTGTGCTTCGTCTGAACTGTGCATAGGGAATATGAATGGTTCGTTTACCATGTCACTCAGGATTGGTAAGTGCACCAGCTGGCTCACACCACTCCCTACTGACACAGACATGTCCACCGGTGGTGATACACCGGTGAGAAACTTGTCCATTGTGGAGACTTTCCTGGGGTTGATTCCATTCCCCTGCTTTCCGTTCTGCAACACTCCGATATTGATAATTGTGTGATCAGAAGTAACAGAGAGATCAAGCCCCGCCGGATTGGCTGGTGGCAAGAGCTTGATAGCAGTCTCCATTTAATTGAGAATTATCCCATGATTTCAGAAGTTCTGCCAAAGAGAATGCCCCCTCAAGGCTGCATGTTCTATGGCATACCAACCACGGTAATCAGGTATGTGCTGGCTCGCACCAGCTTGCAGGAGGAGCGCGGCGGCCTTCTTGCGACCCTTTACGCAAGCGATAGTCAACGCTGACCAACCATAGGGTAATTGTAAATGGTTTAAACCTGCCTTATTGTCGATCTCTAGCAGAATCTTGAGATAATCATCGCGACCAATCTCAGCTGCAGCATAAATTGGGCTTTCTTAATGAGCAAACCCCCTGGAAGAACAGAATTGAGACTTTCCAAGCAGAGCAACTATGTCGTCAAACTGATACCGGATCGCAATATTGAGGAGGCTTTGCATGTGGCCCACGATATCGAAGCCGTGCTGGCCACTGAGTTGACCTTCAACCTTCAAGACGCTCAGGAACATCTCTGCAACAGCCACGTGATTCTCGGCCACCGCATAATAGAATGGTTTATGTCCTTGAGCATCCAAAGACAAGATGAGGTTTGATGCTTGTCCTTGATCTTGCGCATGACCGAGAATCTTTTGGCACACAATATTGAGGCCGCACAGCGCACTGTAATGAAGTGGCAAGCGGCCAAATTCATTCACGGCTATGATAGTGCTTTTCTGGCCACCACACATCAGGCCAACAGCGAGATCAACCGTGTTCTCTGAAGTCCCACCACGGCAGCTTCCGCAGAGAGACTGTCTGGTTTGAATTTGTTCCATGTGATCGTGCAACAAGTTTTCTTCGCCCACTCTGGTGATCATGCGGTTTAGAAGATTATGATCTGCTATCAAACCATTTGCCGGAAAGGCTTTTGACACCAAGTGCTGAACTGAACCTCCCGCATGGTGAATTATTGAGAGCTCCAGAAGCAAGTCGAGAATTGCCTCAGCATTTGAGGAAAGAGCATCGTTCACCTTAGAGAGTGCAAGATATGTTGCCAGCATGGAAGGCTCATCACATCGAATGGCATATTCTAGACCGAGTCTTTCCCTTGCGAAGGGATCGAGGGGACTAGAGTTTGATGACTCGGAAGAAATCGGGTTGATTGATGGTAGCTCTTCACAACAAGCGCAAAAAGCACCTGTCAGAATATTTTCCGAATCTCGATTCAAGTTACCAATTTTCTCCTGAAAATGAACCTTCGACTTCATCCATTGGCACTTGTGCTTGTGATGGAGCTCTGTCGGAGTGACACAACGGTTTTCAATTTTTCTGTATATCCTGTCGACAGCTTGTTCATTCGCCCGGAGAAACAACTGCAATTTCAGAAGACCTCTGTGTAGATTCTTAAGTTCGCAAAATATCTTTTTGCTGCAATATATCGGAAGACGGAATCGTAGTGTGTCGCGCAGCCGCTCAAATTCATGTTTTCTGAGGAGCTCTACCTGCACTTGAAGATAAAACTTGCACTGCTGTCGTAAAAAGGCATTCAATGCATCGACACAGGTGGTGTTAGTCGTGTATAATCCTGATATTATGTAAGAGACCTTCCTTTGTTTGAGACTAATAGCTGACAAACCTGAGAAATCAGGATGTGTATCTTCGGTTATGGATTGTTCCAAGATTGTTTTGAAGGAGATTTTCAAGGAATTGTAGGGAACGCAGAACAAGGCCCATTCTGGCACCATATGCTGATGTAGTTCTAAACCAAGTCGCATCGTGTAGTTCGTGCGTACTTTAATCAAGTCACCAGGTGACGAAAGAAAGGAAATTTGACGTGTACTTTCAATTTGGTGGCTCGATGGGGTTTTTAAAGAGGAGGCACGTGCGTCGCTGGCTAGGTATCTATGAGTGCAAGTTGGGCGTCTGGTGGGTCACATACGTCCGTCCACCATAAGCCTGACCATCGCATTTTTCAGTACGCTAGTTAAATGTGGCCCTGTGGGGCGGGGAGGAGGGGTTAAAAAGAGGGGAAGATAAGCAATATGGTTGTATTGAGTATCTTACAGGACGTGTCAGAAGTACACACAAAGTAAGCTAGTCTCTTAAGTTTTGGAGTACTTGAAGGATGGCGGCACTTACAAAGCCCGCCTCATTGCAAGAGGCTCCAAGCAGCGCGAAGGAATCGACCATCTTGATGTCTACGCCAGAACAGCCAAAGCTTCAAGTTTCAAGATATTCTGCGCAATTGCAGCCCAATATGTTTGGAATATGCATCATATCGATTACGTGGCTGCATTCTTGAACGCCGATTTGATGGGAGAGATTTACATCGATTTTCCTGAAGGTTTCAAAGAGCCAGAGAAATGCGGCCTCCTTCTCAAAACGCTGTATGGCCTGAAGGAGAGCCCAAGGGAGTGGCACAATACCTTTTATGGTGCATTCCTTGCCATTGAATACAAGTGCCTGCAGGCTGATCACTTCGTCTTCGTCAACATAAACTCAGGCTCTACTTCCTTCTGCATGTTGATGGTATGCTGATTATTACGCTTCCTGACGATGCGCGAAGGTGGTTGAAGGATCAAATCAGAAAGACGTTCGATGTCACTGATAACGGCCAAGTCAGGAGATTCCTTGGAATCGATATTATTCAAATGGACGGCCGGATCTACCTTTCGCAGATGGCGTATGTGCGCAAGATCTTGAATAGATTTGGACTTCAAGGTGCGCATACAGTGCCTACGCCCTTTCATGACAAAGAAATCTTACAACCGCGTGAGGGCACCGCATTGGCTGATGAGATCGAGCTTTACCGGAAGATGGTTGGCTCATTGAATTGGCTCATGGTCAATACAAGACCAGAGATCTCATTTCCAGTCACCAAACTGGCCCGTTACGCACACAGCCCCTCGCCCAAGCACATGACTGCGTTAAAGCGCATCTTTCGTTACCTCAAGGGGTCTGAAAACCTATGCATCACTTACTCATATTCACCTAGAAGCCTATTCGGCTTCGTTGATGCAGACTGGGCTGGTAAGCATGCTGATTCCTGCATGTCCACGTCCGGCTTCGTAATCAAGCTTGCAAATGGACTATCACTTGGGCTTCCAAGAAGCAGACCTGCGTGGCGCTCTCGTCTACTAAAAGCGAGTACATCGTAGCTTCTTTGGGTGTACAGGGGTGGTGCGGTTGCGCCTCTTTATGAACGAACTTGATCTGGCTTCGAACATCTGCTGGATATGCCTACCTTAATCTATGAGGACATCCAAGGCACCATCTTCCTGACAGGGAGCTATGATTTGCATCGGCGTACTAAACATATTGATGGATGTCAAATATCATCACATTCGTGACCAGGTGGCCAGAGGCGCACAATACTGTAAAATAGTTTCATTCCATTTTCCAGTTAAATTGCGCACAGAGTCGCGATTCAGGGGGGCTTATTATGGCATATGATACTCTCGCACACCGCAGTCCATAGTCTAGAAAGAATCTCTCCCCGGTAGCAATCTCACTCCTCACCCCTCTCTCACATTGTGCAGCTGCCTCTACTGTAGCTGCATTCCATCAGTTATGTACAGATTGCAAGAAAAGTCCTCGTCAAATCACAACAGCTACTCAGCAACAATCAGATCTACTGTTCTCAACTGTTCCATCCGGCTCTAGAGAACCCAGATATCTTCAGAATCGTGTTTTTGTCTGGGGACTTCATGCACCTGACCGGATGAGCTTAGGAAGAAGCCTCGGGAGGCAAGGCATGATGGGGACGAACACCTTGAGTAAAAGAAGACCGCTCAGAGAGTTTGAACAGGTGATCACAACTTGCAAAAGGTGACCAAATAATAAGTGGCACTATACCCTTTGATACTAGTCGATTGGCGTGACCACGAGAGTCTTTGTATCAGTGCTCCGAGGTGACATCTCCATTAAGTCTTGGGAAGTTTTGTGAGACAGGAAGATCTCGGAAGAAGCCAAAGCTAGGGATTACATTTGAACAGTACTCTCACATTCTTTGGTCAGGAAAGGGCGATACTAAGAAACGGAGAGGTCTACAGAACGACCCAGAAGATAGTCGATAAGATAGGTAATGTTCACTCAGACAGTAGATAGACATTAAAGTGCCTAGCCCTTCAAAATTGAGCCAATCCACTCCGTTCCAGAGCTGTTCGTAACTTTCTATCCGAGACTTGTTTCTCATTCTTCCGGCCTTTCCGGTTTCTTGATTTTTTTTGTATCGCCTTTTACCTGCGAACTCTTACGTAGTCTTTTCACGGCCCCCTCCTTTTCTGTCGTCAGTTTTTCCTTGCGCAGGCGTGCTTGTCTTGCCTTTATTTCTTTGCGTTCCGCTTTTTCCCGCGCAGCAGAATTCTCTCGGGAAAGATAATGGCGCAAGCTAGTTGTTACCCTTTGTGCAATTGTTTCAATAAACGCCGATGTATTCTTCACTTCTGCGTGGCTCGTTTCCTGATACAAAAGGATGTCATCATTTTTGATAAAATCCTCCAAGCTTATGTAGCCCGGCTTCCCATATTCTAGCTCGACTGGGCGTAGGTTTATGTTGTAAAATTGGCCACTCTTGTTAGTTGCCCTGGAAATATGTCTTTCCACATGATTTTTGACCTCAGATTTCGCGCGATGCTCCACAGTCTTGATATAGGTACCGTTGAGAATAACCCATGAGGCGTATGCGATGTTTGTAGCTTGAAAGTTCTTGTCTCTCTTCGGCCCTAATTTGTAACGTTGCGGACGGGCACGGCCTGGCTGGTTGACTATTACGCCTCGCTTGAATGGCCATACCCAGTCTTGGCCTTGCTTATCACCAGTATCGCCAATGTCAGGGAACGACTGGTCAGGAATTTCCCCGAGTGCCTTTGAATTGACGCAAAAGAGAGATTAGCAATGGTTATGTCGGATCCGAAGTCGACCAGGACTCCCAAGGACCCCCTGTGCGAGCTTACTGGACCAGGACCATTGTAAGATATTGCCCTGTACCTCGAGACGTGAACAAGATGTGTTTGATAACTACCGCCTCTGTTCGGAAAAGACTCTGTGAAAGATATACGAATGGTGCTACTAATGGTGCTGTGTATCATTACTTAGAATCTTCTATTGCAATGTACGCTAAGTACCTTTCTATTGGAGCATACATACTTAGTCTTCTCTTTACAACAGTCCTTCGAAATTCGATCTTCACCAAAAATACTGTAATTCCAATGATATAGTCAAGCTCGCCTATATATAACTGCGAGATTCCGACTCCAATCAAGCGACGAGCCCAACATTACCCGCTTCAACAAGTCGAAGACATTCAATACACCTCATCATTACGAATGAACGCTCCTTTCTCTATATATCAGCATTTTGCGGCCCTGATATCCTTATGCCTGCACCTCAGCAACCGCTTCCCTCCGCACCCACTTAATTCTAGAATACACTCAAACCAAACATCTCATAAGTGTACAGTAGGCGAGTTCTCGGTAATAAAGGTCAATCCCTACATTGCAATGCTACTTATCAGCCAAACGACTTCAATATTGCCTTAATACGCTGGTTTCACGGAAGGTTCATTGCCAGAATTGCGTCTGTGTGACCTGAGATCTGTCCTAAAACTAGTAGAACTAGCTCAAAGCATCAGGTACCTTATTAAACACAAGATGACTAATTAATCACCCCGTGCCTTCTAATTTGGGGGGAAAAATAATGATTCCACAGATTTGACAAGGTACATCAGGATAACATCCACGAAGAATATAATCTTCTCAAATTGATATTTGGGAGGATTCGACGTTCCCTCACTATTTCTCGACACTGATGGAATTGTTTATCTGGTGAGATACGTAAAAATAGTCGTAACGTCCGCCCGTGTAAGAGACCTGTTCCTTAAGAAACGACGCCAGTCTGCAGCTTCAGCTTGGTGTCTGAGGTATGCATCGACTGTTCAAAATAATCACGGCCTAGGGGTGACATGCTGCTGGTTTTGAGGTTGGACTTCCAATAGTAACGCATCATAGACGCAATTGAGGCCGATGTGGAAATGGTCGTATGAGAAACAACCGAATTTCGGCGAAGCAACACCGTCCATACGAGGGCTAGGTTTACTCCCGGCAAAGCGACGGTCTGAGTGAGCGCTGAATTCACTATAGGCCTACCATAATCCTGCCGGGGCCGAAGAGAGATTCATAATCAGAGAGTGGTGACGTGTAGAATCGCGATATAAGAGCACGTCTTAGACGCGAAATAATGATATGGAACTTCAATATCTGGGGTATGGTAGTTCACCTAGAGTGCATCTTCCCTTCCCGTCGGCATTACTATGAATCGAAGATGATTTCAAATGATTTTCGAGGGGCAGCTACACGAAAAACGAAAAGATCTCTCGTGCAACAGCAGGAACATTCGAATCTTCCATTCTTAAAGAAGGATAGGAAGGCCGAAGAGATAGAATATGCTAAAACATAACTTCGAAGATTTCAAAGTCTTCAACTTACAGCCACCTCTTCTAGGGCGATTGATACTGATGCAGCATTATATGCAATAGCTAATCGCTGATTATTAGGCGGCTACGCAGAGGATCGAGGGCCAAACAAAAAAAAATAGGTGGGGCGGGGAGTGGGGTAATAGAGGCGTGTCTCCAACCTGGATCCCGAAATCGGGGGTCTCCTCTACGTCGCCGATATCAACTATATTTCCTTATATCGATTGCAGTGCCCGCAAATCAAGTCTAGTGATCGCGGTCAATGAGCTCACTTTACCGAGCTAAGTAGCGCGGATCTATCGGCAATGACTGCAATATTTCAAGTAAGAATAGAGATGTCGTTGAAATGTATTCCTTATACCAGTATCAACACAGTAAGGGAAGAGATATATTTTGTGTAAGAGACTAGTCGTTAAACTAAGACTCCGGGCGTATCATGTACATAGTAAATACAGATCCCGGAGCCTCATGGATCAAGGCTGTCTTGAATACCTATTTTTCGAAATCTTGAATTCTCTGTGGTGATAGGAGTCGCAAACTTATCTCACCCAGCCAGAACCCGCCTATCACATTGAAGTACAATATTGGGGGAGTTCTGCTTCTCTTCCTGTTTGCATGGGATTCTGCCACTCACCACAGTCCATAACTTAGGTAGAACCTCTCCCCTTTAGCAATCTCACTCCTCATCCCTCTCACACATCGATTCTGCTGCCCCTACCGTAGCCGTATCTCATCACTTCCGTAAATAACGGGAGCGGCGCATACTAATGGTATTGAATATTGGTGTGATGCCGCCTAATATAACAAATGTGTTGGGAACAGTGGCAAAAATATTTTGTATTGCGTTGTGTGACATCGCAGCTCGCACGGCTAATGTCCGTAGATGTTCCTGCGGTACATACGTCGGTGCTCGCCCGTAAAACTGGTTTAATTCTTTACAGTGACAGAGAATTCTACGAAGTACCACACAAGAAGCAAAGATCGCTTTTGTGGCCCAAAAAAAGCCTAGGGTTAGCGTCAACGTGATCCTGTCTCGAGAATTCTAAGTATATGTTAAGGGGTCTGTATCGCAGGACAGAGAACCTATTGGCTAGACAGAGAGTCCAAGTCTGTGGGGTCTGATTTCAAAGACTGAATCTTGAGGTCTGGTAGGCTCCACCAGTTCCCACAATATATACATAGAGGTTCCACGTACCGAGTCCCCATAGCCCCACACAGAGCCCTTAGGGTTGTTACCCTAAGACGACGCGGGGTCGATTCGATCGTGAATCGTCTTGAGTCACCACGTATGACTTGCGCCGTGACATGGGCAGGGCGAATTGCCTATTCCGGCAAATCTGCCACCTACCAGGGCCCCGCCTAGGTGCAGTGGATGTAGGGAGATTGGCCACAGGATTAATACATGTAAGAATCGCTATATTTAGTTGAATGAATAGGTGTTGGTTGAGATATGCCAATTTGAAAATTTGTAATGAGGGTAGGTGGCCCGGACGGCTGTGTGGCCCGGTCGGGTGTGAATTACGATAGTTATAAATTGAGTCGCTTATTAATCTTCATCATTCTCCCAATACCCTGTCCCTATAGCGAGCCTCATGATTCGCGATGTCGAGAGCTCCGAACGTAAGGGATTTTGACATCTTGGATATTTCTACTTAAGGATGCTGAAAGTTTCAGGTCGAATGTGTTTGCATGGCATGTGATTCTGCCACTCCCCACAGTCCATAGCTTGGGTAGAATCTCCCCCCACACCAATCTCACTCTCCATTCCTCTCACACATCGATACTGCTACCTCTACCGTAGCCGTATCTTATAAGAATGTATGTATAGCTTCTTACTCAATTTCCATACTCAATATAGCGTATAGCGTTATATTCAGCCTATAACCTCAATCTCATTAGAATAATATTTCCTCATAGGATTTCTCGAAATTCAATTCAACACTCCGCCGCTCTGGTTACTATTGCATAATACTTCTTGGCCGCCCCTAAACTTACGGTGCGTGCGTGATATTCCTTCACGATCGCCACGATCGCAAATATTGCTTTCGGGATCCCAGGGCTGCGTGATAAGTCTGAATCCTCACGTCAAATTGCATACTTGATCTCGTGTATTAGATTTGCGAGCTTTCGTAGGGAATGCAAATTCACAGGCTCCTTACGCGCCTAATTTGAAAGATATTTTCTACTACCCTTTGCACTTCTGAATTCTGACGCCCTTGTTTACGGACGGACTTAGAGAATGGCAGCATAACCGTATGTCGTTATCAGGGAAACATTTTATCCGGGCGGATTCCGTTTATTATTTATGAAGAAAAACAAAATCACTTCATATTCTCGGTTGCCGATATTGCCTCGATCTCGGTATATATACGCCGCGATACGCAAACTATAGGCCGCGCTATGAGTCCATAACAGTTATATTTTGAGGTGAGGAGGATACGGTTGCCGATATTTAGAGGGTGGTGTGAGGTTAAGTTGCAGGCTGTCTGGTGTAGAGGGCTACCGTAGGGGACCTTGTAGCCTTACTTTTTATATCTTTACGAATTTGGAGGGACTAAATATCCCAGCTTTTATCTACTCGTGGATATACGTACGAAAGAAAAAGAAAAAGATTAAACGTAACTTGTTTGGCTGAGGGAGGAAGAGAAGAGAATCTAGCTATAATGTGGGTTTGTGGATTCCTACAGTGGTGAGGGAGGCGGCAGAATAGCCGATATCATTTAAACACTCTCGCGACGAGCAACTGCTCTCTCACCCATCCCAGGACCCAGCGCAATGCGGCTGCGGGAGGAACACCCTTAGCGTAGCCCACGTGCTATGCCACTACTGCTCGAAGTGGGGAGCACTCCGAAGAGAGGTTCTGGGCCCGGCTCCCAGGAATCTCATACTTGTCCTACGGGACGCGGTTCATTCTGTGAAGGCAGTGGAATTCATGAGGCGAACAGGGCTCCTGGGCCAATTCCGGAGCGTACGAACGACAAACGCAGGGCCCCGCCCCTGCGGATATTTGACAGTGCCCCAAAGGCTTATAATTTGAAAACGCGGCTACCATCATGATGGGGGACCAAAATTGTTAGACACAGGGGAACCTGTAGCCGTTGGCCACGGACAGGAAGGAGGGCGAGCCCCGGCCCCAGATAGTGCTCTCCCGGCAAATTGGGCCCTAGGCCTGACAGATCCGTGTATGATTAATAATAATAACAATAATAATAATAATTATTTAAATACTCTGCACCCGGGAGGGGCCCTTATATTGGTTCTGTACCTACACGTCTCGACATGTCAATTGACATCAGATTGCCGTGAATGCTCTCTTCAATGATTATCAATATTGTGAATATTGAACGATTTCAACGTTGTGGATCTAGAATAATTTGGATTGTTCACGTACATGATGCATGATGCATAGAGTTAGTACTCGACTCATCAAGCAAAAAGAGCAATAATGAGATAGGCTTCCAAGCAGCGCTATAGCAACTTTTTCCTGCCCCTTCCTTCTACCTCGAAGGACTTATAAACAAATTGACATACTACTCTGAGAGGTCTTGACTCCTTACTACCAGGCAGCCTAGAAGACTTGCATCTCGCTGAGGTGTTGATCCCCGGGACCCGACCGATGAAACAGTGCGAGTTTATCTCTATGGAACATTCGGACCCTGAGCAGGCCAGCAGATAGGAGTTGTGTAAACATACATGACCATGAACGAATCAATGGAATAGGCGCTCAGTGGCTCTTAACAGTTACTGGACTGCCACGGCCGTCGTTGCTGGTTCTAACGGGTGGTCGAGTGGGACCTTCGGTGTCTTCAAAAATACCATTTAAATGTAATTTTTGAATTGAACCAGCAAGATCCGATGATGATTGAATATGGTAATTATATCTGCCAACGGAGATTACTCCTCTTTGTGAGCCTTGCAGTGATTTGATATAGTATAGGTTTTTCTCCCTACCGTCTTTTGCAGGTTATCCACTTTCTCTTTTTCTCTGTGCGTGGAAAGTGTCTGTCTTGTCTACTCGCAGACCACCAATCTAAGCTTCCCCACTCTCTTTGATTTCTATACGTGGATCTAGCTTATCAATATACATCATAAGGCCGGGACCGCTGCTTTAGGACTAAGGTCAATTAGTGACTATTCCATACTTTTGAATGTATAGAGACTGATGTACCACAGAAAAACAAACTAGGCATTCTCAATAGACACATAGAAAGGGAAAGTTCTATACCCAGCCTTTTGCAATCCGCCACGCGAGAGGCATGTGTATCCTAAAATTTGATGACAATACCTCATACTCCGGGAAAAGTGAAGAGTTATTTTCAGGATCCTCTTCTCGGCCAACTTGAGAGGATATAGGGTCGTCAGCGCGGCAACCTACGGTTATGTCCGCACGGAGTGACGCGAGCTTGGGTTGAGTGCCGTCAGTTCGTCGACGACATAATAGTACTTGGCTTTGAGACCCAAATTGCGGTCTACATGACTCCGTTAGGACAAGGTAACTCAGTGACGAAGGCCTTGTCACGCCGAATATACGGCTTGCTAGAAGATGGAAATCCAGTATGTCTGCATGGGTAGCCTCACGCGGCAGGCGGAGGTCCAGTACACGGAGCGGGGATTGAGCCAGTAATTCCATGTACTGGGAATTCTGTCTTGTGTTAGAGAGAGATGCGTGCTTTGAATATACAGATTACTTACTAGAACAAAAGTTGACACATCTAGGGCTAATGCTTCCATTAACCCGTATGTCCAGAGTTCTTGTAACTTACACGGTATAGCGTGGAGTATATCTTCGCTTGTGTAGCCTATGGGATACAGAAAACCATCAACCGTAGAATATGAGCAATCAATGTAGGCGAGGAACGTCAGAGTCTGCGCATGTTGGTGGATGCCCTTAGATAGGTCTTCAAAAATCTCCCCGGTAAAGCTCGCTAGCTGAATCTCTAGGTGTCGTAGTCCTTGAAAAGACACCAAAAATCGCTTTAGTAAGTCTGCTTGCTGCCTTGAGTCTTGACGAGATTTTGAGCGTGAACGATATAGTTCAAATCCACTAAGTCTCCATTGATGCTTTTGCTTGGTCAAAGACTCCAGTAAAGTCAACTCGGTCGAGCAGCATCCCAGAGACAGATAACGAAGGGATTGAACCATTAAAATACGACAATCAGTCGGGTCGGCAAGGTATAGTCCGCAGATATTTTCATCCATGGGAATTGTATTGAGAGGATCAAAGCTGTTCGCATTGGCAGACATCCGACAATGCTCTATGATGGTCAAGATCTTATCGTGAATTAGCTGAGGAATCTCGCAATTTACCCTCCAGCTATGGGTCTATTAGCCAATGACCAACAACTACAAAGTTCAATTGCATTGTAATAGCATACCTGATTGATCGGATTCTCGTGTCTTTGAGTCTCAGAAGAATTTCCACGAGAGCTTCGACATGGCTTTTGTCCAAAACACTAGACGTAGCCACGACCTCTAGATGTCTGAGTCGCCGAAGATGTTGTACGAGGTGTGGACTGCTCGAAAGTATTCGAAGAATAGCAGTATAATCCTTGCTGATGTCCGCTATAATACTGTCAAAGAGACTCGGAAACCCCATATGGCGTAATTGCCTGCAGGATCCCAAAAGTCTGATGTGATCCCATGGGGGTAACTAGAAGTCCATCAGTGGAAATCTTCACATGATCGTACTTTCGGCTCGCATACACTGTGACAAATATGTTCGACCAACTCTAGAGGAAGAGCCAGGACATACATCGCCAGTCGTCGAGTAATGTAATATGCTTCAAACTCGGCCTGTCACTGTTGATTGAACGGTTGGGAAAAACAAGATGGCTAGAGTGACTCCAGAAAGGCAAAATCAGATTCACTCTTGTATAGCATTTCGCTCGTGATTTATAGCAATGAAAGATAAAATGAAACTGCGATTGCATGTGTTACGATATAATATCAATTGCAGCAAAGAATAGGCACAGTAAATTAGGGAGTAGATGGATGTGGGAAACTAAGAGAAACATTATCGGTCCTTACGGTTATGAATCGCTGACATAGTTAGAAAATTATTAAACGTTTGTTTTTTCCTCCTTTGCAGACGCTCCCTCAAGTAAGGACGGGGTACATTATACATTATATATTACATTGAATGATTTTACCGAGCTACATGCGGTTGCCACTTGCTTCAGTGTCCATGCGCACAATATTGGTGTACTCATCCTTTTCCCGGGTGACCACTGCATGGATATGCTTTCCAGCGCCCGCAATGACCGCGGACGATAGTCATGATGGCGAGGAGGAGTTAGCTTCTGGCGATTGGTGTTACTTGGAATTTGAGAGCAAGCGGAGGTTTGACTCATAGACAATTATCTGAAGATTCACGAAGTCATCCTCAATTCTTTGCAGGAGGTCTAGGACCCTGGGATCAAGCTGAACATCACCATCGAAGTACCAGTCCTGTCGTAGGCCAATAAACCGGCCGAAGTGAGATCTTCTGGACTTCATGTTCTGAGATGCACTGTCACTATGGTCGAGCCATGTCGGTGCATAGGCCATGTAGGAAAATGTCTCGGGTCGGAAGTGAGAAGACAGTAGCCGAGGATATTCGTAGGAAAGTCATCATGATACTTGCCCGTGTCGCAAGATACTAACGGATATAGCGGTGATCGAAGAAAATGTAATAGGTGAACAAATTCATCATGAACTTCCAGATGATTTGAAGCTGGTGAAGGACTCAGACGAATTGAACCCTCTGCTAAGGTCCCCCTTGTCTGCTCAGGGCTTTGACTAGCTCTACGTTGTTGCATAGCAAGACCTATACGAGATGCTATTTTACCCTCGAAGGCTAAAGGCATGAAGTCAATATATTGCCACGAGCTTGGCTAGAATACTGATTTTCGTTCCGTTCGATCGGTCGTGTTAATTCCAGAACAGGGAGCGTATACCACTTATAACTAGACAGAGTGGCTTTACGTATTTAGATACGCATGACTTTTAGTTGGCGCTCGCCTGACGGCTATTCGATTAAGGCTGTGTAGTTTATACAGCCAGATATGGTATTTGTAAACTCCTCTGGTCTTTTTCTCTGTCCCTCACTCACTCACATTCTCTACCATAATACAGCCTGTTGAGACGTACAAGTCGATAGACTGATCTTGCGCCTAATTCATACCTGTTGAACATTTGTACTCGCATACTTTGGCACGAGAGTGGATACTGGACATTTCACCTTCTCTGCTGTATTGCGCGACCTTCCTGGACAAATCAAGCTAGAACGATGGACCAGGCTTCACGTGTTTGTCTCTTGCAAATTTGGTGCAAGTCTAAATTTAGCAGAATCTTCATCCAAATTTAGGTATTAATAGTCCGTAATCCTCGACTTGACAGGGGCCAACATTGATCATGAAAAAAGGGAAACGCATCATTGCTAAGATTGAAGACCCTCGCAAAAAAAAAATCACGTTAGAAAAAAGAGCGCTGGGTCTTTATAAAAAATGCTCGGAATTAGGCGTTCTCTGCGGCCAAGAGGTACATCTCTTTCTGCGAGACAGAGCAACCGGAAGACTGCGGTCATTCTCGTCTTCAGACAATGAGAGTTTCCAGCCAGATTGGGCAAAGATCAGACCAGAAGATCGGAAGAGTTGCCGAGATGTTGAACGTCACTATGGTGTGATTTCAAATCCGATCAACCTGGCGGGAAAATCCAAAGATCCAGCGGCAACGCAACCACAGACATGTAGAAGGGAAATCACTTCGAAATCGATTCCTCACGATGACTCCTATCGGCATAGCGCGGTCTTCTTCGAGCTTCTTCGCGATTCTATTACGCTAATAGATACATTAAAATCTCGTACCAAACCTCCTAGTTTCACAGAAGCGACCGTGAATCTATTCGACCTAGAGCTGAGTCGATTTTGATCACAGAAACCAACAAGTAGATAGTGTGCGTTTCACTGCAACCATGTCCCTTCGAACCTGCTCACGCAAATTGTGCTAAGCTCCCATGGTCCCCAACCCACCGCTATTTACGAAAATCAACTCCAGATTTTGGTAGACATATCCCTCTGGTCCATACACCCGGAATTCATATACTCTATACACCATTCAAACTAGAAATGATTTCTTATTCCTGTTCTTGCGGAAAGCTCTGATGGTATTCTGTATGCTAATTGAAGATTTTCTCGTACCGCCTATTGTATACTAAGCGTATCAAGAACGTAATATAAGATTCTACTCTAGAAGTTCCTCACGGGGGCTAGCTCGTGGGGTGGTGGGATGGAGGTGATGGGGTGGTCATGAACCGGATAAACTGGAATTTACCGGTTTCTCTTGATTTTGAAAGACCTCAAACCTCACGGGGTGGAGGCCATGCGGTGGCGAGATCGATTAAACTTGTTTAAGATTGAAAAATACTTGACTAACTTTACTACAACAGTTTAATTCGGTTATTTCACCCTATGATCTCTAACCCTATAAGGTCAATATAGAGATTGTATGAGGTGGTGAAGGTGGTATCAGGTTATATCAGGCTATAATAGGTTACATGATTCTAAGTTGTCGTATTACTTAAAGTTAGTAGGAAGTGATTTTATACTTGCATCCGTTATAGGATCTACTAGATAATCTTAGTAGACTTCGGTAATTATTCAGAACTTTATTAAAGATTTATCAATTTATCAGATGACGAATAATATAATAGAATTGTAAGAAGAGAAATCAGTACCGTCTCTTGGGAGCTCGGGTAAGCTTGGTCGGGGACTTGGAAAACGGGACCTAAGGATACCCAGGATGGGTCACGTGTTCCGCGGTGGCCGCAGCCGGCCGCAAATCAAGGACGTCACGACTGAACGAAGGACTCGCAGATTCCCCAAGGATCAACTATCAGAGGAAGACAGTCTGTAGGGGTTCATGAGTCAGAGTTGTCATTTTCCAATCCAGTCCCCCCGGGCTAATCCCTTTCGGGAAGTATCCTTATAATATGACTAATAATAGGAGATACCAAGTTTTTTCCATGTATTTGTCACGGCGCAAGTCATACGTGGTGACTCAAGACGATTCACGATCGAATCGACCCCGCGTCGTCTTAGGGTAACAACCCCAAGAGCTCTGTGTGGGGCTGTGGGGACTCGGTACGTGGAACCTCTATGTATATATTGTGGGAACTGGTGGAGCCTGCCAGACCCCAAGATTCAGTCTTTGAAATCAGACCCCATAGACTTGGACTCTCTGCCTAGCCAACAGGTCCTCTGTCCTGCGATACAGACCCCTTAACACCTCTCCTCTCGCGGTCAGTACCCTCGTTTACTTTCAGAGCGGGTTGAACTTCTTTCCCGGGCATGCTTACGCCCGTCCAACACCAAATCGTAGACCGAGTACATTTGACGAGCAGCGAGTGCTTTTGCTTTGATCGGAATTCGAACTGGTCTAGAAAATTTGAGTCTTCCTTACCGGCACCAGTGACTTAGCACGTGCCTCGTACTACTGGTGTGTAGTCTAAAGGATTTCAAATCATTTCAGGGTTACTTGGATAGTACTTCCGGCCTCGATGTTTGACCGGAGAGTTTTTGAAACGAGCTCTTTGTCTTGCCCGACTTAACTCGAAATTCTTGCAGTAAATTTCATTTTGCAGTACACCGGCAAATCGACAGACAGAATCAATTACCCATTGACCATTGCTAGGCACTCTATCACTCTGAGCCCCGTCATTTCTTCTCCCGTAGCATGTGCCTATCACATCATTTATTTGAGATCTTTGTGTCTCTGTGTGGGGATAGTACTGTTACATCGAGTGTGTGATAGCCTTTCACAAGCCATCATCATTCTTCAGCAATCTACGCAACCCCCTGATTTTTTGAGAACGAAACAAAAATAGTCCATCTCATCCTATACAATGTTGAGCCAGGGTAAATCTATCATGACAGCAATGATCATCTCATTGTTGCTTCCAGTGGATGTTTGGCCACGAACGACCCTTGGACTGCTGTAAGATATTAGGTAAAATCTGACTAGAAGGAGGAAGATGACGTATATCGAAAGGAAATCTCAAATACACAGTACAGAGTAACTTTGGTTGGAAATAAAGATAATCTGTATCTAATTCCCTCTCTTCGTACGTTTCCAACGTATCCACCCCAGCTACGAGCGATAGCGACGTGAAGCGGTTGCGACGGCGGGGGATATACTTTTTACTCTCGCTTATGGTAGGTGGATCAGATGTCAGAGTGAAGCTAGGAGTATAAGTAAAATACGGTTCGAGTTGCCTCTTAGATATCTCTTCAATCTTTTCTTGCGAACGAGGATCCCGTGGCTCTGGAAGAACGGTTTCTTCTGTTCTTGAATCCTCCCACTCGAGGCACAATTTTCTGATAACCATCAAGGAATTCTCTCGTTGATCAATTGTGCGTTCCTTTAGAGACACATCCACGTTTAAATACCTAAGAATATACGATAAGTCCTCTTTGATTGCAGTTGGAATTCTGGCGTACTCACCTCGGCTTCGAAGTTATCCCTCAACTTTTTCAATGCTCTCCATATTTGAAGCATATGCCCTGCGTTAACAGCGGAGAGATGCCGATTCTGTCTGAGTAGTCATGTACCACCCCGTGTATTACCTTGCGAATGATTTCAAACATGCCTGGAGCCACTGAAGCTGAAGTGATAGGGATGTGAAGCTATCATAAGTATGTAGAAAGTCTCACCAAAGCCCGAAATCTCGATTCACTCCGCAAAGGTCGAGATATTTATCATGCCGAAAGACGAGTACCTCCAGCCTGAATTCGACGAAATCTAGTTCTTCAATATAGCTAACAATAGAATTCGTTAGCAAAAAACAGCAATTGAGAGAACGGTCAAATTCACCGGGCTAAGCGAGATCTTCGGTGATAAGATGTTTTAGTCGCTGGAAGAATGATGGACTTCGAAGGGGATCAAGTCTTTGCTCGCGGTCAAACCCGAAAAATGTTAACAGCAATCTGCTTTTCAATAACACTCTTGTCCTCACTATTGTACTGGACGGTCTCGTTTCTGTGAGGCCTATGCTGTCGTCACCTTTAGTACTACTTTGAACAGCGACTGGTCGCCAGCACGGCGCGGGTAGCTGGATGCTACTTAAGGCAAACCTGGGAGATGACAAAGGGGAAGTCTCAACGGCGTGCTTGTTGAGGCTGAGCCCCAAATGTAATGGCCTGTTCTTTCTTTCGTCATCTATGAACGGGCAAGGTGGCTGTTGATTCAGCTCGGCCTCGCCGCCCTCGCGCATATTTGACTGTAAGAATTCATCAGCTTTTTTTTATTTTTAGAGGTAATTGGGGCAGTGGCTTTTAGTCATATAGAACTCCATCAAAAAGGCTATGTTTTTGACTTTCAGTGAGGCAAAGATTGTTGTTAACTGAATGGCGTTCTGTGTGAAGAATCAACAAAATCAATGTATCAAGTAAACTGGTGGGTCTGGAGCTCTAAGGCGTTAAATTTTCTGAATAAAGACATTAGCGAGAACGCTCCTAAATCACCACTCAACAACTGAAATGAAAGACCAATCCGACTCGTGTAGTACACCACCGACCGATATGTCTTGCAGGACTGCGAAAGAGCACTGCTATGAACGGTGACGAAACAGCTCACGATAAGATAGAGGAAGAGACGCATTTCTACCAACGTCCAGAATGTTCCAAGAGCGATACTGAAAATATTAAGCACGACAGATCTCAGGATCTTGTATGTTTAAATTCTATGATCTTGCTATATTTACAAAAGCTCAGAGAGCTATGAATAGTGCAAGTATATGGAGTGATACCTTATAGCCTTGTTTCTGTATAGCCCAGGCTAGTCTTCAAGAATCCTCTTATTGAAACAATAGAGGGTGTTAAATTAACGTCTACAGTGTCCCTACGTACGCGTTCGAGTTGTAGATTCCATCTAGGCACACATCTGAAATGTCTCGCGAGGCTGTACCGGACAAGATGACCCCTCCGTCACGTGAAACAGTAAAACGCTGACGACCTACGCCCATCGGGCATCTGTGGGCACTAATTCCTGATGGTGCGCTAAGCGTGATTGATCGCTCCCCTGATTGAACGATAATTTGTGCGGGTGACTGAAGGAAAGCGACAATAAAGACCTCGTCTTTCAAAGTCTCGTAACCGGCTGGTACATTGATGCTCAGTCCAGTGGATGCGCTGGTCATGGCACATTCTGCGCTTTTCTTTGTAGTTCGATACCAGTAAACGATGCCATCCTTTTCAACTGAGTTATAAGGAATTTCTGAGGATCCAGCTTTATACGCGCTAATAAATGGCTTTAACATATTCAGCCACCCGTCGTGCGGCCTATCTTGTGTCAGTTCGGGAAACCAGGATTATATCAGAGCGGCGGAACCTTACATGCCTGCAGTCCATCGCGAAGAACCGTCGTCTGTATGAAGCGATGAAAGAGGTCCAATGTAATGCGATTCACCATAGTCATTCCAGCTGATTATCTCGACAAACTGGGGCCGCAGGTGCAAAATCTCGACCCAGCGATCATACCACAAGAGATCGGACGGAAAAACCCAGTTCTTGTTTAGGGGACGATCTGAAAACTGAGTGGAAAACCAAGGTGAAGCCGCTGCGTCAAATCATTAGCAGTCGCACTACAAAGCTCTCTTGAATTAGCTTACGTGCGATATATGGCTTCCCGTTCAACTCTTGATTGTACATTGTGTCTCCTTCGCGAACGGTGATATTATGAGTGGGGGTTGGGGCTTGGTTGTCACCATTGCTGGGCCAGGCCATCCAATTGAATGCACCGTCTATTGTGTTGAAATCTCCGACACCAGTGTGGAAGTTTGGGGCGAAAAATATGTCCAGACCTGCGGCTGTTCGAATGGACTCAACATTGACGCCATCACCTGCAAAGGAAGACACGAAGACCTTCCCATCAAGTCGGAGCTGTGCAGGTTGATTAGCGTACTGTCTTACCTTGGCACCTATTTCATTTCCCTGTCCTATCCCCCAGTGATTGAAATCGAACGATAAGAATAATTTCATCTCATTATTAGCAGCGGATTCATACGCAAATCCAAGTTGCGTATCAGTAAAAGAATCTGTGCCAATGTTCATAGCGAATGCATCTATACCTGCCTCTCTTGCTCGTCTCATATCGCCGTCGTAGTCACTAACGCCTTGGCGATTGCTCGTGATCCCGGTCTCGTATGTTTATGTCAGCATCATCCTATCGTCTAATCACTCCAACTCACCATGAAATGACAGAACACGAGCTTATCCATCACGCCTCCGCCACTAGCTATCGTTGTTTCCTCGCGACTTGTCAACATCGGGATATTGTCAGAGATTGCGTTCAGATACATAGGTTTTCTGGCCATTCGAACAACCCGCAGGCACGTTCTGTTATCGGAAAAGGCAAACTGTAAAATAAGTACCAGTCTACCAAGAAGAAAGAAATTTTTTTCAAAAATAGGAAATCTGCCCCGACTCTATGTCTGTTAGGTGGGAGTCCATCCAAAACGGGCAAACTACTCAATTAGCACTTCGTGTAAGAACCATAATCAGCACGTTCTAGATCGTGAAACAGCCTTTATCTGACGGCTTTTGGCCTCCTACCCACTTATGTCAAAAAATACCTATCAAGTCAGGAGAATACGATCATCTAAGACTCAATAGTTTCAAACACAGGAAGAGTTTAACCAAGGACGTCTTCTACAGATGACTGATAAATTGCAATACCCTCGCTACGATGCATGTTTTGAGATTCTCTGGCCTTCGGACAGAGCAGCAGTACTCGATCGCCTGTGTTCGCGTGATATTTGGCAGTACTTCAGGTAAATTTTACAGTCTCGTTCTGACCATAACATACGTGCCGCCGCAACCATGTATGTCCCTTCGAACCCGCCCAAAATTGAGGTACTTTGGAAGACGACGCCAGCATAGTCGACCAGTAGCTCTCAGTCTTTTAATTTCAGTAAGAATTAAAATTAATCAATCTCTGACTCCGCACTGTTTACCCTCTACCCGTGTTTGCATGGCATGTGATTTTGCCAGTCACCACAGTCCATAGCTTAGGTAGAATCTCTCCCCCACAGCAATCTCACTCCTTATCCCTCTCACACAGCGGTACTACTGCCCCTACAGTAGCCGTATCCCATCATTATCCATGCAACGTATAATCAAAGCCAAATTGCGAGTGTGTAAATCTACTTTAGCTGAGAATTGTACTGATTGTCACCAAGTGAGTGAGTTACTGTACCTCCATATCCAATATCTCGTTGGTGTGAATGATTAAGCTCGGCAAGACTTTGCTTGGTAATGATTTTGCTGCAAATGTCTCAACTTGTTGTCAGCATATGGCACCTCTAGCATATGTTGTCCAGGAACTGCGGGCATGCACGGAGAGGCAGGCGTTTGGGAAGATTCAGCACCACGTCGAGTACATGAATATGAACACTGATATACTGTAATTTCTGCTCTACAACCAGCCTGACAATCTGGAGCTATTCTGTGTAATAATCGATGTTGGAAGCCCGAACGCCGTGATACTTCATCAACCCCAGTCAGTCATCATGTTCCGCATTATAGTTTGGTCATCGAGCTGCAGATGGCCCAGGGATCAACCGGAGTGAAGGCGGGCCCAGCTTCGCGATAAGTCGTAACATGAGGTGCGAGAATTGGGAGGGAGGTCCACCCCCTCACAGCCACGCACTCACGCTGACCGGCCGCACGGGATCATCGAACACGCTCCGATAGACACTTTCGATCTCACTGAGGTAGTCCTCCACGCTAAACTTCTTCAGCCCCTTACGCTGTAGGAGAATCTCTTCCTCATCCGTGACATGAGTAGCGCTAAATTCTTCGGCCACCTTGTCTATTTGCGCTAGCTCTTTACTGAATGGATGGTTGTCCGTAAAAGGGACATCCTGTGAGGCACGGATGGTCGGGTTACTGCGCGGGGCTACTAATGGCGGGGGCGATATCCCGTGCTGCGAGCGCTGGCGCGCTAACTCTTGGTGCGACCGCTTCGTGTGAGATAAGGCCTGCTGAGGAATCAAAGGGGCGTCGTTGGACGAACGAGACTGGCTGGTCACGGTCGCGGAGCGCTTGGGGAAATAGGATCCAGCATTGTTATTCACGGGGAAAGGGTCACCTGGCGACTCATCAGGAGTGGTGATCGAGGAGTAGCTCTGAGGGGATCCCGTGTCGAAATCGTCTCCCGATCGCAGCGAGGAAGATGAGGAAGAGGTATAGGGTAGGATATCGGGCGTATCGTATGCTAACATATCGGTCGTGGAGATCAGCTGCACGGGGCCTGAGATATTGCTGCGCTTAATAGAGCCGGAGTTGAACCGTATATACCCTTCCTTGCGATAGGGCATGGGGCCGGACACCTCCGGTCGCTTGCTCCGTTTAGTGGAGGCGCGAGTCAGAGTCGACACGTCAATACGTCAACTTGAGTCAATTAGTCAGTAAAAAATTTTAATTAGTTCTGAATGGGGGCAAACAACTTGACAGCGACCCTATAACTTGACAGTTGACATCCATTTAGGCTACCTACCTTGTACTGAAGATCTGGTACCGCGGTTCGCGGGGGTATAGTGCTAAGCCCACTTCGACTCGCGGAGTAACACCTACTACCTTCCGCCAGGAACATGACATGACGGACATTCCTTCTACTGTTGAAATATCTCTCCTTCTACATACATCAACGCTTCCCATTCTGCCACAGCCGGCTAATTAGAGCACAGGAATAAAATTCCAAGCACTTATATGAGAAGCAACTTCTCGTTCCACTCGAATTTGCAATTACTTGAATAGCATTAGTAGACTAAGAGGGATACCGATTAAGTCTCTACCAATTCACAAATACCGAGTTACTAGACTATCCAATGTATCCATTAGGTGTAATAGAATATCGGAACGCATACACTTATTCTTCGGATCCACGTCGGATCGGGAAAGAGTCTTGTGAAGACCAACGCAACGACCACAGGGGGAAACTGAACGACAACCGCCCTCCTCGATACATTGGTATGAACGGTTCCTGGTGATAAATATCTTTGAAAATACGCTTACAGTAGTAGTATCGCGAAGAGACGACGGCATAAATAAAAGACTAGCATCCAGAGGGCTAATACTATCTGCGGACTTTCGTAGTCAAGTCTGGGCTCCTCAGACTCTCGACTAACCTGACCGGTATTGAACACCCGTCAATACAGTAGTTGGTCCAGATCCTAGTCCTACGTAACATAAGGAGCCTGATACCTAGTATGTGGAAAGATCCACCGGACTCCTCTCGGTTTAAGTAATACACTGAAACGCTCACCGTCAGGCATTGTCAAGTCTCCCCTATCATTACATTATCTCCAAATCTTTCCTGTGAATTTAAACTAAATACCCAGTTAAAAATAACACTCGCATTTAACTGAGAGGGTGCTAACGCAGGCCAAACCTTTTACCTTTAAGTCTGAGTCAATCATTGTAGAATGTCAGGTCGCGATCATGATACACTGGCTATATGTATGTCGAGCGCCAGGTATGGTATAGTACCACCATCACTTCTTAAAGGCTTTCATTGTACCCTCGAGTCAAATGGACGAGTAAGGTAATCCGTGAACGATGTTGAGTAGAACAAAAATCTATTCTCTTTTCTCGTGATTAGAGGGATGCTTGACGCGAGGTTCAAATCTATCGCAAATTTCTTACTTTCAGGGGTTAATGGACCTTCATGCCGGCACTATCGCGCGCGCCGCGATATAGGTTTAAAAATACACTTTTGGTTTTTCCCGACGGCATAGCAAGAGCTCAGCGCCTCATTCAGATATCCTCCTATTTTCAAATCCTTTGTCTCACAGGAGAGGGGTTCTCGCTTAGCCGACGCTACCTCAGTCCGCGGACGTTAAAATAACCCTCGTGGTAGCCACCCCTTCCGAGGTTGAATCTAAGAATTTGCTAGTCGAACCAAAAAACTCTACTATATTTTCGAAAGAGAACCTACACTCACACAATTTGATAAATTACTCACATATCTGGAATTATATAATCATATGGGTGACGGGAGAAAAGTCAGTGGCAGAGACCGCTTATGTCTTAAAACTGATTAGTATCTATTCCAGTACTTATAAGCTCGGTTCGCAAGTACTGCCATTTTGTCATCACCGTGCACAGTACCATACGGATCAAGTCACGCTTATAACACGATCATTGTCCGGTATAAATGGTGTGCGCTCACCTAATAGCTGCATCTTCGCCTGTGTAGCAGGAACAACCCAGCTTGAAAGAGCGGTAAATTGTCCTACGATGAGAATGCCAGACTGCCGTAAATACCGTGGTATAAGGATTAAGTAAGTTCTATCGGATAGGTTTCTCTGGCCATGTGAACTAATGATTGAACAATGGTTTCCACTGAAAGTGATAATCAGAAAATCCGAGGGGCTCATCGAACGTTGCTTCCGCCGTTACACTCACTCGGTCGTTCACTCCGCGAAGATCCGAGTCATCAGGAGGAAGTAGAAAAAACACAAAACCTCCACCACTATGAAGAGGATGATTTCTGCATATTCGGTCTTGACGGTTTTGGTTATCCAAGAGTCGTGATGCCGAGTTTCGCTTCTCAGTCAAGTTCGTTGACGGAGTCGGAGTCATCGTCGAAAGAGGAAGCGTGAGACTTGTGCAGCGATAAGAATCGATCAAACACGTGGTCCAATGAACCCAGATCTCCTGTTGTCTGGTTCAGACTTTCTTGTCCGGATTTTGACAGACACAGTTCTCGTTATACCCCAGCTATCTGCACCAGGAAGCGGCACTGAGGCTTGTGCAAGAAGTAAATGATTCCGCTTCCTGCCCTAGCGGACTCAAATTTCAAGCAAGCTTATTCTGAATATGTGAAACCTTATTATTTTACCCTCCCTTTCAGCTCTTCGGTTTGGGCATGAATTACAAAAGGTGAAACAGAATCCTGTGTGAAGTGGCGACTCGAGTGCAGTTAGATGGCTTTTACTACGCTCCACGAAATCTCACATCCGTGCGAGGCAAATAAGGCCTCACCATCCCAACCCAGCTCTTGCCTTCCGTGCCTGTGAGCCAGTAAGAACGGAAGATATCCGCGCACCATATGAGAATAAATCACGATTTTGTGCTTCAGTGTACAATTGTCTTTGAAGCAGTGTAGGGACGTAGATAACAGAGTACTTTGTTCACATTGATGGAAAATCAAACAGTCCAGGGAAACCACCGACAGTCCTGAGGGACTGGGGCGCACCTAAGGCAGGTGAGCGAGACGCCAATATTCTATCTTATTGAGATCTTAAGTGGCTCTTCCAACCGTGGATGACCCCTGTATGATAAGATTCAAAGGTGTTTTTTTCTTTTCTTCGTGTACAACTAGCTCGGTGTCAAGTCATGTATATGTTCCTGGATGCTAAGTATACGTGAGTGTTAGAAGAGGTATCACCTTCATCAACGAACATGCCATTGAGGTCAATATGGCGGATAATTTCCGGTGAGAAGTGGGGAGGACAGTAACTAACTTGGCCAGCAGCAACCCTAGTCAACACATTGCTCAAATAAACAGTCGTCTACGTCTGAATCTGGTTGATTGCGATCAATGGCTAGCAATGAAAATCACTTATCTACTGGTTTGAAACAGTGACGAATTTCAAGCCAATCTCAGGGACTTGCGTTTGGGAAGTCACTACCGCCATGTGGGTGTTACGAAACAATCCCTGCCCTATGCTTAAATTGTCAAGAAACTGGTCGACTACTGACAAAATGATCAAGTCTTATTGCTATACAGAACGGCATTGGCTTCTTTTCAGACATCATATGGTTTGCCAATTCTAATCCACAATTCTGCTATCTTGGTGCATAACATACGGCCCGTGGGTTCTCAGTGGTGCACAATCACAACGCCCATCATGCTAGTACACCTAATCAGGACATGAGTATCTGGATGTATGATTGTCACCAGCTAGACTCCAGGGCGGAAAACGCTGGCAGAACATGGGCTATTGTTAAGGCACCTGGAATTTGAGGTGCATTACCTGATAATCGCTCTGTGCCAATTGGTGAGAGGTAGTTGATCGTCATTTCAGGAGACCTTAGCCCTAAAGGAGAAAAACAAGGTGGACAAGGTGAAGGTAAGACAAAAAATTCTTTCCCCAAGATGGAAGCTTTCACGTCCATCTTATGTGTCTTGATTTTTCGGGTAGTCTTGTCCGTTTCGATCGCGACCCCTTCTTCAAAACCGCCAAACTTGTTCGTGCGGCCATTTTCTTTTATTCAATATCAAAAGACATTGCCTAGGTGACCTACGACAAAGGAAACCGTCAATGTGTGTATTCAGTAAAACGGAGGTGATATTCAATAGAGAGCACAGGGTACCAGAAATAAAGGTCAATTGATATTCGCACTTTTCCGCCAGATCTTCAATAACTAGAGAGGACAATTTATGGAGGGGGGGGACTGCCACATTGAAGATAGGGGGATCTGTTAGCCAAGACTATGAGAGACCCAATCAAGCGGCGAGTTTCATAGCGAGCCTAGAGAAAGCACTTGCAGTACGCCGCATACCTTGCGTTATCCCTCAGAACGATCACGTGATAAACTTGATATAATATGCTGTCGAGGCTTTCTGTTAGAGTGAACGTCAAGTCTCCAAATCGAGGTCTCTCATCCTACTGGTGTACATTTGACCGGCCAAACAATCCTCAGTTCAGTACTGTCTATAGCCATAGATAATGAACTGCAATATCTTTGAACGAAAACTATGTGCGCGTGAATTGCACTCGTGACTCGCCTTCAGATCTTTATTTGGGGCCCTAACACGAAAGAAGGATCGCGTCGCGCGCGAAGCTTTCTTCGACACGGGCCAAGGAAGCGCAGCCTCTTTGTTTGTTCGCTGGCAATTGGTATGGGTTTACTACACAATCGCTCTCAGAACATTGTGAAATGCCGTTGAGTCTGAGTCTGGTTGGTATCGGTATTTATGAAAAGTCAATGTAGGACTCTGGCAACATCGCCGGAACCCCTCAGGAAAGAGGATTTTTGACAGGTCTATACATGGAGCTGAGATTTGTTGGAAAGTCAGGAATTTCAACCTCCATCTAAGAGCGAAATTATGAGCTGTGATAGGAATGTAATGGGTTCTGTGGGGTTCCGAGCTCTGACATGGGTCTGATATCAAAACCAAGTCTCAGAAGAAGATCGTATTCTCGCTTCATTTTTTTTCCTGGTTGGCCAAGTAAGTGTACCGAGGATATACCTAAGTTCCAATCAAGACCCTCAAGTATGATGATTGCCCATCTTGCCATTTCTCCTCTTCTTTTCGAGACCCATTTTTGCAGAGCAGGTGTACGTTTCCCGTACCGGCGGATTACTAAGCATGAAGGATAAGCTATTGTACTGTTCGGATTTAACCCATTGTCACTCACCCTTTTGTGATATAGCCCAGCAAGCTATGAGAAAGTCCATTCTTTGCTTCCTGTCAATATTTGTTCCTAATCTGGTCCGTAACACCCGGATACAAAGGTGAGAGAAATATGATATCACGGCATAAGAGCTTTCATCGGTCTCATCACAAAGTTCATGAATCAGTCTGGGAAGATAAACACGAAGCTGATGAGTTCTGTCGCAGCGATGACCTGTAATAGCGGCCCACTCTGTGCAGATATACTGGTCGAGGGGATTGTTTAACAAGGTTATTCGCAACAGTACTTAGCTGATCATGAAGTACTTACCTGAGCAGCCGTGTGTTGGCATCTTAATACAAGCTGTGTGTACATCTCTCGCTTTGTACGAGTGTCAAGGCACATGGTATCAGGTACGCTTGTTTTAGAGGGCCAAATAATTTCGACGAGCAGCCGTGATACTGTCAAGTCTATATGGTTCTGGATGATACATTCTCAAGGGAGCAATACTATCCCACGTGCCAAATAACAGCGGAGGTATCATCAAGACTGGATATTAATAGCTCAGATTTCGGACTAGTTGGACGGGCATGCAGGACAACCATTCGCGCGAGGGCCTCCTAGTGGTTCAATTTATATTTTTATCTCGTCTACCATGTGCACTATTCATTACGCCGTGAGCTCTAGGCGCTCGTTCCCCACGCGTCGTATTTGCTTTTTTTGAAGCAAACCTTGTATTTCATGTTTTAGGCTAACTCACCAGAGAGAAGATGTATGGTAGACTTCGATACATGATAGCCAAGAACATCGTCCACGGAGGTCCATGAAGCTCAGTATGGGGAAGCGGGGTGGGATCACGCATCCCAAATTTCTATGCATGATATGAATAGCATCTGAGATAGGCGATGGAGACCCGACAGAAAACAAGAACGCCGGTTAGGTGGCTGAAGCCTATGGATTCTGTTAAGCTGACCGGGCGCATCGTCGCAAAGTATGCAGTCGCCTTGTATGCCAAAGACGCTAAGAGAAAGCAGAAATTCTCGCAAGTCGCATAGATTCGTTTTCATCATCTTCGCAGTCTTTATTGATCGATAGAAATGATAGAAATGTTTCAAGTGAAGCCTACACCGAATAGCCATCACATGCACAAAAGTTGACAAAGTTCACTTCCTATTGCAAAAAATACAATCTGTCAAAACACGCGTCAAGATATGAGACGCCGGAAATGCAACATGATCTATGTCACAGACCCGCTCTAAAATGGCCGCAAAACAACAACTGGGGTGACACGTTTCGCGGGGCTACAGGCTCCTAATGCAGTAGCCGGGTATGCCCCACAGTTCACTAGATCACCAAGAATGAATCTTGAAAATTCAGCCGGTGGATGACACCTTCAACATTGACCCACCGACATATCAAAGCAGTATCATTCTTTCAAATTCATCAAACACTTATATCGTACTTTAATTACAATTAGAATTTATGTGGAACTTGAACCCGAATTTGACTCATCGTGACTAGTCCGTGCCTTACAGGCCCTGGGGCCCCTAGGGAAAATGTGAAAGTGTCTTTTTTGTATTGCATGTCTTTCCTACACAAATATAGTAATAGCTCTATGTTTTATTTATGATGTTTAATCTGCCCGCTGAAAGACCTCGAAATTGATACAGTGTGTGACGCATAGGCAAAGGCCAACAGGCAAACTGGTGAGTCGGTTGGCCAGTTAGTGGAGAAGGTCTTGGAGAATTGAAGAGGAGCCCACGTGACCAATGTTTGTGTTCACGACAGCCAGGTGATCGTGTTCTATTTGTGATGTGCTGTGACCTTTCACACGTGGGAGCGTAGAGGCCTGAGAATTTTTTGCTTTTCTGTTTACTACCATGCGGAACCTTCCATGCGGGTCTTGCCATGGGGATCTGCCGCCTTGCCGCCGCCCCATCCCACGATGAGTATTTAAAGCTCGACTTCGCCTTCCTCGATGAGATGCTTCCTTTGCTTTTTCCTCCTCGTCTTGATTACTTCGTTGCATAGGACACAGTTGCTTCACCCTCTTCTTTCTATACGTAGGTTCTTGTAGCTGTACTGCCTGGGAGTCACCATAGTGGGGAGTGGCGCATATCGATCACCCTAGATCGGGCGGCTGACTGACCATGAGCATTCAAACGGTGGATCGTCTAATATAGGAAACTTGATAATGGTAGAAACTAGTGGCCATCATTGAGGGTTCATCGAGCAGATATAGAACACCCATTCCTGAAGTCAGGAGTTTTAGGCATGTTGTTGCTAATATGGGACCGGGCAACCTCAGGATGCGAGAAAGAACATGGGAGGACATGGACACGCCCACCACGTGTGCCACGCGTACTGTTACGAGTTGACGGGAGTTAGCGGACTTGGACTGCGGACTTGGATTTCTTCTGCAGAAGAAATCAGTATCGGAATGGAGATACCGTTAACCACGCGACCCCACGCGCACCACCTCAAAACTTGGGATGTACTGTAGCTTCTTCTTCTTTCTCTTTTTCCCCTCCAGGCTTTGAGATCCTTGAATACCACGCAGACGGTTGAATAAAAGTTAATGAGTCCTTCTAAAGCTTTTCGTAACTGGCGTACAAAACATGTATTAGCTCTAGAATTCCCACAGGTGTCCGTGGAGCAAGGTACTATGAAATAAACGATAACTGATTTAATGAGCCATTCGCAGTTTCACGATATGAATTACTTATATTTCGACATACATGGCTTGATCTTTGTGTGACAAGCATCATGACTGCTGGCGGAATCAACCAGATAACTTCACTGTCGGGCAGGCCCCGGGGCCCGTGAAAACACGCAAGCACACTGACCTGTAGAGTTTCCCGTTCGCTTATCTATCGTTTCCATGGTTTGACACTTGCAATACCGGCTACTGGCAGATTTCGTGTTATCCAAAACCAAAAAGCCGGTCCTGCGCACACAACTTCACGCCGCTCACCTATAATTTCTGAAGATCACCCTGCTTTGAGATTTAGCGCTAAAGTGAACTATGATATGAGTCCTACATAGTATGTAGCTATCTTTGGTCTTTTCTTATTGGTCTCGTCTTATTTAGAGGAAATCAAGATTTCTACAAAATGACGTACCAGCTTAGGTACAGGCCTCAATCCCGCGTACTCAATGAGCCCACCCACCGTACTGAGTATAAGTCATCTTTTATCTAAAGTTTGATATTGGTAAGGATATAGCAAACAATACGGTAAACAACTTAATAAAGGTATATTCAAGATGCTAGGCTCGATCAACTTACTAAGCAGTAAGCTTTCCATTTATTCATCACGTCACAGTCAATATTGTTTCGTTAAAAAATAGAAGGTAACTGAAATAAGAACATCTTTTATTTCTACTGTCACTTCGACAAGTCAGTGATCTAAATTCCGTGGGTCCAATCACACCTCATTGACCACCGTCGGCCCTTCAACAAATACAATAATACACTAGCTTATACAATGCAACAACGCTTCCTCAGTGTCATATTCAGAAACGTAAGGGAAACGGCATAGGGAGTTTTGATACTTTATGCAAACTGGAGCTGAACCAGGAGGTAGGTCCCGTGGCTATTGCTCGCCCCGAATCAATTTTCCGCACCTGCAACTCGTGGTTGCTTAGGAGACAAATGGCAGCTTCAGAAATGAGTTTTAGATCAACCCTCTCCACCCCGTCAATGATCAAATCCAGGTTGTTTTTCGTTTCGGTCAATAGCAGTGTTTCCATCCAGTCGATCTTCTGCTCGAGATGGCGGTTCTTCTCCTCAAGTTTATCAATATGGTACTCACGACGCTGTAGTTGCTGTTGTAAGACATCCACAGATTCTACGAGCGGTGTTGGCATATTTTTCTTGAGCTCTTTGTTCTCAATCTGTAGCTTCTTGTTGTCGCTTGTGGCGTGGTTGATGAATTTGCGAAGCCGAAGCATGTTTACCTCGGAGTTTTTTTTACACTTCTCGAGATTGACAACCTTAGCTTCAAGATTGTGGATCTCCATTCGATACTGGGTAAGTCTGTTACCAAGTTCAGAAATTCTTTGTTCCCTTCCAGCGTTGTATTGAGTGTTTTTTTCTCTCAGGTGTTTTTGACAAGCTACCCAATCTGCCTTAGCGCGGTGAAATATTTTCTTCACTTGAGCCGTTTGCGATATGAGGCGTTCAGCTGCTCTTGCTTCCTCACGAAGCGTGTGGCTGGCTTCGGTGAAGGGGTTTACTCTCAAATCATCAATATCAGTATTAGAAGCATGTACCCTGTCATCGTTGGTGTTGTATATTACTTCCAATGCGATATTGTTCCATTCAATCAGGCTTTGTGATAGTTGATTTACTAATCCTCGCTCGGGATACCATTCTCCCACAGACGGCGTATAGCGCTGTCTCGTGCCGGCGATCACAGAAGGAGAGGCTTTATATGCCCATGGAACAGATGTGTTTGTGCTGGGTTTCCGTTTATCCTTTTGAGGGATACAAACTATTATTGCATGCTCTTCCCCAAAGGGAACCTTAATCCGCTTGTGATTAAGAACAGCCATTTTTAGTGTCTAATTAATGTAGAGATTGTATCAGTATGAGATTCAAACAAGATTTGTATGCGATGTTTGGAGGAAAGGGCAAGGAGAACTCTGGATACCTCACCGTAGCTCGCTTTACTCTGTAATCTATTACCTGAAATTAAATGCCAACCCGGTAAATAAACTTATTATCTACCGGCAGGACCGCTGTGGAGATATCGGGAAGACAAGGTTTGTTTAGAGATGGAAATGCTCGCGTATTCGCATAGATTGTATCAGAACATAGGATCAATGAGTGGAGTTTACGGGGTAATCAGGTGATCGATTCTCGTACGAAGGGTGTCTCGAGCTGGAGGACACGATTTACCTGGTAAAGGAAATAAAGAATTAGATATACACGGACTATGGCAAAAAGATTTCATATGCTTCACTGATTATATAGACGTCATTTTAATCACAAAGATCATCATCGGAACTCTAAAGACTCAAGTGCTGTTTTTGCTTGTTTCCGGATTCGTCCGAATGGGCAAAAAGCTTTCCGCGAATGCACTCACTGCACGAAATCCAAATGAGTACATGTCTATTAAATCACATGCATGCCATATTTAGTACTTTGACGCGTTTTCATAGAAAATCGGGGTATTTTATCGTCATTTTGTCGTCGTAGGTACTCATTCGACAGTTCGTTCTCAGATATTTTGATACAGCAACGTAGGCTTACGACGAACAATGGTCAGCGAGGAAAGTCATACTTGAGGCTGTACTCATGACGTGAGAGTTCGATAAGTACGAATCAAATCAGGCCTCCTCCGCTAGTATTCGGCTCCGTCAACTACCCGGTAGCTTTATAAGCGCAAGACAACTAGGAGTATATTATAGAATAATAGACCTAGATTACTTATGATTCGGATAGGTATTGAGAGTACATATGTCTTTTGTAAAATTCTAGCAATTTCTAGGCTAAGAAGATTTAGACCGAGAAAAAGAAATGCGAGGAAGCCCTCGGTCGCTAGGGACCCTCGATGTGTCTGAGCGATAGATGTGGATATCAGGACTCTTTCCCCACTCTCGACGACATTATCAGAAATCGCTCGCTCAGATCTGGGCTTGGAATAAAACGTTCCATAGACTCAAGGGGCCTTCAGGGCTAGCAATTCCGGATGGGTTCAGGCTGAGGTCGTTGTTGTCATGGAGATGGTAGATGGGTGTCCAAATTTAGGTGGGCCATTTCCGGTGGGGATTGTTGAATGCCTGGTTATACAAAGCTTGACCGAGGACTTGGTCAACATTCAGGAGTCTGAGTGAAATAGATCGTATCACAAATGGGCCGAGCACAAATAAATGGCTTGTAAATTGAGGAAATAGGACAGCACAGCCCCTTCGATAACCTTTGGCCGACCCAGATAGTCACCGAGATGAAAATATCTAGCCCTGGCTTCAGGATCTTTCAAAAAGTAGAATTTTATTACAATAGCAACGTCGTGGAAAGGTCAGGACGTCCAATCTGAGCGGACAATCTCCTGACTCATATTAGTCGGATAGCAGAACAACTACGATACCGCACGTGGGCCGAGCGGTGACTAGAACATTCCTCGCCATTGTTCCACTACGTCCCTACCGGGTACGTGTCAATAATAACCGGCCAAGATGAGCTAATCGGCGCTCAGAGTAGAGGCCATCTCGTCTGGTCGATTCAGCCCTGCACGTCCGATTTCATCTCACAGATATACGGTAATTACATCCGCTTTTCACTGTAGATAATACGCCCCCTGCAGCTTTCTTCCCAATTGGAAATGTGAACCTGAGAATCTCGATCCAAGTGTGGAAAACATTCATGCTCAATCAACGGCGGGTAGGGGATACTGCTTAATGAACTTACACCTCACTCTTACAAAGAGAAGTCTTTGATACCTTAACAGCCCGTCCATACGACGAAATAAGGGGGCAATGGATCGGATTATCCCATCCGGCCAACATATATGGTAACATTTCTGGCGTGAATGCGTCCGTCTCAGGAGCTTGTCCTGACGAAGGAAATCTCACGTCAACGGTTGGCTAGGAACACGACTGGTCTTAGCTAGGTCCCTCATTCGGGAGACCTCGGTTTCGAAGAACATCAATCTCTTCTGCGGAGGATGTCGATTATCATTCTTGTGTCGTCAATTTGTTGGATTTTGAAATCACAACGATCGGCGGCTGAGACTGCTTTGGAAAGAGCCCCACTCACATGCATTCCAGCTGCCATAGCTTCTTGGGGAAGAAGGGCGCGTAAGGGTTCCATGTGTTTGGTTGGTTTTTTCGGAAACATAGCCTAGGAAAAAGGACAAAGAAGGACAGTCGGGACACCGAAAATGGCTAATTCCAATCACGCACGAATAACACCACGCCTCTGTCTGACTGAATTTGATACGGAACAAGAATATTGAGTAGAGGCGCTTCGCAGACCCCAGAGGTTGCCTATGTTTACCTCATCTAATGCACCATTTAATTATCTTCCCTGCTAGCCATGTTTTTCGTTCTCACATTCTCTATAACAACCAATCTACTTACGAACCACACTGGTTCAAGTTGACTGGTTTTCAACCGAATGCTTGTGCTGTTCAAGACCGTTGTGATTGCGGCCATTCTCTTCCTTCAAACTGCCTATGGGGGCCCGGTTCACCAGCAACTTGTTGTTTGGGAGACTATTATTTGGGAGACTACAACCATCGTTGTTGTGGAAACTGTCAATGTAACCACTACCGTCCCCGTCAGTGAATCAATATATCGCACAACAACGGCAGTAACTGCCCCCACTCATACTTAGGCCAATATATACCACTCAAAAAATGACGAGACACTTGTTTCTCAATATTCGTGAAAGATCGTCTACTTTTTAAAAGTGAATGGAGATCTAATTGCGGACCCTACGTAGCCTCGTCGGGTTCTGAATCGAGCACCAAACGATGGATGACTAGATCCAATGAATCAAGAACCCAGTAAGAGAATACAATCTCGGCAACTCTTAATTCTTATAATCTTTTCATGACACAGACATGCTCTGTTGCGATCAGTATACCGAGTGGAAAGACCCCCACAATACGGAAACAATACAAGTGTCTAGAGATTCTATACTGGCTGTCTATAATTCATGTGCGTAGCTCTGCTGCTGTGGTATCTAGTTTTTAATATTATGATATACTTTGAAAGGTTACTGTAAGTGAAAAAAATGAATCACGGAGAATACTGTACGAAGCTAGGTTCAGGCCACCACTCCCAGTTTTGCAGCTCTCGAAATTTAGCATTTCATCCCAGTCTTCCCTATTCGTGAGACAATAAAACAAGATACAAGGTTCACGGTTTGATCTACTACCTATAAACAGTAAAGATTGAGATCATTAATCAGTAAGATTGAAGAGTAAGTGAATAAAAGCCTTAGCCGGTCTGCCATTATCTTCACCTGTTTTTCCTGCAATATCTGAATACCGTCATTCAGGTGATTCTGCATGAGCAATCGTACCTATTGGCGAACAACTTCGACCGAAATACCGTACTGATACCGGTACTTGGCCGTTTTTTGAAAGAAATGCATGGCCCACAGACTCGATCTAAGCTACAAGAGTATGGAGGAGACGCCAATTAGAGAGGTTTGGAGTGCAGCCCATGTGGTGGGAGTGGGCCAGTGACAGAATATATTAGACCTCGAATATCATCCAAGTTGTGTCGGAGGCCCACTAATGTGTGTGCATTGTACAGTACTAGGTTCTGGGCGCATCAATCTGGAAATCAAAAGTGGCCCTCACAGTCATAGTACCTAGTATTGGTAAGTACGGATCGACGTTACGTTATTCCATTTTCTACATATCTTCCAACAATCCTCGAGGCAGTTGTACTCACAACAGTGTGAAAAGGATGATTTAATTCTAGTATCAATTAAGTGTATCGCTGGCCAAGAAAACCATATATATGTGACGAGGACGACCAACGTAATTTTCTCTGTGACATTGGAAACGAGTGACAATCTGAATGAGCGGATATTCGAATCGTAAATCTTTACTGGTTGCAGGGCTATCTCAGAAGCGGTCCAGGGAATCGCCGAGCAATCCCCCATTGCCTCCAAACCCAAACAGGTTGGGGGAAGTTCAAAGAGAACGCTTACCGGGAGAGTCTCATTCACGCCCAAAGCGAAGCAGATCGCCCATCGCCAGCAAAACGAACGTATTCGAAGAGCGACAACTGTTCTATACGTTCTTTGGCTTCAATCGCAAGGAGACCCTGACTGGTGGAAAGGTAGTCTCTGCAAAACCTATTCTCGAACGGAATGTGATCATCCCCGATAATTCCACCCGTATATCCTGTTGCATGTGGTTAAAGAAATACATCATCGACAGAATCGAGATGGTCAAGATCGACGGAGATCGATCTCGAGGAATAAATTTTGCAAATCATAGACGATTCTCCCTTCTGGTGTGCTAACCGAGGCTTCGGTTTCTTATGGGATTTCTTGGATAGACCTAGAATTACTGAAGATCCCATAGACCAATTGCGTTGGTTTGAGGCATGCGGCCTATAAGGCGCTTGCTGTGTCATATTGTCTAACCATGTCTACTAGAAACGTGACTTGTCATCTGCAGACGCCGGGCATATGCTTCATATTTGGAGACCTCTACAGGCTCTGCTTATCTATCATCCGGCCGTGCAGTTGATCAAGTCTCACGAGTATGATGTCGCAATTAGCGCAATTTGTCAAATAGTTAATCAAGTCATGGGGACAGGAAATGTCAAGATTCATGTATATTGACTAGCAACTTGATCTATCCCAGATCTATGCTAACCAAGCATCCTGTAACCGTGCTTGGCTAAGCGGGCTATCACACATTTCTTCCAAACTGTGTATGATTATTTGGTTATGAAAACATTCATCTCACCCGTGACCCTCTTATACATAAGTCTGAGTCTGACAGTGAATTCCGTGTAGTTACCCATCTATCTTACTCTCATTCCTAGAATTCCCACTACGCCCTGCTCTTATCCTTGACGCACTATGGTAAGGTTTTCTTGAATTCCCCAGACGAAGTCATGCTGACGCTACGCTCTTTTAAGGCCCCAAAAGCGATCGTTGCTTCACTTGTGGTACTTCGTACTGTTCTCTGTCACCACAGAGGAAGTAACCAATTTTACGTGCGAGCATCAATGTATGTACCGCAGGAAAATCTACGGACACTGGCCGTGCGCACTGCGATGTCACGCAACGCAACGAAGAGTATTTTCGCCACTGTTCCAAATGCGTTTGTCACATGCAATGGTATCACACCAATATCTAATATCGCCACTTTGCGCCGCTCCCGTTATCTGCGGAAGAGAAGGAAAATTCCTGCAAAATCCAATTTCAATGTAATAGGCGAGTTCTGGCTGAGTGAGGAAAACTTGCGAATTCTATCACCACAGAAAGTTCATGATTTTAAGGAGAAGTATCTAAAACAGCCTGGCTGAGGCTGTGAGATCTGTGTATAATATGTGAACGGTGCAGAGCCTTGGTTTGACGACGAGTCTCTGATTCATGAACCGTCTCTTCCTTCGGTGTATTAATACTGGCATAAGGGGTACGTTTCCTTCGGCATCTCTATTATTCATACTGGAAATATGGCAGTCATTGCCGGTAAGTCCTGGCGTTTTGAGATTCACTTATATCGGTATAGTGAGCCCGTTGATCGTGATCTCTAGAATTGATTCACGGGCACTACGATCTACATAAAGAAATCATGGAGATCAGCATTCAGCAACGTCGAGGAAACCCCTGAAGTCAGGTTTCAGGTTGGGAACACGCCCAAATCCTGCCTTCTCTTTAGGCCCCTATTCTCTGCATAGCGGACAAATTAACTATTAGCTACTGGATATAATGCAAGATCAGCGTCAGTCGCCGCAGAAGAGATGGCTGTCGATTGAAGACATTAAAATAGTCGAATTGCCTCTTCTGAGCGTACTTCATCTCTTCGGCCCTACATCGTTCTTTAATAATATTAAATGGTAGGGCGGGCTTTTATCATTTTGCAATACCACCCCTCCGAGGCAACCAAGAACCAAAGTCTAGTTAAGACGCTAACTTGAACCTTGAGAAGAAACAGGACTGGGTCCCTTATGCTGCTACGGGCGCGCCCATGTGTTAATCATGAGCATCGGACGGAAAGAACACTATATTGTAATGAAGTATATGGTCTCTGGGGTCCCTCTTTCGTCTGATCTCTTTCTTCTCTCGTTCCACGGGCTTCGACGCCTTCCGAAAAATACACCTGCGTTTTATATCATTTCGTACCATGTAACAAGACCAAGAGAAAAAAGACAAGGTCAGTGCAAGCAAACTCAAGCGGCAAATGAAAAATTCCAATATCTTCAGAGAAGAAGGGCCCTTTGGTCTGGCCCAGAATTTTTGATTTCCCAGTCGAGCTCAGAAATTAGCTGAAAAAACACGGAGTTTTTTCTGAACTTATTCACGCCGACGAGAAGGATAAACGTACTCTAAAAGAAATGCTATATTGGAGATATTCAATATTCTTGTTTTAATCTCCGTCTAGAAAGAGTCACTCATTTCGCGACTCTATACGTTACCATTACCCGAAATTGACTCTTTTTTCAGTCCCAGCGGGATGTGGTAGGACTGTGACGAACTCGACACCCATTGAATCCGTCGCTGTTTCGGGGGCAGCTGCATTGACGGTGTTGCTCCGCCGAGATTCGTTTGTCCTTACCAAGGCCATTTACTCATCGGCCCCAATGACGTGTATGGTACGCTACTACTGGAAGTCCAAACTCAACACCCGCAGCATATCAAGCGTGGACCCTGATTGTTAGGAAGAGTCGATGCATGCTCCAAATATAAAGCCCGAGCCACAGAGCTTGAAATGTGCCGGAAGAACTTGCCGTATTCGTGGTGATTCGATTGACCTTGGTCTCGGACGCTGTTGGTGGATTATAGCTATTCATTGACTGTGGTGACGATTCAGAAGGCTTGTGACTTTGGGTCTTCGTACACTGCGACGCAGTACCAGTGGTCGCTATGCCGATTTCTGGGGTGTTTGATTTATAGTGTAGGGCGACAGAACTTTGAGAGGATCTTTCCCCCGATAAAGAACGATAAATAGCTGCCTCGCTTAAAGTTGAGATCGACGTTTGATGTGCAGGAATTACTTCCTCCCCGCTCGTGCCCCTAAGAGCCACGGATTCTGTTGTAAGGTGTTCGGAGCCTTGTCTGGAGGGAAAAGTCGGCGTTGTTGGCTCTTGCACAGAAGGCCTTCTACAGTAATATAAGAACTGTTGGAATTCAGGAAGGACGGTAAGTTCCTGACGTGGAAGACTCATGGCTGAAACGCAAGCCTGACATGCTCTGACGAGAGCCAAGAAAGCCGAGTCTGATCGACACAGGTCGGCTCTTTTACCAATCGCCTCGGCCTCCAGCATTGCATCGTTGCATCGGTCATAGCACCGCCCTGGAATTGGAAACGACAAGTCTTTTTTGAAAATTTGTACCTTCGATTGTGGAAGAAAGATATTGTAGTCAAGGCCGAACTCCAAAGGGTTCAAATTAAAATATGCTGTTGAATTGAACAGTCCCCTAGACTGTGGTTCGATTGATGGACAAGGGGCACATTCCCGTGGTGAGCAGTAATAGCCCTCGGCCGGTGGACCAGCCTCGAAGTTACACAGTCCGCTTGGCGTCTTCTTGTCTGGTTGACAGATAAAGCCCGGGGGCAGCCCCAAGTGAAATCAGTCGGTAGTGGAGAATTAACAGTGAATGTTGGGTTTCTAATACGTGTCGGACATATTGAGAGGCTCCAATCTTCCCAAGAGCCAGATAAATATTAGAGCCAAGAGAATTGTACTCAAAGTGGGTTGGTTGACCTACATGATGTAGCCGTAACTGCTGCTTTAGAATATCTGTCGGTTGTCGAAGATGGAACCGGAGTCTCCATTATAGATGCTAATGAATCGAACCGTGTCGAATAATTCATCTCTGTCGGTGCACTGCCAGTGGCACAAGTGCATATCGAGCGAACCGTCACTCTGGAAGTCGCTATGATGGTATCAAACTGCTCAGCATCAATTTGAGCAAGTGACCAACCGAGGGACGTTGAGAGTACCAAAAACAGCAGTTGAATATATAAGGCCATGGTTGAAAGTGGAAAGCTTTGTGTGCAGTTTGTACTGTCCAAAACTCAGGTGGATACTTATATGGGCAGTCAACGTAGGTGCTTTTTAGCAATCTGGAGAAAGATTGTTCTTTCGGAACAATCACATAATTCACGCGTCAATAGTGAGGCACTTTACTCCTTCAGATGCGGCTACATACGGTGGTCAGGTAGTCACCACTCGTTCAAGGAATACAATGTAAGTAATGCTTGTCTAATTCGACAAACAGTCTTGAGCTGCGGGGTGATGAAACATGGATATTCAATTGATCACTTACGATGACGATCTCGACAGCAGTTACACCTCGCGTCTTAGAACTATCTCAGCTCACAAAGAGACAACTTCCGCTTGAGGATGGTATCATTCACTGTCCTACTTCCAATCGTGGTCGAAATGAAGGATGGTTATTGAGTGATCCACTACGACTAGACTGAACAGCGGGTTACTGTGAGATATCGTGAATTTAAACAGTGAAGATTCTTCATACAATCTGCACTCGAGCATCGATTATAATTATAGCGTTATCGGTAGTATTGAGTCTATTTCGTAATCTTGCAGCTTCAATGCAGATCTCGTAGACGCTTGAACAGCCATCATCAATTGACCTGATCAATACCATCGTGGGGAATGGGTAGCAAATCTTGCTATCCGATAAATTTTTCAGATCATTGATTACCCAAAACCCTCGTGTAATCACCATCCGCTGCAGATATCTCGATCGTCATTGTCATCTTCATCCTTGGGTAAATACCATAATATCGCAGCGAACCCTGTTGTTTCCCCAGGAGCTGCGTCTCATTTACGATGATTACGAACATTTAGACTTTAATGTGAAGTAGCCCACCGGACCGACGCTGTAGTCTTCAAATCCCATTGAATCATATGTTATCTGGACTAGTCCCATGTAGTTGCTATCAGGCTTTGGGTCATGAACCTATGAGGCTCCTCGCGCCAGGCAAAAGGCTGGCTCACTTGTTTTCTAAAGTATGCCTCGCAGACTCAGCTGTGGGCCCGAGCATACATTTCAGGAGGTGTGCTAACAATCAATAGCGGGTAGCCGGTGGTGTCGTCAGTAGGCGAACCTGGTAGCTCATGGACTTGGTGATGATGCGTTTTCAATGGGGTGGCAACTGGAGTGCTGTCAATCTCCACAGCGCCTGTCTTACCGCGTAATACACACCGCAATTTATAATGCGTTTGTCGCAGACAGCACTAGGGACGATCAGCCGCACGGCAAGAGGGACCATCTGCGGGTGAGGAGAGCGGCACCGATGTGGCCATGCCTTCTGCATACGGATACCACGTCGGTATCGGTTTCGTGTGCTTGGTGTTCAATATTCCCACTAAATCCGGGTCGGCCTTAAGTATCGGTGCACTTGCTGTTGCGATTCCCGTGTTTCTATGTTGTGGTGAGTACAAAAAGCCCTTATCTGTATCCATTGCTTGAGTACTCACGATCCTCCAATCTGGCGGACAAACGGATCAGGGACGAGATAATCCTCGTCAACGTACCGTTAATATGACGAGTTGAAGGCCAGAGTATTCAAGTCAAAGATCCGTACGAACCCATCCTGAAGGCAGAGCGACGAATCTTTGTGGAGACCACTAACTATGAGCATGCGATCGGGTAATATCCGAAAGCACTGATAGCCACTCCGGCCATATTGTGATCGGCCCCTGTGAACCTTCGTCTACACGAAGGATGGTAAGCAAAGAATGTAAACATCATCGTAAGGGGCGAATAACGCATCCTGTCCGTCGTAGCCGCCGTAGATGTAAATATACGTTGTGGGAGCTTCCATCTGAGGCCGAAGCAAGGCTTTAGATAGAACATCCCCAGCGGTCCCTTTAATAAAACTTCTATCCAGCTCCATGTCAGTACGGCACTATCTTGCGGATGAAAAGAAGACAAATATACCATTTTTTCTGTGCGATATCGTATATGAAAATTTGTCGCATGAACTCCGGGTCGCGCTCGTTCTGGGTCGTATTAGCAAAATCATGTTACCGCTAGGAATATATAAGCGTCAATTTAAGAGGCCGCTTCGGATATTTCTTTCGCCTTAGAGATTGATAGGCCTGTAGGGAAATTTTTTGTGGATTAAGGACTCCTCCGATCACGGCCATAATTCCGCGCTCGGAAACCGGTATCCATATCACCTGGGAATCAGCTCGGTTGACGACGGACGATGGTAACGAAAAATTCTTCCAGACTTTTTGGTCAGTGGATATTCCCATGTTAACCATGATCAAAGTTATAGCTGCTGTATCTGTCGAGCTATTGTCCGAAGAAATCTGACTCAAGTCTATTTGACTGCAGGATCCTACGAAGGAAAATCTGAATGGTGAAAACACTCGATGTTGACTAGAAGGAGAGGAGGAGGAAGGAAGCTAAGCTAGACTACTGAGGTTGGTGGTCCCAGGAGGTAAGGGCGTAGCCCAGGCAGTATGGCAGGCCTCACCATCAAACAAAGTCTTTGCCTCGCATCCCACCGAAGTAACACGCAAGGCTTTTGATTGGCACGGATTCACTAATGGTGCTTAGTAGAGTGGAATTGAAGAAGTACCCCGTGTTCAGCTCTGACGGTTGAGTCGCGGATATATATCTAAGAAGGTTGGCGGAGTGAAAGCTCTTGGTGTCCGTTTCCCTGGTCACGCCATTATCCTGCAGAGCTGCAGAGTTATTTTGCGCTGTAATTACAGTAATAAGGATAGAATAACCGTATAGGAGAATTTCTTCGTCACTACTAAAAATGGCACCGCTTCTAGAGCTTTGATATTGGATTTGCGAGCTCGACTTTGCCGAAAATAGTACAGTCACATTCTTTGTTTGGGTATCGAATAGCTTGCTCAGAGGGAGGCTTAGAAATGGGCCGCTCTTGTGTTCTAGGTGGCTTCATTAGAAATATCTGACAGAGCCATTTAGAAACGCCTACCACCATTTTCAGGAGGGTCGAGCGCACCGTCCGAGTATCCGCTGGGACGAATTAGCACTGATCAGGAAAAGAATGAGGTACCTGTCTTTGCCACCGTAGCGAGCCACTGTTGAACATAATACTCTACCAAAACTGAGTCGCTTGGAACACTTCGCCTTCCTCATACATGATCATCAAGAAACGGATTTTGTATCACATCGCGATACTGATTCCAGTTACACATCATTGTATTCACTTGTGTCTTCCAACTTTGCGCATGAATTCCATTGATAAAAGAGAGTATGCGCGCAAGTGGCGTATAAACCTGGAATTTCGTGCGCATTCTGGGCTAAGCATAAGTAAACGAGGGTTAATCAGTCCAAAAAGCCCTGAGCGGGAAACATGCATCTCTAAATGAAGTCACGCTTGACTAAGCCTTAGTCAGAATCCTGGTCATCACGATGCTAGATTGGCAGTACTGAGCGTCATCTCACTTAATAGAACCTATGTTTATTCAGCGAATTTTTCGCGATAGGTTCTCTACCAACAATGCTAATACAGACTAGTCGGATTCTTTGTGTGCCATTGACACCGCCGTACGTCATTCGAACAACGACTGCCCAATCCATTCTTTTCTAAGTATCCCTTGCACCTAAGACCAACCTGTTGTTCGGTGAGGATTGTGGGTAAGGAAGCTGAGGTATTGGAGCAACTCACGATCATGGACGTGCGTTGGAAAATGGGGTTAAACCTCAACCTATAAGTATGATGCACTAAATTGAGTAGCTTTTTTGGACCCATTTTTGACTTCCTATAAAAAAGTCACATTGTCTTCTAATACTCAAGCACTGATTGCGACTTCACTATTTTGATGATTACTTTGATATTCCGTAGCTGAAAACTAAGCACTAGGCGTCCTGGGAACATGAAAACGTAAATGGTACTTATCCAGGAGGCATCACATTATGGTTCACTATGGGAATCGGGAAAGTTGATGGTTTGCAGTATAATAGTCGCGAATGGCATTTCGTCTTCTTCTTTGCTTCCTAATCGTCTTCTGAATCATCGATTATATTGCAAAATCACTCTTGCACGCAATCAGAAGAGGCTGAGATGAGGCAAGTAAAAAGGAAGTGGAAATACTACGGTCGGGCCCGCTTTTCGTGGCTACCGTTTATTCGGATTTGGAAGTTCCATCATACATACATAACGTGGCCAGATTAGCGCAATTTGTGACTTGTCAGGCGGGGAAAGTAGATCAGCATTTTAGGTAGCGATACACGATACTAAAGTCGTATCCTGATTTCCTGTGACCAGTCAATCCACTTTGCTGGCAAGGTTGTTTTCTAAGCTACCTTCATTGTGAGCAGGTACGATGCGACATTTGCGGTAGGAACCAAGTCCAATTAATTTAACCGAAAGTCCCCCGTGGACTGAGAAAGACGAGCGGCACGTGACTATATGAAAGTTGAAAAATTTGGACGTGTCTTTCAAATAGTGGCTCGCGAATGACTATTGATCCCAATAATCGGCAGTCGACCAGCGGCCTAGCGATAAAATTCAGCTTGCTCCAGAGTCTCATGCCACCCTGAATCCCAAAGGTGTCCGACAACACCTGCCGGACCTGTGGCAATTTGAGACAGCTGTAAGCCTGTTGCACTATTAAGGATCTAGATTTGACGGCTTCCTTGTTAGCATCAAATTTAAGCGTAAGATCTGTCATAGTTGTCCAAGCTTTCACTGCAGCCTCCTGCCCAAACAATCGTTGAGAATTCCCGTCAGGACAATTTCGGTCGATCTCAAGGGTTTTCCGGAAATCTTCAACCCAATGATCGATCCGAAGGGACATATAGTCTATCACCTTCAGCTCGAAATCTGTTGGGGAGTTCGCAGTGGTGTTCATCTCTATTTCAGCCGTTCCGGCCATCAAAATCCAAATATTCACCGCCGAGAAATGGGATATGCTACATACCTCCAGTATTACCTTCCAGATATTCCTCTAACATCTTGCAGTATCCCATAATCTCACTATCAAAGCAATCTCCACCAGAAAGAAAACCATCATTTCTTGCGATGTCAACCTCAACTCCGGCTTCTCCTTCCCGTATCGCCGTTGCAGTAACCCCGTCCCATCCCTTACACGGCGACAGCAATTGTGCAATACAGTCCAGGAATTTCTGGCGAATAGAATCTCGAGGCCCTGACAACATCATATTCTTCTCTGTCTCGTAGTCTGTCTCATGATCACTCGAGTCATCAGTCTGACTGCCGCTTTCCACGGTGTTCTCAGCTTTCAGTAGCTCTTCGTGGCTTTGGTTTTTTGTGAGATAATAGAGGATATGAGCTGCCCAAAAGACGCGTGCATGGCATTCTTCCGGCAGAGAAAGCGACGTTCTGTGCGGTCCAGCCATCGTGAGAGGCAAGTGACTGTTTCTGGGAAGAAAGGAAGAAATTAGCGTTCGGTGCTCGAAGTCAATACTTAATGGGCATTGACGGCCCGCTCAGCGCGGGGTAGTACAGTAAGAGTAAGACAAGCGGTTGTTTATGAATCAGCTCTGGTTTGCAGCGTAGAAGGACAAAGAGGTTCCTTGTGAGGCATCAATGTATTACCCTGCTAGTATTTGACGAAGTTGTGCGAGAAATCAAAGGGAAATACTCTACTATCTTAGTAAATAGGTATTTTCCATGTTAGCCAAGGTTGGGTTATGGAAATGTCGGGTATGACCCAATGAACAAAGTGGAAGCATCTGAGGGGTAATCTTTCTCCAATTCTGCCTAATGCCGGAACCTGTAATTACGGTAATTCTGGTGATCTACAGTGGCACCGCAAAAATTTCCAACCACCTCCCCTTGACCGCCGATTAACACCGCCTTTGCTACAAGTTGTTCTTCACAAACCACAGAATTTGGAAGGGCGAAATCTAATATTTCTATTCGGTCGTTTTACAAAACATATACAATGAGTTGCTGGAATTATACTGCCAGAAGCTGGAGAAAATGGTAGGAAACTCGAAATATTTTTGGCAGGCAGAATATTACATCAGCAATAGGTGGTCGGAGACTTTTGCGGTGCCACTGTACCAGAGATACATTGAAGAAAAAGAAGGCGGGACTGCTCCTGACCGAATACGGTCTAGTACGATTGGAGTGGGGCGCTGGGAAAGAAAACGTGTGTGTCCGGGGCGTAAACTGTTTTCGAAATCCACTGTACCGTATCATTTGGCCAAAGATGACTCAAAGCCGAATTATTCCGGTTTATACCCAATATTCCCGCCCTTTTATAATCTCTTGTTATATACACAACTCGTGTCTTCAGAATAGTCGCATAGGCCACCTCATTGCGATCGTGCCATATTTCTCAGTATCAACAAGTAAAAAAGATATTGAATACTTCAAAATCAGATTATGAAATGGTTGATGCGTGATTTTCAGATATAGTGTGAATTATTTCTTCGAAGACAGAGCAGAGCTACAAGAATAATTTTCTTTTTGTGCATTGATGATCAATTGTCTCGAAATATCTCGATTTCAACACTGCTTGCCTTGCTTCCGTGTCACTCGTTGTTACTGCGCAACACTGAAAGAATGGTGCCCCTCAAAACTTAAAATACAGGGTCGTCTTCCATTGTCCATTCGTAGGCGTTCTCCTTGAGTGTATTAGGCATGAAAATCCACGTAAGAAGTATGAAACTCGATAGAAGTGCTAGACAGGCACGAGCAGTAGACAGGTACCGTGGCGCAAAGCTTTTTCGTGCAGCTCGACGTATATTGTTCCTGTTCATTCCTTTTTGGTTTAACACCGATGGGCTCGATCTTTTATTTACCTCGAAGGCGTGAATAAATTGATCCCTTGTACCCTGAACATTGTTTGCGTAATCGCCCCATTTCTTATAAAGTTCACTTTCAGTTTTCACAAATTCTTCTAGGTCTTTCGCGAAATTATTCATCGTTTCTCTCATATTAGCCAGGGTCGCTTGTTTGTTCTTCTTGTAGTTTGCAATAGCCTGTAACATATCCTTGTCTATTCCACTGGTATCTGTGAGACAGCTCGTCGAAGAATGTGTTCCATTTGGTCGAGCCATGTTTGTTTGGTTGAGCTTCGTCCAAGCTCTTCACCAGCGTGTGGACAGCAGAAAATGCAGTAAGAATCTTGGAATCAAATATATAGGTCAGAACCTCTCTTATATAACACAATACCTTATTCTGAAACCTAAATTGAGCATATAGGTCTACGTGACTAACGATATGAGTGTATGTCAAATTTAGATTGAGTAATCTGTGAAAGTATATTACATGATGGAAACGTACCTCCTTTCGAGTTGACTATTGGACAAGCGAAAAGGCCCGGTATCTAAATGGTGTCTCTGTATCAACTTGACCGTGTATTTTTCCTTATGCTCTGCGTCGATGGGCTTGGATTAGCAAGCTTAGCCTTCGCCGAATCAATTATGGAACCTGTGCAATGTTAACGGTTTTGGCGCTGCTTATCAAGGTGAGAGAAAATAGCTCTTCCATAGACCTATTTCTGTAGCTTGACGGTACTCATACTTTTCCTCGGTCATGTACTCTCACAGTTATTTCTAAAATTCCAAGGGTGTTCCCGTAATCACTGCGCAGATGGTTAGGTTATTCCATCTGTCTTGAATTTTAATTACTATCTTCATGAGCCACAGGCGCTCTGAATGGGTACTGGTTTTGGCACTTCATTAAGGACTGACAATGATACAGCTTTGTAAGATGTTAAGAGCTGAAACTGTCTCTAGAAAGCTCATGTCGTGGATCATACAGTCGATTTCGAAAGAAGATTACCCCCCGAACACATACGCTTTCTTTCCCAGCGCCCCACTAATATTTCGCTAAGCTAATTTCGGCTAGATGGAGCCCTTTCCTGGGGCATGACGCCGCTGTGTGAGAATCTGGAACCGGGGCCATCCGGACGAGGCGCTAAAGTGGGTCCCGGGGAGAGGGAACGCGTGTGCCTGGGGGGTAATCTGTTTTCGAAATCGACCGTATAGAAAACTTCTCACCTTCTGTGAGAGATAGACTTGACCATCATTGTCTTGTAGTATCACCTCCGAAACGACCTTCGACAGAACAGGGGACTTTGTATAGAGCTGATGTAATTCGTTGTTGTTCACCCTGAGTATTATCTGCGTCAAGATCAGACTCTGTTCTCTAGAATCGCAGTTTCTACGTCTTCCGTGAAGGATTGGACAATTTTTGCCATGTTTTGAATGGCCTTTTATCTTTGTTTCTTGTAATACATAAATCTTTGAATGCTTCCTTGCTAGGTTGTGAAATTACTAGAAAAAAGGTGTTTCATCCGGGCGCTATCTTTACTCGAGCTTCGCGCAAGCCCTTCACCGGTATATTGGCAGCAGAGAGTTTGGTAGTGGATTCTCGGGATACCTTCCCGGAAGCTTACCAACTTGACCGTGCTTTATTTCTCGCTCACTACGTAGGGGCTTAGACGAGAGAGTATAATCTTCGTCACGTGAAAGTCACACTTTAACGTAGTGAGTTTTTCCATGCGCGAATACAATGTCAAACCGCCACTCTCTATCAAATTTGTAAGAATAGCTTTCGTGGACCATTTTCTGTAAGTATACCAGTACCCACAGTTTCTTCTGGTCTTATGCCCGAAAATCACTTCTGTGATTTACAAAATAGGAATTGCACTTCGAAGCTGGGACCTACCATTTGTCTACAAATAGGACTACTATTTCGAGGAGCTACATGCGCTCTAAATGGGGCCAGGTTTTGGTATTCCCATGAACCCTGATAGTGCTGCACTCTGCAGCGCCTATATAATTGAGGACATGACCAACATACCACCTTTCGCAAGTAGTGTTTTCCGACACTCATCTTTCTTCACCCCAAGTTGTCTGGACGAGCTAGAATTATCTCTCCTTGACCCAAAGAACCAACAGTGACCATGATAGATGAGATGATAAGCGTCTCTGGAGCGACCATAGCAACGGAAGAGATGTCTCTCGCGGTTATAGAAGATCAAGGGGATCACCTATTTAAATTAGTTAGTCCCGCACGTCTCCCCTGGCTTTCCATCTAATAACGGAATAGAATCTTCTTGTCGAGAATCTCCAGCAGCTAGTCTACGACTTACACGAGGAGATTAAAGACCTTCGAAAAGACCTTCGGCAAGAAAGGGGAGAGCGCCATCATCAACAAACAGGCCGTTCTTTTGAGTGCAAAGTCTGCTCGAAGCAACCGGACTCCTGGGTGGCGATGATCCAATGTGGTCATTTGGTCTGTAAATCATGCGCACAGAAAGATGGAATGAGAAGCACTTGCGATATCTGTCGAGCGGATGTCACGGGATTTTTCATGTGCTTTCCCTTTGAAAGTGTGGTAGCATACGCATGAGTGCGAAAATTGCAGTTCTAGTTCGTGTTCAAAGAATTTCTGTCCGTTAGGTTCTCGCCTCCGGCGGCTGATTGACTCCCTTGTTCAATTTTATCTTGAAGATATTTAGATCTGTGAATTTGTCGCAGACCAAAAAGTTACGACTGCCCACGGCTGTCACGAACATACTCCACCTGCACTTAACCTGAACGAGTATGCTCCTTTCGTTATGCGCCTAATAGACATAGAAATTACGCGGTATTGAACAGAGCATAGTCTACATATATAAACACCACATGGTCTGGATTCTAAGATGAACTGTATGGCAAGTCATTGCAGATTCAGTGGGTACGTCTATCATAGTAGTGGACATCCAATGGTAACAAGTTCTGGAGGATTACTGAATGTTCCTATTCGACCAATTCCTCGTGGTTCTGCTTTATTGTCTCCGTATAAGGTACTAATAGACTATTATTTTCTGCCTCTCAATCCAGTGCGCGCCACCTGCTGGGTGCTTTTTCCGCTCGCGGGTTCATTCAGCTCCCAAACATGTATTCACGCATGCGGAATCATCATCGTCTTTCTATACTCACAATTCGCACAGATAGAGCTTGAAATACGGTGTACGGATGAAATATTTCAGTCATACGTACACTCTAAAATTCGAGATGTCCAGTTGTCGAAATCGTGATAGTCTTTGATTTAACATTTGTGAATCCTATCATCAACCAGTCTTTACCATGATATTTCCATACAGTATTTCTCCAAATCAGTCTGACCTTAAACTCACCAGACTTGATTCACGGGAAATATATCTCTAAGCAGACGAGTAATGATTAGCTGTTGTTCTTAGCATTCTGACCCAGACCGCTTTCTGTGGAAGGTTCTTTATTCTAGAATACAACTCTCATATTATAAGTCGTGTATTTTTCACGCAACAAACGGTCACGTAGTCTAGTAAGAGCTTGATAAAGTAGCCTGACCACCCTCAATCATTGAAAGGATAAGAGGGGCGGGTCCCTGATTAGCTAATATTCCACTCTCTTCTGGGATGCTGCTTTTCCTCTCCCCTGATATTGGTACAGAGCAAATCTATCACCGCGTTGAAAATCGCTGGACATACACTTAGAGCGTCGCGCATAAACATAAGTAAAAAATGCTAATCTTATTATCAAGGAGCAAATACACTCAGCTATTGCTCATCTCATGTTGTTTGTGCTGTACCTAGACCAATTCAGGATAATTGCGGTCGTTGTTGGATGCATGCGCGATGGTAAGATAAATCCAAAGTCGGACCATGAATTTTATTTCTTGTATTTCCAGTCAAATGGCATTGAGACTTCATAGTTCTAAGTTAGAGAGATTTGAATTGATCCAGCTCCAGTCCCTCAAGAAAACCCTCTAGGGCCCCGAATATGGATGCGAAGAAGGATCCAGGGCAGCTGTGGTTATCTATATATCTTGAGGGTGAATCGTACCATTCGGGTGTTCGGAATTTCGTCATTCTCTGTAAGAGAGACCTGTAATTGACGTTCGGGAAAGGGCACTCGCGATAGGGCAGAAGTAAATCCTTTGACTGGATAGTCAAAGCACCGTACATAATTGAGCGACATTCGAAGCGGCAGCCGAGCGCGCCAAGTAAATACTGTTTGCGCGTATCACCGATAAGGTCTATCAACTTCTTGATAGCCTTCTCTCTGCGTCTATTGATCAAAACTATAATACCATTAGTCTTTCAGCTAATAGAATGATGTATATGCGCTCACCTATGACATCCTCCGGAATCGGCAGTCCCAAATTATCAATACAACCATCGCTCTGCGAGATAGCGATTGATGTGGATAAGTTGAATTGGGTAGGGAGTCGGAAAAACCAAGAGACCCACAACCATAAAATCAAATCCCTCGAAGCCACCGACTGAGTCTCCTCTTCCATTTTCTCGATTCACAGCTCCGCCAGAAAGTCCAGAGCTTCCCGGCATTCGCAATAGTCTTCAATAGCAGCAGTCTTCGCAAGCATCTCCATGGTCAGCTTTCGGGGCATGTGGGAGTATTGGCCGTGAATGGCTTGAAATACTATCATGAGCGCTTCAACATCCCAGCCTTCCGCGGTGATCTCAACTGAACCCTTCTGGAAGTATGCAACGCTGCTTTCCAGCACCCAGTAAGCAGCCTCTTGAAGAACGGAGAGGCAAACATCAAATGCTTCGCAGAGACCTGAATACGCGAGCAATTTTGACCCAAATGGCCTTCGACACCAGACGCTTTGTTGTGAACATGACAGGAGGACTTGGGTTGCGGACTTGGATTTCTTCTGCAGAAGAAATCAGTATCGGAGGACAGGGACACGCCCACCACGTCTGCCACGCGCTCAACGCGCAGCACCTCAAAACTTGGGATGTACTGTAGCTTCTTCTTCTTTCCCTTTTTCCTCCCCAGCTCTTGAGATCCTTGAATACCACGCAGACAGTTTGAATGAGAGTTTATGAGTCCTTCTGAAGCTTTTCCTAAACTGGCGTACAACACGCTTCAGCAACGGTAGCTTCGACAAAGGGCTCTTCAACAAAGGGGTCTTCAACAGCGGAACATTCAGCAAAAGGCCTTTGTTTTTTTGCCTTCCTCTTCTTTTTCCTATTATTATTCTCGGTCGAATCTACCCCGCGTGCACCATGTGGAGATGTGGGAACTCGGTACACGGGATCCTAATGTATATACTATGGGAGCTTGTGGAGTCCTACCCAGACTCCAAGATTCAGCCTTTGGAAACCAGACCCTATAGACTAGGTTGGACTCTTTGCCTAGCCAACAGGTTATCTGACCTGCGATACAGACCCCGTAACATTTACTTTCAATCGGGACTCCCAATTTACAACGTTGCCCGGTTTTACGGGGTTTTTTCGGTTTGTAGCATTCACTGTTATTAAACTCCCATGTTCCCCGACAGGAGCACATTATACAGTATATGCATGCACTCTTTTATGATAACGACGAGCTTATTGTGTGAGAACTGTGACATGAGAAAAGAAGGTGAACGGTGAAGCACTACTGTATAAGGGTACAGTTGAACTTCACGAACTGATACATCATTACAGTACCATTGAAATACGTTCTCGTTGTTGTACGCCAGTTCAGAAAAGCTTTAGAAGGACTCATAAACTGTTCATTCAAACTTGACTGCGTGGTTTCGAGAATCTCAAGAGCTGGAGGGGAGAAAGCGAAAGGTGAAGAGGCTACAGTATATTCTTAGTTTTTGAGATGGTGCGCGTGGTGCGCGTGGCACACATGGTAGGCGTGTCCATGTCCTCCAATGTCCTTCCTCTCATCCTGAGATTGTCCGGTCCTGCCATGTTCGCAACACTCGTAACTGGACATTTTCTTTACGAAACCAGTTCTGCCAGGCTCTCAGAGCGGTAACCCTAAATAGCATTAGCGCATTTCGGAAGTTATCTTCCGGCATCACCTCTCTTGAGTTCAGGTCAACCTGATTTCGAAGATATCCAGAACTGATGTCGTGAAAAGGACTGGCAGAGGATGGTTATGGTTTTCTGCACCAACCAGCAAAAATCTGAGTATACCTCCATCTTGGAAAGGCAATTAGACTTTATACAGCTTAGTTCACGGGGGGAATGACGTATGCCCCCTCGTCTAGCACATGTCTCGAAAACGGCAACCTGTCAAGAATCACCAATTAATTCGCCGCGAAGTGGCAGTATACTCGTATGCTCGTTGCCTTTTGCGGAAATGAGCAACCGAACTCAAATGGTAGTGAACATATTTATCGCTGTTTTCTCCTTTTTCTTGTACCTAGCTCGCTCTACTGAATGGAAGGTATCACCATTACCTCTACATTTGTGCTTTAAAAGATGGCTCGCTTAGGCCATAATGGGTGACTTTGTATAATAGCCTAAATCTTTATATCACGAAACAAGATAGGGAGAAAGAAGGACTATCGAGGCGAAATTGATTAGCTAAAGAAGCAGTCTACTGCTGATTGCTTCCGTGAAACGAAGAGATCATTTGATGTTGGCCAGGCGTATCTGAGGCTTGCGATCTGCAGCCAAAGCTGATGGGAACCCAGTTATTGGTCTCAAGGCCCTGTCTCTTTATGTCATGGCTCGCTGGAATCGACAACTGCATTTATTTCTAACAAGCCTGTATTCGATTTGAACACCATGAATAAAACCTTTGAAGTTCTCTCAGGATATTGTAAAATCCGTAACCGCTAGTGTGACGATGTTGGCTTTCTATCATAGAGCTTTCAATAGCTTTCAATTCCATTTTCGAATTGCCTAGTAATGATTATAGAGTGCCAGAATAAATCGAATATCAGAATATTGTACGAACAAAACGTACAGTGCTATATCGCTCCAAAACCGCGACAAGCGAAGGTGAAATACTTTAACTTGCCACTTAGTATCACGTTCCCTCCGCCCTATAAGCAGACCCGCAAAGGGCAAAGGCTACCCGCCGAGGTAGTCAGGCTCCTGGGCGAGCAATTTTACCAACCGCACTATATATTACTACTGCGTTGCAGTTGGGTAAGTCTATGTGGTAATACGCAGTTAGTGTGTCATAGCGGACTCGTAACGTAAATTATAAATATTCCTTGAAAGGCGGTTTGGTTTGAACTCTTACATATGCTTTAAATCTACCTCGTGAAGTATGATGTCTGGCCTGTTCGAGGTCGATCTGAATTCGAATAGTACTCGCGATGGATCAATCCCCGCACTACGTCTTTGAAAAGGCTTAGTAATAATCCCTGATGTGACCTTACCGGCCAGACGACAGACGCAATTGCAGGTAGTGTGTGAACATGACATGGTAGCTTTTCTATGGTGCGTAACTCATGTAGAATGAGACTGCGGTGGCTATGGAAGAAACAAACCTCCAGGCTCTATGCGCGTGTAGAAGCATGTAGAAGTAGACAATATGAAAGAATTCTCCGCGGTGTCTTCATTCGATCACGATCTTGCGTCAATGATTTCAATTTCAAGCATGCAAAGAAAATTTACCTGGTATTCAGGTCTTCTAAGGAGTCGTCTATTTCTGTTGGTGGGACTGTGCATGCGGCGCCTTCCGAATCAGAGCACCGTTCCAATTCGGCGAAGAAAGCAATCACGTGCATTTTTTGGACAAAAATCTCGGTACGCTATCTATTCTGCATGTCTCGCTCTATTACTATCACGAGAAATGCATATTCACAGCGCTTTTTTTGGTACTGCGAAGAATTTTTGAGATGAGGGTGTCCAAGTTTGAAGCAAGTGTCGTCAGTTCTGTAAGTCATATCATCAATATATATTGCCAGCAATACCCTTCACTTTCACGAACCTTTACCGGGTTCAAAATCACCATTCCAGAATGAAAGTAAACGGTTTATATGTAATGATGATTCTTCTCGCACGGTCGGTTCGGGGGTCTCCAGCCGTTCCGCCTCCGCAAGGATCATTATCCATACACAACCATTGTGGATTTGTATTTTATTATGTGCTGACTGCAGATGAGAATACCCCCGTGAACTCGGTGAACCCCGACCAAGTTGTGGCTGTGAATTTTGAAAACAAGACAGACGGGGGTGGTGTTTCTTTCAAGATTGCCAAGACTGAAACTGATCTACAGAGTTGTACTGATCCAAAACAAGGTTGTATTAATCAATTACAGGCGGAGTTCACTCTCAGTGGTTGCGAAATTCGGAACAATGCCAGGTGCAGACTTTGGTATGATTTGTCTAGAGTCAACGATCCAAATGGACAATTCGTTGGCATCGAGTACTCCCTGGCTCCCAGAGTTTCGACCTGCCACGAGCTCGTGTGTCTAGCCGGAGACAATCGGTGCAAAAACGAATATATCTTACCTAACGACGATTACGCTACGACATGCTGTGATTTTGGCGTTGGTGCCAGGGTCGAAATAGACCTTCACCTTTGTTCAGTTCCTAAATCATCTACAGCCCCCTAGGTTTCATTGCAATGTTCAGCGCTAACTATCTTTGATCACAGTTTTCGAGAACGTACCTTATCAATACGTAGTCACGGCGAGTATTCCCACTATTACAAAGACAATCAAGGTAACTAGTTAATGGCAAGGTATGTATTTGTTCGTAAGCTAAAAAATGGAGGCGGAAGAAAGTGAAATGAAGGAACCCAGCCTCCGTGCTCGAGAAATCAATCTGTGGGTCTCATGTCTGCACTGAGAAAATACCCTCCAGCAACGCTAGTACGTACGGAATACCATGTCTTCCCAAAGCAGTGCAATTTCGGATCTTTGCGTCCATGGGTTTTCTTTTATGTTCCGGTCGGCTAAAGAGTTAGCCTAAATCACTGATAACCCACTCGTTACTAGTAACCTTGACATGTTCTCGGCCCCTTCAAAATCTACTAACCTCCACTGCTGTACTGTTAATCGCTCGGCCTTCTATATGTAAGCTATTACTGTGCGCTGAATATCCAAGAAGAAGAGTGAGTGACGTATTAATCAAACGATATATTCTAGCTAGTGGCTATGGATGGGGTTGCTAGAAGCTCAGCTGGGACTGCACCTCGAATGGTGTGCTGCACGGAAGCACATTGCGACCTTTTGCAGATGCTGTACCTGGGATACTGGACAGGGTCATCTCGTGTCGAAGATGATATGACCGCGAGCGAAGTTTTTCGCAATTGACACAATATCAACCACACTGGGAATATTCTTGTTCGACGTATGGCGGAGGCTTCGATATCTGGTCGGGGTGGCAGATTTCTGCATCCATAGTCTGAGCGGATTTTGTCATCTTCGCCAAGCTAGCGAAATCGTAAACTAAGCTGGACTGCGACTCGGCGAATGACCATCATGGTATCAGTGCTCGAAACTATTTGTTTGTGGTGAGGCCTGCCATACTGCCTGGCACACACATGGGCTACGCCCTCACCACCTGGGACCACCAACCTCAGTAGTCTAGCTTAGCTTCCTTCTTCCTCCTCTCCTAGTCAACGTCGAGTGTTTTCACCTTCAAGGATTTTCCTTCGTAAGATCCTCAGTCAAATACTATTCACGTACTTATCTGTTAATCGGATCCAAAAACCTCTTATATAGCGCATGTTGTGGCCGCGGGCTACAGGTGATATACACCCTGGATACGACAGCATATGCTGATTTTCTCAGGTATTTGTACTTCATATGGACTTTTTGATAGTTGATCTTGTATAGGGCTACGTTTAGATCATAGTCCAAAAAATACCCAGTCACTTTACGTCTCTCGGCGTAATTGTAAACAAATTGTGGCATACAGTTCGTTAACATTATTTCTCACCGGTCGGGCGCTGTATATCATATCAGGGCTTGGAATCCTACCTGCGCTTCATTTTGAGGGCAGTCGGATGTTCCGGTCCTCGCGCCATATGCAGGGTCAGATCCTCGCACCCTAGAAAAGCACTATGGAAGCGATCATAAAAAGGAAGGATTGTCATCCCAGAGTTGATATTCACCTAACATACGAACGGATAACATTACAAGTGACTTTGTATAACACAGACTCTTCACGAGAAGCGTCCATGAATCCAAGAAGCATCCTTCTTTCGTTATCTGAGTAACGTAGTCACTGAGTGCAATTGAAAGCTCTGCAGGCTCGCAGGTCGTGAAGTAGTTTTAATCATGGCCTAAGTTTCTGCTATTCTTGGTTCTTCGGTAACCAAGAATTCACATATCCGAGCATCCAATGATATTCGCGAGTATGAGGTTGTATCAGCTAATATCGGGTCGCGTCTAGTCTTGAATATGAATCGTAGGTCATAGGTCAGAACCTAAGAAGTGGACTTTAACCGGACCGATTTCATTCCTTGGATGTAGAACCCTTTAATTATATTACAGCCAGTGAAGCATTCAGTGACTACACGGCTAACGTATATAACGTAAATCCCGGCCGTCCCGGCCACCCTCTCCCATTAGAAAAATTCAAAATCGATTGTCTCAATCAACGCCTAATAATTTAACTAAATATAGCGATCTTTACATGAATTGATCCTGTGGCCAATCCCCCTGCACCCACTACACCTAGGCGGAGCTCTAGTAGCCGGTTGATCTGCCTGATTAGGCGTTTCGCCCTGCGTATACGATACTGCCTCACTAACTTCAACTGGCTGATTTGGCTGCTGAGTTAGTTGTAGGCCCTCTTGAACGGTTGAACCTTGGTCGCAGGGTATCTGCCTAGTTTACCGTCTGCGCTTCTTGATCACATTCTCATTTGCTGCGCGTAGATCGGCGTTTTCTCGCGCTAATAGCGTAGTATGGTGTAACGCGAAGCAGTGGCCCTTGATGATCTGATCTAGCATGGTTTTCGATAGGCTTGGAGGGCTATTCGACCGCTGTTTAGTAGATCTTTAAGCATCCACGCTTGCTTTCGTAGTTGAATCACCGTTCTTGGTGTTTTTGGTGTAAATTGGCTAGATCTGCTACTTGGTCGGCTGGTTGGTAGTGTAGGCGTTCGTAGAGAGATATTAAGCTTCGAAAGTACTCTTTTTGCATCAATTAGCACTAGCCTACTAGCTGCGAAGCTATTTTGAATAATGCTTAATTGGTAGGCTTCTTGCTGCGCGCGTTGCTAGTCGTGTAGGAAATCAAACTTGTCGACATGATTATAGCCCCTACGCGCTAGATCACTTATAAAGCGACCGTACGAGCGTTTTGAAACTGCAAAAAAGCAAACATCTAGTGGCTGTAATAGATGCGATGAATGCGCAGGCATACAGAGTGGTATAATATTGTTTTCGGCACAGATTCGATCGAATTGAGGCGTAAGATGGCTACCGTGGCCATCAAGGATTAGTAGCCGAAATCAACCTCGAACGCGCGAATTTGTTGACGGGATGAATAGCTTTTGTAGCCAACGTAGGCCAATCTCATCGGTAGTCCAGCCATTATTCGAGACCTCAGATCGCCAATCTTGCGGTAGATTATCAAAACAACCAGCGATTGCAACTTTGCCTTTAAAGATTACACACGGCGGTATCGAATAGCTATTAGCGCAATTTGCTTCGATTATAGTAACTCATTCGCGGTTTCCGGGTTGTAGTATCGATCGCCGACCGTAGTATTCAGCTCGCGGAACCACCTTCTGTGTAGATATAAGACCTATTGCGAATCCTGTCTCATCAAAGTTGTAGATATCCTCCGGTTGAATACCGTTCTCATCGATCACGCGTTGTACGGTCGCGAACCACGCTCGTAGCGATTTTGGGTCTTCGTTTAGTGCGCGCTGGTAATCGTAACGCCTAGAAAAACATGTTCAAAGCTCATCGCGCCGTTGGATAAAGGTTGATGGCCAATTCTTGTCAATGGTAGGTGGTGGCTGGCTACCGCAGGCAGCCAGTAGGATATTAGCCATTTCTCGTACAGTAGCTGGCCTAGGGGCTGCTCCACGCGTATCCATGGAGATAACCCATTCAACTAGCGAATCCTCTTCTAGTTGGGTCAGTTTATGACTAGATGGGCGTTGATCAACGCGTGCTACTCTGCCACTCGCGCGAGCAGCGAGAGTTCTGTAGGGTATATCGTAGAGCTTTGCAGCTGCGCGAATCGATTTGATGCGGCCATTTTTGATATTGTCAAGGGCTAAGAGAATCTTGCCCTCTTGACTGGCCAATTTCTGTCGAAATGCAGTGCGAATTGGTGGCATGGTATGCGGTTGAAGAAGGTAGATAGTGTACTGGGGGATTCGGTTGCATGTACTTAGAGTACTTTTCCTGCAGAGGTGCGGGTGCCTGATGGCCTTACAGTCAGGAGGTGTTATTTAGTCCTTACGATGCGGGATTCGGGATGGAGAGATATCAACCACCTCTCGGTCTGATCAACAGTTTGTGTCTGGACGGTCTTTACAGTCAGATTCTTTACACTTGGAATGTCACACTTTTTTTTGATTCCTGCCTATGGTTCCTGATATCGGACTACGCGATCATCTTGGAGGATTCCGAGACTTGCTTGCTTGTGGTTTTGGTTTGGTTCCTCTATGACTCGACCTGTCTGGTGAGATCAGACTGCCTTGAGCATTCCCCTCTTCAATAGGTAGTTGGACGCGATTTTCAGTTGGGTGTGCCGCTTGACCGGGTGTGCCGCTTGGCCGGGAATTACGTTACCAAGATATAACTGTTCAACCCTCTTCACGTCTGCCGTTGACTACAAACATACTGATTTCGTGAGATACAGATCCCAACAAGATCCTGACAAATTTCAAGAGATGAAGAATGGTAAGAAAAGGAATTGATTTATGTGGGTCACAGCGATATTTACCTGAATTTGGGCGAGAAAAATTGCGAGATTCAAAGGAAGGCCATTAACTCGACTGGGTGCGAAAGTCAGTCGCATTCAATTGCCGCCTTTGGTCTTTCCGAAAAGATATCTCCTCATTAGTTTAAAAGAGACATGGATCTCTCTCTTCCTCTCACAGGTAGCTTATTATGTGCCAGAGTACAGGGTACGCCCACTATTCTGGTAAAGAACAAAACGATGGGCGTTGCATCGTACGTTTGTAGCGTGTCTTTGGAGTATTGGCAAGGGCCCGCTCTCCCCAAAGGAAGAGGGATGTCAATGTTGAACTGATCTCGCGTCAAGTAAAACTCCGTGGAAAGTCGGAGAAGTTGCTGTGAGCTGATGATACATGGATAAATTTGCAATAACCGGCGATGTTCGTGATTTTCCAAGATCCCGCCAGTTTCCATATGTACGACACACCACTCTTGATTCCAGGCAAGACCAGTAGCAGTCAGATCCCAGTGTTGGTCACCAGGAATTTGGAGCCCGTGGTATCCTATATTAGGGTAAATTACTGCTGATGCTTCATCAAGATTTGGTGAGACGTGAACTGGTAACTCCACTGATTTTGACAGCCTCCGCAAGAGCTTGCCATCTATGAAAAATTGTTAGAAATTGTAATTTTTCCCAAATGTTGTGGTAGAAAATGACAAAAGCACTGGCCACGCCTTCAATACCACCGACCTGTGCTATAGCCTTATCTTGGCTCGTTCGAGATATTTGTTAACAAGCGTGCAGAATTGCAATAAAAAGGTAGTGGCTTAGGTTTTTGTGCAAGACGCGCTGACCCAGAAACCATGAGCTTCATAAAGTCAGCGCCGATCACCTGCTATGGCGACTATTTGACTGAATATCCTCCCACTATCTATTCGGAAATTGCTCATTGAAAAGATCATCATAGCGTAACGTACTTTACTATTGCTTATGTGCGAATCGTTAGGAATGTGGATATGATTTGCTTGTTATTAGCTGCTTTGGCAATTTCCTGGGAAACGCATGACTATCAAAAAAACAGGCACAGTGTGGAATTGAGGGCGAAGTCTTGAGACCTAAGATGCGAAATCACTGTTGTAGTATGATGAAGCCCAGGGCAGAAACGGATCTCCAAATCATAACCAAGAAGCTCGAAACCAACCTTGAAGTATAGATAGATAGTGTATCTGCTAGTTTGGCAGAGGTTTTCAGGTCTCTGTGAGGGGGTTCATTGAAAAGCTGAATCTTGAAATTTGGAAGTGCCCGCGACTTCAACGATTTTTCATTTACATGGCCCCCAGAACACATTCGTTGTGCTTTCAAGTTTGTGACCCTGTGTGAACTCAGAGCCGCGTCACATGTCTGCTCTTCTTTCCGAAATATCATGACATTTGCTTATCAATCAGATGGGAGCATTATTTTCATATAATCCGAAGTTTGATGTTGGCACAGTCATATTATTACTCCACGAATTTCTCCTATATTACTGTTCTACCATCTAAAGACCCCGCTAGGTTTTGAAAATATTTGATGAGCAGGCCTATCTTTTGACCTGAGGATTGGGCTAACACAGCTAGATCGTGCACCATTTAACACGTGATGACCCGCTCAACGTAATTATTTGATAATTTGAAAGCTACGCTTCTGCGTTGATCTTGCCAAAGGAAATAACTGGCTCGGTACAAAAGCCGACTGACACGGGCCACCGTGTCAAAATTACGCTATTCAGCGGAACTATTTGTAACCAATGAACATCTTACTAGCAGTTTATCTTGAGATCTCTACTTGATATGGGTTATCGGTATCAAGCAGAACAAACACAAGTCTAATGAGAAAGCTTCATTCATTGGAAGGGTTTTTGCTGCGTAGATGTGGTGATCAATGGCATGGGAGAACAGCTGAGTTCAGCAAAGCGTCCACAGTGATATATCTTGTACAGATGGTAGTAGTACCGTACGACAAGAGAGTGACAGTGGATTTAATATGGAACACAGAGCTCGTAGTTGTCATCTCATTCGTTGTCGAAGCTGAGCCTGCTTGAATTGAGGTTGCATAAGTATTCACAGGAAAAGGGCCATCGATTGATTGAGTTTAATTGAACAATCGGTACTGGATGTGATTCCCTCGTGCTGACTAGGCTCGTTGAAACAGACTCAGTCAAAAGAGAGCTGCTTTTGGAAGAGCCTTGGCTATCGCTAGTTTTCAATGCAGAAGAGGTTGTGGTAATCGAAATGATGGAGCTTGACTGCGTCTCGGATGTTTCGTTATAGCTGACCAAAGCGGTAGAATAATGCTGATACAGCGAGGACTGTAAGACGAGACTTGTTGATACGGCTGTCGGAGCGAGGGTGCTGGGGCTCTGAAAAGATATGGAAGGCGAAATCGAGGTAAGACCGTAATTGCTGCTGGTCAGGTTTTCAGAACTTTCTGCAGGTTGTATAGAAGTGGAGACCCGTGTTGTCTCGGAAGAACAGTCAATTGCACCGGCTGTACAACTCATCAAAGCAGCAGAGCTGGTTGCGTGTGTGGGTACACGAGAGCTCGTACTCTCTTTGAGGGTTGCGGTGGCAGTTGTTTGAGAAAGAAGACTCCATATCGTTCATGTCGAGCCTTGAGGCTCTGACCGAATTGTCGAGACCGTGGCGATGGGGCTTGTATACAGTGTAGTTACCGTCGATGTCACTGAGGGAAAACTCGATGTCCTATCGGCAGGGCAATCGGTCACCGTCGGTGCACAGCTGATGATTGTCACCATTTGTGTTGTATAGACTGTCAATATGGGATACCGGGCGAGCAAATGTGACACCGACTGGATCACGAAGGCATGAGTACTTGTGAACATCGACAGCACGCATACGGCCAGAAGGACGATATACATAGTGGTTGAACTTCTGCTTGCTCTTCAACGGAACTTGAACCAGATGGTTGATCAATTATGGATGTCAAGAATCCACGGAGTATTGGTGATGGTGCTATTCTAGCTCATGCGAATGGTGTCTTATCCGGTGTTGAAAGCAGCAAGAACTACACGAGACAGATCGGCAATAATATATAATTTTCGTAAAGATAAGAGGTCCGCTGCTGCTAAACCTCCCCACAAGTACCGACCACAAAACATTGATTCTGCATCTATCTGGCCCTTGAGTATCCGGTTCTTTATTATCTTAAGTCGGTAACAGGCCGGCACTCAAAGTGGGATTCTCTAAATTCCATCATTATTTCGCGATCTTTCTCTGTGCGTTTCTCGATGGCCTCCTTTGCTGAGTACCTTTTTCACTTGATGAGACATGACTTGTGGTTTTTCATTACTCCACCCGGCAATTGTTCAGATGCGCGCGGTAAGACTATGTGTAGTACGACCGTGAGAATTGCTGTATTGTGAGGAAGCCCCTTCCTCTACCTTTGAAAAGCTGTTGAGCGATTGCTGTAGGAGATCACGAAATGACTTGCTTATTCTATTGAATGATTTCGTTGGCTTTGCTCAGTAAAAAATTAGCGATGATGATACCATGGTTGGATCTGACCATGTCTATTGTCCTCAGCTTCTATCTTCCCCATTGTAGAATCTCTTACTCCGACCTGTTTTCATACTGTAAATAGCCTCAATTCCTGTACCCGAACAGTAGAGGTCACGACGCTTTCGTTTTGAATCAACAATTTTCTATACCTATACATCACCTTCTGAGATGGCAAACTCACAGCCCGGTAGCGACGTACGCCATTATGAGCAAGGTAGATGCGAGGTGAACATCACGCGAAGCTGGAGAACCAGCAAAAAAAATAATAGTCTCGTTTGGCGCTATACTGAGTTTCTCGGTGATGTGAGCGAAACCCATGTCAAGCGGTACAAGTCACTTTGCTGAAAATCAACCCAGTACTCTCGCCACCTCAATTTACGTTGCCAGTATACCGGGGATCATGGTCGAGTTTCACGTTCGAGAAACCTTGGCCATTCTACCAGTCACGTTGTACGGCTTAGAATTCGTGTTCGGGCCAATATGCACTTCTGCCTTATCAGAGCAATTTGGCAGACAATATATCTACAAGGTCTCGCTTTTCTTACTTACTATTTTCAGTATCATGGGATGTTTTGCAAAGAACTACTGCACAATTATAGTGTCCCGTGCGCTCGCTGGCGTCGCCGGTTCGCCGTCTGTCAGCGTATTCGCTGGCGTTCTGAATGATATGTGGAACATTCCTAGCGATCGGCTGGGCGTCCTCGCCTTCGTTATGTACGGGCTGGGAGGCGCAATCGCACCATCTCTCGGTCCTATTGTTGGCGAGTCTATCGTGGCAACCTACGGTTGGCGATCATCGTTCTGGCTCACATCTGTGCTCGCTGGGTCATGCTTTCCTGGCATGGTGTTCACGCCAGAGACATTTCAGATCGAGATAGTGCGGCAGGAGCAAAATGCGCCACGACGAGGACTGGTGGAAGCACTCGTGCCTGCGCTTAGGCGCCCCTTGGAGCTGCTCTGGTTCGAGCCCGTCATCTGGCCGACTGCGCTTGTTGTGACAACAAGCCAAATCGTACTCTTTATTCTGTATGTCAGCCTACCAGTGGTCTTGACACAGACCTATCAGTTCTCCCCCTATCACGTCGGACTATCATTTTTGCCGTTCATGGTCGGCACGCTGCTCGCAGTACCTGCGCTGGCTGTGCAAGATAGATGGAAGCGGTCTCTACGTCAACCAGCCCCGGAGGACAGTCTTGTTGGAGTCAAAGTCGCTGGAATCTTACTTCCCATCAGCCTGATCTGGTATGTGACCTTATTGGCAATTATGTTCTCACGGCCTGAAGTATAACTAATTAGCGGCTAGGCTTGGCTGGACTATGCGACCAACGGTCCACTGGATCTGGCCTCTTCTTTCACTTGTGGCGCATGGATGGTCATTTGCGATGGAACAGGTATGAATAAGCCGTTTGACATCTAGTGCGAGATCTTTTGATATTAACTTCGTCCACAAAGCTTTCCTACCCGGTCTACAAGAACGAAATCTATGGCATCGAGTATGGAGCGTCATCTCTGGCGGTGGACATCGCAATACGATACTTGCTTTCCTCAGTCTTCCCATTGTTCACAGCGCCAATGATCGACTGGATGGGATTTTCTTGGCTGATGACCACGTGCGCGGTGACTATAGTTGTCTTTATACCTCTACCGTGGGTGCTACAGAAAAAGGGAGAATCGTGGCGTGCACGAAGCAGGTTCGTGGGCCATGATTCCGGGCATTGTGAAAAAAAAGCCACCCACGAGTCATATCAACTTCACGCAGAGTCTTGTCTGTATACGGCGCTGCCAAAACATGCGAGTGCTGGGACCGTCACTGTCACCATCACAGCGACTGGTACCCCCTAAGATACTGCTTGCACGATGTTTAGCGGCAACCAAACAGTCTCACCCAGGCATGAACGTATTCTCTACGGGGTCTTATATCGTGAGATTTGAATTGGAGATCATGAGGTGGTCGACTCGCGCCGGCTCAATGAAATTCAAATTGAATGAAATCTGCTTATCGGCGAAACTCAGGATGTCCACCTTGTAATCTTCTTAGATGTCAAAGGCGCTTGTAGAAGGGTCGCTTGGGTCACAGGGTGGCTGGAGGTCAATGATTTCCTACAAGGAATTACCCGCAACTAGTTAAATTTGATAGTTTTAAGCGAGAATAATTTGAAAGCGCACCGTATTATTGATAACATTAAAGTCATCTTTAGAAAGAAAACCTGGTGTTAGGCCGCCTGAGCGGGCTCTGATGGACAACGTTCAATTTGACGCCCAGCCGTGGCTCGGAAATTAATAAAAAATACTACTTAGATACCTTTTTCATTCCCTCTGACGTTGAAGAGCCTCCAATAAAATAAATAGTTACTGGTAGATTAGCTTTATCCACCAGATAATGATACCATAAGCCCCCTTCCACTGGTAACGCGGTCTCCCTTCAAGTGTACGCGGCCGAATCTTGTCTAGATTGCACGAAAACGCTGACGCATTCCTCGCTATTTATCATACAACGATTGTCAATACGTGCATTTAATATTACATTTTTTACGAGTGGTGTATCTGCAAAGAGGAAGCGGGTTATCGGTCTTGCTTGCGTCACCGCTACAAAGACTATCCTGGAACCAAGATCGAAGTTGGTCACGCAAACTGCTTTTCTAACCGCCACGCTACGCACAGCTACCAGACCGAGGGACAATTCCGGAAAGCAAAGAAAAAGTCCCGGAAGCTTCTGGCAGAGGAACGTCCCGGGGATAGAGAACGGTATCGAAGTTTATAGCGAAGGGTTGTACACATACAGGTAATGATATTTGATGATTGCGACCGAAGCTACGAAGTGGTGAGGACATTATCATTAGTTTCCTTTTGGTCAGCGAAAGTCTTCATTGCCAATACGAGACTGGTGGTGAGAACTGACTTGAGATTTACACTCCGTGCGTGGGTATGTGTTTCCTGCGTGTGTAGTGCCTCCTTACTAGTCAAGAATCCTGCATCTTCCAGTGTTTAAATTGTGTATTCTAAGTCAGTATATTGTAGTGGCGCACGCGATATGGTTATTTGTGCGCAGTATGCGAGAAAGTCATGCCCTGTACCCTACCTATCCTTCTGGGCGTAGAGGCATGGTTAAAGATGACCAAACATCTATCAAGGATATCATAAATTGAAAATTGCCCTGATTTATATGCCTCAAAACGTGACCGCTGTTCTAAGGTAGTAAGGCAGGTCTTAGCGAAATTGGCAACTTACTGGCAGAAACTCGCCAACGCCGAAAATTCTCTCAGCGAGCCTCGTTCAACCACTCCACGACCGCTAGATTCACAAGCCAATCAACTTTCTGTATTCGGCAGCGATGGAAAGAGCACTTCGACCACCACGCGCTATCTTTCGCTTCCGCGCTCTGTATCTCAGAAGAGCGTACAAAATTCCTAGTACGACCAAGCCAGCGGCGATGCTACTACACACGACAATTGTCGAATTTGCCGTGCTCGGTTGTTCTGTCTGGTGGTCCTCGCAGGGCGATAAATTGTCTTGTGCCGATTCCGCTGTGACGCGCAGATCTGTTATACCACAGGTAATACCTCTGAATAGTCAACTATAGCCGTCGCTTATAAGAGGATCCTAAGTGTAGAGTTACCTGGTGGATTCTGGCAAGAACGATGCATGAGCGCTGCTCTTTTCCGAGCTTGTGATCAGGACTTGCTTGGTAGTGGACATTCACGACAAGATGTGAAGTTCACTCTTAAGTAAAGCAATAGTATCAAGGGAAGGTTCTCTACAGTGAGTTAAATTTGTCAGACTTTCTATCGAAACAGGTGTTAGAGTCACTAGAGAGTAGTAAATACAGGTTGCCACCGCTCGTGATTATGATTTCGAACTGCGTTGTGTAGCTTATATGGGCTTGGAATAACAAATACTGTATCTCGCGCCTGTATCCGTCGAAATCAAAGTGGTTAATTGAGAAGATAATGTATTTTCTTAGCAAGAGACAGTAGTGAGACGACGGTCAAATTCATCTTGCCACGGAGAATCTTCTGTGTTGATCTTCTTTAGGTGCTGGAGAATTTCTTTACTAAAAATAGCAGAAAAATCAAACCTTTGCTCGCAACCGCAGCTGAAAAATGTTGACAGTACTCTGCTTTCTAACTATACTCTTTTCCCGACTGGTGTACTGGGTGGTTTTTCCTCCTGTCAGACTGATGCCGTCGTCATGATTTGTTTTGCATTCAATAGGGAGTTGTCGCCATCTTCGCGCAGAAAGCTTGGTCCTCCTGCATACAGAACTTGGAGATGACAGAGAGAAAGGTTCAATAGTATGCTTATCGAGGCTAGACTCCAGAGTTAGGGGGGTTAATGGTTTTTCTTCGTGTGAAACTCCATCCATAGGCCATCACTATGACTTTTCATCGATCAAGAAATCCAAATTAAGGTTGTTGACTAAAAACTTATAGGGGTTCGATATGAGGAATAGAAAGTACTGTCTGTGTCCACAAACGGCTCTAGCGGTCCCGAGATTAACAGAGATACCTTATATCTTTGCGGACTAAATGGAGTTACTCTTGGAATCCTGTCACACCTCATCCATTAAGCCTCGCCAGAATTAGGCCATTGCCTTTTTAATCTTTAAACAGAGATCTAAAAACAGAGATCAAAAAACAGAGATTTATAAACACAGGTCTATAAACACAGGTCTATAAGCACAGGTCTATAAACAGAGATATGATCGTCCAGAACCTACGGGGTTCCCTGGTACACTATATGTACAAGTAAGAAGGTGAGAGTATGTAGTTACGTATGGCTGAACATCCAAGGCATAAACTTGATCTATATCGAAATTTATGAAATGTGTTCACAAATTAAACTGCGAGTGAAGCTGTCGCTACTGTATCCAAATTATTCCAACTCTGTCAACAAACAATAGTGATGTGTGCAAAAAGTGTGTGCAAAGATATAATCACACGTTTTCTAATGTTAATACTCATTACCTGGCATGAAAGAGCGGACGTGGGGCGTAATTCAACCAGCCAGAGGATTCAGAGGAGACTGACAATTAGGTCGCGAGCTAAGGACCTAAGGTCGTACCCGCGAGCCCTAAGCCCGCGCTCGCGAGCTTTGGCAAGGTCTAATTTATATCATATTTGAGGAAATTCAGTAAATAGCCTTCGTAATTCCTCTCGCTTTCCCATACTATGCTTCATTGTCATTCCTGGACGATTTTTTCGACTACACTTTATCGAATTCTATGGTATATGTCAAAGCAGTAGCCGGGTTCACCAAACAAACAAGCGAAAAGACCAAATATTACCAGAACTTCTGTTCTGGTAAGCCCGAATGCGGTATAAGTATCGCGCGTGTTGTTTATAACGTCACGTTACGGCTATGGCTACGGCTATCTATAACTACTAGTACCGTAGTCCGTAGTCCGTAACAGCATATTATTGTGTCTAGTCAGAGACACAACAACAATAGTTTCGGCTAAGTTCCTTGGGATGTACGCTTAAGGGGGTGGGTTGGCCCATATATTAGTATTCTTTTTTTTCCTAGGGGGAAAGGCGTTCTGGAATAGCGTTGTAGAAAACACAAAATACGTGACGTATAGACTCGCGCCTTACCTAGCTTTTATGGTATTATGGTATTGACCCCTAGCCAATGATTGGCTAGACGTGACAGATCTGGCTGCGATGCTGGCAAGCCTGATATAAACCTGGTTGGGATGCTTGTGTGAATTAAGCTGCGATACTGGCGCGGTGTTCACTGTGTATAGAATTAAGAATGTTGTTGTGGCCTCTGATGAGGCACATTTTCAGTCCTAAGACCACTTTGATCCTAGGATAGCTAGTTCTTTCTCCGACAAGTTAAGCCAGAAAATGAAATATAAAGATTCTTCTATCAAACACGACGCGTATGGAGTAAGTGCTGATAAGCCGCGGGGTGGAAAATACAATAGATAGTGTACTTGGTACACGAAATAGTGATATTACTTGATCACTAGTGATGGGATACGGCTACAATAGGGGCAGCAGTATCGATGTGCGAGAGGGATGAGGAGTAAGATTGCTGTGGGGGAGAGATTCTACTTAAGCTGTGGACTGTGGTGAGTGGCAGAATCACATGCCTTGCAAACAACTAGAAAGCTATCGCGCGTACGATTGCCCTACATATCCCTCTAGCTGAAAACTTGAGCTAAACATATCCAGCCTTGGTAATACCTCCGCTGATGGCTGAGACGTGGGGTGTTATACCTATAGCTCCCTTGGCAACGTATGATCCACGCCCGTACGATAGTATCACGGGTGCTCGTCAAATTCACCCAGCTCTCCGACACGAGCTACCGAATACCATGTACCTGGACACTCACATGAAGCGAGAAATGTACAGGCAGCTTGTTTTAAGATGCCAACATATGGCTGCTCAGGTAAGAACTTCATGGTCAGCTCATGCCGTTGCGGATACTATTGGTTTAACAGTCTCGACCGGGATATTTGCACAGAGTGGGCCGCTATTACAGGTCATCGATGTGACAGAAGTGATCAACTTCGAGTCTATCTTCCTAGACTGATTCAACAGCTTTGTGATGAGACCGATGAAAGCTCTTACGCGGTTATATTATATTTCTCTCATCTGTGTATACGGGTGTTACAGACCAGAATAGGTACAAGCATCAACAGAAAGGAAACATTGAGCTTTTTGGTAGCTTGCTGGGCTATATCACAGAAGGATGAGTCGCAATGGATTGAATTCGGCTCCTAGCTTATCCTTCGTTATTATTAATTAGTCGGTACGGGAGACGCACACCTGCTATACAAATATGGATCTCACAACGAAAGCGAGAAATGGCAAGCTGGGGAATTATTATACTCGAGCATCTCCACTAGAACCTAGGTATCACTTCGGTGTATTCTCTCCTTGGCCAACCAGGAACAAGAATGAAGCGAGAACACGATCCTCTTCAAAGGCTTGGCTTTGATATCGAGCCTATGTCAGAGCTTAGAAGCCCACAAAACGCCTAACATTCCCTTATAATTTCATGAGCTCGCTTTCTGGCAGAAGTTGAAGTTTCTCACTTTCCGGATGATGCCAAGAATACTCGAACTCAAGAGCGATTTGCAGTAATTTAGGACTATTGTGTGGTGGGCCTCTAGAAATTGCCAGAGAATAAATCAGGAGCGGTTCTTCTCAATTCATTGTCGAAGAAAGCTTCATGCGCCATGCTGTCCTTCCTCCGTGCTATGTTCCTAAACAAAAGCATGAGGGCGAGTGTAATTCAGCCGCACGTAGTTATCGTTCGAAGTTATTGCAATTCATCATCTATCAGCGGAGACGGTCCTGAAAAAGGAAGTCCTTGATTGATTTGAAGAGGCAGATAAAGACTAGAAAGATGAGAGACTTCAACTAGACTTCACGTTCGCTCTAAGGAAGAGACTTGACAGCAAGCAAAATTGTATGTCTCATGATCAATCTCGCAACATATGCGGCGTGCTTTTAGGGCTATTTCTAGGCTCGCTACCGTACTCTCTCCTTGTTGGTGTTGAACTCCTACCTTGAATGTTTTTCCGTCGTCCTCCAAGGCTTCTCATCTTAAGTTATTAAATACTATGTGAAAGATCGCAAATTTTATCTGACACATACTTCTGCCGTAGCATCCTGTGTTCTTCAGATGATATTTCTTCCCCTTCGTTGGTCATACTGGGTAGATGGACATGGAATCTTCCGCCTTAGGAAGCATCTCTTGTCTCACTCTAACCTTACCTTTCTTGTTCTTTCCCTTATTCTTTCACTGAGTTTTGGGGTCTCTTGAAATAATGACCAGCTTCATCCCACCAATCCGCACAGAGCAAATACTAGGTAATTCATGTCTTGTTTCAGGTGCCTTAGCAGTAGCCCATGACCCGGTTAGTGTTTTCCGCCTCGAGGTTAAGCTAGTGATAATGATATATCCAGATATCCATATATCGGCATATGTACGAGAATGACGAATGTTAATCTTTGTACGACTAGTAGGGCTAAGACGGAATGAGACCCAGGTATTTCTCTGAAAATAGTCCAACTGTTTTAATATCTGGTGGGTACAGTGAAAGCTTTCTCTTCCTCCAAGTCTAGATACGAATATATCTGATCTGAATCAGGAATCTAAGATATCGGTTATCAGAAACACCCGTGTTGTACATTATCTCTATATCAAAGCTATGAAAGAAATACAAATTTCTTTACTAGCTACTTGATGTATTGCAAAAGCGTCAGCCGCTCATATGCCTGTCATACAGTTTATATGCATCTCATACACTTCATATGCATATAGCTTACCAGCTATTCAGTCACATATATAACATCATTCTTCGCTTATCCGTTCTTCGAAGGCGCTGAGCGTTCGTACAGGTGCCCTGACGTGACGAAATTGATCAAGACCCACCAAGCTACGTCCGATTCCATTAAAAGTTTTAAGCGTTATAGAAAGGGTCGGCAACTTGCAACCTTTCTTCCCAACTTCAGCTTGTATCCGTTTTGAAGCTAGCTTATAAAAAGGCTGGTACTAAATCGATCAGTCCGAGAATCCTTGTGTTTCGGATGTGATCTTCGGAAGATAGAGCTATCTCGAGAAATTCCGCGAGTTTAGGGTAGGAGATACATATTTGTATGTCTGATGTAGAGATGTAATATGTCACACCATGGTCTGTGTTTAGAGATTGCGCTATCGTTTCTGAAACTCGCCAAAGATATTAAAAGAGGCATATCACTGATTCTAGAAAAGTCGAAAAGACCATGCTAAGTAGATGTCGGTTGCTGCAAGAATTTCTTCAAAGAAAACCAATTCAACTTTTGATTGAGCTCCACTCTGTCAATTCTATTCTCGGAGGCTTCGTACAGTATAGGCTTACTTATGATCAAGCGGTAAATTGGCAGAAGTGACTCTTCAATTTGTACGTTTCCTGAATTCAAGAAATTGAGCCTCTCACCTATCTACCTACCAACATACATCGCATCACTTTCCATACGTCTGCACGAAGCGATAGAGATGTACTCGACTTGTCGCATTACTAGGTAATGAAACAAGACGTCAGTGGATGGTGCTTCTTGTCAAATCGGATTAGAAAAATCACTTGAATTCACAAGATAATTTGATTGTCTCTTTCTTTTTAGAGCTTTTATTCCTTCATCCGTTCTCTTATCTACAAATAGACAAGTACAGTAAATCATAGATTTTTCACTACGCGGGTGAGCTTATATATGGAGCACATCAGAATAAGCAGATACTATATCTCCAGCTCCCCTCGGCTCCGCCTCTTTTTTCCGCAGACGGAGGTGATTCACAATCGACTTGTCAAACATCGAAGCGCAAGAGCTCTGACTCATCAGCCGGAATACTCAAACGCCGAAGCATATGATTCTAATAATTTCATATCAATATATTTTAGGTTGGGAGGTATTCTTGTCTTCGCTTAGCAAAATACTGTGGATTGGTGATATCGAAGTTCGGGTACGGAGCAATTTAAGTAATATGAGCCACATGATGTCCATAAAGCCATGATGTCCGGAATCCCGATTGCTTATAATCGCCGCTGTGGAACAACGATATGCTGAACCTTTGTTCAGTCATTCAACGTATCATGATAGCAATCCCGGGTATAGTTCCTAATATTGAGGTATGCTTACAAAGTATGGAGGGAAACATTCATTTCAATATTTAGATTCTGTAGGTGAACGGGATTAAACTATACATTTGAGGTTTCAGACTCCCAGCACCTTTATATCTAGAATGACTAGCTCATATTGCTTGCTCTATAGGCCTAGCAACTCATCGGCCAATCGCTTCATTGGGAATGATTTGTCACGAGAACGACTAGGCCTGCCGCAGGGTATAGGCAGGAATGAGAGAAAGAAGACTAATTATGCATGCAACACAGCGGAGAGGGTAAAAATGATGATGAAGAGCCTACGTAGAAATAAAAAAAGAAATGCCGGACCACATGAGTCCTGTGCAACTGGAAGGTGGTTTGAAAGGGGCCATATCATCTGTAATCCCACGTATCGTAGCTCATTGCCTGCGGCTTGTGGCTGAGTAAGGCCTCGCGCGCTCTTATAATTTACGAGTAAAGTTCATACAGTATGCAAATTAATGAATGAGTTTAAGCGGCTCGGTCAAGATCTCATAAGGAAACGTATTTCGCTGAATCTGAGTGTCAAAAGGTGTAGCGAAATATTTGTATTCTGAAAGTTTGCCAAGTTGCAGCGGAGATGGCTATGTGACAGGTGATATTTGCACTCTATAATAATCGCTTGAAACCCATAATTGACGATTGTCTGGACCACCTGTATATTACACTACACATCTTGTTCAAGGCAGAGGTCTTTAGGAACCGACTTTTTTTTGATATCAGGTTTTTCCTACAAGTGATCCCGTCCCACCCCGATGCCTCGATGTCATCGATGCATGGTTTTCAACTACCGGGCTACTCCGCTCTTGAACGCTGAATCGAAAGAATTATCTCAGGTAGCATTCACCGAGTCCAGGGGTGATGGGGTGGTATTTTTCCAAAATACCATTAGGTGATGGGTCTATTGCGAATAGGCCATTAATAGGTTGCCATACATCGACGTAAACGACTGGATACGACTCGATATAATTCGATAAAATCTATACTAATTTCCATCTCTCAGTAAAGTTTGATGTCTCCGCTCCATAACCTCCATCTGTAACAAGACTCGAAACAACCAAATCAACGGGATAATGAGAAAATAGAATCCATGGTCTTGATAACTGGACACCGAATCGCAAGAAGATAAAATGAATCAAGCAGTCTGATATTCTGTATTGACGGACGGCGAATTATATGTTTGAGAAGAGAGGGTTGGGGAACCGAAGGAGCCCTCTTTCGGCTGTGAATTTGTTTCACCCAGTACAGCTTTAATCCTGAAGCCTCGATTCGACTGATGACCAAGTTACGTGATTGACTGGAATAAATAATTGTTTCGCTCGCAGAGCTCCGCTGATATTGATACATTCCTTATTTCGGCCGAGTAGTGAAATCAGTGGAAAGCAAAATAGTCTATTTTACCAGATATTCAATTAGTCAGACTTATCACCTGAAAGAAATGTCATCAACGCTTGCATGAACGTGACCGGTTGTGGACGTCCTGCCGGTTCCGCTTCGCGGTGGTAATGGGAAATTGTCTCCTACTTCCACACTCTGAACCTACCGATTTCCAACCATCATCCCACTTCTCGGGCATACACGGCCTTTTCAAGCCAATTTATGTGGAAAATAAAGGACGAAATGTTAAATGTCTGTTGAGCTGGGACTCGAAGCATAGCCAGATTTAAGATCTTTGTTCTACCAGTGAAACGGGCCGAACCATGATTTTCTGGGCAGAGCAAGCTTTGAGAGACTCAGAAGGAGTTCTTGATGCATAAAGGATTCATGTGACAGGGGGCGGCCACTCGTCTCAAAGCCCGATCCAATGTAAATCTTGTTGACATTTTTCAAGAGACACTTGAAACATTGATGAAATTTGCTACAGTAGTGGGTATAACCACACAATAGGAGGGCGAAATCAGGTGCGAGATTGCTACGGGCGTGGAAAGTCCTACCTTGGCTTTAGCTACGGACTGCGGTGTGTGGCAGAATGGCAGAATCAAATGCAATACGAAGATAGAGCTCATAAGACATGTTGCAGAAAGTAGAAAACGTGTGACCCTCGTCTCGACGCCACCCACCAGCATGCAACATCGTGAGACAGGGATATCTGACCCTACTGGCTTGAATGCAACTAGGCCTATGCTCTACTCGTCATCGTTTGTGGTGAGCATACTGCCTGGCACACACATGGGCTACACCCTCTCACCACTCAGGACCACCAACCTCAGTAGTCTAGCTTAGATTCCTTCTTCCTTGTCTTCTTCTTCTAGTCAACGTCGAGTGTTTTCACCTTTCAGGTTTTTCCTTCGTAGGATCCTGCAGTCAAATACATCAGACTTACTGTGAGCGAAGAACCAAACAGGTAGAATTTTGACAAGACAAGGGTGGCCATCAATTATTGTGAGACTCTGCCTGGCTGTTTTTCGCTGTGCATGAAGCACTATTCTTGGCCTCAGTCGAATTCGGGTGCTGCCAGGTCCTATGGATTGTCGAAAATTTGAAATCCATTACATCCTATACTAGACTGTATAAAAGCAGATGCTTCATAAGAGAATGGCCGATACAGCAAGGTCTGACAGACCATGTGAGGACTAAGCCATTTGCCGAACACGATTGGGAGTAAAGTAGAGTGTGAGGCTTTGTCACTCCAGAAATTTGCTAATTCTATTTGAAAGAGATCTACCATCTGTTGTCATTTGGTGAATGAAGCCCAAAGATCGTCTGACCAAGTTCAAACATGCCCCTTTTCGATGCTGGGGTTCAATCGTTAACTTGATAAGTCATGACTGTCTACCCGACGGATTTCACTTTTATTTAGTAAACGACCATTATGGGCTTGCAGGTAGTGAAAAAGACTTCCGTGGGATCTGCAAGAAGTTTGTATTTTCTATCGATAGACTTCACTATGCCTGTGCAATTTAAAATGTTTCACAGATAATATGTAATACTATTGACGTGAATACCTTTGTGTTGTACGTAAAGTTCACACTTTAAAGTCTCTCGATCTGGTCAATTGGTTCTCTATCTCCGGAATTTACCTGTGAAGTTCACCCAAAGCACGGATGGACATGGCTCTTGGTCGTCATTGATGGGTACTTGTAACGACGAGGACCTGGAAGTGATTCCCTCGATGACTTGATCCCTTTCACGAACCAGTCAGGTAGTATGACTTGCGCCGTGACACATTCTTTGACGAGTCATGTCCTTTCTTTAACCTCCCCCGTGCCACTAGCCACTGGTGTTTCCTTGTCTTACAGATCGATCAACTCACCGAAGAAGTAACCATTGAATTCTAACGGAGCGATCGTAATCTTGGTGAAAGTTCTAGCCCGAGGCCTGGCCTAAATGTCCGCTAATTATGCTGTAAGCCCCGGCGGCTTGCCCTGTACCGGAAAATGCTCCCCTCAAAGCAAAAAGTCCATGTACCGCGCACGCTACTTTTACCAATACCGTCATCACTACGCAGAGACCAATTTATTGTCAGACTGTTAACAACGGCTCGATCGAGTCCGCGCTTGCTTTACATGTGGGTATTATCAATAAAGAAGATTGTGGAAAGACTGCAACAATACGCTATAATGGTGTAGCTAAAACGGGGAGTTCCGTGGAAAATGTCCGCACTGTGACGATACCCATCTCGATCTTTCCCGTGCTCTCTTTCAAGCTATGGGCGTGTCATTGGACAGCGGGGTGACACACGGCTTGACCTGGTACATCAACTAGCCAAACGGCAGATATTTGGACCTTTCGGAGAGCAATTGATGAGGCGCGATTGGTGTATGCTTGATATCTTGCGTTCTCCATAAGCAAAGATATTGAGTTTCCAGAGAAGAAACAGAGAAGTCTCCTTCAGTCTGCCTTGTTTTGTGTGCACGTATGATATTTTCTAACCCCTTTTTTGAAGGGGCATCCAGGGCTGAATGAAGATGATTCATTGTTGACACATCAGTTTAACATGGGAGTCAATCCAACGACGAAGAGACATTGAATCAATATTTCAGACGCCGTCGCCACGGACTAAGTAGTATTCCTCGGCAAGAACAAGCCCATAGCAGTGAAGTGCGAGCCTATAATAGTGCTCCAGTAGACCTTGCTAACGAGCCGAGCGGGCTAAACTTTTAAGCTCGCGCCCGCGCGCGAGCCGCGAATCAGAGATTTAAGCCTGTACTCGCGAGCTTGTGCAAGGTCTATGCTCCAGTACAAAAACCAGGAGAAGCTCGTCCGGTGTTGTGAGCATGGAAGGACTAAGCAGACTCAGGACGAGAGAGAGGATGGGACATGAGAGGATAGGAGACACGCGTGCCACGCCTACCACGTGTGCCACGCACACCACGCGCACCCTCTCAAAACTCAGGATGAACTGTAGCCTCTTCTCTTTTCTTTTTTCCTCTCCAGCCTTTGAGATTCTTGATACCACGCAGCCAAATTGAATGAAAGTTTATGAGTCCTTCTGAAGCTTTTCCATTGCAGCGTACAACATCCGGCGTCTCAATTTCTTTTATAGTTGATCGAAAGTTATTCACTGCAAATATCAATCCAGCTGTTGAAGTTACGCCCTCGACACCAAGCACGGGAGGGCAAGACCAGTACGCAAACGAAATACTGTAATATCGTGATTGGAATTTCTGATCCTGTATAATCGATGTATCCGATAAATATACCATGGAAGAGCCTGCGAGCTCTTTCAACCGAGCGTACATTGAATCGAAAGAGATCAAGGATGACGAAATTTGTTCATTGGCCCATAACTCACGGAGGATACCTTGACAATCATTTAATTGGTATGATAAACAGCAGCACTTAGAAATGCCTCTACGCCGTTCCATGCCATAACAGACACTTCTAGGATTCAAAACCCGAGTACTGAAACACCATCGACGTACTGGAACAGATAAACCATTCTCAAAAACACAGAGTATGAATCCCGTGGTTCAGAGTTCTACTTAGTGGCGAGTGTCTAGGGCGTCGCACTGATTGTGCGGCCCCGTCAAGTCTTATAATGATATTACATCTCTGGCTCGATACGTCATAGATATGACTTTTGAGTGGTGAGCTATATATTAGCTCTGGCATTCAGATCACCCTCTTGGTGATTTCATTACCCGGTGCAAGAACGGAGTAAGATCACCGCGAAGCTTATTGAGCTCCTTACACTAAGGTACATAATGACCACCGTCGTAGTAGTAGGCCTGTGCGTCTTCACAACTCTCTATGAGATCGATCGCCCGACCCGAGCAGATCACTGCATCTGAACGCCCGATCGTGTGAAGGGTGGGCGACATAACTTTCGACGAGTCGAAAGTCTCTGTAACTTGTGTGCTCCAGTCTGAATCCACTGAGGCATACCGCAAATTGAAGTTGCGGATGGTTGATGTAGGATTCGCTTGTTACCTCCGCGTCGATTAATCTCAACTGAAAAGACGTACCTAAGGAAATGGGTCGCGGTCAGAATTTGCTTTTTCAGACGGCTGTTCTAGTAGCGACGTAACAATCGCAGTCATAGCGGTACCAGAGGAGGATCCGACTATACCACTAAAAGGGCCCTTTACTTCTAGCGTTTACCGAGCGCATGCTAAGGAAACTTCTAGCCCTCGGATCTCATCAGATTCGGGGTCGCCATGCCCCCAAACCCAATGATCTATAACATGGGTGTCGCGGAAGACTTTCCAGGGCGCAGACAGGTAAACAAACTCCACTTCCTTCATTACACAGCGCCGGATCTCTTCCACCGTGAAGTAATTTAGATTCAAAGATCTTAGCAGACTGACCGTGTCCTACTCCTTCTGTTAGTCGATGAAACAAAATACTATCTTGGGTAATGTTCCTTGTCGTGGAGTATTAGAAGTTTCTGGTTCATTTTGGGTTTTCTAGCCTTTCGAGTCCAAATCTCTGGGGAAGTGCTTCTTCATGAGTGGGGGCAACGAACCAACCGGTTTATATGGCACTTGCCCCCAATTAGGCTGTATGTAATCGTAAGTAGTACAGGCACTCACTCATACTTCGTCAAAAGTAGTAGTTTCGCCCCGCCTGTCTTGTGGCTTAGGTCCGTGCTCCCACTTCCTCGCAGAGAAATTTTGTGGGCCACCCAATCAGCGTGCTGTTGACTGCGAAAGAAGGATGGCGGACCATCTTGACCGGGAAATTTGAGAGTTCCGTCCATTTTCCCAACCTGACGAGCGGGGTTATCACCTAGAGCGTTAGGTCACCGGGGTTAGAGGGTGGCCCTCCTTAAGGAATCCAACGCCGCTAGGACGGGAGCGTCTAGAGAATATCGATGCGCTTACAGAAATTCATCATGTCATTGATGAAGTTGGCGGTAGAAGATTGCGCGGAACAGATTCGAACGGGCAGTCTGGTTGTAAAAGACCACGAGCAAGGGTCTACCCACCGCTACCCGGGCGCAAAGGGACCATGGAAGACTGGTTTCTGTCTCGTCAAGGTCGCGGAAAGCGGGGCAGAACGTGATATATTATCAGGTAAAGTACCCGTATGCTTCAAAACTCAGCCCTCTATCTCATTGGAAGGAAGTAAGACATAATCTGCTGATTAGTCGTAGGGTGAAGTTGCTGATTCCGAAGTGGCAATTGCACTTAAATCTGGATTCACGACACACCGGTCGGAGCGCCCATTCGCCCGAAATGGATCTGGTACAAGTGTTACAAGTGTCGAGATAGGAGTGGAGACAAGAAGGGAGATCCTAAATAAGGGAAACCATGGGGACAGCAAAAGATCCCTCTCTCTTGGAGCTAGGACCCTGGAGACGGAACGTCAGTTGGTCCATCCCTCGCTCATGGGTCATATCACCACAACTAAAACAATTGGTCCCATGCTGGCTAGTAGGTCGAGTATGATCACCCGGTCGCCCCATCTGGTATCCGCCACCTGCGGATAGCAGCCCCGCTGCTACCTCCTTGTCGCCTTTTTCCTTTTCATCTTTTTAAGCCCCCAAAAAGGGCCATTCGAGTGGTATGGTTTCGGCTGCCCCGTGTGCTTCTTTTCACCTTTTTTTTTACTTTTAAATCTCGGGAAACCTGCGGTTCGCGGGATATTAAGAGACGAGAGATATCTCCAGAAATGAGCGACGTGGACTACCGGGTCACTCTCGATAAGGGGCGAAGATTCAGCCTCGGTATAAATGATAAACGGACAGATAGGTTGGCCAAAAGAACCGCGGCGGGGTACAAGTAATGTTGCAACGTGCAACTGTGAGAAAAGCCAAGCCCGTCGCATGCGTCCAAGTAGCTGTAACCGAGATGATGATCCACAACCTGGCCGCCCGTTGCCGGCAGATCACCAAAAGTTGTTTGCTTACCTAAGGGCCAAAGGGAGATGGCCAACTACCTCCGCTCCACACTTCAGTCTAGGCACCTACCTCTTGGGTGCCTTTGCCTCTGGGAGCTGGTCATGAAATCGAGCGAGGCCCACACATGTGTGATGGGCTGCAGCCCCACAGGCTTTCGGCGGCTATACGGGGGGCCAAAAGGGGGCCATTCCGCCTAATGCCCTTATGTAACGGCGCTAAAGATCACCAAATCTGACCGGCCAACATCCCAAACTCTGTGATCAAAAACGGCCCTCCCCTTCTCTTGTTCCTTGTCCGCGTTAGCCGTAATGCATTAGCAAGGATATTTCACGGGCAGAGACCTCCAGAGAAATGCGCTAGTCCAGGCTTCTATGTATGGCTTTTCAGCGCCATTCCCACCTCTACTAGTCAGGGGCCTCAGAGTCAAGGATTAGCGCCCAAAACCAGGAAATTTGATCTCGTTTACGTGGCCACAGGTGTACGAAAGTCAAGCCAGCGAGTCCTACAGGCAGGCAATTCATTGGATGTGATTTTTTATTTGTTTAAGTTTTGGCTATAGTTGTACAAGTAGTTTTAGTGAAAGTAGTACTAGGCCTGATACTCTCTCTTCCATATTATTCTATTAGTAGTTTGTGGAACTGGATAACCTGGCTCCCTTTTTCCCCTTTGAGTACGTCTTCATTCATATGAGACTGCAGAATTATCTGGGTGATCGCAGAGTCTTGAGTCTGTGGAATACTAGTCATTTTTGCACAGGGACGAAACGTACAGGAGAGACCTCCGAAAGATGATCGAATCGCCATTTATGAATCTTATCGGTGGCCAGGATCGGGTACATAAGTTAAGCCATGACCAAAAAGGAAGAGCTGTTTATGGACATAGAAGGGGAGCATAATTCAAAAACCTCACGTAGTCCAAAATGAGTTTTATGAATTAAAGCACATAGCCCGAAGATGAATTATGTTCATTGTGAAAGAAAGTCAGTCAAATTTAAAAATTGAAACATCTGTACTGAAAATTGGAACTGACTGATGTGACGATTGATCTCTTCGTACGCGACGTAACCGCTGTCTCGGCATGTTTGATGTTTACGAGTTGTACGCAACTGCGAATCTAGACGGCAGGGCGCCTAGGATGCTGTAGTTCTTGCTAGTGGGTGTTACGTGCCAGGGAGTTAAAAGTCAACTTGCGCATTCCACGAAGGTAAGAAAGAAAGCCTGAAGAGAAAAAAGACAGAGAAATCTAATCTGCAGAAGACAGTGAGGTGATGAGGCAACTGGAACATGCCCTCATCCCAACTTCCCTTGCCATGCAGTCGTTTAGTCGCGTGGTTATGGTACCCCTCTTGTTACTAATTTCCCTTGCAGAAGAAATCATAATCCGCCACTTCGTAACAGTGGGCTATAATCTCTACATTCACTATTTCCCCTCTGAAACGCCGAAGGCAAATGGCGGGACATCTGCTCTCCTTGATATCGTTGTAGAATGTCTATTTAACACACGACTTTTAACCTTAAAATTGGGCCCTGCTACGCTCTTTTCCATCGATTGACCTCGTTCACATATATAGCTGTTGCCTCAAGGGCGGAGAGAAGAAGATACGAGTTGAGCTTTGGTTTCTACAGTGTGACCAACAAATTAATGGAGTTGTGATTTTGAGAATATTGTGCGCATTTCATATAGCTTATTGAGATGGGCCTAAGAATAGTACGGATCTCGAAAGTCTATAAAAGAAGCCATAGTACCATTAAAACCCCATGAATCTCCAAATAGAAACATTCCTTCATCAATCTTCTAACATGCCAAGCTCTCGCTACGACCTCAGAAATTTGGGACCATCACCTTCTATAGCCCAAAGATCAAAGAGTAAAACGCCAAGCTCCGACATCATTGCGCAAAATGATGCAGACGAAACAATGTCAATGATTTCGCTTCAAGTGCTTCGCGAACTATCAAATACCCAAACCTTCTATGCTCTGAAAGACTTGCAAAGGTTCACGATAGCGTGTGGCGAGGCGACCAAGATCTTAAATGCAGCACTGGAAGAGTTGGCCTTCAAGCTTTCTGAAACCCTGGACTCGGCTAGTCTTATGAAACCGCTCCAAGAAATGGAATGAACGTCTTCGCCGATAGTTCTGTCGCCAGATGTATAAGGATCGCGTATTCTTACCGGACTACTTCCCTATTTCTTGATACCTGTTTGCATGGCATGTGATTCTGCCACTCACCACAGTCCATAGCTTAGGTAGAATCTCTCCCCCTCAGCAATCTCACTCCTCATCCTCCTCACACATCGATATTGCTGCCCCTACCGTAGCCGTATCTCATCAATACCGCTCGAGATAGTCTAGGAAGACGTTTTTAATTGCAAAACATATTACGTGAGACCTCTTGGTCACATGAGATTGACAAGACAGGGCTAGTATGCCAAAACGGAAGAAGAACATATTGTAATATAAGACCCTTTTCAAGAACTATACAGCGAGTTGGCGGCCTGCCTTACCACGATTTTAAATATGATCGCCGTACAAATTTGTTCTTCCCTTGCTCTTCGTCTTTCGTTTCCCTGTGCCTATTTGAAAATTGACCCGGCCCGTAGCTATAAGATTGAAGATGATCTAGTACCGTAGTGAAGTTATTTGATAAAGTGACGGTAAAAGTCTGACATAATTCCACGCAACTTGTCCGTCCCCAGCAAGCCACCGAGCCGGGCTTTAATGCTTCAGTAACAACAACGCAAGGCTTGTGCATTCCTAGATAGCCACTACAATGGCAAGCCATTTCCTGTTCCGAAATAACCCACGAGAACGTTTCAAATCAATAGTACATAGCGTTTGTATTGTTGTTTTGGTACGAAAAAAAAGATAAATGAGGTCTCTAGACAAGTAGGCTGCATAGCCTGTGTTGATCGAATGATTGAAGGGGGCGAAGCCGATGAGTTGAATCATAGTTGTGAGCAGTTCCGTGGGAAGTGTAGGTATATAGCGTTCCAGTGCATGAAACTTGTCTCGGCCTTTTGCTAGCCATGGTGAGCACCCTTTGCAATTAAACGATCCAGCAACGCTATATCGAATCTGAGAGAGGGAGTTGTCTATGGGTACAGTACTGTATTAGTATCCATTCGTTCCGCGGCAGGGATCCAGAAGAGTCCGAAACTCCTCCACGGCCCTCACACGGCCCGAGTACTGTACCGCACATGAGACCCGAAGTAATATTACTGCATTGCCATCAATACCCGATTGATGCCCATTTGAGATCAAACCCCCCCCCCGCCCTCAACATCTCCGCTGCCAAAACGAGTGTAAAAATCCTCTCAAACTTATAATCAAAACTTAAGTCTTCGCCAGTCGCGATGCCACGATATTTCATTCGTCCTTGGAATGAGCATGGCTTCAAACTCGACTCGCCACAGCAAAAACGATGTTAAGAAAAAATCTCGCGTTTCATCTCTATCTCATCAACCTAAACCAAGCACCCAGACGGGTTCGCTGTGGAGTATCCCTGTGGAGGGCGTTCTGCGGGGGTTTCCATACAGTACCTGTATACAGACAAAAACCCTTCACGATACACCCCATCATTAGTTCCTTCACAAAGGGAATGTGGCACGTAAACCTGAAGAGGATGGGTGTTTCCCACAGAGACAGAGAGACAGAGATCAAAATCCTTTCAAGCATCAGATCAGACACAACGCTCCAATGTCTATCATGACCTTGGGAATACCCCTGCAGAAAATGTTTGTACGGAGATACATACTGGTGTTGATGTAACCAGTGGTAATGGGTTCCGGTAGGTCTATAAACTGTATATTAAATGATCAATGCTTGATAATACGTCTTGGTCTCACCCGAATAAGGCATCATGCCTTAATGCCTTAATGCCTCACAGATACCTGCAATATAACTGCAGAAAGTCTCATGAAATTGGAGCAATACCATTGGAAATGTTTATGTCAACCTACTTCTTTCATTACTGTATACTAATCGGGCAAAAGTGAGATATGCCGGACTCCTGTGACGCCCGTGCGATTAGACTTTACTGGACTAAACATACACTTGACCAACAAACTACAGCTTATACCGGTAAGAGGCCACGCCTCTTTTTGGATACTACCACTGCTACTCTGTAGCTACTTGTTGCTCTCAGAAATAAGTTACTACAATATCGGATCCAAGATCCGTCCAGGGCTATCCGCAGCACCACGGGCTTTACGTTGGTCGGACCGAACTCAAGAGGAAGCTCGATCAAGCCCTTCAGCAAGCCGCCTTTCCCTTAAGCTTCTATACAGACCCTCGTGTTTTGAGAAATCAATAATTCAGATGTCTTCTTTCTTAATCAAACGCTGAAGCAAGATTCAGTTCAAGGTAAAGAAGCCACAAGTAGTTGACCAAAGACTAGAGTGATAAGGAAAAGAATACGGGGGAGATAGCAGCGGGGAAGAACAAGTGATCACTTGGGACGAGCTGCTGATGGATAAGACCAGGTCATAAAGCTGCAAGACAGAATCAAGGTTCCCTTCTCAGTTCTTGAAAAGGTATCAGCGCTTTGTACCACTATGTAAAGGATGAGATGACATTTCAAGTCAGAAAATTATGGATTGGCTTCTTCCATTTATCCCATCATATTGATTGAAAAGCGTTTGCCAGTCGTCAGGAGTGTAAAGTGTGCCAAGGTATCACTTGCTGGCTGTGAAATGGTGCATTCATTAAACCAAACATCTGTTTTCTCCTTCAAAAATTCAACAATGCGTGGGGCCAGCTCAGCCTCATCAAAGTTGACAGCAACAGTTGTCAAGTGGGCATCGCTATCGTCAAAGAAAAGACTTTGAGCGCCAGCAATACTACTGATCTCTCGCTGCCATATCTCGAGAGTGCTTCTCTTGATCCCCGGCGACACCCAGGCGAAATCGATAATACGTGACTCGTATCCACGAATGCACTTTGTCCGGAATCCGGACAATCTCTGTGCATCTGCGAGGTTTCGCTGTGCAGCTTCCAATAGTATTCCCATTCTTGATGAGGAATGTCGTGAAATTTTTCAAAAGATATTGACAGAAAAAGGATCCACCTTTCGGAGTCGTATGGCGCTATCGAGACCAGTGCCCAAGGAAAAGGAAAACGACTTCCTTTTGAAGCATTTCGAGAGGAACGATCGCCACCTTCTATCTTTTGAGGAGCGCTGAACATGCACAACTTTGACAATTGTTAGCTAACAAGTCGTTCTAATCATGCTTGGGTGACAAAATAAATCCATAAAGAAAGCCATGACAGGCATTTCTCGATACATGTTTGATCTATTTGATACAGAAGTCTCGTCAAGTAGCTCACTTTTGCTCTCGCCGCGTACATACACTTAACAGTGAACTTGGATCGGGTTGATTCTGTCATCCGGGGACGGTCACAACTCGGTTTTTATCGGACGCACTACATGCGCATGGCTGGCGGTCTAAATTTCTGGGATGCTGAGGTGGAACTACAACTCTTTCATTGCCTTTGGCAGCTAAGCGACACAAGTCTCACGGCATCTCTGATATCACGTTGAAAATCACCTATTGTGAAAGTTAGGAAATAGGCAAATACCGCAAGGGCCTAGGCTTAGGCCTTCGCTCCTATCTTCGCAACTCTCACGACTCGCAGAAGTCGACTCAGATCACATAATGCCAGCAGTCCTCGGCCAGGTTCCCCATCTATAGACCGGAAATCTTAGAAACGATTGAGTAGTAAAAACAAGAAAGAATAAGTTAGTAAGGGCCTGAACAAGTCAGCAAAGATATTTACCTGCCTATGCAATAAGTGTAGAAGTGATTGTCTTGTGATATACAGTAAACCCGAAGATATCTAGGAACGGTAAAGCACGGAATCAAATAATACTCTTTCGTTTGTTATGCTCTTTTTGCCGTTATGAGTTCCCTGGAAACTCAGTACGAAGACATTGTCAGCGAAAGTATCTGCCTTGTCGGCGGCTTTTTAGCGGTCATGATGCAAATTGCGCAGATAGCCAACGGAGTGGCTAGCCATAGCGCGTTCAGACATAACCTACGAGGAAGACACAACTGAGATCTCCAGACGGGTGGGCCGGGTTCATAGAATGATCCAAGGGGGCGGAGCGGATGGATCATACAGCGCGACTGACCCGGACTTACAAAAATGGGTGGCTAGGACCATATATTGGGAAATGATTGGGATGTACGAAAGAGCCTTTGGCAAACTCTCTTTGGAGGCGTCCGATTATGCATACCAGAGATTTACAAAGTTAGGAACTGTACTGGACATGAACTACTACATGTGGCCGAGTAGTAGGGCTGCTTTCTGCTCATGGTGGGATGAACAATGCGAGTCGCTGAAGTACTCTGAACAGTTCAATGTTCTTCAGAGCAATCTTCTCAAGGTACACAGGGTCATCGGATGGCCGGTCAAGCCCCTATTCGTTGTTGGAATGCCGTTCTTTCGAGCCTTTATAGTATCTAATCTACCATCAGTGGTCTGCGAGAGATTCGGGCTACGACCAACTGTTTGCTCGCGAATACTCAACGCTTTCACGGAATTCCTCATCCATTCGATATATTCCCGGTTGCCCTCAAGACTAAAACGCGGCCCATGCCGCTACATGATTGATGAGATACGACTACGGTAGGGGCAGTAGTATCGATGTGTGAGAGGGATGAGGAGTGAGATTGCTGAGGGGGAGAGATTCTACCTAAGCTATGGACTGTGGTGAGTGGCAGAATCACATGTCATGCAAACAATCATCAGTCAGCATTTGTCAGGAAATCGCTTGAAAGCACTGAAATCGGCATATTTTACCCACCGGCTTTATGAAAGTCGTGATGCTCGAGCATTTTCAACTCTACCAGATAGGTGCGGGCTAGACCAAGCCGTCTGAGATGCCATTCAAGGAGGTTGTGAACTGTCCAATTTAAACAGACATCGGTATGGCATAAGTCGCCCAGTACTTCTATAGCACCCTCCTATCTGCAAATCCCCCCCCCGTTCCCTCCCACCCGGTTTACACGTGCTTTGAACCTACCATGTTCTATTCTAGTGTCTGCATCATTTTCTCAGCTCTGTGAGGTTTAGTACACTCGAGGTAATTGTGTTTTACCGTTAACGCGCCACTTTTTATACCCTTTTCTCAGCAGTCACCGGGAAATTTGAATTATAGGACCAGGAAATCACGCTATTTGATTCGATTCATTTGTTGTCTTTGCATTCTTTGCGTTTTCCGGGGTGTGATACACCGCCCTTTCCGACCGTTACTTAAGTATAGAACCGTTCTCTTAAAAGCAAATGTTGTCACGGCGCAGGCCATATATGGTGATGGGATACGATTCACAGTCGAATCTTCCCTGCGTCGTCCAAGGGCAAGAACCATAAGGGCACCATGTGGAGATGGCGGGATTCGATACGCGGGATGTTGATGTATTATATATTGCGGGAACTGGTGGAGTCTCTACTAGAGCTTCAAGATTCAGTCTTTGAAATCAGACCCCATAGACTTGGACCCCCTAACAATCTCTCTACGAACGCCTACACCACTAAACAGCCAGCCAGGCAGCAGATCAAGCCAAAAGCGCCAAAACGCCTAGAACCGTGGTTCAGCTTTAAAAGCCAGCGTCAATGCTTAGAGATCTACTCAAGCAGCGCTTGAATAGCCCTCCGAGCCCATCGAAAGCGATCCTTGACCAGATTATTAAGGGCCACTCTATCGCGTTACACCATACCGCGCTACCAGCGCAAGAGAACGCTGATCTACGCGCTGCAATTGAGAAGGTTGTCAAGAAGCGCAAACGATCAACTAGGCAGATATCCTGCGATGAAGGCTTAACCGTTCAAGAGGGCCTACAGCTAGCTCAGCAGCTACATCAGTCAGTTGAAGCGGGTAAGGTAGTATCGCATACGCAAGACGAATTGTGTTACGGAAGCGTTCTGGGCGGACACTAACCAACAAGACTGTTGTACGCCAGTTAGGAAAAGCTTTAGAAGGACTCATAAACTCTTATTCAACTGTCTGCGTGGTGTTCAAGGATCTCAAGAGCTGGAGGGGAAAAAGAGAAAGAAGAAGAAGCTACAGTATATCCCAAGTTTTTGAGGTGGTGCGCGTGGTTAACGGTATCTCCCTTCCGATACTGATTTCTTCTGTAGAAGAAATCGAAGTTCGCAATCCGAGTCCGCTAACTCCCGTCAACTCGTAACAGTACGCGTGGCACACGTGGTGAGTGTGTCCCTGCCCTCCGAGACTGATTTCTTCCGCAGAAGAAATCCAAGGCCGTAATCCTCTCATTCAACAAAGACCATAAAGATCACTAATATCCGCAGTTGCGGATACTGCCCAGAGTCCGGTATATATAGCATGGTATCGCAGTATTGTTCGGCCACGCCGTAACAACTGTGGCCAATAACGATTAGTAGCCGAAATCGGCCTCGTACGCGCGAATTTGTTGACGGGATAAATAGCTTTCGTAGCCAACGTAGGCCAATCTCATCGGTAGTCCAGCCATTATTCGAGACCTCAAATCGCCAATCTTGCGGTAGATTATCAAAACAACCAGCGATTGCAACTTTGCCTTTAAAGATCACACACGGCGGCATCGAATAGCTATTAGCGCAAATTGCTTCGATTATAGTAACCCATTCGCGATTTCCTGGTTGTAGTATCGATCGCCGACCGTAGTATTCAGCTCGCGTAACCACCTTCTGTGTAGATATAGGACCTATTGCGAATCCTGTCTCATCAAAGTTGTACATATCCTCCGGTTGAATACCGTTCTCATCGATCACGCGTTGTACGGTCGCGAACCACGCTCGTAGCGATTTTGGGTCTTCGTTTCGAAGGTTTAGTGCACGCTGGTAATCGTAACGACTAGAAAAGTGTGTTCGAACCTCATCGCGCCGATGGATAAAGGCTGATGGCCAATTCCTGCCTACGGTAGGTGGTGGCTGGCTACCGCGAGCAGCAAGAAGGATACTAGCCATTTCTCGTACAGCAGCTGGCCTAGGGGCTGCTCCGCGTGTATCCATAGAGATAATCCAATCAACAAGCGAATCCTCTTCGTATTGAGTCAATTTATGGCCGGTAGGGCGCGAATCAACGCGTGAAACCACCCCTCTTGCGCGGTCGATAAGCGTTGATCTAGGTATCTCGTATAGGCTAGCTGCTGCGCGAAGAGATTTGATACGGCCATTTTGAGGTCCATTAAAGGACAATAAGATCTTGCCCTCCTGGTTGGCCAAATCCTGCGAAGATGCAGATCGAATTGGTGGCATGGTAGACGGTTGAAGATAATGTGTAGGTATGAAGACGGGATTTTGAAGAGGGTGGCCGAGACGGCCGGGAATTACGTAACGAAGTGCCGAAACGAGGCGGTGTGCCGGAACTTCGTATAGATAGATACCTTTATCACAGCGGGAGCAGCAAGTAAGTGTGAAGGGCTGTAGCAGAATTGATTCAATTGTACTAGGCCAACATGCTGTTTTCAACAATCTTAAGGAAGGAAAGAAAGAAAGAAGAAAGTATAGGAGTCGGTCGCGGTCCTCAATAGCGTCGATCTTATCTCGGGTAGGATCCACTAGGACCTCGCTCAGACCCCTTCTAACAAGGCGGTATCCGGAAGGCCATAGCATATGGTCAACCACCGGGCTCTGGCCCGTCACAGTAACAATATCAACATTCCGTATACTGATAGATCATGGATAATGATCTACCTCTCCAATTGAGTCATATGTACTTCAAAGTTAGTAATACAGCAAAATGATCATAGGTGACCGTACGAACAAACATTAAATAGAGTCGAATTTGACATTGCGGAACTATAATAATTTCTCGCTCGAGCCCCACAGGGGTCGAGAATGTCTGATTTTAAGAAGGAATATAATTTCAAATCAATGCTATTGAGTCAAGTCCTTATATTGATGGTCATAATATTGATGTTTTCCTTTCATGCTGTCTGAGAGCTTTGGCTCTGAACTTTGATCCGTGGTTCTTAACGCGACCGCACTGGTGCGCGTCCGTTACGACTGATGTTACAAGAGATTCTCAGAAGATGTCACAAAAAGATGTCACAACGAATAATGTGATGTTGGAAATTTGGCTCTCTCGGTCAACCATGGCTCGGGTTTTGTGGTGAGGCCTGCTATACTGCCTGGGCTACGCCCTCACCACCTGGGACCACCAACCTCAGTAGTCTAGCTTGGCTTCCTTCTTCCTCCTCTTCTTCTTCTAGTCAACGTCGAGTGTTTTCACCTTCCAGGGTTTTCCTTCGTAAGATCTTCAGTCAAATAAGGGTACCCTGGAGTCCCCTTCCACTCCATGTGTTCCTCGAGTTTCTTTCAACTCCAGTGCCTTTCTTTGAATTAGAGTCTGCGATATGGCGCCAGAGAAACTTTACCTTGATCGCTTGGTCATATTGGTGAATAGATTTCTGCATTCGCGGAAGCCCATTACCTCGTTCAGGTGTACGCTTATCTGGTTAATCAATACATATGGTAAAAATTATTTTCCGTATAGTATTGATACCATAGATCCCAGGAAATTCGTTTGACAGACTCAGGTTTGAGATATGGGCGTTCCTCCTTACGCTATCTTCGGAGACCCCCAACAGAGAGTAACCGTGCGATGGAATTTGTCTTGCACTTTTGACTCACGCCAGCGAGGAAATCATCATGCGAGACTCGAGGATCTTCGTAAATCTTCGGGAGCACGTTTTGGCGGGCATTATAGTTCAAGACCTTTAGGCGTCTAGCTCGATTCGAAGACTGTTCTTTATTGCGAATTCGCGATTCGAGGCAGGTATACCTGATAGTCGACAGTGGTATATCGGGGTATTTCTTATAAATTTGTCCATAGGACCACTTTCCCACCACTTTTAACGTGACGATTTGGAAACGCAGATTCACATCTAAATGGTGAACTCTGTACCTTGGCGGTGCGCTAGGAGGAGGAGTCATCGGCTTAGAGACAGTGAAGAGGGTTCGTTGGATATGAAGACCTTGAGTATTGGCTCCGCAAGCTTTAACATTTCCCTGATCACTTGACTTCTTCGTTGTTGACATGGTGACTAGCGTATTAGGGGTAGAAGGGGGGAGGTCTGTAACTGTGAAGTCGTTGACGGTGTAGGGTTTGAAGCGATAGGCGGATTTACCACTTGGGCATGTGATTTACAGAAGGAAAAAAGCAGAGCTGAACTAAGCAAGGTTTGAGACGTATGTAACGCATATGGAAAGTACCGAAATGAAGCGGCGTGCCGGATTTTTCTAGATACTTTTGTTCTAGCTGGGGCTTATCTCTGAAATATTATGATTGCGGTATACCCCAATGATCGGGAACGATAATCTGTCGTTCAAATTGGGTGATATCGACTTTCAAAACAGGTCCATCACAAGTGTTCGACTGCGCGAACAGACGTCGATGAGGATGAAATATAAACCGGCGAAAAATGGCATACTTCTCCATTCCGAGACCTGATAGCTACGTTCATGCTACTTATGGAAACATTGGCAGCATTGTATGGCTGATACTACCAATGACTAGGTCAAAGATCTAGTGAACAAGGCGCAGCCGATAACGCCCCCCAAAGCCCCGCGGGTGATGGGTCGTAGTACTCATATTATCTAGACCACTAATCCTCCTAGACTTTGACCATATTCATGGCAGTAAAGAACGGCCTTTCTGAAGGATCTTGATTTATTTTGACGAAAGACCCCGGCAAGATCCTGTAAACACTAAGTCCTAGTACTGTGTCTCTGGTCCGCTGACAGTCAGCTCTTCGCGGATGCAGATTTAAGGGTACATATGAGATTTCTTCCTATCGATCTTGATTTGGTTTTTTCATGCCGATGTGGCTGGAAGATTAATATTGTCGCACCCCTCTACTATTGAGGTCTTTCGAATACTTGAATCTTCCCAATGTATCATGAGCCAAGTATTAAATACATAAGATGTATCATAGATTAAATCTGAGTGTAAAAAGTAAAAAGGTGCCTTAAGGAATGAAATTCGGGGACTTACTTCCCAATTGGATTGGGAAACACAGAGTTTCCGCCTGGAAATTAGAAACTAATACAAGCTAACGGTAACTTGGTCAAGCCTCTTAGCCTGAAATACGCTCACTCCTTGATGTCTCTATCGGCCGCCTAAGAATGTTTCAAGGAAAAAACACGACCCTGATCGGAGTGAGTAGGAAAGACTATATCTTCGAACGATCGAGTTGTCTACATTCCCACACATCTGTCTCTGATCTTTCACGGAGGGTGACCAGCCGGATTTTGTTCCTGCGGACATGGAAAATACGGCTTCAGGAGATCAAAATGCGTCGTCCGAAAGCACTGGGGCTCTGTGGAGTAGTTCAAGCCACCCCCTGCCACTGGGCGGTACCGCGATCATTCGAACCAGTAATCTTTCTGCGGCTTCTAGATGGTCAAGTTGACAAGCAAGGAATTGCATGTGTTTGTCTATCATATCTTTTTAAGCCCTCGGGCTTTCTAAAAGAGCCTTGATCTTCCGGTGCGAGACGCCCATTTAGCGTTGCTTGAATTGGCGTGAAACAGCAGAGGTGAGACATATTTCCAACTCCGCTTTATTATGCTCGGTTATTGTCTATAGGCAAATTGTAAGGCCATAGGCGACCAGAAATGGCGATAACTACTCGGGATGGGCCAAAAGTGGCGGGTTTTACACAAATGGACACGACAATATAATTGGAAGGTGACAATATTTCAAGAAATGATAAGACTTTTATGGGCAATACAGTACCTTTTTTTCAGTATCATAAGTATTCTAGACTTTCTTGGAGCGAGTCAAGAGTTTGGGCTATTGTGAGACTTTCTACACGCTTACCATAGCTTCGCCTTCTCACCTCGTCGGCTTCAATGGATCCAGTTGTTTGAAACGGTCTGTAAGTTATTACATGGGATCATTTCATGACTAATTTGACAGAATCGCGATCTCTCCGTGGTTGATGCAGAGCATATGCTTCATATTTGGACAGCAATAACTAAATTGAAGGCTGAACTTCAAAGTGGAATTAAATATATCATAGTTCCATTTGCGACAAAAGAGGATATCTCGCATACTCATGAGTATGTAGACCGAACTAGAGGCGCGGAAGACCTGTAATCGCGGAAACTCATTTGGGAACATTAGACGATTTGAAAATGAAAGAGAATGAAGAACTGTGGTTCCAGAGTAACAAAGGCCCTATTTTATTGATGACATGGCCACCAGGCAAAGATTTTTGACCTTCACCAGGTTCGTCCCTCAGTGCCATTCTATCCGTTTTGCACGCGAGACAGAGTGCAGCATCCCTCCGCATCTACTTCACGGTGCTATTGCTCGTAGCTGAGCTGCTTTGAAACGCGCGAAGAAAGGGAATCGAATATAGACCATATCTTTATTAGAGAATTTTCCCTTATACTTTATTTTGTTGACTTTTCATTCTATCGACGTCATTGTCATTTGATTTACCAATTACTTAATATTTCGCGCTCCAATGTTTGATAATGGAAACCTCTTCGTGTGAATTCTGAGAGATGCGCAGTAAATTGTCTTATCGAGCTATGGCTTCAAGCCAAGATGTTGTTTGAGACAAAGCTGTAATCAGTTCGATGATATATAAGTGTCTGTATACCTCTTTTCAGATATACGTTTTGCAAAGGTTGTGTAAAGTAATACAATTGTTGTTTCGTTCCCAAGAATTGGCTGGGCTTAGCTGAGTTGCTCAGCACTTGTGAATAGTCATCGCAAACCTCAATCTTCCATGCATCCATGTGTTATTGGCTAAGGGAGCAGAATTGACGGGACTTAGCGTGACAGGGTTACTCGGAGAATGTGGAGTGTGCTCAGGGAGTCAGGTTGCGGGATCTTCTTTTATTGAATTAACCGGCTTCAAACCAAATTATAGCCGCATGTTCCTCCACTTTTGTGCACTGAAGCAACTGATAGCTGACATGGAGGGTGGAAAAATCATTCAATGTAATGTAGCATGTCTTCCAATCAAAAGAAAAGGAAACTTGCGTTGAATATCTCATCACAACACTCCCAAATCAGTAACCGTTTCATGGCTGTGAAATCATAGTATTCCCATTGACCCAATTAATTCCTAATATGAGCGTAGTCCTTGCTGCCGCTGGTATGATATCGTAACACTTGCAGCCGTAGTTCAAATTTACTTAGCTTTGCTATAAATCACGAGCAAGATACCGCACAAGAGTGGATCTCATTTTGCCTAAGTTCAGCTACCCTCGCCGTCCTGTTTTCGTAACCGCTTAATAAAGAGTAACAGACCAGGTTTCGAAGAATATGGCATATTGCGTGCTTGGATGACTCGCGATGTGTTTCTTGATTCTCGCTCTGAAGCTCGTCGAACGAATCTTTCGATGCGTATGCGAATCTCAAGTATAGTACAATCACGCGAAGATGTCGACTGATCGTTTTCTAGCCGCCGCCATTGGACCGAATCAGCCTTTTGGGATCTTCCAGACATTTTCGCCATATGAAGTTTCGAAGTGTCTCATACAGAATCAAAGGAGACATCAGCAAGAATTATACTGGCATTTCTCGAAGGCTTTCGAACAATCAACATTGCACACACCTCCTTCGGTGATCAGACACCAAGAGGTTGTGATTAGATCCAGTGTTTTGACCCGAGGCTGTGCCGAAGCTCGCATCATTATTCTTCTGAGAATCAGATACACTAGTAATCGATCAATCAGGTTTATTACCACACTGCGGTTGAATCTTTGATCATTGGTCACTGGTCAATAGACTAATAGCCGAGGGGTACATTGCGAACTTCTCAACTGCATCACTTACCACTGTAACAGCCACACCAGACCATATCACGATGAGATCTAGACCATTACAGAGCATATTTGATTGTCTGCCATTGCGAACAGCTTTAATCATTTCTATACCATATCATGAAAGGCGATATCCACGGACTAAGCCTCGCTGACCCGACTGCTTGCTCTATCTGGTTCGATAACTTCGTTGTATGGATGTCTCTAGGATGTTGATCGACCGAGTTCACATTACCGGAGTCTTTGACCAAACAAACCTAAGAGCAAGAATAGAGACTCATTGAGTTTGAACTATATCGTACGCGCTTGAAATCTCGTCAACACTCAAGACAGCAAGCAGACTTACTGCGGCGATTCTTGGTATCTTCACGTGAACGAAGACACTGGAGATTAATCTGGCGACCTGCCTTCACCGGGGATATTCCAGAGACCTATACTGGGGCATTCACTAACATTAGCAGGCCCTAACGTCTCTCGCCTACGCCGCTTGCTCATAGTCTATGATCGATTTCTTGTATTCAATTCGCTACACTAGTGAAGATATACTACACAGTACACAGTACACACTATACCTTTTGTATTACAAGAACTCTGGAAAGACGGGCTGCTCGAAGCATCAGCTATAGATATGTCCACCTTTGTTCTAGAAAGTGAGACTTCGTTTCTAAAGCACGCATCTTTCTTTGACACTGTACAAAATTCTCGTTATATGGATCTATTAAGTCAACCACCCCTTCATGTACGAGTATTCCTAGGGTGAGACTTCCTCCTCCTCGGAAGGAACTGTGGAGTGAAGCAACTGCTATAATTAATCTGTTGACTGCCGGCGCAATTCTTGATGTTCTACGCCGCCTGTAACAAAAGCGGGCAGCAGGAGAGTCGAGTGGAGACTGGAGACTGGAGAGTAGGCAAGGTCACGTGGTTTTACTAAATTCACATGATTTTACCCATGAAAGAACAAATCAGCGGCCGAAGATCCAGCCGGAGGTGAAATTTGGCTCCTGGGGACATAGTTAAGGGGCGTTTTAAGATAAAAGAGAGTGACCCAGGTCAGGTGGTTCTACCCGAAGATTAGTACACAAACCACGGCCAATCAGACAGCAAGGATTCTGCCGGAAGTGAAATTTGGCGCCATTATTATAGCGTCGCTTCGCTCCGCAATTAGACTTTCGTCTATCGCGTGAGGCTACACATGCAGACATACGGGGTTTTCATACTCTAGCACCAAATAATTGACTCAACAATGCCATCGCCGCTGAGCTACCTCGTCTTGACGCAGCTATACAGACCGCAATGTGGATCTCAAGGCCAAGTACTGTTACGTGGTCGACGGCCCAATCTCACTCAAGCCAGACTCACGCCATTTTGTGAGGACATGATCGTAGGTTGGCCGAGAGAAAATCCACGAACCGGGGTTTTCACTTCTCCCGGGGTATGAGGTTATTGCAATCATACTCTACGATATACATGCCCCTCGCGTGGCTGATTGTAGATGGAGAAGGGTAGAGATTCCCTCACAAATTGAGCTTAGATAGTAGTTATGTATTCTCCGATTCATCAGTCTCTGTTTCAAAAGTGGAAAATAAATACGAATCAACCCCCGTGCTTTATCAGCGGTCCATACCTCATAATGTAAATGGTTACGCTAGATCTACGCAGGGGAAGCAAAGAGAGAGGAATGATTAACTCGGTCTGGAAGTAGGCTCGTTTTGGAGCTTCTCTCGGTAAATTTCTGCCATGGCGCATGGCATGTACTGATAGATGAAAAACAAATGAGATTGTTAAAGACATCAATGCCGCTACTCTGACTTTCGAGATTTACGAGCTGGCTGGGTACGTGGGGGACCTAGGTCCGAAGATTGTCGTACGGTGATTCTGGGTAGCTTAGCTGGTTTTCAACGTGCTCTAGAGCGTCCACGCCTCCAAATTTGTTGATCACCTAGAGATATTAGTAATGCCATAGATAGCACATTTCACGGTAGTAGAGAATGCCCACCGAAGCTATCAGACTTTCAGAGCCCTCTTTGTCACTGCTGGCTTCCCACCACATTCCGCCGCCTAGGCCCTTTCTGATCACATAGTCCGCTTTCTGTGTGGCTGTTTTTGGTGTATCGTAGCTCACCATCATTTTAGTCAACGGATCGTAGCTATAGCTGGCTATCGGTTGCTCGAGATCATGAACCGTCGAGCCGGCCAAAGGAAGGGCTTTATAGTCCCACGCTCCCTTCTCCCAGCTCCCGTCACCCACGCCTTGGTAAGGGTGACCAGGCCCATCTGTATGCATGAACGAACGGCCGAAGAGCGGCATGCCCAAAACGATGCTTTCTGCCGAGATGCCTCGTGAAATATAGTACTCAATAGCCTGATCAGTATTATAAGGTGTACTTGAAGCAATCTCTGTTGATGTGTAAACATTCGCGGTGTGACCTGCTACCGGACTCCAACTTCCGGAATAGTCGTATGCCATCAGGTTCCAGAAATCAACGTATTTACTCATGTCAGAAATATAAAGGGCTTGGTAATTTTTAGCCCCTAGTGTATGATCGAGCGGTCAGTGAAGTCTTTGAAGAGCGGGTGGCTGCCTTACTTACCAGCTGGACATGCAACTGTGATCAGAAAGCGATAATGGTTGGCTTTTAAACTTGCATACTGATCCAGACTCTGCATATTCGGCTCAGCACTCGTCTGGGTTGTTTATTTGCGGTTGCAGTCAGGGCAGGGAACTCTACTCACCGAACGGAGTTCCTTGAGTGCGGCAACGAGGTTTAAAGCTTCATCGCTCGTTTCTGGGTACTGAATATCGTTAGAACATGAATTCTTTATGGCTTGGCCTCGGAGGTGCCATACTTCCCAGTCGACATCAATACCGTCAAATCCGTATTTTTTCACAATATCCGTGCAGGATGATGCAAAAGTCGCCCGACCGCTTGCAGTACTAAGTGCTTTTTTGAAGTTCGATGAATAGGTCCACCCGCCAACGGACAGCAAGACTTTGAGATTACGATTTTTCTTCTTCAAAAGGTAGAGCTGTTTTACACAGCCGTAGACATTTATTCCAAGATCGTTCCAGGAATCAGTTGAGAAATGCATTTCAACATCAGCGTATTTATCGGAAAGATATACCCCTCCGGTATTTGGATCGATGTTGGCGAACGCGTATAGGACGTGTGTCATCTGATCCGTCTGGAGATCTTGGGGGTTGAACTTTCTTCCGTATACAGACTAGATGGACACGTTAGCAAGGAACCTCCGGGAACTCTGCTCAACACCACCCAACAGGGAAAAATAACCCAGTTCGTGTAATACGCCACCGACCGGTATGTCTTGCAGGACTGTGAAATGGCATTGATATGAACGGTAACAAAGCAGCTCAAGATGAAATAGAAGAAAAAGCGCATCTTGTCAACGTCAAGAAAGTGTCGAGAGCGATACTGAAGGTGTGAAACAAGAAAGATCTCAGGATCTTGCATGTTTTATTCCACGACGTCGCTATATTTAGAAAAATTCAGGAAGGGATAATCGGTGCAAGCGTATTGGGTGATGCCTGATCAGAAAGCCTGGATCCATGTTGAGCCTAGCCGAGAGTTTGATGTTATCTTGATAACTGTATTAACAACGACCAAACTAAATGACTACAGGGTCCCTACTTACGCGTTCGACTTGTAAACTCCTTCCTGGCAAGTATCGGAAATGTCTCGAGAGGCTGTACCGGACAAGACGACCCACCCCTGCGTCACGTGAAGCGATGAAATCCCGGGGACCGATGCCAATCGGGCATCTGCGAGCTCTAATTCCTGATGGTGCGCTAAGCGTGGTTGAATGCTCCCCTGATTCAACGATAATTTTGGCAGGCGACTGAAAGAAAGCGACATTGAAGACCTCGTCTGTCAAAATCTCGTAATCGGCTGGTACATCAATGCTTAATCCGGTCGGTACGCTGGTCATTGCACATATTGCGCTCTTTTTCGTAGTCCGCCACCAGCAAACAAGGCCATCCTTTTTTACCGAGTTGTTGGAAATCTCAGAGAAACCGGCTTTATGCGCGCTGATAAACGGCTGTAACATATCCAGCCACCTTTCATGCGGCCTGGTCCGTGTCCGTTTCCAAGGTTGGGAAACGGGGATTGTATTACAACGGCGGTGTTGTACGCCAGTTAGGAAAAGCTTCAGAAGGACTCATAAACTCTCATTCAAACTGTCTGCGTGGTGTTCAAGGATCTCAAGAGCTGGAGGGGAAAAAGGGAAGGAAGAAGAAGCTACAGTACATCCCAAGTTTTTGAGGTGGTGCGCGTGGTTAACGGTATCTCCCTTGGTGCGCGTGGTTAGCGGTATCTCCCCTCCGATACTGATTTCTTCTGCAGAAGAAATCCAAGTTCGCAATCCAAGTCCGCTAACTCCCCCGCAACCCAAGTCCGCTAACCCCCGCTAACTCGTAACATGGCCGAACAATACTGCGATACCATACTATATATACCGGACTCTGGGCAGTATCCGCAACTGCGGATAGTTTGTTACGGAAGCGTTCTGGGCGGACACTAACCAACAAGACCATAAAAGATCACTAATATCCGCAGTTCGGCATGGCCAAGCCGAGATGTGGCGCTAACTGCGATTCAATCTCACCTCGCGATGTCGCTCTCTTCGCGGTTTGGGCGACAAATGAATAATATGGCGCGGAATAGAATACGGTGTTACAGCAGGACGTGACGGTCGGTACTCAAGGAGGGCCCTTCAATCTCGGGATGACGCCTTGGGTGGCAGCGATGCGGACCACCAACCCGCGACTGCAAACGCTTAGCTCCTACCAAATGGGCATAAAAGTTCTTGAATGGACTCCCAGACAACTGCACTTATTATTATTGACATACTTTGTGTCATCTAGCGACGTTCTAACGGACCCAATGAAAATCAAAAGGCGATTTCAGCGGTGGCGAAAGGTTTCGCGATCAAGCTCGCAGGAGTCTTTCTGGCTAATTGCCGTTTTTCGACTGATTTTTCTTACCGAAAAGTTGATAGTAGATCGAAGATCACTTTCCGATATACCGGATTGGTTAATGAAAGAGATAAACTCGTTGAGAAAATCATTTTCAGGTCCTCGTCCTTGCGAGTAGACATTAATGACTACGTAAATAATGTTTCAGAAAAATTAGCAAAATTCTGGTAATGACAAAGCCTAGTACTCAACTTCACTCCTTGATCATGCTCAGAAGATGGCGCAGCCCTCGCAAAGTCTATCAGACCTTGCTGTATTGGGCATCTTTTATGAAGTATCTGTAATCATACAGTCTACTATAGGATGCAATGGGTATCAGGTTTTCGACGAACCAAGATGGGACCTGACTGCATTAATGATGTCAAAAATAGTACTTAAGGGACTATTATGACAAATGCAGAGTCGCAAAGTGTTTCCTGGAGCGACAAAATTTGGATGAATTCTGATTCTATTAGAGTGGATGTGAAAAGAACAGAATCGAAATGTTCACTCACTCGATGACGTCTTGACCCCGTGACCTTTTCAATGTTTAGTCAAAAATCTAAATGATGGTTTACTCCCCGCGGTATTCGGCCGAATTCTGAAGGTTATGTAAACTCGACCTGATCACTGAAGAGATACCTAAAGCAACTGATTACTACGCAAGTAGCTTTACGTCACAATTCTCAGCGTTGAAACATCAGTGAGGTGTCGCGGTATTCAAGCACTACAGGCGGCCGGTAAAGTATTCAGGTATCTTGAAGTTGCATGTGCTATTAAAAATACATACCACTGAAATCTGATGCGAGGTGAATTTTCATGCAAAAAATGCTAAATATAGATCGGATTCAACTCAGCTTTATATTTGACTTGTCATATCAGTAATTTTTTCAATTGAGACAATTTTGAGAATAAATTGATTTCTATCATTACTCACAATATCAGCTTGACATAACAGGTGTAATATCAAAAAGATTCAAACCATGTCGGGATCATAGGATTGCATGAGAATTTAAACATGCAGTGATGGCAAACTGGAGTGTAATATCAAAGTACGTAAGTTGATGAAATTTTTACCACAAAGGCTGTGTTAGCTCGCTGTGCGAAGGTGATGGACTAGCTGAATAGGAAAATTTGACACTCTTTGCCGTCTAATGGGCAGGATAGCGTTACATATAAAAAAAGTACGGTGGTGAGATACGAGAAATAGAAAAAAAAAACGAACAGCAGTGGGTCCAGCTTAGAGGTATGTGTGACAAGGGATCTCAATGTCCTATTCGGGGCACGTGTCTCTTTACTGACGTTGAACCGTACACCGGGTCATATTTTTTGAAGGTGTAGAGGACACATCAATCTATAAGTATAATGAGTGGACGAACGCTCGAGAAGGCACATTGCTGTCTCCTTTTGGTGTGAATGCACCCGAGCGCAAATGGTAGTAAGGATGGATCCCATCAATGCTCCCATCGAGCACGGAATATATGGTGGGTCAACATATTCACAGATCTAGTTCAGCTTTGACTTTGTTATCAGATTGTATCTCGGCCTTTAAATTTTTGCAAGACTTTAAACGCTGGTCCTACGTCAAGAGATGCAGTGAAGACTGGCGGTTTTGGAAAGCACTATCGAGTATATCAAGATCGAGAACCTGGGGCAATAGTTTGAAAGCCCGACAACGACTCTCCAAGGCTCTACGACTAGCCATACGTTCTCAGAGAGGCCGAGATGATGAAACGGTCTTCGAAGAGCTAGCATGGGCAATGAATGAAGTGGAATACTGGACTGGTACGAAGGACTTGCAAATTTGATACTTCTATTGCTCACTATGTACAGTGTACAGATTCCCGACCCCGTCACCTTTGTGAGGGGATGAAACTCTGCTGATATTGACAAACAATGCGCTTTTTTGTGTATCCACTAATCCTGTCTATCAGTACAAAGGAGAGAGTAATCTTATTTAGTTTTGAATGTATTAAAAGAATCTTGCCATATGAATTTCACTCGCTGCTTGGCCATGGAATCGAATACCAGACGGATTTTGTGCATGGAAACAGTGATTATCTACGTCTTTCGGGAATCATAGAAAATCAGCATGATGTCATAAACCAGCTATAGCAATCAACATAGCAACTTGTGGGTTTCACTGATGCTACTGAAATCAACGGCAATAGAAGGGACATACGCGCTATTCAGTCCCATATGTATCAGTTGAGTTTTCACAACAACTCTAACCACGGGAATAATAGTCATGGAGTCACAAACACATTCTAGATACGTGCAATCTGAGTGAATATATAGTTCACTTTCAATTCACTTCCTCTCCCAGATGAATACAGTCCTTTGTAAAGGAATCCTTCGGTAATTGACTCAAACCCGACGATAGTCAGAGATATTTTGTTGCCATTGCAGACGCCGAAGACCAGATTGTCAAGAGTGTTTGTATGACATGTGATTCTGCCACTCGCCACGGCCAATAGCTTAGGTAGAATCTCTCCCCCACAGCAATCTCACTCCTCATCCCTCTCACACATCGATACTGCTGCCCCTACCGTAGCCGTATCTCATCAAAGAGCCTCAAACCTATCAAGTTATCGGTCTTTGAAGGTCGTGGTGAGCTGCGATTACACAGAAACAAGTCTGCATGAAATGAGCGTAGACATCCCACAAGTGAGGCAAGTTTTTCTCGCAAGTACTGACTACAATTTCGATAAAGAGACTTTGCGCCTGTTGTGAGCCTGGAAGTTGTGCCTCTTGGGGCTTAATTGACCTTCCGAAGCTCCCAACTCCCCCTTCCGTCGCTCTGAGCGTTTTCGGGCTCAGTTTTTCCTAGTTTTCCTCCTCTAGCGCATATTACGAATGTCGATAAATTCACTCATCAAGATTCAAGAGTGGCCCATGTAAATTACTTATAGTATCGCATATCCCTGATTGCTTCAAATCTAAGAATTTGGCCCAATCTAGTATAATTAATCAACCTTTAGAATCGAATTGCCGCCGAACCATAAACCTCTCATAGGATTTTTTTATCGTTCGAGATAAGAAGCCATCAATAATTGCAAATTGGAGTGGAACGAGAAGTTGCTCCTCATGTAAGTGCTTGATGTTTTATTCCTGTGCTCTCATTGGCTGAATGTGGCAGAATTGAACCCCCCCCCCACAAAATCACATCACGTGATGCCTCCTAGACCTTGCTAAAGCTCGCGAGCGCGGGCTTGAATCTCTAAATATTATAATATGGCTCGAAGCCCGCGACCCCGCGAGCTCTAAGCTCACGGTTTTAGCGCTCGCGGGTACGAGCTTAGGAAACCGGCTTGCGCCTACACGCGAGTACCCGCAAGCTTTACGCTCGGTAATACGATCACCACGTGATCGATCCTCATTACTACAAGTCCTGCCCGCTAGGCTCGTTCGACGAGCCTTGTTGAGTCATTGTCAAGGTCTAAATTCTTATGTCTCCCAGATGTTTGCTTCTGTCTCAACCACGTGATCAGTCTTGATCTCCGATCATATCACGTGATCCCTCTGTCGGGTGACTCGCGCGAGCGTCTTTACAATATGAACTCGCATCATAGATTTGCGGTTTAATTTACGTTAAAGGGTGTCTACGGGGGTCTATTGATGTAATCGGTAAATATCATAGTTCCCTACTACAACTTGTACTTCATGTCCCGCAAATTAAAAGGGAGGGCCAGCCGCAGCAGCGGCAGCACAGTTGTATAGAATGGAAAGTAACGCCAGTCAAGTCTTGAGCAATATCTCCCATCTCCCCGCGAACTAGAGAGTAGAGATCCGGCAAGAACCACTTTGGCTGAGCTCGCACGTCATCGATCGATACGAGGGGGACGCCAGTTGGTCACTTCAGACAACATTAGAAAAAGAGACTGGTCTCTATTCAGTATATGAAGCTCAAGGGAATCTTGTATCTTAAGTTCACTGCGCATATAATTAGGGGATAGTCAATTAGCTCACTTAGAAACCCCTGTCCCGCTGGCCATATTCTGAAGGTCTATTCCTATCTGTCGCGCCGATGCTTTCGAAGCAACATATTGGGTATCCGATGCTTCCGATGCCACAGCAACATGGCATTGAATTGATCTTGAAGAAAGTCAACTTCCTCCTGGAATTTGGAGACAACACTTTGATAATCTTGAAAATGCAATTTTTCCAGTAGGCCATCGATAAGCGAGCATAATATGGAGATATACGATAAGTAAATCTGCTCCTTATACATAGATTTTTGCGTCCATTTCAGAAATCGCCGCTTTGACAGCTGTCGAAGTGATTCCTTTGAATCTGCAACATATTGCTTGTAAAGCAATTTTAAATGCGAGAAATTGCGATAACAAACCATTGAGTCGGAACAGTAATCCAGCATCTCATTTAATGGTTTCTGTGCTTTATCCCTCAGAAACGCAAGATAAGGGACCTCCCCCCTTGTACCAATCCTGACATCATCAGGTCTAATGAGCTGATTTTTCACTAGGCACGTCAGTCTAAGTGCAGCGAAGGCAGACGAAGCAACGTGATACGATGGAATAGTATCTCTATTGGCTCCTTTCAACACGATCATGTTTGATGTATAATAGTCCTCTTTGATACGGGTCCACGATGAGGGATTGCGAACAAACCCAACAGGACGAGCAGTGATTTTATTCATTGGTCTCATTGTCATTGTCCTGTTGATGGTACCACTCAGCCGTACTTTAATAGCAAGAATAGATTGAAAGACACAACTGCTCTATAGATTCTCCAGCATCCTTTTTAACACCGTCCTTGCTTATTTCTTCTGTCTCAAGAGAGTGAATTGGGAAGGCCGTTTCGAAGTCTCATTACCAAAAACTCACCGACCCACGCAACATCATCTCATCCACTAAACCAAAATACAGTCGCACGTGATCGTCAAGCCCTCCTTATTATCTGAGGCAGTGACCTTGAATGGAACTCTGTAGCTACAAGACCACAATTTGTTTATGCTTCTGTTCCACCACTCGCAACCCACGGCGTGGATGGATGTCGACAAGTTTGGCAATACATTGAGGGGATTCTGATTTTCCCATACGATACTGATCTGTTGCCGATTTGTCATTTCATTAAAAAATCTAGGAGTGAATTCTCGGTCGCAGAATGGTATTAATGTCAATTCGGTGACTTTCTCAAGTCTGCTATATTGTTTGAGAAATCCAACAAAGGCTGATAATGCCTCCGGCCTCTTTCCCATTTCGCGACTTGGAACATGGCTGTATCGTCAGAAGATAGAATTCGAGGTAAGCTGTGATATCAACCCGTATTAATTTGGCGCATAAGACCCAAAATACAAAATGAAGTCGGAACAGGAAAGTCTTGACTAGGAAAAGGAGGTCTTTGCTAAAAATGACTCATTTGCGCAAGTCGGCGGCTGGTAGATACCCGTGGTAAGAAAATCCGACATCCTAAACGTTGGCCATAGCATTAATCAGTGCTCGCCCCGTGATACTAAAGAACAAGCGATGGAAAGACGAGCTAGTAACTAAACACTATGTCCGTGTCATTGTGCGACTGAGAAGAAGTGTTATCGCAAATGCTTACTATATCTGCAGTGTCAGCTCGATGCTGGCGTAAATACTGTAAATATATAATATCTCACTAAACGTTCTCGAGACACTAAGTACGACGCAGCCTTTGATATCTACAAAGATAATGCCAACAAGTAAGCCAAAGTGCCGAGTGTGTAGATGACAATAGATCTCGTAACATTGACCAAAGTATACAAAGCTTTGTGATATGATTGAATTGAGCGCAAGGTTTTTCGTTTGTATTCATGTACAGTAGTAGTTACTTATAAAAATTAGACCCCTTCGACTTGGTGCAAAGACATTACAAAGGTAGCACAAGGACCGAACCTCTGTCATCTTGTCCAGCAATAGCCCTCAAAAAGACCACAGCCCCAGAGATCAGTTCACTGGGATCCTGGCGACGTACGCACCGCCCGCGAACATGACGCCCGCGAACATAACCCAACCTACGAGAAGTATGTTGTAGCGGTATAGAGACTTGTGTTCTCCGAACTTTGTCGACTCGCTAACGTCAAAATCATAATAGTTGAAAGTTTTGGGCCTATGAGCTATGTAAATCAGAAAAGGCCTCAACCATATACGGCAGTCTCTGGCCCTCACTATATTCGAACAGGAACAACATCCGCTTCGCCGTCAAAGATCCCTTTTTGGGTAGTCGATGGTCCCGCCGTCCACACCAAAATAGCGCACAGCAAATACAACATGAACGATAGCTTCACAGGCAGCAACGCAAGATCATCTCCAGCGTCAAATACAAAGTATGCGGGATCAACTTCTCGGCATCTCACCCAGATACCAAATATGTCATCTGTGCTTCAAAAGTATTACGTATCTCCAGGCAGCCCTCCATTAGGCGGTCGCTATGTACCAGAATTGATGATTGGCTTCTTGGAAAGGATCACGATAGCTTTCGAGAGCGCGATGGGTGACAATGCCTTCTGGAAAGAGGTCAATGGACTGATACGATTGAGTTCCCCCCAATGTTCCCCCCTATATCAAGCTAGAAAAATCACGGATCACATAGGGGGGGCCACACTTTGGATGAAGCGCGAAGACCTGGAGCATTTTGGTTCTCACAAAGCCTGGAATATTACCGGGCAGCTCTCCCTCGCCAAGAGGATGGGCTGTAAGGAAGTCGTGACGGACTGTGCCTCGACCAAACATGGGAAATTCACCGCGTTAATGTGCGCGCATCTCAATTTGAAGTGCGTTGTGATTATTGGGGCCGATGACGCTGAGAAACAAGAGAATGGCATTCATGAAATAGAAAAGCTCGGCGCCACTGTCCTGAGGGCGCGATGTCTATATGGTGCTGCCACGCTACGCACTGCAATCGCCGAGGCTTTCCGATATGCGGCTCTCTACTATGATACTGTGTACTACTTGATGGGGGGCGTTTCGGGTCCCCATCCTATTCCTGGAATGACGGCGACTTTTCAACAGCGTCTTGGCGCCGAAGTCGCGAAACAATTCCAGGTCGAGTCTAAAGATCAACCAGATGCACTAGTGGCCGCCGTCGGTACTGGTACCGGTGCAGTTGGCCTCTTTCGACCGTTCATCGACAGCGCAGGAGTAAGACTCGTCGGAGTCGAAAGTGCGGGAGCATCACCACTGACTAAAGGCCAAGTGGGTGTTCTTCATGGTGCAAAAACACTAGTATTACAAAATGACGAAGGCCAAATTCTCGACTCTAATTGCATTTCCCCCGATCTAAACATCACCGTCGTCGGTCCAGAGGTCGCCAACTGGAAAATCAATGGTCGAGTCGAGATATATACCGCAACCGACGAAGATGCGCGCAGAGGATTGGAGATCTTATCTGAGTACGAGGACATAAAAGCCGGCTTGGATTGCAGTCATGCAGTGATCAAGGCGATGGAGATAGCCAAAGAATTGGGCCCAGGGAAGCATGTCATTCTTTTGGTGACCGGTGATGATGAAATTGACATATAGACTAATTGTCTTTAACCTGGGCTCTCCGAGAGTATCCGATGGAAAGCTTGAACTGAATTCGTCTATCAATCCCCCGTCCTGAAACCGTGATATTTGCATTATTGGATATTAATTCTAATCTGTTGCATTCTCATCTGACATTTTTAAGATGTTCATGATCTGGGGAAATTACATATCAAGGTCAAACTTACCGCAGTAAAATCTATCTCAAATGACCTTGAGAGCACCCCGAGGGTTGATATCGAGGAAATCAAGTCTGCGATCCAGAGTTTGGCCGCGTAGGATCGTTCTACCGGGACTTCCGGGTGGCGTTTATTCAAAATGGGGTAAAAAAACTGGAACCTCAAAGACACCAGAATAGTCTACGAGTCTTGGCTGGTTAGTCGTGAAGTTGAGTTATAGAAGAAATTCTAGACATAATGATCCGATTGAGTTAGAAATTTGTTGCAATGACCATAAATGCTCAGAGGCATAAACAATCAGTGCTATAGGGTGACTCATGAGACCTAGACGCTATCAGGTACGAGCTGATTTTGATATTACCGTGTAAGAGCTTGAAGTCCTCTGAAAAATCTGAACTTGGACGATGTTCCATAGTTCATTGACAGACAGACGACTGACTGTCATACACAATCTACATGTGTGACTGGAGTGGTGGTCTCCACACAATGATGCTCAATTACAAGAAAGAGATCCGTTTTATAGGTAAGTGCTCCAAGCTTTAAGCTGAATAATTGGTGAGACTAAAACCTCGAGAGGTTTGACAAGTGAAAATAGGACAGATAGCGATACTATAATATTAGAGAGACTTACTTGGTTTTACCATATAGGATACTTGTCCCGAGCACCGCGCAAAGGTGCAAGTCTTGTTCGAGTGACGTACACAGGACCCGTACGCCTGAGTTCGATGGGGATTCATTCATCAGAACAGTAAAAGCCATTGGCGAATTCGTCTTTCCAAATAAGTTACTGACATAGCTCTGTGTCTGGCTCTATGTACAAAACTGGATCACGCCATTCGAGTCTCGTTCTGTTTGAGGAGCCACGATTTCGTCTGGACCAACACAATGGTCCACAAATACGATTCTAGCGGGACGCGGCGCGGCGGAATGTATGTTGCAGGCACATTCAAAGCAATTGAGAAAATAAAGACGCGACCGCGAGTCTGTGAGTCCGCGAGGCCTGGACTACAAATCATGGGTCCATTGAGGTACAGGCCTCTTGCTACCCTATCGTAACCCACATAAGTCACCCAAATTGCTTGCCTCAACTAGGACAAACAATCAGTATGATTATCTTGTATTATTCAATAAAACATTAGTAAGCAAACATCCCATTTCCGCCTTCACTTTGGTGAAATCGGGTATTTGGCCAACTACTGTCGCTCTGGTTGTAAGCTTCTATGCGTCAATCACCGTTCTCACGTAAATCCTAGATTTGAAATCAGTACTCTCTCGGCACTGAACTCAGAACGGTAAATGAGACTGTGCGGTGCGATCTGAGGGTCTGCTCAAATACGAGCACTCTGACAGTCTCCCAGCGCCGTTGGTGAGTTACATTCCCATTCCAACTCTTGAAGGAAAATCACCTCTGGCTACGGCTCGACGTTGCGCTTCTTTAATGGTAAATTACAAAGTTTTGATGTCCAGAGGTGCAGGTACTGTATCAACCGGTCATTGGTGTGGTGCTCGAAATTGAATTGTACTAAAAAATGCAGAATGGACACGGGCACATTCGGCTGGATTTTCCGTGGTCGACTGCTTCGCATCCCATTGAACTCTAGGTTCATATTGTGGACTTCGCGATTGTTGCCCCCGTACTTACTGCTACTCAGTAAAGTGCAGTTGTTGGTGCCACTGTAGACTCTTGATGGAGGGGTTCCGGTTCTCAATGTTGCTGGACCATGATACTTGTGGTATCCGGCCGAAGACTCATAGGTCACTTGGCGTGGTCTGCGCCCGTTAAACGCTGCAAATGAAAACGTCGCCGAACGATCACTATTGATCTTATGTCGCTTGTTCTCCTCAGACTCTGCAGCCAATGATACAGCCGTGATCTCGCTCTAGGCACTGGCTTGGGGTGAAACCTCGTTGAATGATCAGTCTTCCCACTTGCTTCCTCGCACCCTTTGGACTCCGTAAACTGCTTCAGCTGCGCGACTTCATCGTATTTTTTCCAGCCCGCTACGAGATTCTCATATTCATCTTCAGCTGCTCCTTTGCATTCTAGGTTTTTATCTAGGTGACATAGACATGCTTTCCGCTCATCAGCTATGGTAGATCAAAAGACTCATCACAAAGAACTTACCTAACCTCCTACAGCCATTCTCGAAATCGGCTTGACCAGTACACACTTAAACTCTCTTTGTTGGCCCCACTGCCAAGGCGGCCTTAGCGCAGATCATTTATTGAGCAGGCTGTATTGAACCGAGGGGCGCACTAAAATGCGCCCGTGTATGTTACAGTAATATGATCCAAGATTACATTACGCGTATGAAAGAAAGCCTATAAAATTCTATGGAATTCTGTGGTGGGTCTTTCTGTAAATCATGTGGGGAAGGCCAGCTGGCACCAAATAACGATGATCTGCTGGGGGATCTTTTTCTCCTTCTCCTTCTGTGCAGGGTGTGCTAGTCATCACTTGCGAGGGTGTCTCTTTGGCCCAGAGAACCTCAACAAGTGATATTAGCAGCCAATGACCATCCTGACAAGTTGGCGGTTGTTTGCTAGCGAACAGCCCACTCAACGGCTCTTGATGGTGTAAGCCTCAACTAACAATCACTCACCCTTAGTCTGTCGTTACAGTAGGCCCAAGAAAATAGCTCAAAGTTCTGTCTACCATGATGAGCATGGCATTTAACGAAGCATGTCGCTTGAATCGTGGGGCGATATATCACAATATGCACTAATACCCGGTTATACACAAACACCTGGCTATGCCTCAACGCCCGCCAACCTCCGTTGGTCACCCGCCTCCCCGTCCAATATAGGCAGCATCAACGTCGATCCTATCTCCCCTATCTATTATACCTCTCCAAAACAAACTGCTTCCCAAAAGAATAATCTTCCGTTACTCCAGTTCGGTGATTGGGAGGAACGTCGAATATATAACGAGGATCCACCGACTTGTATCCACTAATTAATCGAGTGGAAGGTTACTCTTAATAATAGGACGGTGGCGAAAGATACAGAACAAGATCTGGTTCTAGCCCCTCGATTTCACTGGAGGCTCTTTTTGCAACCAAAGCTCAAGGAACTATTTACACGAAAATATCTATATCGAAAACTTGAATCGGATAACATATCTGTTGTCGTATCCGCTACTCGGCAGAAAGGCCTTACTCTAAGGTTTAATAGAACCGATATTGATTAGACCTCTATAGAAAAATAGCTTTTGGATTAGGGAGACTTTTTTCTTGCTGGTAAAGAACTGAGACTGGCTGTCTCATTTAATTACGTGGAGAACACTTCGAGCTTAAAAATAAGTAGTACGACGACTGATAAACGAGGCACTGTGTCTGCTACCTAGCGGATGCTTTAAGAGCGAGACCGACAGATCCATACTGAGGAAGCAGCTTCGGGAGAGTCCCCTGCCTAGAAAGATATATATGCTTTAATGCGTTGTTCTGGGTCCTATAAACTAGGGCCGCACTGCTGGTGTTAGGGGGTCTGTATCGCAGGACAGAGAACCTGTTGGCTAGGCAGAGAGTCCAAGTCTATAGGGTCTGATTTCAAAGACTGAATCTTGGAGTCCGGGTAGACTCCATTAGTTCCCACAATATATACATAGAGGTTCTGCGTACCGAGTCCCTATAGCCCCACATGGAGCGCCTTGGGGTTGTTACCCTAAAGCGACTCGGGGTCGATGCAACAGTGAATCGCCTTGAGTCATCGCGTATGACTTGCGCCGTGACAGCTGGTATGATTCTTATGGAAAAAAGTACTATAAGCTCTACCGGGATCAGCTAGAGATTTTGGTTAAGTATATGTGAAGGGCTGTAGCAGAATTGATTCAATTGTACTAGGCAAACATGCTGTTTACAACAATCTTGAGGAAGAAGAGACAGGGATCCGTCGCGGTCCTTAGGAGTATCGGTCCCGTTTCGGATAGAATCCTCTAGAACCTCGTGATGGAATCGCTCGGAATTCTTCTGCCAAGACAATATCCGAAGGCCATGGCACATGGTTTACCACCGGGCTCTGGCCCGTCACACTATATACATAGCGGTGGGGTTTTGCAGTCGTATGAAGATGTGCCTGGTTGTTACGGCGTGGCCGAACAATACTGCGATACCATACTATATATATATAGCGGACTCTGGGCAGTATCCGCAACTGCGGATATAAGTTATCTTTTATGGTCTTGTTGGTTGGTGTCCGCCCAGAACGCTTCCGTAACACTGGTATTATTCGCGAGCAAATCTATAGAGCAGAGAGATAACGGCTCGATAGACCGCGGGCTAATAATCGATCTACCGCCGAGATAAGCCGCCCTCCTATTACTATTACAAATATACCTCCATCACAAGCCCTATAAGCACCCGGATTGTTAATATCTGTACTTCTAGAGAAGAATACTGCTTCTTCTGTCGACTTTCCTGCTATTCATATTTCAGGCCTTCTCGATATTGGCGTGAGAGAATATAGCAGCTGGCAACAGTCACGTTTGGGTGATAAGGAATTAAAAGCCGAGGTTAGAAGGGCCTGCTGTCACGGCGCAAGTCATACGTGATGACTCAAGGCGATTCACTGTTGCATCGACCCCGAGTCGCCTTAGGGTAACAACCCCAAGGCGCTCCATGTGGGGCTATAGGGACTCGGTACGCGGAACCTCTATGTATATATTGTGGGAACTAGTGGAGTCTACCCGGACTCCAAGATTCAGTCTTTGAAATCAGACCCTATAGACTTGGACTCTCTGCCTAGCCAACAGGTTCTCTGTCCTGCGATACAGACCTCTTAACAGTTAAATTAGCTAGCGTTAGAGCGAAACTCGCGCTGGCTAATTATTTTTGACAACATCGATCAATACTCCCCCGTTAACAACACTACTAGCGATGCGTATGTTATCGGAGAATTCTTCCCTACTGCCGATCATGGCTCCATTCTTCTTACATCTCGGCTCCAAAGGTTGACTAAGCTAGGGAAGTCTTTTCAGCTCAACATATTGGACTCCAAGGAAACAACCCAACTACTCTTGCAAAGCGCATATTTGCCAGCTAGAGATGCTGTTGGCCAACTTGAGAGCAATACAGGTACCAAGTTCTTGAACCCGCAGATGCGAGTATGATACTAACATTAACATATATCCTTGCTCCTGCTAGTCGTCTAGATGGACTTCCATTAGCAATAGTCATCGCCGGGGCGTTTATGCGTGAAACTGGAGCCAGTATTACTGAGTACTTGCAGTATTACAATGAATCTTGGTCCGGTCTTCAGTTGTAATCGAATCCTGAACGCCAGTACCAACAGGGTAATTTGCTGCAGACATGGATGATCTCATACCATGAGATCCAGAAGCGAGACCCGCACGCAGCGAAGTTGCTCCTTTTATCGGCTCACTTCGATAATCGAGATATCTGGTATGAATTGATAAAAAGCAGCTGCCATAGCTCAGACGCCCCCGTTTGGCTTGAAAGGACAAGATCGAGCGGACTTCCGTTTAATACCGGTGTCAAGAATCTCATCGGCTTCTCGCTGCGAGAGACTAAGGAACAAGTCGGGAGCTATACGAGACACCCAGTGGTGCAAGACTGGTGCATTCATCTTTCTAGCACAGAAAAGAATGCGGATTCGACCCTGCTCAATGAACTGGCACTAATAGCTGTTGGATACAATGTCCCAAGTTCAAGTGACAGGAATTATTCCGTGCTACAGCAATGGCTTATTCCACACGCAAATCATGTACACCATGGGGACTGGTCAAGTGGCAACATTGGTATTGCGGTATGGAAAGTATTTAATGATCTAGAGTATCTCTATTTTGATAAGGGGAAGCTAAAAGAGGCAGAGGAGATGTATCAGCGAGCACTGGCAGGCTACGAGAAGGCTCTCGGTCCCGATCATACGTCCACGTTTGATACAGTCAACAACCTTGGGAATCTCTACAAAGATCAGGGGAAGCTGAAAGAGGCAGAGGAGATACACCAGCGAGCACGGGCAGATAGTGAGAAGGCTGCTTATGTTCATGTTAAGAGGGCCCGGGGGGCTGTAGAGAGATTGACTAGACGGGTTAAACATCGCAGATAGAATATGTTGGCTAGCTTCATAACCTGCAGAAAATGAACACTTACTGCCTTATTTTCTATACAATACTCCGTAGTGAGTTCAATCAAGAACAAAGTACTTATCGCGGTTACATGGCACTATGAATTGTTCCATGGAATATTACACTTTTCGTGTTTTGTGTAATTTAGGACGCTGGATACTGGAATAAAACGGGCTGCATTTTACTACACCGCTCAATTTAACGCGGAGTGCTCAATAATAAATCTGCGCTGTCTTGGCCGTGGGGCCGGGAAAGACTTTGTCAGTTTGTATCGGTCAAGCCAATTTCGAGAACGACTGTATAATTTTTTTGGACGTTTTGATATGTATATGTCTTTTACATTCAAAGTCTCCCGAAAATCGACTTGCATTTCCATCACTGCAAGAGCCTGTGTGTGAAATCTCCCAGAGAACGCAAAACAAAAAGTTTGACGAGTTTATGCCTTTTTTGAAACCTTGTGTAGACAGGTCATGTTTCGACATTCATTCGCTCCCGACGTTTCGGAGTCTACGATCGATTTCGAAATTTAGAAGCCTGTGCGAACAAGATACAGACATATGGCTGTGTGATGAGGCACAACGTATACACTGTAGTTCTTCAATTATCCCGTTTCGTCGAATTGCTTTATCTCTACGAGTCGTAAGATATGTGTACCAAATTCACGTTAGGTCGATCTTGGCGCCAGGACAAGTACTGTACAAAGTCATGGTTTGCGGTGAATGTTACAGGGTCAGCATCGCAGGTCAGATAACCTGTTGGTGAGGCAGAGGGTCCATTGAAAGTCTATCGGATCTGATTTCAAGGACTGAACCTCGGGGTCCTAGTGAGACTTCACTAGTCCCTATAATACATACAGTCAGATTCCGAGTACCGAGCCGAGCCTTTACATCTCTTCATGGTGTTCTTAGGGTTCTTGCCCTAAGACGACGCTTGGTAGATTTGACCGCGAATTGCATCCCATCACCATGTGTGGCCTGCGCCGTGACAGTGGTGTCAACATCAGGCAACATGCATCCGCAATCAAACAGCAAAGTAAGCTGATAGGGCAATCAATACATTCATCAAAGTTCTTAACATACTAAGCACCAATCCAATCTGAGTTGTCCTGTATCTATATGCAGGTGCAAGTAATGGCAGAGTCGTAGCTTCATACACCAATTTAGCCCAAGAAATCGGCGCGTGCAAATTACGGCGATCATACAAGACGGCACTAGGTGACATGATGAGAATGAACACTGGAACGGCCCGCTGGTCCGTTGACGAGGCGAATTCTCCTTCAATCCCTTTCAAGGAACCTATTCTCCGACTCGACATTGCTTAATTTTTCGAATTCGAAAAGTTTCAAACTTCCTGGATTCAGGTACTGGAATGACCCATTCGCCAGTGCGGGGCTTGAATTCAAATTGTACTCCCAAAAACTGCGAAATTGACATGGGTCTACTATTGAATGCACATTCGGCCGCATTTTCCGAAGTCGACTGCAAGTTCGTTGCGATAGGTGATGATGTGGCTGGCAGCGAATCCGGATCATGATCGCCTCGACACGGTGTCACCTTTTCTCTGCCTCGATTGTCGATTGGTATCTGACCGTGAGGTGAACTCCATGTATTTTTAGGAGGTATATAGCTTCGCATCCTATAATGCCATGGGTTCATCATGGGGCCTTTGAAAACATTGCTTCCGTTCCTATTCCTGTTACTTAGCAAAGTGTAATCAGTTTTACTGTAGACTCTTGGTGGATGGGTGCCGGTTCTCCCCTCTGCTGAATAATTATACTTGTGGAATCTGGTCGGGGATTGTCTGCGCCTGCTAGATGCTGCAAATGAGAACTTCGGCGACGACGCTGCAGCCGGCGATTTTGCCTTACGCACTGACTCGGGCTGAACCTCCGTTGGATGATTGGTCTTCCCATGTTTTTTGCTTTCTTTGGGCTCTGTTAATTGCTTCTTCCCCAAGAATTCATTATATCTATCCCAGGCGTCTGCCACAAGCGCGAACTCCAAGGTAGCTTCTTCCTCACGTCCTCGGTTCCTATCTGGGTGTAATTGAGAGGCTTTCCGCAAATCAGCTACGGTAGACTACAAGGCTTATCACACGCAGCTTACCTAAAGCCCTGTATTTCCTTTTGACGTCGCCATATGGATCGGTGACTTTCGCGTTCAAAATCTCCCAAAATGTTCTCGTCTCCATGGCTACGAGAATCTGCGTGTGAAATCTTCAAAAGAACGCAGAACAAGAACTATAATGAATTTATGCCTTCTTTGAAACCTTATCTGGTCAGGTCATTTTCGGCATTCACTCGCTCTCCACGGCTAGAAGTCTACAATCGATTTCGGAACTCCGCGGCCTGTGCTAACAAGATACGGACATTTAGCTGTGTGATGAGACAAAACGTATACACTGTATTTTTTAGATCATTTAATTTTGTCAAACTGCTTTATCTCTACGAGTCCTAAGGTATGGGTCCAAAATTCACGTAAAGTCAATCTTGACGCCAGGACAAGTACAGAATAGAATCATGATCTACGGTCAATGTCAACAGTAGGTAATAATTTCTCGCGATTAGACAGCAGAGCAAGCTCCCAAATCGAGTAGTACGTTTATCCAGCCTCTTAGATTACTGAACACCAATTCAAGTTATACCGTATGCAAGCTTAGTTCTATGCAATGGCAGAGTCGTAACTTCTTACCCCAATTCAGCCCTAAGAAATCACAGCGCGCAAATTGAGGCGATGATACAAGAAAGACTATCGACAAGTGGCGATTCAAGTTTTACTGATTTTAGACAGGAGGGCACACAAGCATGCATCCAGCCAACCGGACGAAGAGACCAAATTCCAACCTCTAGTATATTTCACACTTGCTTTGAGCCGTTTGCATCAGACGAGCTCCCAAAGAGAGGGAGAGGATGGAGGCCACTGGCAAGAATTCAGTATCGTCGATGACGATTACCTTCTGGTAGGGCCGGCGCGCTTCGTCAAGCATGACTGTGACCCGAACTGCATCTTAGGTTTTTTGCCACTACACAAGGACTTTGAATTAGAAGATTGTGATTTCTTCGGAGGCAGGAAGTAATCACGGGCTTTGACGAATACTATTCAGACGACTAATTTGGAGATGGGGATACTTACTCTCGGTGTGAGACTTGCAATAAAAAATGCCCTTTTACTTGACTCACCCTGCTAGAGCGATCGCGTATTCTCGGAAATTATTATTCGCCCTTCATGATCTTTGTTTTCCACAAATGCCTCACACGTGACCGGCTAGAGCCTCCCTACACAAGCGACAATACGGTGACTTGTTAACTGTGTCATGATAACAATGATCAAGTCGATTCTGGATTATATATAATATACCAAAATAAATGTCAACGCACTTCCAAGGCATTTCATTGAATTTGAGGATTGAATCAAACTGTATACAATAAGATACGATCAATGTTTACTTCGGTAGAGGTTGTTTGACATGATTTATCAATATTTGCCATCTTTGTACCGTATAGGATGAATCTAAGTATATGATATCGGTCGTATTACAGCATACGGGCAGACTGGTAGTAACTAATGACTTCGGGTTGTTTTTGAGCTCTTTCGACTTACAACACATTTTGATTTTACTGCTCGTATATCACCCCCGAAGCCCGACCTAGGCTTAAGTATTATTGTGAGAGGCTTGCTGTATACATGTTACAGCCAGCAGTAGGTAAAGGCAATGTAAACCTCGGTAATTTCGAGATAGTACCGGCCACCGCGAGAGCTGACTATAGCATTAGGTACAGTATTAAATAACGCAGCCTAGGGATCTCAAATACAGTGAAAAGAATCGGTTGAAAGAAATTTTCGACTGAATTGAAAAGAATTCCTGAATGCCTCAGGCATCAACCCGTCGGCTAATAAGAAGCCTTAAATTTTGTAGTATAAAGATATCGGCCGTATTATCTTTACTTAGGATTTTGACCAGTGAAATAAGGTTCTTCTTTATCTAATCCCTTATTGAATAGTATCTAGTAGAAATCTACTATAACTTTAGACTTATTTTTGAATAATTTAAGCTTTTAATAGTATTATCCGTGTGAAGGGCGTGGCAGAATTGATTCAATTGTACTAGGCCAACATGCTGTTTACAACAATCTTGAGGAAGGAAAGAAGAAAGGATAGGAGCCGGTCGCGGTCCTCAACAGCGTCGATCCTATCTCGGGTAGGAACCCGCTCAGACCCCTTCTACCGAGGCGGTATCCGGAAGGCTATAGCATATGGTCAACCACCGGGCTCTGGCCCGTCACAACCCGAGCTATAAAATGTTTTAAGAAGTCTATTCTTATTAAAGTTACTATTATAATTTAAAGGTTTAATTAATATTAACTCAGAAGTAATATTTATAATTTAAAATCCCTCTTTTACTATAGTTTGAATTATATAGTATTCCGCTATATAAGTTAAGTCTATTATAATTGTGAGGACAATTCCCAAAGGGGAATAGTCCGAGAGGGGGACTGGGTCGTATACGAGTTATGAGAAGAGACGGTTAGGATTAGGTAGTGATACGTGGGGGAAAGGATATCTTATGAGCTACAGAGTGCGTCAACGTATGTATCGGCAGAAGACAACTCTGACTCTTGAATCCCTCTAAACTATCCTCCTCGGATCATTTATCTTGGGGGGAATCTGCGAGTCCTTCGAAGTCATGACGTTCTTGACTTACGGCAGGCTAGAGCCCACGTGACCCATCCTGGGTGTCCTCACGTTCAGTTTGCCAAGTCCCCGACCGAGCGTACCCGAGCTCCTAGCACTCAATGAGACTGCACTGATTTCTCTTCTTACAATAATCTCTTATCTCTTAGAATTTGTAGTAGCCAATTATATCGAGTGTTGTGAACATGACAGGACTGAACGGACTCAGGACGAGAGAGAGCATTGGACATGGGAGGATAAGAGACACGTGTGCTACGCCTACCACGTGTGCCACACACACCACGCGCACCGTCTCAAAACTCAGGATGAACTGTAGCCTCTTCTCTTTTCTTTCTTTCCTCTCTCGAGACTGGGCGTCCTTGACCACTTTGTTCTCGAATGCGATCAGGCAATGATGTACCCTCACTTCGCTTTGGGTCCGTGCTTCCTTTGCCTTCTGTGGTAGCTGCCTATTCTCCTCATTTGCCGGGGTAATTGCCCATGAACCAAGAAGATATGCAATCATTCTGATAACCACCTGCCATAGGCTAGACAGAAAAGAGCTCTTGGCCAAAGTTTGACGTCCCCTCTTCGAAACCAACAATGGGTCTTCCAAGCCCTCGCGCCTGGTATATTTTGGCTCCAGTCGTTGGAATCTCTGTTCCACATCATCCAGGTACTCATTTATCTTCGATCCGAACATCTCGTGATTACTTTTCAGCTAGTTCGACGCAATAAGAAGCGCGTTTGGAGGTCGGTTCAGCGAGCCTATGTGGACAAACTGCCCACCACGTTCCAGCTTCCCCACATCCCCTTGTACAACACCGTGATAGTCCGCAACAGGCTGGCTCACCACCACATTACCCAGATTGACCTTCGACGGAATTCCGCCGCCAATCCCTACCATAACTCCGAACCTGATCGACTGGAACGTGTTTATCATTGAGGTCGCAACGGTCGCGGCAGGGTTGGTTCCCATATTCGGTAGGCAGGCTATGACGACGTTGTGGCCGCATACTGAGCCAAGGGTGTATGGATTATGATCATTGCGAGGGGTCGGAAGAGGTTCGTGCTCTTCATCTAGCATAGCTCTGGCTGCTGTCTGTTCTTTTGGAAGAGCGCATACCTAACCGATGGTATAGGCATCGTGTCGGGGTCGCTTTTGGCATGGGAATTTTTCGGGACCAGCTTTGTTTTGTGCTGGCACTGATTGCTCAGGCTGAGATAGGGGGTTCTCAGCCATATACATGGGAATCACTCGACCAGGCGGATTGTTTAGACGCGCTAAATAGTACTCAATATCTCACCCAAGCACTCTCTCTTCTCCCAGAACCAAAGGCCTTGGCAGATTTGCTCCGAAGAGAGAGGTCGTAAAGTGAATAGTTGATGGATACTGTAGGCGCACCTCACGGAGTATTTGTTTTTGAAAATAATTGTGGCTCATACTTCCATGTGGGGGCGGGTAGTGAGGGGCGTTCCTAGGAACGAGTCGACCCGACCCAAACAGTCAGATCGAAGGGAGCCCTGGTACCATATGCAACCAATATTTTCCAAAAAAAAACGTTTGAACCTTATCACTTGAAGAGATCTCTCATTAATTCAAATGCAGAATTCGAGAACCACCAAATCACAGTTGGTGACTAACATAGCTGAATGCGATGTGCTATCTGTTTAACCGCTCTTTTCTGAGGCCCGCAGCTTTGAGAGGACCTTTAAGACGGTGCCACTCAGCTCCCCGGAACCTGAGCCCGCCAAGTCACGTGCACGCACTTCCTATCCAGGATGCCCCAGATCTTCGCCCCGAAATCATTTCATTTGCTCACTGGGCAAAAGGGGACAGCAAGGAGGGCAGATGAATCCGCTCCCTTTCCCCTCTGCAGACTTTCATGGTTTCCTCGCCAATTCTCTCTTTACCACCGTCCAGATCCACCCTTCTCCCGTCTCTCCACAATATGGCTCCAAGTCTCCCTCACCCAAAGCTTGAAATGATTCGAGACATGATATCGAGCAAATCACTAACAACCACAGAAATGGCCAAAGCCGCTGAATGTAGTAAACGTGCAATTATTAATATCAGCAATAACCCTCGCTGGTTCGGAAGCATCAAAGCTCCGCAAAGGCGTGTCGATCGCAGACGAACCGTTACCCCTTCGACGCTAGAAGCCTTGCATGACCATCTTCCCAAAAAGTCCGGCTTGCATATGGACGAGATGGCCATCTTTCTTTGGGATGAGTTTCGTATACAAGTCGCAAATTCGAGCCTTATACGGGCTCTCGCTTCGGTAGGTTAGTCGCAGGAAGGGGCTACTGAGGAGAATATTCGTCCGATAGAAGGTTTAAAAGGTTCATTTACCAAGCTACAAGTGGATAGGAGGAAATAGAAGACGCTTGATGAGATGAGCTTTATGAAGTACGGACTGATAGTGGGGTTTTCTATAAAGTGGTGCTTATTGGCCTACAGTAGCTGGTAATTCTGGTTTTGAGCAACATGGGTTCGAACCCAGCTATTCTCAGTTTCTAACTAATTTTTGAGTGACAGAAATATCAGTCATCAAACCACTTGTTGCACCATTCACTTACTGTGTATAGCACATCTTTTTTTGTTGGATGGCAGGGCGTGGTATAAGCGAGAGTTGACTGTAACGCCACTACGCCCAAAATTCCTACCTCCTAACACACTGTAGAGTCAGAAAGACCTCGGCGTGAGAAAAATCGCTGTCAAACTTGTCCGGCATTTCCAGGGGTATCTCCAGCACCTTGGCTAATTTGAGCGGTTGGTCTCGTCACTTTTGCCCGTCCATTTATTTCACGCAGGAAGCGGCGGGCTATTCCAATTTGAATTCCTCGCTGAACAAAGAAACCAGCGTCTGGATCCTCAAGAATCAGTTCAAGATCGAGATGATTCTTCAACGTCACCTGGCAAACGTTTCTGAAATCTGTTTTATTTTCCTCATCGGTGGCGCGTGATTCTAGCCATTTGCAGTACTCACGTACCGCTGCTTCCCGAGGACCCGGGATTACCAGAGGCTGATCAGGCAGATGTCTAGGTAAAGATGAAATGACTGTGGATGTACACCCAGGTTGTGCTGGCAGAACATTGATAATTGTTGGAGGGTACGGTTGTGGTCCAGTCGATGCCACATCAGCCTTTTTCAACTTTCTTCCTATCTGACTTTCCAGAACCAGGTCTCAACGGATATCGCTAGGGAATTAATCATGACAATCAAGGCTCCCACCACCATCAACATGCTCAATAAGTCTTTCTATGTGTGGGGCTCTCAGTTTGTAGTGTTCTTTGTCCGTTGGGACCCCCAAGCACCAATTAGACATGAGCTTTGGCTAGCCACTGTGTTGGGTATCTAGCGATGCACAAAACGTGCATTGTTTTTACTGAAGTATGGAAAACCGACTCTGTGGCTTGCTTGGAAGGGGATGGCCGAGTTGCGTGGAATTATGTCAGTCTTTTACTGCTACTTTATCGAACACCTTGCCTACGGTGCTAGATCACTTTTAATGTCATAACTAGGGGCTGCTTGTATGTTCAAAGAGATGCAGAAAACCGGAAGACGAAGAGAACGGGAAGAAGAACTTTAATGCCGATCATATTTAAAATCATATGATTAGGCAGGTCGCCAAATCATTGTGTAGTTGTTAACAATGACCCCATTCTTCGATCTGGTCTTTTTCCCCTTTTTGGCGTACCCGACATTTTCTTGTTAATGTAATGTGACCAAGAGGCTTATCGCAATATGGTTTGAAGCTCATAACCTCTTTCTATCCCGAGCGGTATAAGGGAACAGGGAAGGAGCTCGGTAAGGATACGCCATTTTTATATATGTGGCGACTGGAATATTTGCAAAGACGTTCATTCCATTTCTTGTTGCGGTTTCATAGGACTGGTTGAGTCCAGAGTTACAGAAAGCTTAAAGGCTGACTCATCCAGTGCTGCACTTAGAATCTTGATTGCCTCGCCACACGCTGTGGTAAACCTTTTCAGGTCTTTCAGCGCATAAAAGATCTGGGTATTTGATAGTTCACGAAGTGCTTGAACCGAAATCATTGACATTGCTTCGTCTTCATCACTGTGTGCAATGATGTTGGTGCTTGGCGTATTACTGTTTGTTCTTTGAGCTATAGGAGGAGGTGATGACCTCAAATCGATCTTTTTCTGAGGTCGTAGCGAGAGCTCGGCATGGTATAAGATAGATGGGAGACTGATTCTACTTGGAGATGCAAGGGTTTTCAATGGTACTATGTCTATTATATACGTTTTCTCCATCTTTAATCCTGTTAGGCCCACCCATCCATATAGTCAACAGTATCCCAGGGTAGTGACGCAAAGCATAGCTCAAACAAGCTATATGGCACGTGCACAATACTATCAAAATCATAGCGCGATTGATTTGTTTTTTACAGGATAGAAGACCGAACGTCAACTGGTATTACCTTCCCTCCTCCTAGGAACAACTCCTTATGTGAACAAGGTCGACCAATGGAATCGAGCGTATCTGGAGGTGTGTTACTCAGCACCAATTGTCAAAATAAATGTTTCAATTTCCAAATTTGACTATTTTTCGTCAAATGAACACAATCAATCTTTTGGCCTGTCCTTTGATTCAGGCGACTCACCTTGGACTGTGTGAGGTCTTTGAACTATGGTCCCATTATATGTCCATAAAACAGCTTTTCTCTCTTTTTTTGGATCATGGCTTGAATTATGTTCCCAATCCTGGCCACGGTACCGATTCATAGATGGTGGTTCGTTCATCATCTGGAGGCCTCTTCTGTACACTCTCCCCTGTTGAAAGATGACTAATATTCCACAAATCCTAGACTTTGCGATCTCTCGTATAACCCTACAATCCCATCTGAGTGAAGACTTACTCAAATAAGACGAACGGAGCAAGGTTATCGTGTTATACCATATACAAATACAACAATCTAAAAGAGACCCTGGTGGCTTTGCAGACTGCATCGAGACTGGGTAGCAGCGGGATCAGGGGATTTAAATATATCAAGGAGCTGCTGAAATACTTAATTCTCCAGGATCAAGATTTTGTTGCCACCACGTTACTAAAGCTGGAAAAATTCAAGAAAGATGTCATCTTCTTTTTTTCCGTTCTCAGGATTCGATAAGATTGAAGGACGTTTTATCTCAATATTTTATATGCGAGGGTCACAATGTTAAAAAAGAATTCAGCATCATTGGGTGTAGATGTGAGCATACAAGATTCCACGGCTACCCAGGCTGCTTTGAGGATGATTTCCCTGATCTTGCCTTGTCGGCATTTGATCTTGCCGCGCTCTTACAAAAGACGGACCTGGTTCGAGGAAATGCTGAAACCATCCACATCACGGGCCTTTCGGTCTTGAGAAAGCGCGTGACCTGAAGTCGGTTGTGATCAAGATAATGGAAATTGCTGCTTCTTTCGGGAATTTAATGATGTTTAAAAGTCTTTTCGGTTATGTGAAGAAGAAATATTTGTTAGATGAGTTGGGGCCCAGCGGACTCTTCTACGCAATTGCTCAAGGACGGGATGAGATCGTTGATTTTTGGCTCCAAAAAAGGCAACCAAATTCCTTCCAGGGGGTCAATTCATAATTTGGCACCTCACTTTGTTTTGCATGAGCTCGCAGAAATGAAAAGATGTATTGCACTCTTCGGAGGATCGGCGCGAATGTTAATTGTGGTAATCCTCTTTGGTACGCCGTTGGTCATCTGCGATCTACCATGGTAACTGAACTCCTCGAAGATGGGGCGATCTTCAATATAGATTTCTTTGAGCATAACAATGTTTATAATTATGATACGCAGGAAAGCCGGAAGGTCTGCTCGATAATCTTCGAATACGGTAATGAACGCCTAGATGATCCTCTCTGGCTGTACGTTTCGGGGGCTCTAGATCTGTTTCAAGTCCAAGGCTTTCGTAAGATTGACGAAAGTCTTCAGAGTATTAGAGGGCTACTGGAAGACGTAACACCGATCAAAAGAGGGAGAAAGAAATGGTGAGATTGAATCTGGTGAGAGGTTCAATCTAAACTACTGGCTGGTGGTGCGCGTGGGTGTGCGTCACGCTGGTGCGGCCATGCCATCTCAACACAGAATAAGAAAGAACTTTCAGGGCTGCGGGGCTTCAACGTAAATCCAGAGTTGGACGCTCATGGCTTGCTGTACAATGCTTTGAGTTGGGAATTAAACATTGAACTTTACCTTCACCTTTTGAAAGCGCACTGCCCATACATATTGGGAGGAGATATTCTTTTTCGTTTGGTCAACTTGTTGATAAAAAAAATCAGCCCGTAAAGGATGAGGCATATGAACTCGGGGAATATATACACCAAGATCAACAAATGTTCAATAACATCGAAATAACGCGCGAAGACCTTCGTTCACCTTTTATCCAAGTCTGCAAATATCTCCCTAAATTGGCATACATGATGCTGGAAAGTTTGCGGTATGACTATCTCTTCGGGGATACGGGGATCGGTAAATGCCTATCAGACGAATTGAAATATCCTATACAAGATGCAGATCATTTGTGCACCATATACGCTGAACTTTGAAACCGTGACGTAGGCTGGCATTTAGAAAGTTGTGATGAGAGAGCTGGTCGAGCAACATAGCTCATGTAGACACAGCTCCTCACGATGTTAGCCCTGTGACAAGCCAACAGACGCATTCTCCCAACAACATTGAGCATACTTATTTTCATATCGATTTCGACATGTATACTTTCTCATTTGTCCTCCTAATCTTTGCCCTACTGATTGTAATGAAAGCATGTGGGTGGTAGGATGACAGAACATAACAGGGATGAATCGTTCAACTCCGATTGTGAAATAATCGCAATCGCTTACTCGATCAATTTCCCATGAAGGATCAAAACGCCAAGGGACCCCGACGTATCACACTGGCTTACTTCTCTATTTAACAAAAGATGTTCCTTGGCTTAAGAAATTGAACTCTTGTGATCTTATATCGAAAGTATGATTATAGAAAGACCCAGAAATGTAGAAAATCTTGTATCGCAGAAATCGCCGTTGACTATTAATGCTACATCAATTGAATGAATCTATCTATCTTTGTTTTTCACTTCTCAGTGTTGAAAATTGGTCAAGAAGCTTTGAAAGGATGAAACGCCCGGTATCGTTACTTTTATTGTAGTCTATGATCTTTACACTCGGATGATGTGTTATTCTCGGATGCCCTAATTTTGTAGCATACAAACGAGTCCTGCTCAGCGAGCTGTGAGCTCTCGCGGACTTCATCGATCCCGAGACAGGATGTAAGTATGGTTGTATACTCTGAATCACCTGCGAACTCAAACAGCTCGAGTGTTATTCAACAGATTCCACCCTGCTCAATTTTTGCATAGTTTTCCAAGCATCTACGGCAAAGTCTCCACCTTCCGCTAGTAGTGCCTTGAAAGCGACGTTGTTGGCAATCCGCTCTGAAATGGAGGTTATGTAACGCACTACTAGAGCCCGTAAATTATCGTCATCTCCGTCAGCCCTGGTAGGTCCAGTTTCTAAGTAAACGAATCGAACGAAGTCCATGAGTCCGGCAACTGCAGAAGGGTATTATGTGAATGTTTTGAGTGTGGCATGTAATTTCGGAAGAACGAGACTACGCAGAGACACTATGTCATATGTATCTGCTAGCACGTAGAGTCGAGCTTGATCAACAAAGACTGGGGTAAAGTCTTCCCAGGGGCCGGAATGACGAGGTGCTGTCAACTTGCACCTTGGACACTCGCGCATGCCAAGCGAACCAGGATGAGGATTGATAGAGGTATCGCGTAATTGCCGAATGCTCACGCTTTGCTTTTTGTCGGCTATTTCAGATTCGCCGGACAGGATGACGTTGGTGGGAGGCTCAGAATTAGGAACCTCTCCGAGGGGTTTCCGCTCATTTTCTGCTGTAGCAGCAGACTCGAAACTAAATTCATCTTCTTCTTCCACCCAGAAAGTACCAGTTGAATAGTCGTTGCTGACTTTCTTTGTCTCAGCAACCTCCAAGACCTGTTTTGAGGGTAGTGGTGGCGGTGAGTATGCCTCGAAAATTTGAGGCGATGGCGGCGTATAGTCTCCTCAAGAGGCGAAATCACACAATCTTATGAAGGTATTCAAATCGACCTTGGACCACTCGATACACTTCCTTTTGGCATCAATCACCACATTGTTGATGAGAGTTTCCAAAGGCTTGGAGAGCTTAGCTAGAGCAGCAGAATCCACGGTGATTTGGTCATGAGCCGGACCAACTTGAAAGGTGACTGTGGCCGACAAAATAGAGCTATATCCGTTAGAAACGATTGTGGATATTTCGTTCGTCTACTTACCATTCAAAGTGGCCCTCCATTGAGATGGCAGACTTGGCCACGAGAAACTGATGATGTGTGCAGTGCTCAGGTTTCTGTATAGAGGGTCAGTCGGCCTTATGATAAAGATGTAGCAGCAATACTACTTTGTGAAAGAGGGTGTTCAAGTCCCGCCCGACGAATTCATGGAAGTAGTAAGGGCCTGAAAGCGACTGCGTGGATACGGGGTACCACCCAATGACCACATTGAACACAGAGGGAATGTCAACGACGTGTCCTCAGCGACGATCACAGTTCGAAATCCAGAACAGTCGAGCAGTACATTAGGGGTGAATTGCAAGCCCTGATTGGCTAATGATACCGACATTCTTCTTCTTTCTCACACTTGTTTAGCCTACCACTCCCATTACTACTACTACTGGTAAAACCAAAGGTAATTTTTGACAATAGAAAAAGATTGCCTGCCTGTAGGGCCCGCTGGCTTGACTCTCCTACACTTTTGGCCACGTAAACGAGATCAGATTTCCTGGTTTGGGGCGCTAATCCTTGACCCTGAGGCCCCGGGCTAGTAGAGGTGGGATTGACGCTAAAGAGCCATACATAGAAGCCTGGACTAGCCCATTTCTCTGGAGGTCTCTGTTTGTGAAACTACCCCTGCTAGTGAATTACGAGCTAACGCGGACAAGAGACAATAGAATTGGAGGGCCGGTTTTGATCACGGAGTTTTGGATGTTGGCCGGACAGATTTGGTGCCGTGATCTTCAGCGCCGTTACATAAGGGCATTAGGCGGTATGGCTCCCTTTTGTCCCGTTCCCTCCAGCTACTCAGCTACACAGCCTTTTGACATATGTCATATGTCACACGAACATGATAGCATGTTAAAATTAGTGAGTACAGTACAATACTGCTGATCGCGCAGACTAAGAGACATTATGGAAGTGGTGATCGCGCGTATGTCGTGGCAATGTGGCAGGCCATGGCCATGGCCCCCCGTATAGCCGCCGAAAGCCTATCACACATGTGTGGGCCCTCGCTCGATCAGCCCCAAGAGGCAAAGGCACCCTAGAGGTAGGTACCTGGACGGAAGTGTGGAGCGGGGGAAGCTGGCCTCCATCTCTGATCTTTAGGTAAGCAAACAACTCAAGTGAAATTGGTTGGTATTCTGCCGGCAACGGGAAGCCGGAATGCCAGATAGTGGATCTCGGTTACAGCTGCGTCTGATTACAGCTACTCAGACGCAGGCGACAGGCTTGGCTTTTCTTTCAGTTGCACGATAATGCAATATTACTCGGACCTCGCCGCGGTTTTTTCGACTACCTATTCTTCCATTTATCATTTATATCGAGGCTGAATCTCCGCCCCTTATCGAGAGTGATCCGGTAGTCTATGTGGCTCATTTCGGGAGATATCTCTCGTCTCAAGATATCCCACAAACCGCAGGTTTCCCGAGAGTAAAAAGGTAAAAAGAAGCACCACGGGGCAGTCGAAAGTGGATACCGCTCGGAATAGCCCTATTGGGGGCTTGAAAAGATGAAAAGGAAAAAAAGCGATAAGGAGGTAGCAGCCTCGCTACTATCCGCAGGTTGACGGAGAGCAGATTGGGCGGCCGGGTGATCACACTCGGCCTACCAGCCAGCATTGGTCTATTTGGTTTAGTTATGGTGATATAACCCATAGGTGAGGGATGGGTCAAACTTTCGTTCCGACAGTTCCGTCTCCAGGGTCCTAGCTCCAAGAGAAAGGGATCTTTTGCTGCTCCCCGGTTTCCCTCAATTAAGATCTCCCTTCTTGTTCCCAATTTCCGGTACTATCACGACACTTGTACCAGATCCATTTCGGGCGAATGGGCGCTCCGACCTATGTGGTATGAATCCAGTTTTTAAGTGTAATTACCACTTCGAAATAAGCTAATTCTCCCTTAGACTAACCGGCAGATTATGTCTTACTTCCTTTCCATGAGATTCAGGGCGACCGACCTAGTCTGAGTTCTGGACCATACGGTACTTTCCCTGATATTATGTCACGATTTGCCCTGCTTTCCGCGACCTCGACGAGACAGAAACCAGTCTTCTATGGTCCCTTCGCGCCCGGGTAGCGGTGGGTAGAGTGTAGACCCTCTGCTTGTGGTCTTCTGTACACTAGACTGCCCGTTCAAATCGAGTTCGGGCAATTTTCTAGCCTGTTTGCGTTATGTGCTCATCATAGTTTAGAAGTTTTAGTGTGGAATAAAGTCACGTGATGAGCTCAGCGTGACCGGATTTCCCGCATCAGCTATGGCTTTCAAGTGTCCTGGTGACTAATCTAAGTTGATTGGCTGCCAGCGTTTCTTTCTCTCGTACTAACCTTCATTACGGGAAAGTGCCGACAGGTTGAGGAAGGCCTCTGTCTACTGGGTGGATGTTACGTTCGATTCTAGATACTACCCTAGGCCAGATGGCTGTCTTAAGCCACCAGGGCTGATATAAAATGGCACGGCACACCAATACTTTAGCTGCGAGATCAACGGTCATATTTTGACCATGAACACGCATTTGAACAGTCCTTGCCTGTTTGCAAACCTTAGCCACTCATACGAACATTACAATACAGCGAAAAATGATCCAATTTTGACAAAATTCGAAGACGAGATTATTTCGTTGCAATTAGACTCAATCTTTCATGTTATCTTATCAAGGTTGTTCGAAGAAAGGGGAATTCACTGACGTAAGACAGTCGGTGTCAAAGTCTCAAAGAACCTTCCGCGAAGTCGATAGTCGCATAATGAAGAGCAACGCACTTGGCGAATGAATCGGGGAGGACAGACTTTGTAGTGCATCCTTTTCTTTACATCTTACAATACTTATTTTCGTCTCACAACAACAGAGTTAAAGCTCAGCCGATAGCATCTAGACCCACGATTACTGGCAACGATCCTCACAGTAGGCATGCTTTTTGGATCTTTTCAATTAGATCTCATGCCTCGGCGTGGAAAGCTTGACAAGATGAACTCGCTGGTCAAAGATCTGGCGGCCTCCCTGGAAGCTCAAGGCATTTACTAAGAAGCCTGCTTGAAGGAGTTCTTGACATAAGGTTCTGATCAATTATATCACTTGTTTTAATGGCTATCATGATTGGACTTGAACATTCGGGGCTTCGGCACTTTTGATCTGCAAAGTCCGTTTGAACCTCGGGTTGTTGCTTACTAGCAGGCTCGTCGCATTAATCAATCCGAACGTTCAACTTGCTTAAATTCATTTTCTGCCAATTATTAGGATTCCCCCGTAGAACCATATAGGGTCGGTGACGTTGGTATGGTTTTTAAATTGAGCGTCAGGAACTGCCGGCGAGGCTTTCAACCGACGTCTACACCGCGGCAGTCTAGAGTCTAGACAGAAATGATTGACTCCAAGCGCGAAGATTATAGCTCATACCGTGATCATCGTTGATTCATCAAGGACAGGTTCAGATCCCGCCCGTCTGAGTGGATCAAAATTCCCTATTCGTTGATGATGAGGGGTCGGTGATCAATATCATCGTGAGTTACACACTGGAAAGGGAGTTGTGAAAAAGGAGGGAATAAATGATTTTTAGTCTGATCGAGTGGAATTTGTTGATATGGACAAGAGTCCATTCGGCGACTTCTATTTCCAAACAGTGAGCTTTCATAGCAACGAATTTTTCGTAGAGCCGCTTGTCTAGAATCATTCCAGCTCTCACTTATCATCTCTGAGCTATTGCTATAGTTTTCGCCCGAGCCAACTAGATTTAAAGGGGTTGGCTCTGATTGTACAAGAGGGCAAGGGCTTGCGACTCCCAAAGGCGCACGCCACGGGTGGAATTGCACGACATCCAAGGAGACGAGAGTGCTAATGCTACTGTGAAGGGCTGTAGCAGAATTAATTCAATTAAACTAGGCCAACATGCTGTCTACAACAATCTTGAGGAAAGAAAGAAGAGACAGGGGTCGGTCGCGGTCCTTAAGAGTGTCGATCCCATTTCGGATAGAATCGCTCAGAATCCTTCTACCAAGACGCTATCCGAAGGCCAGGGCACATGGTTTACCACCGGGCTCTGGCCCGTCACAGCTACAGTATCAAGGCGCTACCGGCGGGTTATCCAGAAAACGAGAAGGAGAACGATTGCTCACGACTTTCGTGAATCTGGTTGGTAAGCTATGCCAATTTCAGTGCTTTCAAGCGACGTTCTGACAAATACTGACTGATGATGTAGCGGCATGGGGCGCGTCTTAGCCGGGAGGGCAACCGTGGATATATCGAACGGATGAGGAATTTCGTGACAGCATTGAGTATTCGCGAGCAAACAGTTGGTCGCAGCCCAAATCTCTCACAGACCACTGATGGTAGATTTGATACCATAAAGGCTTGAAAAAACGGCATTCCGACAACGAATAGGGGTTTGACCGGCCATCCGATGACTCTGTGTACCTTGAGAAGATTGCTCTGAAGAACACTGAATTGCTCAGAGTATTTCAGCGACGCACATTGTTCATCCCACCATGAGCAGAAAGCAGCCCTACTACTTGGCCACATATCGTGTTCCATGTCTAGTGCTGTTCCTAACTTTGAAAATCTCCGGTATGCATAATCGGACGCCTCCGGAGATAGTTTGCCAAAGGCTCTTTCGTACATGCCAATCATCCCCCAATATAGGGTCCCAGCCACCCATTTCTGTAAGTCTGGGTCAGTCGCGCTATACGATCCATCCGCTCCGCCCCTTTGGACCGTTCTATGGACACGGCCCACCCGTCTGGAGATCTCGGTTATATCTTCTTCCGTACCAAGAAGAACGATGTAAACGTAGGTCAGCATTGATTTGACACGCTCTCGTAGGTTATGTCTGAACGCGCTATGGCTAGCCACTCCGTTGGCTATCTGGGGATGCGCAATTTGCATCATGACCGCTAAAAAGCCGCCAACAAGGCAGATACTTTCGCTAACAATGTCTTCAAACTGGGTTTCTAGGGAACTCATAACGGCAAGCAGAGCATGACAAACAGAAGAGTATTATTTGATTCTTTGCTTTATATACTGTTCCTGGATGTCTTCTGGTTTATATTGATAATCTCAGTAGGTGCACGGGCCAACAGGTTGAAGTAAGGTATGAACGAAAGCTCACGTCGCCCGTGCTCTGACGAACTGGAACATCTCGTAGGCTTATGGTCATAAAGAGATTTTTTTCTTTGCCGCACTGATACGCCTGGCCCGGCACAGGCGCCATACGCGGCGACGCACTCATTAGTCCAGAACCTGGGCTCGGAATACGTTTATCATTCAAGGGTTGCTTCCAAAGTATTTGTCCCGCTTATGGGGCAGATTGAAATCGCGAATACCTAAAAAAAGCAGTCTTGATAAAGGAACGATGCAGTGATCATTGACCGTGAATACCCGGAAGACCATGCACCGTGGAAACATAGTTTACGAACCCCTCCAAACGAGCGTGGTAAATGTAGATTTCAGCACTTCACTACCGCAAGATTCAAAGCTAATATGTCCATGGATTGGCTATACATCCTACCTGTCCGAAGCTATCAGTCTATAGATTCTTTGTGGTGCATGTAGAGATGTCTGAATTCAGGCTGACTCCAGAGAATGTGCTTATAGACCTAATTACCAATCACTGCCGAACCCGATAATATTCACCTGCAGGATGACTCTGCGACTTTAAGGCAAAGTACAAAGAGCTAGAAATAAAGTGTGAAGGCTTTGTAGAAGTACCTAGGAAACGAGCAGCGGACTGAACTTAGGACGAGCCCAAGTAGAGGCCGGTAAAATGTTCACAACCACCACACAATTCGAATCGCAACATGACAGATTGTGATATCACTCTCTAGGATGGATTTCAAATAGGCCACTTCTGCGTCCTACAAGGCTTTCAGTCACGTCTCGTAATTATAGCCCAAGAACATATATAAAGGTTGTCGGTCTTGAGAAATATTTGCTCCGACGACAGTGGGCAATTTGCTTTGTGTTGGTAGTAAATAGCTTGACTAGTACTATGCTTATGGCTCTTGTAAGGACAATCCCCAAAAGGGAACAGCCCGAGGGAGGACTGGGTCGAATACAGGTGTAAGAAGAGACGGTAATAATTAGATGGAGATGCGAGATGGGAAAGATATCTTCATGATTACGGAGCAAGTCAATATAGGCATGGGTGAGTAACAACTCTGACTCTCGATTCCCTACGGACTGTCTTTCTCTGATAATTTATTCTGGGGGAATCTGCGAGTCCTTCGTTCAGTCGTGACGTCCTTGATTTGCGCTGGCTGCGGCCACTACGCACCACGTGACTCATCCTGGGTGTCCTCAGGTCAAGCTTCCCAAGTCCCCGACCGAGCTTACCCGAGCACTCAATATTTAATGAGACTGCACTGATTTCTCTTCTTACAGCTCTTGCCTTTTAGCGTTAAAAGTCTCCTTTTAGGGAACCCTTTATTAAAATACGCGTGCGTTACCCGGTGACAATCATTTTGTTTTTTTGGGTCGCAGAATTTGCTGTAACAGTAGGTTTAGCGGTGCGACCACAGTAGTAAACCCAAATTAAAACCAAAAAAATGTTGAGAACATGAGAAGACTACGGACTTGGATTTCTTCTGCAGAAGAAATCAGTCTCGGAGGGCAGGGACACCCACCACGTGTGCCACGCGTACTGTTACGAGTTGACGGGAGTTAGCGGACTTGGATTGCGAACTTGGATTTCTTCTGCAGAAGAAATCAGTATCGGAGGGGAGATACCGTTAACCACGCGCACCACCTTGAAAACCTGGGATGTACTGTAGCTTCTTCTTCTTCTTCCTCTTTTTCCCCTCCAGCTCTTGAGATCCTTGGCCCCCACGCAGACAGTTTGAATAAAAAGTTTATGAGTCCTTCTAAAGCTTTTTCTAACTGGCGTACAACATATATTAGCATTTTGCGGCCCTCATATCCTTATGTCTCCACCTCAGCAACCGCTTCCCTTCCGCACCCACTCAATTCTAGAATACTCTCAAACCAAACAACTAATAAGTATACAGTAGGCGAGTTCTCGGTAATAAAGGTATTTCCCTACTTTTCAATGCTACTTATCAGCCAAACGACTTCGAGATTGCCTTAATACGCTGATCTCACGGAAAGTTCATTGCCAGAATTGCGTCTGTGTGGCCTAAGATCTGTCCTAAAACTAGTAGAGCTAGCTCCGAGCATTAGGTACCTTATTAACGCAAGATGACTAATGAATCACCCCGTGCCTTCTAATTTGGGGGAAGAAATAATAATTCCTCAGATTTGACAACGTGCATCAGGATAACATCCACAAAAAATATAATCTTCTCAAATTGATATTTAGGAGGATTCGACGTTCCCTCACTATATCTCGACACTGATGGAATTGTTTATCTGGTGAGATACGTAAAAGTAGTCTAACGTCCGCCCGTATGAGAGACCTGTTCCTTAAGAAACAACGCCAGTCTGTAGCTTCAGCTTGGTGTCTGAGGTATGCATCGACTCTTCCAAACAATCACGGCCTAGGGGTGATGTGCTGCTGGTTTTGAGGTTGGACTTCCAATTAACGCATCATAGACGCAATTGAGGCCGATGTGGAAATAGTCGTATTAAGGACAACCTGATGAGATACGGCTACGGTAGGGGCAGCAGTATCGATGTGTGAGAGGGATGAGGAGTGAGATTGCTGAGGGGGAGAGGTTCTACCTAAGCTATGGACTGTGGGCAGTGGCAGAATGGCAGAATCACATGCCATGTAAACAGAACCGAATTTCGGCGAAGCAACACCGCCCATGCGGGGGCTAGGTTTACCCCCGGCAAAGCGACGGTCTGAGTGAGCGTTGAAATCACTATAGGCCTACTATAATCCTGCCGGGGCCGAAGAGAGATTCATAATCAGAGAGTGGTGACGTGTAAAATCGTAATATAAGTAGCACTTTTTAGACGCGAAATAATGATATGGTGTAACGGGCCAGAGCCCGGTGGTTAACCATATGCCATGGCTTTCCGGATACCGCCTTAGCAGAAGGGGGTCCGAGCGAGGTTCTAGTGGATCCTACCCGAGGACGCTCTTAAGGACTGTGACCGACTCCTACCCCTTCTTCCTTCTTTCCTTAAGATTGTTGCAAACAGCATGTTGGCCTAGTACAATTGAATCAATTCTGCTACAGCCCTTCACATATGGAACTTTAATACCTGGGGTATGGTAGTTCACTTAGAGTGCGTCTTCCCTTCTCGTCGGTATTACTATGAATCGAAGATGATTTCAAATGATTTTCGAGCTAATTTCTGAGCTCTACTGAGGAATCAGATGTTTTGGGCCAACCCACGGGGGTCACCTTATGCCCTTTTCCCTCTGCCTATCGTGCGAGTCTGTTCGCACTGGCATTGTTCTTCTTTCCTGGGTTTTGCTATATGATACGAATTAGCATAATAACACTAGTGTACTTTTTGAAGGGATAAAAGCGTAGGGAACGAGAGAAGAAAGGAACTTAGACGAAAGAGCAACAGATGAGAACATTTACTTCATTTCAATAGGAAGTTTTCCTTGTCCGCCGCTCATAATCAATGAGAGAGCGCGTCTATAGCAGCATAAAAGACCGATTCCTATATTCTCTCAAGACCTGAATTAGCGTGTCTTGTCAGGTCTCGGTTCATGGTTGCCAAGACGAGGCACATTCCATAATCAATCCCCACGGTATATATGCGTGCGGAGAAAATGGGGCAGCTACACGAAAAACGAAAAGATCTCTCGTGCAACAGCAGGAAAATTCGAATCTTCCATTTCTTAAAGAAGGATGGGAAGGTCGAAGAGATAGAATATGCTTAAACAGAAAATTCGAAGATTTCAAAGTCTTCAACTTACAGCCACCTCTTCTAGGGCGACTGATACTGATGCAGTATTATATGCAATAGCTAATCGCTGATTATTAGGCGGCTACGCAGAGGATCGAGGACCAAACAAAAAAAATGGGTAGGGCGGGGAGCGGGGTAATAGAGGCGTGTCTCTAACCTGGATCCCGAATTCGGGGGTCTCCTCTACGTCGCCGATATCAATTATTTCCTTATATCGATTACAGTGCCCGCAAATCAAGTCTAGTGATCTCGGTCAATGAGCTCACTTTACCGAGCTAAGTAGCGAGGGTCTATCGGCAATAACTGCAATATTTCAAGTAAGAATAGAGATATCGTTGAAATGTATTCCTTATACTAGTATCAACACATTAAGGGAAGAGATATATTTTAAGTAAGAGACTAGTCGTTAAACTAAGACTCCGGGCGTACCATGTACATAGTAAATACAGATCCCGGAGCCTCATGGATCAAGGCTGTCTTAAATACCTATCCTCAAAATCTTGAATTCTCTGTGGTGATAGGAGTCGCAAACTTTTCTCACTCAGCCAGAACTTGCCTATCATATTGAAGTTTAATATTGGGGGAGTTCTGCTTCTCTTCCGTAAATAATGGGAGCGGCGCATGCTAATGGTATTGAATATTAGTATGATACCGCCTAATATAACAAACGTGTTGGGAACAGTAGTGAAAATATTTTGTGTTGCGTTGTGTGACATCGCAGCTCGCACAGCTAATGTCCGTAGATGTTCCTGCGGTACATATGTCGATACTCGCCTGTAAAACTGGTTTAATTCTTTATAGTGACAGAGAAATCTACGAAGTACCACACAAGAAGCAAAGATCGCTTTTGTGGCCTAAAAAAGCCTAGGGTTAGCGTAAACGTGATCCTGTCTCGAGAATTCGAAGTATATCTGAACATAGTGCGTCAAAGATCGGGCTGGTGCCTCGTGGGGATTGTAGGAATGAGAGCCAGGTAGATCAGTTATTACACAAGATGCACTGTAAGGCTGTAAGGCTCAGACTTATAGGAGGCTAACAGATAAGATAAGTATTTTCATGACGAGACAATCATATACAGCTTTGGAAGAGATATATCATAGCCCACATAACGAAGTACGACCGCGGGATGCTTAACCCCACAGAGCTTGACAGGGTAGTTATGAATTGAGTCGCTTTTTAATCTTCATCGTTCTCCCAATACCCTGTCCCTATAGCGAGCCTCATGATTTACGATATCGAGAGCTCCGAATGTAAGAAATTTTGACATCTTAGATATTTCTACATAAGGATGCTGAAAGTTTCAGATCGAATATATTTGCATGGCGTGTGATTCTGCCACTCCCCACAGTCCATAGCTTAGGTAGAATCTCCCCCCACACTAATCTCACTATTCATTCCTCTCACACATCGATACTGCTACCTCTACCGTAGCCGTATCTTATCAGAATATATATATAGCTTCTTACTCGCTTTCCATACTCAATATAGCGTATAGCGTTATATTCAGCCTATAACCTCAATCTCATTAGAATAGTATTTCCTCATAGGATTTCTCGAAGTTCGATTCAACACTCCGCTGCTCTGGTCACCCTATTGCATAATACTTCTTGACCGCCCCAAAACTTACGGTGCGTGCGTAACATTCTTTCACGATCGCCACGATCGCAAATATTGCTTTCGGGATCACAGGGCTGCGTGAAAAGTCTCAATCCTCACGTCAAATTGCATACTTGATCTCGTGTATTAGATTTGCGAGCTGTCGTAGGGGATGTAAATTCACAAGCTCCTTACGCGCCTAATTTGAAAGATATTTTCTACTACCCTTTGCACTTCTGAATTCTGACGCCCTTGTTCACGGACGGACTTGATGAATGGCAGTATAACCGTATGCCGTTATCAGGGAAACATTTCACCCGGGCGGATTCCATTTACTATTTATGAAGAAAAACGAAATGACTTTATATTCTCGGTTGCCGATATTTAGAGGGTAGTGTGACGTTAAGTTACAAGATGTCTGGTTTAGAGGGCTACCGTAGGGGGCCTTGTAGCCTTACTTCTTATATGTTTACCTATTTAGAGGGACTAAATATCCCAGCTTTTATCTACTCGTGAATATACGTGCGAAAGAAAAAGAAAAAGATTAAACGCAACTTGTTTGGCTGAGGGAGGAAGAGAAGAGAATCTAGCTAGAATGTGGGTTTGTGGATTCCAGTAGTGGTGAGGGAGGCGGCAGAATAGCCGGTATCATTTCAACACTCTCGCGACGAGTAACTGCTCTCTCACCCATCCCAGGACCCAGCGCAATACGGCTGCGGGAGGAACACCCTCAGCGTAGCCCACGTGCTGTGCCACTACTGCTCGAAGTGGGGAGCACTCCGAAGGGAGGTTCTGGGCTCGGCTCCCATACTTGTCCTACGGGACGCGGTTCATTCTGTGAAGGCAGTGGAATTCATGAGGCGAACGGGGCTCCTGGGCCAATTCCGGAGCGTACGAACAACAACGCAGGGCCCCGCCCCTGCGGATATTTGACAGTGCCCTAAAGGCTTCTAATTTGAAAACGCGACTACCATCATGATGGGAGACTAAAATTGTTAGACATAGGGGAGTCTGAAGCCGTTGGCCACGGACAGGAAGGAGGGCGAGCCCCGGCTCCAGATAGTGCTCTCCCGGTAAATTGCGCCCTAGGCCTGACAGATCCGTGTATGATTAATGATAATGATAATAATAATAATGATAATAATAATAATAATAATAATAATAATAATAATAATAATAATCTATTGAATACTCTCTGTACCCGGGAGGGGCCCTTATATGGGTTCTGTACCCACACGTCTCGATATGTTAATTGATATCAGATTACCGTGAATGCTCTCTTCAATGATTATTAATATCGTGAATATTGAATGATTTCAATATTATAGATCTAAAATAATTTGGATTGTTCACGTACATGATGCATGATGCATAGAGAGAGTTAGTACTCGACTCATCAAGCAAAGAAAGCAATAATTAGATAGGCTTCCAAGTAGCGCTATAGTAACTTTTTCCTGCCCCTTCCTTCTACCTCGAGGGACTTAAAAACAAATTAACATACTACTCTGAGAGGTCTTGACTCCTTACTACCAGGCAGCCTAGAAGACTTGCACCTCGCTGAGGTATTTATCCCTGGGACCCCAGCGATGAAAGAGTGCGAGTCTGTGAAGGGCTGTAGCAAGACTTGATTCAATCTAACTAGGCCAACATACTGTTTACAAAAAGCTTAAGGAAGGAAAGTTTATCCCGCGCGTTCTCCACGTCAGCATACCAAGGTCTCGTGATACACGTGACCTATATCGGGCACTGGCCCGTGACAGAGTTCATCTATATAGGACATTCGGACCCTGAGCAGGCCGGCAGATAGGAGTTGTGTAAACATACATGACCGTGAATGAATCAATGGATCAGGCGCCCAGTGGTTTTAAACAGTTACTGGACTGCCTCGGCCGTCGTTGCTGGTTCTAACGGGTGGTCGAGTGGGACCTTCGGTGTCTTCAAAAATACCATTTAACTGTAATTTTTGAATTGAACCAGCAAGATCCGATGATGATTGAATATGGTAATTATATCTGTCAACGGAGATTACTCCTCTTTGTGAGCCTTACAGTGATGTGATATAGTATAGGTTTTTCTTCTTACCGTCTTTTGCAGGTTATCCACTTTCTCTTTTTCTCTGTGCGTGGAAAGTGTCTGTCTTGTCTACTCGCAGAACACCAATTTAAGCTTCCCCACTCTCTTTGATTTCTATACGTGTATCTAGCTTATCAATATACATCATAAGGCCGGGACCGCTGCTTTAGGACTAAGGTCAATTAGTAACTATTCCATACTTTGAATGTATAGAGACTGATGTACCACAGAAAAACAAACTAAGCATACTGAATAGACACATAGAAAGGGAAAGTTCTACACCCAGCCTTTTGCAGTCCGCCACGTGAGAGGCATGTGTATCCTAAAATCTGATGACAATACCTCATACTCCGGGAAAAGTGAAGAGTTCTTTTCATGATCCTCTTCTCGGCCAACTTGAGAGGATACAGGGTCGTCAGCGCGGCAACCTACGGTTATGTCCGCACGGAGTGACGCGAGCTTGGGTTGAGTGCCGTCACGTCGTCGACGACATAATAGTACTTGGCTTTGAGACCCACATTGCGGTCTACATGACTCCGTTAGGACAAGGTAACTCAGTGACGAAGGCCTTGTCACGCCGAATATACGGCTTGCTAGAAGATGGAAATCCAGTATGTCTGCATGGGTAGCCTCACGCGGCAGGCGGAGGTCCAGTACACGGAGCGGGGATTGAGCCAGTAATTCCATGTACTGGGAATTCTGTACTGTGTTAGAGAGAGATGCGTGCTTTGAATATACAGATTACTTACTAGAACAAAAGTTGACACATCTAGGGCTAATGCTTCCATTAACCCGTACGTCCAGAGTTCTTGTAACTTACACGGTATAGCGTGGAGTATATCTTCGCTTGTGTAGCCTATGGGATACAGAAAACCATCAACCGTAGAATATGAGCAATCAATGTAGGCGAGGAACGTCAGAGTCTGCGCATGTTGGTGGATGCCCTTAGATAGGTCTTCAAAAATCTCCCCGGTAAAGCTCGCTAGCTGAATCTCTAGGTGTCGTAGTCCTTGAAAAGACACCAAAAATCGCTTTAGTAAGTCTGCTTGCTGCCTTGAGTCTTGACGAGATTTTGAGCGTGAACGATATAGTTCAAATCCACTAAGTCTCCATTGATGCTTTTGCTTGGTCAAAGACTCCAGTAACGTCAACTCGGTCGAGCAGCATCCCAGAGACAGATAACGAAGGGATTGAACCATTAAAATACGACAATCAGTCGGGTCGGCAAGGTATAGTCCGCAGATATTTTCATCCATGGGAATTGTATTGAGAGGATCAAAGCTGTTCGCATTGGCAGACATCCGACAATGCTCTGTGATGGTCAAGATCTTATCGTGAATTAGCTGAGGAATCTCGCAATTCACCCTCCAGCTACGGGTCTATTAGCCAATGACCCACAACTACAAAGTTCAACCGCATTGTAATAGCATACCTGATTGATCGGATTCTCGTGTGTTTGAGTCTCAGAAGAATTTCTACGAGAACTTCGACATGGTCTTTGTCCAAAACACTAGACGAAGCCACGACCTCTAGATGTCTGAGTCGCCGAAGGTGTTGTACGAGGTGTGGACGGCTCCAAAGTATTCGAAGAATAGCAGTATAATCTTTGCTGATGTCCGCTACAATACTGTCAAAAAGACTTGGAAACCCCATATAGCGTAATTGCCTGCAGGATCCCAAAAGTCTGATGTGATCCCATGGGGGTAACTAGAAATCCATCAGTGGAAATCTTCACATGATCGTACTTTCGGCTCGCATACACTGTGACAAATATGTTCGACCAACTCTAGAGGGAGAGCCAGGATATACATCGCCAGTCGTCGAGTAACGTAATATACTTCGAACTCGGCCTGTCACTGCTGATTGAACGGTTGAGAAAAACAAGATAGCTAGAGTGACTCCAGAAAGGCAAAATCAGATTCACTCTTGTATAGCATTTTGGTCGTGATTTATAGCGATGATAGATAAAACGAAATTACGATTACATGTGTTATGATATAATATCAACTGCAGCAAAGAATAGGTACAGTAACTTAGGGAGTAGATGGATATGGGAAACTAAAAGGAATATTATCGGTCATTACGGTTATGAATCGCTTACATAGTCTGAAAATTATGAAACGTTCGTTTTTTCCTCCTTTCCAGACGCTCCCTCAAGTGAGGACGGGGTATATTATTTATTATATATTATATTGAATGATTTTACCGAGCTACATGCGGTTGTCACTTGCTTCAGTGTCGATACGCACAATATTAGTGTACTCATCCTTTTCCCGGGTGACCACTGCATGGATATGCTTTCCAGCGCCCGCAATGGCCGCGGACGATAGTCATGATGGCGGGGAGGAGTTAGCTTCTGGCGATTGGTGGTACTAAGAACTTGAGAGCAAGCGGAGGTTTGACTCATAGGCAATTAGCTGAAGATTCACGAAGTCATCCTCAATTCTTTGCAGGAGGTCTAGGACCCTGGGATCAAGCGGAACATCACCGTCGAAGTACCAGTCCTGTCGTAGCCCAATAAACCGGCCGAAGTGAGATCTTCTGGACTTCATGTTCTGAGATGCACTGTCACTATGGTCGAGCCATGTCGGTGCATAAACCATGTAGGAAAATGTCTCGATAGTAGGTGGACAAACTTGATGGAAATGGTATGCAAGACTATTCAGTTGGTCGGAAGTGAGAAGACAGTAGCCGAGGATATTCGTAGGGAAGTCATCATGATACTTGCCCGTGTCGCAAGATACTAACGGATATAGCGGCGATCGAAGAAAGTGTAATAGGTGAACAAATTCATCATGAGCTTCCAGATGATTTGAAGCTGGTGAAAGACTCAGACGGATTGAACCCTCTGCTAAGGTCCCCCTTATCTGCTCAGGGCCTTGACTAACTCTACGTTGTTGCATAGCAAGACCTATACGAGATGCTATTTTACCCTCGAAGGCTAAAGGCATGAAGTTAATATATTACCACAAGCTTGGCTAGAATACTGATTTTCGTTCCGTTCGATCGGTCGTGTTAATTCCAGAACAGGGAGCGTATTCCACTTATAACTAGATAGAGTGGCTTTACGTATTTAGATACGCATGACTTTTATTTGGCGCTCGCCTGACGGCTATTCGATTAAGGCTATGTAGTTTATACAGCCAGATATGGTATTTGTAAACTCCTCTGGTCTTTTTCTCTGTCCCTCACTCACTCACATTCTCTACCATAATACAGCCTGTTGAGACGTACAAGTCGATAGACTGATCTTACGCCTAATCCATACCTCTTGAACAATTGTACTCGCATACTTTGGCACGAGAGTGAATACTGGACATTTCACCTTCTCTGCTGTATTGCGCGACCTTCATGGACAAATCAAGCTAGAACGAGGGACCAGCCTTCACGTGTTTGTCTCTTGCAAATTTGGTCCAAGTCTAAATTTAGCAGAATCCTCATCCAAATTCAGGTATTAATAGTCCGTAATGCTCGACTTGACAGGGGCCAACATTGATCATGAACAAAGGGAAACGCATCATTGCTAAGATTGAAGACCCTCGCAAAAAAAAAATCACGTTAGAAAAAAGAGCGCTGGGTCTTTATAAAAAATGCTCGGAATTAGGCGTTCTCTGCGGCCAAGAGGTACATCTCTTTCTGCGAGACAGAGCAACCGGAAGACTGCGGTCATTCTCGTCTTCAGGCAATGAGAGTTTTCAGCCAGATTGGGCAAAGATCAGACCAGAAGATCGGAAGAGTTACCGAGATGTTAAACGTCACTATGGTGATTCAAATCCGATCAACCTGGATGGGAAATCCAAAAATCCAGCGGCAACGCAACCACAGACATGTAGAAGGGAAATCACTTCGAAATCGATTCCTCACGATAACTCCTTGTCTAACCTGCCCTATCGGCCTAGCGCGGTCTTCTTCAAGCTTCTTCGCGATTCTATTACGCTAATAGATACATTAAAATCTCGTACCAAACCTCCCAGTTTCACAGAAGCGACCGTGAATCCATTCGACCTAGAGCTGAGTCGATTTTGATCACAGAAACCAACAAGTGGATAGTGTGCGTTTCACTGCAACCATGTCCCTTCGAACCTGCTCACGCAAATTGTGCTAAGCTCCCATGGTCCCCAACCAACCGCTATTTACGTAAATCAACTCCAGAATTTAGTAGACATATCCCTCTGGTCTACATACCTAGAATTCATGTACTCTATACACCATTCAAACTAGAAATGATGTCTTATTCCTGTTCTTGCGGAAAGCTCTGATGGTATTCTGTATGCTAATCAAAGATTTTCTCGTACCGCCTATTGTATACTAAGCGTATCAAGGACGTAATATAAGATTCTACTCTAGAAATTCCTCACGGGGGCCTAGCTCGTGGGGTGGTGGGATGGACGGGATGGGGTGGTCATGAACCGGATAAACTGGAATTCACCAGTTTCTCTTGATTTTAAAAGACCTCAAACCTCATAGGGTGGAGGTAATGCGGTGGCGAGATCGATTAGACTTGTTTACGATTGAAAAATACTTGGCTAACTTTACTATAACAGTTTAGTTCGGTACTTTCACCCTATGATCCGTAACCCTATAAAATCAATATAGAGATTGTATAAGGTGGTAAAGGTGGTATCAAGGTATATCAGGCTATAATAGGTTATATGATTCTAAGTTGTCGTATTACTTAAATTTAGTAGTAAGTGAAAACGGGACCTAAGGATACCTAGGATGGGTCACGTGTTCCGCGGTAGCCGCAGCCGGCCGCAAATCAAGGACGTCACGACTGAGCGAAGGACTCGCAGATTCCCCAAGGATCCAATATCAGAGGAAGACAGTCTGTGGGGTGTTGAACATAACAGGAGGACTTGGGTTGCGGACTTGGATTTCTTCTGCAGACTTGGATTTCTTCTGCAGAAGAAATCAGTCTCGGAGGGCAGGGACACACCCACCACGTGTGCCACGCGTACTGTTACGAGTTGACGGGAGTTAGCGGACTTGGACTGGGAACTTGGATTTCTTCTGCAGAAGAAATCAGTATCGGAGGGGAGATACCGTTACCCACGCGCACCACCTCAAAAACCTGGGATGTACTGTAGCTTCTTCTTCTTCTTTCTCTTTTTCCCCTCTAGCTCTTGAGATTCTTGACTATCACGCAGACAGTTCGAATGAAAGTTTATGAGTCCTTCTGAAGCTTTTCTTAAACTGGCGTACAACACGAGCGATAGCGACGTGAAGCGGTTGCGACGGCGGGGGATATACTTTACTCTCGCTTATGGTAGGTGGATCAGATGTCAGAGTGAAGCTAGGAGTGTAAAAAAAATACGGTTCGAGTTACCTCTTACATATTTCTTCAATCTTTTCATGCGGACGAGGATCCCCAGACTCTGGAAGAGCGGTCCTTTCATTCTTCTGTTCTTGAATCCTCCCACTCGAGGCACAATTTTCTGATGACCATCAAGGAATTCCCTCGTTGATCAGTTGTGCGTTTCTTTAGAGACATATCCATGTTTAAATACCTAAGAATATACGATGCGATAAGTCCTCTTTGATTACAGTTGAAATTCTGGCGTACTCACCTCGGCTTCGAAGTCATCCCTCAACCTTTTCAATGCTGTCCATGTTTGAAGCATATGCTCTGCGTCAACAGCGGAGAGACGCCGATTCTGTCTAAGTCGTCATGTACCACCCCGTGTATTACCTTGCGAATGATTTCAAACATGCCTGGAACCACTGAAGCTGAAGTGATAGGGATGTGAAGCTATCATAGGTAGGTAGAAAGTCTCACAAAAGCCCGAACTCTCGATTCACTCCGCAAAGGTCGAGATATTTATCATGTCGAAAGACGAGTACCTCCAGCCTGAATTTGTCGAAATCTAGTTCTTTAATATAGCTAACAACAGGATTCGTCAGCAAGAGACGGCAATTGAGAGAACGGTCAAATTCACCGCGCTAAGCGAGATCTTCGGTGATAAGATGTTTTAGTCGCTGGAAGAATGACGGACCTCGAAGGGCGTCAAGTCTTTGCTCGCAGTCAAACCCGAAAAATGTTAACAGCAATCTGCTTTTCAATAACACTCTTGTCCTCACTATTGTACTGGACGGTCTCGTTTCTGTGAGGCCTATGCTGTCGTCACATTTATTATTACTTTGAACAGCGACTGGTCGCCAGCACGGCGCGGATAGCTGCATGCTACTTAAGCCAAAACTGGGAGATGACAAAGGGAAAGTGTCAACGGCGTGCTTGTTGAGGCTGAGCTCCAAACGTAATGGCCTATTCTTTCTTTCGTTATCTATGAACGGGCAAGATGGCTGTTGATTCAGCTCGGCCTCGCCGCCCTCGCGCATATTTGACTGTAAGAATTGATTAGTTTTTTTGATTTTTAGAGGTAATCGGGGCAGTGGCTTTTCGTTTTATAGAACTCCATCAAAAAGGCTATGTTTTTGACTTTCAGTGAGGCAAAGATTGTTGTTAACTGAATGGCGTTCTGTGTGAAGAATCAACAAAATCAATGTATCAAGTAAACTGGTGGGTCTGGAGCTCTAAGGCGTTAAATTTTCTGAATAAAGACATTAGCGAGAACGCTCCTAAATCACCACTCAACAACTGAAATGAAAGACCAATCCGACTCGTGTAGTACACCACCGACCGATATGTCTTGCAGGACTGCGAAAGAGCACTGCTATGAACGGTGACGAAACAGCTCACGATAAGATAGAGGAAGAGACGCATTTCTACCAACGTCCAGAATGTTCCAAGAGCGATACTGAAAATATTAAGCACGACAGATCTCAGGATCTTGTATGTTTAAATTCTATGATCTTGCTATATTTACAAAAGCTCAGAGAGCTATGAATAGTGCAAGTATATGGAGTGATACCTTATAGCCTTGTTTCTGTATAGCCCAGGCTAGTCTTCAAGAATCCTCTTATTGAAACAATAGAGGGTGTTAAATTAACGTCTACAGTGTTCCTACGTACGCGTTCGAGTTGTAGATTCCATCTAGGCACACATCTGAAATGTCTCGCGAGGCTGTACCGGACAAGATGACCCCTCCGTCACGTGAAACAGTAAAACGCTGACGACCTACGCCCATCGGGCATCTGTGGGCACTAATTCCTGATGGTGCGCTAAGCGTGATTGATCGCTCCCCTGATTGAACGATAATTTGTGCGGGTGACTGAAGGAAAGCGACAATAAAGACCTCGTCTTTCAAAGTCTCGTAACCGGCTGGTACATTGATGCTCAGTCCAGTGGATGCGCTGGTCATGGCACATTCTGCGCTTTTCTTTGTAGTTCGATACCAGTAAACGATGCCATCCTTTTCAACTGAGTTATAAGGAATTTCTGAGGATCCAGCTTTATACGCGCTAATAAATGGCTTTAACATATTCAGCCACCCGTCGTGCGGCCTATCTTGTGTCAGTTCGGGAAACCAGGATTATATCAGAGCGGCGGAACCTTACATGCCTGCAGTCCATCGCGAAGAACCGTCGTCTGTATGAAGCGATGAAAGAGGTCCAATGTAATGCGATTCACCATAGTCATTCCAGCTGATTATCTCGACAAACTGGGGCCGCAGGTGCAAAATCTCGACCCAGCGATCATACCACAAGAGATCGGACGGAAAAACCCAGTTCTTGTTTAGGGGACGATCTGAAAACTGAGTGGAAAACCAAGGTGAAGCCGCTGCGTCAAATCATTAGCAGTCGCACTACAAAGCTCTCTTGAATTAGCTTACGTGCGATATATGGCTTCCCGTTCAACTCTTGATTGTACATTGTGTCTCCTTCGCGAACGGTGATATTATGAGTGGGGGTTGGGGCTTGGTTGTCACCATTGCTGGGCCAGGCCATCCAATTGAATGCACCGTCTATTGTGTTGAAATCTCCGACACCAGTGTGGAAGTTTGGGGCGAAAAATATGTCCAGACCTGCGGCTGTTCGAATGGACTCAACATTGACGCCATCACCTGCAAAGGAAGACACGAAGACCTTCCCATCAAGTCGGAGCTGTGCAGGTTGATTAGCGTACTGTCTTACCTTGGCACCTATTTCATTTCCCTGTCCTATCCCCCAGTGATTGAAATCGAACGATAAGAATAATTTCATCTCATTATTAGCAGCGGATTCATACGCAAATCCAAGTTGCGTATCAGTAAAAGAATCTGTGCCAATGTTCATAGCGAATGCATCTATACCTGCCTCTCTTGCTCGTCTCATATCGCCGTCGTAGTCACTAACGCCTTGGCGATTGCTCGTGATCCCGGTCTCGTATGTTTATGTCAGCATCATCCTATCGTCTAATCACTCCAACTCACCATGAAATGACAGAACACGAGCTTATCCATCACGCCTCCGCCACTAGCTATCGTTGTTTCCTCGCGACTTGTCAACATCGGGATATTGTCAGAGATTGCGTTCAGATACATAGGTTTTCTGGCCATTCGAACAACCCGCAGGCACGTTCTGTTATCGGAAAAGGCAAACTGTAAAATAAGTACCAGTCTACCAAGAAGAAAGAAATTTTTTTCAAAAATAGGAAATCTGCCCCGACTCTATGTCTGTTAGGTGGGAGTCCATCCAAAACGGGCAAACTACTCAATTAGCACTTCGTGTAAGAACCATAATCAGCACGTTCTAGATCGTGAAACAGCCTTTATCTGACGGCTTTTGGCCTCCTACCCACTTATGTCAAAAAATACCTATCAAGTCAGGAGAATACGATCATCTAAGACTCAATAGTTTCAAACACAGGAAGAGTTTAACCAAGGACGTCTTCTACAGATGACTGATAAATTGCAATACCCTCGCTACGATGCATGTTTTGAGATTCTCTGGCCTTCGGACAGAGCAGCAGTACTCGATCGCCTGTGTTCGCGTGATATTTGGCAGTACTTCAGGTAAATTTTACAGTCTCGTTCTGACCATAACATACGTGCCGCCGCAACCATGTATGTCCCTTCGAACCCGCCCAAAATTGAGGTACTTTGGAAGACGACGCCAGCATAGTCGACCAGTAGCTCTCAGTCTTTTAATTTCAGTAAGAATTAAAATTAATCAATCTCTGACTCCGCACTGTTTACCCTCTACCCGTGTTTGCATGGCATGTGATTTTGCCAGTCACCACAGTCCATAGCTTAGGTAGAATCTCTCCCCCACAGCAATCTCACTCCTTATCCCTCTCACACAGCGGTACTACTGCCCCTACAGTAGCCGTATCCCATCATTATCCATGCAACGTATAATCAAAGCCAAATTGCGAGTGTGTAAATCTACTTTAGCTGAGAATTGTACTGATTGTCACCAAGTGAGTGAGTTACTGTACCTCCATATCCAATATCTCGTTGGTGTGAATGATTAAGCTCGGCAAGACTTTGCTTGGTAATGATTTTGCTGCAAATGTCTCAACTTGTTGTCAGCATATGGCACCTCTAGCATATGTTGTCCAGGAACTGCGGGCATGCACGGAGAGGCAGGCGTTTGGGAAGATTCAGCACCACGTCGAGTACATGAATATGAACACTGATATACTGTAATTTCTGCTCTACAACCAGCCTGACAATCTGGAGCTATTCTGTGTAATAATCGATGTTGGAAGCCCGAACGCCGTGATACTTCATCAACCCCAGTCAGTCATCATGTTCCGCATTATAGTTTGGTCATCGAGCTGCAGATGGCCCAGGGATCAACCGGAGTGAAGGCGGGCCCAGCTTCGCGATAAGTCGTAACATGAGGTGCGAGAATTGGGAGGGAGGTCCACCCCCTCACAGCCACGCACTCACGCTGACCGGCCGCACGGGATCATCGAACACGCTCCGATAGACACTTTCGATCTCACTGAGGTAGTCCTCCACGCTAAACTTCTTCAGCCCCTTACGCTGTAGGAGAATCTCTTCCTCATCCGTGACATGAGTAGCGCTAAATTCTTCGGCCACCTTGTCTATTTGCGCTAGCTCTTTACTGAATGGATGGTTGTCCGTAAAAGGGACATCCTGTGAGGCACGGATGGTCGGGTTACTGCGCGGGGCTACTAATGGCGGGGGCGATATCCCGTGCTGCGAGCGCTGGCGCGCTAACTCTTGGTGCGACCGCTTCGTGTGAGATAAGGCCTGCTGAGGAATCAAAGGGGCGTCGTTGGACGAACGAGACTGGCTGGTCACGGTCGCGGAGCGCTTGGGGAAATAGGATCCAGCATTGTTATTCACGGGGAAAGGGTCACCTGGCGACTCATCAGGAGTGGTGATCGAGGAGTAGCTCTGAGGGGATCCCGTGTCGAAATCGTCTCCCGATCGCAGCGAGGAAGATGAGGAAGAGGTATAGGGTAGGATATCGGGCGTATCGTATGCTAACATATCGGTCGTGGAGATCAGCTGCACGGGGCCTGAGATATTGCTGCGCTTAATAGAGCCGGAGTTGAACCGTATATACCCTTCCTTGCGATAGGGCATGGGGCCGGACACCTCCGGTCGCTTGCTCCGTTTAGTGGAGGCGCGAGTCAGAGTCGACACGTCAATACGTCAACTTGAGTCAATTAGTCAGTAAAAAATTTTAATTAGTTCTGAATGGGGGCAAACAACTTGACAGCGACCCTATAACTTGACAGTTGACATCCATTTAGGCTACCTACCTTGTACTGAAGATCTGGTACCGCGGTTCGCGGGGGTATAGTGCTAAGCCCACTTCGACTCGCGGAGTAACACCTACTACCTTCCGCCAGGAACATGACATGACGGACATTCCTTCTACTGTTGAAATATCTCTCCTTCTACATACATCAACGCTTCCCATTCTGCCACAGCCGGCTAATTAGAGCACAGGAATAAAATTCCAAGCACTTATATGAGAAGCAACTTCTCGTTCCACTCGAATTTGCAATTACTTGAATAGCATTAGTAGACTAAGAGGGATACCGATTAAGTCTCTACCAATTCACAAATACCGAGTTACTAGACTATCCAATGTATCCATTAGGTGTAATAGAATATCGGAACGCATACACTTATTCTTCGGATCCACGTCGGATCGGGAAAGAGTCTTGTGAAGACCAACGCAACGACCACAGGGGGAAACTGAACGACAACCGCCCTCCTCGATACATTGGTATGAACGGTTCCTGGTGATAAATATCTTTGAAAATACGCTTACAGTAGTAGTATCGCGAAGAGACGACGGCATAAATAAAAGACTAGCATCCAGAGGGCTAATACTATCTGCGGACTTTCGTAGTCAAGTCTGGGCTCCTCAGACTCTCGACTAACCTGACCGGTATTGAACACCCGTCAATACAGTAGTTGGTCCAGATCCTAGTCCTACGTAACATAAGGAGCCTGATACCTAGTATGTGGAAAGATCCACCGGACTCCTCTCGGTTTAAGTAATACACTGAAACGCTCACCGTCAGGCATTGTCAAGTCTCCCCTATCATTACATTATCTCCAAATCTTTCCTGTGAATTTAAACTAAATACCCAGTTAAAAATAACACTCGCATTTAACTGAGAGGGTGCTAACGCAGGCCAAACCTTTTACCTTTAAGTCTGAGTCAATCATTGTAGAATGTCAGGTCGCGATCATGATACACTGGCTATATGTATGTCGAGCGCCAGGTATGGTATAGTACCACCATCACTTCTTAAAGGCTTTCATTGTACCCTCGAGTCAAATGGACGAGTAAGGTAATCCGTGAACGATGTTGAGTAGAACAAAAATCTATTCTCTTTTCTCGTGATTAGAGGGATGCTTGACGCGAGGTTCAAATCTATCGCAAATTTCTTACTTTCAGGGGTTAATGGACCTTCATGCCGGCACTATCGCGCGCGCCGCGATATAGGTTTAAAAATACACTTTTGGTTTTTCCCGACGGCATAGCAAGAGCTCAGCGCCTCATTCAGATATCCTCCTATTTTCAAATCCTTTGTCTCACAGGAGAGGGGTTCTCGCTTAGCCGACGCTACCTCAGTCCGCGGACGTTAAAATAACCCTCGTGGTAGCCACCCCTTCCGAGGTTGAATCTAAGAATTTGCTAGTCGAACCAAAAAACTCTACTATATTTTCGAAAGAGAACCTACACTCACACAATTTGATAAATTACTCACATATCTGGAATTATATAATCATATGGGTGACGGGAGAAAAGTCAGTGGCAGAGACCGCTTATGTCTTAAAACTGATTAGTATCTATTCCAGTACTTATAAGCTCGGTTCGCAAGTACTGCCATTTTGTCATCACCGTGCACAGTACCATACGGATCAAGTCACGCTTATAACACGATCATTGTCCGGTATAAATGGTGTGCGCTCACCTAATAGCTGCATCTTCGCCTGTGTAGCAGGAACAACCCAGCTTGAAAGAGCGGTAAATTGTCCTACGATGAGAATGCCAGACTGCCGTAAATACCGTGGTATAAGGATTAAGTAAGTTCTATCGGATAGGTTTCTCTGGCCATGTGAACTAATGATTGAACAATGGTTTCCACTGAAAGTGATAATCAGAAAATCCGAGGGGCTCATCGAACGTTGCTTCCGCCGTTACACTCACTCGGTCGTTCACTCCGCGAAGATCCGAGTCATCAGGAGGAAGTAGAAAAAACACAAAACCTCCACCACTATGAAGAGGATGATTTCTGCATATTCGGTCTTGACGGTTTTGGTTATCCAAAGAGTCGTGATGCCGAGTTTCGCTTCTCAGTCAAGTTCGTTGACGGAGTCGGAGTCATCGTCGAAAGAGGAAGCGTGAGACTTGTGCAGCGATAAGAATCGATCAAACACGTGGTCCAATGAACCCAGATCTCCTGTTGTCTGGTTCAGACTTTCTTGTCCGGATTTTGACAGACACAGTTCTCGTTATACCCCAGCTATCTGCACCAGGAAGCGGCACTGAGGCTTGTGCAAGAAGTAAATGATTCCGCTTCCTGCCCTAGCGGACTCAAATTTCAAGCAAGCTTGTTCTGAATATGAGAAACCATATTATTTTACCCTCCCTTTCAGCTCTTCGGTTTGGGCATGTATTACAAAAGGTGAAACAGAATCCTGTGTGAAGTGGCGACTCGAGTGCAGTTAGATGGCTTTTACTACGCTCCACGAAATCTCACATCCGTGCGAGGCAAATAAGGCCTCACCATCCCAACCCAACTCTTGCCTTCCGTGCCTGTGAGCCAGTAAGAACGGAAGATATCCGCGCACCATATGAGAATAAATCACGATTTTGTGCTCCAGTGTACAATTGTCTTTGAAGCAGTGTAGGGACGTATATAACAGAGTACTTTGTTCACATTGATGGAAAATCAAACAGTCCAGGAAAACCACCGACAATCCTGAGGGACTGGGGCGCACCTAAGGCAGGTGAGCGAGACGCCAATATTCTATCTTATTAAGATCTTAAGTGGCTCTTCCGACCGTGGATGACCCCTATATGATAAGATTCGAAGGTGTTCTTTTCTTTTCGTCGTGTAACTAGAGTAAGAAGGGACGAAGAGGACGAATTGTCCTACAGGATTATTATCATGTATAATGTATAACGATTGCGCAGAGCCACACTGGATCTACAATCTGAAGGCATATATACTTAGCGCCCAATCTCTTTGATATGCTACATTAGCACCTCTTAGCACCTCTTTTCCCTACCCTTTCTCTTTGTATCTCATGCCGGAATTGGAGTTCAGTCTCTAATTCAATCTCCACTTTTTTTCCCACCACTCTAAACATGCCCTCTCAAAGATCTCATCCTCTTCTGCATATTTTCTGTCTTGAAAACGGTAGTTATGTCGGGAATTCTCACAGGCTAAACATGACTGTATCTCTCTCATCCCACATTTCATGACTTGATTAACCATTTGACGAATTGCGCCAATTTTGACATCATACTCGTGAGACTTCATCAACTGCACGGCCAGATGATGGACAAGTAGAGTTTGTAGAGCTCTCCAAATATGAAGCATATGCCCGGCGTCGTCAGATGACAGGTCGCGTTTCTATTATACATGGTAAGACAACAAGACACAGCAAGCGCTTTATGGGCCGCATACCTCAAACCAACAGAATTGGTCATCGGGATGTTCAGTAATTCTGAGTTGGTCCAAAAAATCCCATAAGAGGCCGAAGCCTCGATTAGCACACCCGTAGGGAAAATCTCGCATGGTTTGCAGTAATATTCCTCGAGATCGATCTCCGTCAATCTCAACCTTCTTGAGTCTGTCAATGATATAGTTCCTTAACCACATGCAGCAGGATATTCGGATGGAACTATGAAAGACGATCACATCCCGTTCGAGAAGAGTTTTTGCACGGGCTACCGCTCCATCAGTCAGGGCCTCCCCGTGATTGAAGCCAAAAAACGCATAGAACAGTTGTCGCTCTTTAGATTCATTCGTGTCGATGGCGATGGGCGATCTGCTTCGCTTTGAGGCTAAATGAGACTCTTCTAGTAACTTGAACTCTCTATAAGAAAGTCTTCGCAACGTACAATCGTTTCTCTTCGAGATTCCCTGTGACAATTTTGGTGGCAATGGTGGCTTCCTTGACCCCTGAGGCGGCTTTCGAACCCGTGAAGGTTTAGGACCCGTACTTCCGCTCATTTTCGATTGTCCCTTAATCAGAAAATTACATTAGTCGTCCTTACCATATATATATGGTTCTCTAAATCCCCTGTATATCTTATTAATATTGAATTATAAATCATATTCTTTTTTCACCGTTGTTGGTATAACTGCTTTTAGGATTGCTGAAGTATATGTAAAAAATGATAGTAGTGATATAATTAGCGATGCTAAATACTAGACACCAAAAATAGGTAAATCTACTGTAACTTCGAGGGCCAATTCTGCTTTCCAGACAACTAAGCCCGCCATCTAGTACTCTAAAGTACATACATAATAGTGGGGGATACCCATTTATTTGGATAATATTCGGGGTCTGACCTATTCCGCCATTGACCCACTCTTACCACTAAGGCTCTCCAGCCAGAGCTCTCTACTCGGCGTCTCCTTCGGATCTTTCTTTTAGCTTGGAATCGAGTCTATGGGCGCTGCCGCCATTTATTTGTCTCCCAAGATAGATAAACGTACTAGTACAATATTTCAGTCGAAAGGGTGCCCTATTAAGTACCACTGCTCATGCAGAATCACCTAGATGTAGATATTCAGGTATTACGGGGAAAGTAGATAGGTAAAGATGATAGCAGACTTACTTAGGCTTTTATTTACTTGTTCCTCTTCCTTTTTACTACATCAGCCGGTATGGAATCCTAGACACTTGTCATGTTTCCGAAGAAGTAGGCCCGTAGGGAACAGTGACGGTTTCTATTTATCCTACTAACTATTGACTAATATACTATAAGCCGTTAGAGCCCATAGAGTATAGTACTATATTAAATAATCTCGAATTTACGGTATTTACCAGACAAAAGTAATATTTACCGAAAAAACATGGACACGATTGTGTTATATATATGATATATCTATAGCCCATACTTCTTTCTAGAATAGTCTTGAGTACGATATTACCTAAATTTACATAGGCTATGATTATATATTAAAAGCTGTACCCTGAGAACCAGTAGTAATTAATTTTAAATAAGCTATATCCGTCAAGATCAAATTTCAAATTCTCTAGAAGAAAGGCTTTAGTTTATTTTAGTAACCATGTTACTTTGAATTTAATCATTTTATTATTTCAAGCTGATTTAGGCTCTTACAGATCCCCGGGAAGGTGATAGGGGGAAGGTCATGGGGTGAAGGTCATGGGGTGAAAATTTCATATAGCTTAAATCAAGACGTATCCAGTCGTATCGAGTCGGCGCGAGTCGGCGCGAGTCGGCCGCCCCATGACCTCCACCCCGTGAGTCCACCACCTCCGATATAACTGGGTTTAACTGGTACTAATCCAGTTCATCCGGGTTAGGACCATCCCGTCACCCCGTCACCCAGGGCCCCGGATTTTACGAAGCAGCGCCCTTCCTCAATATTCCTGTTCGGTATCAAATTTACCCAGAATGACAGAAACGTGGTATTACTCGTGCCGCGTGCGTGATTGAATCCAGCCATTTTAGGTATTCTAACTGTCCGTCTTTGTACTCTTCTATAGACTATCCCTTTGATTAATTGAAACGATGCAAATATGACCGAGCCTCGGAATCCTCTTTCGTAAATAAGGAAAGGGGTCAAAAAAGACAAACAGAATCGGAAAACCTGACGTAGTATTGAAATTTATGCACGTGAATGCTATTAGACGCTGAGTAGGGAGGTTACGGAAGGTAAGATTGTCAGAGACGTTCCAACGCCGCCCCTAAGGTTGCTCGGGTCGATCTATGGATGCTCCCACTGGGCTCGCCCTGTTCTTCAGTCATTTATTACCTGAGTTTAGATTCCCTCCTCACGCGTCACACAAAGCAAGTACCGCCGTCGCCCAGTCCACAACCTCTAAACCATGAACACATAATAGGTAAAAAGAGAAAAATTAGAAAGCACTTAGATCCTCATACAAATGACTATTCTTTTATCAATAACATGAGCGCCTCGTCATACTAGCAGTCGAAATATCGCAGGGTATGGTGAGGAAAATACAAGCATTGACCCCCCGTGTGAGTCGGTTGTATTTGGATTCGCTCTGTAGCCTAAGAGGAGCTTAACAATCCTAGTGTGTCCACCCTGGTTTGCCTAAAATAAGGGCCGTATCTTCGCTCTGCGCCCGGGCGGGGGATTCGGACTTGTATCTCAACTTTAGAAGGAATTGTATAACTCGATTGTAACCGTTTACGGCTACTCTGTATAAAGAAGCCACTCGTTTCGATGGCCATAATATAGCTTCATCTTTCGCGATCACATCCACTGCGCATTCAATCATCCGGAGTCTTTGCATAAGGTCCTCCTGACCGTAAGTAGCAGCTATGGAAAGAAGTAATGCGCGGACCTTTCCGCATTCCACCCTCCCGAAGAAACATAGCCACTTCGTAATGCATACCACTTACGGCCGCCTGTATCTGTGGCCTACGTAATCTTAGTACTTCGACCCACCTACACCTTTCAGTGTAGGTGGGCTACGCCCATTCTCTCTTTTTCACCCACTTTTCTCAAGCTTCCAAAATTCGCATCATCAACGAATCTACCACCTTCAAATATCAATCAATATGCCTAAGACCATGAGAACCAGAGACCAGAAGCTAACGGAGGCTGTTGAAGTCTACCACCAAGGTGAAAACCCAAATCTTGCAGAAATCGCGCGGAATCATGATGTCTTGCCTAGTGTCCTTAACCAACGCATTTGATGCGGTAGAGGGGCTCTATCTAGTAGAAAGCCTACTCATAAAGCCCTAAAGGACTACCAAGAGGAAGCCTTGATACTCTGGATCAGGGCTACCACAGAAGTTAGAACGTGACATCCCTTAGAACTTTTTAGCGATTAGTCTCTGTCAATACAAGGAGCCATCTTGGAATCCTCACTCTGGTCCAGACCTAGGCTGAGCCTAACGCTGGCCTTGTAATTGTTATTTGTATCATCATAGGAGTTCCAAAATCACTCCTCGTCTGTTGGCTATGGGCCACAGCCATCAAATGTAATTCGCCGAAAGATCAAAAACAACGGATCAAAACCACCCAAAAGATAAAGCTATTATATTTATGATCCCGATTTGTTTGTAATTTGCGACATGATTTAAACCAATTCATCAAAACGACTCGAAAATTGAGACCACTGTATTTAAGATCTGATCCCAAGCAGGCAGTGTATGTCCGTGACACAGCGTTACCACCCGGCAATCATTGTGATATCTAACGTAACGATTAGTCAATGGCATCTGTCCGCTATCGTACTACCTGTCACTGGCGCGGTCGTATGAAGTATCCGAGACCAAATTTTAGAGACAGAATTTTCACCGAAATCAGTGGGGACATATCAGTATTTGCTGTAAGACTTGAAAAGCTCATCTACTTGAAAAGTTGAAATCAAACATTCTGAACCTCTGCGACGCCGGGGCGAGAAATGACTTCATTCCCGCAGTCGGGTCGACGGCGGTCGGCGCAATTACTGCTGATCAGTTATATGTCTTATTAACGAAAGAGTGAGATGTGGATACCATTCAAGTGATCGTCCACGATATAGTCTTCTATAGAAGAGGCTTTGTGTGGCGAATCGGGCTTTGTGACACATACGTTCCGGCACCTTATACACACGACAGTATTCTATATCAGTCTCGATGATTCTCCTCTAGGCTAATTTGATTGAGGTATCAGTAGGCACGGTTCAGCTTGCCCGTAACTGACTATTCACAATGAAATACAAATTTCACGCCTACTTTCTGCTCGCTAACTTTGAAGAGCAGTTCTATCCAACTGCAGAGACTTTGGAAGTACCCGAAGTCGGTATGACTTACAAGGATGCCACGCTTTATTAAAGCTCAAATGACCGGGCGACAAAGAGGGCGGATTAGGTCTTATCGGTAGCGTTTGGCTAATAGTATTAGAAAGCAAATATTCAAAGCGGGTATATATTATAAGAGCTTCCTGAAAATTAGAGATACCGGCATTGAAAGTAGCACTTAATTCTTCAGGCATATGGAGTCCGCTGAATGACCATGTATTAGCGCAAATCATTCTTGACTCTGCCTCTGGTGGTTTAGAATGTGTAACTAGACGGGCACCCGAAAGCATACCTAATTTTTTCTAGCGATTAAGCACAGAGGGTAGTCGCCGGTGCAAGACATTCCTCAGGGGCATTTCACTGAAAAATATTCTATCAATAACCCCGATAAAGGGTAAATCTTCGATGAATGCTTAGTAATGTAATCTTCTAGTCTCTCTGTGCCAAAGACGTTCCGATACCTTTCATTGATCTAATTTTAAGAGTATTTTGCAACTCTCGTCGTATGATCTCCTGCAACTGGCCAAGTCCAATGAAAGCAGCCTGCCGTACGGTGGTGGCCACGAGGGATCGAATGGACGGCGTTTGTGGCGATGAATGTGCGTGACTATTTGGCGGTATAAGTGTGTACTCAGATTGCCGCCGCGAACATCGTCGATACCGAGTTCGAGAAATTTGCTTTTTAATCCGCGGACGATTGCTGAGGTCATGTGTAATAATATGATAACGTACGGTTCGATGTATTCTAGCTTCTACTCTGGACACACTGCCCCGTCTCTTGATCAAACTTATACGGTGCACTGTTCTTACCGTTCTTGTCATATCAGCTATGATAAATGTCCGAGGCTCACCAGTCACTTCAGGCTCACCAGTCACTTCCAGTAATGCCAATGATGTACATTATATAGAGGGTGCTCTGAGAGCTGAAAAGAGGCGCGATGACGAGAGCAGTCCAATCAGTAATACTTGCGTTGGGAATTTTCGACGAAGAGAATTGATGGTAGGCCAGTATTCACGCTGTTGTAGCTTGCCGTGTTGGTCCCAAAACGGTGGTGACGGAAATCGACTACTAGCCGCAACCTTAATAGTAATAGCTATCGGAATTTCATCAGTCCGCGACAGAAACTCAATTTGTCTTGACACGCCTCGCTCAGAATTCGAAGGTTTTCAGATCTCCATTCCTGCCAGTAGAAGCTATGTGTTCCTGTTTGAAACGGAATGCTATTTATGCGCGAATACGACCATCATCGAATTGAGCCGCGTGTGCGTGAAATTCTTTCTTTTCGCTGACCGGAATCAAGCATTTCTATGGTACATTTACATTCGCTACATTGTTCATTACCTGGGACGCAGTCGATGCAGTAAAGGCGGTTGAATTTATAAAGTTAACGAAGCTCCTTGGCCATTTTCGGGGCACACGGAGAACTACGCGGCAGCTCCCTCCCGCCACTGCTTGACAGTAATGAGATACGGCTACGGTAGGGGTAGCAGTATCGATGTGTGAGAGGGATGAGGAGTGAGATCGCTGAAGGGGAAATATTCTACCTAACCTATGGACTGTGGTGAGTGGCAGAATCACATGCCATGCAAACAGACAGCGTCCTCGGAACCTCAAAGATGAGATGATAGTGTAAAGATCCAAACTCTGGCAGACCTAAATGAGATAAGCGCGGGGAGGTCCCTCCATGACAGCAGGAATCTGAAGGAAAGCGAGCCTCGGCCCCAGGTAGCGAGCCTCCGGTACATTGGATCCAAGACCTGACAGATCCGAGTGTGATATATGATAATGATCAGAATAATCAGAAGAATCAGAAGAATCAGAATAATCAGAAGAATCAGAAGAATCAGAAGAATCAGAAGAATCAGAAGAATCAGAAGAATCAGAAGAATCAGAAGAATCAGAAGAATCAGAAGAATCAGAAGAATCAGAAGAATCAGGATAATCAGAATAATCAGAATAATCAGAATAATCAGAATAATCAGAATAGGGGAAATAGGAACATAATACTTTTCAACAGCGTCGCAGTAGGAGGGTAATCGCCGCAGCGGTAGGCTATGACAGAAAATGGTGAAAGGTACACCACCAATGATCCATCTAATATGATCGCCGGACATTCATGTTTTGTAAATCTGTTGAACTATCATAAATAGGAGTTGCCGACACTTCCAGAATCAACTCAACCAAAAATTTCAAGCCTATTTTTAGCTCAAGTATTGAGCCGACGGCCCTCTTAAATAGCCCAGAAGAAGAATCTACTCAAAGTCGATATCCAGCAATGCCTGAAATGAGTTCCTCTATATACTCTCTACACCAATCGTGGAAACCCCGGATACAGATACCTAGGACGGATCCTAGGAACTCAATTTTCGGTTTGGGTTCTGCAAATTTGAAAATTGAGACCGATACGGCCGCGTTACCAGTCAGCGACCTCACAAAGGCAAAGAAGAGCGACCCTACAAAGGCGGAGGAGGAGATACAGAGACTATCATCTTGTCTTGAAGAGACGCAGGAGGCCATAAAAACCTTGCAAGGTGAGACGGAGCAGATACAGGACATGGTCCTCAAAGTCGGAGGAAACATGAAGCGTATGCTTGAAATAATTGAGTCCAATTTGTAAGAACCTCGCTACACCCAAAGAAACTTGAACGAACTAACGCCGAGACGTCTTAGCAGCCACTCCGATGGCCAAAGCACAACTCTTTTGAGTGATTTCTCTAATCTAGGAGATATTCGGTGGTGACAGTCATAGGCCTAGCCGACTGGATTGATAGCGCGATGGAGTCAGGGTTTCTCACACATAGAATGAGAACATAGAGGCCACTCCAATTGTGAGGAGCTAGGGTAGACCCTGTTTGAGACACAAACCAAGATAAAGCTAGTTCGAGTGTTTCTCTCTTCGATGGTTATTGAGGATAATAATTTTTGGTCCATTCTCGCACTACTATTTCTTTCTTCTCAAGCCAATCCTAGACCCTCCCACAGCTTCGAGGATTTTCCAAAATCACGGCAGTAATCTGGATAGTATAGTATGACTAGATCTCGAGTTGAATAAGGGAATAGGTTTGGTCAGCGCTCGAATGGCCCAACTAATGCGGAAACAATCCAATTACAGTGAAAGATTCCGGACATCTCCTCTTCTGCTGGCCGCGACGACCTAATTCCCTGCCCAGGTGTTGCTGGTCTTAATATTGCATTAATCAGATTATATTGAAATTCACTCTGAAGATGAAAATTATTTTCGCAGCACATTCAAACCTGCCAATCCAATTACTGGACCTACTACTGAATTCCTAAAACGCGAGAGCATCCCATCCAGTACTTATGCGAGTGGAATGATGCGTTGAAATCCTGGGTTTTTTGGATGAAAGACGCTATCTGGACTCAGTTATAAATTTCACCCGTCGAACGGTCCTCATTATGATAGACTTACGAAACCTGATCTGTTGTCTGCTTCACTTCACAAACGTTCGGGCTAGGGGATATGGATCTGCGATAAGCAAACCTCGAGATATCTCTTTAACTTCCCAGAATCCGCAACCATGGTCTGCTTACCCGGCGGATGCAATATTTTCTAACGAAGGATTTGGTAGTCCAACACAGTCAAGTGGCTCTGGTGTTTCTTACATAGGTAACGTCGGTCGCCCATACGGAAGTAACATCATTTCCATCTCCCCTGCAGAGGTTTCCAAGTACCAGTACGTCGTTAGATTCAGCCAAGCTTCTGCAGAGACCTGGTATGTCGCAATTTGGAACAAAATTGGTCCGGACGGACAGTTGACTGGATGGTATGGAAATGCTTGTCATTCTTTCACTCTGGCGCCGGGAGCAATCCAGTACATAGCATTCGCGGCAGACTCTCAAGGTGGCTGGGCCGCTTCTGACACGAACACTATTCCAAAAGATCAGTACGGCGGTTACGCTTCTACTTGGGGTGAATTTGATTTTGGATCGTCCACAAATCGAGGCTGGTCGGGTTTCGATGTCTCAGTAATACAAGCACAAAGGGCACAGCTCCAGATACAGGGAATGAAGATTTGCTCGGTTGTCAGGGAGACAATGTGCTCTTCCACGACCTGGGATGCTAAGATCATAGATAATGCCTATACCAGCTCAGTTGCAGACATAGACGGGATTGGAGGAGCCTTAACCCCTGGCCCCGTGCGGCTAGCGGTCGATCTTGGCTTCGACGGGTGAAAACATGGAATTCAAATTCTCCGGCACTGATGGCTTGAAAATGGTCTATTTGTGAATTCTAAATTGTCCTACAAATACCCTGACATCCTGGAGCTGTCTACTTGATGGAGAGAACTTTGACCATCGAACACCAGAGGATAGGGCTGTTGCTCGGTCTGGATGGGTTTCAAGATATTGTGGGCCCTGATTGTCTCTTTGAAACTCCATCCACGTTCCCTCCATCGCGAATTTTAGGTCTATAAAGCTAGTCCTATACAGCAGGTGTGCTTGTTCTGGCGCGTTTTATCTGAGGATCTAGTGGGTAAATTTCATTCAATTTCACTTTCACGTTCGCTCTGTTCAAATTATTTTACGAGTCAAGGGATAGTCAGATCAATGAGTAGAGGTGACCGAGTATTGTGGTTGACTCGGTGACCGGCGTAGTTTGTTGATATCTGCTTAGTCGATGGTCCGGCCCTACCTGCAGCGGTGGTTGTGGTGGAGGCATCACTGAATCCCGCGATGACTGAGATAGCTTGATCAATAGAGACGGCACCCGTGAACGGAGTAGGTCCGGGGATGGTGTAGCTGGCCAGCGACCGGAAGATGTTAACCAAAATACCGGAGTCTGTTGGACTGTATAGATCAGAAGGAGCAGAGATAACAAAATCTGTACCTCTTGAGTGACTTGCGCTCAGGCCTGTAATAAATTTTGTCGGGACACCTCTCCCGCTCCAAGACAGATTAATCGTAGCTATCTATTCTAAATAGCGTGTATTGACTCCTCTGGAGAATATTCGAGCCGCTCAAGTGGTTCAGGGGAGGATCGAGATCGTTAACGAAGTGATTGTCTTCTATCGTGGACCCCTTCCCTCAGAATAAAGTAGTCTCTTTCTGCTGGCTCTTTGTCTTCGCAATTCTAATACATACTCAGCATAGGTAGAAGTACCGCATACCTCGTGTCTGCCGTAAGCGCGGCTTGTCACGAATATGCGAACGGGTTTTGGTCCACGAATCACGATATCTGCGTCGAATGTATTTCTTGGACGGGCTTACTTTTCGCTCTGAGGTGCAAGACGCTGCTAAAAAGCCCAGTCAGCGTTATCAGAGAGGGGTTCCCGGCAACGAAAATTCCTTATGAGCTCAATATAGATCTGTGAAGAGCTTCGCCTTCGGTAACATTCAGCCGGCTAGGTTATCAACGTAATTCACACCAGTACTGTAGCCACGGTAAGCTATCGAGCCTTGATGCGTCTGCCCAGGGAGCCAATGAAACTCGGAACGCTCACAGCCCTAGGCCTTTGTATCTGGCACCTTCGAAATTCTATATCGAGAACAGACATGCCGTGAACAGGTCGAACGGCTATCGCATGTCAAGGTAGCAGAGACTCTTGTTCTCCGGGTACTGCTTACCCTCACGATCGTAATTTACATATCGCCTCCCTCGACAGTAATACCGTGGCAGGTAGTCTTTATGGCTTTTGTTAGAACCGGAAACCCTGCCTGTACTATCTATCTGGTGTGTACGATGACAATGCGCTTCCAGTTCAAATCCTCTGAGTTGGTCGGCTGACAGTCTTTCCCCACAGTTCATGACTGCTACACCCTACCCGCCTTGACCATGGAATCTTCCTCAGTGACCGCCTGTATGGGCTGTTGAAAAAATAACTGTTAAAAGAAGAAAATCGTATGAGAAACTGATCGCACTGCTAGTCTCAGCCTTGTCATTGAAGATTGGAGTCGACGGTTCAACCTTGTCCGCGGCACGTCGAGAACTAATAGGTCTTCTCCAACTGCCCTCTTTCGCTTTCTTGTACCAAGTTTCAACATTTAGCAATACTATTCCCTCATCGTCCGTCCACCATAGACTCATGGCGGGGCAAGTCACTGCAGTCGAGCCGGTAAGTAAAGTTGGAGCCTTCCACTTATCCAAGTTATTATCTTACCAGAAGCAGAGAATACTTTTGATTCGTTGATCGAAAGCCATTCTTCGACCTTTAAAGCCGGCTGCAAGAATTATGAGAGAAATCGCGGAGGAAAACCACCCGCACATTTTGACAAATAATTCTATGCGGCAAAGAAACAAGACTTCCTGTTAATTGATGAGTTTGATACCAGGATTACAGCTACACATGCAGCCACTATGGGGTGTGACTCCCTCTGATATTAGAGCGCGCATCGAGAATTTTGCTGCTGCTTATCCGCGAAATGAACTGTTTACTTTGACTATATCTCATAGCGATCAGGCTTCACTGGTCAACCCTGACCATAGGATGACTTTCAATTTCCCTTCCTGGCTCGATGCCGAGATTTCGCAAACGCTACCGAATATGACACTAGCGATAAGTACCATGGATAAAGCGAAGATCGTCGCCCCCCATGATATGCTGTCGCGTGTCTTGCGCGTGGCTTGGGCTCCACATTCTTCTCCTCTGCCACCGTCTAGCCGAGCCAGTCTCGCTCAACATATCGATCAGTTGGATATTAGCAAACAAAACACCTAGGATATACTTGCTGTGTCTTGCCCCCTGATACACCAGCACGAAATCTTTCTGCACTCGCTGTAGGTTCTCCGTTTCTCACAGACATGAACTTCCTTGAAAATCTCTCACTCAGCAAGGATGTCTGTCAATTTTCCGAACTCTACAACCATCATGCCGGGCTAAGCCATCCTGCATCGATAACTATCGCACATTCCCCAGTTCCGGTGTTCTCGCAATCCAAACCATGTTGTTTCAATGACCTCCATTACCCTAGTTCTTTTATGCCGAGAGAATACGAATGGGAAATTACAAAGGAGAAGTGGACGGTGATTAGGTACAGAAACAGAGTGTCGTCTATTTGGCTGAATGCAACAAAGGAGATAAATCTAACTCCGATAACCGGCGAGAATTTGAGCGCCAACATCTGATTTTTATAACTTGGGATGAAAGATTATCAGTCAAACTACTGAGTCGACATGAGCGAATGGCCCTACACGACTTCGACTGCGCCTAGATAAAGTCAACCATAGCGACTCTGTCCAATTTTACCCGTGTACGAATGACAGCAGCCGTCCAATAAGACGATCCCGCATGTGAAGAATAAGTAAATTGATTTCAGATTAAAGAGGGTCAAACAGACGATATATCACTAAGGAATACAAATTTTGCTATGGGCGATCCGGACGGTGACTGTCTTAAGTGGTCGCTCTTACCGTCTCTTGATATCAAAATCGGCCGTTCTTAAGCCGACGCTATACTAGGAGTCGTATGACGACTGGCTAACCCCTTAGACTCATTACATACCAATCAGCATTGATGCACGTGATTTTTCTGAGATTGTACGGTACCTGACGCAAGAGCGGGAAGGTCCAGATTTAGGGAAATGCTTCGCTCAGGACAGTTATGAGTGGTCTCGTCGCGTGCTGCGCAATGAAGACCTTAAAGTGATATGGTGGAGACTGATGCTGGAATACGGAAGGTTGATCATTGACGATCGCGAAATAATGTCTTTTAGTGTGATCATGACCTTATACCAACCCCGCCTCAATTAATAACAATTTCTTTCTCCGGAGATGCCAAAAGCCTGCTTGACTAGGTTAAAGCACTATGAGTCTGTACCCAATCGCAGAGAGTTTAGGCGACATTTGCTTTCGATTATTACGCGCGGTGCTCTTGGCCTGGCCAGATATTGAAGGAGCTGTGATGAACGAGCAGGTTACTTTCGTCAGCGTCTTAGACAGGAGCTTTGATGGTAGCTTTCCGCTTAACGCCGTGCGTGGTCTGACCGTTAGGAATGCTTAGCCCCCGCAGCAGTCTTCTCGGCTTCACGCCATGCTTTGAAAAATGAGGAGCCCAGCAATTCCCTTCACAGTTACCGTATCATGATTGAATCTTCTCGTATTAGAAACATATAATAGGTCGATTGACTCAAGCGACTCGTATGTCGAATGACGAAGATTCAGGACGTCAGTTGAATACTTGAATAGCCAAGAATACAGGAAGTGTGGTTTCCTTCATGAGAGACTCCTAAAATGACAGGAGTCTGACTTACTGAGACGGATAATCGAATCTGAGTTACGGCTTATCGAGTCAGATATATAAGTCTACTGCATATCAAAAGTGATGAGATACGGCTACGGTGGGGGCAGCAGTATCGATGTGTGAGAGGGATGAGGAGTGAGATTGCTATGGGGGAGAGATTCTACCTAAGCTATGGACTGTTGTGAGTGGCAGAATCACATGCCATGCAAACAAAAAACAACCTGAATGAACGGTAAACCGTCTCCACGACATTGCTCAATAACTTGCTCGCGCAAGAACCGAACAGGCTCATGGCAGACTGCAACGGGGTATGCTGAGCCCTGAATCCGTTCGGAATGTACCCAGGTTGGAGAGAGGTCTGAGTTGAAAGCAGTGACCTTGATCTCCAGTTGTGTCCTGCATATCACATTCAACCGCCGTCCGATATATCTCATGATCTGCGAAAGATCAGTCGAATCGTGCATCAAATCAGGGCCTCGCCAAGCTCCGAAATAAGATGTATAGACGTCGTTCACCTCGAGAAAATGCTTGATCAAAATTTTAGTCGTCACCGAGTCGGACGCACTGGGCAGGTTTCTTACACCAGAAACAAGAGGAGGTTGCCAACTCTCGTGGACCCAGTCCGGGATGTATGACCAGACATTCCTTGTCGAAGGCACGGAATGTATGGCGGAGTCGTGCAGTAGGTATCGGCTACTCCGTGTAACAGCGCGGCTGGTAGTGAGATCTTTGAGATACATCTCGTCCCCGTGATAAGCTTATCGTGAGCGGCAGAGTCGCCGAAAGAATATAAGATTACAAGTGTACCGCCCCTCCCTTCTAATGCGTGGAGCAAGAAGTAGAAATTGTAGTAGGGTACTCTGATATCCACCGATTATATCAATATTCTCAACTCTATATACGGGGGAGACCCCCGTAGACCCCCATCAACGGGCCAACGGCTAACGCAAATTAAATCATAAATCTATAAGACCATAACGCAAGTAAAGTTGATTATCAACTTGCGGGAATACCCATGGGGCCCATATAGGTACTTGGGTTTGGGTCAGAATTTAGGTTTTGACTATGGGGCCTACCGCCTACGGTTATTCCTGTGGGTATGGGTATTCCCACCTACTTGGGTATGGGGAATTCCCATGGGTCTGATAATCTGCAAATGGGTATCCATGGGAAGGGTCGTTTTGCGTCTTTGCCGATGGGGGCCCGTATTCCCACCTCTACATATGATATCAACTGTTGATATTATTAGACAAGAGTCACGTGATAAGTCACCCGAGAGTCGAGACATAAGGACCACGTGATGCGAGAGGAGATTAAGACTGATCACAGAATCACAAAGCAAACATCTGGAAGACATCACGTGATATAACTCTAGGGGCGGTCAATTCTGCCACAGCCAGCTAATCAGAGCGCAGGAATAAAATTCCAGGCACTTACATGGAAAGCAATTTCTCGTTCCACTCCAATTTGCAATCAAATCACGAAGATGACCTAACGTGCATCCGTCCACAACAGCTTGCCGCCCTCAGGCCCCTCACTGCTTGTATTTAGCATACTTTGGAAAACACGGGGGAGAAAATTCAAGATCATGCGTCAAAAAGCTCCTCAAAAATGCTCAAACTAAGGTTTTATATAATTGTGTCTCTTCAGAGACACAACAACAATATTCTAGGCTAACTTCTTTACTTCTAGGATATACGCTTACGGGAGGGGGGGCATCAGATAGTATTTTTTTTCCCTAGGGGAAGGGGTTCTGCCAAAGCGGTCTGCGAAGTACAAATCATGTGACCCACAGACCGAATCTTGGTTCTGTGGCAGCGACGCTAGCCTGTAATTAGCTAGACTCGACGGATCTAGCACGATACTGGCTGCGGATCTGACTGCTTTATTAGCTGCGACGCTGGCTGCGTTCCTGGGTACGACGGCTACGTGACTGGCTACGTTACTGGCTACGATACTGGCTACGATACTGGCTACGATACTGGCTACGTCATTGGTTACGTTACTGGCTACATTACTGGCTGCGTTACTGGCTGCGATACTGACAGCGGATCTGGCTGCGTTCCGGGCTGCGGATTTGGCTGCGATACTGGCTGCGGATCTGGTATAAACCTGGCGCAAATCTGGCTATAATGCTGGCTCGGTGTAATTATAGGTAAGTTAGGAATCGGATTTACAATGTTGTTGTGGCCTCTGACGAGACACTTTTTCAGTCCTAAGACCACGTTGGTCCTCGGATGGCTAGTAATTCCCATTTGAACAGCAATCACCTTCAGCTTTGGGTATACTTTATCGTAAGAACCTTGTCCATCGGAATCAAGGTCTACGTGGCTGCTACGGCGTGGCCGAACAAGTTGCGATACCATACTATATATACCGGACTCTGGGCAGTATCCGCAACGGCGGATATTAGTGATCTTTTATGGTCTTGTTGGTTAGTGTCCACCCAGAACGCTTCCGTGACAGTGGTAGTTCTGTCATCCAACCGTGGCCCATAGCGAACCAGGTATTCGAAATGAAGACATCAGAATCCTGTCAAATTTTTATCTCTGCACACAATTTGCGTCAAAAGGTGCACGATTTTCCCTCTCTATTACCAGCAGGGATTGCTGTATCCTCGTTCATAGTTTTTTCTCTGGGTACTTTCTTCGTGGATTAATTCGAACCCATAAGTCAATATTACGTTACACGCTGAACGTGATGGCGACGTACTGTAACAAGCGTATCAAATTGTAGAATTTGACCAATTGATGAGTCACGCAAGGCACTCAACCTGAGACATGATGTGTTACCTATGACATCTGTATCGCAGGCAGGCCGTAGGTCAGATTACCTGTTGGCTAGACAGAAATTCCGAGTCTATGAGGGTCTGATTTCCAGCAACTGAATCTTGGAGTCTAGTAGTGACTCCACTAATTAGTTTCCACAACAGAGATAGTGACGTTCTATAAGTCTTTATCCCCCTTGTCCCACCGCCCTTCCAACCGCCCTTCCAACCGCCCTTACGAGCTAATCAAGCTCAAGAGCTGAAGGCACTCCGCGAATTGAACGTGGGTTTCCGGACGGCGGAGATCGAAAACAGGGCACGGTGTTGAAAATTTTCGGAACGTCACTGTACATGAAGATCCCGCGTACCGAGTCTCCAGGGGAGTCCAGGGCTCGTGGACTCGCCGCTTGGAGTTCGCTGAATGGTCCTTACTCGATTGAACCGGATAGGTAGGCTTTAGCTGCAACTTCTACAATTCACGATGCCGGAAGAGGCAGAGGCAGAGGTAGAGGCAGAGGAAATGATTCTGACGACCAAAATAATCAATATGAGTCTAGTCGCTGTCGAGGATGCGGTCGCGGAAGAGGCCGAGGACGAGGTGCCCCTCGTTTTTGTTCCTTCTATAATCGTCCGGCTGGTCACACCAGTGATGAGTGCTGGGACAACCCCAGAAACAAAGGAAAAGGCGAGTCGCAGGGTGGGCCTGACGCGGCTGCTACGGATACCACCGCGGATGGTTCAAAATCTGACTCGAAAGATGGGGAGTAATCGACCAGGAAGGCGTCTTCAAAATTTACAGAACTTGGTGCATCTGCCGCCAGTATTGGATTTGCATTTTCAGTCCATGTTGCGGCTGCGCTAGCTGAAAATGGTCGACATGCGCGGCTGGTTGATTCTGGCGCAAAGGACCGTATCACGCCATACCGCGCGAGTTTCATTCGTTCTACGCCTTTCGTCACCCAGGTCAACCTGCCTGATGGTCACCATGTTCACATCGAAAGATACGGTGATGTTGTGCTCAATCTTCCCAATAACGAGAGTCTTACGGAGCTCACATTGCCCAAGCCTTGATGTATTCCATGTGAACCTCATCTCATCATGGCAACTGACCGACGACCCAAACATCTAGACTGGATTTGGGAAGGACCATGGCTCACTCATCAAGGGGGTCAATTAATCGTTACGGCGCGTCAAATCAACGCCCGATGTTGGGTCAACACATGCGCCGGAGACAGCCAGGTTGATATACTTCTGCGCATAAGCAGTTGTTCTGGCCTTCATTAAAGAATCCAAGTATCAACTTAACTCTGCAGCTTCCAAAACAACAAAAATCAAGCCGAATTCAATGTATCTGGCTCACAAAAGAGCCTGTCACGTAGGCGAGCAGAAAATGAAGCGCATGCCTGAATATGCCGCTGGCATTTTGATTCCAAAGAACACTGGCACTATTACACTCAGTCCTCCCTGAATTAAAGGAAGGCTAGGGTAAGCGTATCAAGACCACGGCTGATCAGAAGCTGCACACTGATATTTGGGGTTTATCATCAATTCAAGGCGTTGGGGGCCACAGACTTCTCTCTACGATTACTGATGGTGTGTCTCGCTTTTGTTAGGCCTTTCCGTTGAAGGCTAAGAGTGAGGTCTCTGATAAAATACGCCTTGCGATGAATTATCTGTCCACCCAATTCAACTACACTGTCAAATGATTCTCGACGTTAATGCGAAAGAACACCTTGATATTCAAGCTTTCTGCGAAGAATCGAGCATTGTATTGAACCTCGTCCCGCCATACACTCCGCAACTGAATGGTGTTGCGGAAATCAAAAATCGTTACCTCAATCAACCACTTGTGGTCATTCTTACAAAGTATCAGCTTTCAAGCACCTTTGGAGTGAGCTGCTTTTAGAGATTCATTAGACCATGAACCGTCTGTGGCATCCGACCATTGATATGACGCCTTATGTTTCTATGGCAAAAAGCCAGATAGTTTGAATCTCCGCGTCCTTGGCTGCCAAGCATAGTATTTGACTCCGCAGGAACAGCGCGTTGATAAGCTTTGTCCGCACATGGCCGAGTCTAGATTGATCGAATACTGCACCGATGGCTATAAGCTTTACGATGTGCATTCCAAACGCGTTGTCCCATCGAGGAACGTCATTTTCAACGAGAACGTTCTGAAGGATCTACCAAAGCCGGACTATGATCTTAATGTAGACCGGCAGCCTCTGGGGTAGCTGGACCCTACTGTCGATCAACGCAGACACACGCCTGTCGAGTTCCTTGAAGATCAACTTGTTGAAGACCACCAGATATACCTGGTTACCGAAGAAACGCCACGGTCGGTGACTTTAAGCCCTGTTAGTACAACGAACGAGCTGCCAATTTTGGAAAGACTATCACCTCCAGAGACTTCATTTGAAGTGAAGTTTCAGAGTCAGAAAGTGCGTGACGAAATCGTCCAAACTCGACCAGAAATTGATCAAATTGAAGCTGAAAATCATCCACCTCTTCGACGTTCAACACGCATGCTCACCAAATAACGCGCGGCCATTGAATTCAAGCAGTATCTCGCGTTCAGAAAGCGTTAATTTGCTGCATAGGTTAACGACATTGAGTACGCAATATATTTGATTCGGTGCATTAGAAACCGCTTTCGCATCTTCTGCTGCAAAAGCCTGCTCAAACGTCACATGAGCTAGACGGCTGACAGGACATGAAGGAAAAATGCACTAAAAAGGAGCATGTTAAGGGGGTTGAACCAGCGCACAAGAAGATGCAAAAGCAGCTGAAAGTTAGCACTTGGTGTGTGGTTGATCGTCCTTCGAAAAGGAATCAGAAGATTGTATTACTACTTCGATGGATCCTCCGCGTCAGGTATAACGGCACTTACAAAGCCCGTCTGGTGCAAAAGGCTTCAAACAGCGCAAAGGAATCGATTATCTTGATGTTTATACCAGTACGGCTAAAGCTTCATGATATTTTGCGCAATCGCAGCCCAACACGTTCGAGATATGCAACATATCGACTACATTGCTGCGTTCTTGAACGCCGAATTGATAGAAGAAGTTCAAATAAATCTTCTTGGAGGTTTCAAAGAATCTGGCAAATACGGCCTCCTTTGGAGATTTTGTACGGGCTGAAACAGAGTCTCCGCGAATCGAATATGGTATAACACCGATCATGGGGCTCTATTGGCTATTGGATTCAAATGCCTATAAGCCGATCACTTCGTCTTCTCAACACGAAACGCAAGCTCTACGGCCTTCTACATGTTGATGATATTTTTATGATTAGTTCCACCTTCTGACGATGCGCGAGACTGGCTGAAGGACCAAATGAAAAAGACATTCCACATCACCGATAACGGTCAAGTCAGCAGATTCCTTGGAATTGATATCATTCAAATGGACAGCCGATTCTTTTTTTCGCAGACGGCATATGCGCGCAGGGTATCGAATAGATTCGGGACTTCAAGATGCGTATACAGTGCCTACGCCCTTGTATGAGAAGGAAGTCTTACGACCGCGTGAGGACACTGCATCGCCTGATGAAATCGAGCTTTTCTGAGATATGATAGGCTCATCGATATCGCTCATGGTCAACACGAGACAGGAGATCTCATTTCCAGTCACTAGGCCGGCCGGTTACGCACACAACCTTCCACCCAAGCATATGTCTGCGTTAAAACACATCAGTCCATATTTCAACGGGTCTGAAAGTCTATGTGTCACATACTCATACTCGCCCAGTAGCCTATTCGGCTTCGTTGACGCTGATTGGGCTGGTAAGCATGCTGACTCTTGCATGTCTACATCTGGCTTCGTGTTCAAGCTTACGAACGGCCCTATCACTTGGGGTTCTAAGAAGCAGACCTGCGTGGCTCTCTCGTCTACCGAAAACGAGTACATTGCAGCCCCTTAGCTGTACAAGAAGTGGTGTGGTTGCAACTCTTTGTGAACGAACTTGGTCCTAGTTTCGAAAACCTGTTGAATCTGCCTACCTTCATATATGGAGATAATCGAGGCACCATCTTCCTTACAGAGAGCCACGATATACATCAGCGCACTAAACATGTTGATGTCAAATATCATCATATTCGCGACCAGGTGGCCAGGGGCGCATGCAAATTCGTTCACTGTACAATGGTTTCAGTCCAGTTTTGCAGTGAGATTGCGGACAGAGTTATGATTCAGGTTTGTGTGGCATGTGTGTGATACTGCCGCACACCGCAGTCCTTAGCCTTGATAGAATCTCTCCCCGTAGCAATCTGATACTTCATCCCTCTCGCATTTCGTAGGGCTGCACCCACTGTAGCTGCATTCTATCAACATGTATCGATGATGCGTGGATCTTTTAACAAAGGCTAATTGCCGGCGGAATTTCGAGCCCCGCTGTAAATCGTATGATAACTAATGTTCTCGGACTGTAAATACTGGCTCGATGTTCTAGGTTCAATATCATACTGGTGGTGAATGCAGTGACTGTCTCTTGTGTGGTAACACTGATTCGCGATAGCTAAGAACTCTCTTTTGGGTGGCTGAGCAAGGGCAATCCATATATGCTAGGAAGAACTGGGCGAACTGGCGTCCCACTCTTTCCTCTCCTAAATTTGGGGACAGGGAAACTTTACCTACGGGGAAATCCAAACCTGAAATAGCTATAGGTCCAACGCAGAAACACTAAGGGTGCCCTTGTCTATTTTCACCTGCTCTGTGTCACGAGCCTGCGATTTACTTTTTTTTGTTTTTTTTTTTCCTTTTTGGAAAAGCTCCCAGACAATAGGAAAGAATTTCGACTTATGTAAGACCTTTTGCGCCCTCTGACAATTGGGTAACTACGACGTACAAGCTCATGGTTGACTAATACTCTCGCTCAGAAGCGACAGAAGATTTTTCGGCGAAATCTGAAGCGTTCCCGAGTACATGGCGAATAATGGAGGAGGATCTCAGAATGGAGACATGATGAACCTTGCGCGCAGTTTCTTGACCTGTAAATGGATTTCAAACCAGTCAAATCTACTTTTGATCCCAGTAATATAAGTTGAACTCGTCCTTTGCTTAGGGTTCAGGCAGCTATGCCGCTTCACCCCTGCATATTTTAATGTCACTGCGTAAATACATCTGCATCCACCAGAGTTTTCTCCGCAAAATTTTCGTTGAAACTCGGACGGGACGTAGGTTAATCAAAGCCCGAACTGACTCAGCGGAAATTCGGCTATATGGCGCCAATTGTGACTCAGTTTCACCTCGGGATGTGGCCTCTTTCGCGTTCTGGGCAATCTTGAACTTATGTGAAGAGAAACGAAATATAATCGATGAGAAGAAAGTGACGGTCGGTACCCGCGGGGCGGTCTGCAACCTTGGCCTGGGGCCTTTTCGGGTAATAAAGCAGATCACCAACGCACGACTCCAGTCATTTAGCTCGGAGTTGTATAGTCCAGCACGGGATGTTACGATTCCCCAATGGAACTTCAAAGTGCTTCACTCATTACTATCGCAGTACCTAGAGTCATCTAGTAAGATTTATATGGACCTAATGCGGATGAACATTTGGTCTCGGCTGTGGTGTCAGCTATCGCGGTCAACTACGAGAGACCTCCGCTGGCTATTTCTTATTCTACGACTGTGCTCTCTCATTGGTAAACTCGAAGTCGAGCTTGCCGATTTCTGTGATATACCTGATTGGTTTGGAAAAGAGATAGATTCGCTCAAACGGAACTCATTCCCATATTGGCGGCATCTCCAGGAGTACCAGTATTGGACCAGGAACCAGTATTCATGACCAAGAGCCATATCCGTCCCTGCTTTGTGTAAGGGCTATCAAACTAGAGAGCATACTGTTCCAATCCGCGTGTTGAGATGGACCGACGGGATCAATCAAAGTTGCGGTCAAAACACAGCGGCACCAACAGAACTAGTATCCATCGCAAGTACCGTATATAGATATATCTACCATTTAGCATCGATGTCACAACTCACTCGGAAGCTTCCAGATTTTGAGTTTTATATCTACAAACTCGTTATCATCCAAGTAGAAGTCCCGAACCGGAAGGGTGACCAGTGAATCAGGTTAATTGGACCAGGAAAAAAAAATCTGCAAACATCTTCTCAAAGTCACCTTGAGTTCTTTTTGAAAATGATCTATTGTGTTCTGGAATCTAATTGTGAATGCCCCAGTAGTCTGTTTAGAATTACCGTACCGTATAAAATAGATACAGAGGGCTCGGAGTCGCACATTGAAGTGATTTCAAGAGAAAGTGATAAATTTTCAAATTCAATTGAAAGTTCACTGCCAGGTCCGGTGATATTATTACAAATTACGTGAAATGGGTTTTCCTGCCACCTCTGGAATAAGAATGTCATGACTATAAATAGAGTATCAAACGTATCATGTACAGCTCGTTAGAAATGATCGACAATGATATTTTTCATCGGCTCCCAGTAATCTAACACCCAAGCCGTGTATAGCCGATTCGCCACCGTACGGCTTGAATCAAATAATTTATGATTTAAGCTGGCTTAATATCGAGACGCAGACTTTTTCATCCTCATTGTCCGAAATCTGATAGATTCTTGTCCTAGCCTTCTGCTCGGCCTACTGTCTTGTAAGCTCGCGCGGTTCTTCTGACTCCATAATGGGTGCTTCTCAGCCAATTTTGTTTTTCATGAGTCTGTTAGCTGTCCCAAAAGAAAGTCGGCACATTCTGCAACCTCGGTAAGAAGACTGTCAGTTGACATAGTCGGTGAGCGTCGCATATCAGTTCGACTATAGTACATCGCTTTCGCCCAGATTTGTTGGCCCAATGCGGCATACTGTAGCCATAGCAGATCATCAAAGGTTTGCTGCATCACAGTGTTGGGAGGAAATGCATCCGAAGATTCTCTCATATAATCATACAGTCTTTCGCATGCCTTCTGGGAGTTCTTAAGGCAAAATGTCTCGCCTAAGTTTTGGGGGTAGTTGCTTGCCAGCTCATGACTGGTCAGCCTATTAAAACTCGCTAGCACTTGTAGCACTATAGCTTCCATCATGTAATGTTTTTCTCCGGAGTACAGCTAGTGCCTCCGCTCTTGAGTCTCGTCCGTTATATATACCGAAGGTCAAGGACTTGAGTCAACTATATTTAGCTACAACCATGTGTAACGAATATGGCCTGGCATGTGTCCGGTTCTACGACCATCTTCTTGTAGACCAGCCTAAACCAAGCACCAAGGACGCGTCCCACCATTCCAAGACCAGGACGGCCCTGCCAGTCTACCTGGAGAGCACTGTTACGGGATTTGAATATCAGATGTGTGACGCCTTATAGGGGCGCGCAAATGGCAGTATAATGACTAATTCAGCAATCACCAGATAATATATCCGATACCGCAAACTTCCCTGTTGGAAATCGCGAAGCCCGTAACTTGCCGAGGCGTCTCGACTGTCGACTATGTACAGGCCTATGGAACCATTTGTCAGCCATGCTGAGATGTGAGCTGCTTTCTTTGATAGAGCTTGACGTAGAACATTGACTTTTCCGCGGAAGTCGGCACAGTCCTGAGGGCGTCTATGACTTCATTCCACGTGCAGTTTCATATGTGTACAAACCGGCGTAGACATTATTCTTAGCTCTGATAGCCTTGAGTAAAGTAGATAGTTTATTATTAGTAACAAATTGGATGCACCAGGGTAATTTTACTTGAAATAGTGCGCACTTGCTCTTTTCAATGACCATTGTTTCGGTTTTTCATAATTCACCAGGATGATGCACCTTCCAAGCCCAGGGTGCAGGGAGTTAATCCTCCCAAAGGCTGTGGCAGCCGAAGCTTGGCAACGTAATTTCGGCTCGGGTATTCCCTATGGCGAAGGAAGATACCACGAGCTCTGGATCGAGCCTCTGGATGTCAAAGTCTTGGTCCAGCAGAGACAAGACCGATGCTCGGAAAGTATTGCGACCGGGTTAAGCAATAATCTCTTTGACTTTCGAGTATACGACATACCCGAGGAACAAGGAGAACTTTTGCAGTCAGGGCTTGAAAACATGGATCACATTCTTGCTCCTAGGGAAAGTTACTGGGAGGATAAGCATCTAGTTACTATATCTGAACACATGTGTACAACCTTAGGGAAAATTTTACTTGGTGTCAAGAATCATCCGTCTTTATACAAGGTCGGGTTAGTATGGTCAGTGTTTCAACAGGTTCGTGGTACCAAATATTTCAGTTTATTGAGGAGATTACTAACCTAATTCTCTCCAGGTGCTTCGCGGAGTCCGCGAGTTAATGAAACGTGGGTACCATCATGATCAAATCAATACTAGCAACGTTCTGATAGGGTGGGCCGGCAGGGTGGTCCTTGGTATTCCTTTCCACGCATTCCTTATCTATTGTAGATAACGGCTGATTTACTGACCAGGGGGCATACAACATATCACTCGCAACAAAGATAAAGGGCGTGAGATGATCGAAAGTCTCTGTCAATTGCTCAAAGATTTCGTGCTTGTCACATTGTCTGCAAAAAACTTGAGCCGAGACATGAAGCTTGAAATGCAGGCAATAAAGAAAGGATGCGAGGTCATAGGGGAAAGACTGCGTGGGAAACTAATAGAGTCCGTAGATTCATTGAGCATCATTGACGCAATCGAACAAGTATGTATGCAATCAGTTCGCCTCCTGTTCTTCTTTGACTAATCACACAAATACAGGACGACCTCGTGCGCCAGGCGTCTGAGCCGGCTCTAGGCGCGGCAGTTGAGCCTGTCATCAAAACCATACATAATGGGGTCTCTCAAGGAGCCGGTTTTCCATCATCTTTACTCGAAGCTGGTGCCAGCTCTAGTACTTTCAATATACCAGTTGAGCCATCTGCAACCCAAACAATTTGCAGAGTGCGCTGTAGAAAGTCTTCCTCCCTCAGGCCAGATTGGCGTGTGAAGCGCTTCCGCCTCACAAGTGGCGGCCGTTATAATAGGCAGAACTACTGGCTCCTCACACGCGGGGCTAGTGGCTGAAAGATCGCTACGGGAATGCTTGCATATTAGGTGAGTATGGCTTGGGATGTACTCTGCTGCCTCGAACGCTATAGCTATTCTCTTTGCTCAAATCGTGGTGCCTCAATACCGGGAGCCCATTCTCAGGGCATGTACACATCGAAAAGGCGATCGGGGCCGCTTTCCTATGATATTGTATCGTAAGAGACTGACATCATTTACCGTCCCTACGTAATCTATATTTATTCTTGGTCCTCCGCGTGAGTAGATTCGGATTTACACAGGCAGGAAAAATGGAGACTGAGCTGTAATGAAATCTTCGCATCGCACGATACGATTGATTCCTGTTTGCATGGCATGTGATTCTGCCACTCACCACAGTCCATAGCTTAGGTAGAATCTCTCCTCCTCAGCAATCTCACTCCTTATCCCTCTCACACATCGATACTGCTGCCCCTACCGTAGCCGTATCTCATCAATTCCTCAACGACATGACCATAATTCACCACCATCGCCTAGATATGCCATCAGACCTGTTTCATTTGGGGGCCAAAGTGGCCGTAAATTTGGGTAATATGATTTCAGCAAATACCTATTCGATTTTGTGAGCGAGACACGGCGCATCCGAGATTTACGCTCATATCAGAAATAATAGACAAAGAGTGAAGTCCTTTTCCAGTAGTCACGTGTATATATAGACTATCAATTCTGTCCCAGTCTTATTTTTGTTCCAGTGTCCAGGCCAGGTCAGCGATAGAACTCCGGAAATCTTCGTTTGCAATGGTGAAACTACATCTCGGTCCGAGTGACAATGGCCGCGGGGTGAGTCCCTGAACTTGCTGGGTTATACCGCTAGTGCATTGTTGAGTATTAAATGGAACAATGCTCATGGACAGGACCATTCGCAAGTTGACTTCTCCAAAAACTTCGGAATGACGAAACGCACGGGAACCACTCATATGAATCTGGACTGCCTGACTAAAAGAGATACAGAAACTCTTCAGTACGTGCAGCGTCGAGCCTACCAACTTGATTTCGCCCTGTTCAACGTCTGCGGTATTCACTTTGGCTGGGGCAGTGTTATTGGTATCATACCAATGTAGGTTGATTATTTACCTCTTTCAAAATGTGTTAAAGAGAAAGAGATTAGTCTAACGCCCGGATCTAATACTCATTGAAATTTTCAGAATTGGTGATACTGCGGACGCCATACTCGCGTTACTGCTTGTTTGGAAGTGCGGGGATATCGACGAGGGACTCCCACGCGCACGACGTATGAAGATGGTGATGAATGTGATTTTCGATTTCACCGTTGGCTTGATACCGTTGATCGGCGATTTGGGAGATGCGGCATTCAAATGTAATGCTCGCAATGTGGCCAGCTTAGAGCAATATCTGTGCGAAAGGATTTCGGACCGCCAAGAGAGGTTTCACCTTGATTCTTGCTGAAGAGTTGAGAGGTTAATCAAAAGGTGTAAAAGCCAAGCTCGGTCGTATTACAGCAATGTCAACGTGAACAAAATAAACAAGACCATGAACCTACAACGGTCATGTTCATTTTCGCCTGTGTCACGTCCTCGGTCAAAGGGAGCTGTAGACGGTACATTTTGCGAAATCACAGTTAGTAACCACTTGTAGGTGGTAGGGGGAACGGCTCTCTGCTCATAGTGCCTTTTTTCCTCCCGTTGATACCAAGGTGTTACTACTCACCGTACTTAGCGAACTATATTTAATACTAATTGCGTAAAGAATTCCAGACTGTTATGTGGTACTAATAGTAGACTGGCTCTATCACAGAGCCAAGAGGTCGCAGGGACCGCAGGGTCGCTGCATGGAGGTCGCTGAACGGAAATTTCAAGAACTTACCAGTAATTACTCAAATATCCCAAAAGCAAAAGAGGCCGGAGTCGCTGTTATTTCTCGTTGAATGGATCTGCAAAGTTCGATTTGGAAACATCTCGATATATACTAAATTTATCGTTTTTAGCTATGATTTCGAAATAGCGATCTAAAACAGCGATCTAATAAAGATCTTGTAGCAGGTGTTATCAGGTCGTTGAAGGTGTATGGGAGTTCGTATTTATAATCGGTCTATATATAATTTCGCTATAAGACTATACTAACTAATAAATTATAGTCTCATGGACTTAGTGTAACGGGCCAGAGCCCGGTGGTTAACCATATGCCATGGCTTTCCGGATACCGCCTTAGCAGAAGGGGGTCCGAGCGAGGTTCTAGTGGGTCCTACCCGAGGACGCTCTTAAGGACTGCGACCGACTCCTACCCCTTCTTCCTTCTTTCCTTAAGATTGTTGCAAACAGCATGTTGGCCTAGTACAATTGAATCAATTCTGCTACAGCCCTTCACACTTGGACCTTGCCAAAGCTCGCGAGCACGGGCTTAAATCTCTAAATGTTAGCTCGGAGCCCGCGGGCTCTAAGCTCGCGGTCTTGGGGCTCGCGGGTACGAGCTTAGTAACTCGCGCGCTACGCGTATCCGCGAGCTTTACGATAGGTAATACGAATACCATGTGACCTAAATTCGCGAATATTTCTTTTAAAAAACCTATACTCAATGTAGAATTACTAAGCTTTAAATTAAATTATGATTTTCTATTACCGATCCGATACAGAAGGTATTTGTGAAGGGCTGTAGCAGAATTGATTCAATTGTACTAGGCCAACATGCTGTTTGCAACAATCTTAAGGAAAGAAGGAAGAAGGGGTAGGAGTCGGTCGCAGTCCTTAAGAGCGTCCTCGGGTAGGACCCACTAGAACCTCGCTCGGACCCCCTTCTGCTGAGGCGGTATCCGGAAAGCCATAGCATATGGTTAACCACCGGGCTCTGGCCCGCTACAGTATTGGTATTCTATATATCAAGACTCGCGAATATGAGCTTGAATCTCTGATTTTCGGCTCAGAGCTCGCGAGCTCTAAACCTCTAAGCTCGCGGCTTTAAGGCTCGCGGGCACGAGCCTAAAAGTCTGATCCGCTCGGCTCGTTGGCAAGGTCTACTTGCAAGTTGCAACGATATACATAATTGCGCTACTCTACTATGTATACCGGATCAACCGGACACTGGGCAATATCCGCGGCAGACCGCAACCGCGTATATTAGTGATCTTTTAGTTCTTATTGGTTGGTGTTCCGCCCAGAGACGCTTTCCGTAACACTCTTGCTAATCTATCGTAATTGTCATAAATCGATTTACGAGCTATTTGAGTCACTCGAATAACCCAAGATTTAATATCTGTGTTAAGGCAACTACTTTGGCAAGGTAGTCGGACTTGGTCGTCAGGACTCATGGAAGAGATGGTTCTCAACTGTCTGATTGGTACAGACACTAATTCTTAGGGAACCATATCGGTCCTCTAACGGATGGCTATCTTATAGTCCTCGCTCCTCATACCACAGAGGGATCCATTCTGAAGTTCTGGCTCCCTCACCGGCGATCGTTCGATCGACCGGTCAGCTGGAGCGGGGGACCCCTAACGCCTCAAGCCAGGTTATCACGTGGAATCACCTGAGAGGGTACTTCAACAAAGGGAGTCCCCTTACAATGTGGCTTATGATTGGTGAAATAACATATAATGTATGTAATGGCGTATCTAATTCTGATTCCTGACTATGTAAAGGTGTTACGGAAAGCGTTCTGGGCGGACACTAACCAACAAGACTATAGGACATCACTAATATCCGCGGTTGCGGATATTGCGCAGAGTCTGGTATATGTAGTATATTAGCGCAACTTGGTACTTTGTTCCGCCGCACCGAGCTCAGCCGCACCGTAACAAAAGGCACAAACTGTTATTATTATTATTATGATTATTATTATTATTATTATTATGATGATTATGATTATTATTATGATTTTTAGTATTCTTATTATTATTTCCCATTATGTCTGTTTTCTTTGAATAGATGTTTCCAGGTCTATAACGCATTGTCATTGACTGAGTGAGCGATACAGTCGTGTCAAAACGCGCCGAGAGGCTCAAAGCATTCAACCTTCCAACTTCAACCACCCACCAATGCCACCATGCCTCCAAATCGACAGGTAAATTGCTCAAATTTGGTGGAGCAAGATGATAGGCTTCTTCTCTCAGCTAGAGCCTAGCAAGAGGGCCAGATCTCATAAATTCGCGCAGCTGCAAGGTGCTATCAAGTCTCGCTTCATCGCAAGCGGCATGCCGTCTTAGGCAAGCGCTGTAAGGGTAGGCCAGCCGCCTGCGCTCGTTGATTTACGCCTAGATTCGTTTAAATGACTGAAAATAAGGATCCAGGAGAGTGCGCTTCTAGAATAGGCTCTTCCTCTTGAGTCTTGACTCTCGTCGTACTGCCCCTAGGCTTGAATCTTGATCAGTTGCGCGATATAGCGAACCTACTGCTTACGGCGCGTGGCCGGTCTACCCTTAAGGCGCTAGCCAAAGATACCATATGTATATGTCAGATATGGTTAAAACAGCCTTAAGAAGTGTAAGGATTACGCCTCTAGACCCTAGCCATGTCTTAGAATTCTTGTGATGTCTTGCAGGATAAGAGTCATTCGATCAGTTTTGTAATTCAAAGTATCTGGAGCCGTATGAAGCTCCAATTACTTGTGATGGCCACTTTGCAAACGATCCCAGCCTCATTAACTAATAGCGTGCTCTGCCTACTTGAGCGCACAAAGTGGCTACTTATGAAATACGTCTGGTTCGATTACGCCCAGGCCGGTAAAGCTGAGAGCCTGAGACCCTGATGAAAACGCTTAGCTAAGGGCCCATCATCAAGGGAGTGCAGGCATAAGGATGCATCATGTCGGGGTCGAAAAATGCTGATATACATAGAATGATAGAAAGAAGTGTTCGTTCGTAATGATGAGGGCGCATTCAAGTTGAATGTCTTCAAATTGTTGAAGTGGGTAAGGTTGGGCTAGATTGGATTCGTAGTCTCGTAGTCATAGGCGAGCTTGACTTAATTATTGATATCATAGGATCCTTGGTGAATACCAGATTTTAAAGAACTATTGTAAAGGGAGGCTTAGTATGTATGCTTCAATCGAAATGTATCTCGCGAGTCGCGTACACTGGAATAGAATACTCCAACTAATGATGTACAGCACCACTAGTAGCGCCATTCGTATCTTTACCACAGGGTGTTCTCCAAACAGAGGCGGGGGTAGTCAAACACATCTAGTTCACGCCTCGAGGTGCAGACGAACAGTTTCCAATGGCTCAGTAAGCTCGGACAAAGGGTCCTTGGGAGTTACGGTCTACCTGTGCTAATTTCTCTTTCCCGTCAACTCAATGGCGCCTGGGGAAATCCCCGACGACTCGTTCCCTGGCATTGGCGATACTGGTGATAAGCAAGGCCAAGACTGGCTGTGGCCATTCAAGCGAGGCGTAAAGGTCAACCAGCTGCCCGAACCCCCAAATTTGGTATCAATGTTGTTGGCCGGGTGAGAACTCGAAGGTGACAACTTAGTCATCATCAGTTTCAGGATGCGCTGGTTCTCTCTCAATGCCTCTTGTGCTTGATCTGCCCGCGGCGCACACTGGGAATGCTCGGCCCGGGACTGCACAAGCTGAATATTTAATTCCTGGATTTTCTGATCGGATTCTTGGAGTCGCCGCTCCAATTCTTCGACTTTTTTCATGTCATATTGTCTCCTTTCCTTCTGCGTTTTGCGGTGTTTTCTCTGCGCCTCTCTCTGTGATGATAATTTCTGCGATCAACAAACGACGATTAGCACATATGATCACTGGACTCTTGTCATTCCCTCATTTACCTTCATATGTTTAATGTTATCGCGCGCTTCGTTGTTGGTATCATGGCTGGCTACCATCATGATTCGAAATTGCTTTCAGGCTCTGAATCGTAAATGTTGTGGACTAATTCGAAAATTTGACCAGTTCGGGGGTTTTCTGGGCGCGATGACCGTCTTTTCAAGTCACGAAATATATTTGTGACTAGTACAGGTCTATCATTAGGTTTTAGCGGGCGGATCCGATGAGGTATCCGGGGTCGTCGTTCAAGGGCGCGAAAAATCACATTTTATCTAATTATTTTACTTAATTCTCATATTTGTACATGGATGATTTCCTCGACGCGGCTAGTGAGCGCCCCGGGTCATGCGCATCCTAACACACACTAAAATAGTATTCTTCCAACTACTTTCCGGTGGAAACATAATATTACTAGAAAGAAGTTAGGCACGAAGCAAAGTATAAGAATGCCATTTCTCACTCTACACATTAGTGTTCCGCTGACAAAAAAATACCTGGTCCCTGATGCGATCATGGAGCCTATGCGGATATGCGAACACTGCGAGAAACGGGTCAGGTATACCAAACAGGAAGAAAGCACCCGACCAGAGCGTCTTAAGTGGAAATGGCATATTGTGAATTACCTTCCTCCAACCGGGATTAGTATAAGGTTTTCAAACTCTGCGGTACCTCCTACCCTCGATTGGACAAAACTAATGTAAGGAAAGCTTCCTACTTTTCCCACCGGCCCTAGATCGCCTATCAATCGCAGGCCCTTCACGAGAAAATATTATCGCACTTGTGATCGCCTTTACACTGACTGCTGTTGGATTTCTGCCAATAATATTTGTGCCATTTGCCGAAACAAGCAAGCATATCTCAGTAGTCTGCAATAGGTATTATTGACACTGATACACTCGGTTCTGGCCGTGATTAACGTTGTTCGATAGAATTTGTTTAGGTGCAGACATCCTCGGAATCTTGAATATTGGACTGCACCTGGTATACGGGATGCAGAGAAGCATGTTCATCACGGCAGCACTTGTGATTGCAGGATGGCAGGCCTTCTGTTTTCTCCTAGCAGACTTTCTTCTTTCGCGATCGGCTGGCTCGAACAAGACAATGTTCACCCTACTCCAGCGTTCGAATACCGTGACGAAGCAACTTCAACACTTGAGGGTTCAGGACATGTCGCCGGATCACGGTTCGGTGCCCAGGAATACGGATCCGCTACAGAATGTAGTCTGGGCCTGAAAGTGGCGGTGAATATCCATTCTTGATGAGATACGGCTACGGTAGGGGCAGCAGTATCGATGTGTGAGAGGGATGAGGAGTGAGATTATTGAGGGGGAAGAGATTCTACCTAATCTATGGACTGTGTTGAGCGGCAGAATCACATGCCATGCAAACAATTCTCATTGCTGTAATTGTTATATGGCAGTCAACATTGCAAGGCTAGTCCTGTGATCCCGCTTTCTTGACAAAATACCTTGAAACGACCCTTGTATCTCTTCTCGGATTCAAACGTCGACGATGCTAAAATCCTGAAAGAATGTACCACCTCGAGACAGCCTCCCAAAGTTCCGAGCTCTTGCTCAGAGATCTCTAGACCAACGTCAGAACCTAGAGAATGGGGTGTGCGAGGGTCATGATGAAGATCGGCCTCATGTGACTCCCGCTCTAGTTGTTTTGTACATCACCGGCATCTACATGGAAAAGAAAGGTCGTGCGAAGAAAACTCGCCCTATACTACGGTACAACCAAATGACACGACGTTTATATTGAGAAGAAAACGGGCTTATCAATTTTGCCTACATAGAAGCGGGTCTCTTCAGCTACAACCTTGTACATTAGTATGGTACCCGCTTCACAGAAAAACGTCTGGAAAGAGGAGTCACGCTAGCGACCTAGACCTTCGTGTAAAGCTTAGAGGGAGGAAGAACCCGTAAAACCAGTATTAAAGTAGGTGAAAAGGGAAATGATACGTAGGAGTAAAAGGAGATGAAAAGAAGAAAAATCACTAGAAGGTGACCGGTGCAAAACCTTTCGTCTTTCACTTAACTACTACCCCTGAGTGAAAAGTAGCAATTTCTGCCAACAAATTGCTCAAGTAGCCGACCCGGAGGATTGCCTTGATTTCGATAAAAATTAGAATGATCATTCTGAATACCTCCAGCTCTTGACTTTGTCTAGGCCGGGGTATGTCAATCGAGAAAGAGGACTATGAATAGAACCCTCTTTCGGCGGCAATACTTTTTTGAAGGATGTGATTCAAGACAAGAGAAGATGAATTTTCTGCTTCATTGACAGCGACCTAAACGTCCACGTACTCAGTACACGCTAGCCTTACACTATGGCCCTGATATATGTCGCCGAGTGGAAGGAATATCTAGGCTTACACTTTGTGAAATGTAATGATATACAGCCAGACTCCGAAAAAGTCACAATAGCCCTTTCCAAAAATGAGAAGAGGTGGAGGAAACGGATCATGAAATCTTTTGATAACTCAGAATTCATTGAGAATGCTCTGATGATAATGGTATCTCAAAGGGACTACGAAAAAACGCAATGTTGCAACCGACAACTCCACAGAAATTCAGAACCACAACGGCTTGAATTTCCAGGGTTCGAATGACCTGTTTGGACGGATTACGACGTATATAGGCGATCCTCAACTGTAATGTCTTGAGTAAATTCTGTGGGTTTAAATATGCGCATCTTTTTCTTGATAGTGAGTCCTGCGCCGTGTAGATTCTTTTCAGCAGCTAAGCTATCTGAGATGAAAAAATATGAGTAGACGAAAAAGATTATCTTACTTGGGGGGTTTCTCACTATAAGCCTCCAAAAGTGTCTCAACTACGCTTTTATCTTCAACATAGGGGTGACCTTACCACAAGAGGCAAGACGAAAAAGCCAAAATGTTTGATCCGCATCAGTGAATCAAAAGGTCAGACGGTCTTGAGAAATTGTGACAGAATTGGCCCTATATACGAAAGATTTCAACAGGAACTCCCTAAAAATCTGTGTGGAACATTGGAAAGCCAAGCAAAAAAACCTATGCGACAAAATGCGAGCTGGTGAGTACCCTCAAGCTTTTAACATTGTCCATCACCCTGACTGCACGAATCGGTTGGGTTGAAATATCCTAGTCAATCAAAAGATACTGGGGTGTTTACATTCTTAACTTCTGGGGAGGGAGCGAATTCATCAAATTCTGGGAGATAGGTCTTTCCTGCTAGATGATGTTCCTCCGAGATGATAGATAGAGTTCAGACCTGTATGTCCTCGGTTTCACAACGCCATGCAGATGAAATCAAGGCGCTCTTTTCTTCCCAGTATACGTTTGAAGGACTACGGGAAGGTTGTCAAGAGGAACTCGAGGCTGCGATTTTGGAATCCAAATGCATGATCCCATCAATGCAACTATTTACGGTTTGATGGTTAGGCCTGCTATACTGCCTGGGCTACGCCCTCACCACCCGGGACCACCAACCTCAGTAGTCTGGCTTAACTTCCTTCTTCCTCCTTTCCTCTTCTTCTAGTAAACGTCGAGTGTTTTCACCTTTCAAGTCTTTCCTTGTAGGATCCTGCAGCCAAATATTTACAGTGTATGCCAGAATTCTATCCAAAGTCTTGATAACACTGAAAGATATACTGGGGCTCAACGAGGGAGTCTATGGGCACAGACAGACAAGGATACGGAACACCGGCTAAGCAGACTGGACCCTGAGGAAATTAAATACATAGCCGAGCAACAGCATGGATACCTACGCGATACAGAAAACAGAAGGCTGGAGAACAATAACCGCTCAGTTCCAGCTACGCCAAGATCTCAGCTGTCGAGAATGGTGGTTGTTTATGATGAATCAACTCAACAACGCAAACCTGCCATCATTGCCAAACCACCTGGCCAGCATGGCAAAGCGCCTCGGTTTTCGTTCAGATTGGATAGCCAAGCGTGGTCGCGAAGAAATCGACCTTCTTCCCCGCGACCGTCAAGCTTTCCCAAGAGATCTGTGCACTGGCTGGAAGTTTCACAACAATATTACACGGGATGACTGTTTAGGTCAGATAGGCAGTGGCTGGTTGGAGAAAACGGAGACCGAGCGGCAGCACCTTTTTTCCGACATTGCCGAGACCATTGGCACGGACTTGAGTCAAAGGTTTGATCAGTTCGGTAGTTGCAATAGGCTTGTAGAGCTTGCGTGTATGTATCGAGCTTTCTTCGGCGATCCCTTCTGCGCTTTACAGTACGCTAAAGTCCCGCGCGGAGAAGCCGCAGGGAGTCGACTGACGCATACCTCCGCAAGTGAGCTCGACATCGCACTATGAAAATTAGAATCTCATCATCAAAACAAGTCACCTCAACTTAACAGCTCGCTCAATACGCAAACTAATCCCACTCGCGAGAGAGAAGCGGTGGAAATTTGGTCCCCCATTGCGGTAATAGTCAGGGTGACAACCAGATGGATGTCTATAATAGAATACTCCGCGGATGAGATTCCTGAAACCGAGACTCTACAGATTCCGAGATCTTCGACAGACATACCTAGCAATTACGTGTAGCCAGAGATCATAATAGGGCGGTATGACCCTTCGTATCCAGACGAAGTCCCTGTTTATGAAATGGTCCAGGATTCATCCTCAGGACAAGAACTTATGATATAATTCCAGATCCGGTAACCCCTTGTTCGAATTAGGTCCTCTTATGCAGGATAGTACAGCACTTTTGTACAACGAGACTTCGCATTTTGATGCGACTACTGATTTGTTTGTACTAGACCCAAGATCCGCGCCAGAACCGTTAGCCTCCACGAAGACGCATAACAACAGTCGTCAGCCCCGAAACCAAGCGAGTAACTGGAAATCACCCTATATGGAAAAAGAAAATGAAAGCGATGCAAAGTAGGTCAATTGTCCCTGGATGTTTGCCATTCATCAAGTCTGATACATCCTAAAATTGCTCCTGGCAGTGATATGCCGCGCTTTCGAGGGCGCGATACTGCACAGGTTTCCAGAGAAAGCGTGGATGGACACGAGCCACAATGGCATCATGAGGGTTTCAAAGTCGGCCAACACAACGCTATCGATGATGAAAAAGTGGACGAGCTTTCCACAATTGAGCTCGGCGGAGATTTGCCCAGGCATTCCGGTCCAAGTGAACTGGAACCTACTGTCCAGACCGACCCTCAAATCAATATGAAGTTATCGAGGTCCTCGCAGCGAGGCCGCGACCTCTGCTCCCTAGTACATTATAAGACACGGATACTGTGGGTCGATCAATGATTTTTAATATATACCCCAACCCCCCATTGCCAAACCCCTATGTTTTCTAGCGCCATTTGATTGAATGATCGAGTAAGACCTATAGAGTGTATGGGCCCAATATCTTACGTTGAAAGGCGGAATATTACCGATAGTGTGATTCGAAGGCTTTCGATCTTGACATTGTTTTTTGATCGACATGTAGGGATCTGAATCATCAGATCACTATTTAGCCTAGCAGTACTTCCTGTATATTGATTAGACCAAGTTAAAATTGGCTTTCGTTCATCGCTATGTTCTGGCTCTCCGCCACGAGCTTAGCATAATCAGCATGCGCTTTCACGTCAGATTCGTGTCTTGTATCATAACGTGTTGAACCGTAGTAATCATCTGTATGGCTTTAGGTTCATTCCTGAGGACATCTGTAGGTGGCTGAGATAGCCATTCATGTAATTCAGCGCTTTGGTCAAGTATCCATAGGGGGCCACATAGGTAATAGTTGATGCTTACAGTCAGACACGTAAAGAACTATGATATGGGCACAAGTTACCGCTTGATATGATGCGATCTGCCACAGGCAACCTAGCTGTATGGACGAGACTTTGCGAACGGTAATGATCCGAAAGATTGAATTTACTCTTCTAGTATATCCGTCAAGCAAGTTGCCAGTGCTATACGGACTTTCCTTTAGTCCGAGAAGTGGCATGTTTGATGGGGGCTCTTCACAAACGAATATACGTCGCGTCAACATCTCGAGATTGGTACATTGAGAAGGTATCACGAGCGTGATTCTAGTTCCAGGACGCATGAAAGCCCGATCATTGTCGCAGTGTCCAGGCGGGATGTCAAGTGTGCAGAGGCTTTCATTTTCTCCGGGGACCAATAAGTAGGGTCGTAACTTATGAAACAGACTAGGGCACGGTAACACACGGGCTTGAATTGAGGTGTCGGTGGCTAGGTACATGAAATAAAATCAAGGTGGTTAGCCTCTTGAATAATTCCCCAGGCTAACCATGTTCGTGCCTTTCAGGACCGCCGCTTTCATCAATTTAGGAATCCAATTTGAGGTGTATTCACTGTCAGTGAATTCCATTATGTCGTTGACCTTGCGACCGGTATCGTCGAGGCTGAGAATCCAGATGTATTCGTTCGAGTAGTTGCCAAAGTCCGTGTCACTTGTGGATCGTAAGTATAATGTAACCTTTCGCTGTGTGGCATCAATGATCGGTAGGTGACCTTCCTGAAGGTGAAGCTGAAAGTTCCGCATGACAGGCATCAGACTTTTCACCCAGGCGCAGTACTCAGCATTGGTCATGGGGCCTGAGCTCAATGAGCCGGACCTGATCCGATGCAGACAATTCTTTGCTCGATGGGCTATGATAGCCTCCGGTACCGATCCCTGGAAGGATCCAATAAAAGCAAGTGCGGTGTCTCCACATTGTTCGTAAAGTGTAGGCATTGTGTGAAAGACTAGTTCATGCGAGATAAACGTCAGCGCAAGGAGTCGCGAGAGCAGAGATACGATGCTAAATACCTACGGCTCGGAATTTGATCGCGAATTGTTGCGCTATGATGACTTTGCTCATGTGTAATTTAGTCGTAATGAGTTCGGGCGTCGGCCAGCTAATCGAGAAACAAGGGTCAACGGCTAGGTTGACTTACCGTGGTTCGAGAACAATCCTTTATGTTCATTTCAGGGGACAGGGCGCTGAAGCACGGAATGACCGAAGCTGTTCGCTCAATTGATTAAAGAGCTTTTAGTCTCTGTTTGTGTCTAATGAATAGTTAATAGAGAGCCCCGAGACGGAGGTTATATCTTCTCTCTCTCCGGAAGAGATAGGTAGAAGTACCATCTCGAGAGCAATGATTGTTTCGCGGTATCTGGAGGCAGTTGTTTGAGATACTCTGAGACAATTTCTCAATGTCAAGAGTGCGATTCCTCAACGCGGCCTCTCGGTATTAATCTATCCATCTGCTGTGCCGCTATTAAACATATCTATGACGTACTATCAGATCCAAGTCTGGCCACTTCAACTCTCGGACAAAAGCTATCTCATCGGTTCCTTTCTTCCTAACTAGTTACGCGCTTTTAAGCTCTCACGACGAAGTGCTTATCTCTAGAGGAAACTGAGGGCTTTTAAAACCGCCCTCTCAAAAACAGATGACCTTATCTCAAAATTACCATGTATTTCAAGCATAACTATGCCCCGAGAAATAAAAATCCACAACGAACAACGCCGTGAATTTGGAGTGTCTCGATGCAAAGTCAGGCCGTGCCTTTTGTCATTCGGGACCCACAGGCACTACTCTCAGTGAGCTCGGCCGATGCGCTAGGGACGGAGTCGCAAAATGATCTCCCATCTAAATTGTGGAGGACTATCTTGTGTTTCATGAAATTTGTATCGATGATTGATCTATTACGTGATGTGTGGAAGATGCGTGGTGGGTTTGCCCTTTCACAAGATGAGAAAATCTCAGTTTCGAGGGCTCCCATCGCTGCTTGTCTGAGATCAAAGCCTTCGGCACTCGGGCGCTTAACATAGCCGCTCTGGTTTTGTAGTCGGGTTATTTATCAAGTCAAGTTCCTGGAATTATGTAGCGTGTTGTTTATACGATATGGCTTCAAGCGTGAGCCTGTAATAAGGCTGGGTCCTACCTCGTCTGGGGACGACATCTTCATATTGGGGCCTTGTGTAACTGCTAAGTAATTGAACCATGCTCTCGTCTTGGGCCTGAATAGCCTCCATCAGTGGTGACCAACCATAACGGTCGACGCGCGTAGGATCAGCCCCTTTCTCCAGAAGTAACCAAGTCAGATCTCTATTCGTTCTTCTGATTGCCCATATGAGGGCAGATCGGTCCTTAACGCCCCTGCGTTCAACGGCTGCCCCTTTCTGTATCAAGAGGAAGGCTATACGCTCATGTTCATGAGCGACCGCCCGGGCAATAGGTGTTCAGCCTAGGCGATCCGTCACATTCGGATCGGCACCGTGACACAACAACATCTCTGTCATCTCAAGATGTCCCATCATCACAGCCCACATCAAGGGGGTCCGGTTCGATCAATCAACAGCATCTGGGCTCGCACCCCAGGAAATGAGCATTTGCGCGATGGGAATGCACTCCGTGAGCGCTGCCCATATCAGCGGCCGCCGCTGCTGCCGGTCAGCTTGGCGTGGATTGGCTCCTCGACGAAGCAACATGCTGACGTATCTCTCCTTTCTGCGCTTGGTGGCCCAACATAACAGGGGCTCACTGAAAGCCTCCTCAAACTTCTCATTCTGGGACTTACGTGTGAGCAGGTCCGAAATTCCTGGACTATGCCTCTTTGCTTGTGACCACAGCGATTCTAGATCTGCACCGAAAATATCCTTGCACTCTGCATTGGCATCGAGTAAATGTTTTATTAGAGAATAATTGCCATGCAGGACTGCCCAGTACAGAACTGTCTGTCCTGCGGCATTCTGGTCATTTACGTCAACTCCAGCGTGAAGAAATGCAACAACCACCGCGAAGTGATTATTCTGAGCGGCCAAGATTGATGGCGTGTTCCCTAAAGCTCCTTTTGAACGGATAGTCTCTTTACTATATGGTCGAGCGAGCAAGAGACTCAAGGTAGCTATATGCCCCTTTTCCGCGATTATGCTGAATATGGTATTCCCTGCCCTATCGTAAACGTCGAGATCGACCTGGGGATGATTTTCTATGAAAACCAGAGCATCATGCTCTTCATCCTGTTTCAGAAAATGAATCAATTCATACCCCAGCCGTGTAAGTGCGAAAAGCGTGTGGAAGTATCTGCACACAGCACTCAATTTAAATATGGTCAAGGGGTCTAAGTATTGTGAGATGTCTAGCCATATCTCTGCCAGCCCTGGTGGATAATACATGATGTTGTGGGAACCCCGTCTGAGTAAACGTGAATCGACGACTGAGGCTTCACGAGACCGGATCTTCTAAATCCTCAAGAGGCGAGCTGTGTTTGGATCGAGCGGGCCACGAGTTTAACGTATATATATAGTATGAGGAAAAAGATAAGGCGGTGTGCCGAAGCTTCACATAGATAGCTTCCACCTGTCCTGAATAACGGTTTAATAATCAAATGATCCTTTGTCGCCCAAAAATAGATCGTAGATCATTCTCCGTCCTTCCAGTTGCATACATATACAATTGGAAGTTAATAGTACAGCGCGATCATCACTGATTAGAGGTGACCGTATGAACAAACGTTAATCAGAGTAGCACACAACTTTGCAGAAGAGATCAATTTCCCGCTTGAGCGCTACAGGGGTCCGGAATATGAAAGTTTGATATTATATACCATTTTGGATCTATATTATAGATTGAGCACTAGTGATAATAATTCCCAGCTATACTGTGCGAATTGTGTCTTTGAGGTTTGACTTGGGTGCTTTATGCGACCGCACTAGTACATCCGTTATTGGCGAAGTTGCGACCTGTTGTCAGGAGTTTGACGATAAATGTCGTACTGCAATTCGTTGTCACAGACATACAGACTATCTGCCCAGTAGGGATCATAAATACAATGGCTTTAATTTTTGGTACAACTGAATATTTCAATATCTGTAGGTACTGCTATGATTAAAGTAGCTGCTGTAAATTAAGCTCTAGTATCAACATCTAAACCAACTGTATACATGTGGTGACTTCAAACTATGAAACCTAATACGCTAATAGATAGCATAGCATAAACCATACCTAAGTAACCAAATAAACTTTTTCCAGATCCTGCTGCTATGACTGTACTAATTATACCGAATCCTGGTATAATTAAATTAAAAACTTCAGGGTGTCCGAAGAATCAGAATAAGTGTTAGTATAATATAGAATCACCTCCACCTGCTACTTCAAAGAATGGTGTCATATAGTTTCTATCAGTTGATATCATAGTAATACCACCTGCTAATACAGCTATAATGATTATAGTTCATCCAAATAAGGCTAACTTGTATAAACGTATACCTGGACTTCTCATGTTCAATACTGTTGTTATAAAATTCATAGCACCTAACATACTACTTATACCACTTAAGTGTAAACCAAAAATAGCTAAATCAACACTTGGTCCACTGTGAGACTGTATACCTAATAATGGTGGATATAATGTTCATCCTGTCCCTGCTCCATTTTCCATTGTTGCTAGGATACCTAGAATCGAACTAGGATATACTATGCCACATACACTCTAGAAAATGCTTATTCTTCTATTAAAGAATATCCAACATCAGTTTTTATAGTTAATTTAAAAGCTAATTTGTAACGTATCGTAATAAACTTTTCTTCACGTGTTGGAGCTTTTGGAGTAAAAGGTTGAGTAAGTGGTACTTAATAATAAAAATATTTCTATATCAAATATCCATCCCAAGATTAAGTTAATAAAGATGATGAAATAGTTTGAACCATCTTGAGAAAAATGGAAATAAAAGAATAATTTTTTATGATAACACAAATTGAAGAGGCTAATTTGCGCAAGAGAGTACAAATTGAGTGCGCGGTTTGGCACCTCGATGTCGGCTTAGCTCATCCTCATGCATGCAGAAATCATGAAAGGTTCGACTGTTCGTCGATGAAAGAGCTACATGAGCTGAGTTTGATACTTCGTGAGACAGTATGGTTTCTATCTTCTAGAGGGACTTAAAGTAGATTGAAGAGAGCCCCTTCGTACGAATGGTGTTGGGTAGATTGATCTCTGGTTTACCTGTTGTTTATGATTTATATTACATTTATGTAATAAATGAATTTAACTGAATGCTCATACTTAAGTATTTGATCTCATAGGCATGGCAGGAAAGATATATCAATTTAAGATAAGTGTTGAAAGCATCTAAACGCGAAGCAAACTTTATGACACTTATATACGTGGTAGAACACTACGAGATTAATTGTTTCTAACAAATTATAGGCTTTAGTTGTGAATGAAAACATTTTTCGATATAAAGTACTACTTATTTCAATATACTAGTTATTTTTTCATATCATTCAATAACGCCTTTTTGGCATAAAATTAATGCAACCGTTTTATAATCGGTAAAAGTGAGTGCGATACTTACACTAGGCTAATTAATCCGTTGTTTCTGATTTTTCGGCGAATTAAATTAAAACCTCAGGCATCAGCACACCAACCAATCAGAAGCCGTACGTTCTGATAAAGCCACTCAGGAGCGGGCCTACTACTTCTTTACCTAGGTATTCCAGCCGTTACAAAGGCTTTACCACCTACCTTGTCAGCTTACATACCCATACTTTATAGTATTCGCATATCAATATCAAAAATATATATCTGATACATACATTACTCTAGTATCCGCAGTCTACGGATTTCATTATTAATAACATCAATATGAATAATATGAATAATATGAATAATATGAATAATATGAATAATATGAATAATATGAATAATATGAATAATATGAATAATATGAATAATATGAATAATATGAATAATATGAATAATATGAATAATATGATTAATATGATTAATATGATTAGTATGATTAATGTAACGGGCCAGAGCCCGATGTTGATCACGTGTGTCACGTGAAGGCCTCTATACTTGGGCTCTCAGGAGGCCCTATGTGTTTTTACCTTTCCTCAAGCTTTCGATAGACAGATTGTCGGTCACACCCAATTGAATCAAGTTCGGTCTGAGCCCTTCACAATTAATATGATTAATATGATTACTAATATCATCAATATTACTAATATCATCAATATTACTAATATCATCAATATTACTAATATCATCAATATTATTAATATTATTAAAAGATTGATAGATCTTCCTCAGGGAATTGATTCAGAGACTCTATATGATCAGAAACCTCCAGGGCTGGCGGCTGGCCATAGCTCTAAGTAGCTCCTATAGTCTACCTCGTACTAGTAATAGTGAATTAGTGAGACATTAAAGGGCGCGGGTTCGAAGTCCAGACCGTGGTATCTTTGCTTTTGCAAAGTAGATAGTCCTGTGCATATCTAATACGGACACAATGTATGATAATACTACCACGTCTATAATGCGCAGGTATCCACAGTTACAAATCTGGTTCTAATTAATTAAGACGATTTTAATTTGAAAATTGTTGTTTTTGATTTTGTTTGGTCTTAATTTGGGCTCACTACAGTAAGGACACACCTCTGAATCTGTGAGAAAAGTATCTCTCCAAAGTTTCGGCATACCGCCTTATTTCGGCATTTGCCGCACCTCATGGACCCGTCGTTCTGTACGTTCGTTGCACTTGCCTTCCTTACATACTATTGATCACCAGTGGTATTTGTAGGTGTTGATATACTGGAAGGAAAAGAGGAAGATGAAATGAAACTTGATTAGTGTAAAAGGAAGAGGAAGGAAGTGAGGCTATCTAATGTGTGGGTTTGTGGGTCCCTCGGTGGTGAGTCGGCAGAATCATCTAAACAAATATTGCTCGAGACGTTCCTGTTACTAGTCCAAGCCGGGTATTTTACCCCAACCAATGCTGAGCCCTCTGTCCCAACGTTGTACCATGGAATGTCCCATTTCCAAGAGGTACTCAGCCTTTAAAGAGCATTATCTTTCATGAGTTTGAATTTCATCCTGGCTCCCAGTTTCTGGTCAATACTGCACAAAAATACAGGTATTGTTGGCAGGATGTGTGCCACCTAGGACAGATAAAGTCAATCTCGTCCAAGTAACACACCCAATTGTGAAAGTCACGACGAGCGGTAAGAGAACTACGCATGGAGAGAGATATGATGAACGTAAATGGTATGAGTATGGTTTGACCATACTCAACTCTGATGCTACACAGTGCCTGTACACTGACTGGAAAATCTATAGATGGTTGACGGGGCTGGCTGGACGTCCTTCTGATCAGATACTTCCTGAACCTTTACTGCAGGTTAGCAGGTAGGTGTCTCCCATGCTAAACCGAACGGCAGAGTGAGACGAACTCAAGTATAAGAATTAGCAAGTCCGCACCGCTGTCGATAAGTGGCCTTGTCTTGATGGAGATACCATTGACTGAACACCACGACAATAATCCAATATCGACTCAAAGGCGCTTTACACTTTTTCCCCCATACCCTCATACACAGCAAGGCCTTATGCATGTATACAGCAAAATACAGAGGCGACGGATGAGCACGTACGGCTCAAACACCGTGCACCATGAACAGTGTTAATCAATCAAATTGTTCAAGTACAAAGGCATACCGAGATATTCCACACAGTCCTTCTCTGTAGGCTACTAACTTGTTACATCTGGCATATAAGCGGGGCATAGCTTGCGAAAGAAGTGATCGGATTACCAAAATTCAACGGAGCCTAGTTAGCAGCATTTACAAGCCGAACTCGGTACTGTGAGAGTTTGACTTCCAGTGCTGATAACCGTGTTGGGTAGTGCCTGATCCGTAGGCAGCGCTGGTATTGAAGTCAGAAGCATGGTGCTCAAGGTGGCGCTAGAGGTTTTTGCCCGGGTTGAAGAAACTTTCGAGGTTACCCTGGTCAATTGGCACTGGTTACCAAGTGCGAGACCGCCTTCCATCAAGCACGAAGCTTGATATTCCCTACGGGGGTCCTCGACCAAAACCTGACCAGAAACGTCAAATGAAACCCGACCCGTATCACAAACGCTCCAGGAATGAGCCTCAAACGCTAATTAGTTTGCATTATGCTCAGTCAAATGACCGACCGTATGTCTAGATTGGGTTTGCAAAGACTTACGAAAGCACATATCTTCCTTCAATTTTGCAAATTTCTGGGTCCAAGATTGGCATTCGTCAAGATCAAGAAACGCAAAACAACCTGCGTCGCTGGAGTCATCTGGCTGATTCAAAGTGAGCGTGATGTTCCCAACGTATGGTTCGGCACAGACCCAGTTCGCTAATAGGCTGATTAGCAGGAGGTAATCAAGATACATGAGGGAAGGTTAAACCCAAATATTCAATAGCTTCTTTCAAGGTCATCAGCATGTTATTATAGTACAACGCGGCCCGTGGCTGTGTCGCGATTTGGGCGCGACCATTTATCAACCCAAACTTAGCGCAACCTACGTTGAGTTGTTGGCACAAATAGATCTTAATCTAGGCCTCGACTCCGTTCTTGTCCAAAACTATATTCCAGCTTTTATTGCTGCCGCAGATGATTTTCGGATCCCTGTTGGAGCGTGCTTTTTCTCGGCGAAGTACCATGCTGTATCTGACAGCGGTATTCAGATAGTGGTCTCTTTTTTGTGTATTCGTCATTTGAAACGTTGACAGATTTGCTAAATATGGAGCCACCGGAAGATATCCTTGCGTTTCAGTCAGACAGGCCAATAAACACTACGCTGGGTTTACCATCAATCTCAGAGTATATCCACCTACACCCCACGGAGATCTTCTGCTCGCTGATCATTTTCTTCAATTCTCATTCCTCTGCCCTCTCGCACATATACCACGAAGCATTTGAACTGACTTCACAGTTTTGATCTCGGAGACAAGCAAAATCCCATAGGACCTTTCCGTTATGTCTGGTAAGGTTAAATCAAATTGATAATCAGGAATCATGTCTTCTTGATCTGTGTATTGCTCATCTTCCTTTCGGCGTTGTATCGATCAATTAGCGTATTCCATTGCGTAATACTACATTCTGGTGTACCTGCCTGAGATAGCCTATCACTTAGGTGCATGAGACGGGACTCTCGCTCCGGCCCGCCGTAGATTTTGTTATAGGATCTCTGATGCCGCCATGGAAGTTCACACGAAAAGGCCCGTAGGGACGTAGGTACATGCAAACTTGGATATTAGTGTTCTATATGTTTCCGGTGTCAGCTTGACGAGGCGATACGACAAAAAGAATTCTCTCCGTGAATCTTCTGCAATGATGCCCTCTTCTGCTGTTTGTTCGTCACTCAACATCTCATCTCTATCTTTCACTCACATAAGAAGCCCAGAGTCTGTCAGCCTCGCCTGCTGGAAAATGCTGGTAAGCTACCATCAGACAAGACAGATGTTGTTTCAGGTCCCAGTTTCTACGAGGAGATCGTGTCAAGTGGATTTCGAAGATTATGGTCCTCAAGGGTGTACTTGAGTCTATTACGAAGATAAATCTAAAGGTAGCCCGAAATTTCGAACGAAAATCGCTCATAACGGCTCATGGATTTCTAAACTAGCAAGAGAATAGCCAGAGTGTATTAAAAATAAATATCCACGTCCGGTCCATTAAAATGTCACCGAGTTATTAAAAAGGGCAAGTCGAAAGCCGAGTAGGACATCACATCTTCTTTGATTTTCTTATGCCGAACAAGTGCCTGACTCGATGATTCTGGCTTTCCACATTTGAGGTCGGTTCCTGGCGGTCAGGCACCACAGGATTTTTCTCGAATGTATTACTAGTTGAAGTGTATTCAGCGTGTGAGGACGATTCCGTCGGCCAGTAAACAGCTGCAACTGACAGTCTGGGGGAAGGCCCTGTGACTATGATGATTGGTAGTGGATTCTTTTGAATTAAGTCGGCCATCTGTTTTCAAAGTCTAAACATCTCCTCATGCGTATTCTGGTGGAGGATCTTTTGAGTTTGTTTTAACACTGTATCCGCAGGCAATTTGGATGTATCCTTCATAGCATTTCAAAGTAAGGCTCGGACGTCTTTTTGGAAGTCCGCATACTCAAATGAGTCCCCAGAAATGACGGTACTCTTCGTTACTAACCCCTGTTTTTCTAGTATGATATGTTCCAGTCATGGAACCACCCTAGACGTGACCAGGCAGATTGCGTCAACTGCCAGAGAAAGTCAAAGAAGATAACTGCACTCAAGTTTTATCTCGCGAAGATACATTCACGAATGCTACGAATATACCGTGCCCAAGAATGGGACAAGATGGGAAGAGTCACACTGTTTGCTATAGAATACGTACGAAGACGACAACGCGTCCGAGCGATGTCCGAGCGATGTTGAAATTTTTACCGTCTCTCTCCAGCTTCTTCTTGCTTTTCTTGTCCATCCCTTAGCTTTGCTATACTTGTCAACACACAAATTGCGTTTTCGACCTTTAGCACGTATTCCATACTACAGGCAACTAGAATGCTTGATCATACAAATTACATCTTACATAACATTCGTCTGGAGTGATCTTAGGGGAAATATCGAAAATATCTATGCTTTCGAAGGACATTCTGAGCTTTCAGCCAGATGAGAGATCACGGATACCCCATTAGACAATATTTCCATAATCATTATATAGCACTGCTCGATAGAGACACACGACTTTTACCGGGCTGAATACATAAGAAGCTGCCCCATTTTTACAGAATGTTGCTCCGCGTTGGTTGGCGGTCAACGGAAAAAAGCCGCAGTAACATTCAGTCCGGAATCCCAACTCGAGGACAAGCCTTCCGGGCTCTAAGTCTAAGGAAACGTGAAGTTCGCAAGCTACTGTAACGCTCTCGGTCTTACGGTGGTCCATATCTGGCATCTCACAGCATTATTGGTGGGTCTGGATTTGGTATCTTTTCGCCTATCGCAGTGGACTGCTTGACCTACTTGAAACCATTACTAGCGTGGACAATTGTGACGTATTTAACTGAGCTGGGCTACGTACCGTGTCTTTGTGTGATGAAGTCATGGAACCCATAAGATAACAATTGCAATCATCTAACCTTGATCGTAAGACCTACAATACCGGTAATACGAGTAGTATTTACTGAAAGTTACGATTCTTTTCCGCTAAGACATTCCCAGAGCACTGATATTTGGAATGTAGACGCGATTGAATGGTGTAACGATGGGCGAGTTGCAACCTTTAACTCGTCCAGTCCCAAAGCTTTCGAGTACTAGGCTCATAATACAATAGTGGAAGCAGAGTCAATCCTTATGATAAGATTGGTCTCATCTAATAATGAGTTTAGATGACCTTTTCCATCTTTGGACTGTCAGTCCTTTGCACTCGAATTTAGCAAGCGACCACAATGACAGATTCGGGAAAGATCTTGATCAGTTTCTGATACGCGGCGACACTACATCTAAGAAAGAGGCGCCTTTCGGCGAGGGCAAGGTCGGGAGGTAACGATCAGCAATAGTATTGCATTTTTCTGGCCATGGAGCCATGGGTGGTTCGTCTACCGCACGAAATGGAAATTGATTCTACTGCACGGTTAGAGCTCTTTCAATCTTCTTTGAATGTTCAAACGTCGGCAACGTCTACACTACCGCCCGCCGTAGTTACCTTTATGAATTGGGAGGATCTGGATTTGCGTGGCCCAGGGCTCTACACTACGCTCTATTCGGATGATCGCGCTTTATGCACAAGACCAATTATCTGTAATTCGGTTCACTTGACACATGATATACAGGCTCCGCCTCCATATGCATGTGCAAAACGAAATCTAGACTTTCTTCAACGTGATGCCACCCAGATATTTCACAGGTTGAGCCTCGCATTTAGTGACGTGGTGTGTATTCGAGTGACGCAAGCCGCAGACGCTGAACGCTGGCTGGAAGAATTTCGCAATGTGAGACTTCTTGACGGAGTAGTACCGCATGCTCGGCTTGTCTTCTTTCTTGATATAAATTCTTCGGCAGATGGAAAACCTGAAATAAGCCCCATCGGGCAAAAGAACAACCGAGCAGCATATGAGAGGCCAGGTGCGAGAGATCTATTTGAACCGGTGATTGTGAACAACCTGAATTACGATGGCAAGTTTCAAATTGCTCCCCTCCTGTGCGGTATCAAAGCCTTTGTCCTCGAAGGCATCGAACGACGAGAGAAAAGAGGCCATCTATGGACCCTAGAAGAGACAGTGTTTCTTTGCGAAGAATATCTAATTGACGAGTCAGTCGCGTCATGTAGCCCGCCGGTTTCATCAGAAGCAGCTTCGAAACTTTTGAATTGCGGATCCTGGTATCCAAAGGTATTCAGGAGGTGTTTCTGGCCAGGTAAAGAGCCACTGCAATATAATGGGCTTGGGAAGTGGCTATGTGCTGTCCCGCCTGATTTAGAGTGCGAAGCGTTGCTCGCGCCAATCTTTGCGAAGATGTTTTTAAGTGATATGTCCATACTCCCTCGAGGTATACAGATCATATAATTATCCATTTGGGTAATGCCTCCTACTAAGATGTTGTGTACAGGCATCCTACATGACGATAGTTTTTCCGCCATCTATGAGCCGATGTGCAGAGACGCTTGGCGTACTGTCGCGGAACGCCGTAGCCGGAAGCCCCACCAGCCATCGCCAGAGTTCTTCCCGGCCATCAAAAAAATGATGGGTGACATCGACCAAGTTTGTTGGCTGCAAGCTCTAAACCAAATAGGTGTCGAATCATTGTGCTGCCTTTGTCCTTGGGACACGCCATGCTCAATCCGTTTTCCCTGTGGTCACGGAATATGTGAGCGATGTGCGTGGCGATACTCCGGTATCGCAAACAGACCACGGCACTACTGTCCCACCCTGGCTCGCTTTCGGAAATGTCCTGCCTGTGGGAAAAGCGCTGATCTTCGAAAGCGCTTACGACCACAGCAATCTGGATATCGTGTAGCGACTTTCGACGGCGGTGGAGTATATGCATTTACGTCGCTGGTCGCCATCCGTGAGCTTGAGAATCTGCTGCCTGGTGAACTGTTACCGCATCATTACTATGATATCATTATTGGTACGAGTGGCGGTATGTTTACGATGTTGCTACCTAGATATTGATAAATAAGAGAGTGGATACTGATATGTTTGTTTAGGATCTATAAATAGTGCGGCTTTAGGTGCAATGCAATGGCCTATAGCACAATGCATCGACTCGTTTCGGGCAACTACCGCCAAGGTGTTCAAAAGAAATCGTTGTCTTTGGAAGAGAATACTTTCTTTGGCCAAATTTCTTAAAACAGGTGCTTTTTACGATGTCAATGTTCTGGCTGACACTCTACAGTCCCAATTCAGCGCTGGAGTGTCGCGAAATGCAATGCTTGATGACCGTTATGGATCGACGCATATCGGCATCACATCCACAACGTTCGAAGGTCATCTATGCTTATACCGTTCATATGCGGATGTTCATTGCATTGAGAAGCAAAATAAAGGTCCGCTACTAGCCGAGCCTGAGCAAACCTTATGGCAAGCGTACGTATAATCCTGCCAGCATTCAATTCAATGCTGTCGATGTCGTCTCTTTCACGAAAAATTGCGCTAAAAAAATTTAGAGTCACAACAAGCTGCACTGCCCCTTTCCTTTTCGAACCACTACCTTACAAGCAACAGAAAACAGAACCCGATAAGGACCATCCGCACAGAGAGAGCTTGGATGGAGTATTTGTAGCTAATTGCCCAGCATGGGTAGGTATGATGGAAGTAAATGCCCTTTCACTACTAGATACCCGAATGCTAGATCTTTGCGCCAGCTTCGGTACCGGTCGGTTTCGAACATCGGATCTCTCTGTCAGAAGCAAAATAGCCAAAATATTCACTCCTCGATGGATCCAACGGCTCATAGTATGTATAAGATGTGCAATTGACGCCAGTCATATGTATGAGAAATTTTTAAATACCGTCGACAAGACAGAAAGGGATCTGAAACACTATCGAATAGACCCATATCTCTCAAGACCATCATTTTCCTGGGACGACGCGTGCATACTTGAGGCAATCGAGGAGCAGACAATTAATCATATGAAAACATCGGAAGTGAGAGCAGATTCACGACGACTTGCAATGGCCATGGTAGCCTCGTGCTTCTTTTGCACACTTTCTCAAATACCAGCTTATGATCCTCGGGATGGCCAGTTCCATGCCAAAATGACAATTCAATCCCGATGGCCTGAGGACGATGCAATCTCAAGAGCGCTTTGTAGGTATTTACAGGGCGCGTATTTTGTGGTAGGGAAAAAAAATAAAATATACAGAGAATTCCCTAAAACGGGATTCACTCGCTGCTCCGTTATTATATCCAGTCTAGATACACCCATCCACATCAGCCTCTTCGAACCCGAGAAAGGTACTCATCCTATCAGTGGGTTCCCTTTGACTCTCGCGCAGATATTATATCTTCAGATTCCCTCCCCTCCGCGTTCTTCTTTCGCAGACGGAGGTGACTCGCAATCGACTTGTCAAATGCTAAAGCGCAGGAAATCCGAAAAGTCTGATCCAACAACCGAAACATGCAAACGCCGGCGTATATGATTTTAATGATCTTATTTTATTTATGTTTCATGTTAAGAGACATTCTCATTTCTTCGCTGAGGAGAAAGCTATGGATTACTGGTATCGAAAGTCAGATACAGAATAACTCAAGTACCAAGAGCAACACGATATCCACAAGGCCATGATGTTCAGAATTCTGATTGCTTTCAACCGCCGCTATAGGGCAACAATACGCTCAATCGACCTTCGGTCACCTCACGTATTGCTACCATGGAAAACTCGGGTATGGTACCTACCGTTGAGCATGCTTACCAAGTACATAGCGGATCATTCAGTTTGATTGTTCGTGACTCTGCAGGCGAAGAAAATAGAACTTAATATTTTAATCCCCAGACTCACTGCATCTTCACATTCTGATAGAATGGCTGGAGATAATGACGAGACGGCATTAATCTACAAGACCTAATGCTTGTTTAGAGGAGCTTGCCCTGTTTAGGCAAGGCCCAGGCCCAAATGTAAGAGTACCTCAATTCAGGCACTGGAATCAATCAGCATTGTAGCTCAACTCTCATCAATAATTTGATTGAAAATGTCGTCGGTTGAATGGATGACTCAGTTCTCGATGAAATAAGGGGACGGATAACTACCCGCTATCTCCATGAAGTTGCTGATATAGTCTAAGTCAAATGTGGAGTCATGTACGTTGGTCCAAAACGAGCACGAAGTCTCCGTGCCCGTAGAAGGGCTTGGGGGTGAGTCAAATTCATAAGCCTCGTTCAGGGAAGGTTCCAAGATCTCCGTGTTAATGTTTCCTGAAAAGCTGACTTGGTATTTAGCCACAACCGCCTGTTCCGAGGACTTGCTGGAATTGGGCTTGTGATGGAGCTTATAATCTGGATAGGCCTCGGAGTGATTTCGGCGCTCGATCTCTGCCAGTGATTTGTAGGTGTATTGCGTTATAGGATCCATGCGCCATAACCCCCCGGCAACCTGGGATACCACGGTATTGTTGTAGACGTCGTACCGGCTCGCGAGGTATTCGACTATCGAGCAATAATAGGCGAAGCGGAAAAGTATGAACGCGTTCAAAGGTCGATTGATTTTTCCACCACGATTCAGTGCTTCAGTCTGTCTGATACTCGGAGGCTTATCCACGCGGGCGGCCGCTTTTTCGTACGCCTGAGACCTATAGCGCTCGAGTATCTGACTGCGAAGGGTCGGTAGATCAAAGATCAGACTTTGCTGAGGTTTGACTGCCCTCATATTGATTCCAGTCATACATCCAGTCACACATAAGACAAGCTGCGAGACCAGTCTATCCGGTATTCTCTGGAGGGACTCAGCAGAGTCGGCAGTGGAGTGAAGAGAAGTAACTCGATTGCGACGACAGTTTTGAAGAATATGATAGTTCTCCTTTTGAGAAATTTTTGAGAATTTTTGAAGAAGACGGTGTGTGCCCACGGGTTTCCAGCATCTTCCGAGCTATAAATATTTGAATGAGAGCAATTAGGGTCGACACGTTTCCCGTCCGCTTCAACAATCATTAGACTCGGTCAAATTGACGTCACCCAACGAACAGTTGTATATCCTAAGTAAGTCAGACTACCGAGGGGCGTATGTCAAATTTGTGCTGATTAGACGAAGATATACATCGAACGTGGCCATAGGTATATTTCATGGATTAGTCACCTTTCTCACTCATGACGATCAGTTATAAATATACGTGCTTGGTCGCCGTCTAAAGTATCGTGATGTCTTCAATGACAAATTTCTCGCAAATATGTTGTTCTCTTGGTAACCGGTGATCATGCAATTGACACATAGACTGATTGTCTTTGGCCCGGGCTTTCTAAGACTCTCCGAGATAATACGCTAGAAACTTAGAACTGGATTCGTCTATAAATTTCCCAATTCTGTGCTATTCGCATAGAGCGTAGCAATGTCTCAACATGCCGCGCCTGCATCTGACACTTCTAAGATAATTCGCAATGGTCCGTGGAAAATACTTTGCACGGCCAAATTGCTCGCAACAAAATCTGTAACAAATGACCTTGATGGTACCCCGAGAATAGATATCAAGCCGTCTCTGATTCACAGTTTGGTCGCCTAGGATCTTTCTACTGGGGGACTTCTCGGCGTTTATCGTTCAGCATGAGGGTCTTTAACTTAGAGCCTCAGAGACACGGAAATCATCTACAAGCCTTGGCTAATCAGTCGCCAAGTTGAGAAATTGACGAACTTGTGGATAGGATGATCCTGTTAAGTTGGATATTTGTTGCAATTGCCGTATACTATCAAAGGCTACGGGGCAATTTTGAGGCCCAGCCACCGAATCGGTCGAGATCAGGTGCTAATTAGTTTTGTTGTGACTACGCGGGAGGGTGAAGTTCCCTGACCCTGCCATAGATCTGAACCTGCTCAGTAAGTCAAACTTTATTGACAGACTAATCGTCGCACATAATCTAGAAGTGTGACTGGGAAATTCGTCCCTACCTAGTGATGCTCGATCAGAAGAGAAAGATCCATATCATAGGGAGGAGCTAAGGGTTTCAAGCTGGATAACGTGCGCGACCAGAGATGTTGAAAGGCTTTACCAATGAGATTAGCAAAGATAACGGTACTATGATATTAGAGAGACTTGCTTAGTTTCGCCATAGAGGCTACTTTTCCCGAACACCGCGCAAAGGTGCAAGCCTTGTTCGAGTGACTTGCACAGAACCCGTACGCCTAGGTTCGACGGGAATATAAACAGCAAGACAATAAAACGTAATGAGAAGGGCATAGCCGTGGTATAAAGTTACAGCAATGGGCCTTGAATAGCATATAAACGAGACTTACTGCCTGTCGATGTTGAAATGTAGCTTTATTAAGGAGGCCTTCGGCCGCTAGGGGACCCTCGATATGTCTACTTCCCCTCTCCCCTCTCTCAAAACTCTCAAAGTTTTTTTTTAATATCCCAGGGATCTCTTGCGCAAACCCAGATAGTGAAAGAAAGCGTCCAGTAAAATTCGAGCGGCTTCCAGGGCAAGTAAGTACGGATGTTCTCAGGCTGAGGTCGTTGTTAAACTGGATATAGTAGATATGTTCAAATTTAAATAGGCTAGTTCCGTTAGGCATCATTGAATCCCTGATTAAATAGAGGTTGACCAACCTTGATTAACGCGCTCGGTCAAAAGTCCGAAATTTTGAGTAACGTGGCTTGCATCATCAATGGGTCGAGGGCAAATGACTGGCTAGTGAGCTGAGCCTGCTGAGGAAAGGACACGGCACGGCCCCTTCGATAACCATTGGAGGGTCCAGACAGTCTCCGTCTCCGACAATAAACCATCTATCTCTGGCCCCATCATCATTCAAGAAGTAAATTTCTCTGACAGTGGCAAGGTAGTAGTAAGATCGGGAGGTACCTTTTGAGCGGACAGTCCCCTGACTCATATTGATCGGATGGCACACACAACTACGATCCCGCACACGGACCTATACGCCGAGCGATGACTGGAAGATACCCCAACTTTTGTCTCTCTACGTCCCTAACGAGCAGGTGTCATATAACATACGGCCAAGAAGAACTCTATCGGCGCTCAGATCAGAGGCCGGCTTGTCCAGTCATTTAAGCCCTACACATTTAGGTCTATCTTGCGGATAGATGGCGATTGCTTCTGCCCTTCGGTATAGATGATCAACCACCTGCAGCTTTCCTCCGAGTTTAGAATACGAACCTGAGGAACTCGATCCCAGTCCATAGGAATAACGTGTAGAATAGGGGATACTGCTTAATGTACTAACAACTCACTGTTATGAAGAAAAATTTTGGGTACCTTGACCCACAGTGTTTATATGATCTGTACGACGAAATCAGGGAGCAATGGAAAGGATAATCCCATCCGGCGGACATATATCGTTCGACTTTGGCGGGAATGCCTTGATTTCAGGAGCTTGTCTTGATGAAGGAAGCCTCACGTCAACGCTTGTCCAGGAACACGTGTTTTCCTCATTCGGGCAAGCTCGCGTTCGAAGAAAGGATTCGAATCATACGGCACAGAGTTTAAAGACGGTCTGAGGAGCTGGCTGGGACGTCGTGAAGGCATGGCCGCTGTATGGGGAACTCGGACAAGGGGAAATGCATGAACAGGATGTTGCGAAGACCTCATATCCATAGGACAGTCGGAGCTTTCACGGGGCCTAGTTCTAGAGGAGAAAGATGGTGTCGTGGTTGAAGATTCCCTTGAAGGAGGTAGTAGTGAAAAAGGAGCGGCTTCGGAAACACGTGCCCCCGTTGATCGACGTATCCACTTTTGTTTCGATCTCAATTGTTTTCCATGGAGGAATGCTTGATGCGTGTCTTCATTGAGATATTCAGAACGTGGTGCCAGAGGAAGAGGTATATAACGCACGTCGCGCAAAGGATGTGAGCCGGTCGGAAGAATCACGCTGAAGTCACCTCGTAGAAGTTGCCGGTCGTTGATGAGACATAACTGGAACTTGACCTGTTCCTCGACATCGCTCCCCGGGGGGAAAAGAATCTCATGCTGTATGCTTCCGGAAAACGTCCCGAGATGAGAAAGAGACCTGAGATCTTTATCCTTTGCTGGGTATGTTATATCGCATGGCCAGACAATTTGGGTGTTCTTGCGAATATGCGCATCAGCGAAAGACGTGGAGTGTGCAGGCGTTGCGAGCAGGTGTGATTCGATCAAGGTGTCACCGGGCTCGCTAGAGAACGGCTGAATCATCTTCGTGAACGTCAAGATACCCGGTACCTTCTCCGGGTCTTGGCCCTACAGACGATTATGGTCAATAAGCTCACCCCTAGTCTTGGGTCAATTTGAGTCACTCAACATCATCTCACCTTTCTTAGAATCCATCCGATACCGGTATTCATGGAGTGCGGGTCTAAAGAATTGCCTCTCGAATCATAGTCACCAAGGTACGTTACTCCCAGGTCCCTGGTGATTAAGGATTCCTCGACGGTTGGGGAGCGAGCGTAGAATAATGCCCCCAAAGCAACCACTCCGGGACTAGATATGTCAGTTAACGCAGCGCGACAGTGAAGTTGGTTAGCACATACTCTGCCATGATCTCATATCGTCGAAGTTCGGTCAACCGTTGTTGAAGTCGAGCGAAGAGTTCTTTCGTGAACCAGTCGTTCCTCGTGGTACCTCCACAGACGATTATAACAGAGATATCGTAATTCTTCGGCGTCGCATCATGAAGTCGGACACATAGCTCAACCGCGTTCACTAGCAAAGGTTCGAAGGAAGCTTTGATACAATCGCTAAAAGTCACGATGAGACATCTTAGGTAATTTTGACGGAAGAGAATGACACGATAACGAGGTACTCACGGAGGGACCGTAACACTTTCCAATCCGAAGTGGATATCATGACCAGATATTCCGTTAAATCCCTCTTTGATCAGATTGACAATAGGTGCAAATACAATGTCCCAACGGCTCTCTTCATTCAAGGCATCGGCCCAGTCTGGCTTGTTCATTCTGAGCCAATCACGAATTCGATCATTCACGCTCTGACCTCCACAGATGACTCCTGCGTATCCGGTATTAGTATATAGCCGTAACGTGCGTCGACCACAGCAATGTTGAGTACCGTCTGAGGGACAAGCTTGGATCAAGCACCCATCTGCATTCTTATGAACGACGGTGGCATCCTAGACTTCTTAGTTACGGCCACAGAAACAATAATCAGCAACCTCCACCTACCATCGTTACCCCACCGATATCGAGTATCATCCTTGTGTCATCAATTTCAGGGATTTTGAATTCAGAAAGATAGGCGGCTGAGACTGGTTCCGAAAGAGCTCCCCTCACATACAATCCAGCTGCCATAGCTTCTTGGAGAAGAAGCACGCGTAAGGGTTCATTGTAGTTGACTGGGTAGGTAAGCCAGGCATCGATCCTGTCACAAGAGCCGCCGTATTTATGAACGAGATGGTTTTTGACTACCTCACGCACATACTCAAAAAGCGTGCGGAAAAGGGAGGCGACCGTGAACTCTTCGGGGCACCCCTCGGTACCAACTAGCCTTGCACATGAAGCAGCTAGACGTCCGGCATATGGATCCAAACCCATCACTCCGAGCTTGATACACCTGAAGACGTGTGCATTATGGACTGTCAGCCCAGCTGACCCAAATGACCATGCCCTTGTCTCCGTATTGAATATCATCGCGGAGTCGAGCTCGTCCGTCATTTTCGCATTGCTGTAAGCGCCGCTCAGCGGAAATTGCAGGGTGTAGTCGGTGTGTTTCTTGGGCGAATGGTGGATCACCGAAATACCAACTTTCGTGGTTGTTGTTCCAATGTCGATACCGAGCCATACTTCTTGTGGTATATCGCGCTCTTGAGTCTGGGCCATGACATGTCAAGGTGATATCACGGCATGATAACCCAACTCTCTCGCTGTGTGCAGTGGTGTACTCTCCCTAGAGATGGGGGGAATTGACGGAAGATTGTTTCTCCGAACCTACCCGCGCGCTTTCGGCAACTGTTCGGTAGAATAGGAGCCCCGCTAAAGGCTGCGTGTGATCCTTATATTTCTCTTGAATTCCCTTACTCAAGCCCTTCATATATGATCTTTGCTTTATGAAATAACACAGTTCAGTCATATTCTACTCGTGACCTGAAATTTGTGGAAAATCTTATCCTCGAAGATCAACTATAGCTAGCTGCTAGAGGTATAACTTGCTCTTCTCTCTATTTACGATCATAGATCGATACTCACACGTGATACGGTCATGCCTATAATTATCAATTCCCCTCCGTCGCACTATATACATACAAGACCCCCAGGGAGAATTACCAGCTGCTAAGTACTGTAGTAATATCATCCGTATATTCGCTAGGCTTTTTAAGCTATGAAAATTGAAATCACATTCACGACTCTTATAACTTACTGTAAATGCCAACGGTCAACCGAAAACCAGGGCCTAGGGGATAACAATCTCTAATACCGAGACGTCGAGGCTGCCAACATGACGCATCCATTAAAAGTATTTACATAACCTCATTGGATCGCTTAGTGAACTCGATGCTTGTTTTTTCTAAAAACAAAGATCGCAGTTGCGCGAGCTGCTACCACCATCTCACCGGAAACAGGATCTGCCATCCTAATGGTGCCTTCCATGTAAATCTTCCGGCCCTCGGCTTTCACCGGCCATGCACGCAAAATCAGTCTCGCGTCTGGGTGAATAGATTTCTTGTAGTCAACTGTCAAGCTCGCCGTAACTGCGGGCTTACAGCAGTCTGCGAAAAGCTGGTCTAGAAGGAATGCCTGGTATCCACCATGTACTTTGCGCGGATAATAACAGATCCTCTGCTTTGAATTCAGATCAAGACGTACTGTTGCGTGTCGACTTCCATCAACATCGCTAAAGTATGGTCGATATCCCGCAAGAAGCTCTCCGTAGAGATGGCCTGAGTCCAACGGCTCTCTTTGGGAGGACGGGGTGGTTGATGATGAACACATATTCCGAAACAGCTTATGAATTAGAACGCTCGAGCGGGCACACCACCGGGCGACTGGGTAAACGATCAGGCCTGCTGACCTGCGCGCCAAGCTTATCCCTTTATCACTTGTTCGTATCAGACGAGAGTAGGATAAGACGCCGGTCACACGTAACAGTGAGGTCATGATTATTTCGTAGAATTCAAGCAGACCTAGGCGATGGAAAGGTTGGGAAGGTTGGAAACAACAACAAGCGAGTGCCACCGTCTGAAATATCTACGCGCGCACAAGTTGACCACTGTAAGCCATCACGTCAAAATTGCTCAGATCTTCATCGCGGCACAATAAGCTGTGGCACTTCTTACCATCAATGAGGATACTATTATGCCACATCGACTCGGAGCAGTGGTCATTGACAAGATGATGGTGATCGACAGTACCTACTTTCCTTCAGCGGCGAACGAAAGCAAGAAAAACCATCATAAGCTCTTCAAAATCTCTGTATGTTGAAATCTGTGGTCTGAATATTGGGTGATACTATTGAGAAAATATCTCTAGATTTATGTACGGACCCCAAAGTATGGTGTAATTGATGGTTGATCTTGGCATTACTCATTACGATAAGGAATTTCAATTGTTTCAAGCAGTATCTAAGACCTGGTCATCTCTCAAAAGGTGCTCAGAATTACCGCAGACTATTGAATGGAAACGTAACGCCATAAGTGGGAATGTCAATTAACCACTCACGCCAGGATACAACTAACTAGTAGTGAATATGATATTCATGGCGTTGGAATCGAGAAGCTTTGTTCAATGCCTTGGCGACCTTTCACATTATCGGTAACCACGAAACCTGCTCCCCTCTCAATTGACAGGGTACTAGACATCAAGCAGCTAGCAGTTGTCTCAACATAGCCAGGTCATTACGCTAGCAAATAAATCCGCGTTATCGGCTCCGGGCGTTTGATGTCACTTGAACCAGTATCTAGATGCAAGAGAGTATTCGCGAGATTTTAGTGACCTAAACCCGCTGTCGGATCGACACATTTCCTCCTGAGATCTTTAGGCGCTAGCCTTAAAACTCACACGGACTATCGACCGAATGACTCGGGCGGCGGGAACGACCGAAAAACCGACGACGGGCAGAGGTGACTGGGATCATTTCTGGTTCGGGTGTGACTATCCAAGATGGCAACGTTGGGGCGTGTACCAGGGGCTAGATAGGTGGAGGTCGGAGTGTAACAATAAAGCTCGTGTGTCCGTAGTCATACCGACACACAATATACGTAGAGTAGAGCTTCAACACGATCCTACTCATAACACAATTTCCACATTATCAACAACAAATTACGGTATATGATCGAATAAGGGTGGTCGGTCATCACAATACGCTCATAAACCGTCTAATGAACCGGACGCTAGTTGAGACTGGTGATGTTGTTCTATCGGAATCGAAGTTCTTTGAGCCTTGTCCCCTTGTCTGCTACGGAATTATTCCGACATATCCGTGCTACAATGATCTCGTATTGAGTTTAGTCTCTCACGGTCCAGCTTCCTATTTCTATTACGCCAGAAGCGCTTTAGCGCCCGGCCCTATTAATTCATCATTCGCTTTTCTTCGCCTTTCGGCCTAGGGCGTCGATCTATCGGTCGGTCGAGACTTTTGCTCGGATTCCTGATTCCTCGGTCATTGATGCGATAAGACCCCCAGTCACCCCACTGTTGAATGACAAAAGACTTTTGAAGATAATAGTACGAAATTGGCCGACTCTCATATAGTCGCTTTTTCTTACTTGGCCGAGTCACTTGGTATGAGCTGGAATGAACCAGTCATGGTACACATATAGCATGTTACTACTGTAATACATCCTGATCCGGAGGGTGTATATGCCTGCGGCGGTAATGCAAGGGCGATCGCTTTTTCCCTAGATCCAAGGATCTAAACCGCGTTTTCTTGGTGGGGCTCGCGTAGTTGTCAACCCCTTCTCCTGTTTCTGAGTTACTGAATATCACGGGCATACCAATGGAGTTCTGGGTTTCATAATAAATCAATACTTACTTACATTACAGCAATACATCCCGATATATCCCTGTGACGTACGACCAACGTAGGCCTAGGGTGGTTTTCCCTGCATGGGGCGTCGGTAGGATTTCCTTCCTTCCCTCTTACTGTCTGCTGGTGTATATCTCTTACCTAGTAGGAAGGTTGTATGTAACTCTGTAGGTATGTCAACTTAAATCGTCCTAAATTATTCCTTCCACTTGTTTGACGCGTTTACGCTTATTGCCACCAATGAATGCTTTGGAAGTGTAGATTCGTAGGAAGATCAATTACCGGGCATCGTGCGTCCGGCCAAACCCCGATTACTGAGCCGTACTTTGCCTTCATCCCGAGTTCGCTGGGCTTCACGCTGTCCTTGTCCATGTACAGCATTGTTGGAAGGATTGGTACAAGCGAAGTTACGCTCGGAATAGATACACCAATGACCGACAGTGTCACCTTACCCCTGGATTCTTTTCTGTCTTCGTTTATTTACCGATCAGCAATTTCTGACCCGTTGGCCACAAGTGGGACTCACGGGACTCACGGGACTCACGGAGTGGGGGGAGAGGAAAGGGGCCGCGGGGGCGAGAGTGGAGTCCCCACGACAAACCCGACTTAGTCCTCATATATCAAGGACCCTACGAACTCCCCCTCCCCTCCGTCTCCCTCCCCAATCATCTCGTGCCTTGATGACTCGATAGAGGTCTAGAAGGTAGTTCCGTGTTCAACCTTAGCGTATAGTGTATAGTCTTTTGAGCCTTTCGCCGAAGCTTCCCGCGAGAAACAAGAGCCCACGGCCCCACCCCAAGCAAGACCCATTATCTAGCAGCGCGTCTGATGCCAGCACATTGTCTGATTTTGAGTCAAGCATAGGATCGATGGTCAATCCGTGGCGACAATTACTTAGCAGCATGAGGTAATATCACGGTTCGCGTAGGACTTGTGGGACATTAATTTCTTGATTAGATGGTCGAGGAATGTCACTGCAATCAGGACAGAAAAACCAGTCGAGATCCCGGGTGAGACGATGGAGCGCCTACCTACCTCCCTTCAGAGTTTGCCCGCCCACACAGGGTTGGGGGGCTGGAGAAATCACCGATTTTACCCCGGTCAGGTCTTCCGTTCTGCCTCCCCCCAACGTGCCCTCGATTTCCACCTTGGCGCTAAGAAAGAGATCATTGGTGAATAGGATAAGGGCAGTATTACGCCATCTGATTTTACCGTCTCCGTCACTTCTGACTGTCGTTACGTCGTAAGTCACGAGCACGCATTCCGACACGCGCAGATACGCAACCCGAGGAAGAAGTTACGACACCTAGTTACTAGCTCCTAGACATATTCTGGTTCTCGGGGCACCGTGGGTCGGTATCTGGCAGTCAACGCCCGTCTCCCTGTCTTATCGTTTCGCGGAGTAGATGTCACTCATTATCGGTGGTTGCTATTAGGAGTTCGGGACGTAAGTCGGGGGATAGTGGTAATCAAGTAACATGGTGCGGGAGTCGTTTATAAATCGCGCCACGCGGATATGGAAGAGGGGAAAAGTGGGTACGTCCCTCGTTATAGAGGCAAGAGGCACTGACGTAGCCATTTCAAGGTCGGCGTCGATAGATGTACCTCCAGACATCTTCAATGCTTACAATAAGGCTCCTTTGGACATACTGGGTACTCATGATAGGTCTCGGTACTCTTGTCGTGATTATTACGTGCAACGTAGAGATTCGATACATCACATCACAATGCACAGCTTTACCGAATAGATCATGTATACGGCAGCGGCCTGGATACATGGCTGCTGAGCGCCACAGACTTTCGAGGCCGTTGAACAGTTAGCACATAAGATCGCCATCTTTATTTCTGCCTTCCCCTCGCTTTTTTCGAGAGCCGTGTTTTAGCACATATTGATAACAAATGATAGCGTTATCCAGGAGTCGCCTCCTGAACCAGATTACAGAAAGTATCGAGACAAAATCAATTGCTTTTCGTCTTTCTATTCCCTCAGACATCGCCCTGGTCTCCTACCCCGAATTGACCACTGATGTCGGCCATGTAAAATGCAAGTACCTGGGAGAGAACTTGGGAAACCCCCCGATTAGATAATAGCTGGTCCCTGATTTGTGCCTGGGACGGCATGGCCTATCAGCTAGGTTCTAACATGGTCAATAGGAGAGCGGCACATACGTAGATCTCCTCTGCAGCACCTCGAATGATGCTCTGCTCTATGACCTTGATATTGACTTGGCTTGGATGTGGAAGGCTTGAAGCAGGTTGGGTCGTGGATGTTTGGTATGAAGGAGCCGGGGGCAAGTTCAGAAATGTTGGGTCGAGGAAGTTGTATTCCCCGTTCGGCGTTACGCCATGTTGATTGTATTGGGGCACTTGGCATGATGAGGGGGGTGAAAGGCCCTGGGTGACTGGTGCTGAACCGGAGATGTCCTGCTCATCAGCGTTTTCGCAATACGGCTGTTGGGTGTTGCGCGCCGGAAAGCAGTTGTCTCCTGATATCGTCTCTTCAGCCATGTGATACAGTCAATCGGGTGAGAATGACAGGAGGATCTTTTGGTTCGCAGAGATATGGTCACGATCACTCTTTATATCAATGGCTCGAGGCCTGCTTGACTAGTACTGCTGAACGTGCCGGTGTTGGCCCCGAGTTGGAGAGAGGGGCATATCGCGCATTAGTTTGGGCAGGGATGTTCTACCAAAAGAACCGGCGCAGCAGAGGTGTGGAAGATGATAGGGGGTCAGATACCACGATTGCTCTCTGACCGACGATTCAGTGTTCACAATAGCTGCCATGATGCAGGAGTCGAGCATTCATAAAATTAGCACACATACCAACCCCGCGTGGAACGGTCGACGGCAGCTGCCAACATTCTTATATCAATGGTGTTATAGAGGAACATCCCCTCGAGCTCTGACTTGTTACTTGACGTTTGGCTTAAAATCCCACGACTGTTGTTGACAGATTATTCCTTACTCCTGCTTGAATGCAGGGCACGAGTATGACCTTGCAACTGGCACACTTCGTAGAAAAAAAAAGGTCACCAATAAGTCGTACTTGAAAATCCAGAAAACAGCAAGCTATAATACGTATAGCGGCATACGAGCAGGGAAAATCAACGCGTTTAGGTTGTCTGGTAAGTATGTACTTCAATTGGCCCACCGAAGGTTCATGCAAATCATGTTCCCACGGACTGGTAGTTTGGCTCATCCGGGAAGGAATTGCCCGTAACCCAGCAAAGAATGGTTGGTTGGACGTTGGCCGCTGGCCGCAACGAGGTAGTATACTCAATATAAGGACGGCTGTCATAGTAAGCCTGTGCTCGGGGTCGGCGTGCGACTATTGGTCAGTTTAAGATCTGTACTCCATCGTGGGCTAGGAAGGGGCCGAGCGTGAGTGCTCGGACCTCCCTCTTTTCGAACAGCGTCCGTCTGATACGTCGACCTGGTATTCCTTTCTTTGCTTGCTCCACAGCGGTTGATGCCCCATGTCAGTTTAAGACCAAGGCAGACACTCATTATCCAGAATCATGAACACTAGCTTAGTGATCGGCCGACCAACACTCAGAGTTTTAAATGAGGCATGGTCATTGATCATCCTGCCCATCAGACCTCCCTGGAACTCAGGTGTTTGGTATTCCCAGTCGATCGATGCACCGAGAGAATTGGTGTATAGTATTATAATTGACAATTTACGATGGGAGTGGAATATAAGGTTGAAATAAGGCCACATGCATGATCGTACATTTTGAAGTACGTGCATAAGCAGTCTACTGCCGAGCAACTACGCCGCAGCAGCGTACGCATAACAGAGAAAACATAAGAGGTCCGGTACCTCGCTTTGAACGAGAAAGCGCTACGCCTCAGGCTCTCAGCATAGGGCGAAGCCTCCCTCGAAGGTTGATTTTCCGATGCCTACTGTATGGGAGAGCGGTAAAATCTCGGTAGCTACATGGCACCATCGCGAATATGGTCATACTACTGTTACTTTCACATTTGATTTCCACAAAACCCCGGCTGTGATCAGCAAGGTGGGGCAGTTTCAAGCGTGGTCTCGCGTTACACCGTACCGTAATAAATAACAGCGCCACTTCTATCTCGATTATGTAGATGACCGAAACAAAGAAAGTTACATGAAAAAGCTGGTTCACAACGGTTCTCAAATTGGACTTATCGAAGCAATAATCGGTTATTTGATGATCAAATATTTAGCGAGGCCAAAATCGTTAGTACTGATTGCGAAGCCGGCATTGTAGAGCTTGCTTAGTAATTTCAGGTCATAGGTAACTACAGTAACATTCCAAAAGTTTCCTAACCCCCTGCTCCACTGTAGAATTATGCCGGCCAGAAGCCCACGCCGAATTCGCGGAGTGGCTTCGACTTTGAGCTTGATTGGTTCGCAAGAGCGAACACGGAAGAAGGTGGGTTAAGGGGATTGAACAGTTGTCCAGCATGGGCGCAGAGGTCGCGGGCCCGCGGGCCAGACGTGATGGGACGGCCACAACCCGGATAAACCGGATTAGCACCGATTTGTCTTTATTCCTAAATTTGCCCTGAGCTCGCGGCCCCGCGGACTCGATTAAACTCGATAAAATTTGGAAAAACTCGATTCTTTTGTAGTGCACTGTTATAACCCTATATATCTGCCCTATCACCTCTAGCCTACTGGCTTATTACTAACTACATATTAAACGTACTGTTACGAGTTAGCGAACTTTGATCTCTTCTGCAGAAGAAATCGGTATCGGAAGGGAGATACCGTTAACCACGCGACCCCACGCGCACCACCTCAAAACTTGGGATGTACTGTAGCTTCTGCTTCTTTCTCTTTTTCCCCTCCAGCCCTTGAGATTCTTGAAACCACGCAGTCAAGTTTAAATGAATAGTTTATGAGTCCTTCTAAAAGCTTTTCTGAACTGGCGTACAACAGTGGCGATATATAACATACAAACGGCGAATTAATGTCGGCTAAGCATCGGCCTCACGGAAGCTCCCAGGATTTAGTCTTTGAAAGGCTAGGAGAGTAAACGACCGAAGTTACAGACCCGCTCGACATCTGAATAAGCGTATTCAAACGCTTCAAATATATATAGGCATTGTAGTGCACCGTATGGATACTTCGTGATCGTCGTGATCTAGAATAATTTACCTGTAAACAAGTCAAACTATAGTCATGTCACGGCGCGAGTCACATATGGTGACTCGAAACGATTCACGATCGAGTCGACCCCGCGCCGCCTTAGAGTAACAACCCTTAGGACATCATGTGGGGTTGTGGGGACTCGGTACACGGGGACCCCATATATATATTGTGGAAACTGGTGGAGTATACCCGGACTCTAAGATTCAGTCTTTGAAATCAGACCCTATAGACTTGGACTCTCTGCCTAGCCAACAGGTTCTCTGTCCTGCGAAACAGACCCCCTAACAATTACTGAATCTTCCTATTTGGCTACCCAGGGAAGAAATGTCTATACCGACGACCCGTCAACGATCCGCCCGTCTTACGGCAGCGGAACGATCTCGACGAGCCAGCGAGGGACTCAGACAACCCTCTAGTGGGCTCAGCCCAACCCCTCGGGACCTGGAAGACAGGTCTAGCTACGAGGTACGGTCTCCCGAACAGACCGAACCTAATGATCAAAACACTCTCGATCGCCTTTTGGCGCGGATCCAACAACTCGAACATGAAGCTACGATTCGGCGACGAGACACCCCCGAACCCCAACCGGCGCCTCCTCTTCCCTATCGACCCCGAGGTGTTGAAATCAAAATTGATAACATCTCGCACCGCTTGAGCTCTATATCAACCCTAGAGCAACGTGTCCAGTGGCTCGATGAATTAGAGTACATCTTCGATGCGAGTCCCGACCGATACGCAAGTGATTCACATAAGATTCCTGTCGGGTTCTTTGCATTGGAACCGACCCAACGAGCTCAGTGGACGAATTACAAAAAGACCGAGTTTACAGCCCAACGGCCTACCTAGGACGACTTTGTCAACTGGACGCTAGAGTTTATTCGGGGTGGTCGATTTACTGAGGCTGATATTGCGGAAAAATACCACGGCGCTCACCAACTCGAAGACCAAGATCCGCGCGCGTTTCACAACTACCTCCAATCTATCGAAAATAATATGAATATTCAGGAAAAGGAGCGTGCTTTTGGCTACTACGCAAAGTTACGTCCAGTCCTTAAAAATGAACTCAAAGCACTATACCAAAACGACCTCCCAGAGAATCGTACCGATATGGTTTCGGCCGCGATTCGCACATGGGACAGCCGAGGCATGGGACGTCGGAATCCTCCTCCACCTAGGGCAAACCCGAAGAAGCGACAAAGGGAAGACCAGGACCAAAACGGACGATGGGAGAACACCAAGAAACACCGACCCTCTTTCCGCGGACGAGAGACTACGAACCCTAATCGAAACACTCCCGTCTCACCCTATCGTCAGCTCCACGGGAACAGGGACCTGACCTCGGTCTCCGTATACATCGGCGTCGACGCAGAGCACCAGGCCTCTGGCTCCGGTCGGCAAAGTGTGCGGCTAACAAGTACCAGGTCCTACGGGCACGGCTTATTCATTCTTGATCTGGCACACATGCCGGCTAGCGTTTGCGGGACATGGCCTGCCTTGTAAGTGCAACTCCCCTGATGAACCTGTCAAAGTCACTCGACTCGAGTACATATATAACTATGCGAATACTTGGATGCTTGGAGCAGATTGGCCTAATGACGGCGAAATTGATATCATCGAAGGCGTGAATAGCCAGTCGGTCAATCAAATGACTCTTCACACGAAAGATGGATGCTCAATTCAAAATTCAGGCTTCACTGGCTCTCTCGAATATTCCAGCTGCTACGTCGGGGCCCCGGGACAACCGCTTAACTCCGGTTGCGCTATCCTGAGTGGTAGTCCCCAATCCTATGGCGACGGTTTCAACAATGCTGGTGGCGGTATATATGCTACAGAGTGGAAATCCGCCGGAATCAAGGTCTGGCATTTTCCTCGCTATGGCATTCCATGGAATATCATCATTGGTCAGCCAGATCCGGCAACATGGGGTACGCCTTCGGCTGCGTTTTCTGGATACTGCGATATTGATAACCATTTCAAAGATCTGCGAATTGTACGTTCAACGTAACCTTTGATACTCTGGGATACATAAACCTTTGACATCTTACCCGTGAGTTCCTCTGGATCTAGGTCTTCGATATCACCTTTTGTGGTGACTGGGCCGGCAACGTCTGGTCCTCCGGTTCTTGCGCCTCCCAAGCTCCAACTTGCAATCTATTTGTTCAGAATAACCCCGCTGCCTTCAGAGAGGTATTTTGGAGAGTAAATTCTTTGAAAAGTTATCAAGATAACGCACGCCCACCACTTGGCTCCCCCTCTGCCCCTCCCGGATATAGCTCTGTTCATCGCGCTATCGGCGAGTCAGTCTCTCGCAAAGACGCAACACCATTTACTCGGCCTGGACCCCGCCATTTCCGGCATGGGCATAAAGGCCGGGAGCGAGCCTAGGTTGACCGCCGGTTTCAATCAGTCTCACGTGACAACTGACCTTGTTTCACAAAGACCTTGAGACTTGTACCTATGGCTTGCTCGATTACACAGCAATATCGCTTGTACGAATCTTTTGATCGTGAACAACCTCAGGCTACATTCTGCACGTACATGGCCAATACCTCGCATTGATAATCCTGGAATGACATCAAAATGATCTGTGGTCTGTTGAAATAGTTGGCTGCGAAAGCTGGTCTCAACGAACTCAAAACCATTAAACAAGGTTCGCAAGGACTCTTTTCACACAGCTCCAAGAAAGAATACAAGAAATTCGAGATCAGTAAGGAAGGTTTTTGCAAGCTTGGAACAGAGAGATGGAGAAGCAAGAATATTGACTTAACATTAGAGGGTGATTATTTGGGCGCTATACATGAAGCTTGCGAAGGAAGCTTTCAGAAGTAGAGCCACAAGAGAGTAAAAACCGAGAAAACTTCCAATGTAAGCTTCCAAGGCATCGCCGAGAATCATTATAGGCAAGGAATGGACCCGGCTCTATTAGCTTAAGAACCTGATTGCTGGCATCTCTATATCCAGTACGACACTATTCGCGACGCGTAATAATTGCTCATGTAGTCCAAAAGAGGTCAGCCGCAATGGGAGGGGATACTCGCCAGGAGAGTCGCTACCCTTGTAGGAGGTTTCCCAAATGCGCCTGCGATCTTCATTTGGTACCATGCGATTAGTCAAAATCGAAACCAAATCAAGACAGCTTCCTTATGGAGTGGAGCTTTTCAATTATTACGGCTTATTTTCAAACAGTACACATGTAATTATATGCGACCTTTGAGCTTGGTTGTCCCCTCCCCCTAATCCAGATCTTGTCTTGTCATTCTCTCTCTTATGTATTCCGTGTGAAGTACAGTTTGAGGCAGCCCGGGCTTTCCAAACACTACAAAGGAACGGAGTGAGCTACAGTTGGTGCAGCCTTCTCAATATGAGAGGCATGATATGTGAAATCGCTGCGAGGGATAGATTCTACCTGAGCTACGGACTATGTCAGTGGTATGATCACGTGCCACATTAAAAAAGGGAATCGTCAAGTCTGTTCCGCTGCTAGGGCCTTTAACATCGTAGAACAACATGTAGCATTCATTCATCGACCTTTTAAAATTTCTTTAGCGCAGCCAAACGTACTCATACCTGAGAGCTGACTGTACGGATGCTTACCTGGTTATATAGTGGCGGTGCGAATCTCGATATACAGGATGCAGGGCTAAGGAGGAAGGAGAAATGATTCTCCGTAAAGTCTTACCGGTACCTCTCCATAGTAAAGATGTAGAAGAGGAGAGGTAACTGCTCGTTGGTGAGGCCTGCTATACTGCTTGGCACACACATGGGCTACGCCCTCACCACCTGGGACCACCCACCTCAGTAGTCTAGCTTAGCTTCCTTCTTCCTCCTCTCTTCTTCTAGGCAACGTCGAGTGTTTTCACCTTTCAGGTTTTCCTTCGTAGGATCCTACAGTCAAATAGTAACCGAATCTTTGGGTACTCGCAAGCTGATATAGAGCCTTTCATTCTTGTCTTTATCACACATCAAGTCAGCTCCCCATGAGCAACAAAAAATTGTACCTGTACCGGAGATGATTGGGATATGCTGGCTAGGCGATTTGCAGCAGCGAGAATGTCGGCGGTTTCACAATAAAAATTGCAGAAATCGGGATTCAAATAGAACAGGATTTCCTTTAGATTCGGGAGTTTTGCGGCAAGCAATTCATGAGCTCGGTGATAACTCATCAAGGGATATTTCGGGATTCCTTCTTCAATATGAACAAACAATCGAATCTCGAATCCGACACTTTGAATAGAGTGCCGTGACACCACACTCAACGTATCCAAGAAGGTTCCTAGCCGGCAGGGATCAAACGAGTGTTGGAAAAACAGAGTGCTCCGGGAAAAGATGTAAGCCTCGGTCTCCATGTGAATTTGGTGATTCACAAGTAACAGCTGAAGTGAAGAAACATCTTGGATGGCCCAGCTAGGACAAATCGAAAGAATGCGATATTTTTCACGCGTTGTAAACACCTTTCCACGATCTCGAATGGTTATAAGAGGCCTTTTCCAGTATACGTCATGAAGGTCAAAAACGAAGTCGTAGATCTGTAATCGTATCTCCATAGGAAGATTTAGTAACCGGGATTTATTGGGCAGGTACATCGAAGAGCTGAGTAGCTGAGATTTCGTGTCGGATTCGTAAGTCGAAAGAACTATGGGGCAAGTTTAGATCTCGGTAGGCTCACATATGCTTGCAAGAATCCGAATATAAGGAGTTACCACTTACCATATATTTGACTGAGGATCATACGAAGGAAAACCCTTGAAGGTGAAAACACTCGACGTTGAAGAGAGAAGGAAGAAGGAAGCTAAGCTAGACTACTGAGGTTGGTGGTCCTAGGTGGTGAGAGGGTGTAGCCCATGTGTGTGCCAGGCAGTATGGCAGGCCTCACCACAAACACCATACAGGCTGAGATGATTTAGACCTCACAGGTTAGTGGAAAGCACGACGAAGCCGTTGAAGCTTCCCCGCATTTGACAAGAATGCCGTCGAAGCACCATGACCTTCGATTCTCCAATTCCTATCAACAACGATTAACAACAAGCTTAGTCAAAGTTGACAGGCCCTAACGCCAGTGTTTGATAGTCATTATTTGTCGCATGGTCACAAACCCCCCACGGAGAGATCAACCCACTTTATGAAGCCACCGAGAGAGGACCATCAGGCAGCACTCTTATGGTAGCAGCAATTGAATGAAGGAGACCCAAAAATTGCGTAAATACTCGATACTCTAAGAGATACTCAGACGTAATAATTAGCCATAGGAGTAGAATGGCAAAATGTGGGAAAGCTTAGATAATCCATCCGAGAAAAACCGAGACCATCAAAGAAGAGCGATGTGTTCCTACCTATGCACTGAACCCGAGTTCTTTATTTATAGCAGTCAGCATTAGTAGCCCGCATGCATTGAACTCTCACGCCCCATGTCCTGCGCAACTGATTTGGATTCACCCTCGAAGTAGATCACTAATTTCTATGTGAATCAGACATTTGCTGGCGCCCCGCCTTGAATGGGGCCTTCTGAGTATTAATATGCGCGTCAGCATCTCTATGCTCGCGGTGGTCATGATAGAAGGAGCCAGATTAAGTACAGACGCGACCCAGACACTGTACCACAGGACTCGCGACATCGGAACTGTTGCAGAAGGCTATAATGTGCAGAGCGAGGGCGCAGAAGCCTTCTTGAGTTCCTATTGGATCAGGAGTCAGCACGATTTCACTATTCAGTCTAACGCTGCCGGCAACTCAGTGACTATAGTTTCACAGAAGCCTAGCGAGCACTTTACCCTCGTTGTACCGCCGCTCATCGGTACCAACACCGATACAAACATTCCCTGGATTGACAGCAGCACTGCAACACGTGCATTGTTGATCACGTCGATAGCGTTACCGTCTCTATCGGAGTCAAATCTTTCTCAGCACTCTGAAACAGTAAGAACCACGAGCAGCCCGGCCTTCATTGGTGAGGTCATGACATCGAAAACGTCTTCTTTGGTGTCCAGAAATACGCTTTCATTGACCATCAGCACTGATGCCTCAATCTATCTCCTTCTGCCAGGTAAAAAAGATGTTACCACTACTGAGAAGATTGGTAGAAGTACATCCGCGCTGGAATCGAAGGCATATGGCCAGGGCTTCAGCAGTTTGTCCACAACAGGCATGATTCCAAGGTCAACCAAATTTATTCCCTACATCGCCACAGTAGCTACCCCACAGTCCGTCTACAAGATTACCTCAACAGTCGCAGTAACTACCGAGGTCTCCGCAGCTACTTCGATCACCCAGATTAGCGGCAGTGTCGATGCAACTAGAAACCCAAAGGGCCAGGAGGTTGGGTCCAAGGCCGGAGAATCGACAGCTGAAAAGTGGACAGCGATCGACCAGACTCCTTCTGTTATAGCAGACAAAACGTCGCTCAGTGAATTAGCTGGCCAATCCGTTACCAGTACCAACGCTCCGGAGTTAAACACAATGACTGGAAATTCCGTCGCGCGGTCGCGCACTTCAGGTCCTATTGATAGTGGTTGGGGGATCTATCTCCTTGGAGACATATCACACTTCAAAAACTATCAGCAGGACTGGCAGTGTTGTTAGCACCGTTGGCACAAGTTCACCCCCATCGGTCCCCAGCTTCTTGAGTATGAACACCATCGTATCGGATACAATTCCATATGTCACAGAACAATCAACTTCAGTTGATTCTATTGATTCTACAAGTGGAAACGTCTTGGTAACGACCACGGGCAGGCTTTCCGTGTCGAGAAGTTCCTCTGACCCAAAAACCACGATTCCGCTTTATTCACCGGGCAGCAGCTCCCACGTCGTAGCTACCAGCAGTGTGACGTCGGTTCCTGCTGGCGTAAGCATGTCCGTTGTCGAAACGAAAGACTCGAGTGCCATAAGCTCGATATCTGCGCTATGGGGAAGCGTCAGCGAATCCTTGATATTCAGTTTCACCACTGGTGTCTCGCTGCGCACGAAGAGTGCGCCTGATATCGAACCTACAACCATGATCATGACCATTTCTCATAGCTTCCCCGTCACAACAAGTCACGTGATAAGGACCTTGCTCAGACCGACTATCCAAACTTCTAGATCAACCAGCCCGACTTGGAGACCATTCGAGTATCCAACGACTACCTTCGTTAAATCACCTATCTCGGCTATAGTGGCTAACACAATTCCAACTCAGACCTCAAATTCGATATATATTGTGATTTGAATGCCTGCCAAAGAACTCACCAACAGTGTCGGTGATGCTACTTCATTACTCGCGATTGGAGCTTATGAATCGGGACACGTCCACACGATCATTATCCCGGAACCCACGTGGAGCTCGACTATCAAGCCGTCTATTCGTGCCTCGAGCTGAATAGAATAGAAAGAGAGTGAAGGCTTTCCTTCAGGGAAAGTAGCTTCGTATTAACTCATCAATGTTGCTTTGACCTTGCTCAAAGAGATAAATGGCACAGAGCGACAGCCGATTGACACGGACCACCATGGCACAATTGCGCTACTGTTTGCATGGCAGGTGATTCTGCTACTCATCACCCCTCTCACACATCGATACCGCTGCCCCTACCGTAGCCGTATCTCATCAGCTACTCAGCGCAAACTTTTTGTAATAAATGAACATCTTATTAGCAATTTATCTTGTAATCCCTGCTGAATGCGATATGTCGGTATCAAGCACAACAAGCACAGGTTCAACAATAAAGCTCGATTCGTTCATAGCATTCCCGCTACGCAGACGCGGGGATCAGTGGTATGGGAGAACAGCTGAGTTCAGCCAAGCGTCCACGGTGATATATCTTGTACAGATGGCAGTTGTACTGTACGACACGAGAGTGACAGTGGGTTTAATATGGGATACAGAGCTTGTGGTCGCCACCCCATGTGTTATCGAATCCGAGCTTACTTGAACTGAAGTCGCATAGATATTCACAGGAAAGCCTCGTGCCGACTAGGCTCGTTGAAACAGACTCAGTTAAAAGATAGCTAATAGTGAAAGAGTCTTGGCTATCGCTGGTTTTTATTGCAGAAGAGGTTGTGGTACTTGAAAGAATAAAGCTTGACTACGTCTCGGATACTGCGTAGCAGCTGACTAAAGCGGTAGAACAATACTAACCTAGCGAGGACTGTAAGGTGAGGTCTATTGATACGGTAATCGGAGCGAGGGTGCTGGAGCTCTGTAAAGATACTGAAGGCGAAATCGAGGTCAGGCGGTAATTGCTGCTGATTACGGTCTTAGACTTTTGTACAGATTGTATAGACGTGAGGAGACGTCCCGTCATAGAGGAATAGTTAAGTGCACCGGCTGTATAACTTATCAAAGCCGCAGAGCTAATTGAGTGTGTAGCCACACGAGAGAGGGTACTCTTATTTAGAGTTACGGTGGCGGTTGTTTGAAAAAGATGGCTCTGCGTCGTTGATGTAGAGACTTAAGGCTCCGGTCGAATCATTGAGACAATGGCGATAGGGCTTATATCTAGTGTAATTACCCTCGATGTTATTGAGGGAAAGCTCGATGTCCTCTTAGCAGGACAATCTATTACCGTTGGTGCGTAGCTGATGATTGTCACTATTTGTGTTGTATAGACTGTCAAGATTGTTACGAGTTAGCGAGAGTTAGCGGACTTGGATTGCGGACTTGGATTTCTTCTGCAGAAGAAATCAGTAGCGGAAGGAGGATACCGAAGGGAGATCCCGTCACGAAGGCATGTTCCGGTGATCTCATCATCTTAATACCTTCTGCAAATTAGATTTCTCTTTCCTTTTCTCCATCAGGCTTTTCGACCTTCGTTGAATGCACAAGTTGATTTCGAACTTATTGGCACATAACATAGTCGAAAAACCTCATTCAAACCTTACACTTCAAAGTCTAAGACGGGCATCGAGATAATTTACAAACTCAAAGCCAGCCTTAGAAGTTTCACCATCATCACAACCACCGAACTGAACCGACTTGTACCGAAGCCACAATGGCACGATCACGCGAGCGACCCTCCTCAGCGGAACGAACCCCTCGCCGAACTTCACTGAACTTTAGCTATGAAAATGCTCAATACGAACTTGAAACTCCTGAACAGCTACTTGAGTGGATCTCCCATAATAGCCGGGTAGCTTTCCAAGCGCTGAACCAGGAGGCTGAAATGAACCAACGACTTCTTGAAGAGAATACGTTGATGAAGGAAAGAATCACCCAGTTGATGGAACAAACCCCTACTGTCAAAGCCCAGCACATGGAAGAGGCTTACGCTAGTCTCCGTGCCGATCTTACCTCTGTGGAAAAGAAATTAGAAAATACTATCAAAGAGCGTGACGGACTCGCTACCGCGATGCGATTTATGCAGATTGGCCGTGGTAACCATATTAGTGATGGTGGACTTGGTTCAACTCGTACCACCCCGGATGCGGAGGAACTCCCTCGCAAGTCTACCAAAATGCCAAATCCCCCTATGCTTAATGACGGTAAAGATGTGAAGTTCAAGCATTGGAAAGGTCTCATGAAAAGAAAGCTTTTATTGAACCCGGACCACTACCCGACTACATCCCACCAGTTTGCCTACATTGTGAGCCGCTGCGAAGGCAAGGCATTAAGTCACATCAGCCCTCGTTTGGAAGAAGATTCTACGACCCCATATCAGACTACTGAGGAGATCTTCAATTATTTGCAAACTGTTTTCCATGATCCAAACCATAAGCAGGCAGCTCGTGACGAATTTTTGGACTTAAAGATAGACCCAAAGCAAGTTTTCATTGATTTCTTGGCCGAATTCACCACACTCGCGGAGGAGTCAGAGCAGCCTATGGAATTAAGAAAGAGAGATATATACCGCATGCTTCCCATACTTATGCAAAATCAGGTCATGATCTCCGCCGGTGATAGCTCTGTCACTTTAGAAAGATTCATCCAACAATGCCAGACTGCTTCACGCGCAATTTCGCAGCAGATCGCTACTCACAGTACACGCCAAAGGGCAGTCGCACGGAGTGGTCGTACTCAAAATAACGTTACTACTCAAGGCAATGTTACGACTCGAAAAAACACCTCGAATTCGGATATTACCGCGAATTCTTCAACCTTCCTTAAGGATTCAACCAAGAAAGCACAGCTCATGAAGGAAGGAAAATGCTTCATCTGCGAGGAAAAAGGTCATCTCTCTCGTGACTGCCCAACAAAGAAAAAGACCAGTATCGCAGCAACTGGATCCAAAACTACTGAGGACAAAGTGAACCTCACGAATCTGGAGGAATCCGAATCTGACTCGGAATCGGAAAAAGTCTAACCCTGGGCAAAGTCTCCATCCTAGGGAGTGTGTCTAAGTTGATTTTACAAAAAATGTTATCACCTACAAGGAGTATGGTTATTGGTGCTCAAATAGCCATCAATGGAAGAACAGTTCAAGTAAATTGCCTCGCCGACACAGGAGCAGATGGATATTTGTATGTTCACACCAACATGATTGAACTACTTGTACCATTAGGAGTCAGGACGCGAAAACTTTCCACCCCATGCCCAATCACTGGATTCGATGGTATTTTGCGAAAACCTGTTACGCATGCTACCAATTTGACCCTGGTAATGGATGGTCATATGTAGCTACGACAGCCTATGTTGACTACTGAACTAGGTAAACGTGACATAATTCTGGGGCGCGCTTGGTTTGCCGAACATAAAGTCCTGCCATATTGCAAAAATCAGAGGTTGATATGGCCAAGTGCCACAACACTGAACGAGGAAGTACAGCAAGCGATCAACAAGGCAATTCCACGCGTAATACTCGGAAGACCATCTCCGGTTGACACGCATGATCATCAAAAGAATATGGAAAGATGAAATCAACTCTTTGAAGTTGGGATCAAGAACAAAAAGTCTTATGGTCAAGATCAAATTCTTCTTCAGAAGAATACAGCTCAGGAACCAGCATTCGATATCGCGGCGATCGGTGGTGTGGGTTTCCACTGTCATATGCAAAGAGAGGGTACCACCTCATTCGTGACCTCACTGGCTCAAATCGACAAGATTATCGAAGAGAAATCGCAATCACAGGATACGTTGAAGCTTCATGAGATGTGCGAAATCAAGAAAATCTTTCCCCGGGAATATCACGAATTCATCAAAGTATTCTCAAGAATGACTCCCTCCGTCAAGTAAACTGTCCACTTTACAAGATGACCGAGGAGGAGTTAAGATTTGCAAAACAGTACATTCTGCAGAATCTCGAGAAAGGATTCATTGTTCCATCCTCCGCACTTCACGCGTCACCAATCCTAATGGCTGAAAAACCAAGTGGTGGCCTCAGATTCTGCGTTGATTACCGGAAATTAAAGGCCTTAACTAAGAAGGATCGATACCCACTACCTCTTATTGATGAATTGCTTCAAAGAATTAGCAAAGCTGAGTGGTTTACTAAGTTGGACATCCAACAAGGATTTCATCGAATTCGCATGCACCCGAGCTCAGAGGACCTTACAACTTTCAGATCCAGGTATGGATCATACAAGTATAAGGTCTTGCCTTTTGGACTAATGAACGGTCCGGCCACTTTCCAACGGTATATCAATTATGCACTAGGAGATTATCTTGACGACTTTTGCACTGCATTTGTGGATGACATCCAAATCTACACAGATGGTGATCTGAAGCAGCATCAGCAACATGTGAAATCCGTACTGTAACGATTGAGAAAAGCAGGATTACAAGTGGCACTTCATAAGTGCGAGTTTCACACTCAAGAAACTAAGTTCCTCGGCTTTATCGTTGGTACTCGAGGTTTGCGGGTGGACCCTTCAAAGATCGATGTGATCCAAGCGTGGAATCCACCTACTACTGTATTAGGTATACTCATTTTGTTGCTGGTTGGTGCAGAAAACCATAACCTTCCTCTGCCAGTCCTCTTCACGAAATCAGTTCTGTATATCTTCGAAACCAGGTTGACCTGAACTCAAGAGAGGTGATGCCTGGAAGAACTGAGTTCGTAAAGAAGATGTCCAGCTACGAGAACGTATTTCAATGGTACTGCAATGATGTATCAGTTCGTGAAGTTCAACTGTACCGAGTCCGGATTGAAAGTAAATGTTACGGGGCGATATCGCAGGTCAGATCACCCCTTTGCTAGGCAAAGGGGCCAACCAAGTCTATAAGGTCTGGTATTCAAAGGCTGAATCTTGGAGTCTGGGTAGAGACTCCACAAGCTCCCATAGTATATACATTAAGATCCCACGTGGCGAGTACCCACATCTCCACATGCTGCACGCGGGGTAGATTCGACCGTGAATCGTATTCCATCACCATGTGGCCTGCGCCGTGACAGTAAATTATTAGTGCCCGAACGGTGCCCGATCAGCTTATGCATTTTCCTTATGTCTTGACACAGGAACCACGCATTCCAAATATACTTCATCGTCTCTCTTCAAGTATCTTCATCGAGGCCTGCTGTGTATTCACGAAATTCTCTACACCACCATGAGTCCGTTATCTCATAGAATAGATCCAGAAGGTGAAGTAATTATAATACTGCGCAATGCGAACAGTCCCTTTGCCCCACCCACGCGAGATACATGTACCCATCAATGGCTTGACTCCTCTCAAACATCATTTAGCAATCCCGAGAGTCCTCAGGTGTCGGTTGGAATTCAAATATTCCATTACAAACTGTTAGAGCCGAATCTCGGGGTGCAGACCAAGAACAAGTATAAGGATGAGAAGAGGAAGGCAAAAAAAACAGAAGCCTTTTGCTGAAGGTTTCGCTGCTAAAGAGACCACCGTCGAGGCTACCGCTGCTGAAAAGTCTGTTGTCGAAGGCCATTTGGGTCAAAATTGCTCGCGTATTCAAGTCTCTGCAAAACATTTGATGTTTGCCTATCCATTTTTTAAGAGGCTACTTACTGGAGGCTGGAAAGAAAGCGTTGCATACTTCCAGAAGGGTTCAGTTGAGGTTACCGCGGAAGGCTGGGATGTTGAAGCGCTCATGAAAGTACTTCAAGCCATTCACGGTCAACACTCTCACATACCGTGAAAACTGACCCTGGAGATGCTTGCGAAGATTGCTGCTATTGCAGACTATTACGAATGACGCGAAGCCCTGGACTTGCTGGCGGGCCGTGGATCGAAAGAATGGAAGAGGAGACTCCGTCGATAGCTTCGAGGGATTCGATTTTATGGTTGTGGGTCTCTTGGGTTTTCCAACTCCTTACCTAATTCAGCTTACCCACATCAATCGCTATCGCGCAGAGCGATGGTTTTATTGATAATTTGGGACTGCCAATTCCAAAAGATGTCATAGGTGAGCGCATATACATCATTCTGTTAGCTTAAAGACTAATGTTACTATAGTTTCGATCAATAGACGCAGAGAGCCTATCAAGAAGTTGATAGACCTGATCGGTGATACACGCAGACTGTATCTACTCGGCGCGCGCGGCTGCCGCTTCGAACGTCGCTCAATTATGTGCGGTGCTTTGACCGTCCAATCAAAGGATCTACTTCTGCCGCATCGCAAGTTCCCTTTTCCAAACGTCAGTTACAGGTCTCTCGTACAGAGAATGACGAACTTCCGATCACCCGAATGGTATGATTCACCCTCAAGACATATAAACAAACACAGCTGCCCTGGATCCTCCTTCGCATCCACATTCAGCCGTAGATGGTTTTTTTGAGGGGCTGGAGCTGAAGAAAAAATGCAATACCCTCTGACGAAGAACTATGAAGTCTCAATGCCATTCGACTGAAAATACAAGAATTAAATTCATGTCGCAGGGTACGTAACATCATCCCGGCCACCCCAAAGCACCATACTAAATGCAATAAATCACAATCTCATGTCTCAACAACCATATCTATATAGGATAAGTTATTAAGTGCATATGATCTAAACAGTAATTCTAGACTGCGGGTGTAGTGTAGCATAATCACTCTAAGTAGTTACAGATATGAATACATTTACATCTGAAAGGTGAAACTTACGCTTTATCTCATGGCAAACTATACATATATTTGTCTGAAAGGTCCAAGAATCATACATAGACTTCCGTATATAATATGTTTAGCTTAATGCTACGCACGCCACAAATGCGACGGACAGAAGCTGAAAGGGATGATGTACGAGAGTCATTGTTCAAATGAGACTTTCCCATAAGGGAATTTTGCAAGTGATATTTAGTGCCTTCTGTTAGAACTAGGAAATCACGTGGAAAGCTAGGAGCGGGGGAAGCGTACTTTGGTAGGTACCTGTCGCACTACTACCCTCCCGTTAGCTTGGCGGTCAGCACAATAGTCGGACCCCTTTAAAAGCCTGTAACGTGCTTTGCCTCTCCATAAGAGCAAAGCGGAATGCCAAACACCTCCCAGTATGGCGTTGAGTATTGATAGTCAAGATGTTCTCTACACGCTAGCTTGTGAATACGTGGTCCTGTCTAACGGTCTTCAGGAAATCCTAGTAAAAGCAAGGCCGGAGTCTGAGACGACCATTAAAAGCCTTACCGAATGTCAACAGCGATTTCACATATGGAGGGCACATTTAGGTGTATTTGCAAGAAAGAACCAAGGCTTAGACACGAGACTCCGAAAGTTTCCAGACCTTCAAGACCTTGTTGCTCGGTTATTAGATCTCCTTCTCGGGGGTCTGAAGCGTTGTATGAACGAAGACCAAACAGAAGTTGAATTAGACCAAACGGCGATAGGTCTTGCCGGGTCTCACGGCCACACTGAAGAAAGGGCTCTGGAATCAATTGAAAACACACTTTCTCGACTCAACCGCTTAGGTACCACAATTCGCCGATCGGATCTCGACGGATGGAGAGCCAGGGGTTTTGCCGCAAATCTCGGTCTCGACTCATTTGCCGATTTATGTTTGAAGGCACTACATGCCTTATATCCTGATGCCGATCGGTCGCTGAAAGATTATTTAAGCAAGTCAATGGTAGAGAGATACGCAAAAATGCGACTCCTCGACTCTCGCCGCGAAAAGCGAGGGACCCACGGCGAACCGAATTCCGGACGGATGATGATCATGGAACCGCCTGGTCACGAGCCGTATACTGAAGATTCTGTGAACAAACCAGCTGAAGCAATTCCTGTAGTAGCTGATCGTTTGGGAGTATTTGCTGCATCCTCTCAGTCCGACGTATCCGGTGTTCACCCCCATCAGATCCGGGCCTATGAAGCGTCGCCTACACCTTCGCAGACATTATCGATTCACATGAATCGGGCTCACTACCCGAAACCGCCCATTGCAAGTGGAGGTAGCGATGTCTTCGCTTGCAAATGGTGCTCTGAACAATTCAGCAAGAAGACACTTTCGGCAAGCAAATAGCGGTAGGTGATTTCTACACTATGGGCCATACGAGTCTTTGAAACGATCACAGACCTTTCTGTTGTGTCTTGGACCTAACACAATTGGCCGTATATGTGAACCTTTTTGGAGATTCTCACATATCCCATGGAATTGGAGATGAACCCAGCTAACTAATTCAAGCCGCCACATAGATCGAGACCTCAAGCCCTACGTCTGCCTCTCGGAGACTTGCACAGAAGGGCACCCGACCTTTTCGACCTCGGATGAGTGGTTCAGGCACATGGAATTACACGGCCACCGATGGCAGCGACAGAATTACTTATTAACAGCTTGGATCTGCACTATCTGCGACTTCAAGTCGAACATCTACAGGAATTCCGAGGCCCTCCACGTACATCTAAAACAATCACATGCTGATGAATTTACAAGTAAACAACTTCAAGCCTTCTCACGACAGAGCAGGATAGCGCAGCCAAGGGCTCGGAACGAGTGTCTTCTGTGTTGTTGCCTTGTGGAGGAGACACCCCAAGACCATGGTGGGGTGGTGTTTCCCAAGCGAAGAAAAGGATCGTCGAAGCAGCAAACTGCAAAAAATGCTAGGAAGACTCACGAGACAATTACCGCTGTTCGCCCGAGCCCCCAAGCCAACTTTTCCGACACCTCTTCGGATTCAGACGATGCCAACCCTCCAAGTCACAGACCTCAAACTCAAGTCCACGCGAGGGCTCTAGCCCGGCACATTGCGGCACATTTACAAGGGCTGATGCTCTTGACTCTACGCTTCGCAGCGTTGCAGACTGACGACGCGGTTTTGGACGACGATGCTAAGAGTGATTTGGTGGATACCGACGACGGGGCTAGTGCCTCGAAAGGCATGGATATCGGCATATTATCCGACTTTGACTCCGTGGCTGATGTCAGTACGGAGGTTCTTCGAGGTGATGAAATCCTGAGGTTTGATCCAGATCTTGTTGGCGATGACAGGACGCTTTCTCAATCCCAGACAGCGATTTCAGTTTCCAGGAAGTCCCGAGACCATGTGATGGCCTCGCAGCCGAAGATGATATTTTCCTACTCGGAATCAGGAAGTCAGGGGCCTTTCAGTCGCGAGAGAGGGAACCACCTGCAATATTCCAACTCTTCTCATAACGAATACGTACCGGCTTGATCTGTGCCTTCCTGGTGGAAGCCGCGGCTACGAGACTAATGCTGGATGACATACACTCGCCTTTGCCCGCCCTGCCGACTGCTCGAAATCAATATACTTATGGAAAAATCAGAGATCATATTTCATTCTTGTTTTGCGGCCCCTAGCGTACGGCGCGACATCAGCCGCGACCTATGTGAACCAATTGTTGTCTAGCTTTCCCTCCATGCGCTTTTGTCTTGTGGTTGGTATCGGTGACCGGGTATGAGCACTCAGGCTAATAATCGACTAGGAGACGTTACAATGGCTAGCCGAGCGAACCCACTGGCGGTGTGGTCCAAGTTGATTTATATAGGTTACTTAGCGGTGGAGCGCCTAACACTAGCGAATATAGTGGTAGAACTGAGAGCGTTGACTCTAGCTATTTCAAGTTCACCGGAGTTACGACTCGCCCTCCCACTGTTCTGTTGAGTTTTTTTCCGTCTCTTCAATTGCATTATCTCATACAAGGCCGCTAAATCGATGGATTGGTCAACAAGGTGCAAGACGCTAGGTTCATGAGACCGACCATTTTGTTCAAGTGGATTGTAATCACACAGTATTTGGCCTGTGCGCATTCTGCACGTGGGCCTAGTCTACTGAGTCCCAAGCCACTCGCCACCTTCTGGAGAGCACCAAGCATCAGCCATCTATCGCGGGCTTATTGAATCTATAGATCGAGTGAAAAGAGATGGTAGGTATCGGGATCAACTTGCCCGAGAGGCGGATGTTATGTGTGGAAATGGAGGTGGCGGGACTTCCTGAGAACCATTCGTCCCGGTCATTTCTGGGACATTTGACTACGCGGACTCGCGGGAGAACAAGAAATGACAGGGAAATGCGGCCACCACGGCTGCAGCCTATGCAAAAGAACTTCCTACCGAGGTTGCAGCGCGCGCCCTGTTAAAGATGCTCCTACTGTCCAAGAATTCTGAACAAATTTAGGTAACATATCTTACTCAGGATGCCTAGCCAACAAGACTTAACTAGTTGCTACCTTTGACTACCTGCAAGATATGTAGCTCGTCGTTTCCAGGTTCCTTCCAAACTACAAAGCATGCCAGTCTACGAAAATTCCGTTGGACGGCAAGACGAGCTAGACAAATTGTCACAATATTTAAAGCTTTAGGTGTCTGGGTTACGAAAGAATGCGATTGCCCACAGGCTGTCAGGGATAAGAAAGACACAACTAGCGGCTCTATTTGCCGAAGACCATAGGGATGACTACACCGCGATCTTCTTGCTTAGTGACTAGAAATGAAGCGGGTCATTACAGGCTTTAAGCTCACAGGCAGCCTAGTCGAACACATACGGCAGATGAAGGCGCAATAACTGTCAAAGAATTGGAGCATCCGGCTGGACCTGCCCTAGAATGGCTACCAGTAACAAGGAATTCACGTTAGCGTATCATCTACGACAACATTGGCCTTTTGACGGAATCTCTATCTGCTGTGAATGAGGTGACGAGTTTTCACTTGACAGAAGACCATGGCTCTATTCTGAGTAAATCTCGGTAAATATTTTGGCGGAGATAAGAAGGCCCTTTCCCGTTAATGGGGTATATTTTAAAGATGCATTTCAACTGCTTCCACAAAGCAGCCGTGTGTCTGTGAAAATTCTACCTCGGGAGCGTGAGACACATCCAAGAAGAAAGTGATTTGAAATCTAAGTGGTACACGATGGACTGACATTTTATAGAATTAGTTTGCCTTTTGTGTATTCTACGTAGATCACCTTCAGCGTTTTTCCATGTAGGGTATTTCATTCGTGATAACGAAACGAGAACCACATAGTATCTGGATCACAGCCGAACAAGGATGTCTCGTGTTAAATTATAGCTACAGAGAGACACGGGTTTGCTGTCAACATGAATTAATTTGTATCGCACGATTCAAAACAAGTACGTCCGCGCCACAGTAATGCTACCATATCGTGCTGGATTCCCGAATTAGATTATCTGTTCTGAACGGATAAAGTCGGCCACCATGTTGCAAGCTTTTCTTCTGAGCTCGAAAGAACAATATCAAACCTGTCCGCGTCCAACGCTAGTATTAGGATACTAGTCAGTTTCTCCCTCCTTAAGAAAGCCGCCAGAAAGCCGAAGTTATACGATGTACCCATTCCTACGACACTGATGCATCCATTGTCTAGCACAGACGAAAGTCTAAACTCGACCCTGCTGGATGGACCGCACCCATTTCAGTTGCATGGACTTCCTTGTTCAAGAATAAGTGAAAAGGATATTTTTGAAAGTTTTTATTTGTTGAATTTGCGGTGTTGGCGATTGTCATTTGAAAAATCTCTAGTTATATGAACAGCTTTTTGAACATACTGATCATAGATATTATCAAAATCTGCCAATTGGTCACTGAGCCTTTGCAGTCCGATAGGCATTCGAGGATCTTAAATGGTCTACTTCAGGCAAGCAACACGGAGGCGGGCTGAGAGTGGATCCATACAAACGACCGTTGGCAGGCTACAGAAACACATTCGGTGCGGACCAATTCATTCTGGCCCAGCTGGTCACGAAGACGCCGAGCATACTATGACTTGGAAGTAGCTGATTGCCTTTTACCGTGCTCTGCTAACACGGCACCCGACCCATCCTCATTATTCACAGGTATTTCAATCATCGAACCTTGGAAATTGTTTCCGAATGGGCTTTATCCGATCCACTGGGTAGGAATATAAAGATTCCTGGGGAATATACCCAGTAAATAGCATGGAAAATTAGTTTATGAAAACATCGTTGTAATGGAATGCAATCAGAGCCAAAAAGTATCTCCAAATACAACTCAGAAAGTTTGATACCAAACGCCTCCCTCCCCTCTGATCAATCGCCTTTCCCATGCGGGGCCTCACTTGGACGTAAGGCAGCTACGGTGATCATAAACTGCTGCGCCAGCTCTCGTGAAGTCATAGTGATGATTATCATGCTTATATATCTATCTAGGCATTTCGCCCAGCAAGTTTGATTTACAGAGCGTAGCCCGCTGAGATATGGTGATACGTATTCTGTATTCTGGCTTAGGTATGTATGTGATTCGAACCAGCCTGGGATGTAGCAGAAGTGAAACTGTCCATTCACCCTGCATACAAGTTCTAGCCACTAGAGATCCTTCCTGCAAATTGGACAAGTGCCAGAACTTTTCTTCAGCCAGTTGAAAATACAATCCTCATAGAACATATGTTTGCAACACGAAATTTCCACGGCCTTACTCCTATGAACAGAGATCCGATCCAGACAGATGGAGCAACTTCTCTTCGTGAGCAAGGACAGATCTTCTTCGTGAACTGCACCAAAGCTTGGCGTTGGATCAGCAAAAATATCGCCAAATTCTCGTAAAAAGCTGTGAACTTCCGTGGACAACGACCTTCGAAGTTGGTGCAACCTTTGACGGAGTTCCTTATTTTCGGGATCAAGCTTGAGCGCAACCGAGATGGAAATACATGAAATTTCCGGGCTACCCCAAATCTCTTGGGCTGTCGCATAGCGAGACAGAAAAATGACCCTTTTCTCTTTCGCAAGTAGATCTGAAGAACACCAATCACGGGCTAGATTAAGTGATCTTTTGTAGGCATCCCCCAGAGTCTCTTTGATTTCCATCATACGATCCTGTCTTATATAGATATCAAGTCGACTGCTGACGAGGTCAAACATTAGACTCATCCAGTCGACGGTTGCCTTTTTGTTGCGGTGTTGTGTCCAATGTATCATGACTGATGAGGCAGAATCATAGTAGCCTAGGGCTTTGGTTGGGTCCGTGTTGACGTATGTGTCCCCAATGGCTCGGAGTTCCGAGGGTAGTTGCATGAGAAGTGTGTGAGCTGGCATGTGGTAAGAGCTATGATGCTCTTTCTGTTCGAAAACAACGGTGGATTGCGGCGAGATTCTTCCCGTCAGTCCTTGCACGAAGCTCGCTGCGGCATTCTTCGTCACCTCCGTTGGATCGCAGCATTGAATTCTGAACTTGAACACGCGGGGAGAGGAGCGGAAAGAGAGCCAGGAGCATACCCCGAGCGCAATATTCTCCGAGTCTTTAGACTTGCAATTAAAGAGCAGGTACCGAATATTCCGATCTGAGGAAGAATCCACAGAGCAATGTACCATGAAGTCGGGCTGTGTCATTGCAGGACGACTATAGGATAGCTCGTCTCTAAAACCATCGCTTATCGGCAGAACTCCATAAATTAAAATTGACATGGCGATGATGGAACACAGATGAAGGATTGTGCCGCGATGGAACTATATCTGCGGGCATGTTTGTTTTTAAGTCGTTATCCAGCCGGGAGAGCCTTCCCGACTGATGGGTGTTTCGTATGGCATTTGATTCTGCCGCTCACCATAATCTACAGCTAGGTAGAATCTCTCCCCCGCAGCAATCTCACACCTCATCCCTCTCCTATATGGTGCAGCTGCGCCTAGCGTAGCTGCCTTCCATCAATAGGGGTTATTGCGGGATCCTTATCAATAGTTTATGGAAGGTCCGTGAAAATAGAATCATTTTGCCCTTGAGATGTGACGTGATAGGAAAACGGTGTCTCTACAAAAAGGATATACGTAACACGGTTAGTTCTAAATTACTCACCTACCGAACTGTGTGCTTAACGGAAAATCGATATAAAAGAACAGAGTAATTACAAAGCTCTCAAAGATCTGTGTTTTCTTTGTGTACTGATACGTTATGTTGACACAAGGCTCGTGCAGAAGACATTAATAAAGAATGTCGGTACTTTTCGATTAACAAATAATCGCAAAGACGTCCTAAACCAGGACTAGATGATTCAGGACAGATATAACTTACGTCACGTAGATAAGATATTTCAGAATTAGCCCTGACACCAACAATGAAGGCTCAAATTAGATTAACCTATGCGGGAGAATGATTGTTGTTTTTACGTTGTGAATTCTCATAAAAAGCTTCCTCGTGAAGTTATTCTTGGCGATCACCGCCGGATCCTTTACTAGCAGTTTTATCTTACCAAGAGTTACACTTTAAGGAATGGAAGTCACTTGATGTAAGATCCATAGACGTCTACTCTACTACGAGAATCTCTACTAGCTATCGTGAGTTTAGGTGTCGGCTAAGCAGAAATCTTAGTTTTATTAAACAAAAGAAGCCTGGCAAAAGGGAAAAAAGAGAATTTGACTGGCCGCCAAGCTTCCATTTCAATTGCGCCAAAGAAAATCGAAATTCAGATCACATTGAATCGCTGGTCGCAATTCCGCCCGCATGAAAAAGGCTCTATAGGCAATGTCATGTCTCTTAAAATTCAAAAACTGAAAGGTGCCAATACCCAGAAGCTCGCAGTATTGATGACCCTTTCTTTGGCTAGTTCTGGAATGAAAAAGTGGGCAATGGTTGTGATCTTGGACTTATTGACTAGGAGATGCAATGACGGCTTTCAAAGCACTAATGAAAATGTAACAATATTCGGCTCTCGACTTAGGGAGCAGCGTATCATGAGTGAGGCTGGAAGAAAATATGTGCCACTGGAATAAAGATCGTAGCTCACAACATCATCATGAGGAAATTCAATCGCATAATTTCAATAGAAGGTTCTCTTTTCAGACCCGAATCGGGACTCAACGACCGTTTGCAATTGCCAATTTGAACTCCCAATTTCTATGGCAAATTCAAAACTGAAAATCTGTAAACGTAATCGCCAATGCTAGACGCTAGACGCCAGTAATAGACTCCTCAGTCTATTAAGCCATCTATACTCAGTAAATCCGTAGTATCGATTTCACGATTAATATTAGTGTATTTAAAGGCCTCCTTTGACCAGAGAATGGATCCATTCCATGCGAAATTGCAACAGGATAGCAGCACCATGACTTCTCCTCGCGAACTTCTATCCGAAGACCTTGAGTATTGTAAAGTTGCTCAATCACTGAAAGATATACTTCAGAACGGTGATCGCCTCCGCAGTACAACGTCTATTGGAAAAGTGCTAGACAGGCTCAAGTCCTCGTCAGATGCAACTCAATTTCAGGATACGCTCAATCAAGCTTTGCAGTACGCCGTGCTGAAGTTTCCCAATGAGCTTGGTACAATCAAGTATCTGATCAAACTCGGCGCGAACCCAGGGCATTCCTTTTGCGATGTCATTAAGTTCAAACGAGCTACCTGGAGATATTTTCGTCCCAACTCTGAAGATTACGAAGAGACCCATCACTGGGACAAAGGGCCCGCCGATGAAAGTGACTCTGATGATGAACACAACTCTAACGATGGGAGCAGCTCAACTAATAAAAGAAAGAAAATTTATGAAAGGAATAAGAAAGACTGTTACACTCTCTATGAAAAATATGACAGACAGCAAGGAAAAGTTCCCTATATGAGCGAAAACACGACAGCTATCGACATTGCCGCCTTTGTGGGTGATGTGGAATACACGAAAGAACTTCAAAAGGCTGCCTTGGAGCGAGAGCAAGAAGATTCCAAGGAAACTAGAAGCAATCCCTTAGTAATCGCGGCCTGGCTAGGAAATATTGAAGTCGTAAAAGTGCTTCTACAGCAAGAAGAGGAAGAAAAGCAAATCACCTATTACAGCATGGACATGACGCCTGTCTATGCGGCTGCAACACGAGGTCATCACGAGATACTGAAAATTTTGCTCGCGGGGAAAGAACAGAAGCGACACTGGAAAATCTTTGTAACACCTTATACTAATCCATCGGGTCCCGCTCTTTGTGCTGCTTCTCGACATGGCCACAAGGACGTTGCCGAGCTTCTTCTTCAGAACGGTGCTTGTATTAATCCAGACTGTGATCCAACGGAAACTCCTTTGTCATATGCCATGATGAATGAGCAACTTGCGATGATGGACTTTTTGCTCGATAACGGGGCTATATGGAATCCTGACCTATTGGTGTCAGATGAGTCTGATCTCAGCGACACAGCGTTGAATCATATCATAGACCGCCTAAAGAAGAAACCCACAGCGGAATCCCTATACGCCGCCTTTTGTGTTACGTGTGCTACCTCGAATGCGAATGCTACATCTGCAGTCCAGATAATGCTGGAGGATCAAGACGTCATATCGGGTTTACGAAGCGTAAACTTACAAGGCCCAGACTCTGGATGTTCTATGAAAGTAGGGCCTCTCAATATAGCTCTAAAACACAGCAATAAAGAGCTTACTGAGGTGCTGCTAGACGCAAAGATTCCGGCCATTTGTCGAAGCGGTATTCTTCAGACCTTGCTCGAGTCAGAAGTGATGACCGAGGGTGGCGCGGACCAGGAAGCCTGGCAGAGAGGTATTTTGGAATTGACTCTAAGACATCAGGTTGTATATGGGTTGGAAAGTGAGATTCGCCAGAATGGAGACAAAATCATCGATTATGGAATCAGGCTTGAGCGGTATTACTTTATTTACAGAATATGCAAAGATTTTATGGGTCTTTTGTCTGACTCCGCTCTCACAGCTGTCCAAAAATCGCTACTATTTGATGTGGAATCAGTGAAAAAAGACCATTTGGACGCTGCTGACAATTTCAGCTGGTTTAGCTCACTGTGGCTCGATATCGGGAAAATCGTCGATCATCGTGAACAGAGCCGAGGTGACTGTTGGAGTACCCGCCCTAGCTTTGTAATCAGCAAAGACCAGCTCGGCGGATGTTTAATGAATTTTCTTATGATTATTGCTATTCAATTTATCATCGCTTGTGTTTGGCCCTGGGTTTTCTGAGGCCTAAGGCCCGACTTGCTTTTCCAGAGCTAGAGTTTACGCTTCACTGCTCCCTAGAATGAGCTACTAGCTAAGCAGGCTCCTTGCTTTTAAAAATCTCGCACATTGCAAGTAATCTTTCTATTTACTGTCGACGAGTCCTGCAAACACATTTGAATAATGTTGGTCATGATGATATTGTAACGGGCCAGAGCCCGGCCATAAACCATGTGCCATGGCCTTAAGGGATTGTGTGGGCGAACGGAGGATAGACACCGCCTTCGGCAGAAAGAACCCGGTGTTCTTCGGCAGAAGAACACCATGTGGACTCTTCCCTCTTCAAGATTGTTGTAAACAGCATGTTGGCCTAGTGCAATTGAATCAATTCCGCTACAGCCCTTCACAGATATTTCCAAAAAATATACTCCTCCATTCATGTATCTATGCCGGGAACATATAACAAGCTTGGATATGATACCTTGGAACGGCTTCCTAATTCGCGTGATGTCAATCTAACCGAGAATCTCCGGGCGCTCCTAAAAAATACATTGCATTCACAACACCATGAGCTATAACACCCCTTGAACAACGAGACGGCGCTCGATATACAATCGGAGACTCCCCAGAAAATCCGAAAAGGCCTAGATATTGATTCAATGGAGCACTTTTCTATACTACACGAAATAGGGTGTTTAGGTTGTTGAATACGAAGGCCGCCATATTGACGTCCATCATCCTGCCGCAACCCTGTCGTTCTCTCACGCGCTCGACATTGAGATAGTTTGTGGAGGATACTGCCAGCAGATTCCACGAATCAGTGGCAAATACAATAATTATTGATCAAGCGTGTTTCAAGAATAAATACATTTACATCTTAGACTGTTTAACTTGTTCAACTTCACCTAGAATGGCGTTTAACCGTTGACATGTTTCGTCGCACACAAACATTCTGTTGCAAACAAGGCTCCTGTAGCCAACCAGGGGCGCATGGGTCGCGGGGTCGCTGCGCAGAGGTCGCTGAACGGAAATTTTAAGGATATACCGGTAATCACTGAAGTATCCCGAAGAAAAAAGGGTAGCGGCTGAACGGAAATAGCGGTCGCTTGATGGATCTGCAAAGTTCGATTTGAAAATATCCCGTACCTACCAGATATACTAGTTTTTCCTATAATTTCTAAACAGCGAGCTAAAACAGCAAGCTAAAACAGCAAGCTAAAACCGAACCTGTATTAGATAGTATTAGGTTCTAAGAGATATATCATTAATTTTAATAGTAATAATTAGTTTATCTTAAAATACGTCAGTCTATTAGAGTATATACTAAAGGAATAGTAATTTTTTGTGACGGGCCAGAGCCCGGTGGTTGACCATATGCTATGGCCTTCCGGATACCGCCTCGGTAGAAGGGGTCTGAGCGGGGTCCTACCCGAGATAGGATCGACGCTGTTGAGGACCGCGACCGACTCCTATCCTTTCTTCTTTCCCTCCTTAAGATTGTTGTAAACAGCATGTTGGCCTAGTACAATTGAATCAATTCTGCTACAGCCATTCACATTTTTAAACTCAAGTTAATTAAGTAAAAAGTACATTCTATTAAATTTAATGAAAAACTATTTAAAGTTTCTAGGTTATTCTAATTTTCTATTCAAAATCATCAGAATAATATAGAATTATAGTAGATTCTTGAATATTCTATAAAATATCTTGAAATATAATTGAACATATATTGTAGTGGGGTATTCGGTTGCATGTACTTAAAGTAGTTTTACAGGTACGGGTGCCTGATGGTCTTACAGCCAGGGGATGTTATTTAGTCCTTGAGGATTAGGAAGATCATCAACCACCTCTCGGTCTGATCAACAGTTTTGGTCTGGAGTATGAGGACGGTCTTTACAGTCAAATTCCTTACACTTGCAATGTCTCACTCTTTTTGATTCCTGCCCATTGTTCCTGATATCGGACTACACGATTACCTTGAAGGATTCTGAGACTTGCTTGCTTGTGGTTTTGGTTTGGTTCCTCTCTGACTCGACCTGTCTGGTGAGATCAGACTGCCTTGAGCATTCCCCTCTTTACTATATACTTATTAGACATCATTCTAATAATTATATATGATGGGTATTTTCCCAGTTATCATTAGTAAATATTAAAATGATTTATATAGTTTCAAAAATCTTTCTATTGTAAAAAATTTCAACTAAGATTATACTATACTTGTCTATACTTGTCACGTGCAGTTGGAATCACCCGTGCCGTTGCTCACATGGTATTACTATTAGACCAAAATGTCTATGCCAAATCATTCGATGGCATGGTTTGCCGTGCAACGGTATATATAGTCAGTTGATCCCGTACCTCTATGGGATCACACCGTAGCGCCGGCCCGGCCTAGGCAGTATAAGTTCACATCCCGCTTTCTCTTCTGTATTCTATCACTATCTAAGCAACAATGTCTCAAATTGCTGACCCTAGCATAGACATTCTCAGAAAGAATATTTACTGGGAAGAGTGGGTGCAAATCGAAAAGGAGAAACGTCAAATGGTGGTTTTCCACTGTGATGCGTACTGTTTGGAAAATCACTCGTACCACTTTTGAAGGACTCTGCCAGCTCAAGTATCCACAATCAAAAATTTGGTCTTGATCAATCAAAAACGTCTTGAATTTGCCAATTGTTGACTTAATTTTTTTTTTGGTTTTGATTTGGGTCCATTAATCTCGTCAGAGACACAATAAGAACCGGAAGATGCAGGAATGTTGACCAGTAAGAAAGCACTACACACGCCTGAAACACATATCTGTGGCCTTCGTAATCTTAGTACTTCGACCCACCCACTACCTTCGGTTGTGGGTAGGCGGCGGCCTCACCTCAACCGCCATCCTCACCTCAACCGCCAACTTCACCATCTCTAAGACCTACTACCCCGTTACACCAACCACCATGCTTAAATCGAAGAAAATTAGTGAGCGGCGTCTTCCTGAAGCTATTCAAGCCTACCATCAAGCTGAAAAGCTAAACATCAGCGTAATTGGGCGGTGATATATTATACCGCGTACTACCCTACGTGATCATATCATTCTTAGTATAGATCCTCAAAGTAGTCGAAAATCTACTACTAGAGTTCTACTACCTTATCTGGAAGAGGCCATGATACGCTGAATCCAGTAGACATTAATTTAGAGCCTTGGAGGAGTATAAGATCTAAGGTATTGGTTTCCTAATATATATAACGCACCTTTGCCAGCCACTGGACAGGAAGCCCTTCCTATCCTGTAAGCAGCACTTTGTGCGTTATAATAACGTATACTGTCTTTGGGCCGGTGATTGGAATCGAATTAATTATATCGACCGTATCAACTCTATGTAGCTGCATCAACCGCATTATTTCTATAGAGCTATATCAACCGCATCAACTCTATAGAGCTGCATCGGCTGCATAAACTCTATAGAGCTAAATCGGCCACATCAGCTCTATGAATATGATCAACCATGATAACGGTACATCTCTATGCGATATAACGTATAGTATTCAGGCTATAAGAGAGCCAGAGGACTCATATAGGCGAAAAAGGCTGTAAAAAGTGCTAAAATCGATACAGCCTCTAGAGCCTGATTCAACACCATCCAAGACACCCCACATAGCCAGCAAGCTTTTTGAAGACCTAGATAACGCGCAGGGGGCTTAAATTTCGAAGGCGTCTAGGCTAGATTGGTAGTCAAGTCAAGTCTGTATATAATTATTATATCAAATAGGACATGGCGTTGATGATAGTGAAGTTACCAAAGTCATGCAGATTTTGGTGAAGTTGGCGGTCGAAGTACTAAGAATACGTAGGCCACAGATACTCAAGCACAGAATGTAATTTCAAGTCAGTTCCCACCATCAGTCTCTCGTATTGGCAATAAAGGCTTCCACTGGCCAAAGAGAAACTAATGATAATGTCTCACCACGTCATAGCTTCGGTCAAAATGTCAGCCGACAATTGTTCACATCCAGAGGCCGGAAGACGTCTTCAACGTGGATTTATCCGCTCCTATTGATTCATAGTAGTACGTGGCTTACAAGGGCTTTTTTAAATCAGTAGTTAACCGGTGGTAGAGATCATACACCCAGCACAAAATAGAGATATTGTGCGCAATCTTCGAATATAATTCTCTGTATCTGTACAGCCCTTCGCTATAAAAATCGATACCATTTTCTATATTTAGGACGTTCTTCTGCTAGAAACTTCCGGGACTTCTTCATTGCTTTTCGGAATTGTCTCTCGGTCTGGTAGCTATGCGTAGCGTGGCGACTACAAAAGCAGTATGCATGACCAACTTCCACCTTGATTCGAGGACAGTCTTTGTAGCGATGACGCAAGCAAGACCGATAACCCGCTTCCTCTTTGCAGAGACACCACTCGTAGACAACGTGTTATTTAGATACACATATTTAAACTCGTAGTATGGTAATTAGCGAGGAATGCGTCGGCGTTTTCGTGTAATACAGGCAATATTTAGCCTCGTGTACTTCAAGGGAGACGGCGTTACCAGCGAAGGGCGGTTTATGGTATCATTATCTAGGGTGAAAAACTAATCTAGCAGTAGTTATTTATATGATTCGAGGCTCTTAAACTTTAGCGGAAATAGAAAAGATACTTAAATTGTTAGAAGGTCTGTATCGCAGGACAGAGAACCTGTTGGTTAGGCAGAGAGTCCAAGTCTATAGGGTCTGATTTCAAAGACTGAATCTTGGAGTCCGGGTAGACTCTCCCCTAGTTTCCACAATATATACATGGGGTCCCTGTGTACCGAGTCCCCACAACCCCACATGATGTCTTGAGGGTTGTTACCCTAAGGCGGCGCGGGGTCGATTCGATCGTGAATCGTCTCGAGTCACCATATGTGACTCGCGCCGTGACATAAATAGTATGTTTCAAATATTTTATAGCCATGGCTAGGTATCAAATTGAACGTTGTCCATCAGAGCCCGCTCAGGCGGCCTACTACTATGTTTTTTTTTAAACGACTCCGATATTATTAATAGCATCGCCCACTTCCAGATTAATCTCGCCTCAAACTGTCATATTTAAGAAGCTGTGAGTTATTTCTTGCAGGTAATCATTGACCTCCAGCGACCCCATAACCTAAACGACCATACTACAAGCCCGTGTGACATCTAGGAAAATCCCAAGGCAGAAAAGTCTGAGTTTCGCCGGTGGTTAGATTTAGCTAAATACTTTCCATTCAGTCGGCGCGAAAACCCCCATAAAGCCCAATTCGAAATCCACGTTATAAGCAGTATAAGACCCTATATAGGATACGTTCATGCTTTAGTAAGACTGTTTGGTTGCCGCTAAAAATCGTGCAAGCATTACCCTAGGGGACACCAGTCGCTATGATGGTGACAGTAACGCTAGCAGCACTTAGATATTTCGGGAACGCCATCGACGGACAAGACTCTGCGTAAAGTTAATATAACTCGTGGATGGCTTTTTTTCACAACCTCCCAAATCATAGCCGAGCGCGGACTTGGATTTCTTCTGCAGAAGAAATCAGTATCGGAGGACAGAGACACGCCCACCACGTGTGCCACGCACACCACGCACACCACCTCAAAACTTGGGATGTCACTGTAGCTTCTTCTTCTTTCTCTTTTCTTCAGCTCTTGAGATCCTTGAAACCACGCAGACAGTTTAAATAAAAGTTTACGAGTCCTTCTAAAGCTTTTCCTATCTGGCGTACAACAATGACTATCCATTCACTATAAGTGAAAGAAGAGGCCAGATCCAGTAGACCGTTAGTCGCATAGTCCAGCTAAGCCTAGCCACCAATTAGTTTTATTTCAAGCTATAAGAGGGTAATTGCTAATAAGACCACACACCAGATTAGGCTTATAGGAAGTAAGATCCCTACGACTTTAACTCCAAGAAGACTATCCTCGGGGGCTAGTTAAGGTAGAGACCGATTCCATCGATCTTGTATAGCCAGCGCAGGTACTGCGAGCAGGGTACCTACCATAAACGGTAAAAATGCTAGTCCGACATGATAGGGGGAGAACTGATAGTTCTGTACCAAGATCACTAGTAGGCTGACATAAAGAATAAAGAGTACGATCTGGCTTATTCTCACAATAAGCGCAGTCGGCCAGATAACGGGCTCGAACCAGAGCACCTCCGAGGGGCGCCTAATCGCAGGCACGAGTGCTTTCACTAGTCCTCATCGTGGCGCATTTTGCTTCTGTCGCACTATCTCGTTCTGAAATGTCTCTGGCGTGAACACCATGCCAAGAAAGCATGACCCGGCCAGCACAGATATGAACCAGAACGACGATCGCTAACCGTAGGTTGCCACAACAGACTCGCTAACAATAGGGCCGAGAGATAGTACGATTACGCCTCCTAGCCCGTACATAACAGAGGCGAAGACACCTAGCCGATTACTAGGGATGTTCCACATATCATTCAAAACGCTAGCGAATACGCTGACAGACGGCGAACCGGTGACGCCAGCGAGCGCAGGGGACACTGCAATTGTGCAGTAGTTCTTTGCAAAACATCCCATGATACTGAAAATAGTAAGTAAGAAAAGCGAGACCATGTAGATATATTGTCTGCCAAATTGCTCTGATAAGGCAGAAGTGCATATTAGCCCGAACACGAATCCTAAGCCGTACAACGTGACTGGTAGAATAGCCAAGGTTTCTCGAACGCGAAACTCGACCATGATCTCCGGTATACTAGCGATATAAATTGAGGTGGCGAGAGTACTAGGTTAATTCTTAGCAACGTGGATTGTACCGCTTGATTCAGGTTTACTCACATTACCGAGAAACTCAGTATAGCGCCAATTAAGACCACTACTTTTTTTGCTAGTCCTCTAGCCTCGAGTATGTTCACCTCACATCTGCCTTACTTATAATTGCGCACGTTACTGCCAGACTGTAAGTTTACCATCTCAAAAGGTGATTTATAATAGATTATTTATTCAAAGAGTAAGCGTCGTGACCTCCGCTATTTAGGTATAGGAATTAAGCCGATTTATAGTAACAATTTAGAGCAAGATATTTTATGACGGGAAACTTGGAAGATAAGGAGAACAAGTACAGTCAGATCTAACCTTGATATCATCGTTGCCTATTCTTTACTAAGCAAAGTAAATACAGTCAATCAAGAGAACAAGTTATTTCCTTATCATACACAGTATAGTTATTCAGTTACTTTCGGGGTCCAGATAATAGTCGGTATTTAATAGACCAACGCACAAATCGACTTTCAAATATAACGTCATTTTTTCTCATCATACGGTAACGGAATAATGGCTTTTCAAAAATAGGAAGAGGGGCTTCCCCTATGATATAGCATCTCTCACGCTCACGCTATACGTAGTCTTACCGAGCGAATTAGAATAATCGCCGACTAGAAAAATAAAAGAGTACAAATAAGATCCAATCGAGTGACGAAGGTTGGCTATCGGAAAGAAAATACAGAAAGATTACGAAATAATAATAGAATAGAGAATACCACCTCGAGTGCCGGCCGATTACCGATATAGATAATGAAGAACCGGATACTAAAGGGCTAGATAGATTACATGATCAATATTATATAGTCGTTACTCGAGGGGAGGCTTAGCAGCAGAGATCCTCGTATTATTACGAATATCATATATCATTATCGATCTGTCTCATGTGAACATTACTACTTTCAACAGCGGATAGGACACCCCTCGGATAAGCCAGGATAGCACCACCAGAGAGCGTACAAAGCGGCACCCGCTACTATCACCAATATCCTACGGATTTTTGACCTCCGTAATTGATCAGTTATCTGACTTCAAGTTCTGTTGAGGAACAAGCGGCATTTCAACCACCATATACATCGTCTTTCTCCCCGTATACGTGCTGTCTATATTCAGGAGTACTCATGCCTTCGTGATCCAATCGGTATCACATTTACTCGCCCGGTATCCGATCTTTGTTACGTGCCAATAAGTTCGAAATCAACTTGTGTATTCAACGAAGGTCGAAAAGCCTGAGGGAGAAAAGGAAAGAGAGATCTAATCTGCAGAAGGTATTAAGATGATGAGATCACCGGAACAAGCCTTCGTTACGAGATCTCCCTTCGGTATCCTCCTTCCGCTACTGATTTCTTCTGCAGAAGAAATCCAAGTCCGCAACCCAAGTCCGCTAACTCCCGCTAACTCGTAACATTACCCTCCTCTCTAAAAGGACCTGGTCCACCAGGTTAGTCAACTGGTTGTCATCATCTGGGTGGTCATCTGGGTGGTCATCCTCGAATTCACCTCGAATTCATCGTTTAGTGCTGATTCGGTCCAGATTTGCAATCTTTCGGGCGGTCCTGGTTGATCTGGATGTTCCCGATGGAATTCCAGTAGGCGTTGTGGTGAGTTTTTGAAATTTCTTGCAAGATACCATGTGTAATAATGTTGACATCCTTTCCACTTAACCTTATACTGTAATTTTCGATGTCTCAATCGAACCGCGATGATTTTTTCGACTTCCCATTCTGGTTCTTCATTTACTTCAATTGGTGGCTGGGGATCCGGTAGTTGACCCTTCAAGGGTTCGGATTAGGATGCTCTGCGTAATTTGTCGGGTGAGAAGATTGGGTGCACTTTCATTGACGCCGGTAAGTCGATTTTGTATGCATGTCTGACTTTATCTAGGATTTTGAATGGTCCGTAGGCTTGATGAGCCAGCTTACGTCCTGGTTGGTCTGTTTTCCAATTTTTTGACGTGATGTAGACCATATCTCCTTCTTCAAAATCTTCCGGTCGGCGATGCTTGTTAGCTTGCAGTTTTTGGCGTCCTTGGACTTTAGTTACATGCCGCTGTACTGATTCCTAAATTTCTTGCAGATTACTGGTGAACTTAGAAGCTTCTGCATCTGCATCTTCTGGTTCTTTAGGTCTCGGTCGCACATGGTTATGCCAGTCAAGGTTTTCCGGAATCTTTCAATCGAAGGACTCTTTTGGTTCGTAGCCTCTTTCGGCGAAAAAGGGTGTCATACCAATCGTATCCCGGTGGTTAGCCGCGGCTGCAAAATTCACCATTGCAAGGAATTCTGACCAGTCGTCCTGATGATAACTGACAAAGGGTCTTAATCTCTGTGCCATGTTCTGATTCGCAATTTCACTTTGACCATCTGTCTGCGGATGATATGCAGTTGAAAGTTTCCTCTTAACTCCCAGAATTCTGCAAAATTCTGTCCAATTGACCACCTCGGTCGGAGACGATTGAGTCAGGTAATCCTGTCCACCGGTACACATGATTGACGAAGATACGGGCGGTTTGTTTTGCATCGATATTTTTGTGACATGGAATTGAAATTGGTCGCTTAGTGAGGCGGTCCACGAAAACCACTACTGCGTCAAAACCATGCTTATCCTTAGGAAAGGAGCGAAAATCCTTTTTATCCATCCGTAACAAATAGATTACATCCAAATGTCTCAAGTTCATTACCGCTTGCTTTGCTTCGGGCCATTGGTTGTTGTGGCGCAATAGTGGAAGAAGATACCCCTGAAGACTCAGAACAGGGGATCGTCTTTTATCATCCATTCGTAGTTGTCCCCCTTGACTACATTAGACATAGGAAGCCACAAAAGAAGTATGAAACTCAATACAAGTGCCAGCCACACACGTGGAGTAGACAGATACCTTGGTCTAAAACCTCTTCGGGTAGCTTGACGTAATTTTTCCCTGTTCAAGCCTTGCTTGTGTAGCACCGACGATCCGAGTTTTCTGCTTGCCTCGGAGCGCCGAATTCGTTCAATTTCATCCCGAGTATTAACTGCGTGGCAGCGGCCTTGCTCGACAATCTTTTCGGTAGAAGTCAACCAGGACTTTAGGCCGACCACGAGATCATTTTGAATGTCTCTCATATTATAAATCATCTCTGAAATATCATCAAACACCCGAGATTATGCCATGCTGTAGTTACCAATAGCCTTTGACAACATGTCCCTAGACTTATCGAAACCTGAGCGGCCTTCCTGAGAAGAGACTATTTCAGTTTGTCGTGCCATCTCTACTTAAGCTTCGCACAATCCCTTCACCGGTACGTCCACAGTAGCAGGTGCAGTAGTTGATTCTCTAGATTAGACATGTAAGTGAGAACATTTCTTAAATAGAGGTAGTCCAACACCTGGATCCGAGATTGAGGTTGATCATATAAGTTCACATGACTAACAGCATGACTAGATTCCCAATTTGGATTTGACGAGATTCTTCAATGCTAGATGATACGTGACAAAGGTATGTCTTCATGTCAGCTCGCTACTTGTCATATGCAAAGGTCTAGTGGGTTTCTGCTTAGGGGTTTTTCTGCGCCTTACTTTCCCCGCAGCTCACCAACTTGACCTTGCTTGTTTTTTTGCTCTCTACGTAGGGGGTTGGACGAGACAGTATAATCTTTGTCAAATGGAAGTCACACTTTGACGTAGTGAATCTTTCCATGGGCGAATACAATGTCAAACCGCCACTGTCTATGACTAAGAATAGCTTTCGTGGACCATTTTTCCGTAGATATACCAGTACTCGCAGATTCTCCTGGTTCTGTGCCCTAAAATTACGTCCGTGATTTACAAAATAAAAATTGCACTTAAAAGCTGGGATTTCCATTGTCTCAAAGGAGGATTATATTTTTTGGGAGCGATATGCGCTTTGAATGGGGCCAGCTTTTGCCATTTCCATGAACCTTGATAGTGCTGCACTCTAAAGAGCTTATATAATTCAGTACATAACCAACACACCACCTTCCCAGGTGGTGTTTTCCGACACTCATCTTTCTTCACCCTGGGTTGACTGGACAAAGTATACTTAGCTCTCCTTGACCCAAGGAACCAACAGTGACTATGATAGATGAGATGATAAACATCTCTGGGGCGACCATAGCAACGGAAAAGATGTCCCTCGAAGTTATAGAAGATCAAGGGCATCACCTGTTTAGATTAGTTGGTCTCGCACGTCTCCCCTGGCTTTGCATCTAATAACGGATTAGAATCTTCTTATCGAGAATCTCCAGCAGCTAGTCTGCGATTTACACGAGGAGATTAAGGACCTTCGAAAAGACCTTTGGCAAGAAAGGAGAAAGCGCTATAATCAACAGACAGGCCGTTCTTTTGAGTGCAAAGTCTGCTCGAAGCAACCGGACTCCTGGGTGGCGATGATCCAATGTGGTCATTTGGTCTGCAAATCATGCGCACAGAAAGATGGAATGATAAACACTTGCGATATCTGTCGAGCAGATGTCACGGGGTTTTTAATGTGCTTTCCCTTTGAAAGTGTGGTACCATACGCATGAGTGCGAGGAGTTGCAGTTCTAGTTCGTGTTCACAGAATTTCTGTCCGTCGGGTTTTCGCCTCCGGCGGCTGATTGACTCCCTTCTTGTCAGTTTTATCTAGAAGATATTTAGGTCTGCGAATTTGTCGCAGACCAAAAAGTTACGAGTACCCACCGCTGTCACAAACTTACTCCACCTGCACCTAACCTGAACGAGTATGCTCCTTTCGTTATACGCCTAAAAGACATAGACATCACGCGGTATTGAACAGAGCACAATCCACATATATGAACACCACATGGTCTGAACATAGGATGAACTGTATGGCAAGTCATTGCAGATCCAGTAGGTACGTCTATCATAGTAGTGGACATCCAATGGTATCGAGTAACTTTCTGGAGGGTTCCTGGATGTTTCTAATCGATCAATACGTCGTGGTTCTGCTTTATTGTCGCCGTATAGGCTAGTAATAGACCATTATTTTCTTCCTCTCAATCCAATACGCGCCACCTGCTTGGTGCTTCTTCCGCCCGCGAGTTCATATAGCTCCCAAGCATGTATCCACGCATGCAGAAGCATCATCGTCTCCCTATACTCACAATTTGCACAAATAGAGTTCAAAATACGGTATATGGATGAATTTTAATCATACTTATACTCTAAAAACCGAGATGTCCAGCTGTTAGAATCATGATAGTCTTTGATTTAACATTTGTGAATCCTACCATCAACCAGGCTTTACCATGATTTATCCATACAGTATTTCTCGAAATCAGTCTGACCTTGAAATTCATCAGACTTGACCCACGGGAAATATATCCTTAAGCAGACGAGAAAACAGCTGTTATTCTTAGCATTCTTGCCCAGACCCGCTTTCTGTGGATGGTTCTATATTCTAGAATACAACTCTCATACTATGAGTCGTGTATTTTTCACGCAATAACGGTCACGTGGTCTAGTACAGTGGCACCACAAAAGTCTGTGACCCCCCTGATTGACCGCTAGCAGCACCGCCTTTCTATTATAGCTCACTAAACCGCGTGTAGTCGCGATTCGCGCTGCGCGCATCGCGTTATATCCAATTTTTAACCATCAACCACACCACGATACCACGCAGGGCAGGTTTACCAGTGCCTAGCCCTCCAGTGCCTAGAGGGCCTCCTCCTACTGCCCCTAGGCCTCCAAATACGCAGCCTACAAGCGTACAGCCAAGGCGCAAGAACTGCGAATTCGATATGAATCTACGCACTCAGATTACTATATTAAAAGACGTCGCAAAGTGGTCTTATCGTCAAATCCACGCAAAATATCTAGATCTTCCGCTTCCAACTATCAAAATGACTTGTTTACGGTCCCGAACTCGCCAAAAGGAAGAGACTTGTCCACGATCTGGGCGCCCAAAAATCTTAGATGAAGATGACCGTCAAAAGATCCTTCAAAAGATCCACGAAGATCCCCGAGCGTCGTACGATGATCTACTCTCTGAGGTTGGTCATAAGTGTAAGAAAGACTCGATCGCACGTTTACTCTCTATCGAGGGTCTTCGGAAGTGGCGAGTTATGAAAAGGCCATATCTAAAACCCGAGCATGCTGCTACCCGACTCTCCTGGGCTATCCGGTATCAACACTACACTAAGGAAGATTTTGACCGACTATTCTGGTCTGAGGAGTGTACAGTTGAGCTTGGCTTCGGGCACCGGCCAGCGTATAGCTTCATTCGTCCATCCGACCAGGCAGTCCAAGGCGAAGTCCAGACAACACCAAATCGCGGATTCCAGGTTAAACAGATGTTTTGGACTGCATTTTCTGGGTCACTTCGTCGAAGTGCGTTAATAGCCCTATACGGAGACCTAGAATCTCCTCGTCAAGGCGTTAATCGCTTTATAATTCTTGATTTATATCAACGAATCCTACCTACTTTGCTTATCGACCCAGCTTCAATCTTTGAACAAGATAATACTCCAACTCATACGGCTCAGATTGTACGCGAATTCGTCACAGATCTAGGCCGTGAGATTATGATTTGGCCGCCTTGTTCACCAGATCTTAATCCGATTGAGAACCTCTGGACCTTACTTAAACAAAAGATCTATGAGATTCGGCCTGATTTACTACATATGCCAAATAACGATACAACCCTAGCTATTTTGATTGATACAGCGAAGGAAGCGTGGCAGCAAATTGATCTTAGTGTACTAGAGAGCCTATCAGAGAGTATGCCACGTAGGGTACAGGCAATTATTGCATCTGATGGCTGTTATACTAAATATTAGTTAGTTGTTAAATTAATCTGATTATTTTTTGGAGGTTTAGTACGTCAGAATTATCGGCAGAATAAGAGCGGTCAGCTAAGGGGTCACAGACTTTTGCGGCGCCACTGTAAGAGCCTGATAAAGTAGCCTGACCACCCTCAATTATTGAAAGGATAACGTAGTTCACGGTTAAACCGGACACACGGTTAATCCGGACACCCAACCAAAAACGCGTCGCTATCTCTATACCCCCAACTACTACCAGCAACCATGCCACCAAAACGCACTGAATCTTGGCAAAAAGCGGCCAGCCAAGAGGGGAAGATCCTACTAGCGCTTAAGGATCTTAAGCAGGGCAATATCAAATCTCTACGCGCAGCAGCGAGGTTATACAATATACCGCTCTCTACGCTACATGACCGGGCCGAAGGCGTTTCCTCGCGCGTGGATACGCGCCACCATCGATGCAAATTGACTGAAGTTGAAGAGGATTCGCTTGTTGAATGGATATTATCTATGGATCTACGTGGAGCAGCGCCTAGGCCCTCTACTGTGAGAGAAATGGCTAATATCCTACTGGCTGCGTGCGGGACTCAGCCTCCGCCTACTGTAGGCGTGAATTGGACGTCAACCTTGGTCAATCGCCGCGATGAGCTCCGCTCGCGCTTTTCGAGACGCTACGACTACCAGCGCGCCCTAATCGAAGACCCGAAATCGCTACGAGCGTGGTTTGCGACCGTATAGCGCGTTATAGATGAGAACGGTATACAAACGGAGGATATCTACAACTTTGATGAGACAGGATTTGCAATGGGCCTTATTTCAGCGCAGAAAGTGGTTACGCGAGCAGAATACTACGGTCGGCGATCTATTCTACAGCCAGGAAATCGCGAATGGGTTACTGCTGTCGAAGCAATCTGCGCAGATGGCTATTCGCTACCGCCATGCGTGATCTTCGAAGGCAAAGTTGCCATTGCGGGTTGGTTTGATAACCTACCAAAAGACTGGCGGTTTGAGGTCTCGAATAACGGCTGGACTACCGATGAGATTAGCCTTCGCTGGCTACAAAAGCACTTTATCCCACACACGAATTCGCGCGTACGAGGCCGGTTTCAGCTATTGATTCTTGACGGCCATGGAAGCCATCTTAGACCCCAATTTAACCGGATCTGCGCAGAAAACAATATCATTCCTCTTTGTATGCCTTCGCATTCATCGCACCTACTACAACCGCTTGATGTTGGGTGCTTTGCAGTGCTTAACCGCGCGTACGGTCGCTTTATAAGCGATCTTGCGCGTAGAGGATATAACCATATCGACAAGTTCGATTTCTTGGATGACTACCAACGCGCGCGGCTAGAGGCCCTCCAGCGGCTAGCTATTATTCAAAATAGCTTCACAGCTAGCGGCCTAGTGCTAGTCGATGCAGAAAGAGTGCTTTCGAAGCTTAGTATCTCTCTACGAACGCCTACACCACTAAGCAGCCGGCCAACCAGCAGATCTAGCCAATTCATACTAAAAACACCCAGGACCGTGATTCAGCTACAGAAGTAAGCTTCGATGCTTAAAGACCTACTAAAGCAGCTGTCGAATAGCCCACTGAGCCTATCAAAAACCATGCTAAACCAGATTATCAAGGGCCACTGTATAGCGCTACACAACTCCGCGCTACTAGCGCAAGAAGTCACGAATCTACGCGCAGCGAATGAGAAGATAGTAAAGAAGCGTACTCGACCGACTAAGCATATCCCCTGCGAAGAGGGTTTAAACCGTCGAAGAGGGCCAACAGCTAGTTACACAGCTTGATTTACCAGCAGAAGCACCTGCGGTAGATTCCCATGCGCAGGGCGAATTGCCTATTCAGGCAGACCAACCAGTGAAGAGGGCTCCGCCTAGGTGTAGTGGGTGCAGGGAGATTGGCCACAGGATCAATTCATGTAAAAATCGCTTATTCAGCTGAATCAATAGGTGTTGGTTGAGATATCCTGCTTCAAAAGTTCGTAATGGGGGTGGGTGTACAGCTCGCTTGTGTGTACAGCCCGCTTGTGGATTACGTTAACGTAGTTCCCGGCCGTCCGGAACACCACCTCTCCAAAATCGCATCTTTCTTCCTATTCACCCACTCCAACCACCTACGATGCCACCAAAACGCTCTGGTTCCTGGCTAAAATCTGCCGATCAAGAGGGCAAGATCTTACTAGCCCTTGATGATATTCAAAATGGTCGTGTTGGATCTATGCGCGCAGCTGCGAAGCTATACAACATACCGATTACCACACTACATGCGCGAAGAGATGGTCGAACCTCACGCGTTGATTCGCGTCCTACCGGCCATAAATTGACTCAATACGAAGAGGATTCGCTTGTTAATTGGATTATCTCTATGGATACACGCGGAGCAGCGCCTAGGCCCTCTACTGTGAGAGAAATGGCTAATATCCTACTGGCTGCGTGCGGGACTCAGCCTCCGCCTACTGTAGGCGTGAATTGGACGTCAACCTTGGTCAATCGCCGCGATGAGCTCCGCTCGCGCTTTTCGAGACGCTACGACTACCAGCGCGCACTAAACGAAGACCCAAAATCGCTACGAGCGTGGTTCGCGTCCGTACAACGCGTGATCGATGAGAACGGTATTCAACCAGAGGATATCTACAACTTTGATGAGACAGGATTTGCAATGGGTCTTATTTCAACACAGAAGATAGTTACGCGAGCTGAATACTACGGTCGGCGATCAGTATTACAGCCTGGAAATCGCGAATGGGTTACTATAATCGAAGCAATATGCGCCGATGGTTATTCCCTACCGCCATGTGTGATTTTTAAAGGCAAGGTTGCAATCGCTCGTTGGTTTAATAATCTACCACAAGATTGGCGATTTGAGGTCTCAAATAATGGCTGGACTACTTATGAGATTGGCCTACGTTGGCTACAAAAGCTTTTTATCCCTTCAACAAATTCGCGCGTCCGAGGAAGATTTCGACTCCTAATCCTTGATGGCCACGGTAGCCATCTTACGCCTCAATTCGATCGAATCTGCGCCGAAATTAATATTATACCACTATGTATGCCAGCGCATTCATCGTATCTATTACAGCTACTAGATGTTGGCTGTTTTGCAGTATTGAAACGCTCGTACGTGTGAAGGGCTGTGGCAGAATTGATTCAATTGTACTAGGCCAACATGCTGTTTACAACAATCTTAAGGAAAGAAGGAAGAAGGGGTAGGAGTCGGTCGCAGTCCTTAAGAGCGTCCTCGGGTAGGACCCACTAGAACCTCGCTCGGACCCCCTTCTGCTAAGGCGGTATCCGGAAAGCCATGGTATATGGTTAACCACCGGGCTCTGGCCCGTTACAGTACGGTCGCTTTATAAGTGATCTTGCGTGTAGGGGCTATAATCATATCGACAAGTTTGATTTCCTACATAACTACCAACGCGCACGCCAAGAAGCCTACCAATCAAGTACTATTCAAAATAGCTTCGCAGCTAGCGGACTAGTACCAATCGACGCAGAAAGAGTACTTTCGAAGCTTAATATCTCTCTACGAACGCCTACACTACCAACTAGCCGACCAAGCAGCAGCTCTAGCCAATTTACACCAAAAACACCTAGGACAGTGATTCAGCTACAAAAGTAAGCATCGATGCTTAAAGATCTACTCAAACAGCGGTCGAATAGCCCTCCGAGTCCATCGAAGACGATACTTGATCAGATTATCAAGGGCCACTGTATAGCGCTACACAACACCGCGCTATTAGCGCAAGAAAACGCCGATCTACGCGCTGCGAATGAGAAGATTATCAAGAAGCGCAAACGTTCAACTAGGCAGATACCCTGCGACCAAGGTTTAACCGTTCAAGAGGGCCTACAGCTAGTACAGCAGGCGAATCAGCTGGTTGAAGTAGGTGATGTGGTATCGCATACGCAGGGCGAGTTGCCTAATCAGGCAGACCAGTCGGCTACCAGGGCTCCGCGTAGGTGTAGTGGGTGCAGGGAGATTGGCCATAGGATCAATTCATGTAAAAATCGCTATATATAGTCAAATTAATAGGCGTTGGTTGAGGTAATCGATATTCAAATTCTCTACTAGAAGAGGGTGCTCCGGTCGGCCGGGAACTACGTTACCAGGGGCGGCTTACTAATTAGCTAATATTCCACTCTCTTCTGGGATGCTGCTTTTCCTCTTCCCTGATATTGGTACAGAGGAAATCTATCACCGCGTTGGAAATTGGTGAACATACAAATAGATCGTCGCGCATAAACCTAGGTATAAAACGCTAATTTGATAAAGAATGAATAAATACACCCAGCACAAATCCACTCAGCTATTGCTTGTCCCATGTTATGTATATTGTATTTAGGTCAATTCAGGATAATTGTGGCGGTTATTGGATGCATGCGCGATAGTACGGTTAACCCAAAGTCGGATCATGAATTGTGTCTCTTATATTCTTATTCGAATGGCATTGAGATTTAACAGTGCTAAGTCAGAGGGCATTGAATTGCTCCAGCTCCAGCCCCTCAAGAAAACCATCTAGGGCCCCGAATGTGGATGCGAAGGAGGATCCAGGGCAGCTGTGTTTGTTTATACATTTTGAGGGTGAATCATACCATTCGAGTGATCGGAAGTTTGTCATTTTCTGTACGAGAGACCTGTAACTGACGTTCGGGAAAGGGAACTCGCGATGCGGCAGAAGTAGATCCTTTGACTGGATGGTCAAAGCACCGTACATAATTGAGCGACATTCGAGGCGACAGCCGCGCGCGCCGAGTAGATACTGTCTGCGTGTATAATCGATAAGGTCTATCAACCTCTCGATAGCCTCCTCTCTGCGTCTATTGATCGAAACTATAATAACATTAGTCTTTCAGCTAACAGAATGACGTATATGCGCTCACCTATGACATCCTCCGGAATTGACAGTCCCAAATTATCAATAAAACCATCGCTCTGCGAGCTAGCGATCGATGTGGATAACTTGAATTGGGTAGGGAGTTGGATAACCCAAGAGACCCACAACCATAAAATCAAATCCCTCGAAGCTACCGACGGAGTCTCCTCTTCCATTTTCTCGATCCACAGCTCCGCCAGAAAGTCCAGTGCTTCCCGGCATTCGTAATAGTCTGCAATAGCAGCAATCTTCGCAAGCATCTCCAGGGTCAGTTTTCACGGTATGTGAGAGTGTTGACCGTGAATGGCTTGAAGTACTATCATGAGCGCTTCAACATCCCAGCTTTCCGCGGTAATCTCAACTGAACCCTTCTGGAAGTATGCAACGCTTTCTTTCCAGCCTCCAGTAAGCAGCCTCTTGAAGAATGGAGAGGCAAACATCAAATGTTTCGCAGAGACTTGAATACGCGAGCAATTTTGACCCAAATGGCCTTCGGCAACAGACTCTTCAGCAACGGTAGCCTCGATAGTGGGGCTCTTCAGCAACGATAGCCTCGACAGCGGGATCTTCAGGTTCAGCAGTGGTAGCCTCGACAATGGGATCTTCAGTTTCAGCAGCGGTAGCCTCGACGGTGGGCTCTTCAGCAGCGAAACCTTCAGCAAAAGGCTTTTGTTTTTTTTGCCTTCCTCTTCTCATTCTTATGCTTATTCTTGGTCTGCACCTCGGGACTCGGCTCTAACGGTTTGTAATAGAATATTGGAATTCCAGTCGACCCCTGAGAACTCACGGATTTGCTAGACGATGTTTGAGAGGATTCAAGCCATTGATGGATCCATGTATCTCGCGTCGGTTTGGCAAAGGGACTGTTCGCATTGCGCAGTGTTATGATGACTTCACCTTCTGGATCTATAATATGAGATAACGAATTCATGGTGGTGTAGAGAATGTCTTTGAATATACAGCAGACATCGATGAAAATACTTGAAGAGAGACGATGAAGTATATTTGTAATCCATTGTCCCTGGGCCAAGACATAAGGATGAGGCATAAGCGGATCGGGCACCGTTCGGGCGCTAATAATCTACTGTCACGGCGCAGGCCACATGGTGATGGGACACGATTCACGGTCGAATCTACCCCGCGTGCACCATGTGGAGATGTGGGAACTCGGTACGCGGGATCTTAATGCATATACTATGGGAGCTTGTGGAGTCTCTACCCAGACTCCAAGATTCAGCCTTTGGAAACCAGACAGACCCTATAGACTTGGTTGGACTCTTTGCCTAGCCAACAGGTTATGTGACCTGCGATACAGACCCCGTAACATTTACTTTCCATCGGGACTCCCAATTTACAACGTTGCCTAGTTTTACGGTGTTTTTCCGGTTTGTAGCATTCACTGCATTTATTATACTCCCATTTCCCCTGACAGGAGCACATTATACAGTATATGCATGCACTCTTTTATAAAATCGACGAGCTTATTGTGTGAGAACTGTGACATTTGAGAAAAGAAGGTGAGCGGGGAAGCACTACTGTACAGTTGAACTTCCCGAACTGATACATCATTACAGTACCATTGAAAAACGTTCTCGTAGCTGGACATTTTCTTTACGAAACCAGTTCTGCCAGGCTCACAGAGCGGTAACCCTCAATAGCATTAGCGTATTCCGGAAGTGATTTTCCGGGATCACCTCTCTCGAGTTCAGGTCAAACCGATTTCGAAGATATCCGGAATTGATGTCGTGAAGAGGACTGGCAGAGGAAGGTTATGGTTTTCTGCACCAACCAGCAACAAATGAGTATACCTCCATCTTGGAAGGGCAATCAGACTTTCTACAGCTTAGTCCCCAGGGGTAATGACGTATGCCTTCTCGTCTAGCACGTTTGTCTCGAAAACGGCAACCTGTCAAGAATCACCGATTAATACGTCGTGAAGTGGCAGTATACTCGTATGCTCGTTGTCTTCTACGGAAATGAGCAACCGAACTCAAATGGTCTTGAACATATTTACCGCTGTTTTTCTCCCTTTTCTTGTACCTAGCTCGCTCTACTGAACGGAAGGTATTACCACTACCTCTACATTTGTGCTTTGAAAAATGGCTCGCTTAGGCTATAATTGGTGACTTGGTGTCATGGCCTAAATCTATATATCACGAAACAAGATAGGGAGAAAGAAGGGTTATCGAGACGAAATTGGTTAGTTCAAGCAGCAGTCTACTGCTGATTGCTTCCGTGAAACGAAGAGATCATTCGATGTTGGTCAGGCGTATCTGAGGCTTGCGATCTGCAGCCAAAGCTGATGGGAACCCAGTTATTGGTCTCAAGGCCCTGTCTCTTTATGTCATGGCTCGCTGGAATCGACAACTGCATTTATTTCTAACAAGCCTGTATTCGATTTGAACACCATGAATAAAATCTTTGAAGTTCTCTCAGAATATAGTAAAATCCGTAATCGCTAGTGTGACGATGTTGGCTTTCTATCATAGAGCTTTCAATAGCTTTCAATTCCATTTTCGAATTGCCTTGTAATGATTATAAAGTGCCAGAATAAATCGGATATCCGAATATTGTACGAACAAAACGTACAGTGCTATATCGCTCCAAGACCCCCACAAGCGAAGGTGAAATACTTCGACTTGCCACTTAGTATCACGTTCCCTCTGCCCTATAAGCAGACCCGCAAGGGGCAAAGGCTACCCACCGGGGTAGTCAGGCTCCCGGGCGAGAAATTTTACCAACTGCACAATGTATCAACTACTGCGTTGCAGTTGGGTAGTTCTAAGTAATAAGACACAGTTAGTGTGTCATAGTGGACTCGTAACGTAAATCATAAATATTCCTCGAAAGGCGGTTTGGTTTCAACTCTTACATATGCTTTAAATCTGCCTCGTGAAGTATGATGTCTGGCCTGTTCAAGGTCGAACTGAATCCCAATAGTAGTTGCGATTGATCAATCCCCGCCCTTCGTCTTTGAAAAGGCTTAGCAATAATCCATGATGTAACCTTACCGGTCAGACGACAGACACAATTGCAGGCAGTATGCGAACATGACATGGTAGCTTTTCTATGGTGCGTAACTCATGTAGAATGAGACTGCGGTGGATATGGAATAAACAGACCTCCAGGCTCTATGCGCGTGTAGAAGCGTGTAGAAGCAGACAATACGAAAGAATTCTCCGCGAGGTCTTTATTCGATTACATTCTTGCGTGAATAATTTCGATTTCAAGCATGCAAAGAAAATCTTTCTGATATTCAGGTCTTCTAAGAAGTCGTCTATTCTGTTGGTGTGACTGCGCATGTGGCGCCTTCCGAACCAGAGCACCGTTTCAATTCGGCGAAGAAAGCAATCACGTACGTTTTGCTGGACGAGAATCTCGGTACACTATCTATTCTGCATGTCTCGCTTTATTACTATCACGAAAATTGCAAATTCACAGCGCTTTTTTGGCACTGCGAAGAATCTTTGAAACGAGGGCGTCCAAGTTTGAAGCAAGCGTCGTCAGTTCTGTAAATTCAATCATCAAGATATATTGCCAGGACACTAGGCAAAAACCCTTCACTTTCACAATTTACCAGGTTCAAAATCACCATTCCAGAATGAAAGCAAACAGTTTCTATGTAATGTTGATTCTTCTCGCACGGTCGGTTCGGGGATCTCCAGCCGTTCGGCCTCCGCAAGGATCATTATCCATTCACAACCATTGTGGATTTCTATTTTACTATGTGCTGACTGCATATGAGAATACCCCCGTGAACTGGGTGAACCCCGAAGAAGTTGTGGCTGTGAATTTTGAAAACAAGACGGACGGGGGTGGTGTTTCTTTCAAGATTGCCAAGACTGAAACTGATCTACAGAGTTGTACTGATCCAAAACAAGGTTGTATTCATCAATTACAGGCGGAGTTCACTCTCAGTGGTTGCGAGATTCGGAACAGTGCCAGGTGCAGGCTTTGGTATGATTTGTCTAGAGTCAACGATCCAAATGGACAGTTCGTTGGCATCGAGTACTCCCTGGCTCCCAGAGTTTCGACCTGCCACGAGCTCGTGTGTCTAGCCGGAGATAACCGGTGCAAAAACGAATATATCTTACCTAACGACGATTACGCTACGACATGCTGTGATTTTGGCGTTGGTGCCAGGGTCGAAATTGACCTTCACCTTTGTCCAGTTCCTAAATCATCTACAGCCCCCTAGGTTTCATTGCAATGTTCAGCGCTAAATATCTTTGATCACAGTTTTCGAGAACCTTCCTTATCGATACCGTAGCCACGGCGAGAATTTTCACTATTACAAAGTCGATCAAGGTAATGGCAAGGTATGCATTTGTTCGTAAGCTAAAAAGTGGAGGCGGAAGAGAATGAAGGAGCCCAGCCAGCCTCCGTGCTCGAGAAATCAATCTGTGGGTCTCATGTCTGCACTGAGAAAATACCCTCCAGCAACACTAGTACGTACGGAATACCATGTCTTCCTGGAGCAATGCAATCTCGGATCTTTGCGCCCATGGGTTTTCTTTCATGTTCCGGTCGAGTAAAGAGTTAGCCTAAATCACTGATACCCCCCTCATTACTAGTAACCTTGACATGTTCTCGGCCCCCTCAAAATCTACCAAACTTCCACTGCTGTGCTATTAATCGCTCGGCCTTCCATATGTAAGCCATTACTGCGCGCGGAATATCCAAGAAGAAGAGCGGGTGACGTATGAATCAGACGATATATTCTAGCTAGTGGCCATGGAGGGGGTTGCTGGAAGCTCAGCTGGGACTGCACTTCGAATGGAGTGCTGTACGGAAGCACATTGCGACCGTATGCAGATGCCGTACCGGGGATACTGGACAGGATTCAGCTCGTGTCGAAGATGATATGACCGCGAGCGACGTTTTTTGCAATTGACACAATATAAATCACACTGGGAATATTCTTGCTCAACATATGGTGGAGGCTTCGATATTTGATCGAGGTCGCAGAATTCTGCATCCATAGTTTGAGCAGATTTTGTCATCTTCGCCAAGCTAGCGAAATCGTAAACTAAGCTGGACTGCGACTCGGCGAATAGGACCATCATGGTATCAGTGCTCGAAACTAATTCACGTACTTATCTGTTAATCGGATCCAAACACCTCTTATGTGGCGCATCTTGTGGCCGCGGGCTACAGGTGATACACACCCTAGATACGACAGCATGTGCTGATTTTCTAGGGTATTTATACTTCATATGGTCTTTTTGATAGTTGATCTGGTATAGGGCTACGTTTAGATCATAGTCCAGAAAATACCCAGTCACTTTACGTCTCTAGGCGTAATTGTAAACAAATTGTGACATACAGTTCGTTAACATTAGTTCTCACCGGTGGGGCGGTGTATATCATATCAGGGCTTGGAATCCTACCTGCGCTTCATTTTGAGGGCAGTCGGATGTTCCGGTCCTCGCGCCATATGCAGGGCCAGATCCTCGCACCCTAGGAAAGCATTATGGAAGCGATCATAAAAGAAGGATTGTCATCCGAGAGTTGATATTCACCGAACACACGAACGGATAACATTACAAGTGACTCTGTATAGCACAGACTCTTCACGAGAAGCGTCCATGAATCCAAGAATCATCCTTCTTTCGTCATCTGACTGACGTAGTCACTGAGTGCAATTGAAAGCTCTGCAGGCTCGCAGGTCGTGAAGTAGTCTTAATCATGGCCTAAGTTTCTGCTATTCTCGGTTCTTCGGAAACCAAGGATTCATATATCCGAGCATCCAATACCATTCGTGAGTATGAGGTTATATCAGCTAATATCGGGTCGCGTTTAGTCTTGAATATGAATCGTAGGTCATAGGTCAGAACCTAAGCAGTGGGCTTTAACCAGACAGATTTCATTCCGTGGATGTAGAACCCTTTAATTATATTACAGAGAGTGAAGCATTCACTGACTACATGGCTAACGTATATATGAAGTGCCGAAACGAGGCGGTGTGCCGGAACTTCATATAGATACCTTTATCACAGCGGGAGACAATTCAGCAAGTAACAATATCAACATTCCTTATACTGATAGACCATGGATAATGATCTACCTCTCCAATTGAGTCGTATGTACTTCAAACTTAGTGATACAGCAATTCGATCAGAGGCGACCGTACGAACAAACAGTAAACAGAGTCGAATCTGACATTGCGGAACTATAATAATTTCTCGCTCGAGCCCCACAGGGGTCCAGAATGTCTGATTTTAAGAATGAAGATAATTTCAGATCAATGCTATTGAGTCAAGTCCTTATATTGATGGTCCTAATATTGATGTTTCCCTATCATGCTGGGTGAGAGCTTTGCCTCTGAACTTTGGTCCGTGGTTATTACAAGAGATTTTCAGAAGATGTCACATCAAATAATGTAATGTTAGAAATTTGGCGCCTCTCGGTCAACCATGGCTCGGGCATCATGGAATCCCCTTCCACCCCATGTGTTCCTTGAGTTTCTTTCAACTCCAGTGCCCTAATTTGAATTAGATTCTGCGATATGGCGCCAGCTAAACTTTACCTTGATCGCTTGGCCGTGTTGGTGGATAGAGCTCTGCACTGGCGGAAGCCCATGACCTCGTTCGGGTGTACGCTCATCTGACCAATCAATAAAAATGGTCAAAATTATTTTCCGTATAGTATTGATACCATAGAGCCCAGAAAATTTGTTCGACAGACTCGGGTTTGAGATATAGACGATCCTCCTTACGCTATTTTCGGAGACCCTCAACAGAGAGTAACCGTGCGATGGAATTTGCCTTGCACTTTTGACTCACGCTAGCGAGGAAATCATCGTGCGAGACTTGAGGATCTTCGTAAATCTTCGGGAGCACGTTTTGGCGGGCATTATAGTTCAAGACCTTTAGGCGTCTAGCTCGATTCGAAGACTGTTCTTTATTGCGAATTCGCGATTCGAGGCAGGTATACCTGATAGTCGACAGTGGTATATCGGGGTATTTCTTATGAATTTGACCATAGGACCACTTTCCTACCACTTTTAACGCGACGATTTGGAAACGCAGATTCACATCTAACTGGTGAACTCTGTGCCTTGGCGGTGCGCTAGAAGGAGAAGTCACTGGCCTAGAGACAGTGAAGAGGGTTCGCTGGATATGAAGACCTTGAGTATTGGCTCCGCAAGCTTTAACATTTCCCTGATCACTTGACTTCTTCGTTGTTGACATGGTGGCTAGCGTATTAGGGGTAGAGTGGGGGGGGGGGGGGGGGAGTCTGTAACTGTGAAGTCGTTGACGGTGTAGGGTTTGAAGCGATAGGCGGAACTACCACTTGGGCATGTCATTCACAGAAGGAAAAAAGCAGAGCTGAACTAAGCAAAGTTTGGGAAGTTTGTAACGCATATGTAAAATACCGAAATGAAGCGGCGTGCCGGATTTTTCTAGATACTTTTGTTCAAGCTGAGGCTTATCTCTGAAATGTTATGATTGCGGTATACCCCAATGATCGGGAATGATAATCTGTCGTTCAAACTGGGCGATATCGACTTTCAAAACAGGTCCATTACAGGTGTTTGACTGCGCGAACAGACGTCGATCATGATGAAATATAAACCGGCGAAAAATGGCATACTTCTCCATTTCGGGACCTGATAGCTACGTTCATGCTATTTATGGAAACATTGGCAGGATTGTATGGCTGATACTACCAATGACTAGGTCAAAGATCTAGTGAACAAGGCGCAGCCACTAACGCCCCCCAAAGCCCCGCGGGTGATGGGTCGTAGTACTCATATTAGCTAGACCACTAATCCTCCTAGACTTTGACTATATTCATGGCAGCAAAGAACGGCCTTTCGGGAGGATCTTGATTTATTTTGACGAAAGACCCCAGCAAAATTCTGTAAACACTTAAGTCCTAGTACTGTGTCTCTCGTCCGCTGACAGTCAGCTCTTCGCGGATGCAGATTTAAGGGTACAAATGAAATTTCTTCCTATCGATCTTGATTTGGTTTTTTCATGCCGATGTGGCTGGAAGCTTAATATTGTCGCACCCCTCTACTATTGAGGTCCTTCGAATACCTGAATCTTCCGAGTGTATCATGAGCCAAGTTTTAAATACATAAGATGTATCATAGATTAAATCTGAGTGTAAAAAGGTGCCTCAAGGAATGAAATTCGGGGTTCTACTAATAAAAATTTCGCCACAGTATATATACGGTAGAAGGCAGGACGTCGCTGATCGGTTCTGCCGATGGAAGTCTGCCAATTTTCTTATTAACTCTGTTGGCTGTATTTGTTTCGTCAAAGACATGACCACTGGAATAGTCCGGTAGTTCGGGTGGGATGAATCTGGATGACAGACTATTCTTGGTTCCAGGCAAGTTGGAGTGCGGGCAGGTCCCATCTTGGATCGTCGAACATCTGAAACCCATTACATCTTGGACTAGACTGTCTTATTGCAAATGCTTCATAGAAGATGCTAAATACAGCAAGATCTGATAGACCATGCGCGGGCTGGGCCATCTGCCGAACATGATTAGGGAGTGAAGTTAAGTATAAGGCGTTGTCATTACCAGACTTTTGCTAATTCTGTCGAAACATCATTTGGGATTCGTTGTAATTTTGTGAATACAGCCCGAAAACCGTCTAACCAAATTCAAACACCTTCCTTGTCAATGCTTTGCAGGGCCCAGTCGCCTAGTTAGAAAGACGTGACTGTCTACCCAGCGTATTCTACTTTTCGTAAATGATTGACGGGAATTACATTATGAGCTTTCAGGTGGTAGGGAAGAATTCCGTGAGATTTGCAAGAGGTTAGGATTATCTATCAGTAGACTCCAATAGACTTCAATGTGCCTGCGATCAATAGCAAAGCAATTATCAATGTGTCACAAGTCATGTGTAATACTATTGACGCGATTATCTGTATATCGTACGTTGTGTTCAGGATGTCAAGTCATTCGATCTGACCGATATGATCTCTATCAGCAGAATAAACCGTGTGAGTTTCACGCAAAGCATGGACGGATATCGCTCTTGGTAGTCATTGATGGGTACTCGCAATGACGAGGACCTGAAAATGATTCTCTCAATGAGTGTATATCTTTCATGAACCAATCAGGTATATCAGAGAATGATCTTCGGTCTACTATCAACTTGTCGATAAGAAAAATCAGTCGAAAAACGACGATTAGCCAGAAAGATTCCTGCGAGCTTGATCGCGAACGCTTTCGCCACCGCTGAAACCGCCTTTTGATTTTAATTGGGTCCGTTAGAACCTTGCTAGATGACACCAAGTATGTCAACAATAACGAGTGCAGTTGTCTGAAATTCCATTCAATCACTTTCATACCCGGTTGGTAGCAGCTAAGCGTTTGCAGTCGCGGGTTGGTGGTCCGCGTTGCTGCCACCCAAGGCGTCATCCCGAGATTGAAGGGCCCTCCTTGAGCACCGACCGTCACGTTCTCCTGTAACACTGCATTCTGTTTCTCGCCGCATAATTGATTTATCGCCCAAAACGCGAAAAGAGCGACATCGCGAGGTGAGATTGAATCACAATTAGCGCCATATAATTTGATTTCGGCTTGGCCATGCCGAACTTTCATTACTCTCCGTCGCCCCCCTGTCTTGAGAAGATACTCTGAAGGCTTAGGTTCATCAAAGCTCACATTGATTGATGAAATATTACAAAGAGTCCGAGGGACCATTCGTGATAATTTATAAGGTTGGAACAGCACATGAAAATTGTTGAATTTCATTTACAGACCGAGAGAATAGCGTGCAAGTTTCGTTCGATTCCCGCTATAAACAATTTTCTGCCCTGCCAATCCAAGTGGGAAGCAGTGTAGTGACTTGCTCTGTACCTCACATATTACCTCAGACATTTCGGGATGACCGGCTCATTACACAAGAGAGAGTGAAAACGTGCAAATTTACTCATTTCCAACTCGATCTATTTCGGGCCCGGCGACTGTTTCGACTTTGGATAGGACGATGCAGGGTAGATTAAGTTGCGGCAATTAGGAAGGGTGAAACGCCTGCGTGTTGTACTTTCTCTCCGATATAGAGCGATCTAGCTGAAGCTCCAAAGTCAACGGAGAAATAGTTTTGACACGGCCGGCATCTTGCCGCTAAGTTCTAAATTTCATACACTGATACCCCATTCGCAGGGTCCGAGCGACCTCCGTTTTTTTCTTCGCCCACCTAGCGGCGGAGTGATGTAATTGATTGTTCACATGACCATTAGCTAACCACAAGACCTATGGCCATTATGAACGCGCCTCGCAGATGCCAAATCCCATTTCATCTGAACCATCTGGAGGTAGGTCCACGATAATTCTGATTCGGGGTTTTGACATATGATAAAGTGTCAGTTATTCGAAGAGCGTCTTTCATCTATTTCCTCCATCCCCAAACCTAAATAGAGCTCGTCAGGGTCCAATATAATTAGAAAGAGCGGTGGGAAAGTCCCAGTCGTATGCCTGAGGACAATTTTGAATGAAAAAAAAACTGCTATAGTGTAGTGGGAATGACAAAAAGAAACCAGCGAGGTTTTTCGACCCGACTTATGGAGCGCATCAGAAGTTGTCGGATTGGACGAGTTCAACGGTTAAACAATCCCGCCACACCCAGTTGTGTAGACCACTGAGACCGAGTCATTTCACGCTTGCTAGACTCGTCCTAAGGTAAAGCGTCTTTCAAAGGGGCCGAGGGAGTTGCCGTTATCACAGGCATGTGTATTTGACTCGGATTGTTTCATAAATACCGTCAGCCAAGTGAGACTGAAATTTATTACGAACCAGTGGGTATAAAGACATGACAGGTGCTTCGATGACAGTATCAACAGGCCTACCATTTGCTATAAGCTAGTTCATTGACAGCGTTCTTCTGTGGAAGACAGCTGGATGGTGGTGGTTTGGAGTTGGGAAACTGGAATTTTTGAGAGTCCGATTTCGCGACGGCACGGTAACCGTAGTATGGTACGAATATCCTGTGTCTTGAGTAAAGGCTACTCTATCAGTCAGCTATGTGTTTCTCAGTAAGAATTCTATCTAATAAACTAGTTGCTAGCATCCCTAGATATTCTCTACGGCAGGAAAACAGAAAGATGAAACGCAACCTGATTGGTAGGAGGAGGGAGAGAGGCTAGGCTAGCTAATGTGTGGGTTTGTGGGTCGGCTGTGAGACGGCAGAAGGCCGAATCAAATAAACAGCTTGAAACTAGACGACGAGATATATTAACGCTTGAAAATCGTAAATACGCGCCCTACTATAGATCCAGGCCATATGATATCACCAATCCCAATCACCGTCTGACTCTGAGTTGCTCGACTATGCATGAATGGCTTCACTGAGCTGCGAACTTTAAGGGCTCTTCTGTGGCTATTGCAGATCTCTAAATCCACCCGCGGGTCGTCTCTAAGGTCTCTTGTTGTTCATTTATTAAAATGCACTAGGTCATGTCGCATAGCTATATCGCATTTCTTGTCGCACGTCTGGAATTCTAGTGTAGCTTGGTCGTGATTTAACTCGTTGCCCTGAAATTCGATAAACAAATCCACAATGATAGGTCGAGACAATGACGAGACGGCATAACTCCATCAAGCCAAACGCTTGACTAGAGGACGTCGCCCCGTTTAGACAAGACCCCGATCAAAAAGCAAGCGTGTCTCAAGTCAGGTACTGGGATAAATCAGCATTGCCGCTGATTTCTCATCAACACTTTGATTGAAAATGTCGTCGGTTGAATGGATGATCCAGTCCTCTATGAGAAAAGGGGACGGATCGCTACCCGCTTTCTCCATGAAGTTGTCGATACAGTCAAATGGGGAGACATTTGATTCATGTACGCTGTTCCAAGTCGAGTGCGGAGTCTCCATGCCCGTGAAAAGGCTTAGGGGTGATTCAAGTTCATAAGCCCTGTTGAGGGGAGCTACCAAGATCTCCGTATTGATTTTTGCTGAAAAGCTAACTTGATATTCAGTCATGACCGCCTGTTTCGAGGAGTTCCTGGAACTGGGCTTGTGATGGAGCTTATAATCTGGGTAGGCCTCGGAGTGATTTCGGCGCTCGATCTCTGCCAGGCATTTGTAGGTGTATTGCGTTATAGGATCCATGCGCCATAATCCCCCGGCAACTTGGGATACCACGCTATTGTTGTGGACGTCGTGCCGACTCGCGAGGTATTCGACTATCGGGCAATAATAGGCGAAGCGGAAAAGTATGAACGCGTTCAAAGGTCGATTGGTTTTTCCACCACGACTCAGTGCTTCAGTCTGTCTGATACTCGGAGACTTATCCACGCGGGCGACCGCTTTTTCGTACGCCTGAGACCTATAGCGCTCGAGTATTTCACTGCGTAGAATCGGTAGATCAAAGACCAGACTTTGCTGAGGTTTGACTGTCCTCATATTGATTCCAGTCGCACATCCAGTCACACATAAAAGAAGCTGCGAGTGCTACCAGTAAATCTGGTATTATTTCGAGGGGACTCAGCAGAGTCAGTAGTAGAGTGAAGAGAAATAACTCGGTCGCGCCGACAATTCTGATGAGTATGAAAGTTCCTTTTGATAGAATTTTGTCGAAGACGTTGCGTGCCGAAGGTTTCCAGCATCTTCCGTGCCATCATCATTTGAATGAGAGTCATTAAATCCGGCCTTTTTCCCGTCCGCTGCAATAATCATTAGACTTGGTCAAATTGACGTCACCTAACGCACAGTCGTATATCGGAAGTAAGCCAGACTCCCGAGGGGGGTACATCGAATTTGTGCGGATTAGACGAACATACACATCGAACGTAGCAATATGTTTCATGAACTAGGCATCTTTCTCACGAGTGAAGATCAGTTATAGATGTACGTGCTTGGTTGCCGTCTAAAGTACCGTGATGTCTTCAATGACAAACTCCTCGCAGTTACTTCGTGTAGTTGGGCCAGAATCTGTACAGCGGGCAGAAATAACAACTCTGAGGTGACTATCCAGGAGGCTTGAAATTCCATATATATGATACTCACATATTGAAGCTGGAAAGCCTTCACATTATTCAAAGGTGACTAGAATTATGCGATTGAGATAAACGCTACAAACTTGAACCCTAGGTCATGAATCCAAAGATAGGCCGACCGACCGGACTGGGTAGGATTTGAATTTTGTTATGCCAGATTATAATGACTATTACCCAAGATTCTGAATAGTTCTCAAGTAATTTGACGCATATCTATTATAATCCAACGGTACTGATTCTCTAATTTAAATATTGCTTCCCTGTTCAATGTTAATGTCAAGAGCGGAATAGTCCACTGCTGGGGGGTAAGAAAGAACTATATTTTCAACGGCAAGGTTAATGCATGAGGTATAGACTATATCGTCAGAGATTCATTTGATCATTATGATTTGGATGATGCCGGACTTATACTATTTACTCTAGTTCGCCAGGCGAGTCCTAAAGGTGAAGTGGGACACGGCTTCGACGTTTGGCTAGAATATATATAAAAGAGAAATTAGGAGCTAAGGGATTCTCCTCCTACACCCACCTCGTCGTCGTCTCAAAACTTCTGCATTGTCAAGTTGATTTTTGATTTAGTCATTTTTCGACAGTGCGGCTTTGGCTGCGACCACGGTCAACACGTAAGTTACGGATTGATCGCGTGCCTATGCTTCGCTCGGCACGAGCTTTCAAGAACAGATATCAAGAAAAGCAGTCGCAGCAACCACCACCCAAGCACTACAACACCTCTGCTGAGCCCGAAAGCCGGCCCTACCATCATTTTACCCCCAGTGCCTGCCCTGGCAAACTACAATCTTTCGCCGGAGCATGGATTCCTGCCTCCAGAGCTGCCACTCGAGACCTTACCCGCCATGTACTATGCGAAGTGGGAAGCAATTGTGGCAGATCTGCAGCCGTTACTCCTCAGCAAGCGTATTCGATTAATGATTGATCGTCTTCCTCGTCTTTCCACGGATCATCTGCAGGCGGTTGCCGAGTGGCGTCGCGCATATGTGATATTGGTGTTCTTGCTCCATAGTTATATATGGGGTGGGGATCAGCCAACCGAGGTATGAGGGTTCGCGAATACGGCCTTTCAGCTCGAATCTCCTACTGAAGGACTGAGAAGGCATTGGCTGACACCGGATTCCTCTTTGATAGAGGATTTCGCCACAGCTAACGGTTCCGTTGTTTCAAGTCTGTGAGCGCCTGGAGGTGCCCCCCGTAGCGACCTACGCGGGAGTCTGTCTTTGGAACTACAAGCCAATCTGCGCCGATGAGCCTACCAATGGCCTAAATAGTCTTGCGTGCCTGCAGACATTCACCGGTTCTCTCGACGAACAGTTGTTTTATTTGGTGTCAGTGGCAATCGAAGCACAGGGCGCTCCAGCACTTCCCCTAATGCTCCAGGCGATTACGGCCGCTCGCGCCGGCGACACGTATCAGGTCACAGGCTATTTACAGCAAGTCGCAGAGATCATCAATAAGATCACCTTGCTCTTACAATGTTTGTATGAGAATTGCGATCCTCATTGATTTTATCGCCGTATTCGTCCCTACTTATCCGGCAGTAAGAATATGAGTGAGGCGGGCTTGCCCCGCGGTCTGCTGTACGATGACGGGACTAACCCCCTCAGTATCGCCAGTACGGTGGTGGGAGCAATGCGCAGAGCTCGCTGATCCAGTTCTTCGATATTGTCCTGGGCGTAGAACATCGTCCGACCGGAGTCACTTGCAACGAACAGAAGAAATCACGGTCTATTTCAGATACAGCAGAATTAGGCCCCGGATCTATACATGAAATGCGCGAATATGTGCCCGGGTCCCACCGTCGGTTCTTGCAGGATGTCGAAGCGGTTGCGAACATTCGCTCATATGTTCGCACTCGGCCCACGGATTTAGCTTTGCAATCTGCGTACGACGCCTGTCTGTTAGTGCTACGAAACATGCGCGACCGGCACATTCAGGTCGTTTCCCGCTACATTGTTGTCCAGTCCCGTATGAATCAACAAACCCCAGAACCCGATATGTATCCTACGGCAATGAATCTAGCTACTTTGGGTCCGAAAAATAGCAAAGGGCTCTTTGGCACAGGTGGAACGGCGCTTATTCCCTTTCTGAAACAACCCAGGGATGAGACAGGGGAGCCTGTTATCAATGCATGGGCGCGACGACTACCGAGTCAGCCCAGCTCACTTGGACCGGGATCGTTGAGTGAGGTCGAAGGGCAAGCAGGTGGTTATCTTCAAGTGGTTGATCTCTGCGGGACATGGACAGCTGGCGATAGCGAAGGTGGCATCTGCCGCCGGTGAGTTGTCAATCTGAACTGCCACTGTCATAACAAGTGGAGTGCGCATTACGCCTGTACAATAAACATATCTCTATCTTTCATGATGATGTGAGAGCATTGCATGAAACCAGCACACTGTTGCCTATGCGCCGCTAGATAGCGGACAAGAACCGATCTTGACGCCCGTGATGGGATGCAGCTACGGTAGGGGCAGCTGCACGATGTGTGAGAGGGATGAGGAGTGAGATTGCTACTGGGGAGAGATTCTATCTAGGCTATGGCTGCGGTGAGTCGGCAGTATCACATGCCACAAAACAGCCCGAAATCAATAAGCCTTGTCTTTCAGAGCCGACTATGCTGATTGCTTCCCCTGCGTGTGCTTGACACCACGTGAACGTTCACGCTCAAAGCCTCGCGAAAAGGTCACACTAGATGGATGATCAATAACTGGGGAATGAGGTACTTGGTCTTCACTGATCCAAGCAAACCAACTACGAATTCAGAATTCAATCCCTTAAGGCCTTCTTTCACTCCAAGGAATCCATCATCGTCATTTGCAAATCCAATTACTAGTAATTATATCTAAAGCAACAACAACACTGGCACCGTTTGGCGTGTTTTAGATAACATTATCGGAAATTCCCCGACGGATGTGAGCCCCCAATACTTTATCTACCATTTCAATGTGGTCAGTATTTGGATGCGCATGGCTTAAATAGTTCATCCCTTCTTTCCCTTATAGCTTAAGGGCGCGCCGTCTAGAAAGGGCTGGGCAGGGCAACGCTCAGTATAGCATTTCCCACAGTACCGCCAATATCAGTAACGTTGCTGCCGACCCAAAAACCGGTGCCATCGATAAAAACAATAAAAACACTGAAAACATCTCCCACCACCCCAGAACACCTGAGACCAGACCGGCGTTTCCGCCAATGACGCCATTGGTAGTCTGATCAGAAATCAGGGTCCTCGTGACGCCAGCGTCAAGCAGAACGGCTCTGGCAAGGCAGATCGTCGATCTTGTTGTGTGCGCTCGAATTCGGGGGGAAGACTCTCTTGTTGCTGCGTACAATCTTTTTTCTCTTTTACGCAGGTTTAGCGACTGCGTGATGATTCCCCATCTGACCTGCCTTTGGTACAGAGTTCTATATCAATAACGATACATTGCCGTATCTTCTTCCTCCACCCTACAGCTTTTGTTAACCAACACTAGGGACTGGTTCTCTATAACTTTGAGCTCCTACATCCCTATGTCAACATACATATTTCTAGTTACCCGTGAAACACTACAATATGCGTCTATCAATAGGTTCATGGAAGCTCGCTTTACAGCCACATGCCTGTCTATTTATTAGTATGTGTACCTTCCCAGCTGGAGCCTTATGTTCGTTTGCAACGAAACCGAAAAGTCTGGCCTTGACAGTGTTCAATCTTAGTACGAGGCTCCGAGCTGTAAATGTATTTACAATTAGATCAAATAAGCATGAGACGGACGGCAACGTTGGTAGTTAATGACAATGAAGAACGAGGGTATAAGCATACAAGGCAGACGTATCAATATAGACAGCAGGCTCAGTAAAATGTCATGGATGTAGATGCTAGGAAGAGGTCCTTGCCAGAGCGATTCCTGGTTTTCTTTCAAGTTCTCGCATTGGGAATAGCAGATACTCAGAATTATTCGTCCAACGGGCAAGGTAGTACGTCCCTCCTCCCTAAATGTGATTTCTCTAAAGCAATTTCAAACCATACTCAGCTGCTCCCTCATCCACCCCAGGCAATAAATGATATGACCTCACCTCATTTGACATGGTAAGATACACCGCCATAGCACAGTCCATCGACAGTAGGTAAAGCGGCTTGGAGGGGGCCAGTTACGCTGCGGAGCTACCCTAGTTAGGATTTACGGTAGAATCCCGAGTTCCGAGTTGTTCTAGTAGGTGTGGACGACTTTGTTAGCGTGTGGGTCATGAGAAGAAATTGCCCTGGCAGCTTCGGCTTGTTTTCGTCAGCGGGAAATGCACATGATGTCGAGGATATTATGTTCTATATTCTGTATGAACTTAACTCTATTCTTGTGCCCAGCTTCTGTGTGTGGGCTAGATGGTCTTGCTCAAGTATGAAACAAAGACGTTAATTGGTTGAGATGATGGATGTGATACTTCTCCTGGTTGACGAATACCCTACCTTTTCTAATACGGTCAGACTACCGAGTGAACGCAGACTCCCTCCTACGGTGATATCTAGGAATTCTACGCGTGGAAAGTATGGGAAGCTTCAACATCTTCCGTCTGTGGTCAAAGTGAAGGAATGATACTCGAGATGACAGTCTAGTGCGCAGATTTATTCGCGTGGGTTAGATCCAGTTCTTGAGCGGACCGCTGGTTTTCTACTCTTTGCCAGCGTCTTTCTGCTCGACGCCGGCCTCCCGAAGAGGCTGGTTTCCGATGGGTCTAGGCCCCCTTTCTGATATGGATATGGTAGCGCCTTTTGAACTGAAAACGGTCTACCTTTTGTTTAATATTCGAGTAAAATAAGTCTCTAATAGGTTGTCTTTTATCGTAAGGTTGTAGGATCGCGACGAGGGACAGCCATGAACGGATGGCGTGAGCTTTTGGAGCTTGTTGAATAGTGACTTGGTATCTCCCCCTCCCCGGCAGCAGTTTCTTTAGTGCAGTCTACCCGGATGACACTGAAAACATTTCAGTATAATTCCAAGAGTCTTCTCTCGTGATCTCTCGTGTGTCAGTGAGTTATACCTGGCACACTGCTTGTCTACAGGGATATTGCCATGTTGAACAGAGGATAAAGAGCAATGTTGAGAGTGTCAGGTTGTCACAAGCTTGAGAATCAGCTCTCCGTAGCACTTGCACTGAGGTCAAAGCAGGCTGCGGAAAGTGCGGGTCGCGAGAATCGATTAGTGTAGCATCCATTCAGACCACTGCAAATCTGCATAAGGTGAGCTAAATTAATCAGCTCTGATGCTGGGCAGATCATATGGGAAGAAGTGGCTGATCATATGGCATACTGTGTGCACCTACGCGTGAGACATATGCTATTGTTCAGACCCAAACAGAAAATGGGCCTATTTGGTTGCCGAGAGCTCGGAAGTGTACGAGAGAGGATCTGCCTTCCCTACCCAATCTGAACAGGTCAGACGGCGAAACCATGACTTTTCTTGTGAGTTTAAGTACCCATCATCTTACAAAACTTCGAACAAGAAATCATTACATAAAATATGAGCGATGACTCAGAAAAAAAGCTACCATGTGTTAGCTGCCTAGCCTCCAACACAGTCCACAATTTACGGATCGGGGATGTGCTGGCAGCATCGGAAAACAACACTTTACCTACCTTTATAGCCGTGCTCGCAATGAATTTTCCACACGTAGGAACAAGCTTTCGGGATGGTCGAAAAGTGGGCTGCAGCCTTTCAACCCAGAGAAAGTTCTTGGAGGCATCCAAAAGCCTCCCGAAGAAATAGCGCAGCTCCAGCCTGATGCCGGGGTCAATGCTCCTCACCCTTCTTCTGATGAGCCTCCTGTCACGCCCGTCGCGTTCGATGGCGTATGCCTTCTACGAAAAATCATTGAGGAGGATGTACGTAATCTAGATGTGCGTGGCAAGCTTTGCTTTCAAAAAATGCTCAACGCTACCGAAAAGGCATTTGCGGGACGTTCCCTTCTTCTTCAGCGGAACCAAGAATTATTCCAACAGAATGAGAAGGAAATCCGGCAAGTTGTGAAATCGACGGTTGTTGGCAAGGCTACGGTCATGAAGTACGAGGATATTGTTGAAGCAAAACGAAAACGGGAGGAAAAGGAGTTCTCCCGGGTGTTGAAAAAACGCAAAACACGAAGAAAAACCCCAGAACCAAGAGAGAACATCCAAGCACATGCTCCTCGGCCTATGGAGGAGTTTTGCTCTGTTCTCCAATTTTGATCAAACCAAGTCCCTCCACATTTTAGCTATTCTCTCTTCTTTCTCCTCAGCCATGGTAACATTGTGTTCGATTTTCGTGTCAACCAGTTCCCAGAAAAGGAACGTTGACCCGCCATACGTGCCACACATTGAAATATCGAAAGCGCAAGACCTCGGCATCCCTCGAAGCAAGGTACAGTCTTGACCTCGTCCGTGTTCTTCTTTGCTTATCACCATGAGCACTCTAAAATCGCAATATGAACAAATTGTTAGCAAAAGTATTTGCCTCATGGATGGTGGTCTAGCATTGATGATGCAAATTGCTCGTTCCCAGGTAGCTGCGGCAGTGGCCATCCATAGCAGATTTGAGAAAAATGCCCAGCAACGTGCCATCTCATCCCTCGAATACATTAACATTGTCCTCCTCGGTGAGGATGAAGAAATCGGTGATATATGCGAACGCGTACGCCGTATTCATGACGGGGTACAAGGGGCCGAAGGAGACGAGTCATACAGCACATCTGATTCGGAATTGCAAAATTGGGTGGCAGGGACAATCTACTGGGGATGATAGAGGTATATGAAAAAGCCTTCGGCGAGCTATCTCCAGAGTTGTCAAACTATATATACCGAAGATTTGCAAGGCTAGGAACTACACTGAATATGGAACACAATAAGTGGCCAAGCGGTAGAGCCGCATTTTGCTCGTGGTGGAACGAGCAATGCGCGTCGCTAAAATATTCTGAAACGTTAGCGGTCCTTCAGAAGGATATTCTGGACATACAGAGATCCATGCGGTGGCCTCTCAAAGCTATATTCGCCGTTGGTAAGCCTTTTTCCGAGCTTCTATGATATCAAACCTACCACCAGTGGTCAGCGAGAGGTTTGGGCTACGATCGACTGTATACACGCGAATGCTAAACGCTGTCTTGGAGTTCTTTATACGTTCGATCTACCTGTGGTTGCCTTCCCGACTGAGACATGCTCTTTGCCATCATATAATTAAATAGTATAGGTCGAAAAATCGGTTAAACCTTTCATAAGTTAGACTTGCTTCAGCTTACGACCCAGCCCTGTTGACTATATCCAGATCCGCACGTCTATTTTACGTCATCCATATTGGCGCACCATAAAGCCACGTGGCCGAGTGCACAAATTCCGTTTCCATGAACCAAGCGCGTACCACATGCGACTTTAAGCCGTAACAGACCACCCCCCGCCCCCGCACACAGTTCAGGCAGTACGGCACTAAGTCAGCCGCTGATTCAGAGTCGAGTCCTGCCTGTGTACTGACTAGTAACTACAATTCTACGTCAACTCGAGTCATCCAAAACCTTCGATCACACTGATCTTCAAGTCTCGAGAGCCTGAAGTATGAGCTTCAATTGGATATGAGTGTATATGTCTTTCTCCAATTTTCGAGCTTAAAATTATATTCAGCTGCCATCTTCCAGGTTGCCGACGATCAACAGGCTATTCAAATCAAATCTGCTTTACCCTCAAAGGTATAATCTCAGTAAGGTTTCGGGGTCTCTTACAAACAGAAAAGTCTTGCATTAGTAACCCACCCACTATATCATGGCTAATAGCGCTTCTCTACCTGTTCCGTTTTTCGAGGCTTTGATGTGAATGCCCTGACAACTTCGAACCTTGGTGGATCCCAATTATATTCACTACGTACGTCTCCTTGATGAATTGTCTTTGTTTAGGGCGTAACTTACAATTCCAGCAGGCCACTCTTGCTGGCTAGCATGATCATGTTCCAATCTCTCTAGGAGCTTTGCATTATGGACCTTAGCATTTGCTGCACTCATCACCGTTATTCTACTGTGCATGGAAATCATTCACCAAACTTGGCAAAGACCCAAGCGCCCAGAGGCTGGCTATGTAGAACGATACCTGCAGCTCCGGTATAGCGCTCAAAAACGGCGGAATAGTCCTTGGCACGAAACGTGACATCCGATGACTTACTTCATCATGGACCTTTGCAATTTCTCGTTCAAAATATTTGACTACGTCGTTTTTCTGTGGCTAGTATCGTATCCGGTAATGGGTTGTGTCGTAATATTTTTTAAGCAAGTGAATCCACCATTTCTCCGCATAGGCCCCTCGACGTCACATAGTACCAGTCAACCTTTCCGGAGAATTTTGGAATAATTTAAGAAATCGATCATAATCAGTACTCTGCCAGCTTCATTAGTTCCGCTCGTTTCTGCTTTTTATGCTGAGATTACTGTCAAATATAAGGACCCGAAGTTCACGTACAACAGGGTCGCAAATGATGAAAGGTAACAAAGAGGCCTCTTCAATATCCGGAGAGGAAAATCCGCCATCTTTCTGTCTCCATGTGAAGAGTGTAGTTCTTTGAGCTGTTTGCGGTGTTCGAGAAAAGAGAACTGTTACTGCCTTCAACTGTGGTCTCCTGCCCTTGCTCCCCCTAAGGCCCTTGATCATGAAGTATACGAATAAAATAAACCTGAGTAAAATGTTAGCAACTATTATCATTCACTTAAAACCGCAATCCTCACATTCCGTCTGCTCCGTCGCCAACCTTCTTCCGTATCTCCTCGAGAAGATCCTGAGACAAAGGTTTTTCTGTAAAATCATGCCGCTGAGAGTGTTTTGCTGAGACCTATGAACAGATATCGGAGTTGACAGCCTGCTCATTAAGCAGTAGGCAACTTTCCTCTCCTATCACAATTGGAATACGGCGCAGAAAATCGGACTCAGGTCGACTGGTATAGAGCACCTGGACATGGGCCAGCTCTGGCCTAGACAATATAAGCTCTATCCACTTGAGAATGTCATTCCTTGTTATTGATTCATCCAATGCATCCAGAACGATAAAAACCCTCCTCGGGGCTTCGAGCGTTTTGAATGAAATAGCCGAGAGCTCCTTTATCTCAGGTTGGCTTTTCCGATTCTGATGCACTTGAAATAACGCATGAAGATGAACGGCAGATCATAAAGCTGGAATATAAGCGACCTCAGCATGCTTTCATAAGTCTGCTTTTTGGTGTTACTAAAGTCAAAGAAAAATTTGAGGATAGGACCGTTGTTTCCCATCGCGAGGTGGTCAAGGACGGTAATACTGAGAATGGTCTTTCCGCTTCCCGCGAGCCTGTACAGCCACATATGTCGACATGACCCCGAATACCACGACCAGAAGATAGGGTCCTCCAGGAGCCACGCGCCTGTTCCCTCATGGTGTAGCTCTTTGGCGTGGTTGGCAATTGTAGATGGGTCGGGGGGATCAAGCCAGCTTTTGATATTATCAGTACGAAGTTCAGACTTTATAGAATCAGTCGTAGCTTTCGTTGCGACTGTTATCTGCTGTACGCAATCGATCTGTTGTTGCACTACTCTCAATCAGTATGTGACCAAGTGTAAAGACTATTAGATCTTGGGTATTTGTAGGTTGTGAAACACCTCCAGCTAGAATATTGAGGTAGGTACTAACCCTTCTCCACGATAGCTTTCGCTGGGTCCTCCGCATCAACAGCACTGGGCTGCATACATGTCAAAAGTTTCTTTTCGTATGCAGCGGCCAAGGTTGCAGCGTATTATTGCCACGTTTTCTTTTTCCCTGAGTCCGCGTAGTCACAAATGCCTCGAATGACAAGACATGGGAAGTCATTCATGAGCCCAGCGGCCTCCATCTCCACGCACAACAAGTGCCCGCCATATGCTTTGTCGAGAGAGTTGACACAGACAAGATTGAAGACCATCACTCTTCGCCGCTCTCGCCGGGCTCGAACTTCCCGAAAGCGACACACTGCGAGCCGGGCCAAGGTCCATCGTGGTAATTGATGAACCGGGCTTGACGAGCCGCTGTACGGGTGATTCTGCAGCCCGCGAGTCCATTCCGCCCGGTGTTTGGGGTGGCACATAGGACATGAGATGCTGATGTGTTTTGGACCCGTTGTTGAACTGGCTGTGAGACGAAAAGCGTACCCCGTTGGACATGGGATTTTCCACAGTGCCTTGGTTGGGGCAATGCGGGAGCTCCATATAGCGCTTTGTCGGTGGACATGCCATCATATTGTGACATAAGGGATCACTAGGCCCGGGAAGGGAGCATAATGAAATGGTCTTATGGCGAAGAGAGACCGGGCTGGGGAGAACTCTGTCGTAAACATGATATTCATATGATAGCCGCAATGGGCCACGGAATAACCGGGACACTAGAGAGAGAAACAAGGCTTTTAAATCACATCTGGGCAACACCTTGCGCCGAAAGAAAAATGAGCAAATAAGATGGGATATTTGACTGAGCAATGGTCTCGATTATGCTGATGCGTCCTCGGTGGATGTCGGAGATCAATGAAAAAGCGATCAGAGGGTGGTGGTTTACACTGGGGTACTGGACCACGAGAAAGCAAGGATGAAGGATGAAGAGTCAGAGTGACGCCACTCCGGTCAAAGGAAGATGCAGAGAAAGATCGATGTGTTTGAATTGGCTCTTTGAAACCGCTCGTTTCGATCTTGTCCTTGCGGATGGTCAGAAAGACTTGGTTCTCAAAGCCGGAAAGAGCAATTTATGGCCGAATGACACCCTACTACCCTCTCTGGGATCTGACGGGGGAGAAGCAATCTGGAGTGATTGGTTGGATGTAAAAATCACATGTCACTCGGATGGGGCCTGACTGGAAAGAGAAAGAGCGGAAGGGGAAGCAGAAGGGGGAACAAATGAAAGGCAAGCTTCAAAGCAACTATGATCCCAAGATCAGGAGGCATTGCTAGACATTCATATGATACAAAGTCCATCTCACCGGCTCCTTAAAACATTGCTACCTAGATTGAATCGAAGCTGCTATGTCCGACTTCACTTTCGGAAGCCAATTGATTGTGATTGCTGGAATCCAGTAATCGTCTTTCTCCTCAATGGTAATGGAGTTCGCATGCCTTATGGAACCAAGGGCAATCTGAAGCTGGGCATATCCGTTGGAAAGCTGGGTGAAAGCGAAAGTGAACCCATTTTCACGAAACGCAGAATATTGTTCTGGCCAATGTTTTTCACCTTTCTCCATTCAGCATTTGCTTGCCTGAATGGCGACTGCATATGGTAGAAATGTGCTGACGCGGTAAGTGTGCGGACATGGAGCAGCTGATTGCTGATATCTAAGCTCGCGGTTTCACTTGAGAATCTGGTCAGGTCGGAGAGTTTAGACCGAGTTTACGCGAGGCTTGGCTGCGACACCCTTGCAATGTAGACATCCAGTGATGTCACTCGAAGACGTCTCCATACCGTGGATAATCCATTCGTCGAGCGCAGCTTCGCCGTTTCTTCTTTGACAAGATTTTCTGCCCGTGAGAGGGGAGGTGTAATGGCAGTCTCTTTGATGAAATTCACTAGGGTGCTTGAAGGACCCTGAACCGTGATGGATATATAGGTGTGTTGTAGTTGTGACTACGCTTGTTTCTGGTCAGAAGATACCCAGCCAAGAGATCGGTTTAGTCTTTCAACGAGTCGCACGGAAATGAACAGGCCAGAAGGCCGTATTCGGCACCGAACGGTGCGTCTCGCTCGCTGAGGGATCTCCTCCATGTGTACTGTACGTTTCCTGTACCTCTCTCTTTAATTTAGAGCGACGCCCGGCAATACAAAATCGCTGGTTTCGAGAGAAGTTTTATATCATTTCGCTGCTTTGATAATACACGACCAGCCAATTCCCAATTTATCGGTCGATTGGTCCCGTCAATATTATGTTTAGTGGACAGCGTTACGAATAATAGCGCCGAGGGAAAGCCTTTGATATCCGGTTGACGCTACCGAATCAGAAAGTCTAAGAGAGATTGGGGGAGGAATATTACTGGGATTTAAGCCCTGACATTGATCCTCAGAATGTTCAAATGCCATCGCCGCCTAGGGAGAGGAGACGAGCATTCCCATTATAGCTCTAATCCCACTCCACGGATGCTCAAATAACTCACAGAGTTCTGTGATGTTGCTAATATGAGATTCCCATGTTGAACACCTGCGACTGAGATTTTGAGAGCTTTCTGTACACAATAGAAGAGTGAAAACAGGACCGGGCTCATAAGCACATTTGGGGCCACCACCAGGCCAACCATGTCATATCCATTTTCTCAACAAACATTTATCCTTCTACGCTGGCTGCCGTACTGGGAATTCGGAAGACTAATGATCAGCCTATTACTGATGCCATTGAAGCTCATCGGTATCCAAGTTGATTGAAACACGCATGATATTGCGAAAATGTGCTAGTGGACCCCGGTCCTCTTACAAGGTTGACTATCTTTAATCCACTTTTCGCTCTAAGCCTGAACAAAAAGAAAATAATCCGAAGCGCTCAAGGACATATTCTTTTCTGGTTACGGGGACCTGAGTCATTATGTTTCGAGATCGTATCGCTGTGTAAGCCCTGTCTTTCTATATTTCCCTCGGTATTTGTCGACGCCTTCTCCTGATTCCTTGGTATCCCATCCAACTTTAGTATCCATAGTGTCCATATTTTTATCTGTCGTAGGCCATTTCTTTGATCATATTGGATGACCAGCTATTAGATATTGAGGCCTAATATACGAGCCTGTAATCTCAGAAGGTCGAGGCGCGTTGCATTCCTACACAAGCGAATGTGGGACGGGCGGGGGCATGGGCCGGCATGCGCGAAACCAACTGTCTCGATAATGGATATCGTTGCAAGGACCGTGCGCTGATGCTATCGGAGTAGCCGGGTCTACAAACAAATTCTACCTACTAGTTAGTTATACATTCTCAATCGTCATTTGAAATAATGTCTTACAGTTCTCCTACAACAGGTACTTTTTAGCTTTGACTTGTAAATCTTTCTAACCCAGCATATTGCTCGAGATAATTCTGAGTCAGGATCCCAGCATGACATGAATGTCTCAGCCTGTTCCATTTGATCATGGCTGAAATATATATAGAGGTCGGCGGAGTCGAGTTGGACGATCACGCACTATCCGCTGAATTTCTTCTGTCACAGTTCAAAATTAAGTCGTCGCGGACATCATCCAACCTCTCTTAGACTGCTGATCAGAGTGCCTGCTCATATTGGTCTATGATACGTTGAATCTCTCTCAAAGGGTCTGCTTATTCATTCCATATTCAACTCTGTCGTACGATGAGTTCCTATCTTTCTGTAAGAAGAATGAATCTGGGTGAAGAAAACTCCGCATATTCTACAAAGCGGTGGGTACTTTCGCAATCCGGGAGTGGGTCTTTTGATAGGATACCCGAGGGAGAAATCGCTCCCTACGTTCATGGCAAAGCCGATGAAACATCAATACATAAAACTGTGTTGAGTAGCAAGACCCAGAAGGAGCTCAGCAAGTGGGCGTCCGCTATGATCAAACAGATTGAACCTATAAAAAGATTCATCTTTCCGTACCGCTCACGCAAAATAAAGCCTGACTCGCCCAGGCCCGGCTGGTGGCCTACGGCTGTTCCGCATAAACCGCCCAGCGCTCTTTCCAAACATGATATGCCCTCTCTTGATAAAGCTAGTCCGTTATGAGATTGTATATCGCATATCATGATGACATTGACCGTTGAGAATCAGATTGTGTCGAGCTTCTCATCCATTTGGCCCGTAGTGGTATGAACGGGACTAACGCAGACGATCTCCAGAAAGCCGTGCTGGAAACGAGACTCAACCGCACAAACCCCCGTAAGGTTAAAAGAACCAGGTGGGATCTCTTCAATGACAGTTCATGGGCGCATCAGCAAGAGGGGACTTCCAAATGCCACCATGCCTGTACGTTCGCCTAGGTTCAGAGACCGGGAGCTAATAGACAAACTACTAACAGATGGTTGGCACCTCGGATTCAGTCCATCCGGCAAGAACGCAATTTTACCCTTGTTCAGATCACAGCGAGGAGAATCTCGATCATAAACTCATCCAATCATATGAAATGAGTAACCTGGGCTCAAATAACAATGCGATTGACACAGGAGGGCCTTTTGGTGAAGCTGGGTGTCTTGAAACCCCTGCAATGGGTGACTTCACCCGTTTCAATTCAGATCCACGCGACTTCTCAACAGATTCACCCTCTACGCTACAGATCCAAGAATTCTCGGCTGGTTTGTTGACATCTCAGCTTTGCGGATCTGATCCTCACTGGCAAAGCGAAGATTACTGCGGTGATGATAGCACATCACGGTGCTATTCAGGTAATCCACATTATCCTGTGGATAGCCCTATTTCCATGCAAGATACTAGCTACCTGGCCGTGGGTTCTTCGCCTCAAGTCTACGCCGAAATGCCGATGACCCGGCAATGGCCCTCAAACTACTATGACTACTCGATTGGCTTGCATTTGGATTTGTTGTCCTGTCCATACTAGAACTTCCACACCCCTCGTTCAATCCACAAGCCGCTAATCCCGGCCTAGTATACACGATTTCAAAACACAGGTCAAGGGTTGGTTATATATTCAAATGATCATCAACCTTCAACGAGGCGAGAACAACAACAGCCCCTCTTGCGCATTATGGTACTACCCTTTTTTTTTCCGAAATCGTAAATTTTTTTTCAAAGCTACTGCCAGCTGCAATAGGATAAAACCCGTGGCGCGCTTGAGTTCACTATCAGCCTGGATTGAGGATCGTAAATACTAGCAAAGGGGAGTCTGTAATCTAGGAGGCTAGGACCTGGTCATAAACCTCGTTGAATCAATAGGAAAAAGGTAGATCAAAAGGCGACCCGGCAACAGATGTATATCTAAGTCTGATGAGGATGTCAAATGATCTTGCTATATACGGGTTTAGTGGGTGGCGGGGTTGGGCTGAGGGTACTAAGATTCACCCGCTTGAACAAATCACGTAAAAGACAAAGTCTCCTGTCCCTAGCGCAAAGATCGATACTAAAGCTTGAAGCTTCAAAGCCTCGAAGCCTCAAATCCATCTAATACTTTGTTATTAATATCATGCCAGAAGAGAAGGTTAATGAGACATGGGCGCCCATCCCTTCTCATCTGCACTCACCACCCAGTCCGCCCTATCTCAACCTCTATTCCGATTTTAAATCAAATATAGCTTCAAGGTAGATTTATCAGAGTTGCCCTCATATACCCATCTTGCTCTTGAGCTAGTCACATATGGGAGCCGATCAACGGCATCATGTCGTACCAATGGTTATTGGGTTTCATGTTCTTAATTCCATCCAGCATTTCATAAAACTGTCTAACGATAACATTCAACACCTTGAAACTTGAATGGACTATATATAGATGGGCGTCTGTGTTCATGTGGTGAACCTGACTCGATCCTCCCTGTACTACCCGTAACACACAGGGTCATTAGCATCTCACCTTCGGCACCGCGCAGCCAAGATCTTCGGTTGTAATTCGGCATTAACTCGATATCACAATAATCACAGGAAGTGGAAGACTAAAAATTATAACAGTCATAATTTGAGCAAGGGCTCGTAGACCCCCTTGAGAGAGAAACAGCTACAGCGAGCCGAACAAGAGGGAATCAAGAGAGTAATGGTTGATCACATCAGAATCCATTCAAGTCCTCTGTAGATCGATCTGTTGCACATGTCATATACAGACCTATTCGTATCTTGATCGAAGTGGCCGCTTTGATCCTTACAGAAACTATAGAGCCAAGATAGACCGTATACCATGATCTCACGAGTGAACATCCAACCGTACTCTGGAGCAAATAGATTTGAATAGGACTTTTCTTCTTTTGAATGTGAGGTTGATTGATTCCCAGAATTTTCGCTGGGTAGTGAGAATGTCCCCATAAACGTCACGTCAGTCGAGCGAGAGTAGCCTTATCCATACGCTATGCCTGAGTACGAATGGCAGATGTGCATAGCACCGTTTCTTTGTGAATAAGAAGAACGATTATGATTAATTTCGGCTTATAGCATGGTATCGCATCGCCTATCAGCCACTTTACCAACGTATTTTATCATATGAAGTTCTTTCCTCAAATCATCGTGAGTCGAATTGACTCATATGAACAGTACTCATCTTTCGATTTCTCATTTGACCATTTGCCCAGAGTGACCTTGGCTAGCTCTGAACCAATTATTTACGAGTCTATCTTCTTGGAGTCATTGACGGTCTCGCGGCAGACCGATGGAGTAAGCCCTTTCCCTTTGCAGGTTCCGCAACGACAGTTCGTATTTCCTTTTCCAAAGTAGTCTCGAGAATAGAAAATTGTAATCTCTTCAGAAGCGTAAATTCGACGACGAGACTTGATGATTCTTTCTTTTCTGTTCCGTGGTGAAGAAGCCAAAATGCAATTCGGGTCACAGTCATGATTGACGAAGCGCACGGGCCCTATTAACAGGTAACATTCATCAACGATGCTGAAATCCTTGCTACTATATTCAAAACTCCTCCTTTCAGCGTTCTTTAGCCTGAAGCAAACACCGTCAAGATATTGAATTGTCTCCCCTGCCTCCATGTCTCTGCTGGCGCTGATTCTTACTTCTGGCGTGGAAGGGTTGAACTGAAACGTATTTTCGATCTTGAAAGGGCAATATTGTCAAAACACCCTCGAGTAACGATACGCCTGTTCACAGAATAGATGCGTCTCATCTTTAGTAATAGGTCCATTACCTGTAGTCATGCGAATTTGATGCAGGAGCTGTCCAAATAGAGGCAATCCTACGGAGCTTCGTAATGTGGAGGGCTTGAATCCATTGTGAAAAATACAGGGCTGTTCAGAATTCGAGAACTTGAGTGTTCTGACATTGATACACTTTTTTCGCATTCAGTATAGACAACAAACGATCGGTCAATATTGATATTGGCAGACAAACCTGATCTATTAATGAATGGGTAAGGAAATCGTCCCATTGGGCCACATGTTCAGGAAAAATACAATTCCCCTTTTTGAACTGTTCCAGAGGGGTTTTCTGTATATTTATGGACTTTCTTCGCATGACTCTTGAGCTTCTCTGCATTATTCAGGCTAGTTTGGCGATAGGAGGGGCTGGGAATCACATTCTGATGAGGATACAGGACAATATATCTACATTGAGTCAATACAGAGCACCCTTAGCCCAAGCCAATGAGGATAGTTTCGGGCACCTTTTCAACACTAATTGACACAATTTCAGGTTATGTTCAAATTAGTTTCGGGATCTGCTTTATTGATTTCGGAAGCTCTTGACTCATTCTGTAGGGTATGATTGACTATTCTTGTTGATCCATACGGCAGGAAGTCTAATTTTAGTAGGCTAGGATATCCCCCTGATTCTATTAATATTCTGGCACCATTTGAGAGGGACATCCGGTGAACTCCAGTCCTATGGCGCAACGCAAATTGATGATGTTCGTATTTTGAACGTAATCAAGTGCAATACCCCGGTGGATCCGTCTTGGTGCTTAAAGTAAATCAATGTTAAAATCACTATTATATATTATGAAGGTTACTTGATTTAGATTGAAGCCATGTTCGATTATGGCAGGTGGCAGGCCATATGATATGACTTTATGGACGCTGTATCGATGATACTGCCACTCTCAGCGCGCAGGACATGAGTTCAAGACAAATATGAGAAGTAGATTCTCATTGCATACTTCCGGACTTTTGTGTTGGCGCTAGCTGCCGAGGTAAACGATAAGCAATCCGACCTTTCACTGCGCACCGCACACCGCACACCTCTCGGGCGGCCTCTGGACTCACTCTACTGATCAGATTGGTCAAGTCATGTTGCACCAAAATTTTGAAAGATGAAGAAGCCACAATCTATCTTAAGAGGATATCATCCGGTCTTCCTAGATACGAGATCAGCCTACAGAATCAAAAACTCTCAATGCCTGTACACCGACTTGCTGTGACACTTCTCACTTACGACTCTTCGCTTCGGGCGGGTTTGGGGGAAAATGTCCAGTCATTAGTCCGAGCCTGAGAGTCGATCAGAATCCTTTTGCAGCGGTTCCGGACGGCCTTGCTTGCCACGATTTTAGTCAAGTGACCGAGTCTCTTGCATCACGTAACGCGTTGTTGGCCCGAGCAAAAGACACCGGCCCCTGGCCATGACTTCTACTTTTAAGCTGCCTTCTTTCTCCTTGTCTACCTGCTTGACAGTGTTCTGGGGTTATTGGAAAGGTGCACACCGTCAGGCTGAGAAGATCACCATTTACGATACCATTTTCTCGATCGGTTTCTTTGCTTTCCACTTCATTATGTGGATCATTGCGACGTCCATTGATCCAAATAACAAAGTAACGAGTAACGGGGAAGACATATGGGACTGGTTCTGCACCGCAAACACTTGGAAACAGCTTCTCTCTCACACCATCAGTTGCACCCGATTGTGCCGTCTGCAGGTTCGTACAGTTCCCGAAGCTACGAGAACATTTGACTAACGACATTCATAGAAACGGGACTCTTTTTCGATTGCTATTGGCATTGTTATTAATCTCGTGGTTCTGCTCGTCTACGGCATTGGCGCATACGGTGTCTAGTTCGAACGGCGCCTCCTGGGGGCCGTGAATGGTCGCGGCCAGGTCTGTTCTGATCTTGACTTACAGTCCGCAACCAACGGTCCTGCGTTCTCTAGCCACACGAGCGATCCAGGCAAGTCGCCGTATACCGTTTCTATTGACCCTTTGCCTGCAGCAGAAAAGGGCCAAGCGGAGCCGTTTACGATTCAGTTTGCCTCGTTGCGTTTGCCCACACGACCAATTTCCTCGTTTCAGGGCAGGCCCCTGATCGCCGTCATCAGTCAATTGCTGAGTCGCAACAAGGCAGATCAGCGTCGGTATCAGTACCCAGGCCGAGCACTTCACCTACCCGAAACGAGGCGCAGCGCGTGCCTGCGGCCCCCGGTGAGGTCATCTACGGTACTGTGCCCATTCCAGACGCTTACACGAGTCCCATAATTCCTGCCTTCCTACCTGCAGTGCATCTATGAGCTTGTGGCTTCAATAACGTATACTTCCCCGCTACAATACCTACTATGTCTGCCCTTCTCCAGGTCAGACTTAGAGAGGCCTAGAAAACACATTATTCGCAGATAGTCTAGGAAAACAAAGCAATTAGCTACTTGATATAGCTCTCCTCTCAAGGGAATAGAAGAGGTATAGGGCTATCAGAGAGTTCAAATACTTTCATTCACATTCTAAAGCAAACCCTAAGATGAAGGTAAGTATCTTACCTAGCTTGCAACTTCAGGCTTGTAGTATTTCTTCCTCGAACGAATCGGACTTTTGGAAGTGCCAAACTTGATGCACAGGTATCCCTAATAACAGTCTGCTGTGGCTGGGTTCTTGTCCATAATCCAAGTAATTCCATAGGTCACTCGTCAGATATCTATCGAAGAGGACCAATTCTTGGTCCACTTCCAAACGCAGAGAGAATACTGTAGGTCCGTTTGGGAAATTTCAGTACAAGAGGATTGTCCGGAGAAAGAGGAAATACCAAAAGCATTACAGACATGATTAATCATTATGTTGCTGGAGACAGAGTGCATGAGCTGTTGTTTATTCATGATATCAAAATTTGGACACTCTTGACACCTGTAGCAATCAGGGAAGTAAGGATTTAAACCCGCTCCATTCTGGAAATTGTATTCTCGTTGACGCAGGCGCGTAGAAACGTTTATAGTCGCACCTGGCGATGCAATCTATGCCAGAGGATGAATAAAACGAGGACGATGGATGTAGACTGTCAAGCTAGAGCGCAACAAGTAATTCCGTTACCTAACAAAGCACCTTTTAGTCGAATGGCTCTTTCTATTTAAGCAATACAAATATAGAGCTTTATTTGAACACCTCCTCGCCTATAGCTTAGCTTGAAGAGCCAACAGCCATCTAGGCTGTCTTAACGGCAAAGCTTTGCTAGTGAGCTAGTGAGTGTTACGTGCCAAGAAGTCTCGAGAAGGTTTCAAGAAAATTATACATTTGATGATCTCAAGTTTGAAGTGAAAAAAGATAGAAAAGAAGTAGAAAAAGCAAAGTTTAGCACAAGGTCTTGTGGTCTATCTCCTAGAGTTGATCGAATCGACACCTGTTTCCATTGCCTCTGCCAGAGCTCAGCGGTCCCTTGATGAAGAGAGGCACTGATACATCATCGCATCTCCATAGCATGGCCATTTCCTAATTGATATCATCTTTTCGGTGCAATGGATTAAAGCCTTATCATATGTTGTCATCAGCACATCCTTCTAACTCTTCATGCTAATCAACGCTATTTTCCAGTCCAGATTACAAAAGCGGGAACTCCGTGGTTTTTCTTGGCTTCAAGTATCTTTTTCCAATGCCAACAGTATGTTCAAAACAAACTTTTTCTCACACTGCATGTGAACTAGTCATGAAGATCAAAGGATAATGATTATGACAGTAACGGATATAAGTGATCAGTAGACAAAGCACCAGCGAATCTGTCCTTTGACACTAATATTGCGAATGTGAATCGAGGAGTCACCCTAATTCTCTTTATCATAACTGACATTCCTCTCACCTGCTTGGTCCAGTCTACGTAATACTATAGTGTGAGCCTATCACTTGTGTCTGCGAGTGTTTGTTTTCCATTATCTTGACCAACCTTTTAAACCTTTTGGAAGAGCTTGTGGGTCCGATCAGGGTCAGTCAGACAACGAATGTTCAGCCTCCTCGCAAATCTTACAGACAAAGGGTATATTGATCACTGTTTATGGATTTGGGGAAACATTTGAGTATATCCACGCTTTTCTCCGCCATAACGCATTTTAATTCGCGGATTTTTCTGGCCTCAAAAATCCGTCTTCCCGACAAGTGGGTCCCAGAACTCCCGGTCCACTACGGTCTACCTCGATAGGTTTCCGACATGTTGCCTTCCCAGAAGTATTGTGGCCATCATTGTTTGTTTTGCAATTGATGGCAATATCAAGAGGCCATGTCTTGCTAGAATGTCTGAAACCCTGCGAACCGGGGCGTCTGTAACTCGGATATGACCCTTTCATCTTTTACACTATAAAAACTACATCGCATAGAGTGGAATGGTCATCGTAGACTTTGTCATTTACGTCGGTGAACTCATCTTCTTAGTTGGAGTTTCTGACGTATGGTTTCTTTCCAAGATAGTGCGAACTGCGTTCGTACTTTTCTGAGTATAGACTGAAACACTTCAGGATTGGTTTCGACTTTACGAATAGCTGATAGAAAGAACGTGCGGGGTGCGCGCCAAACGTGAGTTGTAGAAATAGGGTTATTAGAACTACGAGAGTGAACTAACTTAATGAATTCAGATTCGCGAGGGAAATGAATCAAGCTCACAATCCCTGCTAAATATCATTCTTCGGAGAGTCTAAGCGTCTTTCGTGTGTGTCTGAGCGGTGTCAAAAGGCTTTCGCTCTTGAGATGAACATCCACAATAAGGGCATATGGTTGTGATAAAAAATCTTCCTTCCACACGGACATAGCGGTTAGCATCCTCATTGGCTGAATCATCGACCACTGGCTTCTTCTCCGGCTTCCCGCCACGGGTATGTGGCTTAAGCTTTCGGGACTTCCCAATGTTGTCGTTTTCATCGGTAGCCTTCTTAGCAAGAGCAGTCATTTTGGTTCTCTCGCCAGCTTCAGCCTCACTGGACTGGGAATATTCGTCCGCCTTGTGCCAGGTGTTAGCCCCGGAAGTATGAAGCAAAAATAGGTTCGCAGAAAGTGACCCACGTCTTTCTTAGCACGCGCCTTCTTCTTAGAAAGACGGAAGCCTCGCTTGCCTGGCCGATTGCACTCAACATCCTACATGCGTATGTCAGTGAAGTGGTAGAATTGAATATCACAAAGGCATAAAGCTGCTTTCTTCGTAAAGTCAGGGGAAGAAAGTGCACGTACGCCTTTCCAGTCCTCATCTGGAATGTGGCGTTCCGTGAGGGCTTTGCGGACAGCGTCTTGTTGGGTCTTGGACAAACCCTTCCAGCCAACGATGCGGTCAAAATCTTCATCACCTTTCAATTCTTCCTTTCCGAACAAGTTCTTGATCATATTAGCGAGAACAAGGGGAGTGGTGCAGCCCCTATGAATTGTCAGATCCACGATAGGCGCAAGATGCACTTAGAAGACTTACCAGTGCCGCCACCGCCAGCTTTTAAATTTTTCGACCCAGGTGCCGACACGGATTTCGCCTTTTGTAATCTCAATATTATGGTCTCGGCACTCCTTGTTGTGACAACCAGCGGAGTCTGGTGAAACCTCTGCGAGCAGAACCAAAAGTGTCAGTACAGGCAAGCGAGTCCCAATGGAACTATTTAGTCAATAGGAGTCACGCTGCCACAGAATAGTGCCTCGTAATCTTTCATATTTCAGAAAAGGGACACATGGTAGCAAAAACCACTCGGGTTATGGTAACGCGATTCAGCGTTGCGCGTCCTCGCGCGTGTCGGTGCATCAACCTCGCATCGCGGCATTGAATATCAACATTGTATCGTGCCATTTTGGTCTGATGCTGACACGAACCTATTAAGTTTTTGAAATTAAATCATGAGCAGGACCTACCAATGGAATAAGGCATGATGACGGTGAAGCCCTCACTAAGGCAGGTACTTCCTTATGAGACGGATGACGGAAGCGCCGCGAAGAGATTCAGGGAACCGTGTAATATTATCTCAGAAGAGACCTTCAAACAGTCAGTCAAACTCAATAGAAAGACCTGATAGACGATAGGGTAATGAGAGAAGGTTGGATATAGAAAAGAGAAAAACGGGTCAATGTAAAGATAAACTCGGAATGGAAAGGATAGCAAGTAGAGCGAGCGATAGGACAACAGTTTCATGCATAGAAGTCTTTAAATATGATTTTTCAATATTTGCTATTTCTGTAACGGATGATTCTAAATGTATAAGATATTGGTCATATTTATAGCATACAGGCCGTAATTATTGAATTTGGGTCATGTTCAAACTCTTCCGACTTACAATATATTCTATTTTTACTACTCATACTGTACATTACTCCTCAAGTCCGACCTTGAGCTTTTGTCATTGTGAAAGCCTTGCTGGATAAATGGCTGGTATTGCAGGCCACATGTGCAGAGGAAATCAACTGGGAGACTCTGACTTGAGAACCCCCGGTTCTCCTCCTATCCACTACGTACACCTACCATATGATCAATCTTCCTCTCGGGATCACGACATAACGAAATTCCGTCAAATGGTCACAAGGGTTATGCTTTCGGATTTAAGTGATCGGAATGACAGGGGTTATGATCTACGCCCCCTTCTTTCGTCTTTGCCTTAGCTCAGTTTTCTTCTCGTGCTTGAAACAAAGAGAATGTGAAAATAAACTCTATCACTGGGTGTCCATTTTCACTATTGATTAGTTTAGCACTTAGCTAGGCATCTTGCTAAGTCATTTCATCTTTTAAGCGCGAAATATCTTCTCCACAGAAAAATCCATCCGGCAGTCCTTACCACACCTTTGAACTATCCCACCTTCCCCCGATAGCATGGTAGAATATCCTTAGCGGCCAAAGTTCTACCCTACACTATGATGGTAGAGAAAACAAGAATACCGAGAGAGGGAAAAGCCAAGATTTTCATGCTAATAGCAACTCTAATTTTAAGGACATGAGCACCTCGCATAATAGCAGTCAGAATATTGTGGGGTATGGTAAAGAAAGAGTTAATACTGCGCCCGTATGAGTTAAACGTATTGGGTTTGGCCCCGTAGTCCAGGATGAGTTTGACCATTATGATATGTCCACCTTGAATGGCTCAGAACAGAGGCCCTGCTTCCGCTGTGAACCCTGGTAGAGGATTCGGGCTGGCATCCCATTACAGAAAAAGTTGCACAGCTCGATAGTGACTATTTGCGGCTGCTCTACATAAAGACCAAGGAGCTGTAATCGCTGCTTTTGCTGGAAAGATAATGGGCGCATCGAATCGTACATACCGCAGAAGAAGTAGGAACGAAGTGAAGTTGGATGTCTGTGTTCAACAGAAACAAAGAAATCTTCAAATTCGCTCTTAATTATACGTGTTATTATATACGGGAAAGGTAGGTTCCAAGCCCACAAAATCGGAAATGTCAAGTTCCAGTCAGAGTCATGTACTGAAAGACATGGGGATCTTTCCGTCTCCTTGAGTTAGGTTGCTCAACTGGGTATTAGGTTTCGGGAACCAAGTTGACGACTAAACGGCCTGTTTGCTAAGAGAATGGAATCTGGTTTGTAGTATTCTCGGCTCATAACAAGAGCAAAACAGCACCCCGGCGCTTGATCTGTGAAAGACGAAGCTCCATACACAATACACCTTACGAAACGTGCTATCATTTACCTAGCAGGTCTTCATTGCTGATATGAATACTCTAATGGAGTATACTTCAGTGTATTGATCGTACTCTGGTTTGAGGTGCTCGGCGTCATTCTTCCATTGCCTCGGCTAGGTGACCTTCCTGCTTAATTCGCTGGTTCTGACCCCATCTTGGCCGCCTTGCTCAAATTGACCAGCCTTCCGTGCTCCTCAGATGTTTGAAATTGATTACATATGGCCACAAGTTTCACGTGTGAGGGTTGACCTTTTTGATCGGGAACAGTGAAAAGCTCCCTGAGCCCTTGGTGCCCTTTCGTGTCCGGATTAAGCTGTGATCAGAGCGTGATGTTCGGACCTTGCTTCGAATGTCTCTGGTATACTTGCTGTGGGAAGACAAGATAGTATCTTCAAAGTCCGTCAAAATTCCTGTTCTCTGATGGGGTCCGGCCGGCTGGTCGTTGCAGGATGGCAGCTCCTGACTTCTTCCAGGAGACCAACTTTTGAATTCAAAAATCCGCTTTGACCGATAATATTCCCGTTTCAATATAGTTTAAGCTTAATTGGGGTCAATGGCCGAGGATGAAGTTGATAGCATGGTTGGTTTTGCGTTTCGCAAGGTTTGAGTATGAAGGTAGGTATCTTCAAGGGTATTCGGACCCTACAGCTTAAAAATCATTAGGTCAAGGTTATCAAAATGTGAAAGCTTTCATTCATCTCTTGACTCGCTATAGCCTACTTCGCTTTCACAAACAGAGAATTTCAAACGCTTGAGACTGACTTGCATTGAATCATATCAAGTCGGCGCGAGTCGGCCACTCCATCACCTTCACTCCATAAGCCTATGATATCCATTCAAGTAAAATCGATCGATATCGATCGCATATAGTCTGATTTTCGGACCACCGCAAAAAAAGCCTTCCCAAGGAGCTTGAGCCGTGCGAGACAGGTCCAAATGCTAACAAGGATAGTAATGTGCGTCCGAATTGAAGGCAACGTTTGTCCAGTCATTGACATGGCTTGAGGGCCACTGTTCGAGCGACAGCATGTCAGCGTACATCTGTGGTGAGGAGTCCATAGATGCATAGCTATACTGTGTTAAGACTAAGGTGTTTATCGAGTAATACGCAATCTCTGCGTGTTGTTGAACTATACCGCAGTTACTGCCATAATTTTGGTTTTGCCAACGGGGATCAGAAACCATAAGCTGCATTGTCGGTAAGCCAGCTGGGACAGCTTGTGGTACCGAGGGAGGGTCCGAAGAATAATCGCTTGTGTCCGAAGTGAGAATGGTCTCGTTAGGCGTCCTAGTAGCTCTGAGATATCTGGTATGACCAAGAGTCCCCAGAGTATTCTCGGTGTCGGCTACCATGAGCTCTGTGCCTAGGCCATCTTCTACCACTGATTTGGCAGGTTTGTAATTTGAATTTACCTCGCCGTCCTGTAGGTCATGAGATCCGTTGATATCACCCGAGAAGTCTGAATCTTTACCTGCTACCTAATTATTAGCGAACTCTGACATTGGAATAGGTAGCAGCGATTCTTTCCACTTCGGCATACAGGCATAGCAGCATTCGGAAGTCTGTACTTGATCAAACGTCCATAGCACGTCATACAAAAGATAGCACGTCATACAAAAGACTCCATTCGGTCTTTTCAAGCTTTCGAGGATTTTTGCTGTCAAAATTCTCCATTCCCAAAACAGCTCTTTCGAGATCTGTTGGATCAAGTCCGTTGACGCGACTACGAGCTATGTGAATGATGAGCTCGACGCAATCTGAGTTTCCAGCGGTCATGATCGATTATTATTTTGAACTCCACACACAATTGCCATCGTCCTAGAGACACATACCGTGTTTCGACGGAGCGCTAGGCACTTTGTGCGGAATACATGCCGGCCACCATTTAGGCTTCGGTGAGTTTGGCTTCATGTTCCGTGAGTGGTAGGGGAAGGCAGATCTTTTCGTCGGATCAACTTGTCTGATCAAACCTGCAGCCCACTTCCTGAGAACCTTCTAAGTGGTGCCATTCAACACTGATTTACAGTATGAAAGCACATCAGCTTCAGAACAACCCCGAGGACTGCACTTTCCTTCGGATCGATCTTCACCGAATCCCTCTTCATACGAGGATTGCGAAAGCACCCATTGCTCCGTTGGATCGTTAGACTTTGTATGTGTTCATCATATGTAAGCGATATGTCTTAAATTGCATTGAGTAGGAAAAGCTTACTGTTTCCTGGTAACCTCGAGCCAGGCCCTCCCTTCCCATACCAAGAAGAGAACTCATTACATAAGAAAGCTGATATCCATATAAGCATAAAACTTCCGCTGAAAGACAGAGCTCGGCAAAGAGAGCTCGGCAAGCCGCACTTGAATATCTGTCAACTGCTTACTAGCAGTCGTGCAGGGTAGAAAGGGTGATTTAAAACCGGCTTGATAGAACAAGTTTGTCTGATGCCGTAAATTCACCACGGATCAGACCCGGTCGAGTATTATTTAAAGTCCTGTTGTCAGCGGTCAGAGAAGCTTTAGAATAGACCGGAACTTCGTCTCGTGCCGGAATACTGACTCAGAATCGTGTCAAGTACACTTACCCAGATATTCCATCAATCACAGCATGCTTTGGGAGAGATTGTGGGGCGATCTGAGAGTAGCTAACAGGCGCCGTATATTCTAATCATCAGATAAAAATCATGCTGACCTGTGCTCTAATTGCGCTCCGCTTTCGGGGTTCCAGTGGCGGGAGGGTGTGAAGGCTAAAGCCGATCGAGCTATACTTTAACTTATAAAACTCTGGCCGAGCATTCGACATCAATGTCCCCCTCCAAGATTGGCATTTTAAAGCATCAAACAGTAGCTTTCAATACTTGGTCAATATGCCAAACACAAAGAAAACCTCGATATGGGAGCGTTACCCTTCTCACTTGCGACCCCTACCTCCACCGGCCCCTGCTTTATCCAAGGAGCATTCTGAGCCTGAAACAACTGATATTCCAAAGGAGAAGAAGAAACATGGATTTCTTTCTACATTTATTTCCAATTTGTGTTGTGCTAAGCTCAGTTCTTCTCAAGCACCCTGAGAGAATAGGTAAGCGTTCTGACCTATTTTCCACGCCGTCTTGTGACTCAAGTTGCGTATTAACGTACTATCTTGTCTGAAGTCTCACTTGAAGGAACAAGAGCTCGATCTCCAGAGGGTAAGGCTCGTGACCTCAAGCCGGTGGTAAACTATGGAGACGCGATTTCAGAATAGGATTATAGCGAAAGGGCACGTCGTCTTTCTCATCTGTAAATAGGTTGCGAGACAATTGAGATGTCTGTCTCTTGGCTCGCTGAGGTACTTACGTTACTATACATAAATGATCAGCGTGATCTTTCCTATCCTTCATGTCACGTTTCAAAGTCATGTTCGTCAGTCTCACCCTAAATTCCTGTCTTTAAAGGGTGTTTTTTTAAGTCCAACACAGTGAACCATCAAAGATCAATGGAGATACGACATGAATCTGCTGAGATAAAATCAAACAGTGCAAAGCGAAACTTAAATTTCTTTTCGAACGTTGGCTCTTTCACGTTCGAGGGAGCAAGATGTTTGAGTTGTTATTCGGTGGTCTAAACTTGTTTTGCCATTCTGGCTGGTCCGGCGATTTAGGCATTGTTGAGTCCTTTCTGATAATGTCCAGTCATGAATTCATTGGCGTAGAATTTTGTATGAACCATCGGTCTTTCATTGGTAAATAGAATGCACGGTGCTATGTGAAACTCGGATAGCCCGGTTTTTTACCAAATCGGTTGAAGCACCAAGATCACGTCTAGGTGATGGGCTAGGGGTCATGGACCCACCCTCATAGAGCTCGAGTGGAATGAGTGTCACATGTGTTCTATTTGGAAATTACCGTTTGTCTTGGTATTTCCATCCCTCACTTCCGCCCTGATAGGCCTGTCACCTCAATAGAATGACGGTATAATGACATTAAACGAGGCGATCTTTGACCGATCATCACGGCTTTTAGCTCATAAAGCTATATGGAACATCGAGGTCATGCAAGAATCCATAGAGTTTCTCAAAGTCGCCCCACCTTTCCATTCTGGACAAATAACGCAATATTTTGATAGAGAAGAGAATGGGTTTTCCGATTAGCGACTCGGAGCGGTGCGGTCGCAGAAAATTCAATCTCAGTTGAACCAGAGAACGTATGCATATCAGCACTTGGACTCAGATTCATTCTAGTCTGATTTTGCCCGCTTCTGACTTCTCTGATTTATAGCCGCAAAAATACCTGGGAATGCCCTTTACACCAAGAGAGATAGACACTGGTCTACAATCTGGAGAGTTGTGGGCAAATTGTACAATATTGAATGTGTAACCAGTCTTCGCAACCTATGATTTTGTACAAATGGTATTGATAGGCGATTCAATACCGACTTCTAATACTCTGAGATAAAGTATCCCAAAGCGTGCTAGAAATTATCCTTCCTGCGCTTTAATATAAGCCGTGATTCTAACTCTTCCAGTCCGTGATGTACACTCGTTCACCTTAAACTCGCTCGCCACTACTGATTGAGTCTGATCTTCTCCGAGTCTATACTATTGTACTATATAGAACGTCACAAGGTAAACAGGGCGCATTCATTCGCGCGCATATTAAGCGACAGCATATACATGTAGGGTAGAGATACTCACGCCTTCCGTGGCACAGACTGCTGGTTTTCTGGGGTACTCGGTGATGAACGCGCAGGCCCTGGCAATCAGTGAGTATTGACTCATTGGGTACTTTTGTCTTTCCTACGGGCGTACACTCCTCAAGTGCCAACGAGGGGATGCTGCCTGCACGACTAGGGTTATTGATGCACTCAGAATCTACAACTCGGATACTTATCACTCTATGCTTAAGATACGATCCGCCCTGTTGTATATTGCAGCAATTGCTACGAATGCACCTGTCGATTATTCTTTTGTCGGTCGCTTTTCTGATGGGCTTCAGATGTTAAGCTATGCTTCCTGTGTCTTGTCTTCCCACATGACATTCGCTGAAAGGTCAAAGAGAAAATTGTTAGCTACTATGTATTGACTCTAAGAAGACTCAAGTAATCTCGTAACACAAGCGGTACCCAAATTAGAGTAGGTTCCAAGATTTCTCACAAATTTGTATTCAATTCGTAACCCGAACCGGATTGGAAGAGCTTGATGTCCATTGCTCTCTCAAATAGGGACCCGTCCCATTAAGTCTGTTAGATTTTATAGCTAAAACAAATCAGATCGTTCTTGTGCCTCGAGGGAAATAAGTTGATCAGCCAACTTGTATTTGTGATATCCTGAACGACCTGTGATCAAGAGGTATATGGTCGTTACAAGCCAGTGCATGATTGATTTAGCGTACTTCCTCTCTTCGGTTAGGTCCATCATTGCGTGTTTCTAAAGACCTCGTCCGTCCATGTTACGTCGCTCACCGCACCAATACATGTCATATAATCGAGTTCTCCCAACCACGGTCTCTCCTCTCTAGGAAGTCATCCGTTATCCACGCCGGTATGGGCCAGTGGACGTGAGCTCTTGAATTACATGACCGTAGATGATCCAAATGATATGCGCTCGTATGAACAGGAGGCTTATTGATCATGAAAGTAACGAGTAGGTAGCGAAGCTCGTGCCAGGATGTTCGGCACCATTACAATTTTCAAAATGATAAGAGGATTTTAATTCCGTTCTCAGAAAGCCCTTCCAAAAGTACCCCATTCACCAATGTCCCACAAGATGTATAATGGTCATCAAAGTTCTGAGCTGGGTTTCCTTATATTATGACGGTACCAGCCGGGCCTGCCATCCATCAGGAGGCGAAGAGAAAGAAGTTTGGTTCGGCATAAGTCGCAGGATCATGTACTAAAGATGATGAGACGCGGCCACGTAAATGTACCGGATGGTTACCAAATTGCTTCGCCCCTTTTGCACAATTGAATCAATGAGAATCTATTATCGTATAACGCAGATTTGGTTCGTTTGGGCTCCTGCATAAACTGAAGTTTTGCCAAAGTTCTTGGCGTGTTGCCAAAGCGGGGTTGTTGCCGACTTTGTGTTAGAATTGCAAGTTCGCTATATCAGACATTATTTCTCACGCACTGTGTTTGTGAAAAATCAACCATTCACATTCTTCATTTTGATTCTTGGCTCTCCATGTGCGATATCGTGGGGAAATAATGCGAAACAGATCGTTGGTGCCGAATTCTCATCCAGTCGGTACGCGGTGTGGCGTGAGATTAAGCTAATTGGATGTTGAGCGCCGAGTATCACTTTGATTCAGCTTCCCGCACAAGACTCTATGGGCGTTAAGCTGAATCGTGTATGTATATAAGCACCTAGTGCTTGAATCTAGGTACTGGTACAATGGAGGTTCATCCCGTTATGTTTGATAGTTGGAGTGAGACAGGTCAATTGCTAGGGGTGCGTACAATGTGGGCATGATGGACGATGTGCCAACTATAAGACTATGTATACGCATATGACATGCCAAGGGTATATTGCTTACATATCGGAAGAGGTGTTCAAAGTAGATTCTCATATACGCAAATCGAGAAGCGCAGAAAACGCCGTGGGTTGCGCAGGCGTAGAGAAATTCTGCAGTCCGAGTGACTAGGTTCGGATTAGCGTTCTGGTACACTTTTCTATTCTCCTTTGTATATATTGCCACACAGTATGCGATTAGTTCTTGTGTGAAGGACACACCATATAGAGGTTTTGAGTGTGAAGTGCGGCCTCGTCAGCTGCAAAGCTATACGGGCAGAAAAAGGTAGAAGAAAGTTAGAAGCAACTGGGTCTCATGTAACTTAAAAACCCGAAAAGAGAATGTAAAACGCAAAGGACAGAGGGTGTATGCTTTCTAAAGGTTCCATCAGGCAGAAGCAAGTATCCCTAAGGAGAAAGGTAAACATGAACATGAAGTACTTATTGATGCAAACCCTTGACATGTGAGAACGTTTCTTTATCTCAACCTTGGGAGACTTGAGGTCGGGTTTGTGCCAAACAACTGGTCAGCAGATTCACCAGTTGTCCACCAGATAGGGTGTTGACCAGTTAACGGACGAGTTAACCGTTGGTCACCAACTAGCCAATTCACTCTCCAATCCACATTCGACTAGTTTTCCCGGATTCTGAAGCTCCAAGGTTCAACTGTTGCACTGGCCAGTGAAGCCGACCTTATATCACTGATGTGTCGCACTGTGGGGTATCCACTTTCGATTGAGAACGAGGGATTGAAGTCGGTTCCCCCGGGCGGGAAGAAAAAGCCGTCCCATACAGAGTGGCATGGGATGGGGGACGTTTCAGTGGGGCGTCGTGCGCAATATGCGGAAGAAAAGAGGGAGGGTTGGTAGGGAGGACAGGAGAAGGATGTAGACACTTCCTCCGTAGGGATAGAGGAAGCCTGTTTCTGATTCAGATTCGTCAAAATTGCAGCCTGATTCAAGTCAAAGTTCTTGTATTCATCAAAGATTGTGCTGACGATTCCTCTCTGCGACGACTCCAGCCTATCAGCAACCGAGGCTTTGAAATTGCAAGCTCCCTCCTCAAACGGGGGGTGGTTGGAGAAGGAAACCAGCTCATTCGATGAGAAATCTGTCAGCCCAAGGGGAAACGGCCGGAAATCATCAGCGGCAGGTAGAGTGGTCACTCCATCGGAGCCAGGTTCATAATGGGAAACGTGGTTGATGAGACTTCTGGAATCATCCGTATGTCTTGCTAATTCAGATGATGTGCACTCGTTTACTATTTCCCCACTGTAGTCCGCAGGAAAAAGTTGCTGGAACATCATTGTCCGGGTATCCTGGAAGGAATACCGTTGCACTGTGGTCGACGCTCGGGCACTTAAGGTCTGCTGCTGATGAGTTTGACAATGCATGATTAACAGAGATTCGTGGGGACAAATTGTGTAGGAGGGAGGGAAAAGCGCGAGAGAGGAAGAGAAGGAGGAGTAGGATGGAGAAACATGGGGGGAAGTTGAGAAATGAGAGGTACGGGAAAGGATAATCAAGCTCACATCTACCATGGCGTGGTAATCCGCTTGAGAAATACCGAACTGATAACTGGGTTGTGGAATCGAGTCGGAGGCAATTACCCCTCCGACTGAAGGCGAAGTTATATGTCCACGGCTTGGTTTTCCTGAGGTTGCCGTAAGCGGTCGGTTGATGTGTGTCAACTCTCGTATCGGTTGGGAACTTGACTGAGTTTTGCGTGTTGATTTTCTGAAGCGCCATTTTTTCAAGCGACTGCGTAGCTGGTTTTGACTAGCGGAGACAATATCATTAACCGGATCAGCTCTGATGAAGAATTGCTGAACATTAATTCTCGAAAAAATACCTTGGATTGAAATCATCCGAACTAATGTGTTTCATGACATGTTTAAGCGGCCATTCCTCGTCCACATATAGATGGGCAATGAGCGCCTTCTTACTTTCCCAGACCGCGGAAGATATTTGATTCTTCATCTTCTCATTCGAGAATGTGAAGCAACAAACTTGTAGACGAATACTGAGATGACAAATGATAAGAATGAATGATCACGCTACTGATGAAACGTAATTCAGTACCCAGAGTAAGGGGATATCCTGCGGGATAGGAGAGTCATGTTGATAATCAAAGTCGTAGAGAGGCAAGTTTTAAACAAATCATTATTGACAATTGAGCAAAGTTATTGTTTAGTAACGTGGGTCGACAACGTGAAGTCATAGAACTCCAGTATAGATCCGCACTAGCACTGTATTATTGGCGAAGATGAGAGGCAGCACAGCCGGGCAGCACAGCCGAAACTCAGCAATAGAATCAAGCAGCTGCAGAGGCCTGCGGACGCGCGTGCAATCACTAACACTTTGTGACATGATCATTGATTTTAGGCAATCTCCAAAACTTCTTCTAGGGTCTGGAAAGTCCCTGGTCTACTCTGTCCACCATGTCCACCCTGTCTGCCTTGTCCATTCTACCCACCCTGTCCATCATGTCCACCCTACTCTTCCCTGTCCTCTGTGCCCCTGTCTCAACTCGTACGATATGTATCGGGGTTCTTCCGATACCATCATCGGGGCGAAGTGCATGCAGGGAACATGTCATTGGTTCTCGTGCTGGGACACTTATTTCATTAAATTTTTTCTACTACTTTTGCACTATGGGGCAGTTTGTCTGCTTGACTCGCTCTTCCCAACCCGATCAAATTGTCTGTATGCTTTCAGAATATTGACGTCTCAAAATTCATACCACTACGTATTATCACACTGATCCACGAACGTTTCCCGGCCACGAGATGTCATTTTAGCTCACAGAGACATTCTATCTTCACTTTCAAAGAAGCGATCTCACCACACCGTCGAATGCTGTTGTTCTTCGTATAGGTCTATCTGCCACCGGCTCTGCTAAGAATTGAGTTTCCGTACCATCATTGATGAAGGCTGGTAGAATAATTTTCTCTCGTGCCAAGTAAATCAGTTCAAATTATCAATGATCTCTATCCTGTGATACAGGAGAACGGCCTCGTCAAGGAAGAACAGATCAGAAGATGCGTAAACTTTTCAAAGAGGTATCATACTTTCAGTGGTTTCATTTGAAAACTAATAAATAACAAGGCCGGTAGGAGTCCACTACCAAGGGCTTCTCTTCTAAGTGCCTGATAGCAAGCCCATGATGTCATGCGCTTCTCATTGTTTATAACACTGCGATGTACATGTGGAGAAATGCATTAAAACACGTTCAAGATGCGAGATAGGTCTTGTGCTTCCACCACGCTACTAATTGAAGGGCGGTAATTTCGCCAATAAGCACAGCCCCCTACACGATGCAATCGGGGCATTACTTTCGAGCCAAGTTTACTGGTCATCGTTTGGGTCAAGAGGGCCACCAACCTTCTGAATCGCCACATTTCCCTTTTGAATCCTTATCACCGGCAGACACACTCGGCTGGGAGCCGTGTCCTTTATATACCGGGTACTATACTGATCAGCGCGACGACAATTTATTATTCAACCCTGCCTACCCACGGTTGGTTATGAGAAGTCGGAGATAGACAAGGCATGAGAATTAGCCCAGCGGGCACGGTCTGGATCCTACTATGAGCCTGTACACAACTTTCATAATTGTTTTGATATCGATCGTAATTATCACAAGCATTTTGAAAATCATGGAACATTGTTGATGCTGGTCAATAGACTCATGGTTCAGGATTGTGATGCGACCATGGCGGACATTCATACACGACTATAGAATTAAATTGAGCTTCGCACTAGGCCTTAATCAGCCCTGTTCGGCGCAATGTTTTAGTCTTGCCTGTATTTGGCCTATCGTTCTTGTATACTTCAGTAGCATAGCGCGAAGAATCAAAAATAAAGAAATAGCCGAACTGCAATTTTCAAAATATCCTCACAAACAGGAATTTCTCGTTTCATGCCAGGATGTTGAAACTATCTTTTGTATTGTAGCGATGGTAGGAAGCTTGGAGAGCAAGGAAGGAAAGGAGAACGCTGGCAAATTGATATATGGGGATGTTTTGGATGAATTAGCCCTTCATCCAAGTCTATGTGTGTGGGGATGGCGCTTTCATAGCGCGTCGATAGCGCGTAGGTAGCACGAGTGTGGTCCTTCCGTTTGGAAACATGTTGCTCTACCATTGACATAGTTGCAATGGGGTCGAAGGTGATCGTAATACCAGGCAGATACGGTGGTGGCTGGTGCCTCTGCGTGGCGGACTCGGTGTGATTACTCAGACGAGAATAGCTCTTTCACCGTACAGTAGCCTAGCATCCCGCCTTTCTATGTATGACCCTCAGAATGTAATCAGTTCGACATGCCCGTTGCCTACTTGACGTCTGGTATCCCCTTCGCCAGTAGAATCCTTCTTTACGTCACTCACCAAATCCCTGGAAAGCTCAAGCAAAGAGACGAAACTTCCTTCTTGATCTACATATTTCTTAGAAACCAGTCTCGAGAATATTAACAAACCCTTAAACTTGTTAGAAAAAAAAGCGGAACTGGGAACCAGCTATATATGGATATACGACGCTCATGTTTTATGACTTGTGAAATGCGCATAGTACTGAACACAATACTCTACGTGTAGCGACTGCTCTCAACTAAATTTTACGCACTATGGAGGATTTTCGACTCTGGGGTGAAGCAATAGGCCATAGTGCTTGTATTTAAGTAAGCAATAGAGACGTGTAATATCTTGGAAAGAAATGGCTGATCCAATAGAGAACCAAAAAGAAGTCTGCAGGAAACGGCCGTATCATTCTGCATCCCAGCCAGTCATAGGACACACCATGACTGTCTTGGTTGATAACACGTACTAGCATAGAAGGGGGGCTAATTGCCTCGTCTATCGATGGGCATTCGTTGGGTAAGTGACGGCAGAGATTGTGTCACCCAGACAAAGTATCATCTATGACCTTGTCTGTATTGCAAGCATAGTTTGCGCTGGAGCCGGATGGTGTATGGGAAGTAGAAAATCAGGTTTTGACAGAATGCTTCTGATACATCAACTACTAACTAATACCTTCGTACTACAAGGGTTATTTTGGCCCCTACAGCTGAATCATTGTTCGTCCAACGCCTTCTGAACTATGTATCCATTAGTAACATCGAAAACATTGGTATGAATTAGCGAAGACCCAAGAGTTGCGAGGGAGAAGCACAGCATCATTGGCCTGGCCGAAATTTACTGTTGCCATTGCTTTAAGGCCCCCACCGTGGTCCGTATGGCTTGCTAGCAAAGATTAACTCACGTCTACTAACATTCCCAGTATGAATAAACCTACTGCAAGGCTGTTCATAAGATGGAAGGACTGAAAAGGGGAGAGAGCTTCTAAGGCCGCTAAGGCACTGAGCGAGGGAGTGCTGCGCAACTATACAAAGTGACATGTATGTCCCCCTAGCGACTTAACCTGCGATATTATGTGCTTGGATCTCCGATGATACCAGCTGAAGTACCCGTACGTTGACCCAGAGTCTTCAAGCCGTGACATTACTATCGTGTTTGAATATGTTATATCTCAATTAGACGATATCAGTAAACTGGAATTCAACTTAGATTGTGTGAAAGAAATCCTGCAGCCTCATGCGCATTGAACATTACCCTCTCAATTCATTAAATATACAATAAAGATATTTTCTCGACGGGCTCCGACAAGAGTTAGCCTAGATAAGGGATCTTACTAATCAAGAAGCGCAGACACAAGGATCTGCATTTCACTATTCCTTTTGGAATCAAGAAGACGAATCAAAACGAAAGCTTACTCGGAGACAGCCTCCCATACCGGTAGTATGTCTCCTAAAATTCGTGGAAGACTACACTCAGAAACGGCAGTCTCATTCTTTCTGCAGGCTCGCATAACTTTGATAATTAGAAGAACTATTTATATTCATTTGTAAGTATCACGGGGGCTAGGGGCCAGACGATACTTTAGGGAACCAGCAACCATTTAGACGAATTAAATCGTACGGTCACGTCGTATTATAGGACTTATGGAGATCGCTAAATTAAATGATATTAAAATAGACTAGCTTATGACGGATTTCGGATTAGTCGCTTTTTTTTCATAGGATGTGAAAACTGCGCCCCGGTTAATCCGGTGACATCGCTCTTTAACACAAACAAGACCACTCTACCCCAAGATATTTACACAACCTCTATACCTTCTCGTCGCGCGCGAACAAAAGCAAGACTCGATGATAGCTCTCACATTGAAATCGAGAAGTGCGAACGCACAACTCCTCATCTCACTATATCTCCTGCAATCAGGCAGAGGGACAAAAAGGAAAACTTGATCGGAGACAGCCCCCTATACCGGTAATAAGTCTCCCAAAATTCTGGAAGACTACACTCCGGAACATTGAAGAGTAAAAGTATGTTAGTCTCATTCCTTATGCAGGTTCGCCTAATTTTGGTAAGTGGAGAAATATGTATTTTCATTCTTGTTTATTTAGTCCGTTATTGTTACGGGGCAGAAGCCAGGGGACAAGGCGTTCAATTGGCACTCCGCAACCATTATTCTCCTCGGTTTCTATACGCTTATTCTAGTCCAAGAGGCCGACCCGGGTCATACCTGCACTAGTAAAACAAGTCAACGGGGTCATCTTCGTCATATATATGAATGCTTATCTGTACAATAGTATATTATATACTCTCTTAGACGTTCCCGCATCCATATCCTTTTCATGGTCGGGACTCTGGTAGATCATTGCAAATAAAGTAAGCGCTACATCCTCTAGACCCTGAAAAGTAATCTTAAAAAGATGAAATACTATTGCAGGCAAGAGGGCTTCTCTGTACCTCTCTGTCCATCAACTTTTCAAAGGGCCTAATGAAAGAGTTGAGAGGCAGCACACAGCCATCTAATCCAGAGTAGTACTCCTAGGCTAGATATAGATCAGGACAATAGGGGACAATAGGTAGATAGTGGTGGGCAGCGAGAGGAAGGAGAGCGTGAACCAAAGCGGACATACTCGATCATCGCCACATATACCTGATAGGGTGAAAACAAGCCCGTTTCTGAATATAGGCATAACTTTTGTTGATGGTGCGAGAGTGAAGTTTTCTTGTACGAGAGACAGATGCGCGACGGATGACTCATTAACACTGACCACTATCATAATGATTAACAACTTTCGATGGAAATTAAGTTCTTGACTCACGATCTTCTACATCAGTGAGCTATGGGCGTACGTCCAGCGGGTCCATTATAACTCGGTGCTCGGTAAGTTTAATTCCGATGCTCCTGAGGCAAACCAGACGAGCAGTGCTTTATGTATTTCATTCTCACACAAGACCAAATCTCGATCAGATCGGTATTGGGAATGGACGGGCGTCTATTTCGGAAGAGTGTAAGAGGTTCGATTTCTCTCCTCGATGGCTACAACTCAGCAGGAAGCAAAGTACTGTAATTACCAGGTCGGTCATAAGTCTGCGCGGTTTCGAGCCAGCAAACCTCGCTAGAGCTATGGTAAGCGTCGCCTATGCCTGGGGAAGTCCGGGCTATCTAGGCGACTTAGCATTCCAATCAAGCTGCACTTTCCGTTGTAGGAGAATCTCTTTGGCACCAAGGAAGTTGACGAAATTTGGCCTACTCTAGTAAACCATTGGTTGAGCACGTGAATCTAATAAGCTACTTTGCCCCCTCTTCCCGCTCGCTCGCCCACCCACAATTCGAGCCGTGAATGTCGCGCATATAGGGCATCGCAAGCTATTTAAGGGCGGTTCAGTTCTATCTCTAGATCCAACAGGCTGTCCAACAGGCTGAAGTCATCGAGAAACAGCAGGATGTGCTGGCAGAGATGGAAAACCCCTGCCAGATTTCGAGATTGCAAAGGAGAAAGCGAAGGGAATTAATTGTACTTATTTCCATCCCGACCACAACCATGTTCAATGGAGCAAGCCAGCCACGGAAAGGGGGATCATTTGCAGTTCTGTCACTTCAACATCACGACTAAGTTCCACCAAGAGCGGTTAAGACTGCCCAGCTTATCGAAATGACTGATACAAATCATGAACGGCGGGCTTCCGCATTGGAATAGGTTGAAGGAGGAGACGTTGAGAATTGTGAACCTAGCGGAAAACCATTAGTTAGACCAAGGTTGACTTATTATTTGCCTATTATTTGAAGCATGATAACACCCGGAAAGTTTCCAGTGGGTGTTTTGTCACGTGACTTAAGAGCGTTAAAAGGGATCAATTACGCCAGTCGATCTGCTCATAGTTAGTTAGCTTTTGTTGTGATTACAAGCCTCAATTTCTCTAGAGGACACAGAGCTGTCCGCAATGTACACGCACAAGGTGCTCTTAGATTATCTGTATCTCCTGCAACCTAGACAGAATCCCCCCTCATTAGGCAATCTCTGAATCATCCCTCTCTCACATCGCGCGGCTACCCCTACTACTGTAGTCGCATCTCATGCCGTATGTCATCAGGTGGGAAATTGGCTATCATGATGTCGGCACGGATAAACAATCCCCGGTCATTCCCTCTCGATCTGGCCCCATGGTTCCAGCTTTAAATGCATATCGTTTCTGACGGACAGTTCTGCGAAACACCATTACAACCTAGCCTATCCACACCTACTCTCTTTTACCTGTAGTTACTTGTCTTGTCTCCAATCTCAAACATGAATGAAGAGAGACACATGTAACAGATTCTAGCGTTGAGTGAGTAGGCGGGAGCTTCGAGGTATCCCGGGCTCCAGAGATATTACTTTCTACAGTGCACGTCAAACCAGGCATCAGTATTACGTATCTCAGCAGAACAATATACCTTGGACCTGTATCTGTCTCTGGCGGGCTCCAGCTGCACGGGCGAGGAACTTTTGATGGGGCCTCTAGTAACATCAAAATCCCAGTCATGTTTATTTAAGATGCGATATACCCTTATACTAGGCCTACTATTGAACCGTGATTCTGTATTCGGGGGTCGAAATACGTCTGATTCGCTTTCCAGGGAGCGGAATCATATGAAATTGAATAGCACGGCATGTGATATGGACAAAAGTATGTATTAAACTGCATGCTGATTGTAGCACGCAGGTGATCTTTTCATTTGGTAGCCGTGGCTAGAAGAATGGAAAATAGGAGCTGTTTGCAAAGGGAAGTAGCCTCCAATCGTCCGGGGGCTTGATGCTGCGATACCGTCGAACGGCGGATTCACCGGGAGCTCCAGATATCACTTAAAGCTTATCCAACGTTTGTCTCAGCAAGTCCTAGGACTTCTGAGGAAGCTATTTAGGGCGCTGACTTGGAGACGAATTATGTGCAGTCCCGAGGTCCTCCGCAGACCGGTTGCCCGCCAGATCGTCTGTGAGTACGAGCGAGTCAGACTAGCTGGAGAAAGGAGTCGAATGACCCAGTCCATGTCTACTAAAGGTAAGCATGGCACCAAGCGCGACCCGTGAACGACTAGTGGTTGCGGCAAGGTATTTCGTGTCGGAGCGCGGGGCAGTCCGATTAGTACGGAGAAACTTGCAAGTATAGCATAGTCCGACGCTAGCTAGAGAGGTCAGGTTCATGATCAAAGATCCTGGTAAAAACCTCGATCAACATTCGAGCATTAGCACGTATAGTGGGTGACGCGATTTGACTTCGGCGTAAGAATTTGATGGTACGTATAAGGAGACGCTCGAGCGTGTCGCGGTCTACGAGATCGGAAAGGCCGGCGAGGTTGGCGTTATACGTCGCGGAGAGAACGAGCATGTTGCCGCATTGTCTTGCACATCATACCCGTCAGCATTTTGGATTCATAGTACTCATCTCACATGGAGGACGCAAACATGCGGAAGAAAACCATTATAAGGAACAGCTTACGTTTGAGCTATACCAAAGTAATTCGTCAAGATTAGCCTGTCCTCGACACCGTCAAATGCAGTTGAGCTATGGATAGCCGATTGAATGCAAGCCCTGCATGCTAGTAGTGTCGTCGAAAATACTTCGGTCGATTCAACGACAGCCGTGGGATTTGACTGTACGAGCACTTGGGCGCCATCTTGTCCATGATTTAGGGTGCTGTAGAGCGACGGGCGATGAATCATATACCGGGCGTCGTAGTATTCAGCGCGCATACGAGCGGCATTGATTTCGGCGGCAGGTGGATCGTTATCCTTCCAGTTCACCATGTTCGGAAGATTTTCTCGCCAGAGTTCAAGGTTCGCACTGAGAGCTTCTAGTGTCTCAGACCACAGTCGTCCGAACTGCCCCTTCTTCTTTGCACGGTAAAGGTCGAATTGAACATGATTAAGAATCTTGCGGAGGTGGATCCGAGCCGAATGGATGATCAGCATACGAGCAGCTGGCGCTGTCAAGTCGTTGGAGAAGTCAATCGTAAAACGACCCCTAGGTAGATGAATCTCACCTTCGGTCAGACGGGTATTGCTTGCCGGAAGGTTAAGTGCTACGAGGAGATCGCTCTCTAGCTGCACACATGTCCAGTAGGCAAAGTTGAAGAGATCCTGGGTAGGGCTCTCCGACACTGTCCCCGGGAAGCGCTTCTTTTGTCTGATTAAAGCTTGACAGATTTGCACAGCTTGGCAGACCCAGCCATGACTCTGAAGGGGATGGACCAACTGGTCGGCATATAGAGCTGCAAGCAGCCTGGCCTGGAGATGTGGGAGTCCGATGCCTCCTTGCATCAAACCCAGAATCATTGCGGCATAACCGTACAGAGCCAATCCGGGTATCCCCTCATGATTCTTCACGAGGACGTAGTCGCCTTTCATTGTAGAGATTGTATGTTTGGAGAAATTCTGTCTCTGCTCCTGAGCGGTGGAACCTGAATTGGAGATGTATAGAGCACTGGTCACCGAGTATGCATCATCCCTGGGCGGTATGGGCGGACAAGGATATTTCAATGCAAGCTGAGCCGCGATCGGTTGGTGGCGGTAGTCAAGAGTCTGTTCATCCATCATTGACCCCAGTAGCAGGGCTTTTTGCTCGCAGAAAGCACCAATGGCAAAGACCAGCAGAGTTATAGCATTATCAATGTTTTCTTCCACTACTTTTGGCTGCGCGGATGCCGAACACATTTGAGGCCCTTTTAAGTCCTCGTATGACCGTCTCCGCTTCTTACCACGACGTAGAGAATTGGTATTGAACGATAGCGGGAAATCTCGTGCGCAATAACAACGAATAAATTCATTTACCTTCATCGTCAGGTCATTTTGGCACAAGAAAGGATGCAACTTGTGCATGCTTTCAAGATAGCTTTGAAAATACCGGCGGGCCGTCCTCGCGTCGAGCCCTAGAGACCCAGTCCGATCAATTTCCGCAGGAGTGTCTGCAGGCGAAGCGGGGACCACAACTTTGAAGGCGCTATCGGACGTTGAGAGCCCTGTGCTATGTCCACTGTCTTTCGTCGGTCGGAGTGACGTAGGCAATACCGTGTCGTCTGCTATGTATGAGCTCTCTCTCCGACCGTGTATACTGATCAGATCCCGTTGTTCCTCCAACTGGAGCACGTAGTCTTCGGCATAAGCTGTCTCTAGCAGGCGCTTGATGGCCGGCCATTTTAAAAGGGTGGTCTGCTCCACCGGATCAACTGGCTCTCCCTTGTTGTCGTTGCGAGCCACACCCGTCATCTCTTTTAGCGGGTTGATGACTCGAAGTATATTGCTTTCCTTTAAAAGCTTAGTCAGAGTGGCCTCTTGTGATTGCCAACCTTCAATCAGCGTCTTAACAGCCCCATCTATCTTCATTTCGAGCGCCGAAATGCGATCCATCGCAAGTTGTGTTGGTTTTACTTGTCTGCGCATCGCGAATTAGAATTAAGGAGATCTGTTGAGGAGTCGGCGAGAGGTGATGACGACCATCTGCGGACCACGATACGTACGTGTGTGGAGAATGTTCCCTGTACTCGCAAACTAACTTGTTTTCCTCGCAGTGACCACAAACTGGTCGATATTCGTCACATTTTGTTTTTCGCGATCGACACTGATTACAGGCCTGTCCAGAACCCAACCAGTCAGAAAGAATCTACCGAATGTTTTTCTCAGCGCGTAAGTTGGCGAACCTGTTGCGCGCGAGCTACCTTGTGCCTGATGGCACCTGAGGTTGGATTGGAGAAAAGTCCAGCATCATACGGATTCAGATTTTCCGTAGATACAGGTTGGCGGTCACACACGGGCCACGACGACGGCGGTGTAGGCAAGTAGTTCGAATTTGGACAAATCTTCGGAAGCCCTCGATTCGAGTGAGCACCGACCTCACCAGTATGACAAGGAAGAGGAGTCTGGCTGTTCGAGGAGAATTGGAGTGGCAAAAGGCGAGGGTGGTTGTGGTCTGCGGATGTATATGACAGGCGTGTGCGGGCCCATCCGGGCGTGGCGGGTAGCATCTCTTTGTATTGATAATTCAACAGGATGAGACACGGAAGGTGAGACGTGATAAAGTTATGAATTGAAGGTGGAAAAAACCCAAGCTTTTATTAGAGGTCTACGGAGCCTACTTGTGGCTGGGGTGGGTGGCGGTTGCCAATCCTATAGCCTGGCTGCCTGGATAGATTAGCTCCAAATACCAGTCAAACAGTTCTGCCACCGGTATATGCACGACGGACTATAGTAGAGTACGCCGGATCGAAATCAAGATTCTGCCGATATTTCATTCCTTGAATATCAAATCATCTCTAGTACTTATGTTATGGGAATACCCAGGTCTATTAACCAAACAAGCCAAAAGACGAATATACCAGAACGCATGTTCTGTCATGCCCGGGAACGGTGTAAGTATCGCACCGTTGCGGCTGCGGCTGGCTACGGCTTCGCACAGCCACCACGCCCGCAATTCGCCGTATACTTCAATTATTCTATTGTGAAGAATCAATCCCTCTGTGAGTGGCGGTTTTACCTGTAGAAAAACCGGTACAAAATATTGTGTGTGAACTTGAAGGGAACTTTTCCGTCTTATAGGCTAGTCATTTCGCAAATAAGCCCATCTAAACGTCCTTGTTCTGCGAGTTGGACGTGCTTCGCCCTTGTCCGCTTCAACCTGTGTGATATCCTCTTGCAGGGTGCATAAGACTGCAAATTTTTAAGGACCATCACTTCCTTGAAGAACGCGCCATATGAGTTGAGTCATGATAAATTAACAAATTGATAGTCAAGAACTCCTTGGAAATCAAGTACAGTAGTTTTCGGAATCAGTTATACATCCGCGCTCTTGCGACTTCATTCTTGGGAAATATATCCGAAAAACGCTAATCTTCTTTAGCTTACCGCTCTATAAGTTTGGCAAAACACTGGTAGTAATGGCCATACGCGGCAGATGAGTCATTGAAGCAATACCGTAAGGTTCCATGCACCATGTGTCCCGTTGAGCCGTGAATTACGTTAGTTACTGGGGAGCAAACTATACTGCCAGATTCGAAATCAGATTCCCCCGCGGCCACTCAGAAACTAATTCCCCAACCCTATCCTAAAACAATCTAGTCTATATTCAGGTTATCTGCAGATCGCGGCTTGTTCACAAACTGGTGACGCGGGCTACGCCCGCTGTGGCCCTGAAACGAAACAGACCGAAAAATTGATCAAGATGATAAGTGATAATTTGGAGGCGGAACTTCTTGGTTTTGGATGTACGCTACGGCAGCGCCCCATCCCAAAAAGCACAGCTACGCGTTGTGGTGGGTGGGCCGCGAGCGGTAAGCCACGAGAAATGGGGACCAGATACCCCCTGATAAAAGTCCCACCCCTGCCGCGGTCGGTACGGTGGAGGCAATATTAGGTTGAAGGACCTTTTATGAATAGCCCAGTAGCGCAGGGAGTTTAGTTATCTGGCTATCTAATTCGAGCTGTTGAAAGCTAGGCAGATATGTGTGATAGTAGGATGTGGTAGTATAGAGTACTGGTAATAAGGCCTGGAACGACTTAAAGTTAAGCCAAGTTCCAAGGTCGGGCTAAACCAACGACGCTCTACGTAGATCTGCATATGATCTCCGGTTCTAGACTAGGGAAACCCTATTTTCCCATGTTTTACCCTTAACGTTACTTAACGTAATTCCCGCCCGAGTGAAACACCCGCCCGAGTGAAACAGCTACACCCATTAGAAAAATTCAAAATCGATTATCTCAACCAACACCTATCAAATCAGCTAAATATAGTGGTTTTTACATGTATTAATCCTGTGCCCAGTCTCCCTACACCCACTACACCTAGGCGGAGCCCTAGTACGTGGTAGATCTGCCTGACTAGGCAATTCGCCTGTCTTATGCGACACCACCGGGCTATCTTCAACTGGCTGGTCTAGCTGCTAGGCTAGCTAGAGGCCCTCTTCGACGCTTAAACCCTCCTTATAGGGTATCTTCCTATTCGACCGATTACGCTTCTCGATGATCTTTTTATTCGCTATACGCAAATTCGTATTATCCTGCGCTAGTAATGTAGCGTTGTGAAGCGATAGTGTAGTGTCCTTAATAATCTAATCAAGTATACTTTTGATTAGGCTAGGAGTGCTATTTAACCGACGGCGTAGTAGATCCTTAAGCATCGAAGCTTGCTTGTGTAGCTGAACGACGGTTCTAGGTATTCTTGGCGTGAACTAGCTAGATCTGCTACTTAGCCGGCTGCTTGGTGGTGTAGGCGTTCGTAAGGAGATATTTAGCTTTGAAAGCACTCTTTCTGCATCGACTGGTACTAGGCTACTAGGTACAAAGCTATTCTGAATAATAGCTGGCTTTTGGAAGGCCTCTAGTCGCGCGTGTTAGTAGTTCTCTAAGAAATCGTACTTATCGATATGATTATATTTCCTACGAGTAAGATCGCTAACGAAACGGCTATACGCCCTCTTGATTACTGTAAAGTAGCTAACATCTAGTAGTCATAGTAGATACGACAAATACGAAGGTATACAAAGAGGTATAATATCGTTTTCTGCGCAGATTCGGTCGAATTAGGGCGTAAGGTGGCTACTATAGCCGTTAAGAATTAGTAGGCGAAACCTGTAAGAACAATTCCTAAAGGGGAATAGTCCGAGAGGGGGACTGGGTCGTATACGAGTCATGAGAAGAGACGGTAGGGATTAGGAAGTGATACGTGGGGGAAAGGATATCTTATGAGCTACAGAGTGCGTCAACGTATGTGTCGGCAGAAGACAACTCTGACTCTTGATTCCCTCTAAACTATCCTCCTCGGATTATTTATCTTGGGGGAATCTGCGAGTCCTTCGAAGTCATGACGTTCTTGACTTACGGCAGGCTAGAGCCCACGTGACCCATCCTGGGTGTCCTCACGTTCAGTTTGCCAAGTCCCCGACCGAGCGTACCCGAGCTCCCAGCACTTAATAAAACTGCACTGATTTCTCTTCTTACAAAACCGGCCGCGTATACGCGAATTCGTTGATAGGATAAAAAGCTTTCGTAGCTAACGTAGGCTAATTGTATCGGTAGTCTAGCCGTTATCAGAGACCTCGAATCGCTAGTTATATAGTAGGTTTTTAAACTAATCCGCCTTAGCTATTTTGCCCTTAAAGATTATATATAGTAGTAGCGAATAGCTATCTACGCAAATTACTTCGATAGTAGTAACCTATTCGCGGTTTCCTAGCTATAGAAGACGTCTCCGACTGTAGTATTCCGCTCGTTTTACTACCTTCTGCGACGATATAAGGCCTATTATAAAGCCTATCTTATCAAAGTTATAGATATCCTCCGCTTGTATCCCGTTCTTATTAATAACACTTTATATAGTCGTAAACTAGGCTCGGAGGGCTTTTGGGTCTTCGTTTAATACGCGTTGGTAGTCGTATTATACCGAGTAGCGTGTACGAAGCTTATCGCGACGTTAAACAAATTTTGATGGCTAATTCTTGCTAACAGTAGGCGGAGGTTAGCTACCGCGCGTAGCTAGTAGGATATTAGCTATCTCTCCTATAGTAGCCGGCCTAGGCGCTGCTCTACGCGTGTCTATAGAGAGAATCTATTTAGTAAGCGAATCCTCTTCTAATTGGGTTAATTTATAACCGTTTGGGCGTGTAACGACGCGTGAGGGAAGGCTATTCGCCCGTGGGGACAAGGTAATATGAGATACACCAAATTGCTTCGCAGCTGCGCGAATTGATTTGAATTGACCCTTTTGAACAGCTTGTAGGGCTAATAGAACCCTGCCCTCTTGCTCGGTCGCTTTTTGCCAGGATTCAGTGCGTTTTGGTGGCATAGTAGATGGTTGAAGTAGGTAAGTAGGTGAGAATACGCGATTTCTGGTGCGGTGTTTCACTCGGGCGGGAATTTCGTTATAGGATTCTCCGCAAACGGCTAACATGGTCAATACGTGTTCAGCAAATACCATGTGTATGTGTCTCATCCACTCACTAAGCTTATCTATTCTCTGTGAGAACGTAACTTGAGTTAAAAAGAATGCTCTGCCACAAAAGTAGATAGACTATCGGATAACTCGTGATAATGTACTTCTCTGCGTGTTCCTAGGACCGAGATTTGGAAGTGGTATGTTACTACACTAGGCGGTCTAGGAGTGGTTCCGAGGGGATGTTCAAACTTTTGTCGTCACTGCAACTTCGACGTCAGTACAATTTCGCTGTTGTACAGTAAAGCAGCTACCAAAACCCAATTTATGAGACCCACCGCCCCAGGGGTATCGTGTGTATGGCAGTTTCGTGTAAAATACATCACTCCCAGGTCCCATCGTACAGTAATGTAAAGTACACTGACTTTTTATAGAAAGCGGTCTGAAATAGGGCCCAAAGGCCTTTATCCAATCAGTGCTTGCCGGCATCGAAAATAGTTTTCCGGCAATGAAGTTGCAAGAGTTAAGAGGTTTAACTGATTTTCGAAATCTACTGTATTCTTCGCAAAGAAACACTGTCTCTTCTAGGGTCCATAGATGGCCTCTTTTCTCTCGTCGTTCGATGCCTTACGAGGACAAAGATCTTGATACCGCACAGGAGGGGAGCAATTTGAAACTTGCCATCGTAATTCAGGTTGTTCACAATCACCAGTTCAAATATATCTCTCGCACCTGGCCTCTCATATGCTGCTCGGTTGTTCTTTTGCCCGATGAGGCTTATTTCAGGTTTTCCATCTGCCGAAGAATTTGTATCAAGAAAGAAGACAAGCCGAGCATGCGGCACTACTCCGTCAAGAAGTCTCACATTGCGAAATTCTTCCAGCCAGCGTTCAGCGTCTGCGGCTTGCGTCACTCGATGACACACCACGTCACTAAATGCGAGGCTCAACCTGTGAAATATCTGGGTGGCATCACGTTCAAAAAAGTCTAGATTTCGTTTTGCATATGCATATGGAGGCGGAGCCTGTATATCATGTGTCAAGTGAACCGAATTACAGATAACTGGTCTTGTGCATAAAGCGCGATCCCCCAATAGAGCGTAGTGTAGGGCCCTGGGCCACGCAAATCCAGATCCTCCCAATTCATTAAGGTAACTACGGCGGGCGGTAGTGTAGACGTTGCCGACGCTTGAACATTCAAAGAAGACTGAAAGAGCTCTAACCGTGCAGTAGAATCAATTTCCATTTCGTGCGGTAGACGAACCACCCATGGCTCTATGGCCAGAAAATTGCAATACTATTGCTGATCGTTACCTCCCGACCTTGCCCTCGCCAAAAGGCGCCTCTTTCTTAGATGTAGTGTCGCCGCGTATCAGAAACTGATCAAGATCTTTCCCGAATCTGTCATTGTGGTCGCTTGCTAAATTCGAGTGCAAAGGACTGACAGTCCAAAGATGGAAAAGGTCATCTAAACTCATTATCAGATTAGACCAATCTTATCATAAGGATTGACTCTGCTTCTACTATTGTATTATGAGCCTAGTACTCGAAAAGTCTGGGACTGGACGAGTTAAAGGTTGCAACTCGCCCATCGTTACACCATTCAATCGTGTCTACAGTCCAAATATCAGTGCTCTGGGAATGTCTTAGCGGAAAAGAATCGTAACTTTCAGTAAATACTACTAGTATTACCGGTATTGTAGGTCTTACGATTAAGGTTAGATAATTGCAATTGTTATCTTCTGTGTTCCATGACTTTATCACACAAAGACACGGTACGTAGCCCAGCTCAGTTAAATACGTCACAATTATCCACGCTAGTAATGGTTTCAAGTAGGTCAAGCAGTCCACTGCGATAGGCGAAAAGATACCAAATCCAGGCCCACCAATAATGCTGTGAGATGCCAGATATGGACCACCGCAAGACCGAGAGCGTTACAGTAGCTTGCGAACTTCACGTTTCCTTAGACTTAGAGCCCGGAAAGTTTGTCCTCGAGTTGGGATTCCGGACTGAATATTACTGCAGCTTTTTTCCGTTTACCGCCAACAACGCGAAGCAACATTCTGTGAAAATGGGGCAGCTTCTTATGTATTCAGCCCGGTAAAAGTCGTGTGTCTCTATCAAGCAGTGCTATATAATGATTATGGTAATATTGTCCAATGGGGTATCCGTGACCTCTCATCTGGCTGAAAGCTCAGAATGTCCTTCCAAAGCATAGATATTACCGATATTTCCCCTAAGATCACTCCAAACGAATGTTATGTAAGATGTAATTTGTATGATCAATCATTCTAGTTGCCTGTGGTATGAATTACGTGCTAAAGGTCGAAAACACAATTTGCGTGTTGACCAGTATATCAAAGCTAAGGGATGGACAAGAAAAGCAAGAAGAAGCTGGAGGGAGACGGTAAAAGTTTCAACATCGCTCGGACGCGTTGTCGTCTTCGTACGTATTCCATAGCAAACTGTGTGACTCATCCCATCTTGTCCCATTCTTGAGCTCGGTATATTCGTAACATTCGTAGATGCATCTTCGCGAGAGAAAACTTGAGTGCAGTTATCTTCTTTGACTTTCTGTGGCAGTTGACGCAATCTGCCTAGTCACGTCTAGGGTGGTTCCATGACTGGAACATATCATATTAGAGTAACAGGGGTCAGTAACGAAGAGTACCGTCATTTCTGGAGACTCATTTGAGTATGCGGACTTCCAAAAAAGACGTCCGAGCCTTACTTTGAAATGCCCTAAAAGATACATCCAAATTTCCTGTGGATACAGTGTTAAAAAAAACTCAAAAGATCCCCCACCTAAATACACATAAGGAGATGTTTAGACTTTGAGAACAGATGGCCGACTTAATTCAAAAGAATCCACTACCAATCATCATAGTCACAGGGCCTTCCCCCAGACTGTCAGTTGCAGCTGTTTACTGGCCGACGGAATCGTCCTCACACGCTGAATACACTTCAACTAGTAATACATTCGAGAAAAATCCTGTGGTGCCTGACCGCCAGGAACCGACCTCAAATGTGGAAAGCCAGAATCATCGAGTCAGGCACTTGTTCGGCATAAGAAAATCAAAGAAGATGTGATGTCCTACTCGGCTTTCGACTTGCCCTTTTTAATAACTCGGTGACATTTTAATAGACCGGACGTGGATATTTATTTTTAATACACTCTGGCTATTCTCTTGCTAGTTTAGAAATCCATGAGCCGTTATGAGCGATTTTCGTTCGAAATTTCGGGCTACCTTTAGATTTATCTTCGTAATAGACTCAAGTACACCCTTGAGGACCATAATCTTCGAAATCCACTTGACACGATCTCCTCGTAGAAACTGGGACCTGAAACAACATCTGTCTTGTCTGATGGTAGCTTACCAGCATTTTCCAGCAGGCGAGGCTGACAGACTCTGGGCTTCTTATGTGAGTGAAAGATAGAGATGAGATGTTGAGTGACGAACAAACAGCAGAAGAGGGCATCATTGCAGAAGATTCACGGAGAGAATTCTTTTTGTCGTATCGCCTCGTCAAGCTGACACCGGAAACATATAGAACACTAATATCCAAGTTTGCATGTACCTACGTCCCTACGGGCCTTTTCGTGTGAACTTCCATGGCGGCATCAGAGATCCTATAACAAAATCTACGGCGGGCCGGAGCGAGAGTCCCGTCTCATGCACCTAAGTGATAGGCTATCTCAGGCAGGTACACCAGAATGTAGTATTACGCAATGGAATACGCTAATTGATCGATACAACGCCGAAAGGAAGATGAGCAATACACAGATCAAGAAGACATGATTCCTGATTATCAATTTGATTTAACCTTACCAGACATAACGGAAAGGTCCTATGGGATTTTGCTTGTCTCCGAGATCAAAACTGTGAAGTCAGTTCAAATGCTTCGTGGTATATGTGCGAGAGGGCAGAGGAATGAGAATTGAAGAAAATGATCAGCGAGCAGAAGATCTCCGTGGGGTGTAGGTGGATATACTCTGAGATTGATGGTAAACCCAGCGTAGTGTTTATTGGCCTGTCTGACTGAAACGCAAGGATATCTTCCGGTGGCTCCATATTTAGCAAATCTGTCAACGTTTCAAATGACGAATACACAAAAAAGAGACCACTATCTGAATACCGCTGTCAGATACAGCATGGTACTTCGCCGAGAAAAAGCACGCTCCAACAGGGATCCGAAAATCATCTGCGGCAGCAATAAAAGCTGGAATATAGTTTTGGACAAGAACGGAGTCGAGGCCTAGATTAAGATCTATTTGTGCCAACAACTCAACGTAGGTTGCGCTAAGTTTGGGTTGATAAATGGTCGCGCCCAAATCGCGACACAGCCACGGGCCGCGTTGTACTATAATAACATGCTGATGACCTTGAAAGAAGCTATTGAATATTTGGGTTTAACCTTCCCTCATGTATCTTGATTACCTCCTGCTAATCAGCCTATTAGCGAACTGGGTCTGTGCCGAACCATACGTTGGGAACATCACGCTCACTTTGAATCAGCCAGATGACTCCAGCGACGCAGGTTGTTTTGCGTTTCTTGATCTTGACGAATGCCAATCTTGGACCCAGAAATTTGCAAAATTGAAGGAAGATATGTGCTTTCGTAAGTCTTTGCAAACCCAATCTAGACATACGGTCGGTCATTTGACTGAGCATAATGCAAACTAATTAGCGTTTGAGGCTCATTCCTGGAGCGTTTGTGATACGGGTCGGGTTTCATTTGACGTTTCTGGTCAGGTTTTGGTCGAGGACCCCCGTAGGAAATATCAAGCTTCGTGCTTGATGGAAGGCGGTCTCGCACTTGGTAACCAGTGCCAATTGACCAGGGTAACCTCGAAAGTTTCTTCAACCCGGGCAAAAACCTCTAGCGCCACCTTGAGCACCATGCTTCTGACTTCAATACCAGCGCTGCCTACGGATCAGGCACTACCTAACACGGTTATCAGCACTGGAAGTCAAACTCTCACAGTACCGAGTTCGGCTTGTAAATGCTGCTAACTAGGCTCCGTTGAATTTTGGTAATCCGATCACTTCTTTCGCAAGCTATGCCCCGCTTATATGCCAGATGTAACAAGTTAGTAGCCTACAGAGAAGGACTGTGTGGAATATCTCGGTATGCCTTTGTACTTGAACAATTTGATTGATTAACACTGTTCATGGTGCACGGTGTTTGAGCCGTACGTGCTCATCCGTCGCCTCTGTATTTTGCTGTATACATGCATAAGGCCTTGCTGTGTATGAGGGTATGGGGGAAAAAGTGTAAAGCGCCTTTGAGTCGATATTGGATTATTGTCGTGGTGTTCAGTCAATGGTATCTCCATCAAGACAAGGCCACTTATCGACAGCGGTGCGGACTTGCTAATTCTTATACTTGAGTTCGTCTCACTCTGCCGTTCGGTTTAGCATGGGAGACACCTACCTGCTAACCTGCAGTAAAGGTTCAGGAAGTATCTGATCAGAAGGACGTCCAGCCAGCCCCGTCAACCATCTATAGATTTTCCAGTCAGTGTACAGGCACTGTGTAGCATCAGAGTTGAGTATGGTCAAACCATACTCATACCATTTACGTTCATCATATCTCTCTCCATGCGTAGTTCTCTTACCGCTCGTCGTGACTTTCACAATTGGGTGTGTTACTTGGACGAGATTGACTTTATCTGTCCTAGGTGGCACACATCCTGCCAACAATACCTGTATTTTTGTGCAGTATTGACCAGAAACTGGGAGCCAGGATGAAATTCAAACTCATGAAAGATAATGCTCTTTAAAGGCTGAGTACCTCTTGGAAATGGGACATTCCATGGTACAACGTTGGGACAGAGGGCTCAGCATTGGTTGGGGTAAAATACCCGGCTTGGACTAGTAACAGGAACGTCTCGAGCAATATTTGTTTAGATGATTCTGCCGACTCACCACCGAGGGACCCACAAACCCACACATTAGATAGCCTCACTTCCTTCCTCTTCCTTTTACACTAATCAAGTTTCATTTCATCTTCCTCTTTTCCTTCCAGTATATCAACACCTACAAATACCACTGGTGATCAATAGTATGTAAGGAAGGCAAGTGCAACGAACGTACAGAACGACGGGTCCATGAGGTGCGGCAAATGCCGAAATAAGGCGGTATGCCGAAACTTTGGAGAGATACTTTTCTCACAGATTCAGAGGTGTGTCCTTACTGTAGTGAGCCCAAATTAAGACCAAACAAAATCAAAAACAACAATTTTCAAATTAAAATCGTCTTAATTAATTAGAACCAGATTTGTAACTGTGGATACCTGCGCATTATAGACGTGGTAGTATTATCATACATTGTGTCCGTATTAGATATGCACAGGACTATCTACTTTGCAAAAGCAAAGATACCACGGTCTGGACTTCGAACCCGCGCCCTTTAATGTCTCACTAATTCACTATTACTAGTACGAGGTAGACTATAGGAGCTACTTAGAGCTATGGCCAGCCGCCAGCCCTGGAGGTTTCTGATCATATAGAGTCTCTGAATCAATTCCCTGAGGAAGATCTATCAATCTTTTAATAATATTAATAATATTGATGATATTAGTAATATTGATGATATTAGTAATCATATTAATCATATTAATTGTGAAGGGCTCAGACCGAACTTGATTCAATTGGGTGTGACCGACAATCTGTCTATCGAAAGCTTGAGGAAAGGTAAAAACACATAGGGCCTCCTGAGAGCCCAAGTATAGAGGCCTTCACGTGACACACGTGATCAACATCGGGCTCTGGCCCGTTACATTAATCATACTAATCATATTAATCATATTAATCATATTATTCATATTATTCATATTATTCATATTATTCATATTATTCATATTAATCATATTATTCATATTATTCATATTATTCATATTATTCATATTATTCATATTATTCATATTATTCATATTATTCATATTATTCATATTATTCATATTATTCATATTATTCATATTATTCATATTATTCATATTATTCATATTGATGTTATTAATAATGAAATCCGTAGACTGCGGATACTAGAGTAATGTATGTATCAGATATATATTTTTGATATTGATATGCGAATACTATAAAGTATGGGTATGTAAGCTGACAAGGTAGGTGGTAAAGCCTTTGTAACGGCTGGAATACCTAGGTAAAGAAGTAGTAGGCCCGCTCCTGAGTGGCTTTATCAGAACGTACGGCTTCTGATTGGTTGGTGTGCTGATGCCTGAGGTTTTAATTTAATTCGCCGAAAAATCAGAAACAACGGATTAATTAGCCTAGTGTAAGTATCGCACTCACTTTTACCGATTATAAAACGGTTGCATTAATTTTATGCCAAAAAGGCGTTATTGAATGATATGAAAAAATAACTAGTATATTGAAATAAGTAGTACTTTATATCGAAAAATGTTTTCATTCACAACTAAAGCCTATAATTTGTTAGAAACAATTAATCTCGTAGTGTTCTACCACGTATATAAGTGTCATAAAGTTTGCTTCGCGTTTAGATGCTTTCAACACTTATCTTAAATTGATATATCTTTCCTGCCATGCCTATGAGATCAAATACTTAAGTATGAGCATTCAGTTAAATTCATTTATTACATAAATGTAATATAAATCATAAACAACAGGTAAACCAGAGATCAATCTACCCAACACCATTCGTACGAAGGGGCTCTCTTCAATCTACTTTAAGTCCCTCTAGAAGATAGAAACCATACTGTCTCACGAAGTATCAAACTCAGCTCATGTAGCTCTTTCATCGACGAACAGTCGAACCTTTCATGATTTCTGCATGCATGAGGATGAGCTAAGCCGACATCGAGGTGCCAAACCGCGCACTCAATTTGTACTCTCTTGCGCAAATTAGCCTCTTCAATTTGTGTTATCATAAAAAATTATTCTTTTATTTCCATTTTTCTCAAGATGGTTCAAACTATTTCATCATCTTTATTAACTTAATCTTGGGATGGATATTTGATATAGAAATATTTTTATTATTAAGTACCACTTACTCAACCTTTTACTCCAAAAGCTCCAACACGTGAAGAAAAGTTTATTACGATACGTTACAAATTAGCTTTTAAATTAACTATAAAAACTGATGTTGGATATTCTTTAATAGAAGAATAAGCATTTTCTAGAGTGTATGTGGCATAGTATATCCTAGTTCGATTCTAGGTATCCTAGCAACAATGGAAAATGGAGCAGGGACAGGATGAACATTATATCCACCATTATTAGGTATACAGTCTCACAGTGGACCAAGTGTTGATTTAGCTATTTTTGGTTTACACTTAAGTGGTATAAGTAGTATGTTAGGTGCTATGAATTTTATAACAACAGTATTGAACATGAGAAGTCCAGGTATACGTTTATACAAGTTAGCCTTATTTGGATGAACTATAATCATTATAGCTGTATTAGCAGGTGGTATTACTATGATATCAACTGATAGAAACTATATGACACCATTCTTTGAAGTAGCAGGTGGAGGTGATTCTATATTATACTAACACTTATTCTGATTCTTCGGACACCCTGAAGTTTTTAATTTAATTATACCAGAATTCGGTATAATTAGTACAGTCATAGCAGCAGGATCTGGAAAAAGTTTATTTGGTTATTTAGGTATGGTTTATGCTATGCTATCTATTGGCGTATTAGGTTTCATAGTTTGAAGTCACCACATGTATACAGTTGGTTTAGATGTTGATACTAGAGCTTAATTTACAGCAGCTACTTTAATCATAGCAGTACCTACAGATATTGAAATATTCAGTTGTACCAAAAATTAAAGCCATTGTATTTATGATCCCTACTGGGCAGATAGTCTGTATGTCTGTGACAACGTATTGCAGTACGACATTTATCGTCAAACTCCTGACAACAGGTCGCAACTTCGCCAATAACGGATGTACTAGTGCGGTCGCATAAAGCACCCAAGTCAAACCTCAAAGACACAATTCGCACAGTATAGCTGGGAATTATTATCACTAGTGCTCAATCTATAATATAGATCCAAAATGGTATATAATATCAAACTTTCATATTCCGGACCCCTGTAGCGCTCAAGCGGGAAATTGATCTCTTCTGCAAAGTTGTGTGCTACTCTGATTAACGTTTGTTCATACGGTCACCTCTAATCAGTGATGATCGCGCTGTACTATTAACTTCCAATTGTATATGTATGCAACTGGAAGGACGGAGAATGATCTACGATCTATTTTTGGGCGACAAAGGATCATTTGATTATTAAACCGTTATTCAGGACAGGTGGAAGCTATCTATGTGAAGCTTCGGCACACCGCCTTATCTTTTTCCTCATACTATATATATACGTTAAACTCGTGGCCCGCTCGATCCAAACACAGCTCGCCTCTTGAGGATTTAGAAGATCCGGTCTCGTGAAGCCTCAGTCGTCGATTCACGTTTACTCAGACGGGGTTCCCACAACATCATGTATTATCCACCAGGGCTGGCAGAGATATGGCTAGACATCTCACAATACTTAGACCCCTTGACCATATTTAAATTGAGTGCTGTGTGCAGATACTTCCACACGCTTTTCGCACTTACACGGCTGGGGTATGAATTGATTCATTTTCTGAAACAGGATGAAGAGCATGATGCTCTGGTTTTCATAGAAAATCATCCCCAGGTCGATCTCGACGTTTACGATAGGGCAGGGAATACCATATTCAGCATAATCGCGGAAAAGGGGCATATAGCTACCTTGAGTCTCTTGCTCGCTCGACCATATAGTAAAGAGACTATCCGTTCAAAAGGAGCTTTAGGGAACACGCCATCAATCTTGGCCGCTCAGAATAATCACTTCGCGGTGGTTGTTGCATTTCTTCACGCTGGAGTTGACGTAAATGACCAGAATGCCGCAGGACAGACAGTTCTGTACTGGGCAGTCCTGCATGGCAATTATTCTCTAATAAAACATTTACTCGATGCCAATGCAGAGTGCAAGGATATTTTCGGTGCAGATCTAGAATCGCTGTGGTCACAAGCAAAGAGGCATAGTCCAGGAATTTCGGACCTGCTCACACGTAAGTCCCAGAATGAGAAGTTTGAGGAGGCTTTCAGTGAGCCCCTGTTATGTTGGGCCACCAAGCGCAGAAAGGAGAGATACGTCAGCATGTTGCTTCGTCGAGGAGCCGATCCACGCCAAGCTGACCGGCAGCAGCGGCGGCCGCTAATATGGGCAGCGCTCACGGGGTGTATTCCCATCGCGCAAATGCTCATTTCCTGGGGTGCGAGCCCAGATGCTGGTGATCGATCGAACCGGACCCCCTTAATGTGGGCTGTGATGATGGGACATCTTGAGATGACAGAGATGTTGTTGTGTCACGGTGCTGATCCGAATGTGACAGATCGCCTAGGCTGGACACCTATTGCCCGGGCGGTGGCTCATGAACATGAGCGTATAGCCTTCCTCTTGATACAGAAAGGGGCCGCCGTTGAACGTAGGGGCGTTAGGGACCAATCTGCCCTCATATGGGCAATCAGAAGAACGAATAGAGATCTGACTTGGTTACTTCTGGAGAAAGGGGCTGATCCTACGCGCGTCGACCGTTACGGTTGGTCACCATTGATGGAGGCTATTCAGGCCCAAGACGAGAGCATCCTTCAATTACTTAGCAGTTACACAAGGCCCCAATATCAAGATGTCGACCCCAGACTAGGTAGGACCCAGCCATATTACAAGCTCACGCTTGAAGCCACATCGTACAAACAACACGCCACATAATTCAGGGAACTTGACTTGATAAATAACCCGACTACAAAACCAGAGCGGCTATGTTAAGCGCCCGATGCCGAAGGCCTTGATCTCAGACTAGCAGCGATGGGAGCCCTCGAAACTGAGAATTTCTCATCTTGTGAAAGGGCAAACCCACCATGCATCTTCCACACATCACGTAACATATCAATCATCGATACAAATCTCATGAAACACAAGATAGTCGTCCACAATTTAGATGGGAGATCATTTTGCGACTCCGTCCCTAGCGCATCGGCCGAGCTCACTGAGGGTAGTGCCTGTGGGTCCCGAATGACAAAAGGCACAGCCTGATTTTGCATCGAGACACTCCCCATCCACGGCGTTGTTCGTTGGGGATTTTAATTTCCCGGGGCATAGTTATGCTTGAAATACATGGTAATTTTGAGAAAAGGTCATCTGTTTTTGAGAGGGCGGTTTCAAAAGCCCTCAGTTTCCTCTAGAGATAAGCACTTCGTCGTGAGAGCTTAAAAGCGCGTAACTAGTTAGGAAGAAAGGAACTGATGAGATAGCCTTTGTCCGAGAGTTGAAGTGGCCAGACTTACATCTGATAGTACGTCATAGATGGATTTAAAAGCGGCACGGCAGATGGATAGATTAATACCGAGAGGTCGCGTTGAGGAATCGCACTCTTGACATTGAGGAATTGTCTCAGAGTATCTCAAACAACTGCCTCCAGATACCGCGAAACAATCATTGCTCTCGAGATGGTACTTCTAACTATCTCTTCCGGAGAGAGAGAGGACATGGTTTCCCTCTCGGGGCTCTCTATTGACTATTCATCGGACACAAATAAAGACTAAAAGCTCTTTAATCAATTGAGCGAACAGCTTCGGTCATTCCGTGCTTCAACGCCCTGTCCCCTGAAAGGAATATAAAGCATTGTTCTCGATCCACGGTAAGTCAACCTAGCCGTTGACCCTTTCTTCTCGATTAGCTGGCCGACGCCCGAACTCATTACGACTAAATTGCACATGAGCAAAGTCATCATAGCGCAACAATTCGCAATTAAATCTCGAGCCGTAGGTATTTAGCATCGTATCTCTGCTCTCGCGACTCCTTGCGCTGACGTTTATTTCGCATGAATTAGTCTTTCACACGATGCCTACACTTTACGAACGATGCGGAGACACCGCACTTGCTTTTATTGGATCCTTCCCGGGATCGGTACCGGAGGCTATCATAGCCTATCGAGCAAAGAATTGTCTGCATCGGATCAGGTCCGGCTCATTGAGCTCAGGCCCCATGACCAATACTGAGTACCGCGCCTGGGTGAAAAGTCTGATGCCTGTCATGCGGAACTTTCAGCTTCACCTTCAGGAAGGCCACCTACCGATCATTGATGCGACACAGCGAAAAGTTACATTATACTTGCGATCCACAAGTGACACGGACTTTGGCAACTACTCGAACGAATCCATCTGGATTCTCAGCCTCGACGATACCGGTCGCAAGGTCAACGACATAGTGGAATTCACTGACAGTGAATACACCTCAAATTGGATTCCTAAACTGATGGAAGCGGCGGTCCTGAAAGGCACGAACATGGTTAGCCAGGGGAATTATTAAAGAGGCCAACCACCTTGATTTTATTTCATGTATCTGGCCACCGATACCTCAATTCAAGCCCGTGTGTTACCGTGCTCCAGTCCGTTTTATAAGTTACGACCCTACTCATTGGTCCCCGAAGAAAATGAAAGCCTCTGCACACTTGACATCCTGCCTGGACACTGCGACAATGATCGGGCTTTCATACGATCTGGAACTAGAATCACGCTCGTGATACCTTCTCAATGTACCAATCCTGAGATGTTGACGCGACGTACATTCGTTTATTAAGAGCCCCCATCAAGCGTGCCACTTCTCGGACTAAAGGAAAGTCCGTATAGCACTGGCAACTTGCTTGACGGATATACTAGAAGAGTAAATTCAACCTTTCGGATCATTACCGTTCGCAAAGTCTTGTCCATACGGCTAGGTTGCCTGTGGCAGATCGCATCATATCAAGCGGTAACTTGTGCCCATATCATAGTTCTTTACGTGTCTGACTGTAAGCATCAACTATTACCTATGTGGCCCCCTATGGATACTTGACCAAAGCGCTGAATTACATGAATGGCGATCTCAGCCACCTACAGATGTACTTGGGAATGAACCTAAAGCCATGCAGATGGTTTCTACGGTTCAACACGTTATGATGCAAGACACGAATCTGACGTGAAAGCGCATGCTGATTATGCTAAGCTCGTGGCAGGGAGCCAGAATATAGCGATGAACGAAAGCCAATTTCAACTTGGTATATTTTATATACAGGAAGTACTGCTAGACTAAATGGTGATCTGATGATTCAGATCCCTAAATGTCGATCAAAAAACAATGTAAAGATCGAAAGCCTTCGAGTCACACTATCGGTAATATTCCGCCTTTCAACATAAGATATTGGGTCCAGACACTCTATAGGTCTTACTCGATCATTCAATCAAATCCCGCTCGAACATGTAGGGGTTTGGCATATGGGGGCTAGGGGTATATATCAAAGATCATTGATCGACCCACAGTATCCGTGTCTTATAATGTACTAGGGCGCAGAGGTCGCGGCCTCGCTGCGAGGACCTTGCCGAATGGGAATATTTAGTGCGTATCCGGTATATAACGATATTTACTGGTTTATTACATAACCGTATCCACTCGCCGAGTCGCTACGAGATCTCGCTGCCTGAATAATTCAGTCGCCGAATGGAAAAGATCAAACCGGTGGGTACTAGTAAGCCCCAAGGATCTGATATTTTCAATTCAGCGACCTATTAACACCGAGTTTCATTTACCGCTGTAATACCTAATCGGTATTAACTTGTAAGTGTTAGACTCAGCCTAGTAGATGGTCTGGATCAGAGTAAGGGTTGCAAGATGGCTTTTAACTAATATGGGATAATCAAGTCTTAACTTATAACTTTCATAAACTTCATAGGCTATTTATGAGCTTCATGACCGGGATAATCGCAAATTTTGATCGTATACCTGTTCTGATAACAATGAGTATAGTCTGGTCTATATCAGATTAGATTAAAAGAATACGTACATAAAAGTACGAGGGTCACGGACACTGCTTTCTGTTGCGAGCTAGTAAGTAATACTCTTCCTGTGATGCTTCATAGGCTTTGGATCAGCTTGGGCCGACTTTGGTTCAGCTTGAGTCGATTTCGATTTAGCCTAGGGCTGGCGTAGGTCGACTCGGAGCTAGGGCTAACTTAGACATTACAGAAGCCTGTAGAGCCTGCGGCCCGTTAGCCCGTAGGCCGGGCAGCGGGCTCAGGCTTTGATCGACGGCCCGTCACGGGCTGTTATAATGTCTAGGCTAACTTGGGTTGACTTCGGGTTGGAATTCGCCGAATATGGAATTGCCTGGTAGGTTTGCGGCGAAGTTTCAGCGTAATCGGAAGATTGAGAAACAGGTTTTTCGCGAGCTGAATGAGCTGGCTCAGATTTCACGCACGGGGACGGGTGTTATCTGGGGTTTATTGGCTCGAGATCGGGTTGTTTCGGTAGTAGCCTTCGTTCTCTCGGTTTTACTGGGTTTCTCTTGGGAGGCACCAGTCCGCTTTGGTGGCTTTGTATTAGCTGACCGAGTAATATAAGGGCTCTTAGTGGCTTGGGTAGACTAATCAGACTTATGCGGACGAAGCTGACGAGGGGTATCAAGCTACCCTGCCAGGTACTGTTTAGGGAGGCACTTACTAGTATACCGAGAATCTAATACACCAGCGTCTTGACTCTTGTCCAGGATTGTCAGATGTAATGATATTCTTCGGGTTAATCTCAGACCTCTTGCGTTGAGCTAGTGTTGACTTATGTAAGTATCAAGAATCCTAGTTTACCCGATAATATTAGGGGTAGTGTGGTAAATCCCGAAAGAAATTGACAGAATGAAATATTACCTGATATGTATCAGTTCTACCAAGACCACTTTCTACCAAGTCCACTCTAGAAGATGAAGTCAGATTAAGGATTGAAGAGGATGAATTAGAAAGGAAGAAGTAAAGTCATGCGAGAATTGATTTATATACTACAGCGGTAACTTCCGGGGTAAAACTAACCATTTCGCACCCCTGTAAGTTTAGACAGAAGTTGATGATCTTCAATCTTGATCTTCACCTCTGTGTGGATCGTCTTCTGGTACAGATGGATATTGTCATTCTTGATGAAATCCCCCAAGCTTCCCATCTTCCAGCTCGACTGGCCGTAGGTTCATGTTGTAAAATTGACCGCTCCTGTCAGATTTCCTGGAAATATGTCTTTGCACAAGATTCTTGACTTCAGACTTAGCACTATGCTTCACAGTCTTGATATTCATAGCGTCGAGAAAAACCCATGAGGCACATGCTACACTCGTCGCTTGAAGATTCTTTCCACTTTCTGACTTCACATCGAAATGTGCGAATGAGCGCGGCCCGAGAAAGCATTGCATCTCTACGACTCCTCAGTATGTTCCACTGCGATGGTATCACATCGCTGGGTAGTCACCTGTGGATCAAGCTGCCTCTGGGGATATTTCAGCCCGGTTCTGATCTCTGATACAGCGATGCCATGTACCTTAGTTCTAGACTCAGGGCTGGAAATCTGACGCGTGTTCAGTGATGAGATACGGCTACGGTAGGGGCAGCAGTATCGATGTGTAAGAGGGATGAGGAGTGACATTGCTATGGGGGAGAGATTCTACCTAAGTTATAGACTGTGGTGAGTGGCAGAATCACATGCCATGCAAACATTCACCTCACCTGTTTGTGATGTGGCGTCAGCGTTATCTGTCTCGTGACCGTGCGGCAGGGCCAAAGAAAGGGAAGGCCCATGAATCCCTGAAGGTTTAATGGTTTGATTTGCACTGCCATAGAAAAGAAAAGATTGGCTAGCATAGCCGTGACGGTGCCTCGGCTTGAGAACAGGGTTTCTTTCCAATACTTCCACGTCGTTCCAATGTCACTGGATACTGCCTCGCATGGTCTTCACCCGAAGATGATGACGGTTCGCATACTTTTGCCGGAATCATGCTCTGTGAATTAGGCCAGGCCGACGTGTGCTCTGAGCCATCTGAAAAGGGTCCTTCGTTGCATTCCTTAGCTTCCGCGTGTTCTGATTCCTTGCTTGGATCTGGATTCATAGCATCCGTGGCCACAGCTGATCTATTTTCGTCAAGTGATGGAGCTTGTACATCTAGGGTTTGTGTCTCGGTGGACGTTGGGTCAGTAGTAGCTTCTTGCAGACACGGTTCCTGGCTTAAATTCATTCGATCTTTCGCGTCGGATGAGTATGTCTCATGAAATGTCAGGGGGCTTATTGGTGTTCTGACCCTGGAATGGGAGACTAGAAGTACGGGATCAGGAACTATATCAACCGAACCTGACCCATGGTCGCCCTCTAGTAAAGTCTGTACGTATGGAATTTGTGTCGCGCGGCATGTGGCATTGTTGCCGTCAGCCAACGCACCCGTCGGATCTACAACTTCTGGCGGAAGTGGTAATTCCGAGCTAATCTCCATCGGATTCGAACGGATGAGGGAGATACGCCTCATCGCTTTTTATTTCATCAGCCGCGGAATAGCGAACGGAGTGGGCAGGGGACTCATGCATGGAGGATAACTTCATATTGATTTGAGGGTCGGTCTGGACAGTAGGTTCCAGTTCACTTGTACCGGAATGCCTGAGAAAATCTCCGCCAAGCTTGATTGTGGAAAGCTCGTCCACTTTTTCATCATCGATAGCGTTGTATTGGCCGACTTTGAAACCCTCATGAAGATATTGTGGCTCGTGTCCATCCACGCTTTCTCTGGAAACCTGCGCAGTATCGCGCCCTCGAAAGCGCGGCATACCACTGCCAGGAGCAATTTCAGGAGGTATCAGACTTGATGAATGGCAAACGTCAAGGGACAATCGACCTACTTTGCATCGCTTTCATTTTCTTCTTCCATATAGGGTGATTTCCAGTTACTCGCTTGGTTTCGGGGCTGACGACTGTTGTTATGCGTCTTCGTGGAGGCTAGCGGTTCTGGCGCGGATCTTGGGTCTAGTGCAAACAAATCAGTAGTCGCATCAAGATGCGAAGTTTCTTTGTACAACAGTGCTGTACTATCCTGCATAAGAGTACGTAATTCGAACAAGGGGTTAGCGGATCTGGGATTAAATCGTAAGTCCTTGTCCTGAGGATGAATCCTAGACCATTTCATAAACAGGGACTTCGTCTGCATACGAAGGGTCATACCGACCTATCATGATCTCTGGCTACACGTAATTGCTAGTTATGTCTGTCGAAGGTCTCGGAACCTGTAGAGTCTCGGTTTCAGGAATCTCATCCGCGGAGTGTTCTAGTATAGACATCCATCTGGTTGTCACCCTGGCCATTACCGCAATGGTGGACCAAATTTCCACCGCTTCTCTCTCACGAGTGGGATTGGTTTGCGCATTGAGCGAGCTGGTAAGTTGAGGTGACTCGTTTTGGTGATAAGTGTCTAATTTTCATAGTGCGATGTCGAGCTCACTTGCGGAGATATGCGTCAGTCGACTCCCTGCGGCTTGTCCGCGCGGGACCTTAGCATACTGTTAAGCGCAGAAGGGATCGTCGAAGAAAGCTCGATACATACACGCAAGCTTACAAGCTTATTGCAACTACCGAACTGATCAAACTATTGACTCAAGTCCGTGTCAATGGTCTCGGCAATGTCGAAAAAAGGTGCTGCTGCGCGGTCTCCGTTTTCTCGAAGCTGCCACCGCCTATCTGACCTAAACAGTCATCCCGTGTAATGTTGTTGTGAAACTTCCAGCCAGTGCACAGATCTCTTGGGAAAGCTTGACGGTCGCGGGGAAGAACGTCGATTTCTTCGCGACCACGCCTGGCTATCCAATCTGAATGAAACCCGAGGCGCTTTGCCATGCTGGCCAGGTGGTTTGGTAATGATGGCAGGTTTGCGTTGTTGAGTCGATTCATCATGAACAACCACAACTGTTGACAGCTGAGCTCTTGGCGTAGCTGGAACTGAGCGGTTATTGTTCTCCAGCTTCCTGTTTTCTGTATCGCGTAGGTATCGATGCTGTTGTTTGGCTGTGTATATAATTTGCTCAGGGTCCAGTCTCCTTAGCCGGTGTCCCGTATCCTTGTCTACGCCCATAAGCTCCCTCGTTGAGCCCCAGTATATCTTTCAGTGTTATCAAGACTTTGGATAGAATTCTGGCATACACTGTAAATATTTGGCTGCAGGATCCTACGAAGGAAAACCCTGAAAGGTGAAAACACTCGACGTTTACTAGAAGAAGAGGAGAGGAGGAAGAATGAAGCTAAGCTAGACTACTGAGGTTGGTGGTCCCAGGTGGTGAGGGCGTAGCCCAGGCAGTATAACAGGCCTCACCATCAAACAGTAAACAGTTGCATTGAGGGGATCATGGATTTGGATTCCAAAATCGCAGCCTCGAGGTCCTCTCGACAACCTTGCCGTAGTCCTTCAAATGTATACTGGGAAGAAAAGAGCGTCTTGATTTCATCTGCATGGCGTTGTGAAACCGAGGACATACAGGCCTGAACTTTATCTATCATCTCGGAGGAACATCATCTAGCAAGAAAGACCTATCTCCCTGAATTTGATGAACTCGCTCGCGTAAACAACCCCAGAAGTTAAGAATGTAACCACCCCAGTATCTTTTGATTGACTAGGATATTTCAACCCAACCGATTCGTGCAGTCAGGGTGATGGACAATGTTAAAAGCTTGAGGGTACTCACCAGCTCGCATTTTGTCGCATAGGTTTTTTTGCTTGGCTTTCCAATGCTCCACACAGGCGTAGTTGAGACACGTTTGGAGGCTTATAGTGAGAAACCCCACAAGTAAGATAATCTTTTTTTTCTCTACTCATATTTTTTCATATCAGATAGCCTAGCTGCTGAAAATAATCCACGCGTCGCAGGACTCGCTATCAAGGAACAGATACGCATATTCAAACCCACAGAATTCACTCAAGACATTACAGTTGAGGGTCGCCTGTATACGTCGTAATCCGTCCAAACAGGTCATTCGAACCCCGGAAATTCAAGCCGTTGTGGTTCTGAATTTCTGTGGAGTTGTCGATTGCAACATTGCGTTTTTTCGTAGTCCATTTGAGATACCGTTATCATCGGAGCATTCTCGATACATTCTGAGTTATCAAAAGATTTCATGATCCGTTTCCTCCATCTCTTCTCATTTTTGGCAAGGGTTATTGTGGCTTTTTCGGAGTCCGGCTCTATATCATTTTATCTCACAAAGTGTAAGCCTAGATATTCCTTCCACTCGACGACATATATCAGGGCCATAGCGTAAGTCTAGCGTGTACTGAGTACGTGTACGTTTAGGTCGCTGTCAATTTTGTAGAAAATTCATCTTCTCTTTGTCCGAAAGAGGGTTCTATTCATGGTCCTCTTTCTCGATTGACATACCCCGGCCTAGACAAAGTCAAGAGCTGGAGGTATTCAGAATGATCATTCTAATTTTTATCGAAGTCAAGGCAATCCTCCGGGTCGGCTACTTGAGCAATTTGTTGGCAGAAATTGCTACTTTTCACTCAGGGGTAGTAGTTAAGTGAAAGACGAAAGGTTTTGCACCGGTCACCTTCTAGTGATTTTTCTTCTTTTCATCTCCTTTTACTCCTACGTATCATTTCCCTTTTCACCTACTTTAATACTGGTTTTACGGGTTCTTCCTCCCTCTAAGCTTTACACGAAGGTCTAGGTCGCTAGCGTGACTCCTCTTTCCAGACGTTTTTCTGTGAAGCGGGTACCATACTAATGTACAAGGTTGTAGCTGAAGAGACCCGCTTCTATGTAGGCAAAATTGATAAGCCCGTTTTCTTCTCAATATAAACGTCGTGTCATTTGGTTGTACCGTAGTATAGGGCGAGTTTTCTTCGCACGACCTTTCTTTTCCATGTAGATGCCGGTGATGTACAAAACAACTAGAGCGGGAATCACATGAGGCCGATCTTCATCATGACCCTCGCACACCCCATTCTCTAGGTTCTGACGTTGGTCTAGAGATCTCTGAGCAAGAGCTCGGAACTTTGGGAGGCTGTCTCGAGGTGGTACATTCTTTCAGGATTTTAGCATCGTCGACGTTTGAATCCGAGAAGAGATACAAGGGTCGTTTCAAGGTATTTTGTCAAGAAAGCGGGATCACAGGACTAGCCTTGCAATGTTGACTGCCATATAACAATTACAGCAATGAGAATTGTTTGCATGGCATGTGATTCTGCCGCTCAACACAGTCCATAGATTAGGTAGAATCTCTTCCCCCTCAATAATCTCACTCCTCATCCCTCTCACACATCGATACTGCTGCCCCTACCGTAGCCGTATCTCATCAAGAATGGATATTCACCGCCACTTTCAGGCCCAGACTACATTCTGTAGCGGATCCGTATTCCTGGGCACCGAACCGTGATCCGGCGACATGTCCTGAACCCTCAAGTGTTGAAGTTGCTTCGTCACGGTATTCGAACGCTGGAGTAGGGTGAACATTGTCTTGTTCGAGCCAGCCGATCGCGAAAGAAGAAAGTCTGCTAGGAGAAAACAGAAGGCCTGCCATCCTGCAATCACAAGTGCTGCCGTGATGAACATGCTTCTCTGCATCCCGTATACCAGGTGCAGTCCAATATTCAAGATTCCGAGGATGTCTGCACCTAAACAAATTCTATCGAACAACGTTAATCACGGCCAGAACCGAGTGTATCAGTGTCAATAATACCTATTGCAGACTACTGAGATATGCTTGCTTGTTTCGGCAAATGGCACAAATATTATTGGCAGAAATCCAACAGCAGTCAGTGTAAAGGCGATCACAAGTGCGATAATATTTTCTCGTGAAGGGCCTGCGATTGATAGGCGATCTAGGGCCGGTGGGAAAAGTAGGAAGCTTTCCTTACATTAGTTTTGTCCAATCGAGGGTAGGAGGTACCGCAGAGTTTGAAAACCTTATACTAATCCCGGTTGGAGGAAGGTAATTCACAATATGCCATTTCCACTTAAGACGCTCTGGTCGGGTGCTTTCTTCCTGTTTGGTATACCTGACCCGTTTCTCGCAGTGTTCGCATATCCGCATAGGCTCCATGATCGCATCAGGGACCAGGTATTTTTTTGTCAGCGGAACACTAATGTGTAGAGTGAGAAATGGCATTCTTATACTTTGCTTCGTGCCTAACTTCTTTCTAGTAATATTATGTTTCCACCGGAAAGTAGTTGGAAGAATACTATTTTAGTGTGTGTTAGGATGCGCATGACCCGGGGCGCTCACTAGCCGCGTCGAGGAAATCATCCATGTACAAATATGAGAATTAAGTAAAATAATTAGATAAAATGTGATTTTTCGCGCCCTTGAACGACGACCCCGGATACCTCATCGGATCCGCCCGCTAAAACCTAATGATAGACCTGTACTAGTCACAAATATATTTCGTGACTTGAAAAGACGGTCATCGCGCCCAGAAAACCCCCGAACTGGTCAAATTTTCGAATTAGTCCACAACATTTACGATTCAGAGCCTGAAAGCAATTTCGAATCATGATGGTAGCCAGCCATGATACCAACAACGAAGCGCGCGATAACATTAAACATATGAAGGTAAATGAGGGAATGACAAGAGTCCAGTGATCATATGTGCTAATCGTCGTTTGTTGATCGCAGAAATTATCATCACAGAGAGAGGCGCAGAGAAAACACCGCAAAACGCAGAAGGAAAGGAGACAATATGACATGAAAAAAGTCGAAGAATTGGAGCGGCGACTCCAAGAATCCGATCAGAAAATCCAGGAATTAAATATTCAGCTTGTGCAGTCCCGGGCCGAGCATTCCCAGTGTGCGCCGCGGGCAGATCAAGCACAAGAGGCATTGAGAGAGAACCAGCGCATCCTGAAACTGATGATGACTAAGTTGTCACCTTCGAGTTCTCACCCGGCCAACAACATTGATACCAAATTTGGGGGTTCGGGCAGCTGGTTGACCTTTACGCCTCGCTTGAATGGCCACAGCCAGTCTTGGCCTTGCTTATCACCAGTATCGCCAATGCCAGGGAACGAGTCGTCGGGGATTTCCCCAGGCGCCATTGAGTTGACGGGAAAGAGAAATTAGCACAGGTAGACCGTAACTCCCAAGGACCCTTTGTCCGAGCTTACTGAGCCATTGGAAACTGTTCGTCTGCACCTCGAGGCGTGAACTAGATGTGTTTGACTACCCCCGCCTCTGTTTGGAGAACACCCTGTGGTAAAGATACGAATGGCGCTACTAGTGGTGCTGTACATCATTAGTTGGAGTATTCTATTCCAGTGTACGCGACTCGCGAGATACATTTCGATTGAAGCATACATACTAAGCCTCCCTTTACAATAGTTCTTTAAAATCTGGTATTCACCAAGGATCCTATGATATCAATAATTAAGTCAAGCTCGCCTATGACTACGAGACTACGAATCCAATCTAGCCCAACCTTACCCACTTCAACAATTTGAAGACATTCAACTTGAATGCGCCCTCATCATTACGAACGAACACTTCTTTCTATCATTCTATGTATATCAGCATTTTTCGACCCCGACATGATGCATCCTTATGCCTGCACTCCCTTGATGATGGGCCCTTAGCTAAGCGTTTTCATCAGGGTCTCAGGCTCTCAGCTTTACCGGCCTGGGCGTAATCGAACCAGACGTATTTCATAAGTAGCCACTTTGTGCGCTCAAGTAGGCAGAGCACGCTATTAGTTAATGAGGCTGGGATCGTTTGCAAAGTGGCCATCACAAGTAATTGGAGCTTCATACGGCTCCAGATACTTTGAATTACAAAACTGATCGAATGACTCTTATCCTGCAAGACATCACAAGAATTCTAAGACATGGCTAGGGTCTAGAGGCGTAATCCTTACACTTCTTAAGGCTGTTTTAACCATATCTGACATATACATATGGTATCTTTGGCTAGCGCCTTAAGGGTAGACCGGCCACGCGCCGTAAGCAGTAGGTTCGCTATATCGCGCAACTGATCAAGATTCAAGCCTAGGGGCAGTACGACGAGAGTCAAGACTCAAGAGGAAGAGCCTATTCTAGAAGCGCACTCTCCTGGATCCTTATTTTCAGTCATTTAAACGAATCTAGGCGTAAATCAACGAGCGCAGGCGGCTGGCCTACCCTTACAGCGCTTGCCTAAGACGGCATGCCGCTTGCGATGAAGCGAGACTTGATAGCACCTTGCAGCTGCGCGAATTTATGAGATCTGGCCCTCTTGCTAGGCTCTAGCTGAGAGAAGAAGCCTATCATCTTGCTCCACCAAATTTGAGCAATTTACCTGTCGATTTGGAGGCATGGTGGCATTGGTGGGTGGTTGAAGTTGGAAGGTTGAATGCTTTGAGCCTCTCGGCGCGTTTTGACACGACTGTATCGCTCACTCAGTCAATGACAATGCGTTATAGACCTGGAAACATCTATTCAAAGAAAACAGACATAATGGGAAATAATAATAAGAATACTAAAAATCATAATAATAATCATAATCATCATAATAATAATAATAATAATAATCATAATAATAATAATAACAGTTTGTGCCTTTTGTTACGGTGCGGCTGAGCTCGGTGCGGCGGAACAAAGTACCAAGTTGCGCTAATATACTACATATACCAGACTCTGCGCAATATCCGCAACCGCGGATATTAGTGATGTCCTATAGTCTTGTTGGTTAGTGTCCGCCCAGAACGCTTTCCGTAACACCTTTACATAGTCAGGAATCAGAATTAGATACGCCATTACATACATTATATGTTATTTCACCAATCATAAGCCACATTGTAAGGGGACTCCCTTTGTTGAAGTACCCTCTCAGGTGACCCGCTGTCATGGAGCCATCAGGTGATTCCACGTGATAACCTGGCTTGAGGCGTTAGGGGTCCCCCGCTCCAGCTGACCGGTCGATCGAACGATCGTCGGTGAGGGAGCCAGAACTTCAGAATGGATCCCTCTGTGGTATGAGGAGCGAGGACTATAAGATAGCCATCCGTTAGAGGACCGATATGGTTCCCTAAGAATTAGTGTCTGTACCAATCAGACAGTTGAGAACCATCTCTTCCATGAGTCCTGACGACCAAGTCCGACTACCTTGCCAAAGTAGTTGCCTTAACACAGATATTAAATCTTGGGTTATTCGAGTGACTCAAATAGCTCGTAAATCGATTTATGACAATTACGATAGATTAGCAAGAGTGTTACGCAAAGCGTCTCTGGGCGGAACACCAACCAATAAGAACTAAAAGATCACTAATATACGCGGTTGCGGTCTGCCGCGGATATTGCCCAGTGTCCGGTTGATCCGGTATACATAGTAGAGTAGCGCAATTATGTATATCGTTGCAACTTGCAAGTAGACCTTGCCAACGAGCCGAGCGGATCAGACTTTTAGGCTCGTGCCCGCGAGCCTTAAAGCCGCGAGCTTAGAGGTTTAGAGCTCGCGAGCTCTGAGCCGAAAATCAGAGATTCAAGCTCATATTCGCGAGTCTTGATATATAGAATACCAATACTGTAACGGGCCAGAGCCCGGTGGTTAACCATATGCTATGGCTTTCCGGATACCGCCTTAGCAGAAGGGGGTCCGAGCGAGGTTCTAGTGGGTCCTACCCGAGGACGCTCTTAAGGACTGCGACCGACTCCTACCCCTTCTTCCTTCTTTCCTTAAGATTGTTGCAAACAGCATGTTGGCCTAGTACAATTGAATCAATTCTGCTACAGCCCTTCACAAATACCTTCTGTATCGGATCGGTAATAGAAAATCATAATTTAATTTAAAGCTTAGTAATTCTACATTGAGTATAGGTTTTTTAAAAGAAATATTCGCGAATTTAGGTCACATGGTATTCGTATTACCTATCGTAAAGCTCGCGGATACGCGTAGCGCGCGAGTTACTAAGCTCGTACCCGCGAGCCCTAAGACCGCGAGCTTAGAGCCCGCGGGCTCCGAGCTAACATTTAGAGATTTAAGCCCGTGCTCGCGAGCTTTGGCAAGGTCCAAGTGTGAAGGGCTGTAGCAGAATTGATTCAATTGTACTAGGCCAACATGCTGTTTGCAACAATCTTAAGGAAAGAAGGAAGAAGGGGTAGGAGTCGGTCGCAGTCCTTAAGAGCGTCCTCGGGTAGGACCCACTAGAACCTCGCTCGGACCCCCTTCTGCTAAGGCGGTATCCGGAAAGCCATAGCATATGGTTAACCACCGGGCTCTGGCCCGTTACACCAACAACCTCAGACTTGCGGGCTTCACCGATTGCAAGGAACAGCCATCAGCAGTGATCGCCGGGAACAAGACTTAAATGCAGCACCGAGTCGGAACGATGGACTCTCATCTCAGCTTGCCAGGACATTCCAAGCCATGTCTACGTCTACACAGGACAAGTGCAGCTTTGGCCAGCCGAAAACTCTTGGCAAGCCGCAGTCCCGCCTTAAAAGTGAAGTCTAACGCCTGCGAACAGAGCCTTGCGCCTGAGCTGTGGGAAGCTGCAAGAACTTGCCGAGTCTGTACAGGCAAAAACGATCGAAATTTCAAGGGTCAAGGAGTGCCTGGCCATCATGCGAGCGAATGCCAGAACTGCAAGAGATCGAATATCTGTGCAGCTGGGGCAAGACTCAAGTGGCTGTTTTCTATCGAGTTGATATGGCTCGGATTGTGCTGGAAAATCAAGCCTGGAGTGTTCTTTGTCTCTGCCAATTACACAGTATCGCATCGAATACGATACATTACAAATGAACCATAGTTATCTAATCTTTGAAGATTCTTGAAAGTTGCTGTGATAGGCTTCTTAATGATCAAGTCCGTTCTTTAATGCCAAAATCTTCAATTTCCCCCAGCATAAATCAACCAAATGTACAACCAGCCCTGATACGGAAATAGACCTAATGCGGTACCTGACATGGGCAAACGCATGTGAACTCCGTAAGGCAAAATCGTTGACCCTGAGTCTCGATTGATTAGAATTATGTCAATAATTGGGCTGGTAACGTAATTCCCGGTTAAGCCGGACACCCGGTTAAACCGGACACCCAACCAAAATCGCGTCCCTCTCTCTACACGCTCCGCTTCAACCAGCAAATATGCCGCCAAAACGCTCTGAATCCTGGCAAAAATCTGCTGAGCAGGAGGGCAAGATCCTTCTAGCTATTGAGGATCTTCAGAAGGGCAATATCAAATCTCTACGCGCAGCGGCCACGCTATACAAAATACCGCTCTCTATAATGTATGACCGCGCCGCAGGCGTATCCTCACGCGTGGATAAATACCACCACCGGCAAAAATTGACTCAGCTTGAAGAGGATTCGCTTACTGAGTGGATTATCTCTCTGGATTCGCGTGGAGCAGCGCCGCGGCCGTCTACCGTACGCGAAATGGCGAATATTCTACTTGCGGCGCGTGGCGAGACACCCCCGAGTACCGTTGGCAAGAATTGGCTATCAACCTTTATTCAACGCCGCGATGAGATTCGTACGCGCTTCTCAAGACGATACGACTACCAGCGCGCCCTAAACGAGGATCCCCGATCGATTCGCGCGTGGTTTGAGAGCGTAAAGCGCGTGGTAGAAGAGAACGGTATCCTCGCGGAGGATATTTACAACTTTGATGAGACTGGCTTTGCGATGGGCCTTATATCGTCACAGAAGGTAGTTACTCGAGCTGAATACTACGGTCGGCGCTCTATCCTACAGCTAGGAAACCGCGAATGGGTTACTGCTATCGAAGCTATCTGTGCTGATGGCTACTCGCTTCCGCTATGCGTGATATTTCAAGGCAAAGTTTATATCGCCGGTTGGTTTGAATCAAATCTACCGGGCGATTGGCGAATCGAGGTCTCGAACAACGGTTGGACTACTGATGAGATAGGCCTTCGCTGGCTACAAAAGCACTTTATACTATATACAAATTCGCGCGTACGAGGTCGATATCGGCTATTGATTCTTGATGGCCACGGCAGCTACCTTACGCCTTAATTCGACCGGGTCTGCGCTGAGAATGATATTATTCCTCTTTGTATGCCTTCGCATTCTTCACATCTACTCTAACCGCTTGACGTTGCATTTTTTGCGCCGCTTAAGCGAGCATACAGTCGCTTCGTAAGCGACCTTGCCCGATGTGGCTATAACCACATCGATAAGTTCGACTTTCTCGCAGACTACCCTCGCGCTCGAGCTGAGGCTTTTAAACCGCAGACTATCCAGACTAGCTTTGCTGCTACTGGTATTACACCGTTTGAGCCAGAGCGTGTGCTAGCTAAGCTAAATATCTCGCTCAATACGCCACCACCACCAGCTAGCCTGTTAAGGGGTCTGTATCGCAGGACAGAGGACCTGTTGGCTAGGCAGAGAGTCCAAGTCTATGGGGTCTGATTTCAAAGACTGAATCTTGGGGTCTGGCAGGCTCCACCAGTTCCCACAATATATACATAGAGGTTCCACGTACCGAGTCCCCACAGCCCCACACAGAGCTCTTGGGGTTGTTACCCTAAGACGACGCGGGGTCGATTCGATCGTGAATCGTCTTGAGTCACCACGTATGACTTGCGCCGTGACATAGCCGGCCAAGCAGCAGATCTAGCCAATTCACACCAAAAACACCTAAAACAGTGGTCTAGCTACAAAGGCAGGCTACCTTACTTGAGAATCTATTAAAACAGCGGTCAAATAGCCCTCCGTCACCCTCAAAAACAGCTGTGGATCAGATTATCAAAGGTGCTTATTTATCAATGCATAACGCTGCGATATTAGCGCAAGAGAACGCCGATTTACGCCGCGCGAATGAGAAGAAACGCCAGAAACGTACACGCTCGCATCGGCAGATAGCTCACGAAGAAGGCCTAACTATCGCAGAGGGTCTGCAGCTAGCTCAGCAGCCAGAGCAGCTAGTAGAAGAGGACCAGTTGGTATCGCATGAGGCAGGCGAATCGGCGAATCAGGCAGATTTGCCACGCAAAAGGGCTCCGGCAAGGTGTAGTGGGTGTGGGGAGTTAGGCCATAAGATAAACCGATGTAATAAGCGCTAATTTGAGATGAATTAATATTGTTTTGGTTGAATTATCTTGATTCAAAGATTCCTGTTGGTGGTGAGTGCCCGGTTTAACCGGGTGTCCGGCTTAACCGGGAATTACGTTATAACGTACCAATACGGTGTTGCCGCATTGAGGTCGACTCATTTCGGTGGCGGTGGTGGTGCCCCTGGCTGTTTAAGACCGGTCGTATCGTAGGCGCCTCGACTCAGCTTGAAGGGCGTGCTGGCAAGCATGTTTCTATCAAAAATTTGCGGAAGGATCGAATAGCTGGTAGAATAACTTTTTAGGTGCAGAGCTAATTAGTAAACAGTAGGTGTGACAAAGGACTATTTAAGTGCTGGTATTTTTGTCCGATCTGGTCAAAGCCATTTACCAACCGGATATAGCAAGTGCTAGGAACGATATGAGACAGCTCCAGGGGAACATGTAGACATAACAGACCGGATCCTACCTGTGCCTTGGGAACGAGATCGGCCTTGACCTGGCAGGGGCTCAGGATGCGGAGGGGCGGCGGAAGGAAATGATCGCAGTAAAATTTTTAAATATTACCTCATCTTAGTTTGAAACGCCAATGCAAGGCGATACATAGCGCCATCATTTCTGGATTTTGACGGATTGGTTGAAATAGAACTTACAATTAGGTCAGCTCACTGAGTCCACGCATGTTCTGGCCAACGCCCATACTCAGGTCCGGAACAGTGTTGCCGACCCCCGTACATTGTGTGCCTCCAAGATAATTCCAATTACTAGCGGGGCGGACTGCTGGGACCCACGGATTAATCTGTCATAGTATACTGAAGATGATTATGAGTAGCAATGTGAACCCGTCATATCAGGATATCGGTGCCTCAGATTTCGGCCGTGCTAGATCGTCATTCATAATTTCAACCACTTCCACAATCCTGCTTTCAATGATCATCCAAGGTATACCATATAAAGAAAGAGAATAACATAAGAATTGCAGTCATCCGCCTCATTCTAGAGAATGCTGGGAAGAAATTTGCCTGTCATCAATGTTTTTGTTCATGCACCGACATTATTTCTGTCAGAGAACATTTGGAAATAATGAAGTGGAATGAAGAGCACAAGTACTTGATGCAAGCGGAAAATATCAAGTTCGATCTTGAGCATGTTGTTATACAGAAAACACAGGATTCGATGTCCGAGCTTCGATGTCTTCCAGCAATTGCCGAAGCATCTGGGATTGTATCCACAATGCGGTGATGGGGACTTTGAATATTTTACGAAGATGAATGCGTTTCGACTCATTGTTGGAGAAAGGACGGTAAAAGACACATGGACTTCATTTCCTTCAATCGAGTGAAATTCGGGGAAGCTTATTCTAGAGCTACGGGACACAATATTCGAGTTACCCAAAGTCGAATCAGTGAGGAATTGATCCGAATCACCTATGTTCTTCAAAACAAGACTGTTCGTGTACAAGCACTACCCCGCAAATAATATCTAAACTGACATCGAGAATAATTACAAGCGCCCGAGTAATCTCATCTGGATTGACATAAGATCAGTGTGTCCAGAAATCCCCAAAACCTTTTTTTCCAGTCGATCAAAACGCATTCAGTGCGCGACTTAAAGCAAACAACAGATTATAAAAAAGCCCTGTGCTCGGGCCAATAAGTGAAGTTGGCGGCTAATAAAAGGCCGGTTCTTGGAGTAGGCATGAGACGAAAAGCCTCAGGTGCTCAGCCTTTTTAATCATCTAATAAGGCGCTACAATTAGCTGCACATGCGAGTTCGCTGCGACTATGGGATTTTTGCCGAAGCTAACTTGAGCCCCAAGTTGATAGCTTTACCATTGGCTCTTCCAAATAGAGGACGGACGCAGGACCAGGGGCAGGGGCCGACGAGAAACGAACTCCGCCTCTACATAAGTACGTCATATTCCATCCTACATATGGATTATTACCGCCGAACTTCAAGTCTTGACACTTACCTTCAGCCAGCGTCTCACCGGCCGCAAACCCTTTTTCCTCCCTGAATTCAACTACCATCATCGCGAGGTTTGCTTTTTTACGCATCTATTCAGTCTCATATCAAGATTTAATTACTTCATTGGTGCTATGAAGCGCTCCACCTCACAGTCGCCTATTGATCCAAGCTTGATTAAACGGCATCGTCCTGGAAGTGCGGAAAGTATTTGTACCCCTGTACAAAGGCTTATGATACCTAGCCTCTTATATCCACATACTGTTCAGTCAAGATACCCTCTACACGTTATGTCGTAATATGTGTTGATGACGAGGGTAACTTAGGGGTGAAATAGTCTGGTTCTTCCCAGGAGGAACTTCAATTGTTGTTTTTCCCGAGGCACGCAAAAACTTACTTGAGATACTTCAATGCTAAATTGACCTTCATCCTGCGACTGATTGTATGTCAATAAGCTTTGCATATAACTCGTCTACCTATCTCAGGATGATTGGCTTCTCAGATACATCAAGCGACGGCCCAGGAGTGGGCTCGGCTAGTGATGGCGATATGAACGTTAGCAAAAATCATTTGGCTCCCTTAAATTTAGCAAATACGCAAGAGGTCATGAAATACTATGAGAGTGCTTTTGATTACTTTCTACAGCTGAACTGTCGCGTGGTTGCTAAGGCATCCATCAAAGCCATCGAGCCGAAAAAAGAAAAGCAAATACCCGTACAATGGTAAGCAGCCACGACCAAGGCCCTACGATCCAGAAAATAATAAGTTCAAGTGGTGGCCATCTGATGCCAATCACAAAGAGCCTGATCATTTATTCAAGGAGGGTACGTTGGCATCTCTTTTCCTTCCATTTTGAATTCTGCTCATGCTTTGTCATAGACCGCATTAAGCTTTTGATCCATATGCTTTGCAATGTCAGAAACGATAGTCTCCCTATTGACAAGCTACGAGAGGCAGCTCTTGAAACTAAGTTGAGCCTGAAGCGTCCTTCTCATATAGAGATTATCAAAGAGATTCTTGATGTTCACCAGGAACAAGAGAACTATCAGAAGGACAAAGGAGGTAAGTCACAGCGGGAGTACTGGGTTCTGTTCAAAATTAACAAACGTTGTCACAGGCGAAAGTTCAGTTGTTTATGCCAAGTTCGAAAGAACTAACACTGGTGCTGAGAAGGAAATGGCAACCCCAAATCAAGTCCATGCGATATTGCCACCCAATCAATCTTCTTGAAGGCAAACAGGAGCACTAGTGCAATATCGAGCGTACTTTTGAATGCAATGTGCAAGATAGATGGCATTTTTTGTCGGTGTGGAGCCAGAATACGAAGACCAATGGCGTCAATTCGCATCATGCATGGACAGGGGGAAGATATAGCCCACCACCAGCTTGGAGCAAGAGCAAAAAGAGCATATGCAGCCTATTAAGAGGATCCTCTTTTCTCGATTGAAAGTTCAAATCTGACCTTCCAGGTGCTCACAAGATTTCCAGTTCGCCGTCCTGTCATGCTTTATTCAGTGGCAGAGAATCAAAGTCTCTATCTCAAGAAAGACTTGCAAGTTAATTTATACTGTACAATAGACTGCTCTGGCTGTCATGAAGCAACTGGGTAGCAAAAATGGTAGCTTTAGGCCTGACATTTCCTTTCTCGACTCTTCTTTATCCCATTCACGGTGACCATTTGGTTTTGTGCGCTTACAGTAATCTTGAGCACTACAGTATTGGTTGTGAAAGAAATAGTTTGAGGAACGGAGGACATAAATTTGAGGGAGAGACCAAAATTGTGAATGGTAACATATTCCGATACAAACAACGTGACAGGGGGTCATGGTGAACCTCGTATCTGCGTCCCGCGCAAAGTGACTAGAGCTCACCTCTCTCGCTGATGAACATTTGCCGATGTGGCTTCGGACGAAGCCGAGCCAGCCATCCAAAGCGATCGCATGCTTGTGCCTGGTTGGCCTTTTGGTGAGGATTAATACCCGCTGCTCTCTTCAATTGACCTCTTTCAAGCTTGTTGGGCTTGCGAGGGATCCACCAAGCTTCCGGCGCGGGGATGCTGTGGCGGAGTCGCAGTCGAATGGTGGCCTGGGATTTGACAGCCTTTCCTGAAGTAATAATTCGGATCTCCGAAAAGAAGGATAAGACTAGTACGACGATCGGCTCAAAATGCAGCCTAGAACATCTGCTTAGTATGTTTACCGCGATGCGGTAGACCCTGGCACTGATGCATCTTTGGTTGATCATGAGGACGTATAAACGTCCACCCAGGGCGGGCTCCAATAACACGCTCAATCGTACACTCATCTGACCAGTAAAAGCGTGCCCATTCAGCTGGTTTATAGTGCTGATGTCGGTGCGCGTACTGAAGTCTTCCGATAGCGCGTTCCTCATCAAGATAGGGTCGCCACATACAGCGCCACTTGCGCATATTATGCGCGTTAATAGGCGGCGAATTGAATTGTATTTGACCTCATGATCAATTTCAGTAAGTAGATCTTCCTGAGTAACGCGTGAATTATCTTGGACCGTACTGATAAGGTGCGATTTCTCTAATTTGGATAGCTCGTAGGGACGCCCGCTGCGCGGTTTTGATACGTAATCTTGCCGCTCCGGATTCTTGAAAGGGGGATATAAGGATGTCTCTTATGGATACGCTCATAGCCCCAGCCCATATCATGTAGTTCGCAGATTCGCGCGCGAAGAGTAGGCGTAAGCTCACTAGACCGCGCCATTTGTAGGCAGCTTGATAGACAGCTTCAAGTGTTAGATTAGTCTAGTTGTATCATCATCTAATTTAAGAACTCTCTAGAGCTAACGCGCAAGACGCGTCCAAGCGAGCTCGCACATACGCGTATATGGTAGGCGGTAGGGGATGAACCAGGCGGTCAAGAGTGGTGTGGGGCTAGGGTGTTAAAATTTTGGAACATCACTGTACATGGACAGGTAGTATAGGGGAACACGGAGTAACCACGTAGCGTGTCTCTGACTCATATGGTAGCGAGCACACGGGCCCAAAATCACGCCCCCCCAATGGACAGAAAAGGGCTCGCAACCGCCGCGAACGCGCGAGAGAAGCCACTCCACCAGTCTACTGATGCACCCGCTAGACCTTAACTCTCAGGTCTACGGAGATAAGATTCCTCGCACCTCCGTCCTCGAAAATTTGAGATTCTCTGCCCGGCACGGAGTTTTTCTTGCCAGCTAATCGGACGGATGTTGGTACTGCAAGTGTTGCACTCCCGCCCTAAAAGCCAGGGGATCGCCAAAGGATGCTATTTACAGCTGCCGCAGGAAACCGCTAATTTCTTGGCACAAAAAGACCACGGCCAGACTTCCGCCATTTCGATCACTCCATGCATGGGCCACTATGATCATTATCGAGCTCCTGACATAAGCATCGTAGATCCATCCTCCAGGAAGCTTAATTGATGTCACATCACAACTGTCATCCATTCAACGTATGTTCTCTCGACGGGCAACTAACTGTCCATCCATGTAATTTTACCACCGAAATAAATACGCAAAAACGATAGCGATATTTGAATATTTTAAGAGACCAAATACCCTGATCAGCAAATAGATAGATGAATGAACCAACCGCCGATCCTACGCCAGCACTTGATTGGCTGTGTGTTGATTGACGCTCCCCACTGAGCATATTTCAGGCGCTCGGTTCAGGTGTTTGGAGTCTTCCCGCTTGATAGGGTATTCAGACGGCGCCAATGAGAGCCACAAGTGATAACGGCAGCGCGACTGGCTACCTAACCTCTTACGACGTAGGACTATCATTTACGTGGTCAGGAAGTTGAGCAAGTAGTACAGATTTAGTAAGGAGAAGAAGGGGGAATTGTTGATATCAGAAACTGGATGTATCGCGGTTCAAACGGGATGCGGTAAATCTTGCACATGTTTGCACCACGAGATGCTCATGATGTCAAGCCGCAGTCGGCGAATTGAGGTGGCGTAATGGAGGTGTCCATCGGATGGTGGCCATGTATCACAGGAAGCGGAGCGGTTGAGTTTGCCCAGGCATCCTGATATATCGTTGAGCCCGGTAAATACATGCCATTTCGTTTGTTTTGAAGAACGTCAAGCATTTTGCCAACCTGACTAGCCGTTGTAAGGAGACTGCTTTGTGCGTGTTGTAGCACTGGGAAAACCTCGCTCCACGCTATCTGGTGCTGACTCGTGGTGCTAGCCACATCCAAGGCCTGCTTCGTTTGGAGTAGCTGCTTCTCCAACTCGCCTTTCTCATCAAGAGCCATTTTCGCCTGGCTCTTGAGCCGGTCGACTTGGCTCGTCATACGGCTTACATCATCTTATAATTCTTGAAGAGCCTGCGACGACTCGAATCGTTCTTCCTCCATGCTTGCGTGTTGCTCTACCGAAGCCTGGTCGGCCTCCGCTGAAAGGGTCAAGCACTTCCGGTAAAATTCGTCGACCGTTGGCTTTCTTCCTTTAAAGGATTCCTAAAGATTCTTTGTCGGCAAAGATCTTTGAGTCAAGGAACGCGAGAAGCGCGTAGCCATACTGCCATTCTTTGCAACTTCACTACACCGGACAAGGCTTTTTCTTTGGAGCCTGCCCCTGATGACATAGATCGTGTAGCCCGATTGGGGGCATTGCTAGAACTGGACCTCTTTTTCGCTGCGACTGCAGGGGCTGGAATCGCTGGCTTCTGCGACGATGGAAGTTTCCCCATCCTGGACAGCCTGAATGGCCGTAGACTTGTTCCCTTCAACGAAAGACCAGAGATTGAGTAAATGGAATTCTACAAGGTCGTGAGAGGACATACTTTGGTTTAAATGATTTCCTCTTGCTCTTGTCAACACTCATGAACATCGTTGGTGTTAGTGTTCCCTTGGACTAGCTCACCACCCACCACTGGAGCGTTGCAGCTTTCAACGCGCCACAACTCGGGGTAAAACTTGAGCCCCACTGTCCGTACAAGGGCTAGGTCCGTCATTTCCTTCAATGGCGGCGGTTTCCACTGTGCTGATCACCGGCCGCTCATTTTCCTTCTCATTTTTTTATCGAGGGATCATTGGTTACGTTGAATAAATTCAACAGCATTTCATTTCCGGAGTGGGTGCCTGCGGAGTTCCCCTACCGGACCCCCGTCTAGAACGAACCACCCGATCAGACCAGTCCAGTGTGTACAGGGGCATTACAGCACGTTACACCAGAATCATCGCAGCCGAGGTGAGAAAGCCTCGCCGCGAAAAAATCGACTCGCCAGTCTGGACAATATGTCATGCGAACCGGATATGCATTTCGCTAGAATTGTTTGTCTTTGGCATTGGGATGCGTTTTGGGAACCCAGGAGTGGGTCTCCTTCCAACCGTCTTTGTTGTCCCATACGGACAGCTACTGTGAAGCAACTTTGGCCCCCTACTTTCGAACCGTTGGCGTTCATGTGGCTGGTCGAATCAGCTCGTAGGCGGGACTAGCGCGGTGCTAGCTCAGGTTTGCGGGACGTCGAGGATCATGTGCACGAACTGGTTCTGAGTAGAGCCGGAGGCTGAACGCTCCAGACGCGTTGGTGAACGGTCAAGTATACCCATCCGCAAACCGTACAATATCGAACTACGGAGTACACACATAGGAGAGCAAATTAATAGCAGGATGATCTGGAATCACGCTGGTGGCAAATGCAGGATGGCTAGGACAGGCGTCTCGTTGATGAGAGATCTCGGAAGCTTCCTGTTGCACCAGACTTTATGATTTACGGTCAAGACAAGTTTCTTCATTTCAGTACATCAGAGCAGAACGGTGGCGATGATCTCGTTGAATTGCGACCATAGTCGTCAGCTCCTACCTCTAAATCAGTTGTTCGAGTCTCATATATCCTTGAAAGCGCAACAGCCAATTGAAACGCACAAGAAGCATCGAAATGGCAGGCTTGTAGTCATTACGGACAAACAGTCCAATCATGACTCCTCCAGACATTCGAATACAATGTCGAAGACGGCAAATACAGGGCATTCTACTAATTTTCTGAATCTAGCTGCCTATTGTTCTCATTGGCCGCTGCGAGAACACTCTATTATGCCCCCCGTATAACCGGAAAAACGTCCGTCCATCCATCCCAGTGCTGGTTGGTGGTGCTTAATGTATCCAAAGCCTGCTTCATCTGAAACTTGCCTAATTCATTCCGCGATTTCTTCCCTTGAGCGTTGCACTGGGTTGATTTCGCTCGTCATCTGGCTCGGCTCGCATCATCATGTAGCCGCTGTATTACCTCGAGAATCCACGCAGCTGTGTCGCACTTAAGGAGGCCAGTCTTTTGGAAACTTAAGTCTGACCCAGAGGGTTCATGACATGTAGCTCCGCTGAGAGCATTGGGGTTCCTCCCAATAGAGACCGCGGGGAAAGGGATAACTAGCGTACTGGCTCTCTCTGTCTACCGCAATGACCATTATAAAAGAAGCAGAAAGCCCCTGCCTTTTGAGAACAACGATTGCGCTCCTTGTCCTCATGCTACTATGTGACGGACTACTTGCACACCTCCCTCACGACGTAATGCCCGTGTCGTACCAAGTCATCCTGAGGGCGGCAACCTCGCTAAAAATGCGGTCGCGGGAGCACACCCTTTTACCAAAAAGCACTAAACCCGAGGGCGACAACCTCGTTAATAATAGCCGGGGTAAGGTGCGCCCCCGTGATCAACAAGCAAAGCCTTAAGGGCACCGACGGGTGCCTGATGGAGGGTGCATGGGTCCCTTGACCAGCAAATCCATGCCAAGGTTGTCAAGCTCGTAAGATTGAGACACCTCGGCGATAGTAGGCGCCTCTACGTGGTGCTAAGGACTAGTACCGGCGCTACTGCTGTGCACGGGAAGCGAAGACCTACCGAAAGTAACGACTAGATCATGGTACTCAAAACCTGTAATGAACTGATTGCTTGAATGGCCCCTTCTTTTCCTTATTATCTTTGTAGATTCCAAATGTAGTTATCTTTAGCATATCGTGTTAGATTACTATACGAACTCCTTCATTAACACGCAGCCAGGACTGATGGAGCGGACCAAGTCAATTTCGAATCCAACTACGCCCTGGGATCATGGTATACGTCGGTACTAAGGTGGCCAGCATGCCTGACCTCACGAACTAAATCGAGTGGTTGGCTGTGCCGGCGGCTCTGACTATCCGGTGAAGTTCCCTGACCGACTTCGCGTCTTGTGCCCAGTGTCTTCACCAGTGGCTTCACCAGTGTCTTCACCAGTGGCTTCACCAGTGGCTTCACCAGTGTCTTCACCAGTGTCTTCACCAGTGTCTTCACCAGTGTCTTCACCAGTGTCTTCACCAGTGGGACAACCTGATGGACTCTGTTGTCCACGACTTTAGAGCAGGAAAGTACAGATGCAAGATATTTTGTCTTCCTCAAAAAGCTTTTGCTGAGGAACGTCACCGAACTTCTTAGGCCCCAGAATCCTATGGCCCCAGTTACCTGGTTATTGCTAGGCAAGTATTGTGGCCTTCACTCATACTGTTCCATGAGCAGCCACCAACGACGCCTCGATGACGTGGATTGAAACAAACTAATACTGATCTAGGAGCGTAACCCATTTGTTCTAGTTCTTGTTGATGGCGATGGATACATTGTGAGTATATCATCCGATGCATCTTTCTCTCTGTGCAAATAGAACGAGTTTTTTGTCAAGTTCAAGGAGCATTTCCTTCAGGCTGGTAACGCCGGAGTTGTCAATGCCGCCCGTGAGCTGAGCGACTCAGTTAATGAGCTGATGCACTTGACGATCGGAGCTCAAGCAGACCAATGCCAGGCCATGGTTCGTATCTACGCCAACATGCTCGGATTATCCAGAGTTCTTGCTCGTGCCGGGCTGCTTGTTAATGACGCCCGATCCATTGCTCTGTTCAGCGCTACGTTTAATCGAGCCCAGGAGCTGTTTGACTTTGTCGATGCGGCCGACAAGAAGGAGGGCAGCGACTTCAAAATTCGGGGTAAAGCAAGCCCCCGAGTTTCCGCTTTTACTCGTCTGCTTATGCTTTACTGAGTAGAACAATTCCGGCTTTTCGTGGATCTCAACCAGTGCCGACATATCTTTCTCGCGGGCTGCCACGACACTGGCTTTACGTCCATGCTGACCCCATATAAAGGAAGAACCTACCGGATTACATTCATCAAGGCCGCTTCCTTCCAGCGTGACTTTGAAGATTTAGATCTGCCAATCAAAGACCTACCGTCTGTCTTCAAGTCGCTGCCCCTGAATAGTACCGAGCCTTTGGATACAGCGATCACGAAGGCAGTGACGACCATAAGTGGCACAACGACTCCCTGTAAACATTACCAAAAGGTACCAATATCTTGACCCTCTCTGTTATCCATTTGGCATTAATCTCTGCAAACGTACCCACAGTCACCATCCAAGGAGCCTGTAGGTACGGTAGTGGCTGTATCAAGCAGCACACCACGCCGAGTCAAGCAATTCCTATGCTGTCCGCTAAGCCAGTGGATGAACTGTTTAAACCGGTCCAAATTACGGAAAGTTTCACAGGCCGCCCGGATGAACTTTTTTCGTCCCGGCTTCCGCCCCTCGGAGTGATTAACTCGAGGGAGTATATCCCTATTGACAAGGAAGGGCAGCGACTCGACACATACGCTCTACCTCCTACCCAGGACGCCTTTGACGAATACAATAGCTGGGCCAAGAAGCATGAAGTATGCAACAGATACCGTTTATCAGGAGAGTGTGACAATATGCTCTGCCAATATGATCATTATTAGGTCCCGGATGCCATAGTTAGAGTCTTCACATTCTTTCTTCGCCAACACCTATGCCGCAAGGGGGGGCGTATGTCGGTCTATCAAGTGTTATCTCGGTCATTTGTGCCAGATACCCGACTGCAAAGGCGTGAGAAGTCGATCATCCCGAATTAGCCATCATACTCACACCATGGATATTGACCTCTCTGAATAGGTCGTGCCCGTCGATTAGGTAACTAAAGATCACTCCTCGATTAGTAGCTTTGCTATCGATTAAAGGAAGTTTGAAACAACTCACTCGTAGATGTTGCTGGAATAATCAACCGCGAAGAATTATCTTGTGGGTTTCAAAACATACTTTAGAGGACACGCGTTTCCCTTACCAGAACCTTTCCTAAACCTTTCCTTCTCTGTTTATAGATCGTCGAACGCAGACTGCCCTTCCAGCTAATGCGCTAGTCGCTCGCTCTGCTTAATGACGTTTAGTAACTACGAGATGCCCCTGAACCACTAAAATGGACATCAGCAGAGAAAGCTTTCTCGATCTCTCCCTTTTTTTACTCTCTAAAATTCTCCGAGAATCCTTTGGATTGCGGTAGTAGAGTTAGTACCGAATGCTTTAAATTCGCAGGGGTTGATATGATGTGGCTAAAATTAATTTAATGGCTTTCGTCCCTCAAGTCTTAATGAAGTGCGATCCAAGATTATGCTCGGCGAGATAGTAACTCAACAATTCGATTCGATGCCATTCGAACCCATAGTCTTGAAAGGGCCTCAGGAAGTTCAGAGATTCTTGAAGGCACTTAATTCACCCACGTACAGTAACCTAAGGCACGAAAATGAGTTTGAAGTGTCTAATTCTGTACAAATGTATGCATTTACCTAGCGCTTTCGCCCATTGCGTGTCAATCCCCGTTTGTTTGCTACATCTGTCCACCACATCTGTCCACCATATATTCCGCATACTGCCCACCACTTCTTCAGAATTGAAGAGTACTTAGCTTTACCTGCTCCTGGAACTTTTTGGATTTTTGGTCACCACTTTTGCTCACCCCCCTTGTTTACCACTTTTGTCTATCTTATTCACCACTCATTCATTTATACATTTGAAGGGTGAATTTCTTTGTCACATAGAAGTAATATTCTAGAAGTTGCAGGAGTCGGTGGGAAGAACGGGGGAGGATAACATGAACGCATTTCAATCACGTTCATCTGGACACGGCCCCGGTTTTCTCTTTTATTTCAAGATTGCGCAGGATGTACCCTAGTTAAGACCATAAGCAATCACGATATTCACCAATCTCTTGAAGGATTCCTCAGACATGAGTGCCCAGAGGCTCTGTCTTGGTCGATCTTTACTAGTTTGAACAGCAGCTAATTATTACAAATGCAGTCTTGGAAATTTGACCTGAAATTTTTGGATAAAGAAAAATTTCCTCAGCTTCGAGCTTCAATCGCTCTTACTAAAACACAGAACTCCAAGATAGACGCTTCGGTAGATACGCCGCCCTTCGAGTTTGACACACCTTCTCTAACAATGGTAGGGTATTCTTCGTATCGTGGCCAGGCTCGACTGTCGAGCCCTCCGAGCCGAGCAGGGATATACAAAGCCTGAGCAAGAGGCCAAAGCTTTGCAGGAGAGCCTCAAGCAGTCCAGGGAGAATTTTGATCATATTGCCCGCCTACTGGAAATTTTCTATAACCTAAACCAAAGGACGGGGGCTGTTGTGGACTACCTCTTGCGGGGACGCGGTGCGCGTGACATCGAGTGGGAGCTATTTTGAAGGTGCTCGGTGAGGATGAGGAACCCAGACAAAGTTGAGGCCTGTGCTATTATTGATGGTTAATAGCAAAACAAAATCTGATGGAACCATCTGGCCGTGCCACCGATCGCCGGTCCATGTAATTGGCTTATATCTTGCTAAATATTATATACACAAATTTCAATCTTAAGTAATGTAGGATCTATTCAGCATATAGTAGAACTTAGTAGCTAGTTCAATCTCTTGAATACTAGGCGCTATCTTCACACTACGTACTATAACAGAGTTTCTAATTCGCTCAAGCACGCCAGTCCAACCTATACAACTTCAGGAAGTTTCGTTAAATAGTCATTCAAGTGCTCAGTTAGATGAATCTAAGCTAGAGAATGACAATACCAATGCTAAGCGCGACCGCAATCGCCGCTCGACCGCCCCTTCTCTAGAGCCGCCTAAGGGCGTCCTCATTCTGGTTGGAGGAATGATAACGCTAAGGGTATCTTCTGGCTGTGTTCTGACCAGCGACAATCAACATAGTACAATCCGAGTATGAGTAGCTATGGCAGAACAACCCATGGTCCGATTGATGCTTGAGTTTCTTATGGTCTGTTCGTGTGAAGCGCTGCACGGACGCAGACGTACGTAACGTGCGGTACAGAAATTTGCGTGTATATATAGAAAGGATAAACTTAATAATTCGGTCACTTACTCGTAACTACTTGAGCCTTTATATTTATCTCTTTAGTGAATGTTCAATAGCTGAAATGTCTCCTCGTCTGGGACGAGTTGGCCGCTCTATGGAGATGTGAGATTCTTCTATATCCTGGTGATAAAACAGTGGGCCAGAGAAGGGGTTCCAAAGTATCCTTAACCGTCCCCTACATAGAAAGTATGGCTTGATTGAACTCGCTTTCGCAACGTAGTAACTGTTCCATCCATCTGTCTACACATTTCGTGACTCGACCACACTGCTCCCGACAGTCTCTGCACAGGAGGTATCTGATTGCCTGAATAATATCCAGTCGTAATCGGCACTTCGGAGAGGATCTAACTGACAACTGGATTTCTTGTTTGCAGTCTTCAGATAAACGCAGAACGCGTAGATGAAATACAATTTGATAAATGGAGTCCGACAAGCCCCTCGACCGGAAGACGGTGATGTACATAGGTAGAATTGCAATACGACTTCGCTGGACGCTTAATATCAGTCGTAGGTCTTGTGTTCGTACAGTACCCACAAAATTGGGCACAGTATCATTGTGTTGTCCGATCGACTACCGTGTCGAGCACGTTTAAGGCTTCGTACATGGGGCATTCCCCCATTATGTGGTACTCAGTCCTAGGATCACGATCGTGGTTCCTAGGACTGTGTTGTCCACTCTAGGAGGTATCACAGTCATTCCCAGGGGAACTATCCGTCCCTGAAGCCGCGGGCAGTCTTCTGGGATGCCTCCGTTCTGGCGCGATGCTGGAGGTAATGGCCACACTGATACGCTGCGGTGACCTACTGTCTAACAATCAAAGTTCTTTTAATTGCCTCGCTCCACACAGATAAATGGTGACTCCAATAGCATTCCACAATCACCATCATTATGCCTCTCGATGGTCACCACTATACTCGGACGGGTGCCCTCCCGAAATGGCGATCAGATGTTTCGTGATATGCGAGCGCACCTGGAAGACAACGCGTGTTCATGGACTGCAAAGACGACCCACTTGCCATGCATATCTTTCGTTAGCCAGGCGTTTTCGAAGGAGGCAAATTGACTTTTGAACGCACTGACGGGATGGGCCTTCGATGGTTGATCTGGAGCATGTGCTTCATGACATTGCCCTCCTTGCTCTCTGAGAGCCCTGGCATAGACAACACGCCGACGAGCTGAGCCTGACCTGGTGCAAGGCACGCTGCGTTTCAGAATGTTCGACGGCACCGAGGACTACCATTGGCGATGAGACGGGCAGGAGCGAGTTCATGACCACTGCTGAGCGACACGGCCCACTCTCCCGGCCGAGGACTCCTCCCACGTCTCAGTATGGAGATGGCTCTGATCAGACTAGAGTCAACAGCCCAGTGAACCTGCCCGACACCGGGCTCCAGACGCTCAACTGCTTATGAGCCCGTCCTGAAGCCCCTGCTCCGTGCTTTTTGTGATAAATTAATATATTGCTGAATGATCAACACTAAATAACAGATGCTGACAATTTCACAGTCGTGGGCATGATTTCAAGGTCATGTACATGGCAACATCACCTCGAGCGCGCACAAGGCAAATCCACCCACAAGTCTTCGCCAGCGAGCCAGAAGATTCCCTCAGTCGGAAAAGCATCCTGGAGGGCATCCATTCATCAGCCGAAGGTCTAGAAGTAACAGACAAAACATCACGCTCTGCTCGGTCGTCGTCGTCGTCGTCGTCGTCGTCGTCAGGAAGCCCCTAGAGAGCCCCGCCGATCGGGTCGCGAACGGCGTCAGCCCGAGCGCTTCGGCTTTGACTAGACTCTGAACTTAATATTGTTTCTCCCGATTCTCTCCTATGACTTTTCAGTGTCTTTCAGGCTAGGTCGTCTTGTAGAGCTTGGTACATATCACACGGTCTTACCTGTTGTGGAACACATCGCTTCAAATGACAGGGACCGTGGCTCCTTTTAGATTTGTATCCGCTTTCGTCTACATATGAAACAAGGCCAAGACCCATACCAGTAGGGCCAGATTTTACAGTATTTACATCAAATCGGAATATTATTAGTGGAGAGCAGGCCGGGCTCTGAGCTTTGACTTTGTCTGGACAATTCCATTCGTGGCTACCTTTCAATGGCCTCTGACATATTGGACATGGGAGCATTGCGGCACAGGCATTGCTATGCTATCGCTCTCGTAGGTCAACGACAAGCCGTTACAATCCTCGGAAATTGTCAACAATATCGCAGAGTATCCCAGCCAAATTCACAGCGGTAGCTATGTAATGATCGGCCAGCTCCGGTCGTTGGGTCGCCTCATTTGGAAGGATTAGGATGTCATTGATGACGGCCAAGGAGGTCTCGCACGGCCCGGCGCGGAGGAAATGTTAATCAAATAACACGTGGAAAGATTAATCAATAGCGGGCCGACTTAGAGGAACACAACGTCTGCGGCGTTGGTTGCATGGTATGCAAGCACCGAGAATGGCGCAATTCGGGAATCGACATGCCTGGTGTCGCGGGTTCAATTCCCCTTGGTCGGCCCAAAGTCGCACACAAGCCAAGCAAACTCTATCATCACTCTTTACGACCGGAGAGTGACTCCGATGGTCATTCGAAGCTGCCGGAAAGGTTGAGGGGTCTCTCGTCAGCGAGTTGGGAGCTAGAATGACGTCGGCCATAGTGCTAAGAGAGGAGGCGGATGCGGAGTTCTGACGGACGTCCTCTAGCATGTCCGCCTCGCGAGTGCCGAGCGTCCTTAAAGCAGCACTGGGGACAGAACCGGTATATGGTAGGGAGGGATTTCGAAATCGGAGACAAACAACGGCGGCGTTTTTTGGGAGCCCCAATTATCGACAGATACGTTAATATGTCGTTAAGCCCCGGTCGATCGCATTCCAGTTACTTTTGAAAAAAACGAGTGGCCTGCTTAAACTGTTGGCTACCTACACAACAATTGACTCACCACCCAACTCGTTCCTGTCTACGGTTATCTCAGATCTGCCATTGTATGTTATACGCTTTCTTACTGCGTCAACCGAAGTACTGACCTTTCCAGGTAACGTAATTCACGGCTTTCCCGGCCACACGGTTAAGTCGGCCACCCACCCCTTCCACCAAATTTTGAATGAGGATAATTCAGCCAAAGGATATCAATTCATCTCAAATCAGCTCTTGTTACAACGAGTAATCTTATGGCCTACATTCCCACACCCACTGCACCTCTGGGGAGCCCTCTTGCGTGGCAAATCTGCCTTATTCGCCGATCCGCCTGCCTCATTCGATACTATCTGGCTATCTTCGACTGGCTGCACTGGCTGCTGAGATAGCTGTAGGCCTTCTGCGATAGTTAACCCTCCTTCGTGGGCTATCTGCCGATTTGACCGTGTACGTTTCTGGCGTTTCTTCTTATTTGCGTGGCGTAAATCAGCGTTCTCCTGCGCTAGTATCGCAGCGTTATGCATCGATAGATAGGCACCCATAATAATCTGATCCACAGCGGTTTTTGATGGCGACGGAGGGCTATTTGAGCGCTGTTTTAGTAGATTCTTAAGCAAAGTAGCCTACCTCTGTAGCTGGATCACTGTTCTGGGTGTTTTTGGAGTGAATTAGCTAGATCTGCTGCTTGGTCTGCTTGCTGGTGGTATTAGCGTACGAAGCGAGATATTAAGCTTTGATAATACACGCTCTAGGTCTATTAGTATAAGACCGGTAGTAGCGAAGCTAGATTGGACGATTTGCGATTTGAATGCCTCTGCTCGCGCTTAAGGATAGGTTGAAAGGAAATCGAGCCTATCGATATGGGTATAGCCCGCGCGGGCTAGATCGCTCACGAAGCGACTGTACGCACGCTTAAGCGGCGCAAAACACCCAACATCGAGCGGTTGTAGTAGATAGGAAGAATGCGCTGGTATACATAGCGGTATAATATTATTTTCTGCGCAGATCCGGTCGAATGGAGGAGTAAGGTGGCTACCATAGCCATCAAGAATCAATAGCCGATAACGACCTCGTACACGCGAATCTATATATGGGATAAAGTGCTTCTCGAGCCAGCGAAGGCCTATCTGATTAGTAGTCCAGCTGTTATTCGAGACCTCGATTCGCCAATTATAAGGCAGATTCGATTCGAACTAGCCAGCGATATAGACTTTACCAGCGAATATCATATAGGGCGGTAGTGAGTAACTATCAGCGCATATTGTAAGAAGAGAAATCAGTGCAGTTTTGTTAAGTGCTGGGAGCTCGGGTACGCTCGGTCGGGGACTTGGCAAACTGAACGTGAGGACACCCAGGATGGGTCACGTGGGCTCTAGCCTGCCGTAAGTCAAGAACGTCATGACTTCGAAGGACTCGCAGATTCCCCCCAAGATAAATAATCCGAGGAGGATAGTTTAGAGGGAATCAAGAGTCAGAGTTGTCTTCTGCCGACACATACGTTGACGCACTCTGTAGCTCATAAGATATCCTTTCCCCCACGTATCACTTCCTCATCCCTACCGTCTCTTCTCATGACTCGTATACGACCCAGTCCCCCTCTCGGACTATTCCCCTTTAGGAATTGTTCTTACACATATAGCCTCAATAGCAGTTACCTATTCGCGGTTTTTAGGTTGTAAGATTAAGCGGCGACCGTAGTATTCAGCACGAGTGACTACTTTTTAAGCCGATATTAGGCCTATCGCGAAGCCAGTCTCATCGAAGTTATAGATATCCTCCGCGAGGATACCATTCTCCTCTACCACTCGCCTTACGCTCTCAAACCACCCACGAAGCGACTGAGAATCTTCGTTTTAGGCACGTTGGTAGTCGTATCGCCTCGAATAACGCGATCGGAGCTCTTCGCGGCGTTTCACGAAGGTTAAGATCCAATTAACGCCTATAGTAGGCGAGGGGGATTGGCCACGCGCGGCAAGTAGGATATTAGCCATCTCTCGAATAGTAGAGGGCCTAGGCGCTGCACCACGCGTATCCATAGAGAGAACCCATTCAACTAGCGAATCCTCTTCAAATTGCGTTAATTTATAGAGGTGACATCGCTTATCAACGCGTGAAGCCATCCCAGCAGCGCGGTCTTGGAGGGTAGTCTTCAGCACGTTATATAGCTGCGCTGCAGCGCGAAGAGACTTGACTTGGCCCTTTTGATAAAGTTGAAGAGCTAATTGAATCCTGCCCTCTTGCTCGGCAGATTTCTGACGAGATTCAGAAAGTTTGGGTGGCATGGCTGGTGGTTGAATAAGGTAGGTTGCTGGACGCGCGTGATTTTCGTGGGGTGGCCGACTTAACCGTGTGGCCGAGATAGCCGTGAATTACGTTATTGGGAACTTATCCGTAGTACCCTGTTAGTTGGGCATGTATTGCTTTTTACGAGATTATACGGCACTTTATGTGCTGCTTAAATTTAATATATCTGATGTCTCTTACCCTCATGCCCTCCGAAGGACGTCGTATCTCAACAATTAATCACGAGAAATCGAACCGAGATGGCGCAAAGCTACCCTAGAGCATGAGCTTAACCACGACATGATCCAGAGTGGGGGATTATATATGGCACAGGCAGCTGGCTACAACACATACCGGGGACCTCTTCCAGTATACAGCATCAAAGCACACCGTGGAGAACTCATATGTTCAATGACTCACGAAGATTAATGGGTATTGGGATGGCTCTTCCGCTAGCGTGGAAATGTCTTGATCCAGTTCAGCATCAAGGATGCAGTGATATTGATTACTCAGCATGACATAACGAGGGGGTGAAGGAGTGAGGGGTAAGGTGATTGAACTTCGGTGAGTGAAGTACAGGGTTCAGTCATCTAAGCGCTCGATAAACCTGCTAGGCAGATGATGTATCGAGCTTAAAGATATATATCGCGTAATAAGAAGGATTTCAAGATGTGTAGTCTTGTCGCTCAACTTCCCTGTGCACGAATTTATACAGTATACGGAAACATATTTTCCAGCTTTCGTTTATGAGTTCTTGTAAAATACTGTCGACCACACAATTTTGCAACGTGGCTCTCATGGAGTTGTCTAAGCCAATAGCGCCGTAGGTACGCCTTAAGGGGTTCTATTTCGGGCCACCAGTTAGGTCGTGACACATAAAGCCAGCTCATCGAACATTCACAAGCCAAAAGCAGCCAAATGCCGTCAGCCGCCCTTGAGATAACTATACATATGCCCCAAATCTTGTTTATATGATATCAGGACTGTTGCCATACTCTTGGAGTTTCTTTTCTCTCACAGTGCATAGGATTTGACGCTTTAAGACAAGCAATTAACGAAGTAATACGCCTATGGCTCCGCCAGTTAGCAAAAGCGACAAGTTCTATGCGGTCTACAAAGGTCGTGTTGACAAGCCTACTATATATTCATCTTGGTGGGATTGGATCCAACTTGGCAAGAGACGTTTGATGCACTGACATGCTACTTGCCTAGGAGTCAAGCACACCCAAGAGTCATAGAATGCGAAGGCGCCGAGCATAAGAAGTGGGACACACTCGAGGATGCTCGCAAGGCAATGAAAGATAGAGGCTTCGAGGGCGTTGATATATTTGTCAAAAAATCAGCTGAAACCAAAGTCGCGTCGTTGCGAAAAGACAAATACTATGCCGTTGCAGGTTGCAAGACCACTAGGGTGTTCACTTCTTGGGAGTAAGCCTCCTTAATTTGATAGTCCAACATAGATAACTCACATAACATAGGGATGCGAAAGAAGCGATCAATGGAACCACCGCGTGCCAAGAATGTTTTAGCACTAAGCAAGAAGCAGAAGAGTTCATTGAGAGTTGGAAAGACGCCTACGCTGATGTATGGCGAAGGGCAATTCGACAAGGATTGAACGAGGGATGGAAGGCTAGGGACATGAGTTTGAACATTGGATCATTCTTGCTTAGGGAGAATGACAACGAGAGGTTAAAGGAAGATGGTCACGAGATGGTGAAAACGGCTCAAAATGAACTTCCGAAGATTGAGCAATTATCTGTCAAAGAAGAGAACCAGGAATAGAGCGTTCAATCAAGGGTTACGTTTGTGGTGGGGCTCAACGAGCGAAGGCCAACACGACCGAAGAAGAGCTCTACATGGCGCCGGGACTTTGGAGCTTCTTCTACAACAAATTTAGCAATGAATGTCATGCAATTCTACCTACTTTGCTGAACCCGCAGTTACACAGTGCCACCTCACATTGCTGCGGAAAACCATAAACTACTCAGTATTCTGATAGCCATCCCCACACTGTTAGTGAAAGTCAGCTGCTTCTCGATGGCGGTCCAAATGATATCGGTATCATCAAATCGTTTAGTCAAATTGCGCTAGGTTCGGTCGTTCACTGAAACGACAATCGCAGTGTCATCGGCTCTCACCTGACGATGACGGGCAATTTTTCGTCGAAGAACTTTCTCTAATTTCTTCTCCAAGAAGAGCTGCCAAAAGGCACTAGGGGCAAACAATAGGGGCCAAAACAAGATCTTCCTCCATGTCCTTTGACACCTCTCGATTGTTGACTGTAACACGCCACTCTATACGGTAGTGTATACAGGTCGGCGGGTCCTTGTCATATACTCTTCCTTCTTCCCACTCAGACAAGTGGAGCAGCCTAAGAGTATCTGACGGTGACTCACTTTCGTAGTCCGTGATCAAGTCTCTTAAAGCCTCGATGGCGTAATCACCACTCTTCCATACGTCGTCGCATTCACGGCCCAGGATGCGGCTCCTGATCGCAAGATGGAGTGGAGTATTGCCAATATCAGATTGAGTATTTGCATCGGCCCCGTGTTGGAGGATTATTTATCTTGGGGGAATCTGCGAGTCCTTCGAAGTCATGACGTTCTTGACTTGCGGCAGGCTAGAGCCCACGTGACCCATCCTGGGTGTCCTCACGTTCAGTTTGCTAAGTCCCCGACCGAGCGTACCCGAGCTCCTAGCACTCAATGAGACTGCACTGATTTCTCTTCTTACAGATATAGCCGTCCCCTTCGTTGGGCTATATATAGGGGTGCGTTAAACCCCTATTATTGGTAGAGGAAGTCTTTAATACTATATTGTACTCCTTCCTGGTCCTTAGTCATATCGTGACTAGAGAGGCAGCCGGAGATGAACTATTAGCTAATTAAATATGTCCGTCGACGCAGAAAGAGCACATACATATATTTACTCAGTTCCTCTAGATAAGGTTACAGAATGTTCAATTTCTCTTTGATCAGTTTTACCCTATCAAAGAAAGGAAGGAAGAAAGAAGTTAGCCAGGGTTCAAAAATATCATAATATTTAGGGTCTTTTCATTACTTTTCCATTTCATACCTGTGGACGCAAAGGGCTTCTTGGGCAGCCCCATGTTGGGTAAATTCATCCCGTCTAGATGTGTTAGTTTTGTTTCAGTATGACAGATTGTTACCTAGTTCCTATTTACACAGGAAACAGAAAACAAACAATAGGAATCAGATAGAACCTAGGAAACAATAACGTACAGATCCAGGGAGCCTATAGGTCGAGGAGCTCCTATATCGCTGTCTTTCCTCGGAGTTGGCATAACCGAAAATAGCCGGTCAGCTAGTAGGAAGCTTTAGTTCGCAGGGAAAGCTGCCGCACTAATCGAAGCATCACTAAGTCAAGAGATATAAGCTATGAATTCGATCGAAACTAGATACCGGTTCTCAGGCCCCCGAAAGCACTGGAAACAAGATATCTGGTGACCTTACAACTTATAAAGGCTTAAGAAAACTCTGAAGCTGTGCCTGTCCTTTTATTGGCGTTACAGATTCAATGACTTCATGGGGCAGAATGGTGCCGTCATACGGGGACGTCTAATCTAGTCATCGCCAAAGCGCGGGTCAGGCTTGGACACTGAACCCAAAACCCGCCAAGTGATTTGTCAGCGCATGGAGTGGTAGTTAACGTAGTTCACGCCCGAGCGGATCACACGCCCGAACGGATCACCCCAAACACCATATTAAATGCGATAAATTAAAACTTCATATCTTAACAACCAGATGAATTTATAGCTGAATATTAAGGGGTCATAGATTTAATACTATTTCTAGCTCACTAGCAAACTTGAGGAGAACTGATCAGAGTACTGACGCAATTATATATAATTAAGTCTTAAGGGGCAAAAATACAGCGTGATTTATGGTAACGCATGATGATGATGATGATGATGATGAATTCATTTACCCGATATAGCTTGCTCTAATATATGCTGCTATGCGGGAGTGCTGTCAGGCCTGCCGACAGCTTTAAAGTGGTTGCCAGCCTACTGAACGACGCTTTTATAGGGCTCGCGGGCCCCCTAAATGCCGTTCGAGAATAAAACTCGGTTACGTAAGCACCCCCTGATAACCCAAACTTCCCTACACCCTTAACTCCTTCCCCGCATTCTTCTTTCTACATAGCCCTCCTAGCTGTCGGCTACCGCTCTTGTGCTCGCTTATATCAAGGGAGTACAGTAGACCTAGCACTACACTCCTCACGGGCGCTATCCTTCTCCTTCCGTCACACTATCCTACGGGTCATTCTTTTCCGTCGCCTTTCTCGACCCCTAGAGCTATCAGGTCGACTGCTTCGAATTAGTCCAAGAGACCTATTCGTATCATGAATTCGGCTACAATCGCGCGGGCCTCTAGCCGCGTTAGGAGCTTATCGAGTCGAAGAGCCACTCTACGCTCGGATAGGGCGTTTCTTATCTAGTTACGCTCGTCTTCGAGTAGCGCGTATTTAAGTAAGATATAACTAGCCGTCTCGTTCCCCAGATCGCAACTATATCTTACTAAGTCACGCCGGTTAATACGATATAGGTAGGCCGCTAGGCTAATTCGCCTAGTACGAAGCTATATTAGAATTAATACCGTCGCCTTCCGTAGGTCGGACTAGTATTCTAGGGTTTTCTTGGTTAGTAGTTCGACTAAGTATTTCGTCGGCCGGCTTATTTTCTCTATAACCTATGATCTCTCCTACTCGGCTTTCGCCTCGCGGCGTATACGGCGTTTAGCCGTAGCTACGAGACGGATATACCGGTTATCTAGGTTCTGTGGTCCTTACGGTTCTAGGGCTGCCTCCTTTGTATATTAGTCGATAATTTTATTGCTAGCTACTCCTTAGTAAGCCGGAATCTACCTAAGCTCTATTTAGATACTATTAGCTATATATCGCCTTATTAGATCGAGATACCCTTCTAAATAGACCTATCCCGACGGTATCCGTGGTTTGCGGAGCGCTTTTAGTACCGCCTAGCTGTCTGCGAAGATAATAAGACCATTTTTCGCCTATTCGGCCTACTATTCTATACTATCTAGGGTTAAATTAAGTGCTATCTCGATACCGCGAAGTTCGGCGGTATATATAGTAGATATATCGTTATCTCCTATTTAGCTATAGGTATAGCGGTTCTAGAGATCGGTAACAGCTACTCCGATTCTTCCTTTAATCCTACTACCGTCCGTATAAAGAGTTAAGGGCCTTCCTCCTAGGTCTTTAGATAAAATATGGTTATAGGGTTTAACTGCTTTGTCTCTATCCTCGATAATTACTCTTGGTAGTGCTTGCTATGGTGCCTGGATGAATGCCTTCCGACTCTCCTAGTTCCCTGCTAAAGTACCGGGGGGAGCTGTGAGGTATCCGCCCGTCTTCTAGGCTTGCGCTTCTATCGGTATCTATCTAGACTAATCTCTCTTAGCGAATCGTCGGCGCTGTAGTATTATTAGGGGAATAGCGAATACTGGTCCTGTTCGTAGCCTTACTACTATCTCCTTTACTAGGCGGTTTATATGAATCGTAATCGGTAGTAGGTATAATTTAGTATTTAGGGCCTCCGCTACTATCGTTCTGAACGCTCCGCTGATTAGGTATACCGCCCTCTTCTGGATAGCCACGAACGGTTGACTAATTATGCGTGCCTTTATCTTACTAATTACTATTGGTTAGTACTAGGCCGATACCCTAAAAAGTATCTGAGGGATAACTACTGCTTAGTAGATTTTATGTATAGCTAAAAGGAAGGCTCCCTAGGTTAAACCTGCTAGACTCCGTAAAGCTTAGAGAGATATATCTGCCTTTTTAATCGCTTTCTCGCGGTGGTCCTAGAACTCTAGTTCCGGGTCTAACTAGTATCCTAAATAACGTTTAGCCGTCCTCGTCGCGGTTACTATATATCCGTCGAGATATAGCGGTGTGTATTACGGGTCGACTTCCTAGGCGTTTACGAAGTATATAAGCGCGTACTTCTTTAGGTCGAAAACCGAAGTATACTTTCTGGCCTATTAGTCCGCCTTTCGGTAAGCGGATCTGAGCTTTTAGGTCGTCTCTCGTTCGCTGTCTCCTTTAACTATAAGACAGACATCATCTATCTAGCTATTACTAGTTACTCCGTTCCCGCAGCCCTCGATAAGGTCTATATTATAAATTAGGTAGAGAATAGGCGAGATTAGTAATCCTTAAGGAATACCGGTTAGTGTTAGGAAGCGATCCGATATACCCTCGGGCATACGGATTCGTGTGCTTCGGTTTAACAGAAAAGCCTATACCTAAGGTACGAGTTATCCTAGTCGCCGCTTTCTAAGGTTATAGAGTAATCGCGTATAGGATATATTATCGTATACTCCCGATATATCTAGTAGTAGTAAGGATACTACGGGACTACCCTTTCCCTAGGCTAGTTTAATTCGATTAATAATAATATATATAGCGTGGTCTGTAGAGATACCTCGTCGACTACTAAGATAGGTCTTTAGAAAAAGACCCTTAGTCTCTACTACGTAGCTAATTCTTTATACGATTATTACTTTAAGGAACTTACCTAGGGTATTAAGGAGGGCTACTAGCCGATAGGACTTTACTAGTTAATAATCGTCCTTACCCTACTTTCGGAGGACTACCGTGATTAATCGTTAAAAGTGCGTCGGATTATAGCTAGTACGAATATATATATCGAATAGCTAGCTAAGTACTTATAGGATAACGGGGATCTCGATTAGCTTATACTAGAGGGAGTTTAGGATACCGTCTTCTCCTAGTACTTTTCCTGCCTTTACCCTTTTTACTGCGTCTTAGATTTCGTGTATAGTAATAGGTAGAAATTTAATCGGATCTGGGTACTTAAAAGACGTAGTGTCGGAGAGATCTGTAGGTAGTGGTTATAGAAAGAAGGCCGCCCGAAAGGCTTCTGCTTTCTGGTTAACCGTTTCTGTAAGTTCGTCCCGTCCTTCTGGGCCTTAAACTTTTAACGAGGGAGTAAGGCCCTTCTTATAGGCTCCGTTACGGTTCCTTACCTATTTAGTAAGGCGCTATATTCCCCGCGGGCTATCTTCGATGATCTATTAGACCTAGCGTCGATGTGCTGTAGATAGTGTTTTTTTGACGAGGTGTGTCTTTCTATTGTGTGCTAGGGAATATTATATCTAGTCGTAGGGGTCTTTTATCCTTATATACTTGTGTCGTAGTCGACGGACTTCCTTGACGGCGGCCTTATATTCGTCGTCGAAATCTGGATTCGACTATACCGACGGATTTGCCTACGGGGTCGAGGTATTAATTACTGACTAAATAATATCTAGTAGTATCTGGTATTAATACTCGATTTGTGCTAGGTCTGCTTTAGATAGATCTGTTACTTAGAGCCCTTCCTCGATTTTCCGAATGAGTTTATTATAGTTAGTAGCGTTCTAGTTTCTCCGTTTCTCTTATTTACGTAGCGGCGTTTTAATATCGAGTACCGTTCTGGTAGGGAAATAGTCGGACGAATATTCTACGTCGTCCGCTTGTTTGTAGCGGATTAGTCTGCTGGTAAGGGTCGAACTGATAAGTGTGAGGTTAATAACCGATTTCTGATCGTTTTGAGTCTAAGTGGCTTTTCCTTTCTCTGTGATTAATTCTAGGTCGTATTTATTAATGATTTCTAGCAGTTATTCCGCTTCCTTATTAATCTTGGTCCCCCCTCCTCCCTATGCTAGATAGTGTGTATTTATATCTCCTATTACGACGTGCTCTGCTAGGGGGCGCTTAGATATTTCACGACTTAGCTAGGCTAGGGTGTTGCTGCTAGGCCTATTATATATATTATATATAAATAGGTTAGTCTAGTCCTTCCCTAAATAAGCCCTTCTAAGTTTTAGGAGTTAGTAATCCCGCGAGATTACCTAGTATGACTAAGTAGCCGGGTCTATCTTTTTCGATACGAAGAGGTATATACCGGCTTAAGGAGGGCCTATATCTTATTCCTAGCCCTGAAGTTGACGTCGCTCTTGAGGGGTCGGTTTCGCGGGATAGAGTAGCTGGAATGCTGCCGTTGCTGGTTAGTGGGTTGTGTGTTAGTTTTCGTTCTTCTATGGCTCCTGTACCGTGATGATGTCCGTCGCTAGAACCTTCTTGTCCCTAAGAAACGTGGCTATTATAGGCCACGCTTTGTGTATATTATATTAGAGTATTTCGAACGACTTTATTAGGGAGGTTGTTCGTTATTACTCCGCTCGCTGGTCTTATATTATACTTTGTTATATAGATCTTCGATTGTGGGTGCGTCGGTTATGATTGTAGGAGGAGAGGATCGAATAAGCCCCGTCCGCGGTTAGTTATATTTAAGAGTGATGAGTTTTCGGTATTCTAGGCTTTCTGGGTCTAGATCCTCTAGAATAGGCTCTAGTATGGTATCGATATCGTTAATCGTTATAATATTGTTAGTGAACTAGGTGAACTTATTAAGGTTATCGAGTTCGACGTCGAATAAGTTCCTATAATCCGGTTGTTCGTCTATGATATCCTCTAGCTCTCCTATATAGCGTTTTTTAGATATAAGGTTATCCTGTTCGCCTCTCTGAGGAGTAGCCTAGGATCGTGTTAACTATTAGCTTACCGGAATTATCGTAGGTAGCGGTGCTTATTCCTTGGGTCTAGTTCTAGAATCCTTTAGGCGACCGGGGCCTCTTTTCGGCTTTGTTGGTTTAACCGGTACTTAGGGAGATCTCCCTGTCCTCGCTGGTTTAAGCTCTAGATCGATTATAGTCGGTGGAGAGGACTAAGGGGGTACCGTCCCCTATGGTCTATCTGGTGTATATACCGATATATTTAGGTTATTCCTGCTAATTAGGTCCTGACTATACTGTGGTACGGCTTTCTCTCCGTTCTTAGTATTACGGAAGTATAGCGGGATACGATGATATGTAGGATAGTCGGCTAATACCTGTTTTGCCTCTTTTATCGCCTCGGCCTTTACCGGGTAGTCCCGGCTAACCGGGCGATACCCGCCGCTGTAGTTGGTATATTTTACTGGTATTACCTACCCCTATATCGAAGGGTACCCCTAGGTCGGGTGCCCCTTAGTATAGTGGCTATATTTGTAGTCGTTAGAATAGTGTAACTAGATATACCCTAGCTTTTGGTATTTTCTGTATAGTTTTGTCCGCCCCTCGCGGCAGAAACGTATAGTATTGTGGATTTGTTCTCCCTATACGACGCTAGTAATGATAACGCGATTAGCTATAGCTAGGTTAGTGAACTCGATTAGAATCGAGCCCTCTGCCCGTATCCCTGGTCGTATTAGCTAGCCTAGATATTGGATCTTGGCGTCTTCGCCCTAGTCGTTCTACTTAAGTAGGTCGGTAGAAACGTCGGCTATCGTCTCCGGGGTAAGTTTTATCGAATTTACCGGAATATAATATGCTACGACGCCCTACGACGGCTCCTAGACTACAGAACCTAGTCTAAGGGCCTTTAACTACCTAGTATACTTACGGAGGAGTTTAGCTCCTGTAGCACTATTTACTACTATTACTATGTTACCCGAAGGTAGTTTCCGAGCCGTAATAAAGGTAGCTCCCTTAGCGAGTGCCGCAGAGTTCTTCTGTCTAGTAGTTATCGCTTTCTATCGTTCCGCACGCTCTACTAGCTCCTTTAGCGAGAGTACTCGGATTTACTCGCGGTTAGGTCCTACCTTCACTATAACCTCGCGGTCCTCGCGGAGCTCGATTTCTGGCACCCCAGGAGACGATATACCGTTACTGTGGGTAGTCGGCGCTACGGCCTTAGCTAAGCCGTGTTGCTAGTCTCTGGCTCGAAAGTTACGCTACGCTGCCGCGGAGTCCGCCGCGGAGGTAGACAAAGTTGTGGATAAGGCGCTCGTTATCTTTTCGATGGTGTCTATTCGTCGGTTTAGGCTTTTAGTGTCGGTATTGATCTTGGTCAGCGCGTCGAGTACCTTGGCCATCCCCTGGTTATCGCCCCGTTGGGCGTTGATTGCGTATTGGCGGATAGCTCGAATATATCCTGTGATATATCGGTCCTTAGTCCTGCTGTTCTCGATGTGATTAAGTACCTGGCGGGCGCCCTCTGCGATCTCTTCCAGAGATCTAGGTGGGTCACCGGGTACTGTGGTTTTTGGTGTTCCTCTCCTTTCAGGGGGCAATTTCTGCGTGTTCGCACCGGTCGCAACTATCGCTGCCATCTCACCTATGTAATAGGTATCTGACGGTAGCGCTTGAAGTTACGGATACGATGAACTAATTCTCGAGGCCGCAGGTCCTCTGATTGGCGAGATATTTCAAGAAAACGTTTTTGCCAAGAAAGGGTTGTTCTTCTGCCCCTCCGGTCGATCTTATGGTAACGCATCTAAATCATCCTTATATAAAGCTAAAATTGTCCTTGAGCTCTTCCTGTATCAGAGTATATGCATGATCTTAATTCTTGATCGAAACAAACCTTTGGTGGTCGAAATATGGGCGAACTAAAAGAAGGCACTTAGTATGGTGTTTTGGGGTGATCCGCTCGGGCGTGTGATCCGCTCGGGCGTGAATCACGTTAACTAGCTTACCACAGCAAGATATTGGCTACAGTGGTGTTCCATTAGTTTCCGACCACCCCTTATTTTTCTGCCGCGCCAAGCCTTTTCTGCTGGCCCTAAGAAACCTCGCAAATAATTACATGAATCACCCAAATCCTTCAATACTTAGTGTACCACCCCTCTGCATCAATAATTGCCTGCACCCTGTGTGGCATCAAAACCGATAGATGCACTAAAATATCCAAATCTAGTAGATCCCACGCTTCCTGGGCCTTTTCGATTAAAATCGCATGCGCAGTATCGTTATTTCGCATGGTTTTTAGCTCTGGGCAAATCTTGTAGATTTTATCTTTCAGCGACGTCCACAGGTTTTCAATTGCATTCAAATCAGGAGATTTTGCAGGCCAATCCATCACAGTAAAGCCCATTTCACGTAGGGCCTCGCGCACAACGATTGCAGTATGTGTTGATGCGTTATCCTGCTGAAATATACCATCTTCATGATCGATCAAAGTTGGTAGGATTTGTTGTGATATGAAGGCTGTCGCTGCTCAGGAATGAAGCCGAAACATCGGAAATAATTCCTGCTCTATCTATACAAAGACCAAGTTGATTGGAAATCAACTTGGACTTTATGTTGTGTATATAGCCTCATGTATTCTCTCAAGAAGTATAGTTAATCAAGCTTCCTTTTGCAAGACAACATATTTAATCGCAGGAGATCGGGACTTAGAGATCTCCAAGATTCAGTCTTGTTCCAATATTACATCTACATCTCCTTCTCCTTACCTAGTTGACAGGCCCCCTGTCCTGTATCACAGCCCTTTACAGATACCGCATAAATGCCCTTTTGCGGTTCAAGAGAAGCTAACTCTGATATAGAGGCAACTTTCTTCCACTCACAGATCACTATTTCATGTACAACTACATCTCTTTGGTGCATCGAATCAGAGCATATCAGTTTATGAAAGTGGATCGCTTAGTTTCACTTATATGTGTAATTGTTACACGTAGCATGTTTCCAGGCTAGATCAACGAACTGCCTCGGAGCAAATAGAACATAATTTTGACTCTATATAGCCGTCTATCCGGTTTGCGCTTTAGTCCGCTACCCTCCGCTAGTAGTCACTGTCATTGTCGATATTATGGTTATCAACATCTTAGTTATCACTGTAGAAATGATCATTATCTTCAAAATCTCCCCAAGACCTTTTATCCCACTCTTCTTCTACTACACGAATTATCTATCCGTGACTTTCCATCTCCATTCTTATGAAATCGCTAATGCCGTCCTTATAAACCTTAACAATGACTTATTGCAGGGACGATATTACTCTGAAGTGAGCATCGATTTCCGCTAGGGCCTCGGCAACAATTTCAGGACCTCTATTCGCCCCTAGCCTGGGTTCTAAGCCACCTTTGCTACGTGGAGACGTGGCAAGCGTTCTTAAGTTGGCAAAGCCGCTCTGAATTTTTTCGAGGGTGCGACGGCTAGACTGCGGCACTAACCGCAAAGACCATGGTTAACCGCAACCATATCCAAAACCATTTGGTTTTGGTTTTCGGATCAAGACCGCAAATTTGTGCGGTTTGGTTGCGGTCTTCAACTTAAGACCGCAATACGGTTTTGGTTAACCAATAGTTAGATAAACATAGCAAACAGGGTAAGCCTCGTGAACTTTTGGTCAGATGATTTTTTATGCAGTCTTTTTGGTATTTTTCTAGTATCTAGTCAGTACAGAGTATCTTACCAAAGTCAACCTTTTTTGGTAAATAATTTATTTAATATATAGTACACTTCTTTGATTTATTATGCACTTATGGGGTTCCAATTTCAAATCCTTCTGGCATCCTGGTCTTCTTCCGTACTCGACTAGGTCGTTGTGTATTCTCCAGATCAGCCGGTTCAGGCATAACTTCATTCTCCTGGGATTGAGTGCTTCTACTCCGAGGTCTCTTGGGTCTAGTATTTTCACTCTGAGCCTGAGGCTGTAGTAGCTGAGAGGGGATCTCAGTCACTATATCTTCATCTTCGGCCTGCTTACTATCACTAATAGGATCCAGAGAAGGGAGGGGTGGTAGTGAGCCTCTCTCCTGTTCAAGAAGAGCTGACTCCCCAACTGAAATAAGCTATTTAGTGAAATCAATCTCCCTTTGTTCAACTTCGAATTTTGTTGCACACATATAAAGCATCAGCGCTTTGACTGTCTCCAGTTTTAATTGGCCACGTCAATAATGACAGATATCACGCGCGCAATTAAACAGACGCTCCACACCGGCACCACTAGCAGGAATAAACAAGATGTCCCGTGCAAGGGCTGCAAGACTTGGAAACTCTTGTTGGTGCTCCTTCCAGAACATACGAGGATATTGAGATATCAGTCCTAGCTTATTAGTGTTAATTACTCGAAGTTTCTTTGTGGATAGGTCGGGGCTTACCTTTAGCAAGATAGCGATCAAGCTCGTCATCATTGTTCCCTTGGGGCTCCTCCGGTTGAAGAGTATTCTGGGAGTCACAAAGCATCTCAATCTCATCCACGGTATTGAGTGAACCAGCTAAAGCCCTAGGTGATAGAGGGCTATTGTTATCTGGAAGCCGTCTCTTATAACGCCAGAATTCCTCTTCTAATCAACCACGGTATCGTCTAGCGTAGTCAACATCACCTTGCCAATCCTTAGTTTTAAAGAAGCGAAGCTTCTTCGAAGGTGCCAGGATCGTTGCAATTGCGTAAATATCACCATAGCACTCATGATCAGTCATCTTATAGTACTCTGAGAGCTTTTCCCTTGCTGCTTGAAGTGCTTGAAGCATAGTTTGCTTCCAGGGAATCCTCTTCCGGCGAAGCTGCTCTTCGGAGGCCTCAAGTGACTAAAGAGCTTATTGTAGACGCTAAGATGAGATGAATGGTGATATCCTTTGACTTTGAAAGAGCAGTGGTGAATTTGAAGAGCGGCTGGGTGATACAAAGTAGGTAGTCGACCTGGCGCCACTTCTCTTTGTCAAGTTGGAATTGGAGATATCCATGGGTTTGACAGTATCGTTTGAAGGTCTCCTGTAGTCGCTTTGCACGCCCGAGCATTAGAAAGGTAGAATTCCATCGTGTACGGACATCCTGAGTAGGGAGTAGATGAGGCTCTTCGGTCTGGAGGCCTAAAAAGGCTTCGCGGCGCTGTGGGCTTGCATTAATGAAGATAGCAAGGTTCGAATCTTGATACAGAGTGAGAGGTCAGTGATCTGGTAGTAAAAGAGAGGAAAGAAGACTTACCTTGTTCAGAGTATCAACTATCTCTCTGTTTGTGCGCTTAGGATGTGTTGAGTATGCACGCTCATCCGACCACTCAATCTCAGTCTCATCATTAATGGGTACTGCCTTCATTTTACCCAGTAATTGATTAAGGCTCAGCTGAATCACATGGGCGAGACATGGAATCCGAAAGACCCCTGTGTCACCAATTCCTTGTACCTTGATCTCTTCTTGGATGCTATTGATCATGGTATTGTTGTTCGTTGCATTATCTGTCGTGATAGATAATATCCGATCGGTGACCTGGTGTTCCTCAAGAATGTTGATAACGACGGAACTTAAATTGTATCCAGTATGTGAACCATGTAGTGGCTCAAACCTAAGAAGGACCTCGCGATACTCCCAGTCATTACCAACGAAATAGCTAGTAATTGCTATGAATGCTTGGGAAAAGGGTGATGTCTAGTAGTCTAATGCAATTGAGAGTCTGCTTCCTTGTGGTAAGTTATCGAGCACACTCTATTGTCCTTGTTGAATCTCAAGGTCTAGCCGACGGCGAATAGACCGAGCAGAGGGTAATTTAATTTTAGAAGGAGCTAGTTGAATTATATTATAAAGTCGTTGGAGCTCAGGACGTTCAAGTATATGGAATGGGAGTCAGGCAATAGTGATGAGCTGGAGAAGATGATGGATAAGAAGATCTTTAGAGAAGGACTGTGGCGATCGAGTCAGGGGCTGAATAAGAAGAGAGTTAGTAAATAGTGGTAGATGAATGAGATGGTGTTCAAACTGACCGATTGGAGCAGTAGCTGATCAATCCCTCTTCTTTGCAGCCCAGGCTTGTAAGTAGTACTTTTAAGATGCGTATTCATCGGGCTTGTTCCCCCGCGGCGTAACTGGGGATGAGTAAGGGTAGTATGGCAGCGCTTGTATATGATCTTTGGCTCGCCAGTCTTCTCGTGTGCAACTTGGTCGAATTCATCCCAAAAACTTCATCTTTTCTTATTATCCCAGCCGATCGAAGCTCTAGCATCCTCCTTTACTCCAAACTCGGTCTGCAGCTACTATTCCGTGAATTGTAAGCGGGATTGCTCCATCTCGGGATTTATGTCGTACAGTATCCAGATCTGGTGGATCCGAGGGCCAACGCGTTTTAATGAGGATGGTGCTAGCTGTTGGGGAGACTGGCGAGGATCAGACAGGGCAACCGAAGTAGCTGTTCGGCAGGTATTGCTAAGGGTAGGTAGATCGTCTGACTGTAGAAAGTCAGCCTCAGAAAACTGATCGGTAAAACCAGACACTTGGGAATAAGCCATTATGAAGAAAGGCCGAAGTAGTAGGGGTCTAGTAGATAGAAAAGGAAACTTACTGGGGATTCGCTTTAGGATGAGAGGGAATAAGTTGCGACCGGGTGGAATCAACAGATATCAAAAGCAATTATAGTTTGCTGGTTAATCCTGTAAGCTAATTGGATCCCACTATCTAGTGGTGCGGTTATCTCTTGGTTAACCGATGGATAACCGCTAAGTAACCGCAAAGACCACAAACTAACCGCAAACTAACCGCAGACTAACCATATGCTACTTTAACTTATTATTATCAATCAAGTTTATTGTCCGTATCGAGCCCTAAAGCTATGACAGACCGCGAGTCTGAGGCAGGGTCTGCAGCCGCTTGGTCAAGCCGCTTTCAGATCCCTGCTCCTATGAGTTCCTGGGCGTGAGCCCCGTGTAAATACTGTCAGGTCCTTTTCCTCGCCCCATATCGCCTATATGCGCAGGGCATTTGAGCCTTTGTAGCTCTCCTCGGTGTCTCAAGCGGTACGAGTGTCCCCTAGGCTGGAGCCTAGGCTACCCTTCCTGCTATCCTTCCCCGGTCCTCTCGGCTTCCTCCAGGTCTTCTAATCCCCATTCATCGTCTCGTCGAGCTCGCTCTGCCACGGCCTGGTGGTGGTACCGAGGCAGAGCTACCTTCGTCGTTGACAGAAATTGTAAGATGGCGGCCGTCGCTTTCGGTTCCCCCAATAGCCTACCTTCTGGACATTCTTCCGCTGCGGAGGGTCGGGCCACCCCAGCTTGATCCAGAGCTCGGTAGAGCTGAGCCCGCTGGTGCTGCCACGCCCGGCACTCAAAGAGAACGTGGTGCACTGTCTCTGTCGGTGCATCACCTTTCTCACACGCTGGGCTTTCCCGTGTGTGAATCCGGTGGAGGTGAGCCCCGATAGCCGCATGGCCACTCTTCAACTGGAAGAAGCGGGTGGCCAGCGGTTTCAGGGCTCGCGATGCGACTGGGTCCAGTGCCCAGCCTCGTTACGGTCGATAGGTTCGCTGTTTGTAGCGGGAACGCTTTGCACAATGCTGGGTAAGCCAGGCTTGTTTACGGTTTTGGATGTTCTCGGTGCACGTCCGGTTGACAAACCCCAGTGAGAGCCCTGCGACGGCTTCTGGGTGGCACCCCGGTCGACTGGCCGCGAGCTTTGCCGCTTCATCAGCTTTTTCATTTCCCTTAATTCCGGCGTGGCCGGGCACCCATTGAATTATGGGTTCTCGACCTCGCTCCTGTAGAGCTCTGGCCGCTGCATGAGCTCGAAGCGTCAGTTCCTGACCAGGGCCTGCTTGCGTGTGTCGCAGCCTCGCAATCGCGGCTTGGGAATTTAGCCGGACTGTGATAGCGCCGCTGCCATCCATTTTCAGTACAGCCTGAAGGGCCTGAACAACTCCCGCAAGCTCCGCATCAAAAACCTCTCGTCCCTTCCCGAGGGCGAAGCTCCGGGCCCTCCACTCTCCGCAAGGCTCCTGCCAGGCGATCCCGGCTCCGCTTTGGCCGTTCTCAAGCCTTGACCTGAGGAACGGGAAAATGAAGTGCTGGAATTTTCTTCGGATCGCCCTGGAGGCTGGCCCACGTAAACCTTCGTCTCACAGGGAGCTAACTCTAAAGAGGCTAGCCCCGAGCTAAACTAAATCTGATTGTCGTTTGAGCTGTAGCACGTGATGTCGCGTAAGACCGATAATGGTGCCAAGCCATTCAGTTAAGGTTATGATAATGAGCTTTATCGGGAATAGGCTTTTGAGAGTATAGACAAGGTGGTACTATATATGGTGGCGAGGCCTTTTCTCTGTAGATAGATCACTTGAGCGGAACTATACTAGGGATAGTCCTACGGAGTGATAATATCCTGGAACAATACAGGACACGTGAAGAGGCATTATGACGCTAGACTTGTATCTATAGCAAACAATGTCAAGGCAGCATATATTGTGGTATAATAAATATGCCTGATAATTATTCCCGCGGCAATGTATACACTCATAGTTTGATGCAGTCTTGAAATACTTCTACGATGTCATGTTTCCTTAAAGTAGCTAGTCTCCTACTTGCGGAGAGCGCGTGGCGCGGCTTGTTCCGTTTAAGGGCCCTAGTATTTTCCATACACTAGATTTCCATACACTAAGTTACATGATCGTTACCTCTCCCGTGTATTCCCTTTTTCAGTACTTCTATTCTATGTGCCTTTCTACTGCCAAGACTTTCTCCAAAATTGGCATCTCCTCAGGTCAGAAAGCCAGGATGATAGTAAACTCCAAGATACTTAATAAGCTAGACGAAATGACGCTACGCAGCGTTTCTCACCTATCCCGGGCGTTATTGTAGTAGATCTTGGCGTCGTAGTAGCAAAGGACGGATTCTTAGTAGTGGTTGTGATCCTGCAACCTGCCATGCTAACATGATGTAATTTTTAATTTGAATTTAGCTATCATATAGGAGATTGGGTAATTGTTCTGGACAGTTCTTCTCTGTCAAGGTTTGAAATGCGGCGTAGGAGAGGCTGTGTATAAATGTGCGAGTACCTATTGGGCGTTTCATCACACAGGGCATTTCATGTCACCGGGACGGAGGTTAAGCTATTGTTGAGTACCCCCGAAATTGATATCGCGGCTTGTGACAACAGAACCTCTATTGTTCTTTGTCGTCGAAGGAAGTCCTGTAATAGAGCCATCTATGAATCACTCTCTTCATCTGACCAAAAGCTGCGCTGTAACCAGCCCATGGTCCTGGATCTGTCAGAGCCATAATTCAATTGAATCCTGCGACCAAGTCATAGCTTTTCTTTTGTGCCAAATACTAACTGAATGCCTACATGGTGAACTTCTGTTGTCTGGCACATTACAGTTGAAACAAACAATTCTTTTGGTAATACTGGTAATCAGAAATTGGACGGCTTCGAAGCTATTTGCGGACTACCTCAATAATATTTCCATTGGCCGTCACTTTGGCCAATCTCTAACGTTGATTCTGCATTTGCTTGATCCCAGAAATATCACATTTTTCAAATACTCAGATCTTTAACTATGAAGTAATCTGCTTCTTGACTTTCAAGAGAGAGGGGTGCTAGGGAATACTTCTCAACATAGAACTGCTCTGAGTGCTATGAGACTGACCTGATAACAGCTGCAAGCAAGAAGAAAGTAATTGTAGGCCTCTGCGTCTCGTCCAAAGCTACTGTTTTCCCACCTATCACTATACTCTGTACATCATTCTCTGCGCGGTGCAATATCCATTTCTCGACAATGCTACCACATCTCTGGGTTCTGGCATGGTCCTCCCTCCAATCCTTCTGTCGTGGTTATGAGCTCTCCAATGCCATAGACCCAACACCGCTTATGTTTGACAGCAATCCAGCTCAAATGGGTATACCCCTCTTTGCGTTGAAACCCCTCAAACGTCCGACTTCCCAGGTAAAAGAGGTTCAACACGCGAGGAATGTTGGTGATCCGTACGGTAGCAATATTATTGAGGTATCTGCCGAGGCCGCAAATCTGTATAAATATATTCTCCGGTTCGAGGCTCCCAGTATTAGCCAGAGCTGGACCGTGGCGATATGGAATAACTTTGCCCCCGACGGACGTCTAGGAGGTTGGCGTGGCAACGCCTGCAGAACATTCACCCTGGAACGTGGCCAGTTTCGATATATAGCTTTTGATGACGACTCTCAAGGCAGATGGGCTGCTGCTCCAGGTCTGTCCGTGTCAGTTGATGGGGATGGCAGGTATACTGCGACATGGGGAGAGTTCAACTTTGGGTCAAAGATCAATTTCGGCCGATCAGCCTTTGTTGTTTCCACGATAGCCACAGAGATGATGGGCTTGGAAGTTCAAGATATGAGAATATGTGGCGCTCACTCAGACACTTGCTCCTCTGTTTCCGCAAGAGGCGCTGCTGTCCATAATGCCTACACTTCCACGACGGTTAGCAATGGTACAAGAGGGGGCACGATTCTGCCCGGTCCAGTCAGACTTGCGGCTATTATTGGCTCTGCTGGATTTCCATTGCCAGAAAACCGCAGTTAGACTTGCCAGTTATGCCTCGGTGTGGAATTAGTCATAGCATTATTTGCTACTTTGTCCAATGCACACAAAATGGTTAGCATACTCCTCTTTTATCTGGAGGCTGGCGCATGTCTTGCTTTCTTTTGGAATTCATCCAATTTGTCTTCCTCCTCAGTGGCAAGCTCCTTTATACACGAATCCAGTCAGTTATCAACATGCTAGAGAGAAAATATCTCTCGGAATATATAACCGAGGCTGAACTTACCACGTCAGTCTGCCAGCGTCGGAGCATGGCGCTCAAGTCATGTGGGTTATCCAACGCTTCTACAGCTGGGTCAAGGTATTCAGAGAATAGATTCCACTCTGAAGTATCATCCTGACCGTCACTCTCATTTGGTGCTAGAGTAGTAATAAGGTTGTAATATTTGATTCGATCCATACCATCGGGGATTTTGGAACATTGGTAAACAGCAGAACCCGCTTGGCGGAGCAGAGAATCGAAGTCAGCGGGAAGTCTTCGGCTTTCATCATACAAGCCATCCCGCTTGTCAGCCCACTTCCCATGGTTGACTTTCCATTCTAGAACAAGGCGTTCTACTCCCCCAGAGACGAGATAGTTGCCGTCTAGAACGCTTCCGATGTTCAAATTCCGATATTTCACGGTGTTCCTGGTCAGAGGTTGAAGGCGGCCAAGAAATTCCACCTTGGAGAAATCGACAATCTCCTCAAAACATTCTATATGGTATAATGCTGACAAAGTTTAGGTGTTAGAGATCCACAGAATTCAGGAGAAAGCTTTGTGTACATGCACCCCGTCTTCCCCAGCCGTCCTGTTCCATTTCTGGATGCATGACGAGACGAAGGGTTCCTGGTTGGATCGTCCTAACCTGGTAGTCTGCACCTCGCGCCGCGTGTAGAAGGGGGAGCCCACTCGATAAAAAACAGCGACGGTACAGAATGTGCTGTACGGGATGGCTGTCCGCCACCTTTGTTTTCGAGGCTGAGATCCCGAAGAAGGCGCTTTCGCTTCAATGACCGAGCATTAGTTATCTAAAACGGGAGGGGCTGCCATTTCTTCATCCGAGGATGACATGCCGTTCGCGAACGCATCGTACTCAACCTCCTCTACCTAATCGTGAGATCTCACATCAGTAACGACGTCCTCGGAAATTTCGACACTGTATATGAGGAGAATCTTTAGTGCTACAGCCATCAGTTCAGCATCGGAGAACCCACGAGAAGCCATTGAATGACTCAAAATCGTCTTGTATTTCACCTCTATTGTTTCTAATGAATTTCTTGACCCTGCAAACAAGAGAATTGAGCCACAGCATTCCGCTTTGTTGGCTTAGAAAACTTACTCATTCACCTGGTCAGGTAGTACGTCTTCGTAGCATTCGACCTGACAGTAAATTTAAAAAATTGGCATGAATTGAATGAATACGGGTATAGAAAAATATAGGGCTGCTCACGAGATAGTAAGACATCCCAGTTGATTCTGAACAAGCTCATTAAGCGTTGCGTGGGGGCGAAGGACTGCTCGTTTTATGGGATCAGATGGCTAGAGAAGAGCTACTCTTAAATAGTTCCCGGTAGAATATCACATTGTAGGCTACAATAAGTGAGGGTCTGAACAAACGAATATTATTTGCCCCGTTTTCTAAACTAATAATGCGGCCCTTTCCTAGCACAAGGCTTCGTCCCACTTAGTGTGCGCAGCGAGCCTCAGCCCGCAGCCACGACAAAGACTACCAAATAGGACGCCACTGCGGTGCGTCACATCACGCGTGCAATTGGGGTCTACTTCCGCAGCAGGCCATGAACATAACGGACCAACGAAATCACGCCTCACCGGGAGGAACTTGACCCACCTTCCCAACAGTTGGATGCCGCAGTGCACTGCCTGACTTGTTCAGCCGAAGGTGCAGACTGTAGGTGGCACAGTCAGGCCAAGAATTGTAATTCCATATTTTACATGATCGTTTCCAATCCCTGTCGATTGCTGCATCTTAGATTGGAACTCAGGCAGGGTCAAGACGGAACAGGCATCGAGTGTTGGCTCTGAGCTACTACAAAAGCTTCACGTCAATTATGTCAGCGTGGTTCAGTGGTAGTTAAGGCGTCGATGGTTGATAACAATCTTCCGAGATGTATTTAAAGAGCTCCAGGTCGAGCATCATCGGAATCCCGAGCAGGATGGTACGGAGTTCAACTGCCACTTTCAATTTTGGATTAGAGCCCGAGGGCGCATTCTTCATCATTTGCGTATGTCCTCCACTAAACCTGTACCCGGAATAGGGAAGGTCTGATCACGGAACAGGCGTCGTTAATTGTGATTTTTCAATCGTCAGTCCGAGTTCAGTTTTAACTGACTGAGAGTTTCACGGAGCATGATTACGTCACCACTCTCCCGACGGGTCAAACCGCCAATGTACAAATGCAAAACGATACCCCCCAGAGAAGATCAGAATCCATAATCGACAAAGCCCTCACTCGACGATGGGTCGTCATCAGCAAGCTGTCCTTGGGCAAGCCTGTCGAATGCCTGACAAGGTGGAGGCTTGGATACTGGGAAGCAGTGTTGCGTCATTGGCATCGGCAATTCATTTAATTTCTGATGCCAACGTGCCCGCCTCTCATATCCATATTCTTGAATCTGACGGCACACCTGGAGACGGTATTACTAGTACTGGCGATCCGATAAGTGGATATGACCATCGGGCAGGATGCTTGCCAAGCTTCAATGACGTTTGTATGAGAAAACTGCTTGCGATGGTGCCTTCCGTCAGCGGCTCCGGGAGAACAGTTTTGGATGATATAAAAAATTCTTACTACGATGAAGTTTGCCCGGATATTCCTGTCACACATGTCTTAACCCATGGGGATCAGGGACTGGAGAGACTGAAAGTCAAAAGAATCGACCTGGCCCTAAAAGACCGAATGAAATTGACGCTGCTCATGTTGGGATCCGAGAAAAGATTAGCCAGAAAACGGATTGACCAGCTTCTCAACAAACCATTTTTCGATAGCAGATTCTGGATCGTCTTCTCTACTCTGTGGGTTGCCTAGATGAAGGAAAGCTCGGCGATTGCACAAATACTGACATAGAGCCTCAGATTTTCCTTCCAGCCGTGGCACAGTGCTGCCGAATTTCGTCGATGTCTTCGCAGATACCTCCCTGAATTTCCAAATCTGAACACTAAGAAACCTCTCGATTGCACTCAGTTCAATCAATTTGAATCCGTCATGATGCCAATCATCCAGTTTCTTCAAAATCAAGGAGTTGATTTCCGAGTCTGCACCAAGGTGACGGATATACTTTCACATTCAGACGGCGCTGCGGAAACGGTTTCAGCAATTCATATATTGCGTGATAGCTCGCAGGAAATGATCACTATACGTCCCGATGACATCGTTATCGTTTCGCTTGGATCTGTTACCTCGGGGTCGATAAGTGGCACCAATAAAAGCCCGCCTTTACTGGAGACGATGGTTGCGGAAAATGAGCTTGACGAAAATTGGTCGTTATGGCTAGATCTGGGGACAAAGAATCCAAAATTTGGAAACCCGCACAATTTCTGCACTCGCACTGGAGACTCCAGGCTAGGGTCGTTTACGGTTACACTCAAGGACAAGGAGTTTTTTGAACGCTTCACCAAACTGACTTGTGACAAGCCCGGCATTGGGAGCCTTGTGTCTCTCCAAGACAGCAATTGGATGATCAGCGTGTGCATCCCCCGCCAACCATTTTTCTCACGTCAGCCCGACAATGTGCAAACCTTCTGGGGCTATTGTCTCTTTCCAGAGCGTAAAGGTAATTCAGTGAAAAAACCTATGCTCTGTTGCTCTGGGGAGGAAATAATGACGGAATTACTATGGCACCTTGGCTTCCCCTTGGAACCAATCCTAAAAAGCTCTATTACGATTCCGTGCGTGTCGCCACGGAGGACAGCTTCGTTATTGCCTCGGACTTGTGGGGATCGTCCAGAGGTGATACCAGAAAAGACGAACAATCTTGCTGTAATCGGCCAATTCGTGGAAGTGCCTGGTGAGACGACTGTGAGCATGGACTATGGTGTACGAGCGGCCCAGTTAGCAGTGAGCCGGTTGATGAGCCTTAACAAAATGCCGGGGAAGGCGAAAGTAAGACCTACCTTGTCTGTCCTTAACTTATGGATTTAATGGCACAGACCGAAAGTACTACACAACTCCTAGTAGCAAGAAAGTCCCAAGCTCCGTAAACCGCAACGTTAGACTGCCAGTGAACATCGGGGAATCTGACGATTTAAGGATCAGTTGACGGAGAGCAGGCCGTAAGTTAGTTGTTGTACAATAATAGCATACTGATAAATGAATGTACAGATCGATGCTTTTAATTTCACCCCCTTTGACAAAGGCACGAGACTTCCCTTAGTGTGTAGGGTAGTCCCCGCCCTGCTCCTCCTTGTTTGTCGAGTCCTCATGCTCAGCGTGTGTCTCGTGGCAGAGAAGACTTCTTCTCTCAGGACTCATGTCCTTCTTCCTATACAGGTCCTCGTTGGCATCCATGGAGGCATTGCTGGTGCTGGGAACTGGAGCAAAAGGATTGGAAATGCTATCGCGATGGGGATGAGCTCTCCCAGTTTGAATAGAGCCATGGTTGGTCACTCGATGAGCTGCGGAAAGAGCGAAGTCACCGGAGTCGAAGTAAGTCCGCGTCTTCTAGTTTTCAGCTGGGTCTTCAACTAGTTACATCCCAACAATCCCCACAAAATACCTTAGATTGCTTCCCAAGCAGATCTTCAGGAGGCCGCTTTTCATAAGTGCTAAAGTGGCGTTCCTCGTGCTCAGATAGTGGCTAAAGAGATTAGAGATGTGGTTAGCCATATCTACTTGGTGAAGAACATAGAAAAGTCGCACCAAGGAATGCGATTCCTTGCCAGCTGATTTCATTCTGGGAGATCGATTTCGAAATGTAAAATAGACAGCGTACGATCATCTGATCCTAATAGCTAGGTGTAGATTTACCACCACCTAATAACGTGACATACCAATGACGCATGACTCCTGCAGAACAGGAGACCCGGAATATAGTAAATCCGGTATCGATGTACTCAGTTCGACAACAATCTCACGGATTGCAGCGGAATTAATGACACGGTCGGTGCATCAGCGGTATGCTCGCAACTCAGGATACTCGCTCAGTGTACATGGGAAAGATCGCCGTGCAACAGTGGGAAAGCTGGTGTCAAACCCCGCTCCCCAGGCAGAACGGCGGTGAGTGCCTAACCAGGGCCTGATTGGCCGCACCACGGGATCTCGATCTTACGTTTCAAATCTCACAAAGATCCGGTCGTGATGAGTTTTACAAGGTCACCTGACCTGTGACGAGGGGTTTGGGATGCTGCTTTATGTCCAATATTCTCGATATTTTTCCTGCCTTGCCCAGCAATCGCATTCAAATCCTTTGCACACTCAGTCCTATTTCTCCCCGCCTATGGATAACTTCTGTGATTCTCTTGGAGAGACGAGTTGCGAAGCCAACCTCTCCAGCGTTGGGGCATCCTAGGCCTTATTCCCGAGCGCGAGTTCTCCAGGTCCTGTACTCGAAAAAGATCACCACTAAGCATCTTTCCCCCCAAGCCTCCACCAGTTCTAAGGCTTAATGCTCTGCCGATGTTTTTCAGCCCTCAAATCCTCCTTGCTTTTACCAGTGTGTTTCGATGAAAGCGCCATCGCAGTAGCAGCAAGACACAGCGTATTTTCGATGACATGGATACTGTATTGTCTTCAAAGATTAGATTTTTGATTGACGCTTTTGAGCACGTTCAAAAAGCATGACTGCATTCTCTAGGATGCCCCAATCCCAGTATGGCCCTGCAGGATCATGAACTTGTCCTGTACTTATATCCAGGTCCAGAAGGTATCTCGCCATCGAGAACCGCTGTACGACCCCGTTCACTCATGCGAAAGACCTAGTCGCTAAATACTGGGTCTCGATTTCTGGGATGAGGCCAGGAATAACCTCCCAAGCTCGTGCGTTCGTCGTCGCTATGCGGCCGTGCGACAGTGAAACTGCAATCCTGATTGAGAATGCCCTGCGGGCTCAGTCAGGTTCGATATTAGAGAGAGGACAAGGTACCTACATGTAAGAGAGAGTAGACATGGATTGGCCGGGTTGTGGCGGACTTTCACGGAATTCTCCGTCAGTTATGAGATGCATACAAATGTTGGAAAGCATACTTATATGCGACGACAAGTTTTAGGTTACCCATTCTTGGGTCCGTGCGAATCTCTTAGGCCACCGAGCATTGTTGTAGTGTCGGCCCCTCCAGAGAAATGAGCGACCCTTTGCGTAGCGCACAACGGGTCATTGCTGTAGCATGCCTGGGCCAATGTCAGGTTATTTCGTGTTAGCTATGTTAATCACTTACAGCGGCTCCCCCTGCGGTGAAAATGACAGCATTTAACACAGAAATCGGAAGTCAAGTCCGCCAGATCCTTAGTCGAATTCGGGTTTACTTCCACGATTTGCCTAATTGATGTTACTAATAGAGTTAAGCGTGAGTGAGCTATTATGAACACGATAAGAATAGATATAATACTAGGCTATAGTATATGCTTTAAAGCTTTACAAAGGGACCGGAGTAGACTTTTACCTTTTTCACGACTCTTAAAGTTCCTATACAGAGACACGTTTCGGCCTGTCTGTTGATCCTAGAAAGCGTCGAGGATTTTAGCAAGGGTCTTCTGATGAACTGGTGAACTCTGAAGGCGATGAATATTGCGTGCTTCGATCTCTAAGCTGACCCGCGTGCAATGTTCAAGCAACTTTCCATGTAGCAAATGGCGGAGAAGTATAACCTTGTCTTCGTCTCGTCAGCTTTTAGAATGCAGTCAGTAACAAGTATCATACCCCTTTTCAACATGCTCCGAGGATGCATCAAATTTATACCCACAGGCCACTATACCGGCGTTGGACCAGAGTAGTTCAATTCCGGTTCAAACAGCCCAATCCAATTGTATGCCAAATCTCCACAGATGTCGTGAAATCGCTGAGCCAGTCTTCGTAGGATCTGGATCGAGAGGGTTTATTATGTTCAAACGAAGGACAGCTCATATCGAATACAATGAGGAACATCTCCAAATTTTCGAACTTAAAATCAAGGAGTCTTCCTTTTGGCCTCCGGTACTTATACAGCCCTTTATTTGTATTGCTGTTGTTGATTTCGTTTGCTCATGTAGGCGTCTAACCTAGTGATTTGATCGATCATCCCTTAACAGTGCTAGTTGTTTCGCTAGTGGGAATTATTCGGCCTCCCATTATCTTTGATTGACACGAGCCGACTGCAAATCTTTGAATGTGAAGGGAATAGATAGACAAGATCCGCTTTTCAAGTGCAACTTAACCGCACTAGATTGTCTTTACAGCCTGGTTTAGATCCGTTGAAGCAGCTAAAACAGTATGGAGAGCGAATGGGATCAAGATCTGTTTTTGGATTGTTGGTACGTCACAACATAGGTAAGCGTAGCGAATGGATCTAACCAGGTGTGGCTAGTAGGTAGCTGAATATATTAATGTATCCTTTATGAAGTATGCTTGGACAAGACCTAACTAGGCACATATTGCTTCGTCAGCTGTAGCTGGGGCGAAGGGGCAATCGCGGTTTGCAGTACAGCCACAGTATTTTCAAGCTCCTCAAGGTGTCGATCCTGCGCCTGGGCCTCCTCGAGTAGTTGCTTGAATTCGTTACGGAGATGACCTTTCTAGTGAGCTCTTCATCGAAACAAAAGCCTTGTTCTGCGATGCGAAGCATTTACTCCTTCCTGATATGGTTTGACAGCAAGGCTTCCGAAGGTACGTACTCTTTGGCAGCGCATATGTTGAAAGTAAAGGAAAGAGGTGTCGAATAGACTGAGCCTTCTCATGAATCCACGACCCACCACGCACAATACCCTTCTTGCCATCAAAGTACACCACCGGGAACAGTATATCAGGGATTTCGACGATAGAGTGACCATTAATCATGCCACAAATGCATAAGAAGCACGTCATTTCGGTCAAAAGCAATATCCAATATCCCCCGCTTCTGGCACAACACTACTAGATGTCTAGGTAGAGGACAGGGGCTGGGTAGATTGCATGAAGTCTTACCCAGATTCTGAACCTTTCGGCGGCCATCAGACTGTATCTCTACATAGTTCACAAACAGCGTCAAGTCATCAAATACTTAGTTCTATCTATTCGTATAGAGGGAAGCTCAAGGATATAGCTTTTGATAATCTGTGAAATTCTCTCCGAGATCTGACTAGTGAGAGACAAGACGAAAAATTTAGATGCACGGAAGCCATGCCCTTGCGGCCCGAAGCATAGCGAGCAGTTCTTGTGCACCATCGGAAAAGGCGTTGTGATCAGCCCGAGATCTTCCTTATATTATCGGGGATAGCGCTCCAGTCCCCAATATCTTCATTTGAGGATAGGTTATGTTTGGTATAAGCTCGTCTTATCGAGAAACCACTTTGGTAACGTTAGCTTCCTATGATGAAATGGCGACCTTCTTAGAGAACTGACATATAATCTAAGAGTCTCGCTACCGTCGAAGTGTGACTGTTTATGGTTCCAAATTAGTTCTAACCATAAATAGGGGTAGTTTAATGCGCACCTCATTCGTCCTACAAGATACATATAACCAACAAACGCAGAAGTTTGAATCTTTTCGACAACCATTCGATCTTGCAATGATTGAAGACTGTTTCCACTTTTCTGATGAATGACGTCGCTATACAACGCAACCTATACTTCACGGAATTCATGACTAGACACTTGTTAGCGCTAGTTTATTTATACTGAATTAATCTAAATTAAGCTATAATCATCTTACAGCGGTTAACCCTCTAAGTTAAAGCTCTGCCATACAATCAGAAAATCACGTTAGAAATTAACTAGCAACCTGCGGCACGGGTTGTGGACCAAACTTGTATTCCTAGACTGAATATACTGCGATTGATACCTAAATCCGCGCTTAACTCTGTGTCGATCGTATATCCGGCTCGAACACCTAGCGACTCAACCCGGTATATCCCTATATCTTTGTTAGAAGGGTTATTTCTCTGGTAACCAGTAGTACGAGATAAGTATGAGTATCTGTTAATGGGCTCGCGTCTTTATTCGGGACGTACCTCCTTCGTGCATAAGATCGATCCGCATAGAACCCGATATGCAGGCAATCTCACCTCGTCGAATAAGTAGTATCCCACCAAGGATTTCCCCACACCATTGAAAATTACGATAAGCAGTAACCCTCTTCATAACATTACCGAGTTCATTGATAATACTTCCGTCGCAGACTATATTACAGATAAAGAACTACAGAAGCTAAACATTTGCTAGTGGATATTAGCGACTCCGAAAATCCCACAACACCCGGTGTTCTACTTACAGGACTTATATAACCGCGAAGATAATTTGTAAGTATTTAGGAAATCAAGCCATAGGTTTAAAAATAGCACAGATGGTCTGCTCTTCCCATTTATTACCTGTATCCATCCAGAAAGCACATGTTCGCACACTTCGTCGGGTAGCAGCCAAAGCATTCTCTGATAGTAATCTGAAAGCGAATTCTGAGAAGATGGTGCGCATCCTTCGGGCCTATGTGCTATAAACCTTTCATTAGGTGACGGGTTGAGCGTCTCCATGGTTTGAAGGTCTCGTAATCTCTCCATTAAACGAAACCTTTGAAGATTCCCGGGTTACGATTCTAATTATGTGGTCGCACCCGTTACTTATATGAAGTGAGAATACAATCCTTTACACTCCTGTTTGTATGGTCCACGGAGCAAATCCAAAATGATCTGAGAGAACCCAAAAATTGAAAAGGTTTGTGATGAATAATGTGCAGCAGCAGCGCTTGAATGTCCCATCTAAGCCATGAAGGTACAACGAATGGTCTCGGTCGGCCTATACTAAATAGTCAAAGGCCCAAGAAACAGAAATGGTATATTTTACATCCATATCTATTTTCCTCCTTCCTGGTTGGCCTTAACAGTAACAGATCTCAATACACGGGTTCTTTCGCGGCACAGGATTTAACATGTAATATAAGACTCGCATCACCCGAAGCTTCCCCTGGGCCTTGGATCCACCTCGCACCGTACCTTCATCGTCGTGGTAGTTCGAATCGAACCTTCTGTTCGAGACGAGTTCGTGGGGGATTGTACCCAGTACCCCTGGATTTCGGACTAGCTAGGCGCTTTGGGAGTTGTGGTGACAGCAGGAAGTCAAAGGATTGTATGAACTCAAGATAGGGGATAGTTTGCTGACTATAGGCCAGGTAATCGGCATAAAGACTTTCCCACACCTTCTTATTGATCGGGCTTCGCAGGAATCCACGGATCAAGTCTGGGTCATTGAAATGCCAAAAGATAATGGCTAGCTTAAGGCGAGTGCCGTACGTGAGAAGTTGTACGGTGTATTGCGCATTCATATCCACAGACATGGACGAAAGAGCTCGAGCGTATTCCTCTAGCTCAGTAGGTGGTGCCTGTAACTGGTTCTGTAACTCTAGGCGCCGTCGGAGAAGCATTCTAGCATCTTGACCCAGAGAATCCTGAGCAATTGTTGAACAATCTGTTCTCAATTCCAGTAACAATTCAATAACCATTCTTGCCGGCTGGTCTAGGATCTGATCACATAGCTGCGAAGCCATATTACATTAGCATCTAATATGAGCAATGGGTTCTTAACACTAACCATAATAGATCTTTTTGATATTATTTGCTGTTTTCCTGCAGTATCCGGCTTGGCCGGTTGCCGAAGGATAGGTTGTCGCTCATCGTCAGTATGCTGTGGCATACATTTCAAACCATGGCCAGTGTATCCCGCGTGCTCATGATTCGGGTTCATCACGCTGTCCTTGTAGAACGTGGCAAACAGTAACAATGTAGAAGGATTCGAGGAATGAAAAACTGTCGGAAATTGAAGACGAGGTCCCTTTATTAACATGGCAGGGCTCGACGGCAGGGGCTTATGTTGTCCCGAAACGGCATATTATAGAGCTCACACCTTTCATGGCGATATATGGACCCGCTACTTTACCGAATCTAAGATTGGCACAGCAAAGAGGATCAACATGCACAAGAATACTTTGACTTGTTCCATAACTTATTGTGATACCGATATCTAAAGCACGGGATGGTCCTTTCTTTGCGATTTCTCAAATCCTTTTTTTTTCTCTCCATAGCAAAACTATTTTCATGTAGGCTTAAATCTTCCAATGGCCTACCTATCGCCGTTTATCTCTCCTAGATATGCCTTTCCCCTGTATGATACCTCAAATCCTGCTTTTATCTCTCCTTAGAGGAAACCATCTTCATGTAGGCCTAAATCTTTGAACAGCCTTCTGATCACCAACTATCCTTCTTAGATCCTGATAATAACACAAACGTGCTGTTTCTAGCTACGTTTTTTAATAAGAAATTTGCAAGACTCTGATCACCAATTCATTCGGGATGGAGCGTTCATAATGCGGTACTCTATGATACCTCCAGGAACAATATGTCAAGAGTATTGACTGTGCCATGATTGTAAAGCAAGCCCCAAAACTATTCAATTTTCCTTCATTCCTTCCGTAAATTCAGATCCAATTTTTTGCCTGGCAAAAGATTAGTACATATAGGGAGAGGGGAAGATAGATAGACAGTGACTTACACACGTCTAGATTATCTGATTGCTACTGGGTGGCATCGGGCCAGACAAATTGGAGCTTGGCTTTGAATAGCACTTCCACCTCGAGGGGATAGATGGAAGCTCAATTGTGCCATTATCCATGCCATGACTTGGGCATAAAGACTCGCTCCTAGTTCTGCTTTGCAGAGCCAGTGATTCTGTGGCCGCCAATAATGAGAGGCAAGATAAACCAAACCAGTCCGCCACTTACTCACCTGACGTAGGTTTAAAATAAGGGGAAAACGAGTCTGCTTCATTCCTTGAGTGTTTTGGATCGTTTTTAAGGTAGACAGGATCAGATTTATAGACCATCCCTTTCGAATATGTATGCAAAGGTGTGGTGTCAGGAATCCCTCGATGTAAATCCCCATCATGACTTTGTCCGTCTTCCTCGCACCAAAAAGAATCATCATCATTAGAAGAATCCTCGTCATTGGGATAAAGACCCATTGACTGTAAGCAATTGGCAAGCGGGGTCGGGAAACAGAAAACAGGTAGCCAATTCATGACAAAATTGTGTGGGGGAAGTTGAGAATCTGAAATGATCTTGCTAAGGGCAAGGCTACCTGCAAGTGCGCTATGGAAATTGATATATAGATCTGTAATATTCGTTGAAGAGCATCCGTCCAGTCAAAGCTTTGAAAAATTTGACACCGACCCGACCCTGCATCGATGAAAAAGGTTATAAAGGTGCTATCAAGAAAGAGATCGTCGCCGTGGTCAATGATGTGTTGCCGATTACAGCTATGATACTGTTCTCAAGTTGACCCTGGAATTTTGGAAAACCGCGTGCTTCAGCCTCGAATAACTTGATCTGCTTCTTGAGTCAACCCAGTAAAGCTTCATTGAGATGCTGCCAACCCGATATAGAGAATGATTGGCAAGGATGCAGCGTTAAACGATGCATTCAAGTCTTTGCTGGCCCTAAATTAGTCCGATACTATGGGCTGGATCTGAGCTTGAATTATATTGTGTACTTATTTGAATATTAACTTTTATCTTTACTTCATGTCAAGATTCTGGAAAGGCAATGAAGTCACAAACAGCCACCGGGGACCAAGGTCCAAAATGTGAGGCCAAAGTCACCAAAGGGACTGCTTGAGAGGGTGGCATAACTAAGAATGTGCTGAGAAGCTCGTCGTTCACACAAACGATCTGTCAAGCGAATGATACGCCGTGCAGTGACCCCGTCCCTCCTAGATCCTGGAAGAGGTCAAGCAGCTAAGAATTTTGGGTGAAATCCCTTAGGTCAACCCAATTCATGGGAAATTCGATTCTTGGCTCCAGTAGCTCTTTAGACTATTTGTGTATGGGAATCCGAGTCCGCTGCTTGCCGTGCCAAGACAATCGGAACCATGTTGCTGAGCTGGAGAACAACGATGGCCCCGAATTGCCCAATCATATCCAACTCCAAACACCAAGATTCAGGGGGACAGCATCGTGATCCTAAAGAAGGACGGCTGCAAGTACCTCTTGTCAAGGCTCTTCTCTTGTGGGTCGGGCTACGCTGGGGGTGGGCGGCCGAGGCTTACAATGCACTGTAGTTAACGTGATCAATCAATATGAGAGGCTGAGAAGCAACATACCTGGAGTCGGTGTGTTGCCGGTAGCATCTTTGCTTTCTCATTTGACATAGCTGCGTCTGAGTTTTGAATTGGCGTTGGTGGCGGGCGATAAATCACAGCCGGCTACTCCATTGGAGATTTGGTTAGGATGTAGTTGCAAATGCGTTTGGCGATGACAGGGGTAGGGCCTACCAGGCCCTACCCCTGTTGGATACCAAGACGGAGCGGTGGAGTGGATGGGAATAGGAGGGCGGTTGGTTATGCATAAGGCGAGGGCTGACCTGCAGCCTCTTTTATTCAATGCATACGAAAGGATAAGGATAGAAATAATATTCACTACCTCCGCATCCTGCTCAGTGACCAGATAAGAAAGAAAATGCATGAGGAAACTGAAGCCTAATGTAGTACAAGGAAACGGAGGCCGATTGGTAAGGAGATCTCAGCACAGACCCAGCGATCAACACGATCGACAATAACCCAGTGAGAAAACATATGTGGGGTCTGGGGCTATGTACTGTACGCCTGATGACAGGGGTAGGGTCTAGTAGGCCTTACCCCTGTCTACCCAATCACCTGTTATTCCATTTTCAAAACTTTCCCCGCTCTCCTTCGACCGTCTTCCCTCATGGACATCTCCCTTCATCTTCTTCATAGAAGATGGATCCGCATAGTCCTTCCTGTTATGTGTCCAGTTTGGAAAGACAAATCCAGAGCCTTCACCTGATATTGCAGGAATGGGCGGCATATGTGCCGCAGGATGTTGTTCTGAAATCCAAGATTTCGTTCGTGGTCAATCCCTAGGTCCCTCAGCTTGAATCTTCACAAAACTTTCTGAGCAGCCAACGTCAAAAGACCTTGCCTCCAAGTCAACACAAACCAGAAGAAGCATAGAGGAAAACATTGATTTCCTTTATCAAAAAGATACCCACCGCTAAAAATTGGTCTGAGGCCATATCCCTCGCATCTCTCGATACCGAATCTCTCTTATCACCATCCATTCTGCAGTCACTACTAAAAGAGCCCGGTCAAATTGAAGGAGGTCTTTCTTCAGGACCGGTTATCCAACGTCAGTATATAAATATACTCCATACGCTGAAGTCTTATGCTTTACTCACGCAAAATTGCGCAGAGAGTGCAAAACTAGCGAACTCATCGCATGCTATTAAAAGTTTCTATTCGTTACACTTTGTCATGTTGCATATTGCGCCGGTACCGACGAAAATGTGGTTAACAAGATGATAGGGTCGATTTCAAATGGTAACCCCGAACATCTCCGACAAATGCGGCTCGCCGCGGCCTGGGGAGTCGCGGCGGTTGATAGGCTTCAATGCAAGAGCAACTGGGGTATGAGAACTAGCGATATCCTCTTCTACTGTCTGTACACATTTTATCCATTTTCATTAGCCTATATAGTACTAACCATGGAATCTAGTTACTCCGTCATTCTATTCATTGAGAAACATAGCCAAAGGGAAGCAGTCGATAGACGTCTTCACGGCCTCTCTGTCTCAAAGTCAATATACAGAGATCAACGCTCGTCTACCGAAACTTCACGTGAACAATCTTTCTGTGCCTTGTATAATTAAGTGCATATTTAGGAAAACTGTTCAGTGTGTGCACAATCCCCGAAAGTGCTGCCATTTACTAATACTTATCTTTCAGAATTTCTGAGATATACAAATCTCTACGCGCTGATTTTAAGATCGCGAGGGATATATTTACCACGTGGTATTTGGAACCATTTGGCTCGAATACTTTTGACGATCAAGAGCTCTCAAGCATATTCTCCCCTACGATTACTGTATCTCCAAGAACCCAGTAGGGAATTAGTCCAAGTGATAGAGTGGTCATCTCTGCGGAGGATGTGCGGAAAAGACGGCGTACTGATAATGGAGCGGGTTCACCGACTACAGAGAAAACCCCGTCCGATTCATATAACCAGTCTACAATCGATACGGCAGGTCCGACAATTTCTACAGATACTCTTACAATCGCTAATAATAATCAGATCAGCCCCCGGCCTTGTCCATCGAGTAAGCTCCTTAACCCGTTATAGTCATTCAACCTGGTACTGACTATCGAACAGCGTACGTTAATGCGGACTGTGAAGATACATCGCAGCAGTCCGCACGGGAGAATCCAGTCCTCTCTGCTACAGGTCTACAATTGAGCGATAAGCGGCAGATGGGATGGCCAGTGTCCCAAGCGCAACATTATTCAAGTAAGTCGCGGTTTGCAGATTAGTAGACAAACAGCTAAAGTCCGTTCAGATCATATTCCTCCGCTTTCGGCTCGCTCGCCGGATACCGCGGATGTACAGGGACTTACGTATTCCGTTCCATGCTTCAATACGATATCTGCGATCCCGTTCTTGCTAGATTCCCCTTTTCCAGTTCATTCCTTACCGCTTCCGTCTAGTTCGCTTAACTATTGCATTCCATCATTTTCTCAAATAACGGGCATCCCTTCCCCTATATAATACCTAAACTCATTCCAGACTATCAAATCGTTTCTCTGCCCCAAGTAACCACACAGATACACGAGTTCAAAATCTCGATCAATCCGCTCCATTCTACCGAGTCGCCCTTCGCGAGTGGTATTTTTGCCTCATGGTTAACAAGGGACACAGTTGCGTTCTCTTCGTAAAGGCGGATTGCTGTTAAAGTGCCGTAGGGTTCTCGTGGGGATACTCCGTTCGAAAATTTGATCAAGCTCGTCTTCATGTTCTACCGAGACGTTAACTAAAATGGAAGAAATAAAGATTTGCATATTTCCGATACCTCCTTTTGAAAAGGCCGAAGAAGTTCCAACGGGACATTTCGACACAGTCTCATATGTGGCGCATCCTCCGTTGCTGAGAACTCTGCTTTGGGCAGCCAGTCGCTCAGGAGATCGCAAGAAACCTGATTAGGGTTTTTCGTAGTCGGTCGGAGGTAGGCCATGGGTCCATTCAATGAAAAGCCGCTAGCACTGATCTGAAGTGCACACCCGTATGTTGTGCGAGGGACATTCTGTAATCGAACATGGTAACCACTGTCCCCAATTACAGTGTAGATGTTTCATGCCACTGGATACCTACGGCGTTGTGTCCTCCATGCGAACGGTGTCCCCTGGAACCAATGGCAAAGTTTCAAAAAGATAGCTCTGGCACGGGCCTCTCTGTTTTTCACAGCTTCTGATCCTCCGTACTTTTCCCGCTCCCGCCACGCTTCGGCAGCGTTACCTCTCTTTTCTGATGCTGATGCGGCTCTGAATTTTGAGATTTTCGGAGTAATGATGGGCAAGCACACTTTTCCATTTTGGCTTTACAAAGTACCAGAGCTTTTATCACGACTGAGATTTTCTCAGCTCAAACACTTGTTTGAATGGCCCTCTTGGGATAGTTGTTATTCGCCCCTGTACCCTGAATATATCTACTACCTTGTCAAAAGTTTCAGATAGCCTCCGTTCCAGTCGACTCTATGAAGGCTGTATCTTCGACAAGAACCGAGATTCAACATCACACGTATTGTTACGATGGACCTTGGCCAGTGCGTAATTGACCAGTACATTTGCAATACCGCACTCAATTTGAGATAGTCAAAGACACCTTGGGGAATACCCGTAGCCATCCGCACTGCCGTAACAAGTGCGCGCTACCGTAAATTCTCTGGTCCAGGGGCAGTAAAATCTCTACCATGGGTACAGGTGGCTTTCGAACTTTTTTCTAGCTATAGCTTTAATTATGGCCCTTGGGTCTTCCGCTTATCGAAAGTCTCCAACTAGGAACGCTATCACTGGCAGTAACTACTCGACTGTAGTTCCTTTGGGAAGGTTCTATCCGCATCGTTATCGCTCCCGAATGGCTTGCCCCCAAAATCAGATTCAGTCCGGATCCACTACCCTCGAGTGCGATTTGACAAGGCGAGTACTCGACACTCCGTAGAGACAAGATACAGCCCCTATTCGTAAGTCTTTCTGAGGTGGGCAACGATAATACACTTTTAGGATCCGACAAGCAGTGTCCGCTAATCCCGCCTAGTACCCGTATCCTCGGGAGCTAGCGGATCACGTGCCATGTGACCTGCCGGCTGACGTTGAATCATCGGTCAATCAATCAATCAATCAAAGTCCTCACAGTCCCACCTCAAGCTATCACTACAAGCACCAAGATGTGTGCGGCACTACCTTTGATCAATTTGTCCATGCCAATCTCGGAGGCATTGTCCTCAGAGTTGAGAGCTTCCCTCTATCGGTTTGGAGCCTTCCGCTTAGCAGCTCCTGCTCCTGACACCACACAACGCAATTACAAAACTGTCGTCCAAAAGGTAGGCTAAGCTTCTTGTCCAACATTGGTACCCATCACTAACGCAATTTTAGGCTCAGGAGTTTTTCCAACAGCCAGTGACCACTAAGATGAATTTGACGGAATACTCTGCATTTGCGTCAGAGCGCGTTCGTGGGGAGACTGCAATATACAAAGAAAGCACCTATTATTTCCGAAATGACGTCGAACCAAAGTATTCCAAGGGTCCGTCAGACAACCTGTTTCTTTCAGTCAAAGCTCTACATGAAGTAAGTCTAGTATTTCTCTCTGATTTTTCTCTAATCATTCATTATGCTGATTTTCTTTTCCAGGAGTGGACCCCAATCAGACTGGATTTGTTGAATACTTTGTCGCAAGTTCTGTGGCAAGCATCCGGGAAAAATATTCCTCTAACGGGTGACTCGGCTCTCAACTCGACTACTGTTGGCGTCCACTACTATGACTCCTCTCGCTGTTCTTCCGACTGCAGCTATTATCTCAGTCCGTCGCATAAGGACAGCGGCACATTGACAATTCTATTCCGGTCTCATGATAAGGACGACGGATTGGAGATCGCCGATCTCAAAACCACAGAAAAACGAGGCAGCGAAGGAGTTGGGTCGGAGGCATCGTTTATACCAGTCCCTACACCAGGGATCGATATGACTGAGGTGGTCGTCTTCGCAGGTATAAAACTCCAGAATTTATTCGGGCGAGACCGAGTTCGAGCTTGCGTACACAGAGTACGTGGTCCAAGCCCCGACAGCCGTACAGAATCCTGTGTCCGGCGCTTGAGCATAGCGATGTTTTGCGCTCCTTCCACACCTGCCACTCCAATCACCCCACCCTCTCAATCATAGGTGAATGTAAATCCAGCCAGGTTGTGAATCCAGTGTCTCCCCCAAAGGAACACCATTCGACATTGTAACAATGTAACAAGTATCTTTCCAGAGCATGCAGTAGTATAGAGCAAGAATCGCTGAATCAGAAAGCCGACCGCTTCACTGCTTGCCCTATGTGCCCGGCTTGGCTGGTTCTAACGCTTCTTTCCCCTGACGTCTGCAGCAGAATCCAAGATTTTCATATTCGTCTGAGGTATGATGACTGTGGCCTTCTTTCAGGATTGCGGACCATTCCTGTTCCGTAAAGAGGACATGGTTTTATGAGTGGTGCTAGGCTGCCCTTCAATACCGGCCAATTTTCTTGAGCTGTGGTTGAAGGCTCTGAGGCTCCGCATCGACCGCGGCAAACGATATGAATCCAAAAACATCAGCTAATTCTTGCTGAGGTGATCGGTGGGAAGTGCATACTGATCTTCTGCAATTTCTCGTAGCTGGTGCCGTGTAATAAAAGACCCATGGTATTTCATTTCAAAAACACACTCGTCAAATTACGGACAGGCTAAGAAATGACTGATTAAGCATTGTAAAGGACGGATCATCGGCGAGTCAGCTAAATATAAAGTTGGATTCGTTTCCCCCTTGGTCGCACGCTCCAGCCCGTCGCCCTGACAGAACGCCTTGATATCTGTCCCTTCGGGCATCCTCTGCGATTTTCAGGAAAATGCCGCCTTTGGTTGTTGAAACATATATGTTCGACGCTAGGTAGGAAAATCATCATGGGGAATTAGTATGATACTACCATCATCCTGGCGTATGAACAAATGCATAGTATCCAAAAGTTCGAGTAATTTTTGTCTTGGAAGAAGAAACAGTAATCCGGTTTTTTTTTTCAAATCAAGTAACTTGTGAGGCCTAGCCTAGGTGGGTGACCTGAATCAGAGGGGAGTGAGGGTTTCAAAATAGCTTCCCCATTCGTATTCATAGACTAATTGCTAAGGAGCTTGAAGGGGTATTACTATTCGTAGTGGCTGAGTCCTGTGGCACGGCAGGCGCTAGCCACTACCTGTACGGTACGGCGTGCCTTACGTAGCTGGTGCGCAGTGCGGTGGCTTCAACCGTAATCATAAATAAGGATGGCTGCATACCACTACGGTATCATCAATCATCATTGACGTCGTCTCTCGATTATTCTTCTGGTCTTGAGATACTATTGTTCGCTTTCGAACATTGCTTCATGATAGATTAGCAGTCCCACGGGCTTTGTTCTTACGGATATTGATTTCTAGAAAGATCATCGAAGAAAAGATCGTCGCCTGTATAAGTGACTCAGGTCTATATACATGATGGGGTCCGCGGAGCGTTCCCGTCTAAGTGAAATGCCTACACTTAGCTTACTGAACACGCTATTACCGTCCCATCATCATACGGGCACCGCCACCAGTCTTCTTTGTTCACTAAAAAGGGGAGCCATCATTCACCCCCCGTCTTCCAATAGGAGACTGTACCGAGCTTTGATTGACGACATGCTCCTACGGTGAAAAGGTAGCCACGAGTAGTGATATTCATGAAAGAGAGGTACAATAGGCGCCACTTACTGTGAACGCCTTGATGGAAATGAAGAGCATACTTAGCGAAAGATAATATGGAAGGGAAAAAAGACCTAACCCTGTAGCGGTATAGAGCTATTCTAATTACAGAAGGTGGGGTCACACTCGATCACACCTGATTAATTTGATTAATTAAGTCCAAATACTGCTGCTAATGACGTAAGCCAGAAATCCAATATAAAGCTACCCCTTGTTCACTACCTTTTCCGAGAGCATGTAATTGATCGCGGGTGTGATGTTCAAGGTCAGAGAGTCCTTGCTCCCGTAAAACATGACACTGGGAGAGCAGAATTATGCGGTTTGTGCGACCGCTGGCTAAGGTGAATCGCCTCAGGTTTTCCATAACTTCTGTCCAATGGCAGAAGGCCTCCCTGAATTTGGATCGAATGTGCGATAGGTTAGCCTGGACAACAGCGAGGCGTAACTTATCCATCTTCATGAGCTTTAACTGGTGCTAGGACACGTAGTGGGGTGCTTCGTCAACCTCCATGAATCTCTTTTGCGCAAAAAGGCATTCGGCCAGAGTAATGATCAGAGCCCTCTGTTTCAGCGCTTGACTGTCGATTAATGCCCGAAGACAGGTTTCAACCTCAGCAGGCTTGTCCAGCTCCAGAAAGGAAAAACCTCCCTAACTTTGGGGAAAAACTCAACAGTACCCCTCATATAAACCTGTCCGAACTGAATATCTTTAGCAAAGAGCTCTATCAGCCGACAATCTTGAATGCTTAGAAGGGAAAATATCATCGTGAAATGGATACTTGTAGGTAAGACATAGAGGAGCTCAAATAATTCGCGAAGATCGTCTTTCTGTCACCGCTTAAATTTAGGTAGATATAAGACTGGGTGTCTCAGCATGCACATGCATGGTGGTACGACAGTACGAAGAAGGGTCAGTGATATTACCTAGGTAAGAGCGTGTCAGACAAAAATGAGATTTGCGGAACACTCCACCGTGATCCAGCCCTGAACTATTTCTAGGTCCTATTGTATAGTGATCATTGCCGTGCCAACCTCTTAGCTAATTAACTACACCTGCACACCCAAGAGACAAGCCGTGAGAGTTGGCTCCGCTGTCACAGTGTGGGTTCTTCTACAGAATCTTGGATCTCGATTGGATACCGATTATAATAATTACCTGTATGGGTACTTTGAATATCTTATTACGTGTTTGATAATGGGCTTGAAATTCATGGTTCGGCATCGTATTGCAAGCAAACTCAAAATTACTATATGGTTACCTAGAAGTGAGTTCAGCTTCGTAATAGGCCGTATTGAGCTCTCTTTAGCGCAATGTGCCAACTTAGCCCGTATTTGGTCCGGCATTCCTGCAGACTGTACGCACGGACAGGATAAAACGGTGGACAGGGCGGATAGGCTTGAAAGGTTTAGACCGGAGGAAGTGCAACGCGCCCATGATGTCCATTTTATTTCAGAGAACTTTACAATAGTCTTCTGGGTGAACAACACGCCTAATTGTCATTGGACCCAAAGTTCTATGAGAAATCTTTTGGAAAATCCCAATTATGTGATGGCTGCCGGGGAATATTGATCGCGGTATCGGAAAGACGAAAATTGATAGATAAGAAAAGCACAGAAAGATATGACCAAGACATCCTGGCCATCGCGCAGTCTAGCCCCATGAGTCACAGTTCATATAATTGCCAGATTGGTCGCTAACACAAGCTGGCGCGGAAGCGTGGTAAACTTCCACCAACGGCCATTTTCAGGTAGAAAACGACAGGGACCTTGTAATTCATACAAAGAACTACTGTACTTATCAATACCACTCTGATGTTCATACTAAGCGAGGCGCGACGCTAGGCTTCCATTGTACGGTAAAAAGGCCAACTTCGCCCGAGTAATCACACGGAGTTCACAACACACGGGCACCAGCCGCCACTGTACCTACCTGGCATTGTGGTCACCATTGATCCTGCTCTTTTAAAGATAGAGTGGCAAGTTTGGTCATGAAAAAGACACACTCGCGCGATTGACGTGTTCTAAAGGACTATCAAAACAAACAGGGACTTGGAAGGAAGGACAAACTTACTCCTGACATGCTGATATACTAATCGGCGGCTTTACTTGTACCTTTTCTTCCTTTCCGAGCTTCCCACCTACGCTAGTATACACGATGTTGTCCGAACCTCCAGATGTGAAATAATGAATTTCTGATTTCCAAGATCTTGCAGTCTGAATTTTCTTTTTCTATTGGATCTAAGCGCTGTACTACTGGATGATGCAGGAACGCTAGACCAAATACGGGCAAAAATGGTACCTTGCGCCGATGAGGGCTTAAAAGAGCCTAGTACGAGGCTGGACCCAGGTCTCTAGTCGATTTTTGTTTGAATCTCCCCCAGAGCAGCAACACAACCCCAAACTATGAATTCAATAAACCACCGTCAAGAATGTTTTGTATTTTTCAAAAGTCCCCGTGGTCATCATAACCGGTATCAAAACGAACACGAGATTTTTTAACTAGCCTATAGGAGAACCCCGACCGTGCTAGCCGAGCTAATTCTCATGCATTATCCAATTCCGAGTTGGTAACACCAGCCGAGGGTGGGTGGGCGGCAGGCGTAGTTCACTAAGAAATTCTCGTGACGCTATTCTCGTGGCGCTGATCCATACAAACCTCGAGGAACCTATGCCAAGGATAGATAGAGAGAGGGCCTTCATGCACCCAAAATTGCAAGAAATCTCAGCTTACGCTATGAGAAGTACGAAGTACTTGCCCCACCTTTTTTATCACGCGGGATCGCTCGAACTAATGCTTGGTAATCATAGGGCGCTTCGAGGCTGAGAATGTATAAAACATTATTTAAAATACTAGTACATAGTTAAATGAGTATTCTAAGCCGCTGCGGGAGTGTGCACCAACAAATACATTGCTTCGTCGCTCTTGCTCTGTTTCATACACGGCTTGGACAATGTGCGGGATTGCTAATCTTTTTTCGTGGGTTTTTGAATTTTTGCCAGAGCCATCGTACTCGTCGGAAAATGTATTGTCTTTTTACTACATGCCACGAACTTTGACGTTAATGGGAGAAATGGCTCAAAAGCTAGAAATAACAAGAGCTCTCGAATATGGCGGCATAAAATGATGCAGAACAACAGGGTTGTATAGAGAATGAAAATGTGGCCAAAGACGGAGCCCATGAGAATAGTTCCCATCCTCCGTTGTCTATCTTCGGGGCAAACTCGAGAGGACACTCAACGATTTACCTGGGCAGATCTTCGAAAAGCTGCCTAGGCAATTGAAAGGCAAAATATTCCATTCATGCAAAATGTCCTGTCTGGGTCCAGTTGGTTCAAACGCAATTAAATATGCCATGATGACCTTCTTGTACGTTCGGATTTTCAGACAGTGGAACGTTACAATCGCTACGGGGTCAATGAGCTTATTGATCGAAGGAACTATTATGCAAATACTTTTGGGTTCATGTCATGACCGGAACATACAGTATATTGTCAATACTTATCGCGTCTTTGCTAGGGATCCCTTCAGACGCTTCTCAGTTCAGTCATTCAGTACTCAAGAGAATATCTACTAAGATCAGGAGCGAAAGCTTTATTTCCGGACTCTTCTATGGTACACGATGACCTGGAGTAGTATTTCGTCCCTCTAAGAGTATCTGCAAAACATGACGAGACTCGTGACTACTGGCTAGTTCTGGACAGAAAGGCCTTCACATAACAGCACTAGCTCTTTAACAAACAACGAAAGAAATGTGAACGGTCGTGATAGATCAATTCCCCGACTTGCTGACAATAGCTCACCAGTCTATCTCTTATTGTCAAGTCAGGGTGCTCGGTCAAATCGCCGTTTGGAAACCAGTGCCTCCTTCAACTAGTCGAAGTTCGTGATCCTTCCACTCCCAGTTACCGCCATCATCCAGCATGCTTAATGAGATGATACGCGGATATTTGCTGTTGTGGCAGTGTCCAACAAAGACAATTGTTTTGTCTATGATCAATCCAGCTTGTTTCTTCGTTCACAAAAGTAATCCACCATCGTGAAAGGCTTTCTCAAAATTCACTGCTTTGATCATTTGCGGTATTCTCGCACCTCCTCGTATCGAGGCGAGTGCGTTCAAGTCGTTCCCCACGAGGCCAACCTCTCTTCACCTGATGAGGTCGTGATTGTACTGGACTGGAATTTCCTTCCTGTTCCCCAAGCATGAGCAGGCGGATCTTTCCTAGAACATCATTTTCCTCTTCCGCTGAGAACATCAGACGACGTAACGTGCTTGGGGAAGAAATGTTTTCAGAGTCCCTGTTTTCCAAATCTGAGAGTGATTGAGTGAGGATGGATTGAGCGAATGGGGGTAATGGTTGATCTTTGCGCTCAAAGAGAGGTGTATGAGCTCCAGGCGTGGGAATTGTCTGTTCGTCATCGGTTTGCCAATCATCAATTGCAGAGTTCATGGTGTTGCGTGATTCGACCTGCACGGCTTTGGTAATGGAATTCATGATGCTTCAGCAAGCGAAAAAACTGGCACAGGCCGTGAAAGCACTTGTAGTGCTTCAATGCAAAAGAAACCTCCCTTTCACGGTGTCTTATATCTCGTATTTCGAATCATTCCAAAGTCATTGGGTGACGACTATGGCCTCATTCTTTGCTTTTTGTGTACACAGTCCACTTTATTCGGAGCGTCCTTGCTGGGACACGTTTTCTGAGACTGTAACTTACAATGAGTGAGATCAACGATTAGGCAATTTGCAGGTTCATGGTAACATGGATTGTAGTATTTGATGACATAGCACGCATGCGTACAATGATTCTTTCTAGGAGACTGATCTCGTAGAACCAGTCTTGTTGACAAAAAGGGAAGTGTTTCCCCAACATTGCCGAGGTTATTCCCAATTTGGATACTAATGCTGGTTGTACCGGGATGGTCGACAAAAGTCAAATACGGCAGATTTGTTAACTCTCGCACTATTCCTCTCTAACTCGCAAGTACCGTCATCTAGGCAGCCCCACAGTGATCGGCCAAGAACGCTAATCCGAAATTATACCGAATTAGACCAGTATTGTGATGCAAGACAAAAGTACTGAGTACCTCAAAACCCATTCACCCCATTCTGAGCCCGTTTCCTCCGTCCTAGACCCATTCCCCCTATACTAAACCTATTCCCCCCATCCTGAACCCGTTTCCACTATCCTGAAATCATTTTACCTTCCCGCACCCATTTCCCCTACCCTAAACGCAATTCCCCTATGCTGAGCTCGTTTTCTCCGTCCTAGACCCATTCCCCCTATCCTATTTCCATTCACCCGTCCTAAACCCGTCTGGTTGCAATGGTTGTGTTGAGCTCCACGGAGATACTGATCAGCATAAATAACGAGCTATTCTCATGGACGCTAGGGTACGAAAACCTGTCATGGGATCAGTTGGTCAGTGTCGAGAACGAGCTGCGGTTCGCCCTGGAATCTGTGAAAAGAGCGCGTTCTAAGCAGGAAGGGTAAGTCAGCATTATTTTCTGAAGTGGCGCTGCTGATAATCTCAACAGGAGTCCAGTCAATAAGGGAAAGAACAAGAGGAAAAAGAAGCCCATACAACAATCCCTTAACAGCACAGCAGACGCAATCAGAAGAAGCGGTTCAATTTTGGCGAACTGGTTGAATTCAGGGAAGCATCCGTGGCTGCAATCGCAATTGCAAAGCACACTCTCAAAGTTTCCCAAAGCAATCGTCGAAGATGGCGTCAAGCTGAAACCAATGTCTGGCCGCGAGTGGAATCACAGTAGAAAAGAGACAATGCTTTGGCTTGTCTACAAGCATGCCAGCCTGGCACATGCACTGCTCGTTCTTTGCGCGTTGCCCACAAAGGACCTTGATCTTTACACGTTAGAGGAAACCACCTCTATTGTTGAATACGTGATCCAGAACCGGGATATGCTTTCCTGTGAAGCCCTTGAAAGAGAGGCTGGAAAGCTCATCCAGAGTGAGAACATTTGCTCCACCGCTACGAGTGTATTGGCGTATCGTGGCTAACCATCACCACTGCCCAGTGTCAGGAAATACTGGGAACCGAGATGATCTCCACGAACACGTCGCTGGTAGATCCTCTAGCTCTCATGGAACCGGTCCTGCCGACAAAAGTTCAGTAGACCGAGTTGACGAAGAAAACGAACATCAAGAGATTGGTCAGGCTCAACACCCCAGCAAGCTCCATTTTTACTGATTCTAATACCGCTGACGACCCTCAGGAACTCAACAAGTCGTACGGAAACGGAAAAGGGGAATTTCTTTCCCAGAATCAGGGGATGGGTCCGACAGTAGCTCTTACGAGGAGGTCATGAAAACATCGCTCGACTCTCCCTTCGGACCGACTCCGATCCCATTCGCTTTACCAGGGCTATCCTCAGATTCTGTTGAGTTACTTTCTCTTATTGTCTCACTTGGTGGCCATGAGATTCCCGAATTGCTTTTCCTGCGATTCCGAGCAGAACAGAAACGGTGGACAAGCCATGGAGAAATCGGCATCTTCAGCCCTTCTGCCGCTGGTTTTGATCCCGTCCTTCAAAGGATTCTTTCACCTTCTCGCTTTACCGCATTGATCAACGAATTGTCTTCCTGTGTCAGACAGGATAAATCTCGGGGTACCGCAAACGATGTGTACTACACCGTCATATCTTGTTTGAAGGGGCAATTTCCAAATCACATAGATAATGACCACAGACGTAAAATCCTCGCTATCAAGCTCATCTGTTTTGTTTTCCCACGCGAAAGATTATGGGAACCACGGTAAGTGCTCGATTCTAATCTTGCTTTTGCGGCCTTAATGGGTTACTTATTGCGTCAAACTAGATTTCTGTCTGATGTTAAGACTCTAATACCCTGCCTTAAGTATACACTGGCTCAGGTCAGGGACCTAGAACTACCCGTGGACATTAAAGAGGAGGCCCTTCAGTGCATACTTGTGAAAGCGGGGCTTGAGGCGGGTTGCTGTCAAGAAGAACTTGCGATGGCTCAACGATTACTTGAAGATGACAATCGACTACCGCAATATCTGGGAGCCGCAATAGCTCACCGACGAAGTGCATTAGCACGCCTGAATGGAGACTATACCGCTTCATGCACTTTCATCGACAATCATTTGTCGAATTCGACATGGACTCACCACGTCGACAGAAGACTCCACGCATGGCACCTTCATTTATTCGCCTCTCGACTGAAAGTCTTCAATCTGATGGAGAAATTTGACGATGCTTACAGAATGATAGTAAGCTGGAGAATGCCAGAGGCCACATCTCTGATGGAACTCCGAGTGCACATTGACCTTTCACTTGTGGTTTCTGACATTCAGAAGTCCTTGGGGCAACTGGAGCTATCAAAATCTTATCTTGAGGACTGCTACCGCCATCCTGGCCTGCTTTGCAATGATCCAAAACAATATCAAATCATCTGCGCACTTGTGGATGTCCGTTGTGCGTTGGGGGAGATCGACGAAGCAGAAAGTCTGGTCAAAGCAGAAACTGAGAAACTGCGCTCGACAGATGGATTATCCAAGGCCCGGAGACGTCTTTTGGTATCATCACTGGATGTGAATATTGCAAGGATTTCGCAACCAAGCCTCGCGGAAGCTCGGTCGAAAATCTCCGACTTGACCAGATTCTTCAATGAATCCCCGAGCTTAGATATCAGCGATCAGCTGCTCCATGTCCGCACACTTACCGCGTCAGCCCGTATTTATCATATGCAGTCATCATTCGAGCAAGCCATTGCTGAATGGGAGAAGGTGAAAACTTTGGCCCAACAATATTCTGCCTTTCGCGAAAAAGGGTTCACTTTTGCTTTCAGCGAGCTTTCCATCGGTTATGCCCAGCTTCAGATTGCCCTTCGGTCAATCGGGCACGCGGACTCCATTTTCAAAGGGGAGAAAGATAATTACTGGATACCAACAATCGCAACAAACTGGCTTCCGGAAGTGAGGTCGGACATAACAGCTTGTATTCAGTCCAGGTAGGGATGTTTTAGGGAGCCGGTGAGATAGAATTGGTATCATAATCGCAAATCCAGAATGTTTTCTTTAATAATTTTTCTAGGAATCTTCAATTCTAGTCAAAATATCATTGGAACAATGCCTCTCTTCCTAAATTGTGGGAGGCGCGCAGAATATTGCTAAGCTGAATCTTTCTGTACCGGAACCTTTCTGCGGTGTAGGTGCGCGGACTCGATGCACGCAAGCGCGAGCCGTAGCCTTCCCAAAGAAACATTACACCCGGGTTCCTATAAAATCACAACTTCACCAGGAACTGCGGGAACAGGGATGGAAGATTCTTCTATCCTATTCCCTTGCTATCCGACTCGTCTGTAGATTGGAGATGAGCGATTTCTAAGCCGTCACATTCCGCATCATCCAAGCCAATATCCTCAATGTGCCACCATCCATATGCGGAGGACTATAATCGCCCTCGCTAGACGTCACGTCTTGGCAAATTGAATAATGCAGCTCTATCGACTCATATTCGAGGTGTTCTGTGCCTGTCAAAGTGACATGCGGGCTGAGAATTTGATTCGACAAAGTGTCGAAGAGGGGCCTCCGCAAAAGCGTCGATTCTTGCGTCGAAGCCCAGCTTAGCTAGCCGCAATCAGGCACGTACACACAAATTAGTTGCAACTATCATCTAGCAAAATCACAGCACCATTCCTCGACCTAAACTACGGAATGGTACCCGTTCAAGTAGCTCGGTCATGAATGACTACGAATATACATACCCCGAATACATTTCGAAGTCATTCAGATCTCAGAATCAACCCGAGTAAGTAATTGCCTAGGCATTCCTGCGTTAGGAAGTAGTGACTCGAAAAAGACACCGTAGAAAATCACGACCACCAGAAGAGGTTCAAGAGGCCATAAATGCCGCTAGCGATTGTGAGCGACCGCGGTCCCTAATCCGTGAACTCCTTCTAGAGAATAGTATGCGAAAGGCTATCGATTTAACGCCGACTATCCACCGCTTTCCACCCACAGACCGACCGTGCAACAGAGCGTGCTAACCAGGAGATCGAACGGATTCTACGTGCATTCACCATATACGCATAGGATGACTGGAAAGAGCTGCTACTAATAGTAGCAGTGGTAATTAATAATCGAGATGCTGCTTCAACGGGAATCTCGCTATTCTTCTTCACTTATGGCTACCATATCGACCCGATTGGTATCGAAGAAGCAAACCAGCTATAGGATGCCTTGACCCTACCGGAAAAAGCAGGCGAAACCTTGGTGAATCGCCTACGAGAAGCCACCGATTGGGCCCAGGCCGCGATTGCTTCCGCACAGGACTACCAAGAAGAGCAGGCAAACCGACGACGACAGGCTGCCCCTGTCTACAAGAAGGATGACTGGGTCTGGCTGAACCTTCGAAACGTACGCACGCAGCGACCGTCAAAGAAGTTAGATTGGCTACATGCTCGGTACCGAGTATTAGACGTTCTATCACCGTTCACCGTCCGACTCGATGTTCCCACCGGCATACATCCAGTGTTTCACATCGAACTAGTCCGCCCGGCAGCGACAGACCCCTTCCCATCCCAGATAATAGACGACACGCAGCCGCTACCACCACTGATCGACGGAGAGGAAGAATACGAAGTCGAACGGATCCTCGCCGTACGACGTAGGAAGATTGGGCGAGAATATCGCGACGAAGCGCTAGTAAAATGGACAGGATGGGTAGAACCGACGTGGCAAAGATTGGACTTAGTCCAGAACTGTGCTGCGCTAGACGCCTTTGAAGAACAGCACGGTCCCGTTTCGGACGTGATTCACCATCAAATCGATGCTGGAAACCACGTCATTGTCCCCCTTGCAGGAACAAGGTTAGGAGGGGGTATTGTCACGGGCCAGTGCCCGATATTGGTCACGTGTGCCACGAGACCTTGGCATGTTGACATTAGGAACACGAGAGAAGAACTTCTCTTCTTTCAGCTTTTTGTACACAGTTTGTGGCCTAGTCAGATTGAATTTAAGTCTTGCTTCAGCCCCTCACAAGTATTTAGATCTAAAAGGGCTCTAGTATTATTATACCCTATCCTCCTTATATTTAAGGAGAAGGCTATTCCCTACTATTTAGTAAGGATAAATATATTAAGACTACGCCTAGTTAGAAGCTTTATACTAATAGTTAGGGTCCTATCTCTATCGTAGGCGTTTTCAGATTCAGTTTAGCACTCGAGGTCATAGAATATATCTGGAACAAACCTACTCTGAGACTCTCTTCGTTCAGATTCTGCCCCAGGACGGTCCAGATCTCACTCGCTGCAAAGCCCCAGAGGCCTGAAAAGCCATCTATCCTGAACCCTAGAGTCAACGAGCTGCAATGCTTTGCTTATGAAAGTACTTACATTGTCTGCTCATCAATTTGGTGATGTTTAAGGATAAAGGAGTCGAACTTCTCAAGCCGACTGCGAGCCTGGAGCAACTTTTCATCGAGCGACTTCTTTTCTTGTTCGAGATACCCACTTTTCGCTTTTTCTTCAGCAAGGAGGCTAGTAAGCTTTGTGTCGGTTTCCTTCAGTTTGTCGATCGATGCATCTCTTTCTTTGAGCCTTCTCTGGAAAGAATCAATTTCAAGGTTGTGTTGTGCAATCATTGAGTTGATCTTTCTTTCATCCTGAGATCTTTCCGATAGCTGCGTTTGTAGCTGGCGCTGAAGTTCTTGAATTCTTCGAGAGATCTCAGCCAAAGATTTATCTTTTTCTGTACTTTCTTTTTGGAGGGAAACAATTCTTTTTTCTGCAGTTTCCTTTTGGATGGTCAGGTCCTGATTCACTGCGGAGAATGTGCTGATCACAACCGATTCCCTATCTTTTTGAGCTTTAATGTCCTTTTGCAAACTGGTCAACTTTTCATCTCGAGTCCGGATTTGCTCCTGTTGCTCTTTGACCTGACTATAAGTTGCCGATGCGTTCTTGAAGTCGGGATCCAAAGTGAGTTGGCAGAGGTGCTCAATGATTTTGTTCTTTAAAGCATCTTCACGTTCGGCCTTGTTAGTGACAGGCCCTCGTTGCGTGGCTGTCTTAATTGTTGGTGGAGACATAATGGATATAACGAATAATGACACAGGGGAGTGGATTGAGATTAGTGGAATTAACTCGATGGGGGCTGCACTTATTTATAATTTCTCCTATACTCGAAGCACATATGGCTGCACACAGACGTTTGGTGATCGTAGACGAACGGTGGATTCACCTTTGTGCGCACAGAAACGAGCCTCAAGTCTGTAGAAGCTTGGGCCTCTCCAGGGTGTGCTGAGTTGTCTTGGATATGCATGACACAGGGTGACGAGCAGCGTGTTCTGGAGCGAAAGGCTACCCGCTCCAACTCAAAGGTATAATACAGAGGTTCAATGCCGCTGCGAGTCATGGAACTTTCCTTGCGCCCAATCCGAATCTCATTGTTCGGGAATGCATCGCAGCAAAAACGCCTCGCCAGGGCGATCGGTATTCATCAAACAAGGCGAGGAAGACCTGAGCCATTCACAGCCAGGATTGTGAGGCATCCCGGCATACTTTATGTCAGTGTGACACGTAAGGGACAATATACGAGCCATTTCTCCATCGCTTATGGCGGGTATACTTAGTAAGTCATTGGGTTCGTGGCTAATAGAGCACTTGTAGAATGAGGCTGAGATGAAGCGCACGAACGCTCCGTGTGTTCCGCCCCCGCCCCAGCACGGTCGCTTTACGTGAAGAAAAAGCAATGGCAGCAGCTGAACCAAATAAATGAACACGGAATTGCTAAGGTAAAACTGAAGCCCTCTCCTGCTTAATGTAAAATTTGGTATGGGTTTTGTCCTGTGCATAGTAAGACGAACAAATGTGGAGGGTTTGCTCGTGACGGATATTACTCTGTATTCGTTGGGCCATACCGAATTACCTAAGTTGGCTCAAGTCAATTTCTCCCGATCGGATTGAGATACAATTACAAAGGAGGAACATAGGAGGTTCTGGTGGGATCAGTCAGCAATACCAGCGAAGAGTACGTCCTGAAGAAATCAAAACCGCAAACATCACGTATAGTATCGCCTGTAAGAGTATGTAGTGTTCTGGGGGCTGGCTAGAGCCTGCCGTAAGATGCTTTGGTAGTTACCCAACGAATCCTCGACTAATAACCGGACTTCTCAAGGGAAATATCTGTGTGGGCTTTCCTGCCTTTGAAATCAATGAAGGTATCTCGATTCCGAGAGGGCTTGACCGCGAAGGGCCCAAGAATATTGGTACTTTACTTTCCCGGCAGTCTTCTTATAATTCGAAAGTCTTTCATTCAGGGTATGCTCTGCATGCATCAAACCTTTTGATTTATCCGGAAGTATCTAAGCAGAGGACCAAGTCAGTGGAGTGAGAAGAGAAGGGGCTGGGCTAGATTATTGCTATGGGTGATACAAATTTTGTTGGGAGGCGAAGACGGATAACCGATTCTGTCATACTATCAGTGTCCTGTATTCTCGCATACTGATATGAATTGGACCACCTTGCATCTCTTGTACTTCCGGTCACAAACGTGAAGGCTGCGCTGGTGTCAAACGACCTATGGATATGGAATGTCAAAAGTTACATCCGTGGAATGTGCCTCTGGCCTTCCCTCTGGGGCACGGGAAACTACATTTCAGTCTTCAACGTGCCACTACCTCACTGAAATACAAACAGCGAGGACGGTTTCGGGAGCTTCCGCGATTTATGGTGAAGCTGCAATCATGCTTGACCGGCAGAATGACGCTAAAGACTGCTCTGAATAGCCGACGTTTCTCAATGGTGGTGTATACGTTTGCGTAAAGCTGGATCCGACCCTTAGGACACTTGTGGTATAAAGTTGAGGTATATTCCGGGCATCTGAAGGCATTTATCAAGCTGCAAAATGTCGCAAAGCGATCCGGATGAGAGGCTGATATTTTTGGCCTGCCAGCATATCTTTCGTGGCCCTAACTTTCAAGTGAGAAAATTCAAGACGGTCAAAGGGTTAATTAGACAAAACGAACTTTCCCTCACCGATATTCTACGAGAATATGATATCGATCGCACTAGCAGCGTTGCCAAAAAGCTTCTAGAGAGCCAGGTTTTCGATTCGACCTTGAAGGCTAAGATTCGATTTCCGGAGTTATTCGATGTGTCGCCTACCCAGAGTGCTGAGAGAGAGGCTTCAGAAGCAGAGGCTGCGAGAGAGGAAGCCAACACTGTAAGGGAGATATCTGACTGTGAGGCTTCGAAAGACACGGCAATCAGTTCTCTCACCGAAGTTGGAAGCGAACGGACATTCAGTGGTGATCAATTGATTCCTGCAAGTTGTCCAGAGCAGGATACAGACACAATTATAGCCATTCCCTCGCTATATCCGGTTTACATCCACTATCGGTGTCAGCATCTAGTCTTGACGACTATACAAGAATTGCTTGAAGAGAGCTGCTTCGAGTTTGCTCAGCAGCATTTTCCCCTCCTCCTAGCAACGAACGAATGGGACTGCCCCGAGGCGGTTGAACTTACCGAATGGACCAAGATACTCTCTCGTCAATATAACCCGCCGTTCAACGATCTGAAAACCCCCGTTAATAAGTTTCTTGGCTTACTTCGAGAACTCCGACATTCCGCTGTGCACCGACTTCGAAAAACCGCAGCTGGTGTTGAACAACTTGTTGAGAACGCACAGCTTTTTTGAATGCCTTGGAAGATTCGACTCGATCAGAAAAAGTTGAGACTCTTCGGAGGGAGCTGCAAACCGCGATTGAAGAGCTTAAGCGCAACAAAGATCTCTTTGAGAAAAGATTAGTTGCGCAACTCAAGGAGATACAAAAGAAGCGGAGTGAATTGGACATTTGGGAAAAGAACACGAGGGAGGGAATGATCAGAGAGGACTTGCAATGTTCAAGGGACATCGGTGAAGTTCTGGAAAGTGTTGTTCGGCGAGTCAAATCAAAGGATCCAAAGGAAGCCGAGGGTGCGAAAAGTGTACCGGATGTGTATTCAGATTCGTTGGATTCGGAAGACGAATTTCTGGATGTAGTTTCATAAAACCGCAGTTTCAAGGGCTGATTTGAAGAATTTTATAATCAGCTTTTTCCTTGTTCTCCCGTAAAATATGGTGCAGTAACGGTTCCACGATAGTCTCCCAGTCTCATTGGCTACTTCGAAGAACTTAAACGCAACGAAGATCACTTTGAAAGAAAATTGGCTTTGCGCAACTCAAGGATATACAATTTTCTTTAATAAGCTAGAGTAGAATTTTTCTGCCAGTCTCGAGCTCCTTAAGCTGTTTTTGTAACTGGTGACGCTTCCTCCGGACAATTGCTTCCTCCCCAGCAATTTGCTCCAGTTGTTCACGTGAAAGGCTGTAGACCCATGAAGGGGAGAACAATTTCATCGGCGCGGCAGGCCCGCTAACCAAATGGTAATCCGCTGCTTGCTTGCAAAGATTGTCAACGAACCTTTTTCTGGCAACTTTGTAGTACGACTTCAAGATATCGTGGATATCTTGCACTGTTTGTTGCAAGTTACTCATGTGGTGGATTCGAGTGAGATCAGAGACTCGAACACAATTTCCACTTGAGCCGTCATCGTATTTTACGCAAAAAGATGACTCCGTTACTTCAGACGTGATGCGTTGCTGACGACTGAAATGAACATTAGCACCTCATAAGTAATAGCAGGTAATCGACTCTTACCATTTCTGCAAATTGCTATTCAAATAATGATTCTGGGTCATCGGTGTTCCGTCCCTTTCAATTCGAAGGAGAAACTCCGTCATCGCAAGGGCTTGTCGATATTTTTCGATGAGATCGTCCATCAGAACTGAGAGGATATTTTGACCTAGTCTCTGATCTCCGCAGGATATGTTCAACGCCTTCGTCGTAAAGGTGTGAACGATGGATATGACATCGCAAATGTAGCCCTCTGCCAGAGGCGGCCATTTCGCAGATTGTTTCTTCAGCACGCTTGAAAGTATGGACGAATTGAATGTTCCCAACTCGAACCCACGAGACTCCGTGTAGAGGTTTTCAATCCAAGGAAGAATTCCTTGCGCCATGGCATCCTGGATTTGGACACAATCGTGTAGAATGTCCTGTATATCGTCACAACCATTCAGCTTCCTGCTCGGGATCGACTTTCGCTCCTTTTCTTCTTTTTCCCCGTCACTATCCACGCCGAAAATGTTCACGCGGACAGAGCTCGTCGGGGAAGTTTTCTTGGCTGTTGATCTGATTTCAGAGTCGTCGTCATGCTCATGCGATTTGAATCCGTATACATGACCATAAGCGGAAAAGTCGTCAGAGAACTGAGCATTGCGATTAGCACACTTGGTTGCCAACCGTAAATCGGGTTCTTCATCGAAGGCGTCTTGTGCTCCGTAGTTTGTATGAAGAGCATCCTCAGTGATACGCTGAAATTTTGACACAATTTCGAGCAAAAATTTGCTTTGTTGCTCAGGGGATCCGCGCTCTTCTCCAAGGCTTTCAAGTGCCCGTTTACATTCTTTAAGACGTTTCGAAACTTCGGATCGAACCTATAACCCATTTAGCATCAGCTTCCGTACGATATATCATGTCGACGAACTCACCGATGGAAATACCCGCCGCACGTTCGAAGCCAAAAGCGCTTGCAGTCGTGTTCCCAGGGCATTGATGCCATAGTTATCACTTGAGAGGCGATTCCAAGGAGGTGAAACGCGAAAGATCTCCTCTTCAACGTCACGGTTCTTTGATGGGTCCTGAAGGTCCTTCTGGCCCAAGTTTCTTACGACCACCCAGCCTAATCCTTGAGACCACTGGTTCTCTTCGACAAGTTCGATAACCTTTTCCTCTGCTCCTTTGTCCACGAGGTCTGGTTTTGTAAGGATCCCCAGGGTTCTCGTTCCGTCGGGGTCCAATTCTCTAGAGATTTCAATAATCTCCTGCGTGGCAATGTCCACATTTGCTGGTACAACGCCGAGGATTATTGATCGTGGGTTTCGCATGTAGTTGAGTACCATATCCCTCACAAGGGTGATGTCTGACTTGGAAGTTAAGCCAGGTGTTGTAGTTTTGAAAATCCCTGGAACATCAATCACACTGAGATGATTTTCATGGGGTCCATGAAGTCCAATCGAAGAACATCTCGAGAAAACGTAGGCAGGTTGTCTCCCATTGACGTTGATAGGCCCATCGCTAGATGGACCTTAGCAAGGTTAGATTCTGCACTCGTTGCGAGATCCAGACATGTAGACTAACCTCCGCCATCATGCTCTTGAATTCCTTCTCATCCAGTGCTTCAATATTGGATATACTCCAACTTGCATTTTCCTTCTGGTCGTCATGAGCCGCAGAGATGATGGAGCCGGTGAGTTTCCGTATTTTTAAGCTCGGATCCCTCCGGAAAATGATCTGTGTCGCGAATCGGGTACACAAGCCGCTGTTTCGAGGAAATTTTAATTTTGTCAGGCCCTCTAGAACGGAGCTTTTGCCGCTGGATTGATCTCCAACAACGACCAGCTGTGGTAGATTGATATATTCTCCCACATTGCAAGCGAATAATTTGTCAATTATTTCAAGCCGAGAAGGGTCAGCCAGCATCATACTGGCTGGCACTTGAGCTTCCTGCTTAACCGTCATGTTTTGCTGTGGAAGATTCACGGACGAAATCTTACGCAGTTATATAGCTAGCTAGGATATCAGAATCCTCGGCACTAATCGCTTGGTATGCTCCAGGGAATGCCCCCTGTTCTTTCCAGGAATTTAAAGAGTAACATTGGGCCACCCTTGCGTGTGAACAGTCGGAGCGGATTGGACGATTTGGATAAGAACACAAGGAAAGGAATGACCCGAAAGATCTTACAATGCTCGAAGGATATTGGCGAGATCTGGATACCTCTGTTTAGCGAGTAAAATCAACGAATCCACAGTGAGCCGAGAGTCGGAAATTTTTGCCGAATAGTTGTTCAATTTTGTTGAATCCGAGTGAGGAACTGGTTAGCAGAGAACTGAAATCTGCATTTTTGGTATTGGAATTGAACGCCCGATGAACAGCCAAGGGCTTGAATCTAATGCACGCCTTGCTTTCATTTGGACTCCATTCACCTTGCCCTTTTTCCTCACCAGCAAGCCACTTTCAGTTAGTAACACTTCGCGAAGTATGTACGAAGAGCGAGCTTACCACGTCACCCTGCCAGTGTTGGAGCATGGGACTTGAGTCACATGGGTTATGCACATGCTCATTGCCATCAAGGTAATTCACTGGATAATCGACCCGCGCTATGAGGCGCTTTGGATCCCTGATAAAAATCGGATCTGCCTTGCAGGAGAAGTCCGAATTTCCAGGAAGTCTGGCTTTGCTCTCGTCTTTGACAGCCTGCTTTTTATGGATGACTTTGTACTCAAGCAGAAGCCGTTTTACCACTCCAGGAGGTAGAGAGTTACCGTCAGAATTCCAACGTTCACGCCTCGGAACTGGAGAGGTTTCACTGCAAAGGGTTGAAGGCGGTCAAGGTATTTCGGAGTAACTATGTGGTATTGCTGAAGAGATCGACGTCAGAAGTCCAGTGAGTGTACCTGAGGAGGAGGGTTTGCTTACAAGCATTTCCTCTTCCCCGCCACTCTGGTCTATTCCCAGATACATGGCTCGGCGTAAATAACCCAGATTTATCATTTAATCACAACTTGGAAGTCGGCATTACGCGCCATGCGTACGATTGGGGGTAGATTCGATACAGAATAATGGTGGCACGGCATGGGTCGCGCCTGATTATTGTCGACTTCGTGTGGCTTTGAGGCCTGGATGGATGTCGAATGAGGCGCTTTCCACCAGTGGCACGACATTGTCTAGCAGAGGGCGGCCCGTCGCTTCATCCTTTGAAGATAATTGAGACGTCGCCAGCAGGTCAATCTCAATGCCTTCTACATCTTCGTATGATTTAAACAAGCCACGGTGTCTTTGGAAATTTTAGCACTGTAAATATCAGAGTAAACTTAGTACAGCGATATGTATAGAACGCTGGAATCTTTGCACCCACGAATAGCCATTGAACCCTCAAAGTCATCCAGATTATCGCCTTAGTTCCCGCTGATGAATTCTATTATCCTGCAGAAAAGATAGTTAGTAATTAATTTCAAAGTCTGCTGAATCAGAAGGCGTACTGATAGTCGTTTTCAGCGGAAAAGCCCTCGTAGCATTCAACCTGTTGGTAAATCGAAGAGATTAAATTAGCTGAAAACGCGCGGTTATAAAGGTACAAAGCTACTTACAAGGTAGTAAGGCATCGTGGCTAATAGAATGTAGAACAGGGTCGTCAGTTGTATCCGGTCGCTCGATGTTTCAAAGCTTGAAAAGATGAGGAAGGGCATCCCTTTATGTAGCTCTAAATAAGGCTTCGCTGCGGCCCGCCCCTAGCTCAGACTTCAGCCACAGCGTCCGCAGGGGAGTCTTGCCGCTCAAGGATAAACCAATAGGAGGCCACTTCGGTAGTGAGTCAGATCACTCTCGATCGCGACCCGCTTCGGCAGGCAACGAGCCCAGCTGGCCAATGGAGCGTCTCCTCACTAGGAGTGGGGTCCCAAACTCGTGAATTCTCCTCAACATATGCACTGCCAGCCTGTCTTGTCTTGAAAAGGACCACCGAGTAGAAGGCCACTGCGGTTGGCAGTGAACTGCGCTGCAGTGACCCACTTCATCCGGTAATGGACACAGCGGACCAATGAGTCACTCCCTACTTTGAGCTGGCACGTGAATCACTCGAAATGGGTAGATATCGATCTCTCTGGTTTAAATACCACTTAAGTATCATGAATTTAGTTTTCGTACTTAACTAGTTTTAATACCAATTGACATTCTGTCATATGCCAGACTTGGAATTCTAACACCACCGTATAATCTAGGGTACCTTACGCACATAACAAATCACATAGTAGTCATTCCGTGCTGTCTTCGCGCTTATTGAAGAGAGGCATGTGGAATTAGATTATCTATACCACATTAGTTTTTTTACTACTGGATGTTTCAGGACTAGTCTGGGACTAGAATGACCGTTATAGGACACATGCAGTACAAAGAGGGCCTTGCTATGACGTATCCTCTCTTGTCTGGCATTTGCTCTCCGGTCGGGCCTTATAGGACTAATTTCCTCTCAAGAGGATTCTCTCAGGAGGATTAACCTCTCAGAGTGAAGCTCTTATTTCGGTGCAGATACTTCGACACAATCTAGCAATCTTGTACCGAACAATTTTGACTTCGCGCTCCTATTACACCAAGCAGCAGAATTGGACAATACAAGTTTGCATCTGGAAACCCCAGCAATCCATGCTGTCACCAATTGTGCAACCATAGGTGACGGCTCTCCAGGGGTTCAAAATTCTGCGGAAGTCAGGTCCACTCCAGTACCTTTGAACACTGCTACTGACCCCAATTCTTTGGACCTGATGATGCAGAATTTATACGCCAAGGCGACTGATGTGGATGGGACTGGAACACAACGTCATCTTAGTACCGACAATCAACAGGCCGTTCCCCGAACAGAGGTCCCTGGTGCCGAAGTCCCAGACATCAGCTCATCCCTCTCTAACAAGGGTCCTCCATCGGGCATGGTCGGCCAAACAGCGTCTAGATCATCCTCCGAAGTTATCCCTAAAATGTCGGACCTCGTTGTATCGACTGCTACGTCACCTTGTGATGTTTCTGTAGGTGCTGTATCGGCGGAGTTAGATGAGATGGAGATAGATGGGGTTGCAGGAGCACGTGCAGACAACAACAAATTTTGGAATGAATCTCTGCCTCCGCGTGAAGAGATCCCCAGTCTCAACCCCACTCATTCCTATCCTACACCCCAGTCCAATCCGCCAGAAACGCCTATCCCAGAAAAACGACGCATCGAATACTCAAAGAACTTCCCAAGCAAGACCGTCCAGCGCGAAGTTCTCTCATCATGCTCTCCAGCGTCACCCACGGATGGTTCTGCTGGCGCAAACATTGGGAGCGCTTCCGAGGCATCGAAATCGGTCTCCACTGGATACAAACATCCTTCCGTCGAAGACGATATGGGAGACGAAGAAATGGAGTCCATTTTGGAAGATGCCTATAAATTCTTGAAGTACCGTTCCGTTTTGCCAAATTCGAACTCAGAAACTGAGCCCAGCACACCACGAGTCAGGGAATCACCCGAAGACTCTCACCCTGGAGACGAATATGTCACAGATACAGCGGTTTCAGAGCTAGCACGTGCATCAGTCTTGTCTCCCTCCTCTCCTGCTAATGAGGCTTCACCTGCACCTCGTCAGACCGATGATCACGTAGGGGTTGCTGGGAATAGCAAGAACCGCAAACGAAAGCGCACCCCAGAAACTGATGACCCAACAGCAAGAAGAGCAAGTCAAAATTCCACCTTATCTAATGGTAGCATACAGGCAGCGGCGCTCCAGTCTTCCTTACTAGTAGCTGATGACGAGGACCTGGCCATTAGTGATGCCTTGTCTTCGCTCGGTTCGAGTTCTGCTGGTAGTCCTCTTCTCGAGCCTGACCACAGTCCGACTCCCGAACCCACCCCCTGGACGTGACCTTTTCAACACTCACTGAAAGAGAGAGATCTCAAGTACGTAGGACAGGTGACCATCTTCTCATGCCTGATTTTCCAGAATTTTTGGAACAACATTCCCGGCACTGGTTCGCTTCTGGCTTCTGGAATGGGGCGACGTGGGAATTCAATCAGACCTCGAGCATGGACTCGTCGCCTGATCGTGCCGGACTCATAAAATACCTGGTGACCCTGCAGAATGAAGATGAGATGCAATACTTGAGGCTGCTTGTTTCAAGGGTTCTTCTCTTTCTGTTGTACGAAAGAGAAATTGAATGCGAACGAAGACGCGGCACTGCGGCGACTACTCTCAAACAAACTGCCACTAACAACTTGTGCAACACAAGTGGGCTGTCGGGGCTGGACAAAAGAAAACTAAATAAGTCCTTCCACAATAATAAACGGCTTGGTGAGTATTGGTGGTGGTGCGCCCGGTTCTTCGGCTCTAGCTTTCTCCTGCGATGTAGTAGGGAAGCAGTGAAGAAAATGTTAGTGCCATTATTTTGGGGAAAAAATTGCTGTGCGCTGACTGAGATGCAGAAATAATACCCACTTTTCTTTGGATGCATTGATCGCGTATGTACTCAACGACCAACCGCATATCGTCAAACCTTACCCTACGCTTGATGCGGCGGTAGTCCACTTGTTGACAACCGGCGAATTCCCTCAAGCATTTACCCGGCAGACTGTACGAAAGTGGGAAGAGTGTGCAGTGACGGCGTCTCAACAGACTGCTCCCCTTCAAGTTTGGCGAGCTTTTAGCACTGAGGCGGTGTCCGGTGTAGCCCAAGGCCACCTTCAAGAATGGGTGGGTATCCCTGGTAATCGCCTGCTCGGCTTTTGAACCTCTTGTGTCCTTTCATGTAAAGGCACTTTCCCTTTGGCGTTGGGTTGGCGTAGACGTGTATAGGAACGGCATGTCTCATTATAATCGAGAGCTGTATTATTAAAATATATCACGGATTTTCTTCATGATCATCGAAAGGAAAATGGTAGACGACCGCTGTCTTCTTCATCTCAGTGCTTGAATGCTCTATCAAACCATCCTTAATACTCTGGAAGACAGTCCTTTAAGTCTTTCAAGAAGATATTTGGTTCCAACGGCGTTTGTCTTATCTGGAGAATACGTCAGGACTTTGGAGAACGGAACCCCATCGGCACACAGAAGAGCGAGTGTGGTAGCTTCACTGGCCACTGCGTAATGGCATAATGTTTTGGAACCGTCGTCTTGTAAGGCAGTCTTGCAAGAACTGCATATCCATCCATCATTGAAGGTGATTTACCTCAGTTCCCTCAGTTGGCTGCCCAAAAAAGGCGGTGAATTCCACCGCCTGCTGTTTTCAGCGATGCTGACGCATGTTCCTTTAGGGCCATAAAGCAACCCAACCGGGTTCGAGTGGCAGAATCGGCACAATTCTGCTTCATCATTGGCTGCGGTCTCATGGCACCGAGGCAACATGCGGCCCATGCAGAAATGCTGAGTCATCGATCATGTGGTCCAGCTATGCGATATAAGGGTTGACACCTCCCCTGGTTTCATCAAGTTCACTCAACTAGCTGTTGCGGTGGCAAGGATGTCTCGCCTGATCTGGCGCCTGCGACAATGCCCCCTGTTTCGGCGTCCTGCTTCACCCGTGCGTCAATTTGCACAATCAAATTTTCAACTTCTCGATTCAAGCACATTGCTTGAGGAAGAAACGCTTCCGTGGTATACACAGAGTCGCTTTTATCCTGTACAAATTGGTGAAGTTCTTCACTCCAGATACCAAGTCATTGGAAAGTTAGGGTTCGGGGGTTACTCGACGGTTTGGCTTGGCAGGGATCTCCAGTACGTTCGCTGGACCTTCACGCGGATCAATGTGCCAAGAATTAATCATGGGATAGGCAACATGTTTACGTCACATTGAAGGTGTTTGAGCGCCAGTCAACCGAAAGCAGAAGAGAAATTGAAGTCTATGATCGCCTCAATAATGCCAGTTCAACCCACGCGGGCGCCATGTTTGTTCGCACGGCGCTGGATAATTTCCAGATTGGCCCAGCAGATGCTTACTATCCATGCCTCGTCCACAAACCTCTAGGCATAAGTCTGTATGACCTTCGAAATCAATTTGCAGCAAAAATACTCCCTGAAAAAATACTCAAATTGACTTTGCACCATATCCTACTTGCCCTGGATTTTCTGCATACGGAAGCTGACATTGTTCACACTGGTATGATTACTCCAATATCTTCCAAAAAAATCAGGCCTGATTCAATTTTTGTCAGATATACAAGAAAAGAATATCATGCTTGGGATTGACGATGTTTCGATATTGTCCGATTTCGAGGAGGAGGAGAAATCCAATCCCAGCCCTCGGAAGATCACCGGGGATCGGGTGATCTATTCTTCTCGGAGCCTCAGAAGAACGAAGCAACATGGCCGGCCTGTCCTGTGTGATTTTGGTCAAGCTCGATTTGGATCCTCTCAATATTCTGGTGACATTCAACCTTATATTTATCGAGCTCCAGAGGTACTCCTCCGAATGTCTTGGGATCGAAAAGTCGACATTTGGAATGTGGGAGTCGTTGTAAGCAGGCATCTTTCTGCCTTTTGCTTGATTAGATTATGTTCACTGAAAGATTACTCCGACTAACAATGAATAATTCACAGACCTGGGATCTTTTTCACAAAGGGCATCTATTCTACGCCAGAGACTCGAGGAAGAAGAACTCAGATTCTCATCACATCGCTGAAATGATTGCACTTCTTGGTCCGCCACCAAAGGAGATGATCCAGAGCAGTGAATATGCTGCAGAATTTTTTGACGGTGAAGGTACGTCTTCAATCAGTTAATATCACCCGAGCTTGACTAAAAGGAATAAAGGCAATTGGAAGGGAGTAGTTCCGATTCCTTCATTAACTTTGGAGCAGCTCGAAGGGAATTTGCATGGGGCGCAACAGAAGCTTTTCCTTGAATTCATGCGCAAGATGCTTCAATGGCGACCAGAAGAGAGAGCCTCAGCAAAGGATTTATTGTCGGACCCCTGGTTAAAATCGCCGTAATGTCTTGCCTGCTGGAAACTTCTTCAGTTGACGGCTTAGGCCATTTGTGTTGCTACGCGTGAGGTAATTGGACCGGTACTAGACAATACAATGTACCTGCGTTCAACGTATGTTGATTTTTAATTGTACTCTCGGATCATTCGGTGATAAAGTCACGACAATAGAGGCTATCTGAGACGCTTTGATATCCTCTGCCTAAGCAATGGCAAGAATCAACCAATGTTGATTTTTTTGGACGAGCCATCTAGGTGGACGTGGGCCCTTCGCATGGTCTTGTCATCCCCATCCTTGAGACGGATCGATACTACATCTTCCTTATCATCTGGATCATCGTGCGAGCGATGCGGTTTGGAGCCCCTACATTGTTCTATTAGTTCAGTTTCAAGGTTGACATATGTTGCAGAGAAAGACCTTATCTCAGCGTTCTTGAAATTCGGGTCCTATTGTATTTATTAGACAAGACCAAATTTCACATTATCGACTGGTCACTCACAGCCTTTTCTTCCGCATCAAGAAACTGAGAAACAGGAGCTTGCCACTCAGGAGGGAGGTCACTTAGTTTGGTTTTCCCAACGATTTTGTAAAGGCGCTGGGCTGTTGACTTGAACATTCTGAAAACAATTCAGCTAACAGTGGGCAGAAACAATGAGAGAAGTAAACGTTAGGTCATTTTCCCATCGAAGGTCGCCCACAGGTATATTTATATCGTAAATGGGTGGTGTACGAGAAGGGAAGTGCTATCATGACAAGGGACCTAGACCTCTGTTTTTCTCCACTTCAAAGGCGGCGCAGAGATTGGATATCATGCAGAGAATCTCCCGTATATACCTGTAAGTGGATTAGAGCCAATCCTTTTCGCGCGCGCTACATGGAATAAGCACCGGCGGGAACAAATCCTTATTTATTGGTCGACAAACACCCTCTATTCCTGTTGCTCGTGTTTCTGCGGCAACATTTCGTGCGATCTTGTGTCATGGTAGGAATAAAAGAACAACCTAAAGCAGATGCCAAACGCGGCCATCCGGGGCTGCGGGTCATGTGGCTATCCTATAGTATTGTCGAAAGGAGCACCACCTGAGACTTGTTCACGTTAATTTCCAGTTGCGGTTTGAGCTGGGATTCCAAGTCATTTTTGTGTGATGGACTCTGCAGCGATGGCACATGTTAAACTTCCGCTGATGGGACACAGATGCACAGCTGACGTGGCCGTAGGCAAGTGGGATGCCAGGTCTTGGCATTAGCCATCCGTTAGTCCTATATTTTGCTTTCAGGGGGTGCAGTCTATACTTGTGATCCGTGTGCGGCAGATCAAGACTTTGAACCAATTAAAGTAAAGCTCTTTGGCCGTCGGCCAAAGAGCTTTACTTTAATTGGTGCCTCTCAGCCAGTATTGGAGCCTGCTCGTTGCCCCGCCCCCGGTGTCCAAACTATATTTGAGGAATCAATCCCGCAGTTTTCCAAAGTTCTTAGCTACTTTGAGACCTATCATGGCACCCCAAGAAGCTGAGGTTCTATCAGCGTTAAAGCTTCTTCGTGATACGCCTAGTGATATACTCAACACTCATCGTGACCTGGCACTTCGGACCTTAACACAGATTGGACGGGCTATCAACGCCCATTGGATTGAAGATGAAGCCCCGAACAGGGTCAATGTGGGAGTCCATGGCGGACCCTATGGACCCACCGAGCCAGAAGCCCAACGTTCACAATCAGATACTTTCTCGCAACTCATAGTCTCAAGCACGCCTTCTCAAGAGAGCAATGCTTCAAGCCTACCGGGCCGTGGGCTCTCCAAGTCATCCTCAAAAACTTCTCTGGAAAGCACTACACGCAAACGAAAGCGACAAGCGACCAAGGATCCACATTCCGCGGCATTAATCGGAGCTGCGAAAAAGAGGCTCCCTCGAATCCTCGAATTCTGCAAGTCCTATGCTTCTCTTTCCGAGATACTGCAGACCGAGCAGGAGATGCAGTTTGCAGATAAAAGGATTGACCACCTGAAACAAATTGACGGCAATAAAACCCCAACCGAGGAACAGAAGCTTCTGAAAGGATTGAGTCAACTATCTCTCGCCCAGCAATTCACCGACTGGGAGATTGCGCGAGGCTGGAAGCCGAGAGCTGATGTACTCTACAACGGGATCGGGGCCCATCCTCCTAAAACTGCTGGAAAAATGACTAGATTTGCCAGAGAACACGGCTACCCTGAATCAGACCATAATGTCATGCGAAAGGGGATTCAGCGAGGAACGAACCAACTTCTTTTTCTTAAGTTGCTGAACGACAACTCCACCTCGCCTGACCAAAAAGATGCCGCTAAAGGAATCCTAGCCCTTGTCACAATTTTCGAGTATGCTCTATTTCAAGCTCTTTCAGCTTCGGAGTTACCAACACTCGCAAAATCCTTGCTGCAGGAATGTGACAGTTCTGAAGTCATTATTGACAGCCAAAGCGGCCAGAGAAATGTTGTTCTTGCATCAGCACGGTATATTTCACAGTGGTTTGAGAACTTGAGTGGAGACTTTGAAATGATCTCACAAACAATGAAACGGAGGAGGAGAGACACCCATTCACTCGCACATGTGACATCTTCTCAAACCGGCGATCGGCCTGTGGCTCCGACTCGTGCACGGCCTGCGGACTCCCAGACTGAGCCAAATAGTGAGCCAGATGGAGCGTCGAACTGCCAACCCAGCGATGTTATTCACCCCAGCATGAACTCTCATGAGCTCACGACGTTCTCCACGTTTCCTCGTGCTGAATCAAACCCCCAGAGGAGTCAGACAAATCCTTCATTCATGCAACTTCAACAAATCCCGGAAGAGGTTGAAATTGTGCCAAACCCAAGATCACACGATCTGGCTCAATTCTCTAGAAATACAACCGACGTCAATTGCAGCTTGGCCAGTGACTCTGAGTCATGTAGCATGTCCCACGAGCTAAGTCTATTCTCCACCAGCCCGTCAAATATCCCAATCCAACAACATCTGTTCGTCCCACGGTCGTGCTCTGCATTTCCCGGTGACATTCGCAATCCAGTTTCGGAAATACGAACAACACAAAATATGGCCTCTCATGAGCTCTCTTCTTTTTCCACTATCCCCGCATGAAGGGCCGTGTCTTCACTCGCTAAAGCAGGACAAAGAGCAAACGCAGTTTCGGTTCAATCTTCACTTCATGGTTTGCCTTCATGTATAGTCGTTTCCCTTCCCGAAGAGGCTTTCCCGAGGCGTTCGGACTGTTATCAAGTATTTGGATAGGGATTATAAATGCATCACCTTTGCTGTAGTGGAATGGCGCGTGTTTCGGACCGGGAATTTGTACCAGAGAATACCCCTGTTTTTTGTCAGGCGTGTGTTCTAAACTTCAAAGGGCGCGATATACCTTGCCAACCAGACCCAGCTTTTCCAAAAATGGACTCAGCTTCCGGCCTAGCTCGTCCGAGTCGTGAATTTCGAAATCATCAGCTTGTTTTTTGAAGGTTGCAGAGGAGGCCCATTGTGCGAATATCTTGCGCTCCGCATCCGCGCTTTCAGATAAGTCATCCTCATATAGATGTGGCTTGTCTGATGTTGTTTGCGACATGTCAAAATTCGAACTCCCGCCAGTCTCAGCGAATGAGCAACTCTTGTCAGGGCAAAGACGCTTTGAACGGTGAGGACAGTGGGAAAAACAGAGGTGGGGTGAGGTATGGTGGGGTAATCAGAGAGATGTCAGGGAATGAGCACGTGATCGGCGACCACCATTGGGCACCCAAATCAAAGTGAAGGGCGGGACGACTTATGTCTTACGTACCATAGTATCAAGGATGCTAAGAACTAGGTTCACTACCACGAACCGGACTGCCAGGCTGCGCTACAATAATACGGATTTATTCAGCCATAATATCAAGTGGATTTTCTGCTAGTCTACAGTACTACACAAATTGGTTTTTAATGAAGAGGGCACTCCTTTCTCGGCTTCGTTGTACTTGGTTGCTACGAGAAGCTTACGGCTTGTACCAATCGGTATAAATGCGCGCATTGATGACAACACATCGGTGGTAATTTTGAACACAACCGGTCAGGCAAGTTGTCCTTTCAAGCCCACAAAATTTATATCAACGTGAGACGTAGTCTGCATAATGAAAGCATAAGTTACCCAAACATAGCTCAGGCCAAACTCCTTATTCCGTACTCAGTTCAAGACCAGCAAAAAATCGAAGGAATCGTTCAACGCAGCGCCCCGGCCCATCATGCTTCTATATCGGTCTTGTAGTATCTCAATCACGGCTTTATTGGGCTGACTCAAGAAGGAGATTAAATCCTTCGATGCTGAAGAAGGCGGTCTCTCAATATGCCAGGGATCAAAATGCCAAGTTGTCAGGGTTAACTTGAGAACAGTGTCATAGCTCCAACGGCCCAACACCTCCTCCACCAAGGCGACAACATTTTCGTTGATAGGTTCAGGCGGTTTCAAGTATTTCAAAGCCTTGCACTTATCCAGCAACAATCTAGCATCCTGGCTAAGGTCCTCTGGGGGTACCCAAGTCCAGAAGTATGGAGAACCAATTCTCGAATAAACCAGGACCTCTAAGGCCAGTTTTGCGGGAGGAACCAAGACAACCTCAGGAATCGGAGAGGGCTTTGGTGGTTAGCACTATAGCTCTCTCGTGGAGTGTGGGGACTAACCATGACTGTGCAGATCCTTTTCAATGAGACTGATGGATTGTAGAAACGAATAATACTGAACTTGCGAATTGTATAGATCTATATATCAATGATCCTGACGCACTTCTGGGTACCTCTATCTTTGATAATACCTTCTCAACGTCAGAGACACACCTCTATTATGGATTGTCTACCCACTTTCTCTCTTCCGGCCTTCCTTGCCAATTGCGTTCAGTCCCTGGGTTTCTATCACGATGATAATGATTCCTTTTGGGGTGGAGACGAGAGCCAAGGCCGTAATGAGGACTTGGATCGAGAGATCCCTGGCACCACAACTTCGCATGCGCGATCTGAGGGCATGGTATATGAACCCGATCCTGTCTACGGTACAAAAAATCCAATCCAAACGAGAGTTGGAGCAGACTCAGCTACTTGTCAAATTAAACCTATCTCAGGTGAGCTACTCTCAGATCTGATTGTTTAGTCTCGTCTCTCACCATGGAGGGCCACAGAGCCAACGGCCTCGCAAGGCAGATCTCGCGGAGAGTCTTCACAGCCAAGCAATAGCATGGATAGTGATATCCTTGAGCTTCCCGCTATAACGCCAGTTAGGATATATTATTTGAAGACCGGCCGCTATTTGTGAAGTTTGTCGAGATGCTATCCGGTGGCAGGCGCAACATTCAGAGGGTAGGTTTGTGCAATCTATCTATTTCCCACCTCCCCACGCCTTTGGTATGTAATAACCACTTGTTAGCCCAAAATAATGGACATTGCCTTGTTGGATAGGGTGAGGCGTTTCGAATGCTTTTGCGGCATACTGTACAATCACAATACAGTTAACACACCTGATATTGTGTTCTCGGTGGTGTACCATGATGGCAGCAGAGATACTGTGCGTGGTGGATCGTGGATTCGTGGGGAGCCTCAGTCTATCAGTGACCTCTTCTCTTTACATGTAAAGATTTGTGCGGCCAAAGAACTCGTGCCTTGGGAAGTTCTGTTATCAAAGCGAATCAGGAAGGAGGGAATGCTTCGCATTGCTGTACCAACATGTCTTTTGGCTTAAATCCCTTCAATCAAATGCAGTTGTAAGAGAAACGCGAATTATCTTAGATGAATGCAAAACTCACGTTTTTGAACAGGCCTATTGACCACTGGGAGACTAGTCAAACTCACTTTGAACAAATATTGTACGAGGTCGCCAAAACATGAACATATTTAACCCACCCGCGTCGTCTAGAACCATTATCAGTCCTAATTATGTCTCCTTGAGTATCTAAGCATCCCAACCATTTACGTCTCGCCGGTCTGGCCGGTCATACTATCGTAAGTTGAGTTGTGTGTGCCTGTAACCTGACCATCCTAATCCTCATTTCCAAGTTTAAGTGAAGCTGCTCCAGATAACTATGTTCTGTCTTCAACGGGGTAGTTTCCACAACACTTCCGAATTAACAAGCAATTAACCATCAACAACATGGACGGCAGGCGTCAGCGTGTGCATACCCGGGCCGTTCCCAGGAACGCCGACAACCAGATTTACTGCGACCATCAAGACTGCCAGCCTATGCAGCCAACGTTTAGGCGTCCTTGTGAATGGAAATGAGTAGCTCTATATCATTATCCTCCTGTATTAAATTCTGACGCTAACTATTCTCTCCCCTAGTAAACATATGGATAAGCACGACCGTCCCTACAGATGTTATGAGCCAGGCTGCAACAGAGGACAAGGCTTCACGTATTCCGGTGGTCTCTTACGCCATCAGCGTGAGGTGCACAAAAAATACACCAACGCGATAACTCCGATTATGTGTCCCTACACGGACTGCAATCGCAGTTCTGGGAACGGATTTACGCGGCGGGAAAACTTGCGAGAACACCTACGCCGTCGGCATCGACACACTGACGATGTTAACCGCGGTACCTCTTGAAAAGACGACCTTGTTTATTCCACTTCACATGCAAAAGTTGGTAGTCAGCTTGAGTCAATCAAGGATAATGGGAGGCCGAATATTGCCACTAGCGAAGCAACAAGCACTGTTAAGGGATGGTCGATTAAAGCACTCCGTTACACGCCTACATGGCAATTGAAATGAGTAACAGCAATATAAATAAAGGGCTGTATAAGTACCGGTGCTCAAACGAAAGGCTCCTTGATTTTCAGTTCGCAACTTTGGAAACGTTACTCAGTGTATCCGAGATGAGCTGTCCTTCGTTTCAACATAATCAACCCTCTCGAGCCGAATCCTACGAAGATTGGCTCAGCGATTTCACTTACGATATCTGCGGAGATTTGGCATACAGCTGGATTGGATTGTTTGAGCCAGAATTGAACTACTCTGGCCCAAGGCCAGCATGGTGGCCAGGAGGTGTAAAATTGATGAATCCTCGGCGCTTGTTGAAAAAGGGTATGACGGTTGTTACTGACTGGATCCTAAAGGCTGACCAGACGAAGACAAGGTTATACTTCTCAGCCATTTGCTGCGTGGAAAGTTGCTTGAACATTGCACGAGAGTCAGCTTAGAGATCGAGGCACGCAACATTAATTGTCTTCGGAATTCACCAGTTTATCAGAAGACACTTGCCAAGATCCTTGACGCTTTCCAGGATCAACAGACGGGCCGAAACGTGCCTCTGGATAAGACCTTTGAGAGTCGCGAGAAAGGTAAAAGTCTCCGGTCCCATTATAAAGCCTTAAAGAACATGCTACAGCCTAGCATCATCTTCATTTTCATCGTGTTCGGAATGGCTCACTCACGCCCGATTTCATCAGCAACAACAATTAGGCAAATTGTGGAAGTGACCCCGAGTTCGCTTGAGGATTTGGCGGACTTGACTTCCGATTTTTGTGTTGAATGGCTGTCATTTTCACCGCAGGGAGAGCCGCTGTAAGTCATTAACATAGCTGACACGAAATAACCTGACGTTGGCCTAGGCATGTTACAGCAATGACCCGTTGTGCACTCCGGGGAGGGTCCCTCATTTCTCTGGAGGGGCCGACACTGCAACAATGCTGGGTGGCCCAAGAGATTCGAACGGACCCAAGAATGGGTAACCTAAAGCTTGTCGTCGCATATAAGTATGTTTTCCAAGGTTTGTATGTATCTCACAACTGATTAAGAATCATGTGAAAGCCCGCCACAACTGGGTCAATCCGTGCCTACTCTCTCTTATATGTAGGTACCTTGTCCTCCCTCCAATTTCGAACTTGACTGAGCCCACAGGGCATTCTCAATCAGGATTGCCGTTTCACAGTCGCATAGCCGCATAGTGACGACGATCGCACGAGGTTGGGAGGATATTCCTGGCATCATCGCAGAAATCGAGGCCCAGTATTTGTCGACTATGTCTTTCGTTTGAGTGACCATGGTAGTACTGTATTGTGGTGGTGGGGAGCTTGGTGCAAAGACAGTTGTCTATGGCTGGGTGTCGGGGGGGACACGAGAACATCGAAACCAAATTTCAAATATAAAAGCATCTGTTTCCCCTTCCGGTATAGTAACGGCCGTATTTGCATTCCATGTTTAGAAACATAGAGATGCTCTTTCAAACCCTAGTCACATGATACGCTAATCCGAATATGGATTTCAAGTAAATTACGTGTTTTGTATGCACCTAGTAATAATACCTAGGATTGTACCTATCTGTATGAATCCAATGTTCTAGAACCAGAAGGCCCTGGACGGCCAGAACTACAGTACGGAGTACCAGAAGTCCTTCCATGGAAATGCAAACAAGCCAAACATCAGAGCCAGCCATTGATTGCCATGAGAATCTGGGTAGAGCTGGACTCTCATTTATGACGTATCACTTTCGAAAGCAACCGCTCGCGATAACGTAAAATGAGCTCAACTTACGAATCCTCGACTGGAACATCGTATTCTTCATTCCGCGAGATCCGGGACTTTTTGTCGACCACCAATCTAGACCTCTGGTCGTACAACTGTCGTGTCGTGTCATCAGAGTTGTAAGATCGAGATCTACAGCCTTATTCGTAAATAGTTGCCACTAGAAACTCTCTCGACTTGTCCGCTAACTCTCGAATCCTGAGCCGAAATGTGAATTATTGTACGTTAAGATGAGATTAGTCAGTAGATACTAATGTGAGGGGTGCATCCGCAAGCGGCATGTCACGTGTGTATTTAGATGGACTCAGCATACTGCTTAGTCAATAATACTGGTGCACCAATAGGATATCAACAAGTCTGAATTCCTATAAAGCCCCCGGCTGGCAGTTTAGGCCTAATTACATGACTAATCCTCGCGGATCTATAGTATCTCCTTTCTCCGGGTATCCACCAGTACTGCTCCTACATGTGGGTTATACTCCATAGTTGGTCCAAATCTTGTTTTAATGGCTGGTTGGGCATCCCTTTCGATAGATGCAGCCATTGATTGGTGATGTCCATCAACTACTCCACACGGCCTGGACTATCCCAAGCATTCCTGCACCTTCAGCCAGGAAAAAAAGTCGTCTGATCTGTTACCAAATTTTCGAGAGGTTGTCTCATTATGATTTCCTGATTAGATCATCTGTTTTGCAATTAATTTAAGCATCCGCGTCTCTCCTCTTCCGCCATCTAAATGAAGTAATGATACTCATATTCCAGCTTCTTAACTAAGCGAGTTATCCCAAACCTGGAACTGTGTTCCCATTCCCTATTACATACTTGGGAAGTTACATTATCAGACATTCTTGACCGGGAGATGGCTCAACAATCGCCTCTTCCACCCGCTTATTGGGAAGCTGCGGAAGAGGTGCTATCTTACGAAACATCTGAGTCGGAATCAGATGAAACGAGCTCGTCTGAATCAGAAAGGGGAGATGAAAGTGAGCACGAAGAGCCACGCCCGGATCAAGAGTTGCAGCTTTCCGGGGAGTTAAGTCCGATAAGCAAGATCCCTTTCGTCTTTGTCGTCAACAATAAGAGGTTTGGGGTAATGGGGTCAGTAAAATACTCTGACCGGAAGCTTAACGCCGAAGGCTCCCAGATGTTTGCATTTGTTCGCGATATCCATATAAAATTGACGCACTTGTTGTTGGACGGGAATGCCCTGCAGAACGCGCTTATTTTGGAACCTGAGTTCCGGGAAAGAGCCGACGATCTCACGGCAGATAGCACAGGAACACTTCGCACCCTGCATCTTCCGGCCGAGGCGATGAATGATTTCAGTAGAGAGCAGCAGAGAAACTTCGCTGGTTGGCTCTACGCCAGCGTTGACCCGTCAGAGACCAGACTGCATCTGACTGGCTCTGGAAAGAGAAAAGCCACGCTAAATGAAGACGCAAAATACGCTCTTTGTATGTTGGTTGATGGCAAGCTCGACCACTTCTCTCGTTATCTGAGTGCTCGACCAGAAATGATCGACGAGTTGTCGAGCTTTCACAAAGGATACGGTATATTTACTCGGTTCATCATCCCCAAAATCGCGCCGCAAATTTCTACAAACTACCTCATGAGCGATCTATACCATGATTCGCGAAATATTCGCCGGATCGCACACTCAGTATATCTGTGGCTGAGGGAGGAATTTGGAGACAAACCAATGGAGAATTATCGACAAGATGAGGTAAAAAAAAAAAAAGAGGCCACAAAAGTACTGATGACGGTATTGGTTTCAACAAGAAAGTTGAGCACGTCTTGGCTCTCTCTGCAATCGGGATAGACGAAGGCTTGACGACATCCCAGAAATTCAAGGTTTTTGGGATGATATATGGTTCTATTCAGGGCGGGGCATTGAGGCATATGGCCGTCATCCAACGCCGACAGGAATGGAGAAATAAGATGGCAAGCAAAATGATCTCTGAACTGATAGCAGCAGGGTTGCAGATCCCAGGGATCTTTTGCGTTCATTGGGGAGGGATCGTTTTATCCTTTGGAGCAGCTTTGATCAAACCGTGGACTGAAGAGGCAGCCAAGAAAGTCATGGACAAGGTGATGCCCGTCACTGGATGGTTCACCTTCATGCATGGTGTAATTCAGGACCAGCTCGACGATCTTGAAAATTGGGTTGATGAGCATATTCCCCCTACTCAGTCCAATGATCGGGCTGACCTGGAAGATTTTATATGCTATGCCAGATTTGGTCTTCGGAAAGGTCTACCGGACATCAAATATGATCCCTGATCGTCAGAGTTGCTGAGTTTTGGATTTACGCTGTACGGGAATTTGAATGTAACGTACAGGACCAGCCACTTTGTGATTGTTTTTCAATATCTTTCGATATTTGAAACAAAGCCACATGAAATACGGATCAACGTGTTTTGAAGTAGGGTTTGTAAAAGCATATGTGTGAATAGATTGGTGAAACCGATTATGATTCACCCTGCGTCACGTTTTGGTAGCGCTGACTGATGAGTATGGACATATCTGGGAGCTATTAATGTGATCGTTTGGTTATGAACTTGATCACCGACACGAAATATGCGTCGGGTAGCATAAAGAAGATCACCACAACCGATTCGTCCATATAGACGAGGTGGTACAGTACGATTGGAAGTTTGATTAGAATAGAGGTGTATATCCCGCAAATCGTCGCTGCCTCCTTTGCCTTTTGGAGGGCAGCCTTTAGGATCAACCTAGTCAACATTTATATGCAAGGCCGCGGCTGATGCTAGATTCTGTTGCTTTGTGAAATTGTCCCGCAGGAACACCAGCGTAATATCGAGACACAAGTCAAGCTTCTGGAGCATCTTGATTACAAGGGGGTTCTAGCATAACTGGCCAAGTTAGGGTTCGAGAAACAATCGAAGAGTGTAGGTGGTGACACCAGTTACGGGACGTGCTGTATAATCACTATATGCTTCGGTAAATTGATAAATATAGTATTGCACTCAGAACGTATAGGCCGCGATCGCCTTAGTGTCTCCTATGGAGACGCGTCGCTTCGTAGCTCCTTAATGGGCGAATGACGAAGGCAAAAAGAAGGCGACGGAATGTCATGCCCTCCGTGCGTCCATATTCATCGAAGTAAAATCCACGCACTGGTTTGTGTGATTGTGACAAAAAGCTGAAGATGAACATAGCGTCCCAGTCAAATACGGCCACATAGGGGCAGTGTCTCGAATACTTTTGGGCTTGCTTGGAGAGCCAAATAGCGTTGCGCTTAAGAAGCGACGAGCTTTCTGTATCCATTGCCCTTACCATCTTCGACTGAAAGTTTGTCTCGTCGACAGCGGCACGCTTGAAGTCATCTTTGTGTATAACATTGGTGCTTTTGATCTCTAGGATAGCAAGCCTAGATAGAAGATGACCCCTAGTATCGTATAAAGACCACTCTACGTTCGTGCCGCTGGTAGATGTTTCTGTGCGACGAAATATTCGAGTGCCAGGTGGGCATATCTGCTGCAGTGCGATGTTGACAGGATGAATGAGCTGCAGAGTAGCAAGCCGTAGAACATCTGCTTCAGTCTCCAGTATATGTGTTTGTTCCATCACTGGCATTCCGGCGGATAACGGACTCGCATGGCCAATTCGTGGAAAATTCCGGTCAAATAAGTTGTGGTATAGGTCGATGGTTTCTTCAAAGTAGACAGCTACTGGGTCTGCCTCGAGGGTAGATGAAGCTGTGCTTCGAATATGACGGTACGTCTCATTGGAGGGAATCATCACAAGGGGTTCGTCGGGCAATTTTTCATCGAAGGCCCTGACGATTTCTGGAGATAATGGGTTCATAATGGCTGAAATCCTACACAGCCACAGAAATGGCGTCAGAAAATGACATAGTTGACATACTTTTGCATAATATGGCATTGTCCAGGCGAAGCCAATTTATATTCCCCTCTCGTCCTGCCTGCCTCGGATGTCGTCTGTGTGCATGGTGCCTATTGTTAGTACACCGGTTGTGGGACAACCGCAGGCTGCAGGGGCCAAGTATGGCGGTTAGTCGTCGCTGTCAATTGGCCAGCGTATTTATAAACAACCCCAATTTTGAGGTGAGATACTATTATTACAACGAGCAACAACGGAACAACTTCACGCTTAAGGAAACGGGGTTGAGTCATGTGTCATGACGGTCGGAAAATTAATGTTCCGAGACGCGGGCGAAGTTGGCTCGCACTCCCTTTCAGAGCACCAGCACCAACTTCGAAATGCAGTTGTCTCATATGTCGCAGAAGCGCTGGATCCGAGTGGTTTGTTACAGTCGCACCGATTACTATTATTATGCCTATCTCTGAACCGCTTACGCCTTTGCTCGGGCCTCTGTCGACGGAACTCCCTAAGCCGCCAGTGCCATATACTGCCAAGTGGAGATTCACCGCAAAATCTCACAATGCTTCTCGTCCAACAACGGTAGTGCGAGGCTGCTGCAACAACAGTGAAAGTGACAGGGCTGAGAGAAGGAAACTACGTCCGATCGACCGATGCTTAAAGCATCCCCCTTTGCCCGGCAAGGGTGGATATGATACTGTCAGCTTAGAGGTTATTGACCTCTTGAAAGCAGGCGATGGCCATAATTCTCAGGTATTTACGGTCCGACTACTAGACTTTGAGTCGACATCACAGTTGCTTCCTCGGAAAGGCACAGTACTTGTTGCAAAAATTTACGACCCGCTTTACTTCGATGATGATGAAGGGCACCTCAACCCATTTCTCTGCGCGGACAAATACTACACTCATGAGGCCAATGCATATATGGCCCTCAACGAACTTCAAGGTCAAGGTATTCCGAGATACTACGGGTCATACTCCTTGAGTCTATCTGTGAATTCAGTACACACGCGGGCAGTTCGAATGATATTGGTCGACCATATCGAAGGTATTACCATGGCAGATGCTAAGCCGAGGAATTTTTCACAATCAGTTCGTCAAAACATTTTGAAATCGATTGTGGACCTTGAGAGCCAGATCTTTGAAAAGGACGTTTGGCTCACCGACCTCGAACCGCGAAATGTCATTATAAGTTCTCCAGATAGCGACAAGCCCGGTGTCGTATTCATTGATTTCGCCCATGCTCTTTTCAACCGCAGGCGAGATGATCCACCTTTGTTACAGTTAAATTATTTTCTGGGAGAATACGTTTCGCCGCTCCTTCGGTGGAAGGAAATCAGAGGCAAAGGAGATTCATTTTCAGGATGGATTGATTGGGATTGGGATCCCTGGCTCGAAGCCGAATTTGCAGATACGGTCTCAAGCATAAAGCCAGGTATGCGGGAACGATGGCCCGAAGAATAGTTAGTTCCGCGAGAAATTTAGGTGGATGCCTGAAGTTTGGGACTATCCATGTCTTACCGCCCTAGGCGTTCTGCCCACCCACTCGTTTCTCTCGTGGGTGTGCCACACCGATCTCGTCAATCACACCGATCTCGTCAATTTCATCCAAACCATCAGATTCAACTTCGTCGCGATATATCTTCAACCAACCATGTCTAATTTATCTCTACCCTACGAGACTCGTATGACTAAGGCTATCGAAGCTTACCAGGCCTCTCAAAAACCGAATCTCTCACAGATTGCGCGAGAATGGGCGATTCCTCGAATGACTCTCCACGGTCGCGTTAGAAACGAGAGACGCGCTAGAACTTCCCAGACACCTAAAAACTATGCTCTTGAAGGGTGGCAGGAAGAAGCCTTAGTTCGGTGGATGATCCAGATGGCAGAATGGAACATGCCAGTGACTCCTGATATTATTCGCGAATGGGCAAATCGAGCACTCTCCCGTGCCGGCTACGAAGGCAGGACTGTCTCGAAGATGTGGGCGTATCGCTTTATGAAGCGTCTTCCTGAAGAAGTCAATTTACGGCTCAAGAAGCAGAAGACTAAGGAGAGCAAGCGTATTCATGCTGAAGATGCGGCAGAACGGAGACTACGGAAGCTATGGAAGGAGCGAAGGGGTGTCGATATCCCTCCAACACCTACCCCTACCCAGCAGTCAGAGGCATCTCTACGCGCTGAGAGAGAGGCTCGAGAGGCTGGAGAATTGTTTTTTATAGATCCCCATCCATTAAGTTGATAGAGCATTCACATCCGACATGGCTAGCTTGCGGCTAGGGTCTACACTATACTTATCTTTCCCCGTAAATTAAACAACCACCAGCGCGATTGATACCTTAAAATATATAGCAGATCATAAGTTGAATATCAATTTTATTACTATACCCTTTAGGAGTATAGTAATATATTACTTATAAAGTTGCGACCGGTAGAATAGTTTTCTATCTATATACTCATGTCACATCGAATTCACCAAATTACCTACTTAAAGCGTCCAAATTATTATATTGAAATATTAAGATATATAGTAAAGATATATATCTATCTATGCTAATAGAAATAATATTATAAATAGGGACTGGTGGATACAATAATAGTTGACGAATTTGAATCTGATGGTTTGGATGAAATTGACGAGATCGGTGTGATTGACGAGATCGGTGTGGCACACCCACGAGAGAAACGAGTGGGTGGGCAGAACGCCTAGGGCGGTAAGACACGGATACTGTTACACGTGGTTTTAGCTGAAGGGGATGCCTTGTATGGAACACGTAACTTGTCCCGTTCTGATATGGGATTTGAATTCTCTTATAGTGTAGCGTAGATGATAAAAAAACACGGGCTTTTTCTTTCTCTGTGAGCGATGGCGGCCACTCATATCTTCTCTATCGTTATCCCTGCATGTCGAAAGTGACCTTCGGCACTGTCCTGTTTTGCACCAACTTCATATACACACCGCCGAAGGAAGGCATGAAACCCTGGCCAGGATTCTCTTCGTATACTGATCGAGCCTTCGTGATATAGGCCTTCAGCTCGGCGAAGAATTCCTCGATGGGGTTAAAATCGGGCGAATACGGCGGGAAATTTGACTCCTGCATCAGCACATAAGGTCTTGATCCTGTCTGAGTGATGGAAAGACGCGTTATCCATAACAAGCACGGATTTCGGCTCCGGCCACCTTCCACAGTGCTGCAGAAGCTGCTCGATTAACGATTCGAAGAACGTGGTATCCGTTGAGCCTTTGAAAATACGGGACAGAATGATGCCATCTTGAGCATATGCAGGCAGTATCTGGAAGCGTTGGCCGCGATGAAATATCGACACTTGGACCGGTGTCACGCCGAGCGGAGACCAGCCAGTTCGCCTATATCCAATCCTTTTATCACATCTGGATTCATCGACAAACACAAGATGATATGACCGCAAATCAGATAGCTTATGCTGGTAGAAGTCCCGTAGTTGGGGGTTCTGTCCTTTGGCTTTCTGTTGTGCTTTTTTTTTGTCCAGCCAGCCTGCGAAAGAGCACGTTTGATGCTAGATGACGACGGTAATATGTTGAACTCATCCCAGAGGAAGATAGCCATCTCTTCGACGTATAGGCCAGGTTTCTCGGCGAGGTGGTCACAGAGGCGTCGAGCATGATAGGGGTGATACTTGGTTGTCGACCGACTGGGACTTGGGGAGATCTGGCACTACCGAATACGCAAGTTCTTGCGTATGTTAGTGAACCATAGTGATAGAACGCTCACTACACTGCGCCACCTTTACCATTTGCGAAGTAGTGAGTCTTTTCTTGCTGTATATCATATGAATAATCATCTTACGTTGCCAGGAATCGATGTTTCTGGCCATTTTGTGAGTGGTTTGGGTGACTAGTTGCGAGGTTGGAAGGAGTGTGAACGAAAGACCCCAGTGCGGGTGGGTGGTTTATTTTTGGACGTGGGTTATTTTTGGATATGTAACAGTACATAACTATACGGTTTTATAATTCTATCTATGTTACCATGTAAACCTGGAACGAAATTTTAAATACGGAAATATCTATATAAGGTTTAGTGTATCATGTGATTAGGGTATGAAAGAGTATCTTTCTGTTTCCAAACATAGAATGCAAATACGGTCGTTACTGTACATACTAGACAAAGTAATCTAGCCAATCTTGTTACAAGTCACATGTTTGTCATGTTGATGCCAGCTACCGCAGGCATCCTACATGTATTTAGATCGCCTCTCGCCCTCTCGCACACTCTTCTTCTTTCCCTCCCCATGCTTAGTTGTTTCGTCAATGCTACCATGTTGATTTCTTGTATCTTCATGCCTGAGCGTAACAAATCTCACTCCATCTTGAGCAGACTATGACGAGTAGCCTGGTATTCCTCTTTCTGTTCTCTAGTCTTGATACCCTCGTTGAATGCACCGAACTGTCCTCTTGGCACGTAACACAGACACCATTTCCAACCAGAAAACACGAGTACGTGTTCTTAACTTCCTCACTCACCTAGAAAGCAGCTGAGTCCCAAAGTCAGTCAAATCCTGGATAGAATCCCTCATCGCTCTGCACGCCGCAGAAATGATGCTGGAAGCATGGACATTCAAGTTTCCAGTACCGCAAAGATACCGCAATATCATCGCTTTCATCGTCAACTATTTAGAAAAGGAAGACTGTCACGCCCGGTTTGAGAAACGGGTTCATTAAGAACCCGGGCATGGAACTTAGGTGAAGTTTCCAACTGCGGGCCCAGCTATTGTGGAATTAAGGAATTTGGAACTGCATAGAGTTAGATACTAGAAAATTCAGCCAATCAGCGTTGTTTTCAGGGCTTATACAGCCAAACCTTATCGTGTAACTCCCGCTTCCTCGGTCGCCCACCGGGAAGCCTTCATGGCTAGTCTCTCTTGTTGACAGAGTATCATGGGTCTAGATTGATGCGATATAATAGAAACTCAGCAGACGGCTACGACAGGGAGCGGTGTGTAATGGTGAGTGGTGGATGTCATTGTCTGATGGTTTGGTTAAATCGCATAGTTAGCATGTAGTATGTACTCATGCTCACATCGAGATCAGATCGCAGCCTGGAAGAAAAGGGAGGATATATATAAGTATCAGATTTCCGTTCAAAAATCTTTCTTAGCCCATACTCAATCATGTCAATGGAAATGACCAATACCGCCCCTTCCTCGGGGTACCGCTCCTCCCCGAGTCGATCAATGCCGGCTCTGTCAAAATCCCTCTCCATCGCTTGAGAGAGCTGTTTCCCGATATCCAGCGCTTCACTGCTATGGCCATCATCCTTGCCTACCATCCGGATAGCCCAACCGAGCTTAGAGTCTTGTTGATCAAACGAAACGGCAAAAATAGCTCATGGGGCAACATCTGGGAGCCGGCGGGAGGTGGTCCGGGCGACGAGGACCGGACCATACTGGATTCGGCGGCCCGGGAAAGCGAAGAGGAGACAAATATCTGGCCGTCGAGATTCGCCGGGATGGCTCTCACATGTGCTTTCTACCACACGGACAGAAAGACTGGCAACCTGGTTGTCATGCGAACGCTCGGATTCATCATCAACCACAACGAAGAGATAATGGCGCAGAGAATCTGGTCCCACGAGATGCAGCAGTCAATTGGTCAAAGTTCCGTCCAGATCAGTGAGGAGCATCTCGATCATTGTTGGTTCACTGAGGAGGAAGTCCGGAGTGCTGCTTTGTCTGAAGAGGCTGTTCCGCAGCAAGGACCATTTACTATGCTTCGGGCCAAAAGGGACATGGTTTTGCTTGCGTTTGAATTATTCAGGCGAAACAAACGCCAGGAGTGGCCCCCGTCGATTAAGACCGTTCTATCGTGAGATAAGCTCCTGAAATCTTCCGAAATAACCCGCCAGTGGTAGTCCATCAGGACGACCTTGGAGATGCCTCATTGAGAACGTTTTGCTGAACACTCTTAATTCCTTTCAACTTCTATGATCGGAGAAATAGAGACACACAATACATAATTCCCAAGTTACGTTAGAAAATCGAAGTTACTGCCTCTATACGTTTTCCACTGGGGACGACCGTCGTTTCCCAAGCCTTGTGCTCCAGTACACTTGTAGAGAGCCTTGAGACCTTCCAGGGAACTTCTCACCGAACCGCTCGGTCACCTCCGACCAAGCAAGGTGTTCTTCCTCTCTGAGCTTCACCAGTAAGTCAGCCTCTTCGTCGGACCATGACAACCCTTTTCTCGAACATGGAGTACGTGGCCTGTCGACCAATTCGGCATCTCTGTTTGCGTGCTGGGATCTATCACTTCCGTGAGGCAGGTGGACGCAATGGGATAAGGCACTCTCGAATAGCCAGGACAAGAACTGCACTCTTTCCTCGACCGGAGGGGCAGAGAATTGAGCACGGAGAGTAGGAAGCGATACGTTCTTGCGGCCGAGTCCCAGACCGGACCGGCTGGCCCTATTTTTTGGGCGATTGTCGATGACAACTGAAACTTTACTGATTTTGGCAGGCCGCCGACCAGCTTTCACGGGCCTGACAGAATCCTGTTGCTTGCTGTGGCAATGGGCGCCCCGAGCCGGGGAGCGAGAATGTTCAACTGGAATTTGGCGTGAAATTGTTGGGGCGATAGGAGTAGTTGCCGTTTGTTGGGTCTGCTCAAAATCTCGGGTATGATTATTGTCCAGGATTGCCGGGTCAATTGTTGGACTTTCCAGAGAGATGGGGCTTTCAAGAAACCCAAGTTGAGCTTGCTGACTAGGAGGGAAAGCGAGCTGCCGGCCATTTGAGTCGAAGCCAAGGAATTGAAGCTCAGAATCCGGGGCGATTTGTTCGAAGGTCATGGTACGATCAACGTCTCCAGAGTTGGGGGGATCGTCAGGGAATAGGGAGTTATCAATGTCAAAGGTCTCGGGACCAGGATTGATTGGCGATGTTGGGGCCAAACCCTCCGATTCGTGTTGAGTGTTCGATTGTAGACCGCCATTTAAACAAACCTCTACCGGTGGGCGAGCAGGTAGGGGATGCCGCTCAGGTCTTGGAGCATAGATCTCCTGGCTCTCTGAAATGGAGTTGCGAAGATTGGAGGGAGACGGTGTCGCAGATATGGAGACCGGGCTTGGGTACCGACAAATACCGAGGCGATCCCGCAAAGGCTGCTCTTTCTCTTGGGAAGGTTTCCAAGGACGGAAGGATTCTAAGCGATAACTGGCGCTTGGCATAATGCGTGCACACAGGCAACTTCAAAGGTCTTCGGGTCTGAGGATGCGGAGAATTTGGAAAAGGGGACACTGGAAGGGGAAACGGAGCCGGGGTCGATATGGAATTGGGGGAGATGGGGGGAAAGGGGAGGGAAGAACGTGGAATGGGTTTGGAGTGCCGAAGTGCGATTGGGGTGGAACTTCCAGTGTCCTTTATACCCACGAGATCAGCCTTGCGAGAGGACGCAACTTTCCTGCCGCGCAAGGTATCCCCTTCCTCTCCTGTAATCCGATGCGAAGTGCCCCAAAACACGTACACATGCTACTCCAGTCTCACTACCAAGCGCATGGCCTGGAGAATACGATGTCACACTCTCTTCGCGGACGGAACTGCTCATCTGCCGTCCGGGCTGCGTTTTAGAACTGGATTCAATTTAGAAGAGGGGTTTTCGCCATTGGCTCACGGCACCGAGCTGAGCTATCGAAGATAACCGGACATATTGCAGCGGGGCTTGTGAGGCCGATCATGGCGACGATAAGCTGCTACCAGACTCGCGAACGAGCAGGGGCAGGTGAATCTGCGACACTGCGATGTAACTTCGGCAGCAACCATGCGGAATAATGGGTCCAGTGGCGAGACCGTTCGAGATACTCCTGCAAGCGCGAGGGACGCGGACGAAGTACAGGAATGTGTGACCACAAAGGCTCAGAAAACAGAAGGCATTCTTAGTCGCTCTGTACCATGATTAACAACACTAATCACTTGAAAAGTAGACACCGGGCGAAGGCTCACGGAGGATAGCCGTAAATAGGATCCTGTCCGCGCTTCTACTCCTGACTGACTGGATGGCATCGCATTTCACGCGGCCGGGAACGGGCTGAGCGTCGGCGGGTCGAGCGGCATGTCCGACGAAATCCGATGTGCGAGGTCATTTCGGGGCGCAAAAAAGGGGCAGCGCGAGTGTCAGTGCGCATGGATCGGCGGGGGCGAAAAGAAAAGGGGGAGCCGAGAGAGTTGGAAGCAGATGAGAAAGTGCGTCGACGAGACGAAGGAGGGCCAGCGGTGTTTTATAGATGGTGACGGCGGAGCGCCGGGTGATAAAAGCGGCCGCTGCGGCGCTAGGCCCGATCAGGGCCCCTCAGCGGGCCGCGATGCCGGATTGGGCAGGGGGAGGCCGCAGCCGGGCAGGCGGTCGGGGCGCGCAGAACGGGGAGCAAATGAGCGCGGTTTTCGGCCCCCCGCTTGCCGTCCTGTAGAATACTAGGTTTGAAAAGCTTAACTCGGTCTCGGAGCCTAGAGGAAGCCGATCGGGCTTAGTGATTATTCCTAATGTACGCTCGCCCTTTAGGTTATATTAACGGACTAGATTTAAAATAGGCTAATTAGTATAGTCGTTTAATTTAGAGGTTATAGCTAAGTAGATAGTCTGAGGTAACTGTGACGCATGAGCAAAGGTCAGCTTGCCAACTGGAGGGTTGGCTGACCAGTTCGTGGGCGGACTTGGAGCATCTAAAGGCAATTTCACATTCACGGATCTACCTAAGCGGTATTATATTTATCAAGTCTTATGATCTACCTTGTTAAACTATATACAAAGAAGGAAATATTTCACATAGCTCTGCGAATACGTTGTCTAGTAAAGATTGAAGTCAATATAGTACGAAAAACCTAAGTCATAAAACTACAGTAGGCTACGCAGGGTCATGATAAAAATAAGTCTATAGGCGACAGCGTGAAAGGGTGATAGCGTCGTTGGTCAAATAGACTCGTCATAATAACGCAGAATGACTCACCGGCCTCCTGCGTCATAAAGGAATGGTATCCACGATAACTCGTCCGTTTTCATACCCTCGTTCGAAAAATGAAGAGGGACGAAATAGATCGTTAAAGGCGTCAGAAATACGTCATTATCCCGTATTAAACCGTTTTAACGGACACTAATTCTCTTGAATAAAACAGTAGGACCTCTGCCGGATGAATTAAGGCCCATGTCTTTATCAGGCGTTCCCTGGATTTTATGGCCACGCTTCATAACGCCAGCTCTAGCACGGGCCCCTCTGGTTCTCGCGGCTTTTAGTTAAACGTACATTCCCTGCTCCCGCCCCGCTTTAGTAGCGTCACCTCTCTATTCTGATGCTTATACAGCTCAGGACTGTGGGACAGCCGGGACCTTCATATACAAGCACACTTTCCAAGTTTGAATTTAATAAGGCACTCAGCTTTCACCGCGGCCAAGTTCTATTCAAGCCCAAGCCCCAATATCTAGTTGACTCACCTTTATGGGTAGTCTTTATTCACCCGTATACCCTGAAAATAATATTCAAGGGTTTCAAATGGCCTCCATTCCGGCCAACTCTATGAAAGCTATATCTACGATATAAACCGGAATCTAATATGATACGTATTATCATCATATACCTTGGCCAGTCCTCGAAGAGAGTAGTTCAGACTTCCCAGCGAACTCGGTCTCGTTCCTCGAGTATCATCAACTTAGCTACCCTTCAGACTCGAGAATCGTCTCAACTAAGACGTCAGCCATATCTTTGCAACCGTCGGCGTCACCAGAATTACTAGTGTATTCCCGCAACTACAAGTCGCAGTTTCAACCAGTCATGATACAATCCGGGCAGCTTGTCCAGTCTCCTTCAATAACTTGAAAGCCGCGCCGAATGCCTTACGCTAAAGAGGATCGTCTTTCTTCAGGTTACGATGACCAACGTGCAGCATATATCACTTCTGGAAGCATGTTCTAGCTTCCTGATTAAGAAGAGAATTACTGGCTGTTTTTTCTCAACAGTACTACGGGGTGCTGACTGATTACTATGAGTTAGAATGTCCACGGGTTGTACTTGCCTTGTTCCATCTACGAATCCTAAGACTAGTCTCTCGATCGTATCGTTGCTTTGCAAAGTCTGACTGCGGGTTGGATCATGTTGAGGGTCTTGCAGGACGTGCCAGAGGTGCGCGCTAAGTAGGTCAATCACTAAGTGTTACCACGGAGTGAATCCCCTACCTGTAGATTGGGCTGTCTTAAGGTGGACTGTGAAGTGTAAATTGCTCAAGATAGTAATTTAAAAACGATGACCAATTGATCGCGAAGAACTAGATACATGGTACTGAATGAGTGTCCTTATATATCCAGTCCTTCTTTAGTAATCCTCTCGTTAAGGGTACAGTCACGTGCTATCTGATCTTGTCCCTGCATTTAGGTATCGTCTCGGTGCGTGTAGAAATGTGGCCGTTTCCTGCATCACGCTAACCGTTCCATGGTGTAGGTCCGTATACCTTGGTGCACGGTTACTCATAGTCTGTAAGATCATCACCTCCCTCCCTGTCCTTTGTCCTCGAAGGACCTTAAGTACTCGTCCTTCCCTCACGTATGTGCGCCTGTTTTTCTGCCTTTTCCTTTTCCTCGCACTTCCCATGGTTTCCTATCGCTGACCATGACTTCTAAAGCTTCCGTTCGCAAGAAAGCTCTGGCTCATCGTATTGAAGACGAGGGGTTTCACTCGGCCATTCCTTGCGATCGTTATGGTATTGATTGGTCTTGACTGTTCTGCAGCGTTCTACAGCCAGGGCAAATCAGCTGACCAATTGTTAGGTGCCTTGGCTGAACACAGACCCCCCACTCTAGCACCTTCTAGATAGGTGGCTATACTCATCACATCCATCCTACACTATACTACGCGGGCGCATCTGTAGGTGCGGATGCGGGATGGGATCGGCTATCTATATTAACCGTTGCAAGACAAGCGACTTATCAGCTGGCTTGGCCAAGACCTTTTGGCTTAAAAGCAATACCAGTTTCCCACTGAATGGCCCTCATTGAAAACTTGGCCGATCGTTCATGTAATAGTAGCTTTGGACATGTAATGCGTCGTAAATAATGTTAGCTCAATATCACGACTGGAACTGCTGTGTTACTGGTTGTGCGGTCTAGAAGCTCAGGTTCTCAAGTGCATTGTGTCGTAGTGTCTCATGCCGATGGCTGTAGCTCCACCGTCGATCAAAATCTCCGTGTCTGCTGACCATATCATGCAGCACATGGCTTAAGAGAGGAAGAACGATTGTCTGATCATGGACCAACAGAAAAGCGACCAAGGTTTGGAGATCGGAAAATCGTTTCTTCTGTTTAAAAGCAAAGAGGTAATGATCGATTTGTTGTCGAACAGGCCAGACTTCTATCATGGAGCTCAGGTACGTAGGCGAATCTAGTTCAACAGTACGAAGATAGATGTTTGAGAAAGAGGATCAAATATTGGATATCATTAAGGCAAAATGCATTCTTCATAAAGTGCGCTATTCGCGCAGTATAACTGAGCTTGGCTATATAAGATTATCGAACTCTGGATTGGAGCATTGGCTGTCGGAAATTTTCTATATAATAGCCTACTACTCGGATTGTTTCTACTTCTGGGCTAGGCCATCTTCTCGACTTGTTAGAACAGCAGACAATGTACGATGTACTGTACAATCTTTAACAGATACCAGCAATTGTACGGGGGATGCTGAACGTGACAAGCCGCTTTTTGAAGACTGTACAAGCAATTCCTCCAATGAAGAAAGACAATCCGATTTGGCTATTGTAGAACTCTGGGGAGCTTTAAGATTATCATCCATACTGGAAAAGGCAAAGAGAATATCACCGAGGGGTTTCTTGACCTATTATGGTATCTATATGCTTCACGAGATCGCAAATCACTGTCTCGATCGCGCAATATAGCAAAAATTGGCCTGGTGCCAATTTTTCCGAAGAGAAACAAAAATCAGCTCGTGGCGTACTCCATGGTAGTAGGCGAACCCATTCATTAATAGTATCCTACTCCGTATAATCATCTGAGGGAACCCACTCGCGGCGCCGTCGAAATCCATGGACTGCATTAGCGGTAGCACCGACAGAGCCGATGCAGCTACAATCTGGGACATGAAGGGTATTGTACAGAGGTATTATTCTTTCCACAGAAGACCTTCTCGTTATGATATAGAGCGAACGAAACGGCGAGACTAGCACTGGCTGTCTTGTCTTAAAGATATGATGATTATCATATGCTACCTATCATTAATATAGAAATAAACAATGGGTCCGACTGAGAACTAAAATACTCGATTATTGCCTCAGAGTCGTCAAGTACTACAGTCACGGCTTGTAGCGTACATCATCTGAGTGGTACCATGCGGCTTCCGCCTGTTCCCTTGAAACCTCTGTTAGGCTCGATAATAATCTTCAAGAAGGCCTAGGCTCGTCACTAGGGAAAGGGGTGTGGACTAATCATTTCCGGAACGCGCACTCTTTCCAAGGACATTGTTTCATAGCGGCCGCGAGCTAGAACCGAGCATATGTCCCAATGTTGCTCCGTGGCCGGCTTTAAGCACGAAGGAAGGCGATTTCCATAAGTTTATTCAATACTTTCATCTGGAGAAGAGCAATGGCTCGCGCGCCGCGTGTAACGATACCAAATGAGTCAGTGAAATTGGTGGACAACCCTGCATCTGCATCTCCCAGGGGAGCAGTAGGCGTGCAGCAAAATCGGAGGGAGACCCTCTCTTGAGACAAAAAAATTTGAAAGAGTCAAACCCGCAGTAAGACTCTGCGAAGCGACGGTACGATTGAGAGAGACTCTTGAGGCTCGCAGAAGGAATGAGGAAGTAAAATCTGTGGACGTTTTAACTCACAGTGATTGGTTGGCACTGCGTAACAACAGTGTCCTAATACTATTCATGGTGATATGAAAAGAATATTGCAGTGTGGGGCTAACGAAAGATCAGAGCGCTGAGTCATAAGTGATCGAGGTACTACCCCGTTATCCAGATGCTGGGAGGCATTTTAAACAGCCGTACAGCCATGAAAACCAAGTAAGTTTGGGTCGGCCAGTCTCGACTCGAGTAAATGGTCTACGAGCGCCGGATCACCATTTCGTGCGACGTACGAGAGCGCCATTCGTCTATTATTATCCGTCACATAAAAATCAACGCCTAGGGAAGAAACTGATGAGTTGATATTAATGATATGTCCTTATGTAGGAGCTATATTTAGCAGTGAGCGATACCTGGACTGCGGTAAGATTCCAGCTTCATGTGAGAGCGAACGATGCAGTGTTGCTTTTTAATCGGATTTTGCAGCCCAAAAAAATTTTAGTCGTGAAAAATTTGCAGGTCGACAGAAGAAAAATGTCTTCGAAGGCAAGCGTTACGGCGTGGCCGATCAACGGAAATATCAAGTTGCGTTACCATACTATATATATCGGACTCTGGGCAATATCCGCAACTGCGGATATGGGTGATCCTTTACGGTCTTGTTGGTTAATGTTCCGCCCCCCAGAAACATTACTGTAACAGCAAGCCTCATTATCAAACAAATATTAATAGATAGTTTCAAGTGGATAAAACACTTTTTCCGCCGTCTTCTGTGAGTCTGCCTCGCACCTTGATAGTCATATATCCGGAGCCTAATCTGACCATGTCTTGTAGCTCAGGCTCTTCAGACACGATGCTTAGCATGGCACCCGGCGAAAAGAGCAGCGCCTCGCCTACTTTAAGGTTGACGATCCGGTGAAAGATAGAGAGCTTTGCCGGAATATCGAGGAGTGCCTGCTCATTCTTTGCCTGACTATCTTTCGTTACGTGTAGATTTAAGGCTGCCGCAGCCACGTGAGATTGTAATGCACGAACCCATGCAGGCGATGAGAATCGATGGACAATAGCGACAGAGCATAGATCGAGAAGGTCGCTGGAGATGGTTGGCTCCTGAGTTGAAACAAAGATGCGAGCACCGAGGTGACGTTGTAGTCGAACAGTAGAGAGAAGGGTGTCTGTAAAATTTCTGGGCTTCGACAGATTCTTTCATATACTACATAGCGAGTAAGTGAAACGAAGACACAATGAACTTATCATTCGCACCTTATGGGCCTCATCAAGGGCGACGATCCTACCAATATTGGTATCTTGTTCCATAAAGATTTCGAAACAAATGTTAAAAAGGCTGCAGGCGGTATCAGGGGAAACACAAGGACATGAGAGATCAACGATGGTCAACTGCGAGGCCTGAGGCACAGGTAAGCTCAAGTAGCCCAGAAGTGCATTTGGAATACAGTACCTTGGGTGCCCAGTTTGAACCTCCATCTTGGGATTTGGCCTTCGTTTTCTTGAATTTGTAACCCGTACTTGCCTGGTGGGGTGGCATGAAGCTCTCGAGAATATCCAACCTTTGCTTCAAGGGCTCCAATTGACCAGTCAGCAGTCCAGAACCAAGTATCCTGGTCTTGAAGTCTTGATAGTCGAACGGAAGTCCTGTGCTTTGTTGGAGCAGGCGCATTTCTCGTAATATCCGTTGAACAGTCTGCAAGTATAATGGGCCAGCGCCGCTATCCCGGGCAACTGACATGAGATCCAGCATTCGCTTGGTATTGAGATGGGACTGATCAATTTGCAAAGGCTGTACCTCGATGTTGAATCTTGAGTAGGTACCCTGTAGTATTGTAAGCAGTGTGAGCTTCTGTAATGCTTGCCCACCTTACCTTGATAGTACGAAGGTTAGTCGGAGCACAAAGCACTCTGACCTTCAGATCGGGATGAGACGATAGAAAGGCAGCTTCACAGGGCGAGCCACCACCGTCACAGATAAATGTATCGTAGTGAAATACGACAGCTGTCAAGGGACTCAACAGTCTGCCGGCTTTGGATGGGATCAAGCACCCTTCTAGTAAACAAGACAGCGTGTGACTCTTTCCAGTTCCCTGGGATCCGCAGATAAACACACTCGACGGTGATGAAACGTTGAAAAATAACCGGGGATCATTTTTCGTCACTTCATCGTTCATGGTAGAGTATGAAGGCGTATCGATTCTCTTCACGCCCCCTAGTAGTCCATATTGCGTAGGGCCGAGCGATGGTCGGTTGAGAACCGCACCAGTCAGTACGGGGGCAAGAAGTGCTTCGTCAGACTGGCCATCGGACCCATCAAGTTCCAACAAACTCAAATGGTACGCGAAGTCTTGGAAATCGTGTTGTTAGGTCTTTTCTTGGAATGTGTGGAGATGAAAAAATGAAGTCAGCCAGAAACATACCAGCACGGTCTTCTCTATGCAAGCACGATGACATTTTAGAGTTGCCCTGTGTCCTTACCCAAACCCTCCTGAGCATGACCCTAATACCTACCTCGTATATACACCACGAGTGATAGAAATTCAGGCTCACTGAGTCACAATGGCGGTGTGTCTGGAAGCAGGTTTGTACCTTGAGGCCTTCCTGGACTGATCGGGGACCTATCGGCAGGAGATGCTCCTCAAAGTACCCATTTCGGGATACTTTGCACGAGACGAATGAAAGTTTAGCATCATACTACACATAGGAGATAAGAACAGGCCAAGATCTATATCGAAACTACAAACATGCAGGCCACTAACGCGGGAGGCCGTTGACGTGGGAGGCCGCCAAGAAGTACCAACCAGTCCGATGACAAGATATAGTTTACCATGAGCTCAATCCCTCACTCGGGGTATTAGCTCCGCAGCATACCTCGCGGGGCGCAATGTTGAAAAAAATTGGCGTGGGGGGGGATCATCCCCATCATCCGACCAGGATATATCTAAAGGGACTGGAGGAGATTCTTGACTCAAAAGAAGCACAGACCTTTGAAATAGCACACATTGTAATTAAGAAAGAAGAAAGCCAGAAATAACAGGGCTTTAGGATGGTTCGAAGAGGCGCCGGTGGGGTGACCCGTACATTTGACAGGCTGCCTTGGATCCTCAGTCCACGTCGCACGTTATGATTGGATTAATAACCTTTGCATACCACATGATTTGGACACCAACGTGTCGTTCTTACCTTGGGTTATGTTTATTCTCTTCCATTACAAAAAGAAGCGAAGAATCAAGCATGCCAGTCTTCAGTCTCAATTGTGCTTTAATGTAACTTTTGGTGAACATGGACAACATTCGGCCCCGCAACTACCAACTTGAAATATTTGATTTCAGTATGAAGACAAATATAATAGCTGTGGTAAGATCTATGTCACAACACGTCAATACTGTCCAAGTTCAATGCTGAGATGATAAGATGCCCACGGGGAGTGGAAAAACTTACACGTATGTCCTTTATCATGATTTGTCCGATCGATCGGGACATGACCATTTTGTCAGAGCCAGTATGCGAATTATGGCCGAACATGAGCGCTGTCAGGTCCACCAGGTAAGAAAAATTCTGGAACAGAGATAGAACTAGGAATTAACTGTATGAGATGGTGTGGTTCTTGGCCCCGACAAGGGTCTTGTGTACCCAGCAGTTGGCTTAACTTTCAAAACATATGCCTGCAGTCAGTATGCGAGCGCTGACAGGGGAGGATGAAATTGACTGTTGGAGCAACCAAGCTATCTGTAAAAGGGCCCTCGAGGGCATGAAAGTGGTTATATCTACTCATGCTGTACTTGCGGATGCGCTCACTCACGGGTTCATACAATTGAACCAACTAGCCCTCATTGTTTTCGATGAAGGTACGAGCAGCTAAATGCCATATCAGCTAAAGATCTAACCGTGAGTCAGCTCATCATTGCATGAAGTCACTGATATAAGTGAAGCTTTAGGTCCGATAGTGGACTGTCGTGTGCGTATCATAAATATTGCGATTGTTAAGCTCGATAAATTTGAGGAATGAGAGTACCCACACTGCTTTCCCAGGTATGCTTTTAGACTCCATTACCAGACCTCTCTCTGTCAAACTCCTTTGAACATTTCCTATATGGCGCGGCTTTTGATTCTAAATAATTGTAGTCTACCTTAGTATCGAGAGGCAGACCACACGAATACTTAAGATGCGAGACCAGTGGTCACGCTATGACCATGAAGACGCAATTCAACTGCCCGTGCTTTTTCGCAAAGCTTGGCTATTCACGCGGGCATTGTCATACATCCAGCCGTACCTTTCTATGTTACTATACAAGAGACACACAGATTACGGAGAAAGATTCAGTGATGACACATTTCAGAGACGAGATTGTTTCGTTAAGATTCGAGTCAACCTGCTAATGTAGTCGAATTAAAATTGTACGAAGAACGGGAGGATCCACAGGCGTAAGATAATCCGTGGCAAAAGCCTTAAAGAACCTTTTGTAAAGTCGGTAGTCGTATAATAAAGAGCAATGATCTTGGCGAATGTATTAATCTCCCAAATAACAAACTAACGTAATTCCCGCCAACCCTGGCCACCCCATCCAAAGTCGCGTCTTTCTACCTACATACCAACTTCAATAACGAGGCCATACAAAATACCACGCGCTACTGTGACGGGCCAGAGCCCGGTGGTAAACCATGTGCCATGGCCTCTTCAGATATCGTCGTGGTACGGGATTCCGAGCGATTCCATCACTAGGTTGTAGAGGATTCCATGCATAGAGTGTCAGGGCGCGAGTCACATATGGTGACTTGGACTCTCTGCCTAGCCAACAGGTTCTCTGTCCTGCGATACAGACCCCTTAATATAAAGGATCGACACTCTTCAGGAACGCGACTACTCCTGTCCTTTCTATTTGACTGAGGTCTTACGAAGGAAAACCCTTGAAGGTGAAAACACTCGACGTTGAAGAGAGAAGGAAGAAGGAAGCTAAGCTAGACTACTGAGGTTGGTGGTCCCAGGTGGTGAGGGCGTAGCCCATGTGTGTGCCAGGCAGTATGGCAGGCCTCACCACAAACACTTTCTTCTTTCGTTCCTCGAGATTGTTGTAAACAGCATGGTGGCCTAGTGCAATTGAATCAATTCCGCTACAGCCCTTCACAGCTATAGGAAGGACTGGATATATACGGACACTTATTATCGTAATTAGTTGTATATTGTTACTTGTTTACTACCTTGAGTACTTTCACAGTTTACTTAAAATATAATCTATTCTACAGGTAGGGGTTTCACTCAGTGGTAACACTTCTGATCGACCTACTTGGCGCGTACCTCTGGCACATCCTGCACGATCTAGCTGAAGGTTTTGGACCTCTCCGGTCTCTCCTCCACACCGCTACTCGATCGGTTGACCAAAGTCCTCCAAGGAAAGAGGGACCTAGAGGGTCCCTACAAGAGATGAGAACTATAAGATAAATATATGGTAGGGGACCGATAGGGTTCCCTAAGAATTAGTCTTTATGCCAATCTGACTGCTGCGTACCATCTCTTCCTTGACGGTCAAGTCCAACTACCTTGTCAAAGTAGTTTTTTCAAAAAGTAGAATAGGTATGCTACACATACTCTCGGAAGCAGCGGCGGATTCTTCCGTTTGCGGCGATTATAACGCTTAATTGAATCAATGAGTTTTTGGACTCATAACCTATTTTCGCTTCGATCAATATTTACGTTAGAGGGAAAATCATATGGCTTACAGAGTATCATGATGAAACATTCAATCTTAGGGGATAACTAGAGGCCAGATGGTCCAGGCCTCTCTAATCTCGGTACGTTTTGCCACTATCAACGGTGTTACAGAGCTTGCTATAATGATATATATATCCTCTCAGAAGTAGGTATTTAAATTCGGTTCCCCTCCGTGGCATGACTACGACCACGGTATTCTTAACAATCTACCTACCAATATATTACAAACAACAAATCTATTGCATCATACTTCTGACGGCTAATATCACTCAATGTAGCAGAAAAAGATGTTTTGCGCGCTAGAGACTTCCTTACGAAAGGCCAAGGGACCTCTTCACGCAACCAACAGTTCTATTTCACACCTCAATCTACAGGCAACCTAGCGCTTTTTTACGCTGAAATGGTATATTACCGTGGCAGTCTAGCACAGGTGACCATCCCGAGGATTGCAAGGCAGTTATGCAACAGGATGGCAATCTAGTGATCTACAAAGATGACACGGCCGAGCCGATATAGAACAGCGGAACAAACCAGTCAGTTCCCGTGGACCCTTATCTCCGGGTCCAAGACAACGGCAACGTTGTTATTTACTTCCACGCATCTCTTTGGGAGACCCACACGGGAAGTGCACAGGCGCAAGTTTCCTCTTAGGCCTCAGACATTCAACTTACCGCTACGTTCACGCAAAATCATTCGCTCTAACCCTGACTGTGGGTTATGCTTCTTGTCATCATCTAGCGCGACATGGACGAGCACTAAGATTGCTATTCTTCAACTCCTTTTAAGACTTTACATTCCCTACAGAAAACATTCCTCTGGTCTGGCACAACACTGATCCTCAGGTCAATATGAGCATTCCAGCATTCAAGGCTGCTGCCAAGTGATTAGTATCAGTAGATCAGATTGAAGCTTCCTGTTAGTTTTATCTGAACTTTTCGACAACCTCTTCCCCTTTACCCTGTCATTCGTCTATTGCGTGCTTGTTTGGATCCAAGCTCTCCTACTGTCATTAGCATTTAGTGTTTCAATCTAAATCACTTCGAAGCCATCGCAGACCAGACACTACAGCTCGGTTTTGAAAACCCCATGTTAACGATCAGTGATCGTGGTTTACGAGAGATTAATATTGGTCATGCAACTTCATTTTCCTTAACATCCTGCTCTTCTCATGAATATATCATTACTGAAACTGATCTTAGCACCGCCTTTAGGGAAGGTCAGCCTCTCGCTATTTTATCCTAACCCGAATGTAGGGAAACCCGGACTGGTAGATATTTACTTCTCAATTCAAGCCTCGTTAATTATTATATGAATATACCTTTATATGCTATGCCAATGCCACATATTACTACAATCATGCTTATGGAGAGAGTTATGGCACTCCAAAGTGGAGCAAGGAGTAGCAATAGGCCAATCAAGTATAGAAAATTAAAGCGGGGTGTTGCAACTTAGGTCTAGTGGCATTTCGAGAGTAAGGGATACGCTAACCAAATATGGTCACGCCCTGGACCGTTCTCACTCTCACTGCTCAAACCCCGCCCATATCCTCCAGCAAGTACCTCTCACATTCATTCATCTTCCTCATTCAATTAAGCGTCGCCCAACAGAAGCACACCAAAAACTGAAACGATGCCCTTGAAGATCGATACAACTACCCTCCTCTATATCGTGTTGGTTGTGGTGAGATATTGAAAATCCAGCCTGGTTATGACCTCCGTTGAAAAAATTTGCCACTAGGGCGGGGCCATCTCCTTGATCCTTGGAGCGTGAGTTGTCGCGTTCTTCATCACGTCTCTAGCCAGCGTGTACTGTATTGAAAGAGAATAATGAGTAACAGACCTCTCGCGGCACAGGCTATCTTGGGCTCGCACCGCCTCTCTGCTTCTTCCTTTACCGACATGGGTTCCAGCCACCGCGACACTCATATCCCCGATCACAGTACTCACACTGATAGCCATGCGATTGGTTTTCCAGCAAACAGACCATGAGACTCCTCGCAATTGTTGGCGGAGCACAAAATCCGGTATACTCAATCAAATCCAGACCATCATATCGACCATCGTGGCCACAGTAGCGCTGGCGTACACCTTCCCCGACAGTATTCTCTCATGTAACCTAGATCAAAAATGGCAGACGTTCTTCTAGTCGAAGAATTCGCACGCTATCCGCTCAATCCAAGATGAGTTCCGATGCTGTGGTCTTCGAAGTCTTCACGATAGAGCATGGCCTTTCAAGGATCGGAACCATGGGGACAATGCATGTGAATTGCAGCTAGGATATCAGAGGAGTTGCTTCGCTCCTTAGAGAGAACACCAGCAGAGTACTTCCTGGATGGTTTTTGCAGCGGCTGTTTTTGTTTTCGCGGCCAAGGTAGGTTTACCATCACCGAGGCTTATGGAGAAGTGGCTAATATTCGGCAACTCTACATAGATCGCTCTCATTCGGCTTTCCGGCCGTCGAACGAGTTGGATGAGTAGGCAATGTGCCAGTAGAAGGCCTGATTACCAGCAGATTTCACACCCGGTAGTGCAGGACGAAGGGGACATCCAAAACGGTGCCCACGGGCAGGCGCAGAGGACATTCTAACCCCAGTCGAACACCGAGTATAGAAACGACTGGGAGGTAGATTAAGTTCGAGCGTGTGCGCAGTCTCTTGTGATAATTCTCGCTTTCTTCATCGTTCAGGGCATCGGCGTGCGCAGCGCGCGTCACCAGTTGATGATGAAGTGGCAAAGTATGAGAGGCTGTATACTGGGCATTATGATGTCTTCGTGAGCCTCTTTGAGCTCGAAAATGAATGAGGCCGCCAGAACCAGCATGCAATAGCTAAAAAAAACCTTAACGTGAGCTCTTCCTCATTTAAGATGGAGACCTCTTGCTACGACGAAACCTAGATATTGCTAGGGGAGAAAGGTGTTCAATGTTCATTTATTGTGCACAAGCAAACTACGTAAGAATTGCCCCTGTTAGGGGGTCTGTATCGCAGGACAGAGAACCTGTTAGCTAGGCTGAGAGTCCAAGTCTATAGGGTCTGATTTCAAAGACTGAATCTTGGAGTCCGGGTAGACTCCACTAGCTTCCACAATATATACATGGGGTTCCCGTGTACCGAGTCCCTACAACCCCACATAATGTCTTGAGGGTTGTTACCCTAAGGCGGCGCGGGGTCGATTCGATCGTGAATCGTCTCGAGTCACCATATGTGACTCGCGCCGTGATAGGCCCCGTAGACGATTACTTCCGTTTGAGGCCTTGGCGGCCACGTGTCTAACTGGGTATAAATTACTCCCTTCACAGAAAAGCAATTTCCTATAAAAGATTTTTTCTTTAAAAAAGCCAAAGATAGTCGAGGGAATCGCTCGTCACTTCAAAGTTCTTGCTATGGTATATCATACCAAAATAGTATCGACTTCGCAGAGCAGATGCGACCGAGTACAAGGGGCCCTTATTCGCCAACCATTTGCCGCTAACTTATGTAGCATTACGAATTTGATGCGCTTGTGCTATAGGCTGTTTCAAGGTTGCTAACTACATAATAAAGTCTTCCTAATTAGAAGATTTTTTTCGTATTTCTAGCCATTTTGTACCCTCCGCTACTCTTGGCGCCCGCAACGAACCTATTGGGAAACTGTGCGTAAACACTTGTGGAGGAAGACGGTCTATAGCGAGCATGCGGTGATAGCGTGGGAGAATCTTCCCGGTGCAAGAGCGCCTATATATTAGCGCTACCACCTTGAAATGTTTGAGCCGTCGGCCCTAAGCGCTCCTGTAAATATAATCACAACATTGAGACCTTTTGTCTCGTAAAGTTTATTTTTAGTATAGTGCTTCGCATATAAGCACCGCTCCGCCCGCATTTCTCTAACTAAACTATCAAAGACCAAGTTTACTCTCGACATCGAGGCATAATGAGGTTTGAATCCACAGATGAATCCACAAACGGAACTGACGAATTGACCCTAATACTCGGTGAGTTAGTGTACTGAATTTAATTGTTTACTTCTGACGAGAGACCCTGTGAGATAGACTCTGTCAAGGAAACAGAATATAATCCCTTCCTTGCGTAAGATCCAATGCGAGATCATCGAATATTCAAGGCCTCTGCGAAAAGGCAGTCAAAAACGGTTATGAATCATGCATATGGATATGTTTCAGCCGAGGATCCCGCTTCCTTGCTAAGGATATACCTATTAAAGAAGACGAAGATAGAATCGAAATCCATAGGCTGAGAAAATGTCGCGGATGGTGGAAGCGTATTTCTCTGCGCCCCGCCGTCAAAATCTAGGAGGTCAAGGTTTGTCAACTTTTCTGAATGGTCAATGTTACGAATCTGACAAAAATCGTAGATTCATGCTATACGAAAACAAAGCAACAAAGAAATCGAAGTTGTGGTGCTTCCCATCAATTATTCCTTAGAGATGGCAGATATACAGAGAGAGATAGAAAAGCTCTCTCCTGACACAACGAACTGTGACGCTGGATTCAATGAAAATGGTACGTTTCAGCATTGTTCGAACGGGGGCCTCTGTCCAAATATCATGATGGATGAAAACGGAGGGGAGCCGGTATTCTACTGTGCTTTAGAGCGGCGTCAACAACTCCGAAAATACTTCAGGAACCTCCAATATAGACAGCCCATGCTCGACTTCTATTGGAATTCCGAAGGGAGAAGCGACTGCCAACAATTTCTGAAAGAGTCCGGCTTAGTAACACAGTATCCGTTAGTATTGATTGCTAGTTTCCGTGATGTATTGGAAGGCTGACAACCTGTTAGATACTTGAGAACGTGCCATTACCTTGACGCTGCCGTTTCTTATGGGGACACTTTTCCCGGAGAAAGTATTCCTACTTTATTGTTGGTTGACGGATGGGACTTTTCTCGTCTACTCACTATTATTGGATTTGCTATAGTCATTTCCATAGTCGTCATAGCAATTGGGTCTGCAGCTGGACAGAGTATCAGTACTGGGCTAACGGCAGGCAGTTATGCATTTGGGGCGGTGTCCGTTTTAATCGCCACCCTTACTCTCTTTAGCGCTGTAGTCTGAATCCATTATCAATACCGGAAATTCGTTTAACCAAATCATATTCCTTTGTTTATGCCTCTGCTTTATCTATATGCGCGGGTGTGGCTGTTAAGAATGCCTTTTATGACTAGCTTATCTGGATCCTGGGCCCACAATGGAGTCCCAAGAACCGGCGTGCTTACGTCAAGTATGTTTGGTAAGACTATACTGTAAAGTCGCTTCTCTCCTGTGTGTTAAACCACAGGTTGAGAAGCGCTGTTTCACAATTACAGCAGTTGAGAATCAATGTATAGCGTGCTGTAACATCAAATACTGGATCTCAGTATTAGAATCCCCGTATCTTCATCACTCGACAGTCTACGCGTCATTGCCACACTGAACTAGCTCTTTGTCTTGTTTAGTATATATTATTTGTCCACGTAAAACTTGTGCCGGGACCCAGCTTCAATCAGTATGTCCAGGTTTCTATCTTAAATATTTTCCTCGTGCGAGATCCAATGCCAATGGACGCGACATCAACCATGTCTGAACTCAAGGACGTGATGCGAGACTTACTTCTACGAGGCCGGTTCTCTGACATGAAGATTCTTTGCCAAGGAATTACTTTCAAGGTTCACCAAGCTATTGTGTGTACTCAGTCAAGCTATTTCTGTAGCGCGATGTGTGATGGCTTCAAGGTATATTTTGACAGGAAACGGCAGATATTTTCGGTCGCTTACTTACTTTTTAGGAATCGATTGAGAAAGCTGTCAATATCGAAGACGACACCCCAGAGACCATAGAGCGTGTTCTATCTTTTCTCTATCTCAGGGAGTATAGTGAGGATGGACACATAGTTCAATATCAACAACCCATATCTGCGCTTCCCATTTGTGACCATGAGTCTGGTTCATCTCTTTCGGAAAACAAGCCAGAAATCTCAGAGCCAGCCAACCAAGCTGCTTTCAACAACATTGAAGTATTCATCGCTGCTGATAAGTACGCAATCCTTCCATTGAAATCTCTGGCTACCCTGAAGTTTTCACGATGGGCGAACACAAATTGCAGCTCTCCAATGTTTCACGAAGTCGTGCAAAAGGTCATGACGTCAGTACCACCACATGTAACTCTTCGGGAAGTGATTGCAGACGTCATATCGAGGCGTGTCTTCGACCTTATCAAAGACCCGGAGATAGTACACAACTTGGATTCTTTTGGATGTCTTGGGTCCCTCGTTATTGCGAGATTAGTCAGCAACGAGATGGTGAAACGGCCTAACGAATATGACGTTCTGCGAGCGTTGGTTCAGAAGATCAACTCTTCTCGGCGCTGTCGGCATTGTGCGAAAGATTTTAACGTAAGATTAATAAGTGGGGAGTATCTAGATGAGAATTTCCGCTGCGCTTCTTGCAATACCCGAAATTGAAGCGTCCTATTTTATTTTCTGGTTTCGTCACAATTGTTGTGGTCCCTACCACTCTACTCTAAAGTAGAGAAAGGAGTAACAGAGGACCAATCATATATCAATAGCTCCTACGCCGTATTCGATATCCATAGTAACACGCGGACGATCTCTTTGAAGATGGAATCTGCCAGTCTCATCACTGCATTCTCTCTTTCAGCTTTATACGTATTGATCGTCGTTTCGAAATATTGGCCCGTAATTCGCTCCTCATTTTGCGCTTGGCCGGGATATTTGTATGCAAGGATTTCATGCTGGCCTCTATGGTCGATTTGCTTTGATTTGACAAATGGACTCGGTGAAAAGCGGCCAACTTGAACATGCGTCGCATATAATGCATCTGAAGTCATTTTCAAACATAGATTTTCTACGTACTTGGAATAACATTGTGTTGCTAAAAATCCCTCTCGGTTATGACCAGGAAATCATCTACGTACCCTTCTTGAAATCTCCTGTGTTTTTTGACTCTTCTCGCGCTATGGGAGAACCTATTTGAGCAATTTGAGTATAGTCAAATTTCCGGCAGCTGCGGTATCTCAGAAATGTTGAAGCCGGAGTAGATTCCCTAAGGACCAAATTCGGTGATTTGATGGGACAATTTTCTCTGGCCCATCTTTCGTAATCTGGAGTATCATGCGAACTGTATCGGCTTCCGAGTTATCTTCGTCTGGCTTTTGCTGTCATCCTCGTCGACAACAATGGAACTGGCTCTAGTTAATCCATTTGAGACAGTTAGAACCACATCGGACATGGCGTTAGGTGCAAACTGAGAAAACCATTGGTTGTTTAGCTTCGTGAACACAGTACTCAAGCAGAAAATGGCCATTGCATATTTTAAAGTCAATCTTCTCAACTCAGATACCGCAAAATGTTTGATATTCCAAGCACAAAGCTGCTGTTCTGCTAGATGGGGCTGATCAGTTATGGGGTAAAGGTGAACGTGAACGTTATATATGGTGGTGGCCCCATAAACGTACTACAACGGCCGGAGAGCACATTGTTCCACTGCGATATGAGGTCGAAGTGATAGACGGTTGGATTAAGCTTACTAAGTCCTCTGTTGCTTGAGCAAGCCGATAATTTCGAAACCTTTTTCGCGTCCAACGCATAATGTGATAGAGATGTCCTCGTGTTCTCCTTCTGGTAGCAGTGTATTGCAGCAATCAGTTATTGGCTTATCCAGGCCTCTTTCCATCTTCCACTGATTACTAGCCTGAATGGCCTTAGAAACAACAGGTCCCAAGAACGGTATGTGGTCGACGGGTGCTTTCGAAAACACGTATTGGATCCCTGCTTTCCTGTTAGCAAGGCTTTGTTTATGAACACGCATCACTTACGCCTGCCTGACTGATTCTCATTATCTGCTCGTTCGCTTGAGGATCGGTCACCTAAGGATCCTTCTGTACTCCGTGTTTGTTTCTTAGATAGATGTTGGGATTCCCTGTCTCTGTAGGGCTGCTTTATGGCTAGTCGTTTGATGAGCGTGGCTCCTCATAGGGACAAGAGAACTTACCTTCGCGAAATATATTATATTCTCGGTTTTCTTGCAGAATGCCTTCTTCTTGTTGGAGTTTGTCCAACGTGTCCGCTACTACGAGCGGCCACTCATATGGGGTTTCCTCTTCAAGAAACTCTGTCACAAGCTTGACAACCTTGAAAGCCATTTTATCGCTAGTCCAGCGACTCGGTTCAAAGGTGATTGACCACGTAACAATAGTGTCCGGATTAAGGCCTCGAATAGCTTCAATTTTTCTCACTATAGCTTCCTTTTTCAACCTGTTTCTGGAAGAATCAAGTGTCGAGAATTTTGTCTCGCCAAAGATTGTAAGGATATTTCTTCGAAAGATTGTCGCTTTGAAAGTTCCATTCTTGCAGAGTGCTCGTCTGGAAATACGTCACAACCGCTCACTATGGTCAAATCTCTCCTCAGTAGCAATCTCACTCCTTATCCCTCTCTCACATCATACAGCTGCCCCTATCGTAGCTGTATATCATCCATATCGTATATGATTACCAGCTCCTAGGCCCTCCTATAACGAGTAACCTACTTTCTCAAAGAAATTCCTTTCACTACGTGGGAAGGTGCTCCTGGCTACTACATTGCGCTTCATTCATTGCCCTGTAGTCCCAAGAATACTAAGTGCACCGCTCACTAAGTGCAAGCTTCCTGTTATAAGAACATGTGTCTCTTTTGTCCCATATGCCAATTTAAAGGCCTGACCAATCGTACGAGCCAGCTTCAGAGCATCCTCGATAGTCTGTCTACAATATACCTTGGTACTGGGTTCGTGTTCCTTCCAGCAACGCACGTATTCGTCCAACTTGTCCAATTTGGATCGCGCTCTCAGATTCCTGTCTACGATAATATTAACAACCTGCCAGGTTCTCCTTATGATATTGGGATACATACCGATTCTTACGTGCCCGTTAGCTCGCTCATTGTAGGTAGTCAAGATTAAATATTGTACTTCGAGTTTCTCCGCGTAGAGAGATTTAAGGATAGTACGCAAGAGAGTAGCGCCATCACGATCTGAAAAATGGCTGAATATGACTATCCTCGTCGTTGAGGTATCGACACTATAGGAATAAGCACAATATCACAGAATGTGTTCATAGGTCACCAGTTCTTACCTTTGTGATGTACTCGTTTCAGCAAACCATGACACTGCGGTGGACAATCCTGATTCATTGTGCGCACCGTCAAGAAACCATTTGTGATTGCCATCTTCGGTTATCTGCTGGTAACGCCCTGGCCAGTCAAACATCCGTAAGCCCCTATTGATATGCTCACTAAAGCTGAGCAATTTCGCAGGCTTCCGAAGCGATATCCATTCCTTAGCCACTTCTATGGCAAGTGAGCAGTTTTCTCTTTGAGAACGTATCACTTGTAGCGATGAATCTGGCTCAACAAATGACAAAGTCACATTTTCGAGCTCACGCGCACGCTGCTCGAGAGCCTTGGTGACCTCTGCCTCCTGGGGCGCCGAGAAAGCTCGGCAACCAGACTTAAAGATGCCTGCCTTATGCCGAGCGATATCTTGAAGGTCGGGCCCAAGTAATCTGACATGGTCCTTCGCAATTCGAGTCACTGCTGTTACTGCTGGGGACCGAATGACATTTGTCGCGTCATAAGTGCCGCCCATGTGTGGCTCGTAGACTGCAACATCGACCCCTTCTTGTAGAAAGACATGGAAAGAAAGCAAGGTCAAAAGCTGAAGGTATCGAGGAAAGTCCATGTTGGCACTAGCTTGAAGCGGCAGTTTATCCCATATCTCGAAAAGATACGTAGTGAAGGTCTCTTCCTTTATCGGTCGGCCATTGATCCTGATTCTCTCGCGTATAGTGAGGAGATGTGGCGAAGTATAGAGCCCAACTTTGCAACCGCAGCTTTGAAGTATGGACGAGATATATGCACAGGTGCTTCCTTTTCCATTTGTTCCGGCTACGTGGATAACGTTCAGTCTTCCCAAGTCGGCTTGCTAGTAGAGCGTTAGTATTTTCACTCTGTCGTGACATCAAGCCTCGTCATACAGAATAACCGAGCAATTCCAACAATTTCAACATATCATCCGAACCCCTCATTTGGTTTAGGTCTGGCTGCGCAACGCTCCGTCTCGAATTAAGACGCTCAATAGCATCCTATAGAAGTCAGAAGTGGACCTCTCTAGGAATGTGATAGTAACTCACTTCATATTGCCGGGCCATCATAGCAAATATTCCTAATGGGAGGGATATTTTCACGATGTTTGTGGGATACGTTATTACTGAACTAGCGGGGACTGCTGGCTACGGCGGCAATCCAGGTCACCGCTCGGGAGTCGGGGATACCGCCATCTGGCAGAATCACGTATCATACGACACATATCCAAATTCGCCTGTACTGTTACACTGTAGCTATCTAGTATCTACATCAGCGTTTCCAGTACAAGTTTACAAGGTTCATATCGGTGGGTCTAGTATTACGGATGTATGGACGGCCGCAACTACGTAACAGCTACCGCACTTAGTGGCCTACTCATCACCTCTAGTACCGGTTTACTAGTGTGAAGGTATATATAAGTCTAAGGCAACACTAGTCCTTTACTTTCACTGATGTATCGCTGAAGCTGGAAGATATCGAGGTTTTGGATGAGGTACTCGAAAGAGGGGCAGACTTTTCTACTACTGTTAAGAAAAACTTTGATTAAAGATGATGTATTAGTAAAAAGAACTATGATTAGTATTACCAGATAGGTACCTAGAGAGCGTAACTGCGTACTGGAAACGCGACACGGGATTGGATGGGCAGAGTGTACTGGTCCCGTCGTGGGGTGGAGGCGCAGAGTGCGCACTGGGTACGCGCCATAGGATTGGCTGAACACCGGGTGCACTTGTTGCGCAATGGAGGCGCAGAGTGCACCACTGCACAGTGTACAGTGCATAGTGCATACTCGATACGCGGCACGGGAGCAGAGGTGGACTAAAGACTAGATAGTAGTAGAGAGGCGATCACTAGTTAGTAATTACCTACTACCCAGTACTTACTACCACTATATTGAATCTATTGATATTTGTTGCCTTGTCAGAGATATAAGTTACAACAACAATCTAGGCTACTTTCTTTAGGATATACGCTTAGGGAGTTAGGGAGGGACAGTTTCCTTTTTCTCCCTTAAGGGTTAAGGGAAGAGGCGTTCTGCTATTAGCGGTTTACGAAGTAAGGCATCAGGGCTCGCCTGTGATTGGCTAGACGCGACAGATCTGGCTACGATGCTGGCTACGATGCTTGAAGCAGCGCACAAGGAGATGCAAAAGCGGCTGAAAAATGGTACTTGGTGAATGGATGATTGTCCTTCTAAAAAGACGAAAAATCAGAAGACTCTAATATCACTTCGATGGGTCTTCCGCATCAAGGATGACGGCACTTACAGAGCCCGCCTGGTTGCAAAACGCTTCAAGCAGCGTGAAGGGATCGACTAACTTGACGTCTACGCCGGTACGGCCAAGGCTTCAAGCTTCAAAATACTCTGCGCGATCGCAGCCCAATACGCTTGGAATATACATCACGTCGGTTGCGTGGCTACGTTCTCGAACATCGAATTAATGGAAGAAATTTACATAGATCTTCCTGAAGGTTTCAAAGAGCCTAGGAAATGCGGCCTCCTTCTCAAAACGCTATAGGGCCCGAAGCAGAGCCCAAATGAGTGGTATATAACCGTTTATAATGCACTCCTTGCCATTGAATTCAAACGTCTACAGGCCGATCACCCAGTCTTCGTTAACATGAAACGCAAGCTCTATGTCCTTCTGCATGTCGATGATATGTTGATCATCACACCTTCTGACGATGCGCGAAGCTGGCTAAAAGACCGAATCAAAAAGACAATCAATATCACCTCACCGATAACGACCAAGTCAGCACATTCCTTGGAGTTGATATCATTCAAATAGACGGTCGGGTCTACCTTTCGCAGGTGGCGTATATACACAAATTTGAATAGATTTGGACTTCAAGATACGCATATAGTGCCTTCGCCCTTTCATGACAAGGAAATCTTATTACCGTGTGAGGACACGGCATGAGCTGATGAGATCGAGCTTTTCCGAAAATTGGTTGGCTCAATGATTTGGCTCATGGTAAATACAAGAGCAGAGATCTCTTTTCCAGTAATCAAGCTGACCCGTTACGCACACAACCCTTCAACTCCTGATTACTGTGCCGTTCAGCACACCTGCGTGTGAAATGTCATATCATTACTGTATCAGTTGATATCATACGTATTATACGCTAGCGTGGAAGCACGGCTCGTTAATAGGTCCGCTAATGGCCATGTTCAAGTAACAAAAAAGAACCAGGATCCTATCAGTCAGCTGATGCAATACTCATTTTTACTCTGTGGGCGTAACAATACTATTTCGTACCTTGACGTGAAAATCAGGGGCCCAGACGGGGGCCATAAAACAGATGTGACTTTCGGATGTAGGATGTACTTTTTCTAGTCGTACATGGGCCGCTAGTGTAGAAACAACATTAGTCACTGAACCTAAACTACCCAAGACCATCTAATCTGCTCCTTGTTTCTGGTCTTCGAGTCTTCAGAACAACGAATATAATCAATTTCCGCTCTTCAACTGTCGATATACGACACCGTCACATTTGATAAAATGATATCTATGGACACTGTGGCCACACAGAGAACAGCTCTAATGCTTTTGATCGTGATCTGGGTCTTGACCCTTCTGGCCACAGCGTGCGTTGTCATTCGCCTCTGCGTTAGAAAGTATATGCATATTTGTGGATTGGACGACTGTATTATCGGGCTATCGATGGTGAGTGTATTTGTTCATTAGTAACCTCCTAAAGCTTTCTGGATAAATACTGATCTGGTTCGATTCAAAAAAGGGAATTGGATTGTCGTTCGCCGTTGCGGCGACGTTGTCCATTCATCACGGATATGGTCAGCATTATAAAGAACTTAACTCAGAGCAGGCTTCGAAAGCTCTGATGTGGAACGTGATCTCCTTACTTCTTGGTACTTTCGTTTGCGCACTGACAAAGCTGGCCGTTGCGGCTCATCTGGATCGGATTTGGGGACGAGTCCTCAGCCTTTCAAGCCGAAACCTCATGTGGATCTTAACGGGCATGGCGCCTCTATTTGCCCTGGTCACCATAATAATATTCATCACCGAATGCAAGCCGTTGAACGCCCTTTGGGCTCCGGCAATGGTGGAAGCGGGACAAGCTACGTGTCGCGATGTTTCGACTCTGATACTCTTTGCTACTTTCAATGGCGGTGAGGAATACAGCCCGTAAATTCGAAAGGTTTACGCTGACCGGTGTGACTATTTCTTCAGCTGTCTCTGCATTCATTGATCTCTACCTGGCTGTCTTTCCTGGACTTGTCTTCTTTCGGCTTTTGCAAATGACGTGGGTCAGGAAAACTGCGCTCTCTGCTGTATTTGGGCTTGGATTAGTGTAAGATATCACTACCACGAAAATTGCGCTTTCCCTACTTAGTCACGAACGTTAACCTTCCTTTCCCAGGATTGCAATTCTGGCGATTGTTAGATGTGCACAAATTAAAAGGCTGGCCGATCTGGCTGATCCAACTTGTAAGTTATACCTATAACTTTGGGACGCATAGTCGTGCTGATAGTCGTGAAACCAAAGACGCATCAGTGCCCTTACTCTTATGGACGAGGTATGTAATGAATTCTACCATGGTGATAATTCTGCTGCGTCGATAACTGACGTTTATCCAGCGCGGAGGCAAATACTATGATCATAGCTGCTTGCGTTCCAGCACTCCTTATATTATTGAGATCCAGAGGCGCGCCAAGAGGGGGAAAAGAATACAGCGGTCATGACCAGGCCTACGAGGGAAGAATGCAGAACCTTTGAACAAAGAGTGACCCAAAAGCATTCCATCTGTGACGATCGGGACTGCCACCAAGCGGATCGACTGTGGCCTGAGAGATCTAGCAGAGTGAAGAAGGGGAAGGTTGGAATACCACACTACTTCAGCTTCTGGACTAGCGCTAAAAATTCGTGGAAAGCCCCTAAGTTTGCCTGATGAACTTGATCCACGGTCGAGGTCACGACATGAAAGAAAGTCTTGTGACGAGTACGACAATTTGTGTTTGAGGCCTAGTCATACTCTTTAACTAATGCCTCGCCAAGGACTCTATCGCGATAGACTGCTGGACATAGGTTCGTCCTAACACTATTATCATCCTCAAAATTTCTAGAAATAAGAGCGTGAAAACAGGTTGAATGGCGCAGGGACCTGAAGACCCTATAGAATAGAAGCGAAGCTGAGTTGTACTTGTCTCTTAAGCATGCAACTAGAACTTATCTACGTCACCGATATCTCCTTCACGGCACAGATAGGTATATTTATTTATCGTATGTCATTCAGTCCGTGGCTACGCAAGTCAGCGCTATATGGAACCTTTCTCTCTGTACTGATCTCACCTCCGCTTTTAGTCTCTCTTGGCTGTGTCTATTCTGCATAGCCTCCCGTGATACTTTCCAGGCCGGAAACATCTGGAATTTGACTGGCTTACCACTCAGTGTCCCTGTTTATGCTACCTTCAAAGTTATAAAATGTGATCAAGGAAACGGTCTACGCAAGGCAGACACCGCACTAATAATAAGAGCCGAGCTACGAGAATTGATCGTTCACCAGATTTTTGTTTAGTAGGCAAGAGGTAGCGACATATCTCAATAACAGTATAGCGTTTTATTGCTGATTTGAGTAGCCTTGGACAAAGAACACACCGCCTTATGTATCCATCCGCCAGCTTGATTGTACATGAATCAGATCTGAAAGCTGAAACACGAGGAAGCTAAGCCATCTAGAGCGAAAGCCGCCCCAGCTACAATGACAGTCACTATTAAAGATAATGAAGACTAAAATCGAATATTTTCCCAGATTATTCCTAGTACCGACCGCCTAACGACTGTGTGTAGAACTCGGATGTACGAGCAGATCTGAAGCGAAATTTCACATCAGCCGATTTTTATCTAACCGGATAAGGAGATCAATCTGGTTGATGATGGTCAATACGTCGCCGGGGGTGACGAAAAGGTCTTCCGTGCCGTTTGAATAAGTAGTTCATCTGAGATGGACCAAGTTTGACGAGGGCCAAAAAAATCGCGATATGTAGGAAATAAAGCTCTGAGTACACAGAAATTTGAAGAATCACATCTTCGGTCATGCGGGTGCGAGGCTTGACTGCATCTCTATTTCAGCGGCGGAGGAGGCGCTCCCGGCTTCATTACGCCGGTAGTATCGTACCCACCACGAGCCAGAAGGAGTGCGGTAATGATGAAATCAACCGCTATTGAGTATGGTGATTTGCAATAGAGGTCGCGGAAAGTTTTCGAGTGCTTCAAACTCGAAAAATGATGCCAGAGGCAGAAAGCTCCAAGCGAGTCAATCGAAAATAGAAGCGAAATTAGTGCTAACTTCATCAAGCGTAACTTCAATAGCCCCAGTGGATAGCAGTATTGATGGTAGGTTGGGTCGTTCTCAACGGGGCGCCGAAGCGAAGTGTCGTCAGGTAGATCCAATCTGCGGGGTCGACGGCTCGAGATGTGACGGAAAGGGGGACCTAGGTAACCCTGACTTAATGACCTCAATTCATCGTAGCCCGGCTACAGTACTCCGAGATATTTCCGGCGAATGAACAATGAACCAAGGTTTCTGCAACCGAGCCGTGCGTATCTCCTGGTGGGCTGGGCTCACCACGCAGCAAGGAAGTTCATAATCCAGGTGATACCTTTGTATTTTACGAAAGGAATTGTCCGAACGGAACTAGGAAGCTTGGCCTGTAAGCGCTCGAGCTCTCAAGAGCACTGGGGCTTCTCATTCATCTATATCCCGCTGACACAGTCTTCGCTCCCGTCATGACACACCACAGGGAATGTCATTCTAGTGGCGTCTGCGTTGTCACTGCTGTCTTGAGTAAGGCAATTTCTAGCGTCCTCTGCCAGTTGTGTAGTCAGGCACTTTCTATTGAAGATAAACTGAAGAGGCCATCAAACGCTGTTAGGCCTTGAGAGCTTTTGAGCTTACCTGAAGAGATGAGACGCTTTTGATCCTCTGATTTACGGTAATTAATTGAAAGCTACGTCGTAAGGGGTCATAGTTCTGCTATGCTGAGTGTCAGAAGACGGGAATCAAATCGCTGAGCTTTGCGCTCATCTTGTCCGATGTCATCCCCGCTCGTACTTGAACTATGCTATCCGGATCAGAGACAATTTTCCTACTGTCTGGTTTATGCACCTTAGTCTTAGGCGGTGGAAGCGTGATCTTGGCAGAAGTAGTATCTTGATATGATCCCCTGTAAGGGTTCCCCTCCATTCCACCCTATAGATTGCTCTCTCTGCTACAGAAATCAAGATCTGCTTAAAGGGCGTAGAACAAAATAGAAGGGAGCCATTTTATGATAATTGTCAGTAGTAGTACTTGACGGACTACGATGCCGACGTGATAAAGTCAGAAATCTTCGATATTGCGATATATTCTCATCATATTGAATTTCGTCATCATCTAAGCCCGTATTACAACCAACCAATCGAAATATACCTTAGCACTGAGAACTCTGTACGGTTAGATAGTCAGAGTATCGTAGCCGTGCGAACTGTATATCGTATCAGAACAAGTCAATGAAGTTTAAACCTTTTCATAGAAGGGCTTAGCTCTTGCTAGCATAGGTTTTCTTCGCCATTTAAATAGCACCAATTTGTCATCATCAGCTAGGTGTGACGTAGGCATTCAAGTAGGAGGATAGCTTACGGGAAGGAGCTAAAAGTCCAGAAGGTCCACAGACCAGAAATATGATACCTCGAAAATAACCAGGGGGAGCGTCGCGTTCGGGATACAAAGACGCAGACAGACTCTCCTAGGCTTATCACGCTGGACGAACTTCGTTACAATCAGAATGTAATCCAAATGTCACCAGCGGCAATTGCATGAATGGCTAGAATGTCTCTTTGCTACTAAAATCTATGATAAGTACTTGAAAGCAGAGGAAAGGAAAGAGGATAGCAAAAGGCATACTGTGAATAGTATACATTTTCATACCACGGGAGGCTGAAGGTAATATTAACCCCCGGCACTTAAGGTCTCTCAAGAACAGGCATTAATTCAAAAAGTCTCTTAGTGAAAATTAAGAAACGTCCTGGCTCTAAACTTTCAGGAGATGCTTTCTGAATATACCTTCGAACATTGTATCCTAGCCAACAGTATACAGATATGTAGAAGTATGAGAGTCAAGACATTTTCGTTATCGAGAACACTCTATATCCCTGCCTGAACCGCTGGTATACACGACTGATGTAATAGCAGCCTGCGGTGACTAACGAAACTATGTCATCGAAAATTTAGAAAGGATAGTACGTAGTTGAGTTGATTCTTCCCGCGTCCTAAGTCAAGCGATTCCTAGCCAGGAAGCCATAAGTTAGAGCAAACACCCGAAGTTAACCTGGCTGACTACCTAGAAAGGGCTTGTAAAAGTGATGAGGTAGTACTTACTTAAGTGAACGCTAGCCAGAGGGGGTAGAGATGGCGTTGTGTTGCAGGAGTACATGTAGGGAGCTGGAGGCTCATACTCGTCGCTCTCCTCGGTGTTGGGTGTCGGACAAATGTCCCAAGGCGCCGAAAGGTAAGACACAGGTAAACCACGGCTGTCAACACTGGCTTGACTGTGGGTGTTCACGCGAGTCGAGGTCGGAGCTTCGGGGTCTGTATCCCAGGGCAGAAACCAGGAATCCGGACGGGCATTAATCAAATCTTGCTCTCGTCGTAGTAAAGTCTTTAATTTCTTGTGAAGTGTGTCAAAGAACGACTTCAACCGGATATGTAAGATTTCAAAGTGAGTTTTCAAAGCCATCAGCCAAGCTGTATAAGTTTGTATTAGAAGTCGATGGAGCAGATGGGCGGAGATGAGGTATGTAAATCCAATATATAGAGTATAATACAGCGCTAGTTAGTATTAAGCGGCGTATCAGTTCACGATATGTTCAAATAATCCCCTTAAAATATGCCGTCTTTCTATATACGACTAATATCATAATAAGTAATCCTAGGTATTAGTGGGTCTGTATTATAGGTCATACGGTATAGGATTGGCTGCGCAGAGGACGTACTGGATGTGGAGTGGAGACACGAAGTGCGTACTGGATACGCGGTATAGGATTGGTTGCGCAGAGGGCGTACTGGATGTGGAGTGGAGACACAAAGTGCGTACTGGATACGCGGTATAGGATTGGTTGCGCAGAGGGCGTACTGGATGTGGAGTGGAGACACGAAGTGCGTACTGGATACGCGGCATAGGATTGGCTGTTTAGAGGGCGTACCGGAGCTGAGATATGGGCCAGTTTAAGCGAAAGTTTAGGAGGACTTTACACATGCCCTTCTCGATAAGGCGCAGGCCTTGGTAAAGCGCTGAAAAGAAAAGTGGCCTAATGCGGCTAGAGCTAGCTCATTGAAGCGTTGCTATTGGTCCTGAGGACACCACTCGCATAGAAGACTCAATGCCATATGTATCCATCCAATAGCGGGAATAAGCATCGACAATGTGATAGATAGAGAGCGATGGTCATAGGATTCGATTTACAATGTCCCTTGCATAATACAGTTACGGGCGTACCACGTTTCACCTACCCAGCTCTACATTTCAAGGGTCCAAGAAGCGTCAGCACGTGCGCTAGGAAAGTCCTCATGCGTGTAAGTCCTCATGCGTGTATGCTACCTTATCCGTTCTTTCTTGTCGTATGGCATTTACATTATATGAACTATGACACCGGGAATAATATTTGAAGAAGTCATCCATGGTGGTACATGGTTTACCGCCGGGCTCTGGCCCGTCACCGGAATCTCTATCGAGGTTGAAGACTGGCATAGCATTCGGTGTCCCGGTCATAGTGCCTTCAATGTCGCAAATTCCGATCAAAGAAACGGTTGAGGCAAGGCGGACATCGCGCCAATAGAGAGATCTCGGGGCGGGAACCGAGACCGCACCAGAATTCCTAAATTAGGTGGATGTAGGAGCAAGATATAGGAGCAAGATAGCTGAATGGAAATATAGCTTTTCATTACAGACTTGAATGGCTGAGGTTGAATGGCCGATCGCCCTGAACATTCATCTCTTGATTGCTTGTACATGAATGGGATTTCAACATCTGAAAGAGATAAGACCTTCAATACGGCAGCACGAATCACTATGTGAAGTCTTCGAAGTTGAGAGTAAATCTGGAGTAGACTTTGACTATCACCGCTTTGAAATCAATATAGCCAGAAGATAGCCGGGGTGATGAGGGCCAATATGTGACAGAGGGTGATCGAAGTGTCGTCTGTGGTGGCTTTATGAGTGCCGAACCTGATGCGAGCCCAAATCTAACTCATGTCAGAAAATCGCACCGATTGGAAGATCAATATTAACCTCCACGCTCATTCGAAGAAGTACGTACTCCCTGACAAGGGTGTGAAGATCGACTGCATCTCTATTTCGGCGGCGGAGGGCGCGCTCCCGGCTTCTTGACGCCAGTAGTGTCGTACGCACCACGAGCCATAGGGAATGTGGTAATGGTATAATTCATTGCTGTTGCGTTTGCTGATATGACAGAGAGATTAAGAAAGATTCTATAAGTGCTCCAAACTTGAAAAATGATGCCAGGGGCAGAAAACCCTAACTAAGTCACCAAGAGAAGCGAAGTCAGCGCTTACTTGATCAAGCATAGTCTTTACTAGTTCAAGTTCATCCGCGGTATCATTTCGGTATGTGAGATTGGATACAGGGGGCCTCAAAGCGGATCGTTCTCTAGTAAATTCAATCTGAAAGATCCATGTTTCCGGATATGGTAAGGGGGATTTGACCTAACTAATGATTCCATCATAGCCCGGCTACAGTATCCCGAAAGTTTCTCAGGAAATAGACAATAAACGCTCGTTCTTCCAGCGATTGAGCCGCGAGGATGCTCTGGTGGCTCGGGTTTGATGAGATACGGCTACGGTAGAGGCAGAATGTCTGAGAGGGATAAGGAGTGAGATTGTTGAAGGGGAGAGATTCTACCTAAGCTATGGACTGTGGTGAGTGGCAGAATCACATGCCATGCAAACAGTATAGTAGTGGAAAAACCACTCGAGTCGATTTGACTCGGTGCATGTCATGATTTTCTTGCTCGTCCCGCCGGTTTACGACACTCAGCGAGTCACCAGGGCTTCAATCCCTTTCCATGATTTGTATGCGAGTACACTTCAACGCGTCCTTGCCATGTCAAGTCTCTTCTTTTTCTTTAGTCGAATTATTCGTCTCGCTATTCTTATTAGTCAATCAATTTTTTGTATTTCGGAGTTAAACAGAATATAGCCTTCAATTTGAACACGACATGTCCTAATTTGGACTCAATGAGTTCATCTCAGGCATGCTCCGGTGATCTCACTTACCTCAATACCTTTTGCAGATTAGATTTCTCTTTCCTTTCCTCCCTCAGGCTTTTCGACCTTCGTTGAATGCACAAGTTGATTTCGAACTTTTTGGCACGTAACATTACACGCACCCCCGTGCTGTCATTTTGTATGTTGTGTGAAATAATTATATACATAGGTGCGTGCTAGTAATAGGAACGATTATGTAAAAAATCAAGCAATTTTTAGAAGGGGCAGGATTGAATAGAATCTTTATATCATAGCAGGTAAGCCAAGTCTGATACAAACCGCATACGATCAGACTAGCGCCTAACAAGGCAAGCCAATCGGGCCCACTTTAGCTATCTCCTTTGAGGGTACAGTGTTGAAGGGTAAATGGCCCCGTTAACTTGTTTCACTAGTGCAAACGCGACCCCGGTCAGCGGTTTACATTAAATGGAGTGCACAAAAGCCGAGAAGACCAATAGTTGTTGGGTGCCAGTGTAGCGCCCTGGCTCCCTAACCCACAATGATCACGGATTGGAAGACAAATAAGATAGAATGAAAATGCACGGTTCTTGTATTCATCGAAAATATGCAAATCTACATACAAAGAGAGACCGCCGAACTTGTGCTCTTCCATGTTCCCGAATATGGTCCCCCGGAAAATTGTGAAGACCTTACTGAGTCTTAGTCTTGTTCAAGCCCGTCTAAAAAGCTAGCTTCTGCTGTGTATTTCGTGGATTCAGAGGGTCGTATTCAAGGGGCATGGGTCCAAAAGCTTTCTTCTACTCAACCCAAATTGAAATCAAGCACACCCACGGCATCCAATTGAGACATTACACATTCGAGGAAAGAATGGATTTCGATGATGTGTTCCAATCGACTACATCGGCAATCGCATTGTTCTGGTGCGGATCAGCCCTTCTTTTCTAGGTCATGTTGGTCAGGACACAGAGATTGAAAGAGCCACTCATTTATAGCCAGTTGATCATCTGCGTCTTCATTCTCTGGGGATCATTGGTTTCCATTTTACTTGCAACTCCGCAAATGAAGCTGATCAGCAGTAAGCGAATCTGTTCTGCTCGATGTCTTCCCATGATTCTGATGCTTCGCCAAGCATGTCGAGGCACATTTTACAGCCACTAACCCGCAGCGTGCTGCTTTCACTCATTCTCAACAAGGTAAGCTTTCTGAGATATGGAACAAGAGGCATGGTAATGACTATTTGCAGTACCTAAGCATGTCAACTTTGCAAAGTCTTGCGGTCCACTTGCTATTTGCTTCGTTCTTTTTTGGAATAGTTCTTATCTTGCCGCTATCGATGTATTATGTGGTCAGTTCAAACTCAATATTGACTCTACACTTTAAGGTTCCACATATTAAAAAAAGATACAGGGGCGCCGCGACATTCTATTTTCTCTATTCATGGTCTTTGCATTGGCTAAGCTAAGCTTCATCTATTACCAGATCATTAGAGCTTGGTTCGTTTGCATGAGACCCTTGCATATACATGAAACAATTTTAAGATCATTGTGGCATTACCTTAGCCTCATGGACGGCAAGCATCGGCGCTCCTTATGGGTGGCATCTGTTGTCTCGGTACGGACATTTCTTGTGTTGCTATGTTTATCAGTCTTGGATTCTATACAAACTAACTTACAGCCCCAAATAATGGCGGTGAGTATTCAATCCTCATATCCATTGTACGCTACTAACTCCCCATAGCTTCAGATTGCGATTATCAATCTGAGAATGGTGGTCGTTACTGTTCACTTTTTGCGGTTTCCGGACGATATAGATGTCATAATATTGCCCGAGAATCTTTGATTGCTCAAAATAAAGTAGACCCGGCTACCCTAGAATATGGCCAAAGGTCTCACTCATATAAAATGGACGTCATCCATATAATCGAACCTAATGTCCTTGTTTCTGGTTTCTGCTTTATCTTATTATTCATCAAAGGCCCACTGCGTTATTGGATTGCACTGACAAACGAAGTGAGTTGTTCCGAAAATCACGTCCGTCACATTCCATGATCTTTACCTGGATTTTGTGGTCTCTTCTACCTCTTCTGGTAGTCGGGATTTTCCACGGTATTCTTTTCGAGTCACTACTTCCTAGCGCAGGAATGCCTCGGCTATTATTTAGTCAATACCGTTCTGTTTTCGATCAAGCACTGGTCGTCCTAGGACTGAAAATGTGCCTCGTCAGAGGCGACAACAACATTCTGAATCCTATACACCAAGCCCGCATCGTAGCCAGCATCGCAGCCAGGAACGCAGTCAGAGACACGATCAATTAAACAAAAACGCAATAACAAATCCAGACTTGTCATGGTATGAATAAACAATCTCACAACAAGTAAGTTTCATGTGCACACAGCCCGGTATCAACAGAGTATAGCTATTGCTGATCGAACCAGACAGTCTGCATTTCACTGCTTCTTCTGCTTGGCTTGTTTCAGATGTTTGTCCCCCAAATTCTGCAGCCTACTCAGCGTCTCCTGGTAGTTCTCAATCAAGTGATGACCGGAACCTCCTCCAGAGATCGTAATATTGTTTCTCTCCGCTTCCGTAGATTTGCCACAGTGGTCGGAGGTGTTGTTGGCCCCGGACGTGATCTTTGACTGTTTCTTTTGAGCTCTGGCCGAAGCTTCCTCCCATTTGCAATGCACTGTGCGGAGCTTCTGAGTCTTCGCATCGGCATCGAGCGCAGCAAACAACGTGACCCTAAGTCATCAGTAAGGTCTAATCAATTGCCGGGATGGAGTTACTAACAAATGCTTGCCTGTCTTCTCGCAGCTGATGCCTGGTTATTCACAATGATCATTGTCTCATGGCTATGCATAGGGATACTGGCTTACTTACTTAACAAGCCAGACCATACCAATCAGAGGGTCGCGCGAAATCGCTTCCGAGATAGCTGACTGCCATGTGAAAGACATGTTTGTGCTATCCTCTCCTTCGAATTGCAGTTGGTTATTCTTGAATGAACACTGGATCCTCTTCCCTTCTCCCGTAGACTTAAAGGGAACATAGCCGTTACTCCTGAAAACCTGCATTTGCCCATCCTTGGCCAGAGTTGTCCACTCGATCATGAATATTTCCTTGGTATTGGCACGATGGAAGTCTTCTTTTTTTCGTACAGCGGTAGGTAACTGCAAGACATGGTGGGGATATTTGCACGTAAAGAATAAGGTCGACACTTTGTTTCGTCTGGGAGGAAAAGCCGGTAGTGCCGTGTTCTTAAGACTTTCGACCACTATTCCTTGCACCCCCTACGCCGCCAATCCTGTGCCGCGTATCCAGTACGCACTCTGTGCCTCACTGCCTTCACCGTGCAGCCAGTGCGACCCCTACGCCGCCAATCCTGTGCCGCGTATCCAGTACGCACTCTGTGCCTCACTGCCTTCACCGTGCAGCCAGTGCGACCCCTACGCCGCCAATCCTGTGCCGCGTATCCAGTACGCACTATCTGTAGCCATTCCTGTGCTAATGATCACAGCTATTTTCACTGATATATCATCTTTCGTTGAAATTGTTATGTATTATGTAGTAGGAATATTCTATCCTTTAATCACCCTTGGCAGTCCTCAGATCTATTAATCTGCGCATTCTGCCCTACCTTTACCGTCACATTATTTACCAATCCTCGTCTTTCCGGTATAGCGCGATTCCTATCTTTAGGCCGCCATCGCGCAGGGAATGTTCAAATGAGATCCCATAGAATCCTAGGATTTTGACCTATTAGCTGCCCTCTTCACCCAAGCGACGATCATGAATTTCACGAAAAAGAAGAAATGGACGTCATGAACGCATTGCTTTTCCTACGGGTCAGACTCCAATCTATTCACCGTGTCCATCAATTCCTTCCTGTGAACCCTATCCATTCTGTCCGCGACTGCAGGAAGGCTAGACCGAGCGCTGGCGAAACTGGCACATTGCGCCAAATAGAGCTAAACAGGGCCTAGTGCGACGTAGAACCTGGTTCTAGTCAATTTTGTATGAATTATTAGCGTGATTGCAATCAATAGAGCCACGAATTCACTACCCAGTCTAATACTATAATTTGATGGTCAGAGTACTCTTAGTAATTATGATCGGTACCAAAAACAAGATGAAAGATTCTCTATCCGCTTATAGGAGAACTCAGGCCGTGCCAGCGGCTTGTTGTCACGCCTTCCCTGTTTTCAATTGTTATCACCAGCCGTGGGTGGGCAGGCGTAAGTTTAAATACAATGCGGTCCACAAGTTCCCGAACACCGCGCTAACTTAGCGCGTTTTTCCAAGACGCGTTTTTCGTATCCTTTCCACTTTCTACCACTACACAACCATGGAACGGTCTTTTGGAACCGAAATCAGTGGAAATCTCTTGCCAGCAATATCGCCCCTCGTGGCGATATGGTGGCCCGGGACATCGCATGACTCGATAATTATCACGCCAAACGGACTGTTGGCCAGAGACCTGCTTAGCGCCAATCTGAGCGTCTCAGTCAGCGAGCACCCGCGTAGCCACTGATGACTTTCCTCTCTTGTCCAATTTACCCAATCCTCTAGCCTATCACAGAACCAACCTCGCCGTATTAGAGACTTCTTTAAGCGCCTAGAGCGATACTAACAGCGCCAGTAACAGCTACCAGCCAAGATTGACGAGGATTATCAGCCAGAGAGTTATGTTGCTTGCAACGGAATCGGGAAGTGTGATTGGAGACGGAGAAGGAGCGGCTCTTTTCCTCTTTACGCATAAAGCTAAAGGTTTGATGGGTTTCCTTATCGGCCTTCCGGTGATAGACTGTTGAGTTCCCTCTGGTATCTGTGTCCAGGCAGTTCGGAGATATTCGAGGACCTATACCATCTTAGTTCGTGTAGCAAAGATTTATGGTGGCAAAGAAAGCCTCACGTCGGGATCTTCTAAAACCCTATCAACATGGCGTGACCCATGTTTCTCTGCATTTTTGCAGGCATTTGAAAATTTTTGAAGAATAACTTTGCTCTCGGCGAGACCCATGTTCGAGTTATGAGAGAGCCAAAATGCTCCGTCTGGGCCGGTTCCCTCATTTGAGAGATACTCATGTGGCTAGGTTGGTAACACCTGTTGCCGCGTTGACTGGGCGAATTCTATTAGTGTATTGATGAACGAGGGGCCAAATGTCGTAAACGGACCGCCTCGCCCAATCATTCCAGGCTGTTGGTCTCAGTGCGACGGTCGAAGAGCTCGGCGTCCCCACTTTGCTGCCAGCGAACCCAGTGATGCCAATCAAAATACAGAACGATCGATCCTGCTTTAAGCCAGACGCGGGCAAGGCAGAACTGGACGCGCCGTGCTGTTCACCAATGAGCAAGCTGAGAAGGCAATATGAAAGAGGGTCCTTGAGCCATCAGTCACATCCAATGATATGTAATTATTGCTTATAGAAGGCCTGTGCGCGCACTACACTGGCCCGAAAGGAGCCTCACCTGCAGCTCGGCCTCCATTATAAAACCCTAATAGCGCACTTAATATTGATCGAGCTTTAGCCATAGGCTAATAACGGCTTAGTTTGGTGGTTTCGATAAGGGACTCAGTTCTCCTTGTTGGAAAACAGGGGATTTGTTGAGATAGCTTGGTGGTGCGGCGCGTTATACTAGCGTGGTGCACGCCTACGCACACCACCACCAGTAGTTTAGATAGCACCTCTCATCAGATACAATCTTACTATCCCTTTCTCCTCTCTTTTGGTCAGTGCTACGTTTTCCGTAGCTCCCTGATAGGTTTTCATGTTTAATGTATTTATAGACAGATATTTACAGGAAGCCTCCTTCACGCAGAGCGACTCACTGGTCCAGAGATATGATCAACCTCAACCAACAAATTCGGAGTGGTGGGTCTCGGAACCAATGGCCCTCAAACAGGGTGATCAGCAAGGGCCGGTCCGGGTTAAAGATTGCTCGCGATGGATAGATCACGCTATGGTGTATGATGGAAGACATGCGAGGAGGGAAGGCTAGATTTTGGTTAGTGAGATCGCCCTCTGGCCAGACAGTAATGGTTAGGGCCATTTGCGAGGCACGGAAGGTTTAGCCGAGTGGCTACGTCGGCGGTTTAGGGACGTGGAGGGGCGATTTCCTCGACGAATCAGAAAGACATGAAAAGAAAATATACAACAGCAAGAATTCGCTAGTGGTCACCCATCCAACTACTATCCTGCCGGCGTGTGGTTTGAGTACGGCTAATAGGAGCCTGGGGCGCCTTTCTGCCTCTGAATGTCGTCGGTCGCACGACAAGGGGTGCTTAGCGTGGGTGTACTTTGAGAAGGGTGCGGATCCCTCGCAAGAAAGAGCGAGTCTCACCCCCTCTCTCACTTCCGGCGCACTGGCCCCTCACTCAATGCACGAGCAGCGAACAACTGGACGATATTAATCGCTCTCGCACTTTAGGCCTCCAATACTGACTCGTCTAAGCTGGTTTCGCTAATCAACGTCTATGTTAGTTGAGGGGTCGAATCAGAAGTAGTAGGTACTAGGTACCTACTTTATCTACGTAGTGTCAGATGTAGTGTCTCCCGCCTAGATGTTTGCCTCGTGTACGACTCGCTTTCGTGGAGGGTTCCCTTTGCGTAGAAAGCTAGGAGTTCCTATATTACATTCCCTAATCTGTTGTTTTCTTCATAGTTTGTAATTTGACCGCTTACCGTAATCTATAGCATAGACATAACCCCCTCCTCCCTCAGCAATCCCACCTTCATACTAATATATGTGACGCGGTGCCGACAAGTTACTGTGAGTTAACATGTCCATGGGTTATACTTGCCTCGCTCTAACTGCGAATCCGAAGACTTATCTCTCACTTGTACCCTTATTTCGCAAAGCCTTACTACGGGTTAGATTCTATCGAGGGTCTTACAGGATGTACCAGAAGTGCGCGCCAAGTAGGTTAATCACTAAGTATTACCACCGAGTGCATCCTCTACTTATAGGCAGGTTAGGTTGTTTTTAAATTGAACTGTGCAGTGCACGTGGTTTGCCGTTTCCTACGTCGCGCCGCATAGAAGTCGTGGTTTATCGTGCGATGTCTCGGCGCGTACGATGCTCCCCGTCGTAGAATGGCGTCTATCTCGTAGATCGTGCCGTCGTGGGGCCGTTTAGTCCTTGCGGTGTGTTTTGCCCCACGATGATGCCCATCTCACGACGCCAGGGTTCTGTTGAGATGTTTCATGGTCCTCCAACCGGGTGTCCTGCTCATCACGTATCTTTTGGCCCTAGTAGAGGCACCATGGTTTCGGTCAATTTTTCTCGCACGTGACCTACGGGCGGTCGTGGCTGCGGAATAGTTGGCTTTTTTGGCCCATTAATCCACACGCATCAGGGGCTGATTTACAATCATAGTGATCGAGTGTTACGTGCCAAAAAGTTCGAAATCAACTTGTGCATTCAACGAAGGTCGAAAAGCCTGAGGGAGGAAAGGAAAGAGAAATCTAATCTGCAAAAGGTATTGAGGTAAGTGAGATCACCGGAACATGCCTTCACCCCAACTTCTCTTACCACGCAGTCGCGTGGAGTCGTGTGGTTACGGTATCTCCCTTCGGTATCTCCCTTCCGATACTGATTTCTTCTGCAGAAGAAATCCAAGTCCGCAATCCAAGTCCGCTAACTCGTAACATCGAGCACAGATTACTATTTAAAAATACGTACGAACAGACCTTTCGTCCAGTCGGTGTTTCCTGTATTATAATAGCTATAGATTCTGTGTAGATAAGACCTCGAACATATTGGCTAGATTTTATTTTCCGTCGTATCTATTTGGGGTTGTGGAATTGTGAAGGGCTGTAGCAGAATTGATTCAATTGTACTAGGCCAACAGGCTGTTTTCAACAATCCTAAGGAAGAAAAGAAGAAAGGATAGGAGTCGGTCGCGGTCCTTAACAGCGTCGATCCTATCTCCGGTAGGACCCCGCTCGGACCCCTTCTACCGAGGCGGTATCCGGAAGGCCACAGCATATGGTCAACCACCGGGCTCTGGCCCGTCACAGGAATAACCATAAAGCTCGGACTAAGAGTTCGTCTTCGGAGAATATAAATATACGCTAAGTTTCGCTGAACAACACACAATGTAGCCGGGGCTGATCCTGGACCAAAGATCATTGTTGTGAACATGACCACGCAGGACAGCATGAGAGGGAGGACAGGATATGACCACGCCTACCACGCGTGCCACACGCGCACTACCACCTCAAAACTTTGGACGTTACTGTAGCTTCTTCTTCCTTCTCTTTCTCCCCTCCAGCTCTTGAGACTCTCGATATCACGCAGTCAAGTTTGAATAAAGTTTATGAGTCCTTCTAAAGCTCAATCTGGCTTATAACAATCATCTCACTCCACTCGCCAGGATACTAAAACTCATCGCATACCTGGCGCAAAGCTACGATCACAGCAGCTCTACGGCTCGGTAAAAATGTACCCATTAAGAAGAATTGCGCAGTTCTGATGCTTTGCCATCGAAGACAAAGCGATCCCAATGAACTAGTCCAAGACCAGTATCGAAACATTTACTGATGTTGCACGTCATCAACTAGCAATTCAATTTGTCAAGCACCCTAAGTACCGCCCGTACCCGTTTAAGGAAGGGAATCTTTGCACAAAGTGAGATAAATCACATTTTCGTCACAAATAACCAAGTGAGCTTTGTTACTGAGTTGCGTGCCAAAAAGAATTTAATCGATGTAACGAAGCTAAGAGAAAAGAGGTGTTAGGTTTGTAAGCGTTGTTTTGACCCGTCTGCAGCCTTCCGAACTAGTCTTCTGTCCGCTCAAGTCACTCCATTAGGATATATCCAACGCCAACGGGGTTCGGTTCACAAAAATTGAAGTCGAAAAATTTCGGAACTAGGACTTGAGTTTCACTAAGAAACTGTAGGGTTGAAACCTCGCTGCGCAGAATGTAATCTCGTAGCTCTGCTGGTGGCGAAGTCGCGTTAGACCTTCGAATGCGCGCCAGCCAATTGATGCCATCATCGAAAGATATCACGATATGGTAATTCATTCCTCCCATGACTGAGCTTCGCGTTGATCTGTCATATCTAAGGTCTTGAAAAATGGAACAAGTAAGGCCTCCCCGAAGAGCTCATGCTCGAGAAATGAGCGCAGGAATGTTGATTTTATCAACAAGTGTGGTGATCTCATCCTGTTCGGCTTTCCTAGCGGCGGGGTCGTATTCAGCCTCTTCCTATTCACAAGAATCAGCAAGGCCTATAATACCGTTGTCTTGGACTCACCTCCCATCTTGGACAGGTGTGGTAATTTGGTTCTAGATGTTTCGCACAAAGATGACGATTGCACAGAGTACATTCCCCGTATATGCGAACAGAGGGTTTATTGCAATTTTGAATATCATATAGCGACATCATCATTTACCTTGTATCTCACAAGACCACAGATTAGAAAACTCGGGCGGGTCTGCTGTTTTTGTGATGAGTTATTATGGTATGGCTTGCCTGAATTTGAGTCTATTGAGGACAACCTGATTCTTAAGCACACCGCTAATTTGATACGTAGCGACTGCGCAGACCTCCAAGAGCTCTTACCTAGAGCGCTGTCACCCAAATTCAAGCCCTTTACTTCTTCTTTATTATAGTGAAAAGTCTCCGTTAGTCCAAGTATTGCATACGGAGCAGCTTATGTAGCACTTAGCTAGAAGCTTTGATAGGCTACACCCCTCATTTTTGTGATAATCACACGAGAAACCATAAGCAGACGATACATTATAAGTTGCAACTAACACCTGACTCTGGTCACCGAAAGGTTAAAATGAGCTTGACTTCCGCAGGTTGTTCATATTACCACGAATTACTTCTTCACAATCCCTATTCACTATGTCGATCAACTGTTGATTCTTTTTGTATCCCTTTCGGTTGAAATCCACAAGAATGCTAAGCCCTGCTATCAAGTGCGTGAAAGAAGGCTGCACGAGCTAGGCAGAGAGTGGGTCGAGATATTGTGCCGCCCATAGTATGTATGATGTCTGTAATGAGCTAGCTCTATCGGTACCAATTAATATTCTGCGACAGAATAAGAATCGATGGATGAAACTTGGGAAGCAGTCTGAGGCCCTCCGCGAAGCTTTTTTTAAAATCTTTGCTGCCTCTCTACTTTTACTATCATTTATCTTTCGTATACCTACGTCAACAACTATCTTCCTGCTACTGTGAACCTTGAATGAGTTAGTGATCATACCACATGTATTCTTTCAAAAATCGTTCATTGTCAATCATCCCTGTTATATATACACTTACAGTATATTCTGCCGTACTGGAATACCAAGAACTAGATCTCATTAATTGGACCCCCGCATTTTCATCAGTCGACAGTCTACGCGTCATTGTCAAACGAGCCCCGCTCTGTCTTCATTAGTAAATTTAAATGTCCCCGCAATACTTATGTTGGGGCGAAGAGTATATTTTGTCCGGGTTTCTATCTTAACTCTCTTCCTCGTGCGAGATCAAGTGCCAGTGGACGCGATATCAATCATGTCTGAACTCAAGGATGTCCTGCAAGACCTACTTCTACGAGGCCGATGCTCTGACAAGGAGATCATTTGTCAAGGAATTACTTTCAGAGTTCACCAAGCTATTGTGTGCACTCAGCCAAGTTATTCCTGTAGCGCGATGTGCGATGGCTTCAGGGTATTTTTTATTTGGAAATGTAGGATATCTTTGGTCGCCTACTTTATTCTTAGGAATCCATTGTCCAAGCTATCAATATTGAAGACGACATCCCAGAGACCATGGAGCGAGTTCTATCTTTTCTCTATCTCAGGGAGTATAATGAGAACGGGCACATTCTTCAATATCATCAACCGATATCGACGCTTACCATCTGTGATCATGACCCTAGTTCATCTCTTTCGGAAAATAAGTCAGAAATCTCAGAGCCAGCCAATCAAGCTGCTTTTAACGATATTGAAATGTTTCATCGCTGCTGATAAGTATGCGATCCTTCCTTTGAAATCTCTGGCTACCCTAAAGCTCTCCCAATGGGCAGACAAAAACTGGTGCTGTCCTATGTTTAACGAAATCGTGCAAAAGATCATGACGTCAGTACCACAACATGAGTCGGGAAGTGATTGCCGACATCATGTCCAGGCATGTCTTCGACCTTATCCAAGACCCAGAGATAGTTCGCATCTTAGATTCTTTCGGATGTCTTGGGTTCCTCGTTAAAATGAAATTAATTAGCAACGAGATGGTGAGATGGCCTCACGAATATGTTTTGCCGTCGGTTACTAGGATCAACTCTTCTCGGCGTCGTCGGTCATGTGCGAAATCTTTCAATGTAAATTTAGTAAGTGGAGAATGTGGAGATCGAATTTTCCGTTGCGCTTTTTGGAATACGCGATATTGAAGCGCCCTATTTCAGTCCTTAGGTTTCGTCACGCACGAAGGATCTTGTCCCTACCACATAGCTCTGAAATGGAGAAAGGAGACCAGATTACCACTCATACGCTGCGGTTCCCATAGCTTCTAATACCATAATTCGTAGTACTAAATTATGTAAATTATAGGAAGGCAGACGACTTCTTTGGGAATGGAATCTGCCAGCATCGCTACTATAATTTCTCTTCCAGCTTCAGGCACATTAATTATTATGCCGGAATGTACAAGGTTTCGATGCTGGCAAATATGGCTGATTACAGGAATAAATAGCGCGATACTGAAGACGAGGCTCACGGTCCTGGTGCGGATAAATAGTAACAGCTTCTGCACTGTCCAAATGTACTCAATCATAATCAGGTAATTGGTAAGATTGTACCTTTCAATGGCTGTGATAATGCAAGGACATATTACAACATGTCGCAACTTCTGGAGACTTTAGCGATGATGGTACGTTAGGTTAACGCGTGCAGGACAACTCACACCTACATCCGGCATTCCCCTCTTTTGCCGCCCAAAAATCTAAGAAGCCATGGCACACACTCCGCTGCTTCGAAGATTTCCTTAAATTAACCCGGGTTTTCCTTGACAGCACTTATCACTCACCGCCGTTTCCGTTGTATGACAATAGTAGAAAAATGCTTGTTAATTAAGCGACACGACATAGCACACTCCGGCACCCAAAAGCATGCTTTATCTAGGAGGGGTTGGCCTTCATTACATTTTCCAGAATTTTCATCTTGCTATACACAAACTAAGCTTATGTCACCAAGGACTAAAGAATGGCTCACGAAGTAACCAACATAATGTCCCTACAACTTCTTTTTGATGATTTGGATCACCTTGAAAACCAGCAGAAAGGAAAGCAGGTGGCTGGAAAACAAACTGACTTGGAGTTCGCCATCCGACTCATGAAAGAGGACATTTCTGCCGCCCGAACCTCTATTCAGGATGGGATTCTAGCTCTAAGCACGAGTACTGCCGTTGCTACAGATCAAAATGTGCTCGCCTCAATCAGGGAAGACGAAAACCTTGCGGAACAAGATCGCCGATATGCTCTCGCATTAAGCAACGGGAATCATCACGGATTTGAAAAATCAACGTCACCTGAATCGAGATTCCTATCGAGATTCCTAGATACAAACGATGACGCCGTGTCTTTTGTCATGAGCGATCTAATGAGTCGCATTGCTATCAGCGAAGACGCATCTAATGGTGAAAGCTCATTGCGCCCCACTCGGATGCACAGTCGGACAAAGAAATGTGCCTCGTGTCTGGAAGAACTTGATGACTCTGTTTTTGAAAGCTCTTGTGGTCATGAGTTCTGTCTTGACTGTGTCAGGCAAATGTTCCTTGGGGCAATCAAAGATGAGGAATTGTATCCTCCGCGTTGCTGCGGAGTGGTCATGGCGCCTGGTATTGCCTTAAGGGTACTGCAATACGGGGAGCTGAGTGCTTTTAGTGAGAGGGCCATCGAATGGACTGCCAAAGACCGATTGTACTGCGCGGACGTGACCTGCTCGAAATTTATTCCCCCGTTTGCGATCAAAGATGAGATAGGTATTTGCCCGAGCTGTGGCCGAAGCACTCATTTGACTTGTCGTTCTTTTGTTCATCCTGGAGTTGACTGTCCGATGGACATTGCACTCAATGATGTTTTGCAAATAGCGGAAGATGAGAACTGGAAGCGGTGCTTTCATTGCCGAAATATGGTAGAGCTTCAACATGGTTGCAACCATATCACTTGCCGGTCAGTAATCATCTAGTCTAATCTAGGGTGTGCACTGTTATTTAAATGAATACTTACTCCTAATAGCTGTGGACGCGAGTTCTGCTACATTTGTGGTCTATTGTGGAAAACATGCAATTGTCCTCTCTGGTACGAGGAAAGACTCACGAATATGGCAAATCAGGCCGTAGATGAGGAGCTGCCCCCAGATGCCAATGCTGGACAACGTCAAGATGTTTTTGATCGTATAGTTGAAGGTCTCCGACAACATGAAGAGGTCGGCTGTGATCATCACAGGAACTCTCAGTGGGCTTGGCGCAATTATGGCAGCTTACAGTGCGAGTTTTGCAACCATGTGTTGCCCGAGTACATTTTTATGTGCAAGAATTGCCGGATAAGGGTTTGTAACCGCTGCCGGAGGCACAGAATGAGGTAGCTTAGGAAGGGCCTAGAGTAATACTGAAAATTGTTCATGTTTTTATTCTTATTCACTCTACATATCAATCAAGGTAGCACTGGTGCAAAGAAAGACAGTGATTTGAATACCGATACTTCGAGAGCCATCGGCCCGCGTTCGGATTCTTGGACAAGTGCCATCACTACTCATCCACTTAAAGTACAATGAATGGCTTTGCAATATAATATCCTTCAAGCCCTTCTCAAAATCAAGATCGTTTGTAATGGCTGGAATCGGATAATGGTAGCTCTGACCAGTCAGGATACCCCGAAACCCAGCGGCATCTGATGATTCGTATCTGACCCGTCTTTCGCATGCGAACACCCACACATACATCTGCATTGCATATATCGCTTCACTCATATGCCTCTTTTATCATATTTGTTCGGAGACGACATTGCTTCTGGCGTATCGACCTTTTGGTGGGACCGCTGCCCTCCTTCGTATCTGCAATGTGCCGGTATGCCTTCGATGCCGCATGCACCGATCCGTCCGAACCATCTGAGGTCACATTGCACAACTCTCTGTGTCGCAAATCTACTCTCAGCTGCTTGTTTCCCACCGGCTCTTGAAATCTCTGTTGTCGTCATCATCGTCATCATCGGCCTCTCCGGTCCTTTCATACCCAGTCGATGTCTTGGTGGGGCTGCGGCAAGACCCCCGATCACGCAGTCTGGCGGATGAAAGCAGAGTTGGCGAACGATGAGCATGGGCCATTCATTTGTTATCTTCCATCAGCGAGGGAATATTTGCAAGTTACCTGCAACCTGCGGTTGCCTGGCATTCTCTCCCAGATTGGACGCCGTGGTCTGGGCGATAGAAGCTGACTTTGGTCTTCTGCACTACGTAGAGAGCGGATCCCGCCTCGCGGCCTAAAAAGAGCGCTGATTTCAACCGAGTGACATAGTGGATGTGGATATATCCAGCGCCATCCTGTTTGCCATCAGTTAATCTAGATGGAGAGTCACTGCGTGGCTCTGCACGGCGTTGGGGCAATCATAAACCGCCGAGGCATCTAATCAGCTTTCTTGGCGTGTTGCTTTAACCTCAATACTGGAAGAACGCGGACTGTATTTGGTAATCTGAGATATTTATGGTGGGTTCGAGGCACCTCGTCCCGCCACGCTACTGTAATGTAAACTCAGTTTGAGAATTTTCATGTACAGCCCAAGGACGCGAAGGTTGAGGCGTGCGCCAGGAGCTGGTAGGCCTTCGGTCTAGTCATGTTCACGCCTACAAGTCGGAGAGGGATGCCATATCCTGGGGTGGTCATAGTATTTCCCACAACTTACAGCACACCAGTGTGTTGCGAGGTGGCTCGCATCTGGAGATCAGTCCGGCCTGTCACCGAGTATACCTTGCAACCGAGCCTCTCGTTGGCCTCCCGATCATTTAACCTCTTGGTAGGTCTCTATCAATCTCAGCTTACGCACTCCAGATTTCAGTCGTACATGTATGTAAATGAACCACAATGGAAGAAGAGAAGGTATAGCCATGGCTTCCAAGGAACCAGAAACTCTCAGCAGCAGATTAAATCCGGTCTCAGGAATGACGTTTCATGTTCCCATCTAAGATCTTGGGCAAGCAGTCGACCCAATGGCTCTTTGAAAGGAAGAAGGCGACAAGAAAGAAGAATGACTCCTAAGGGCTGTGACGGAAGGGGATAGTGCCTGTTAGGAGTGCAGTGCCAGATCAATTGTGCAGTACTCCCCTGATTCAAGCGAGCGCAAGTTCATCATCATCTTTTCCAATAAGATGAAAGTAGCTAAACATACTAGGAGAAATTATAATTAGGGTAATATTTGCCTCGTACCTTTATAGCCAGGCAAAGGATCGAACTCAATCGGTGTAATTTGCCTAAATAACTAAATGGGAGGTGAGGAAGAAAAGAAATTTCATCTGCCTCGAAGACTTATGGGATTGAAGCGATTCGGGCAAAATAAGCGATTCTTTCATGTTGCATATCCTGATCTCGAGCTTTTCGGATGCTGCCGAAACGGGTATTGATGGTGTCGCAGGGCCGGCTGGCGCGCGCTCGTGCACCGAGTTATGGTCGGGCCTCAGTGGGAAAAGACACTATTGGGCAATAGACTGAAGTGAAGCTGTGGTCGAATCCGCGAGGGTGATAGTAGGTCAACTTGATTTTACTGTGGAAATTTGAGTTGTCATAAGATACTTTATGGCCTACCTCTGGTGGAAAGGAAGAAATATTTCGCTCATATGGGCAGGTTTCGCCATCACGGCGGCACCAGATCCATATGCCTAGACAATCGGGATTCCAGTCATAACGTGGTCGGCAAGCGAGCTGCGCGCCCAACTACTTTTTCGCGTCCCCACCCGCTCATTTACCTTCCGTCAAGCACTCTTGAGACGGAGGGCCGGCTATCTCTGGCCGTACAGGCTATTCAGAAAAAAGAGATCACGTCAATTCGCGAGACAGCACGTCACTTTAATGTGCTGGAGTCTACCCTGCGTACGCGACTACGCGGGACTACAAATCGCGCTGAATCTCGCGCAAATTGTCATAAATTGACACAGATTGAAGAGGATCTGCTGAAGCAGCGGATATTGTCCTTAGATCTACGCGGAGCTGCCCCTACACAATCATGGTCGAGAAATGGGTATACAACTTCACTCGACGCCATCCAGAGCTTAAACCTCGGCCCTTAAAATGATACGACTGCCAGCGTGCACTACAAGAGGATCTAAAGATAATTCAAGCGTGGTTTAAGACCCTACAAGCCACGATCGGAGAATATATATAGCTTTGACGAGACTGGCTTCGCGATAGGCCTTTGTGCGAATCAAAATGTGATTACCCGGTCAGAACATTATGGTCGGAGACTGGCTCTACAGCCAGGACACCGCGAGTGGGTTACAACGATTGAGTCAATTAACGCTTCTAGATGGGCACTTCCAACACTTATTTTTATGGGTAGACAATATAACCAAGCGTGGTTTCAAGATCTACCTCACGACTGGCGCTTCGAAGTTAGTGCGAATGGATAGATGACCGACGAGATAGGCCTTTGCTGGCTCCAAAAGCAGTTTAGTCCGTCGACTAATAGTCGTACGCGTGGAAGATATCGACTTTTAGTCCTCGGTGGACAAGGGAGCCATCTTACACCACAAATCGAAGAAGTGGCGTGGCTCGAGAAAAGGGGGCAGTTAAGTACGGCCAAGTTGTAACTATAGGGAACAGTCTAATCAGATAAAAAAAATATCACTGAACTTAGCTGGTGAACTCCCTAAAACTCTTCGAAGAATGACCCAACAACCAAACTAAGACCGAGAAGCTGCGAATGAAACGAGAACATCGGTTACGCACAAAAACATCCTTCTTAAGAGGATACCGCATTACCGCCAGATATCTTCCGTCCACGATTGGACCAGCTATAAAAGATGTTCACGGCGGATTGTCAATGCACATCTGGTGAGTATTGATTACGTCCGCTGAATTGTCACACATTGCGTAGAGGTATATCCTATTTATGAAGTTAGAGTAATTCAATAGCACAGATAATGCATCAGGAACCGGAAGAAGGAAACACCATACTCTTCTTGAGACCCGTAAGGTTGATGTGGATCAAAACAGCTGAATACAGTCAGAATATGTCGCTTTTGATTAGTGCATAAGCTAGAGCTGATGAAACGTAACTTACATCGTCGAAAAACATCCATTTCTCGCGGGGATTCCTTCTTGCTGCCGAAGCTGATCAAACCAGTTTTTGTGAGCCAAACTGTTCGCGTCACCGGAATATGGAATAGGGTCATTGATCCACTTGGGGCATTCCACAACACAGCGGCTTCAACATCACTACCCTGTGCTACAGGTACACAGAAATACGGGCAGGGGAAACCTCCGCCGGAAGGTGAACTAGGTTTGCACGATCATGTCTTAGAAGTGAAGACCGGAATTGTAGCAGCCGAGTTAGTGCATGAGCTATCTCCTAGGGTCAGAATCAGCATCTCATTTGTCTTTTGACTCGGATGATCCTACCTCTTCACAGCCAATTGCAAGAGCCTGGGGAAGAGACCTAATGTACATTCCGTATATAAGAAATGAGGGCAAGGCGAGTAACGAATCAAAAGCAGCTCGAACGGTAGGATGAGACTCTAATCTGCGAAGCCGCCATGCTTTGTCGTCTGACAGCCGCGACAACCATCGATTCTTGAAGCGTGCATTTGCTTGATTTCGATATTCGCGGGCTTTAACTTGAACTTCACCATCGTTTGGAACCCTCTCGTTGCAATATCTGTCAACGAGGCTAGCTTGAAGATCCAGATTAATGTCTTTGGGCTGTCAAGAAGGGTTTGGTGCGGAAGAGGATGTGGTAAATCTCTTGCTTACCATCCGAATACAGGTCAACGGCCCATCACTGATCGATCGATGGTAGAAGTTGTTCTCCGGCCTTCAAACGATGTTTGCCGTGAAGGCATTCTACGGAACCAGCGGAAAATTCGAGATGTGGGAAGCGACTCGGTTGATCGGTCAGCAGGTCATCGGTGGTTGCTTCTGCTGCTTGAAGAGCCTCATGGAGATGCTGAAGTGACACAACAGCACTCACGTAATTGGCGCTATCGAGTCTCCGACAATCTTCCATATCGAAAATACCACAGAGCCTCTTGACATTCTTCTCACTTAAGTACTGGGAGAGAGATGTAGGGAAAGTGATCTGACTGATATTTATCTTGGCTGTCCCTTGGTATTTCCGACATCTTTCTTTCAGGGTCTCCAGCTCGGGATCTGTGTATAAGAATTCTTCCACGGCCGTTCGAAAAGTATAATTGGAAGGGTTCGGAAACGCGAGTGCTATTTATGTCTAACTGGCTTTGGCTCACGGAAGTGAGGCCCCACTTGTTTTCCGTTGAATCGGCGTCCTGATGACCAGTGTAGTTAAACATAGCTCATTTTACTGATGCGAAGGCAATATATAGTGCCTGTTGCGAACATGGCAGGACCGGACAATCTCAGGATGAGAGGAAGGACATGGGAGGACATGGACACGCCAACCACGTGTGCCACGCGTGCCACGCGCACCACCTCAAAACTTAGGATGTTATTGTAGCTTCTTCTTTTTCTTTCTCTTCTCCTCTCTAGCTCTTGAGATTCTCGATACCACGCAGTTAAGTGGAATGAAAGTTTATGAGTCCTTCTAAAGCTTTTCTATCTGGCGTACAACAAGAAGAAGGAAAGCAGGAATCTAAATACATGCTAGCTGTTTCTTCTTCAAGCACCTCAACAATGCATCTAGGATATCTTCTGCATGCATTGTTACTGATCTTTCACGTCATCCATATCCCTTATTGTCTCAATCGTCACAATCGTCACATTTTATTTGTAGGACAGGTAACTCATAAATGAAGTTTTGACGATAACTGATGACACTTCACCGTTGCTTAAGCGTCCCGTCCGACCCACATTTTGGCCTACCGTTCTCCTAGCTGGAGCCATAGCCTCTGTTTATTGTTCACTGTTCACAACCCCGTCTTTCCACCACCCTCTCCTTTCACCGACCCCTCTTGGAAACGCTCTATGACCCGATAGACTGCTCTGCAATTTGAGAATCAAAACTAAACGGGAGTCTTCATCACAATTCAACAAACAGAACTCCTTTAAATTTGTAGGTAATTCATCTTCTTTCGAGTGCACGATGATGGTTTACTATTGTAAAGGGTGCTTCTGGGAATGTCCGACCGCGGGGCCCACTCGACCCACTTAAACTCGGTTTCACTGTTGAATATTCCTCTTCTCTCGCTGATCTGCAATCTGGTCAGACGACGTGGGTAGCCAATCATTCAAGAGTATCGTCAGTCCCTTGACCTCTTTATCAAGTCATGTCATATTTCTCATGCTCTCAGAACAAAGTCACATTCCGAGCCTTCAATCTGTGCTCCAATTACTTTTTAACTTCGTTCTTTTCCTCTTTGAGATACTGAATGCCCGTTGATGCTTGTTGTAGATCGGGGCTTACCGGAGAGATTAGAGGTCCGGTGAAAACCATCACGAATTTACTCTCTAATTTGTTGTGAATCAACTTGGCCAAGCTTGTATTTACCGTACGCAAAATTTCGAGGTGGACCTTTTTTATTCATTCAAGTCGTTGCTTCTGTCATCGATACCATCTTGCACCATAGGTGACTTTTAACTCACTCCTGGCATAAGTTGTTTAACAGCCCCTAAGGGACTTACGGGGAACTATAAGATCCTAAAGAGAATGCGTTTAGCTGCGGCTTTTCCCGGTAGATGTTGGTATAAGGGTAGCCACTCCCTCATCATCTCTTCAAAATAATCCAGACACTTTACTAAACGAGCGGGGTTCAATTGTGCTCAATATATCAAATTCAACTCTATCCATTCAAAGCTCTTAAACTGGAGAAAATGACACCGGCTATTGATCGAAATCATTTACTTCAGATCTTTTTCGGAGACGTGACTGATGCAAACGTCTTGATTAAAAGAACTGAGGCTATGATAGCCGTGGAACCTGTACTATGCAAAAGAGTAACCATATATATCGCAAACCCCGTATTCGGTTTTCTCTAGCACGAACTGTTAACAAACGCCTCTTACAGCATAGACGAGGTACCAGACGGGTCTCCTTCGGTGTGATTGTTTAGCTAACGCTCACTTTCTAGGGGCCTTTGGTTCATCCTATCAGAGGTGCCACGATAGAAAGAGGGTTCGAGTCAAGAGAGTCGCTGAGGAATACAGGGATGGCGAGTGGGTTCGATTCGGGACACTCGCTGAGAAATACATGCTTCACTTTTTCGCGACACATGAGATATGTCTAATTACCTCCAAAGCCGCCTACGTCCCGTTCAGCTCCACCTCAGGCGCGCATGAAACTATCGTCTGTGATTCTCTAAAAGAATCATGGCAAATTGAAGAGCTTCAAGCTCTCCAAGACTACGGTTGGCTAGTACATTACTACGCTGATGGTCGCTTGCTTGATGGAGCATCCGCCCCGGAACTGGAAGGAGAGCTTGATCTAGACAACTACCGCTGCGGCCGTGTCTTCCTCGACAAGTATACCCTTGTGATAGTGGATGATTATTTGCAAGACAGTTCGTGGATAACTGAAAAGACAGAAATACGAGCCGAATATGAAGTTGGAATCGAATTAGCATTGTTGGGTTGGACTTGAATTGATATTTTTGAGTTTCTTTTTACTTTCCAACTCAGAGACTTGCACTAGGCCTTTGTCGTCTTCTTATCCGATCGAAATCGCGTGTCGTGCAGCATAACAGCCACCATTTGGGCTGACTGTTAATTGTGTATGATCGTGAGATAGGCATACATGATAATGTAGCTGGTAGTCAGAAATTCTGTTAAAGTGAGTAGCGCTCTCGGTCGAAGGAGTTATTCAATTGCGAAGACGTTACAGAAATAACATCTATAGGCAACACCGAAGCATTACAACGAGCATTCTGTCTGATACAAAGCCGTCTAGACATTGGGTAGCGTTCCTGGGGCTAGGACTTACGCCGGGAGCGCCTGTGCGGTGTTCTGGGATCAGTGTTGCATCTCCTGGGAACCACGAACTTGATCCTCAAAGCGCTATTGATCCCAGGAAGTACCGGCTGGATCCTGGGATAGTCACAATGTTGGGTAATCTCCACTAGGTTCCACATTTACTGCTGAAAAAACGAGTTAACTGGCACGCAGAAACGCCCGTGTCTATCGACCAAGCTGTAACCTCATTCGGCATGTCTAAATACAGCAATAGGATTCCGACCACGAATCAGATTTGGACGAGGGCAGGCTTAGGCGCAACTTGCAATGACCATTTTCTCAATAAGATCTCTCTGTGGACCCTGTTCGACAAATTGTTGGCGTTGCTCTTTGCTTGCGCCGCCGTCTACATCGGATTTAGAAGAAGACCGCACGAGACACTGACATAATGATATATCGGGGTAATCTGAGACAGTATGGACTAGTAAGCCTATCAGTCGAGCGAGATCGAGGTTGAGGTCAAGCCGAAACAATCTCGGATGAGAGAGAAGGTTGATTGATTAAAGAAAGAACGAATGTCATGGGGCAGATTGAAATACCCCGGAGATAGATAGCTTGGATATATGGTGTGACGACAACCGTATGGTAAGGATACTAGATCACTATGCAAAACATAAAGGAAAGCAGACGTCGGGAAAATGGTGATGGCGCCGCATTGACTTAGTGGTACCTTGGAGGTTTCTAAGGATGTGATATCTGGTATTGGGATTACTCGTATTTTTGCCACCTTTTACCACCTCGGATATGTAACCGTGTTACAGGAATTCTGGAGGGCATTTCAACCCCTAGCAGTTTTAGAGAACCAGAATCAACCCTCCTTTCATTTCATCATTGTTTTTCCCCTTTTGATTCTGTTGCCCTTGCTTTCTAGTAAGTTCAGTGTATTTCCATAGCTATACTGCGCATTTCTGATATCAGATCACTTAGGGTCACCCCTGTCTAAAGGTTGGGGTGGGGGGGGGGAGGGTAGTTACCGCTCTATGTCTCGACTGTCACGCGGGTGCCGACTGGTCACTGTGAGTTAGAACGTCCCGGGCCAATACTTGCCTACTATCCTAACTCCCAATCCTAAGACCTGATCTCTCAATCGTACTGTTGCTTCGCAAAGCCTTACTACGGGCTGGATCCTGTTGAGTGTCTTGCAAGACGTGTCAGAAGTGCGCGCCAAGTAGGTCAATCACTAAGTGTTACCACTGAGTGAATCCCCTACCTATAGGTTAGGTTTGTCTTTCGAGTTAAACCGTGGAGTGCAAAATGCTCAAGGTAGTAACTAAGTAATAATGTGCAATTGATCGCGAAGAACTAAATACATGGTAGCTAAGTGAGTGTTCTTATATATCCAGTCCTTCCTACTCCCCGATCTACTCCCTAGGGGTAGATCTGGAGTCGCCGTATACTCCTGCGTATACTCCTCAGAGTCACGCCCGGGGTATATCCTGATCACGTGCGGGGTTTACCGGGCACATGCATTTACGCTGTAGTACAAACATGGTAACCAGGCTTGGAAAGCGCCCAAAGAAGGTCATAAGTAATATGACCGTGCTGCAATATTGACGAGAGACGCTGCGAAATAGCTACATATGCTTGCTTTAGGTGGTCGATGAGCAAACGGAGATGCTGCGACGCTGACGATCTATGGTCCGAACTGTTGTCCGTGTTCTCCGCGTATCTGTCAAGCTCTGGAAGGAAATGAAAAAGGACGTTTTGCTCGATCTAAATCCACGTTAGCGTTATCGTTAGAAATAAGACTGTCTTAATTACCGACGGCTTGTCCTCTATCAGACTAATGACTTTGACATCGTGCAGTACTACACGCAGAATGTCACGCAGGCCTTCCGATTTGATGTCTATATACGGCCTCACCTCCTCGGAATTCCAGTCTAATAATACTATTAGTATAGTTCGGCCTTTAGGTAAAGGTATTATATACTAATAAGTTCACGGACAACGAACACACATTCAGCATGGTCGTCAACACCACCGCTGGTCTCCACCGGTTCGGTGACCGTGTATTTACATGCTTCTTTGTCCCAGCTATACCCGCGTCAGATATTTTCTGAAAGGAAAAGAGACGGAAGGAAGGGGGTTGGTTGGATCAGAGGCCTTAGCTGGCGACATACGTTTCCACGACCGTCTTGAATTAGGGTGTGGGGGCCCACTTTTCAAACGATTGGAAGTCCTCTGGTGTTGTACAGATGGGATGTTTGAGATCAAACCTATCTGGTCCAGGAACCTTCTCTCGTTTATCGCTTGCAGACGAAGACTGAGCAGGCTTATCTGCCATTGAAAGTTCAGCTGAGGCACACTCCAGCACCTGCCGAACCATCTCCATGTCGGGGCGTGGTGGGACTGGTCCTGGGAGACAGGAGTGTTTGGAGGTTCTTGATTGGTAAGATCGAGCACCTTTTCAAGAAGCACACCAAAGAGATGCTTCAGATCCTTTACGATAGCTTTAGAGGTGACCATCCCCTTAGTTGGGCTATCTGGGGGCGTCAAACCCTGGTTATTGGCAGAGGAAGTCTTCAATGCCATGTTGTGTTCGGAGGCTGGCAAATCTGGGCTATTCTGAACAGGTGGCGTACTGTTTCCGAGTCAATGGATGTTAATGACTGATGGATCCCGTCAAGGTTAATGTTAGATTTGAATATCAACCAAAGTCATGGTTTATAATCTGAGAGGTTGCTCTCATTTAAAGCTCGCTCAATCCCTTAATCCAGTGACAAAGGTACGCGCTGGAGTCTGCATGAACCTAAATGGATGAGGGTGTCTAGCTTTGTGGATGCTGTCTGTGTCGACGAGAACATATAAGACCAAGGGGCCCACGCCGGTCATCCATAGGTTCAATTTACATGTTGAGCGATTTAGTGGAAACCGCATGAGAAAACCAGTCAAATTCCACTCGTGTTCCGTTGAAAGTCTGGTGTGATAACGACGAAAATTTGGCGTATCGAAATTCTAAAAATATGGTAGGTATGAAGTTGGTGTGAAAGTCCTAAATACCTATTTTGCTACAGCCACAAAATTATTTATATCCAGACGATCTGCGAAAGTTGTTTCTCGGTCGGGCAACTGAAGTGTACTGGTAAATGCCTGCCAAGGGGCTTACCCGGATCAAGTCCAGCATGACGCCGAGTGTCACGTGGGAGGGGAACCGTCGGTTGGATGCCCAAGATGTTGCAACGTCTCCCAAGACTCAGGAAAAGGAAATGCGTCATGTCAAGAGAACTGTTTAGGGAGTTTTGATACGAGTACAATAACTCCTCTAGACCCATTTTCCCCGAATACTGCTGGTTTACGAACTCACACCTGCTCATCCGTCTCCCCTCGTTCCCGTAAGTGGTAAAAACTCCTCCGCCCATAACTGCCGCGCTCGGGCGCAGCATCAGACGACACTCTTATCCCTCCTGAATACTGTGAGGCTTATTCCTTGTTTATGATGCTCTATACTGGGCCTTTGGAACTTTGTCAACTAAAGCGACTGGACCTTCAACAGAGTATATTGTCCGCGCCTGACCCGCGTTCGATCCTGTCATATGTTCCGCAAAATCAAAGCCTCGAGAGCCTCAACAAAGGACGAGCTTCTCGACATATGCAACAGAGAGGCAAGCTTCCACAAATAAATATCATCCCGAGACGCTGCCACTAGTCCTAACTTCTGTCTAGCTCCAGTGCATCGGATGCATAGTTGTTCCTGGCCCAACAACGGGTCGTATACCAGACCTCCCCCCTCCTAATACGATTGCCGTTATCGTTGATATATCACCGTCTGGTGGAGCCATGAAAATCGGAGAGAAATCCGACAATGACCTCGGCGTTGGCGTTGTAGGTAAAGTCGGAACGGAGGATGCGGATGCTTTGGTGATCGTACCATGGAACAATGACTGGTCGTTCTATTCAATTGGGTCAGTCAGAATGCAATATGTAGTGAGGTCGTGACAGACTGATTATGATCATACCATGCATGAATTCACATTATTTGACGTCGTCGGGTGCTGGAATAAAATGATATCTCATCCGTAATAGGCATAGTTATAAAGGAAAATGAAGCGTTGTCGTATGGGTCAGTCATCCAGACTTGCCCCGTTATTTGGCTTGAGATAGCGACTGCACGGACATCTTCATGCGTCAACGCAAAAACACGTCCGCGGAGAGAGTCTATAGCTGTCAGATTATCATCCTATCCGAAAAGAGATTTAACCCACTCTATCCTGCTTCTGAGGGTCTTTCTTGACGAGGCGAAAAACTCCTGTTTCGCTTCTGATGTTCCGGGTCCCGCGTCTCCGATGACGATGGCAAATTCTCGAAGGGAATAACAGAACTACCAGATACTGGGGCCGTTGTTGGATTTGGATGCATCTCACTGGAGCTTATAGGGACCCCAGGCAGCAGCGTTTTTTTCTCTTCAGAAGCGTTGTTGGTGCGTGTAACGTCTAAATCTTTGTTAGCTTTGTTTTCGGCCCTGAATTAGCGACCGTTGACCTTGCTTGGAATACGCCTGGGCGAGGCTTGCCAGAAGTGATGGTCCGAAATCATTTTTGCGTTGCTTAAGCTTGATTGGAAGGCGCAGTCTTGATGCTTCTTTCATGTTCCCAATGGCAGTTTGCCCGAGGCCAAGTGCACCAGCAACCACAAGTTCATCATCGTTCAGTTGCAACCAAAAATGCCGATATTTCTCTCGCCTCTCGTCACCTTTAGATACAACTGTAGGCCGAGTCCCGTGGATAAGATCGAATGCATTTTGGATCCGCTTGGCTTCATGGGGCCTAACGATCTCTTCAATGGGTTGGTCAGCACTCTGTCGCAATTCGATCGTTTGAATTACTGTCTGAATTTTCAAAAAAGCGTCTTCGAGCGCTCGAGAGTCGTTTGTCTTTTTGCGTTCCGCCATGGATTTGTCTTAGGGTTTTCGAGATATGTGGCGATCAAAGACCGAAGGGAGCAAGTGGAAATGCGTTGTAATTATAATGCATTTCTCGTGAGTCCTAACTGTGAGGCCGCCCGAATGCATGTCTGTTCTGATTGGATATGTTTTGCCATTGGACAACGCCAGATATGTCGGCATCCAAAGTTAGCTAACAGGAAACGGAGGGATGACGACGAGACCTGCGCATTAGCCGAGTGTAACAATGGAAATGTAGTGTGTTCCTAGTGTGGGAACCATGACACAGCCTCGCGCTAATGCATGGATATTGGATATTCACATTTCGTCTGTTTCCGATCCGACGCTATTTGGCTCGGCGGCAAATGATTAGACAGTGAGCATGCCGCGCAAATTGTTCGAGCTATTTCCCCTTCATATCGCAATTGCAGCTCATGTCCCCCAGTTTTTGATTATCAATAAATGACGAGAGGCCAAGGCTGATAGGATTGTCCGGGGTCGAGCTGAAATCGAGCTGAAGTACTGCTGCAGCTGCAAAGAGTCACTTCAACAGCAGAGCCAGAACCAGAGTGTTGACCAATCCGTGTTTTCTATCGGCTTACAGGGAGAAACAATCGAACTTCATCTCTTGTATCTAGTATGCTTTACTATGCATCGGTTACCGGGGCACAGGCGAGCAGAGCATGCAGAATAATTTGGAATGAGCGTTTTTCTTATTAGGCAAGTTCTACCCTTGGCCGATGCTAGATATCCAGAGGTCCAGAGTTCGCTAATATGAAGGCAGAGATGATGAAGAGAGAAGCACGACGAAGAATAAGGTTTCAAGTGGTGTCAGCATATCGACACTGTGGTATCAATGAGAATATGGTGTGTTTCTCCTGTGACATCCATGACTCGGCCTCGCGCTAATGCATCGAGTTGAACACGGGTTCCTGGCTACCGACCATTCCTGGGCTGACCCTCTCGGGCCAATGATAGAGGCTCTTTCAAGCCCCCAAGAGACAGGATTCCTCGCTCAACACCCATCTTGACCCATGCTGTCTGCCCAATCAAGGATAGAAAATTACCTAGGTTTCATTTATCTAACATTTGCCTAGGCTCTGGATATTGAAAACACGTCAGATAGGTCCCAGCCATCCATTTCCTATCTCGGACGAGATGGTCCTTGTACGTTGAGGATGCGGCTCCAATGTTTTGTTAGTGTGAGAATCTTGACGCAACCTCGCGCTAATGCACGGGATTTCACATCGGTTCTGTGCTATTTTCCAATGATAAATGAGAGCTTTGGCCGTCGTCATGCAGGAGGCAAGTTGGTCAGACTCATTTGCCGGTCAAAGAAATCATCTACTTTCCCAGGACATGATCCAACAGTCGTCCGAATTCCCGCATGACGAGTAAGCTGCAGGTGGCGTGGCCGCAGGCATATACAGATGGGTTAGGGGTTAGAAGTACGAGGGCTTTACGCTGCTCATCCTCGAAGGCTGCCGAGTGCTAAACAGACACTTAAATACCACCTATCGCGTCTTTATCTAGAGCATCTCATTCTCTCTCCATCAACTGGTGCATCCACAATCAATAGCTCCTTCCCAAGCTTATTTCCATCATGGCAGTCGCTGTACCTGCTCCCATCATTATCCCTGGCCTTCATGTTCCTCCTACTATTAAGGACCTTCTACAGTCCTCGCGGGCGTATGTTGACCTCGGTGACTTACAATTAGACTGTTCGTGCGCTAACCACACTGAAACAGTTACAATCTTCTACCGGACGATGGAGACCAGCCACAAGTGCAGAAGACGCACCTTCAGGAGATTGCTGGCCTATTTACACGTTTCAGCGTTCAGAAAATATTTGGACTCCATCTCATCCACGGGCACTTTCAGATCGGGGAAGACAAAATCATGCTGGGACGTCCCTCAAATCCGTGCGGAGATGCTGGACCCAGCCCACATCTATCGCAGACATCAACCTCGCAGAGATCCATGGCCATATCTTCAAGCTGACAGCCATCGGCCAGATGCAAGCCTACGAGTATCGCCAAGGGCCAACAGCTAGTCTGGATGATGTCGATCCCGTGTTCTTCCAGGAACTGGTTACGTACCTTCAAGCCCATCACCTGGTTGATCTCCTCGGGCTTCAAGTCCTTACTAATGAGGTGCCGGCGATGATGAGCGAGTTTGTCCTCGCGGATAACGGCACCGTCATGTTGGATGACAGAGATGTGAAAAGCCGTGGGACACCTTTCCGCATCACTGGGTTCTTTCTTGGAGAGCTAGGCATGACTGAGTTCAAGGACGGAGTGACCCACGCATCAACTGTCAGAGGCACCCACCAAGTCTTTACCAACGAAAAGATCGAAACGGAGAACCAGCTTATGGCTGTCCTCCGAAATGAAGACATTGTCTTTTGAGTGTATCTTTTACCTAGGAGATAGTATCGAAATAGTTCAAAATCGGGGGTGTTACTAACGATGTCTTGCTAAAGTAGTTTCCATTCGCTCAATAGATTGACCAAGTATCAATGTGTACGCACAGAGTTTACTGCCAATACATATAGAAGTACATGCATGACATCCTACAACCCTGCCTGCATTGTAGCACATCATAAGCAGGCTCAGGCAAAAGGAGCCCACTCACCAGCAGCACAGAAAGCATCGAGATACGAGCGAACCATCCGGCTGGTCCATCCGCACACTTTGCACTACGCCTTTCGCATCAAAATTAAATCCATAACGGTAAAAAAATCCAGCCATCCTCGCAGCGCGGATCAAATACAAATCAGTGGAAGAGAATTTATGAGCCTCTTCTCGAAAGGTTTGCCAGAAGAGACTCTCGAGATCGCGGTAGCGATCGTAGTAGTGCCACCCTTTTGAATCCATCCGGCCCAAAAAATTCTCAAGCCCGTATAGGGCGAAGCCGAACGGCAGAATTCTTGATTCAGCCCAGTCGACAATTCCTGTGATATTTCCAGTTTTGGGATTGACGAGGAGATTCATCCCGTTAAGGTCACCGTGGCTAAGAACAAAGGGGAGGGCTTCTGAGAAGAGAGACGGGAGCTCCTTGCGGACCCTTTCTAGGCTCGGTGCAAAGCGAGATGGCAGATCTCGAGCAAGAAGGTCAAAACTTGATTGAAACTCCATAAGCAATGTTGCAGTTGCATCTGAGCATGGCCGTAGGTCGTTGTTCCATGACTGTGCAAGGAACCTGTTCTAAATGTTAGGTTTTACAAATGAAGCAAAATCTTTGCAGCGTACCTTGCAAAGTCCTTAATAGTGTTACGCTGTCGGGACATGTCGTCTGGAGGAATGCGCGCCATTATGTGAGCAGTCCCAGGAAGATGCTCCATCTCGTAGATATAGACTGGCCGCGAATCGCCCATGGTACCGAGATACTTGCAGCTAGCCACAAATTCGGGATGGATTGCTTTGGCAAGGGAAATTTTGCCCATGTCAATGGTAGAGTTCTCATCTCGGAACTGGAAGAGCTTGGATTTGTTGGGCCCCGCTGTCACGGTATAGCTGCACACTCCTTCAGACTATACTACTTTCTATGTGATCCTAACAGTGAAGTGAATATGGAAATGAAAGCTACCTTTGCAAATACTTCTGTTGCAAGAACACTGTGTTTGTGTCTGATGGCATTCCACTCGCCTGTCCGAGGTCAGGAGTGGAGGAATTCCGTACGACCAGACATTCCAATATGGAAGACCAGTTTCGATCACACTCGCTCTCACATTCCCGAAGACGAATTTCGGCAACTACCTCTAAACTCCGACAGTACCGCCCCAGAATTTCCAACCCCAGATTCCGGTTCGACTTATGAACCATCGTCATCTCCGCCAGATGCCCCTGAATCAACAGCTCGTCAAGTGTCTACTAGATCTCGAGTTAGCTGTGCCCCATCCGATGTGAGGCATTGCTCACGGTCGTCACAATCACCAGACCCCGATTCGAAACCAGCAACACGCCGCAAGCGAGCCTTCAGCCAAGTTCCGTCTTCTCCATCTGCTCAACGCGTGGCTCGACAAAGAGACACGAATAATGATAAAGGCCCAGACAGCCAGTCCCGCCACCGCGATGCGCAATTTTGCACCCAGCGATGTTTGCTCGGGTTGCAGTCTGGAGGTGTTCTAGACAACTGTTGTCCAAATGTAATGCTCCATCGTCAAAGCAAGGATGATCTGCAGCATCCGATTACTTCAGAAGACTTGGTCCGTCTACTCAAGGCACAATTGGACGAAAACATTGACCGTTGTAAACCCCTTGGAAATTGCGGGGCGTACGGTGCGCCGTTCAAACTTACTTGTGTCGTATACGGCTACACTGTCATCGGAAAAGGAACCACATCGGAGCTGTGGAAAGAAGTCTCCCGCGAAGCGGAGGTATACCGAGTTCTGCAGAAGGCGCAAGGGTCCGCTGTGCCTGTTTTCTTGGGTACCATTGATTTGGCGAAAATCTATTTTCTTCATGGAGCTGGAAAGATTCGTCATATGCTTGTGATGGGCTGGGGGGGAGAAAACACAGCATCGATGGTGCTGACGCCGTGGCTCCACCGGGAAATTCGCAAATCAAACAAAGAAATCAAAGCCCTGGGAATCATTCATGAAGATTTACGGCGTGACAATGTTCTTTGGAATAAAGAACTTGGCCGGGCATTGATCATCGACTTTCACCGATATACATTGAAATGTCGGCCGACTTTGCAGCGATCACGCGCGGTAAAACGACAACTATGTCTACCGGAGACGAGAGATCCAAAACGTCTTTGTGTAACGTGAAGCAATGTGCTTAATTTATTGGATTAGCGATTCAAGTATGTATGACAATGAAGCATGAAGCACTTTCAGGCATCATCCGTGTGAATCAATCAGGACTTCGACCTATTATTGACCCTCGATGCCCGTTTCCTCACTCCACCTACGTTGCCTCAAGAGATAGACGCTTCTATTGTGTTGACAATGACGAACTGATCGTCCAATTCTGGCTCTCGTACTTGAATTTCATGTGAGGTAATGAATCATATGAAAACTTTGATACAACTGAAGCTTCAGGACCGATAATGGACTGTCGTGTGCTAACCGAAAATATTCCGATAGTTAAGCGCCCAACCGCTCGACAACCTTGAGGAACGTGAGTATCCACACTGCTTTCCCAGGTATGCTGTTAGACATACATTCCATCGGCAGGCCTCTCTCTGCCAAACTCCTTTGAAATTTTCCTATTTGATTCGGCAGCTAACTCCAAGTATTTGTAGTTCACCTGGTTGACGTCAGCCTCAGCGAGAGCGTGTGCAATTGCTGCGATGTTTTTGATCTGGTTCATGATTAGTCAGCAAGACGTTCAATGCAGCGCTCGGACACCCACCTCTCGTCCATTCAGAGCTAAAGACTCCAATCGTCGGAGTTCGTGCTCCTCAACAACAGCAGGTCCTTGCATCGTACATGCCTTGGACAGAAAAGTTGACCAGAGATCTCTGCGGAACTCTCTCGTTAAATTCTCATACTCAATGATAAAATGGATCCGGCTGAGAATTGCGTCATCAAACTGGATACCCCGATTTGAAGTCAAGAAAAGAATTCCTTGATAATATTCCAGCTTTCGGAGGGAAATGGTCACAAGGCGATTGTGGGTATCGTGGTAAGATGTACGCTGCTCCATGAATGCGTCTGCCTCATCTAAGAGAAGCACGGCATTGAAGTGTTTGGCGATCTTGAATACTGTTTCAAGCTGCTGCTCAAGCGCATTGGAATCTCCGTGGTCGACAACAAGTTCGCCTGCGGATATCTGAAAAAATCAGTGACGCCAAAATCAGCCGAGCTGGATGGTTCATACCGAATAGAGGGGGAGCTTGAAATACTCCGAGGTTGCCTCAACCGTGAAAGTCTTTCCGACTCCTGGTGGACCACTAGCACGAGTTAGGTTGGAAGTCTTGATAGCATAGACGCTTTGCTGACAAACTTCAGTAGAATGTTAAATCCTTGGCCCTTTCCATCAATTACGTCGTCGAACGGTACCGTTGGTATCATTCCTAGGCTGATTTTTGGGGAATCCTAGAAGAACCTACACGACTTGACCAAACTAGTTCTCATGAGAGGTTTTGCGTACACGCTTCCCAGTGACCGTGCGACTCCTTAGTCCCCAGGAACAGTTCCTAGCCTGTATGAGACATATCGAGGTGGAAGTATGTACAGTTTTCGGCGTGTTCGGATACATTGAGTTGGCATGTCTGTCTGCGCTAGATGGGGTTCGAACAAATGCCCCTGCTTCGCCGGGTCGGCCAGTAAATGTCGATGTTGTCGTTTCGCGTTCTTGGTGTCTTCTTGAATCAACATGGCATTACCTTACATCGGCTCCCACAGCAGAAGTCTGCCAGCTCAAAAAGGCTATTCCCCGTCTGTCATTGCAGAGATCGTCTCGTATTGGGCTTGTGACGAATGTCGAGTAGTCTGTCCAAATACTGCATGCCCAATAATCTTGAAGAGGATTTTGGCGAGTGTCCATGAAGATGATATTCTTCGGCAACAGCACGTAGACTCTGCCGACTTTCGAGCGCGTGGACGTCGTTTAGAGACGATTTTTTTCTCAACTCTGATGATGCAGTCGTGTTGCGGCCCTTCTCGTGGACGCCAAGTTGGAATATGCTTCCCGTTAAAGTAAGTGTTCCAGGATATCATGTTGTTACGTACAACCAAATTCGCCGATTTCAAATGAAAATTGTCGACTTCATCATTTGATACTGTGTTTTATACCCTCTACCTACTCCTAGCACCAAGGCGCAGGTTGTGTGCTATGAATAAAATCATTCGGTCTTGAGCAGCATCAGACAATATGATATGGGGTACGGATGCTATTCATAGTATCTCAGTGTAAAGCCGGGAGATTTCGATGGTAATTTACGTATTCTGGTACATAATTTCATCTTAATGAGAAATTAACTTGGTCTACTACCAGAACTCAAACTTCATATTAGTAGATGGAACGTTTCAATACTTTTATCCACTACTAAAGACAGAACATAAAATTAGACTAGTATGAGATATTTATATCTTCTCTGCGATGTGCAATTCGATGTATTTTCAGAAAATCCTGGCGCATGTGCCATGATGATTTGTAGATGTCGATCTACAGGAAGGAAAAGAAGAAGGTGAAAAACGTGAAAGGTATAGGAAGGTAGAGAGGCTATCTAATGTGTGGAATTTTGCGTCCCTCGGTGGTGAGTCGGCAGAATCATCCAAACAATGATATGTGGAAGTATGAGAGTTGGGCCAGATATTGTCAGACCGTATATAGCGGAAAGTGAAAGGAAGGATAGGTAAAATATGGAACCCCTCTCTCACACTTTGTAGTGCTGGGTGTCGTGGGGTCTCACAAGGCATTGCTGACTAGAAGCAGACACCCAATTGTTTCCTTGGTACTAATTCACCAACGTGGCGGGATAAGGGAAAGAAAAGCTCGGATAGCTTGTCGACACAGCTTTTTAGACAGGTACGATCGTCGAAAGGGCGCAGAAGTCAATCTAAGGCAGGGAGTGGACAAAATAAAGATTCAATTGTACACTTGAAATTGAGACATGCGAAAGGCCGTCTGAATTGGGCAAAACCCGCATCGGTAAACATCAGTCTGAACTCAGGTTCTTACTTTTACCATTCTTCGTTGTTGGTACGTCGGCGAGCTAGTTCAATGACAAAATCAGACAAGACCAACTTCTGTTATAGTACCATCCATTCGGATACCAGCTTTGATTAGATGATTAGATTTACACATCTCTCTCATGGGGTCGTACGGCAGGGTTTAGCCTCTCTTGAAATGTTACGCTTGCGAAGCAAGTTCTGGGACTGAATTATGTGAAAACTATCAATTACCTCCACTAATTTGTGCACTTCTCGTAGAGTCCAAGGTTATCATGAACGCGATTGACTTAGCCAATGTTGTGAATATGGCAGGACTGACCAGACTCAGGATGAGAGGGAGGATGGGACATGGGAGGATAGGAGACACGCGCGACACGCCTACCACGTGTGCCACGCGCACAACACGCACCATCTCAAAACCCAGGATGAACTGTAGTCCCTTCTCTTTTCTTTTTCTTCTTCTCTTCAGCCGCTGAGATTCTTGGTACCACGCAGTCAAGTTAGAATGAGAGTTTATGAGTCCTTCTGAAGCTTTTCCATTCTCGCGTACAACAGCCAAGATGACTAGAAACAACTTTAATTTGACAGAATGACAATGTTCAAAATACCTTCGCCCTCTCCTTGATCTTCATTCCGGCGCCGATAACGCAACGCTGAAATACTGGCAGGCACCATGTATAGAGCTTGGAAATTACAGGTCAATAGAGAATCTTTCTGGGCGTCGCCAGATTGATACTCTCGTGAGGAGCCTATAATTTCTCTTCGTTCCCCCGTCGAACTCACTGTATAGGCAGGCGCTTGTATGTGTATATATGAATTTGACTGGTTTAATGAGATCACATCGAACAGGGAAATGTCACGAGCTAGTCCCGGCAGAGCCTTGAAAGGAGCCTAAGGCGAAGATATGAGGTCTCATAGGTGCCTTAGTACATTGAGTCCGATCATCAAAACACATGCGATCAACCATCCACGGGAGTCCTCTGCCGCTTTCTTTGTGTCTCATTCACAGAACTCAGGTCGAGGTCTCTGTATAACAGTGTTGCTTTTCCACCTTATAGTACAGGATCAGTTCCGATAGCAATGTCTTTAGTCGATTCTTGATCAGCTTCACCCGACTAAGGCTTTCACAGTCTCTGTTTCTTTGAGAAAGGTGATGGTCAGTACTCAGAATGAAACCTTGTCACGAGGCGATAACTACCCAGCTTCTTTCCATTCATATGTTCAGGATCTTCCGTGGGAGTTATCCTATGCCTTTAACAAGGCAACCGATAAAATGGCGAACATTTACAGGATATCACTACCTAACCAGCCTTCTTTATATATGGCTTCACCAGTATTGCTCCTTATTTAATTCACCAGTACCTATATCTTTCGTTCAACAAGCATACCATTCCATACATCCAACACACCGAGGCATAGCTCCCGTGTACAAGGTAACATAAGTAGGATCTCTCCTAATGATATTTATATTCTCCAAAGGCTATACTAACCCTATCCGACGATTCTCAAGACCACCTTACGACGTCTGTCTTTTCTCCACGAAGGAAGTCTTACTTTCAACGCCAGGCACAAGTCAGAGCGCTATGCCTTACTTTCTGGGGGCATTTTCGCGATATGATAAAGCCCCACCAGTCCCCAAAGAATACCGAGGCGGAGCTCAGTCTCGCTCTGTTCCTTGACTACGCGTTGAGAATCTACGATATAGAAAATCCGACTTTCCAAACAAGTGATTGACCTAGCTCTGTGTCTGGCTCTGCGTACAAACTTGCCTGACGCCCCAAGACCGAAGAAGACAATTTCACCCAGTTGGTTCGATTCCAGTCTCGTTCAGTCGTACTTGGTTTGGGGAGCCACACTTTTGTCTGAAACAACACAGTGGTCAACAAACACGATCCTAGCGGGACGCGGAGCGGCGGAATGTATGTTGCAGGCACATTCAACCAATTCACAAAAGTCTGCGCCCGGTCGCTGTTTGGCCTACAGTAAATATTGAGGGAACTCCCAAGCTTTCCCATAGGACTGTATCTAGGATTTCAATTCGCGGTATCATAGCTCCTGAAGGGCTGGTTTTGTAAAGATCACTTATCAGAAATTATGACAGATTGCATGGCAAGGTTTGGGGACAGCAGTGCTTTCCGCCGGAGAAGTGCTTCCTACAAAGTGCGATTGATCTTGGGATCCTAATTTTAAGTGTACTAGTAAATTGATATGAATCAAGAGTAGAAACATCCTTGAATCAGGTCTCTCTTGGCAATAACGCTAAGAAACGCGGTATAGCAGCTCACGAAGTCTTCTCAAAGAAACAGCCTGACATACCAAGACTAGCGAGTCCTAATTTTCTAAGCTATCGCGACTGTTAATTGACCCAAAAAGGTTGGATTGGCAGGCTTTCATCACATATGGCTGAGACAAAGATTGATTGGGCTCATCAAATTCAACACCGAATGACCGTCTATATTACCTGAGAGTCAATGATACTATCAGGTTTCGTTTGGTGTTCAGTCGGTAGTCAATTGAACATTGCCCAAGCCATATACAATCTCCATACGGACCGGATTCAGCAGCAGCATCCCACTCTAGCCACGGGTCAACCTGTTTAATGGTGAGGTCTGCCATACTGCCAGGCGCACATGGGATGGCGCCCTCTCACCACATAAGACCACCAACCTCAGCAGTCTAGCCTAGCTTAGCTTCCTTCTTCCTCCTCTCCTCCTTCCTCCTCTCCTCCTTCCTCCTCTCCTCCTTCCTCCTCTCCTCCTTCCTCCTCTCCTCCTTCTAGTCAACGTCGAGTGTTTTCACCTTTCAGGCTGTCCCTTCGTAGGATCCTGCAGTCAAATAAGTATAGTAGCTACAAGCGACAGCTTCCAATTCAGTCGCGATTCCTGGAATCACTTTGCACCAACCGACGAGTTGAGGGGTGGTTTTGTGGATGCAGATCAAGTGTTATTTTTGGAAAAGTCATCCTCCATGACTATATAGCTTTGTACTTTCAGTTTCGTATCAGTATGTATAGTGCATTAAATGATCAGGGGTTAAGATCATCCCTCTATTTTTAGAAATAGAAGGCAATAATGGACGGCACAGGTGTACATTGAGATTCCGAAATTGGTGAAACTTATGAGACATGACAGGGTGCGGGAAACTTCAGTCCGCAGTGAAATATAAATGCGAATTCTGAGACCGATAGAGCCATTTATGGACCCGTAAGGTAGATTCTTTTCATTCCTCACACAGAATCCATCCTCGTAGCCAACAACAGTCTCCTGCCTCACAAAAAGCAAAAATGAGGGGCTAGGTATGGATGGAATTTCATGTGAAGACAAGCCATTGCTCCCATTGCCGTTGATCCCATTTTCTTTGGTCCCACGACCTTTGTTCATTAAACAAAGATTCTCAACACCCGATGTCAAGCTGAGTCAAAGCCTAGCTTTCGGGTTCATAGATGACGAAAGAAAGAACCAACCACTACCTCTGTAGCCTAACCTCTATGAGCACGCCGCTGAGACTTCCTCTCGGTCAACCCCCAGTTTTGTCTCGAGTAGGTCCACACCAGGCTGGGGACAAGTCCAAAGCAGAACAGATCATCACGACAGCATAAGGTAAGTCTCAGAGAAGGAAGACCGTCCAGTACATTAGTGAGGACAAAAGTATGCTTGAAAGGCAGATCGCTGGCCACATTTTTCGGCTTTGACCGCGAGCAAAGATTTGATCATTCTGCTCTTTCTAGTTGACGATCTGTTACGGCGTATTACGGGCTTCGTAGCTGTACCGAGCCGTAGCCAGCCGCAGCCGTAACGGTGCGATACTTACATCGTTCCCGGGCATACAAGAACATGCGTTCTGGTATATTCTAGTCTTTTGGCTTGTTTGGTTAATAGACCCGGCTATTTCCCATAACACGATTACTCAAGCGACTGAGAGGTATCATCACAGAAGATTCCACGTGGCTTACTAAATTCGACTGACCTCTCAATTGCTGTCTTTTACTCAGTGAAAGACTATTTCCGAAAGCAGAATAGCCTGAGGGGGGACAGGGTACGTATACAAGTCAAATGAAGAGACGATAGTGATTAGATAGAGATGAAGGATGGAAAATTTACTTTACAGAGCAAGTAAACTTAGGTATGTGTGAATAACAAGTCTGACTCTTGATTCCCTACACACTAGCTTCCTCTGATGATTTATCCTTGGGGAATCTGCGAGTCCTTCGTTCGGTCGTGACGTCCTTGACCTTCGGCTGACGGCGGCCAACGGGATGTTACGAGTTAGCGGGAGTTAGCGGACTTGGATTTCTTCTGCGGAAGAAATCAGTAGCGGGAGGAGAATGCCGAAAGGAGATCCCGTAACGAAGGCATGTTCCGGTGATCTCATCACCTTAATACCTTCTGCAGATTAGATTTCTCTTTCCTTTTCTCCCTCAGGCTTTTCGACTTTCGTTGAATGCACAAGTTGATTTCGAACTTTTTGGCACGTAACACGTGACCCATCATGGATGTCCTCCTTCCTCTTGTTCCGTTATCCAAGCCCCCGACCGAGCTTACCCGAGCTCTCGGCACTCAAGGAGACTGCACTGATTTCTCTTCTGACACTCAGAAACTTTATCATCTGCTCAATTGACGAGTTCGATTCCAATAAATACAGGCGTAGGGTGCTATCTTCCAGCAAGATAAGTACTTAGACCTTCTTGGAGTGAATCGACTATCGAGGGTTTGGGCTATTGTGGGACTTTCGACACGCTCACGATAGCTTTGCCTCCCCACCTCGTCGGCTTCAATGGTTTCGGGTGTGTTTAATATGATCTGCAAGGTATTACGTGGGATCATGCCTTAACTACTTCAGTAGGATCGCAATCTCTCTCCGGTTGACGCAGAGCATATGCTCCAAATTTGGACAGCATTGACAAAATCGAGCGTTAAACTTCAGAATGTAGTTCTCTGCGGTAGTTTTCAATCGGCGACAAAAGAGGGTTTATCGCATATTCTTGAGTATCTAGAGCTAGTTTATCTCGTGTGTATCCTAGATAGCTCACCTTCAGCGTTTCTCCAGGTAGGGCATTTTATTCGTGATACGGAGCTAGAATCACATAGTATCGGAATCACTGCCGAACAAGGGTACGTCGCATTGAAATATAGCTACATTAAGAGGGTATGCTGTCAACATGGATTGGTTTGTATCGCAAGATTCAAGAGTAGTATGTCTGTGCCACATAAATGTTATCATATCGTGCTGGATTCCAAAATCGGATTGTCCATTCCGAACAGATAAAGTCGGCCAACATGTTGTGAGGATTTCTTCTGAGCTCGAGACAACAATATCAGATCTGTCCGCATACAACGCTAGTATTGAGAGACTCGTCAGTTTCTCCCTTCCTGAAAAAGCCTCAGAAAATCGAAGCTATATGATTACCCATCCATACGACACTGGTGTATCTGTTGTCTCACGCAGACGAAGGTAGAAACTCGACCCTGCTGGTTGAACCGCACCGATTTCAGTTGCATGGACATCCTTGTTCAAGACTAAGTGAGAGGGATACTTTTGAGAAATCTCTTTGTTGACATCGAGGTGATGGCAATTGTCGTTTGAAAGATCTCTAGTCAATTGAACGGCGTTTTGAGCATACCGTTTATGTGCATTTTAGGAATCTGCCAATTGGTCACTGAGCCTTTGCAGTCCGATAGACATTTGAGGATCCTCTTATTGTCTACTTCAGGCAAGAAAAGCGGAGGCGGGCTGAGTGTGGATCCATACAAACGACCGTTGGCAGGCCACAGAAACACATTTGATACGGGCCATTTCTCGCCCAGCAGGTCACGAAGACGACCAGTAACTACGACTTAGAAACAGCCGGTAACCTGTTGTCCCGCTCTGCCAACACGGTACAGTAAAAGACCCGTTCTCATTCTTCACCACTAGTTCAATTATCGAAGCGTGGGAATTGCCTGCGAAGGTCCTCGCCCGTTCCGCTGCATAGAAGATTCCCACGGAATAGGCCCACCAAATATGAAGAGAAGGCCCGTTTTGCGGGGCTAGTAGAGCCTGCGTTCTGATCGATTAGGTGTCCCTAGCGTCGGATGGTCTCCAGTATACTCCGCTTGCTGGAGGAGATCTGGGCGCTTGTTATTTCTCTGTTCTTAAACCTTAACTCTCTCTGTGATGGTCAAAAGTCAGTTCTCTAAGGTATCATATTAAGACTAGAAAAAATACCCACAGCGATTGGCGGACCAGAGTGACGAGTACAAGATGGCTATAATAAGAGAGAGCAGGGAAAAGAGGTGGTAATGTGGCATATCAGAGAGAGTGGGCGCCAACATATATACCTTCTTCAGATTGTAGAATTAGTGTAGGCCTGGGCGAATGTTACACAAAGTAATCCTGTAGAACAATTAGTCCTCTTCGCTCTGCCCTGCTTGCTTACTTTAATGGCTTGCAAAACATCGTATCTGGTTACACAGAGAAAAGAAGAGAGCATATCTATATAATATCATACAAGCGTCATCCACGGTTGGTTGGAGGAGCCCTTTGAACTTTCAAGATACAATAAAATATTGGCGTCTCGCTCACCTACCTCCTCAGGTGCAGAAGTCGGTGGTTTCCCTGGACTGTTTGATTTTGAATCAATATGAATAGAGTAATCTGCCATCTATGTCCCTGTGCCTCTCCAAAGGCAATTCTACACTGAAGCGCCAAACCGTAATTGATTCTCGTATTGTGCGCAGATATCTTTCGCTCCTACTGGCTCACAGACACGGAATGCAAGAGCAAGGTTGGGATGGTGAGGCCGTATTTGCCTCGCACAGATGTGAGATTTCGTCAAGTGCCGTACAAGACGTCACACTCCACTCTAATCGCCACTTCACGCAGGATTCTGCTTCATTTTCTTTAATCCATGCCCAAGCCGAAGAGCTAAAAAAGACGGTCAAGTCATGTCGTTTTATATGCTCAGAATGAGCTTCCTTGAAATTGAGTCCGCTGGAGTAGGAAGCAGAATCATTTGCTTCTTGTACAAGCCCCAGTGCCGCTTCCTGGTGCAGATAGCAGGGGTGCAAGGAGAACTGGTCTGTCAAAGCCCGGACAAGACAGCCTGTCTGAACCAGGCAACAGAGGATCTAGCTTCATTGGGCCCCGTGGTTGATCGATTCTTGTCGCCGCACAAGTCTCACGCTTTTTCTTTCGCCGATGACTCCGACTCCGTCGACGAACTTGACCGAGAAGCGAAACTCGGCATCGCAATTTTTGAACAGTCAAAATCGTCAAGACTGAATATACAGAAATCATAATCTTCACAGTGTTGGAGTTCTTCTTGATTTTGCTGTTCCCTCCTGATGACTCGGATCTTCGCGGAGTGAACGAGGGGGGAGGGGGGTGTAACGGCGGAAGTAACGTTCGATGAGCCCCTCAACTTTTTCAAGTGAAACCCATAATATAATCGTTATTCCACATGAACAAACAAACCTAGCCATTAGAACCTCCTTGACCCCTAAACCACGGTATTTACGGGCAGTCTGGGATTCTCATCGTAGGCCAGTTTGCCGCTACCTCGAGGAGCTGGGTGTATCTGTCCTGCTGATTTGCAGCAACTGGACCGCAGGGCAGCAGTGCAAATCAGCAGGACAGATACACCGCCTACGAACTTGTTAAGGAAACGTACGTAGAACAAGGTGAATTGGAAATCCGACCAATTTCACGTACCTATTCACTCTTCAGCCACCGAGGAAAGAGTAGGAGATGCAACAGTACTTGTGACCATGGACGAGTTGCCTCACTGTAAGTCAACTGTATCAGATAATCAGCCTCGCACCATATAGCACAAGAGTTGGCTCGTGAAAATTGCCGGAAATGATAAAACGCCTTGTAGTCAGCCTTGTTAGGCAACCCCGGGCTCCTAATTTCAGCCCTCGACAGACAACCCGGTCGATTGGGGCGTTATTGTTGTCCTCTCACTTGCGTCCAGCACGTCAAGGCGTTTTCCACTCAGTTAGGAACCCCTACCCTGTGATATAAAAATATGCCTAGTTTCTACTTGAACCGGCTCATTCCATCCATCTCTTGAATGCCAGAAGATCTCATGCCAACTCCAGCTACAATGTCCGATGTATCAGCCCACAAATATTCTCTGCAATCCGTTGGTCAAGCCGGATTCATCACGCTAGATCAAGTAGAATCTGCTGGAATTCAACTCTGCGAAGGACGTTTGACACCGCGACCGAGAATCTCCGGCGATTCTATCAGTGTCGTTTTCATCGTCGCGACTGATAATGACAAGAAGTTGCAGAACATGGATCAACACATGCAAGAAAGTCTCCGCAAGCTTCGCGAAAAGATAGCAAATCCAATCCAACTTCTCGGCACTTTCTGCCTGCGCGAAGTGGACTCCGGTGTCCCAGCTCAGCCACAAGGTTTCAAGGAAGGCGTCACCGGCGCCGCCGGAAAGTATGGCCGCATTGGAAACGCTTTCATCGCCGTCAAAAACTTTCAAGATGGATTAGCTAAAGAAATCAAGATATCCAAGGAGCTGGCAAGTGCGATTGAGGACGCGGATGTTCATATTTTTGGTGGACAGGAGGCGTCCCCGGACCTGGAGCATGAACCGCCATATGAGCCGAACTACCTTGCCTGCTACAATGCCACCGAGTCCCCTGTACCCCAGAAGGAGCGCTACTGTGTGGTGAAAAGCCCTGGACTGGAGGTGATCAAGGCCGCCGTCGAGGAAGCTATTGGACGCAATAAATCACTGGACGAAGCTGGCAAGGACTGGACCGGTGGTAAAATTCTTGTGGAACGCGGAGTGGTGAAAAGCGCCTCCAATTGGCACCCAGAGCTTGGAAAAGAAAAAAAGGATCGATTTGAGTATGCAAATGAGGGTTTGGTGAAAATGCACCTACCTGAAGTGTGGTTCAAACATCTCTCCTAAGGCTCTCCCACTTCGTCCCTCGACAGCCACTCTTCCGAAAAGAGTTGATGCGCTTAAGGGTCAGGCTTATCGCGGTGGAGCTTGTTTGCTGTCCTTCAGCCTCATTCTGTTCTTTGAGGGAATGATAATTTCCGTATTTTGGAGCTTCGATTGCTCATATCAGTCTTTTATTGTACCGCAATCGCTTCTGCGCGTCTCCTGCATAACTTACGATATTTACAATAGAAACTTCCCCTTAGATATTTACGTATGTAGCTAGAAATTTCTTGAGAGGGCAGATTGGCCTTACTGTTAGGGTCAGGGTTGCAGGGCGACTAGGACTGCTGACTGGGCAAAGGATTGAAGTCTAGGGGGGTCTGTATTCAAAGACTTAATCTTGAAGGTCGGAACACTTCCTCCCTTCTGCGATTATTGTACATGGGGCTTCCGCGTGTGGGACCCACACTCATGCGGTCTCAGGGCTACGGCCCAGGAGGGATTCCGCAGCGTCCTGCATGTGACTCATCCGTGGCCGCGCGTGACACCTACGTAGGCAGATTTTGCCTTTTCCGTGTTCCCCGTCAATCTTGAGTCTCCCTTTTCCTTTGCCTTAAACCAGTAGGCCGGAGAGACCCCCCCACAACCGCTGGAGCGATCATAGATGCCAAAAGGATAAATCTTCAACAACCCAGTTCTTGAATTAATGAGAAGGAGCTTAATCCCACAACCTTGGAGCCAAAATTCCAGTACCGCTAGTTATCATTGCAGGCTTAGAATTAAAGAACGTGTTATAGAAATGGGAAGACATGGAATCCCCGGTCTTGAGAACAATGCGCGTGGAAGTGCGTACTGAATCATTTGTGATTCGTATGATGTATTAGGAACTTCAATTATTGCCACCTACGCCTGTGTGTTGATGGCTTCTGGGCTTGGTAAGTTGGTGGTAGCTAAGATACGGAAGCCGTCAAAGCCTTCAAAGCCTGAATGAAAGTTGAGGAAAAGAAAGTTTCCAAATGTAATTCACCTCAAATGATCATAATCGATGCTCACTGGTTCGCGTTATCTTGGTCGCAAAGATCAAATCCCGTCAGAGTTCGAGTAATCCAATGCCCCTACTTCCACCGCGTTATTGAGGCTGATTGCTTGTTTGTTTAAAACAAAGAATATATGTAGCGTCTTTTTTCTAGATCTGCGAGTCTTGAACATAGAACGGTATAGATTGTCTATTCTCTATTATATTGTAGCTTCTTTCTAAGCCTCGCATCTATCCGAAGAAATATTTTGTCGATTAAACTGATCAGTGATGGGATGACTAAGAACCGAATTCAGACGGCAGATCTGTCCTCGCTCGGGCATAAAATATCCTATGCTTTACATGAATACGGTTAGACAATACACCGCAAATCTGCTTGACAGTGTAGTTGAATTGAGTGGCCAAATAATTGACTACAAGGCGAATCTTCTCAGAGACCTCACTTTTTGCTTTTAAAAGGAAGACCCAAGAAAAGCGAGACACATCATCGGTAATGGTGGTGAAAAATCTATGGCCACCTACGCCTGCGATTGAAATTGGACCCCAAATGTCGGTATGAAGCTTCTGGCCAGGTGTGGTGTTGATGCGCTTATCCTTAGCAAATGGTAGGGAATAGCCTTTTCCTTGAATGCAGGGAGGGCAGGGTGTAATAATGCCAGTACCCTTTTGAATCTGAATACCATCGGCATATTCAGGCATGCGTTTGACCTTCTGCTCGCCTGCGTGGCAGGCTCTTTTATGAGCTAGATGCATTGGAATCGGCTTGATTTTCGAAGCTTTTGAATCCGCAGCGTTGACATCGGATTCCTGACTGACCAGATCTGATTCTTTCACAAGAGACAGCTCTACTGCAGATGCGCAGGGTGTATTACTCTAGCTATCTCCTGCGCTTGTATGGACCCAATATTGGCCGTTGATTTGATGCGCAGTAACAATCAGGTGTCCCCCCTTAATAAGGGAACCCTCATCTTGGCCGAATCGCGTTTCAATTTCCGAATCTTTGGCTAGTTGCCACGAGGAGATGAGATTCACATGGAATGATGGAATGCACCAAGCCTGCGTAGTAGGAGCTCCGTAGGACCCTCATCGGTGCTGAAATTAAGCACAACATCACCATATCCTTCAGTATGGACATGATGGCCATCGGGTAGGCTAATTTGGGTGATAAATGGCGTGAAACGAATGAAATTTGCGCGGTATGGAGTCATATGGTCCGTTGCGCCAGAGTAACCATCCACGCATATTGATCGTTCTCAGCCAATGCGGCTGCAACATGAACGGAAGAAGCGAAATAAATGGTAGCTACGGATGCACTGAGTTCCGCAAAGCTCGAAGATGCCTTTTTGGACGATTTTTCCTTTGCCTTATCCTTCGAGTCAGATTTCGAAGAATCGGCTTTCGCAGCAGCCGCATCTGGTCCGCCTTGGGAGGCGCCTTTTCCTTTGTTTTAGGATTATCCCAGCATTCATCACTGGTGTGACCAGTTGGGCGATTGTGGAAGGAACAAAAATGGGGTGCACCTCGTCCTCGGCCACGGCCACGGCCGCGGCCGCTTCCGCGACTGGACTCACTTTGGTCGTGCTGATCGGTAGAGTCTTTTCCTCTACCTCTTCCTCTGCCTTTAGTTGCGAATCTGGCAGGGCTGGACAATCTCAGGATGAGAGGAAGGACATGAGAGGAAGGACATGAGAGGAAGGACATGGGAGGACAGGACGTGGCCACGCCTACCACGTGTGCCACGCGCACAACGCGCACCACCTCAAAACTTGGGATGTACTGTAGCTTCTTCTTCTTTCTCTTTTTCCTCTCCAGCTCTTGAGATCCTTGATACCACGCAGACAAGTTTGAATGAAAAGTTCATGAGCCCTTCTAAAGCTTTTCCTAATTGGCGTACAACACCTTTTACAAGATTTGCAGAGGTTGCAGCTATGGCTGCATTTGCGTCCTTCTCCTTGGATTCCCACTCAAGAAATTTCCGGTAGATATGTTCAAGGTAGCTTTCGCGGTTAGAAGGCGGTTCATAGGTGTTGATGGAAACCTTAACGCTTTGCTTCCCTTGGACTGCAAGCTTAAACAAAGCTAGGGCTACTTTATAGCCTAGGGGATGATCAGGAATGGTGGCGTTGAGGTTTTCCAAAGCTGTCCGCCACTTATCGACGAACGCGTAGGGATCACCTCCGGTATATTTGATATCCAGAAGAGTCGAGAGTTGACTAGTGCAGGCTGTATGCGCAGAAGCACCATAGGCGTTGAAAAGCACCTTCATATAATCGTAGGCATTAGACCGGCCGGCTATGAAGCCTCTTCCAGTCTTACTGATAGTACAGTAGATGAGGTGGGTTACAAACTGGTGCCTCGCTTCAAGCCTTTCAAATTCCTTGTTAGGATCTTCGATATTCTTTTTGAGCCAAGCTCGAATATCTTCTGAAGTTGGGTCGAAGCCACCGCGTTGAGCTCTAATTTGCTCGCGAATAGCATCAATCTCTGGTGCTTCTCTAGGTGTTTGAATTGAGCATTTTTGGGCGCCTGTCATGATAGGCCATAGGTTCTTATTCAAGGTACGAGATGCATGTTCGATTCCTCCATTCCTTATAATTTTCCTTCCCTTTGAGGGTGGTAACTTGTTTTGATAGGTCATCGATCGCCTTGATCGCATCGAAATACTCCATTCCGGCTGGTTTTCAGGCGCTTTTTGCGCTCAAATTGACCGAATATGGTATGTTACATTTTGGTTGATGCTGATCGAAGGTGTTGATTGGATCGTGGACTTTTCGAAGGATCCTCTGCGGATCAGTGGCGTTGTGTAGCCAGTAGGGATTTTGTTGTTTTTGATTTTCGTGTGCGCGGGTGCGCAGGCGTCTTTGCGCCGAAAGGAGTGGCTTTGCGCCGGGGTTGCGTATGCAGCGTATTGAAGCGGTTATTTTGCAAGTTAGTGCCTAGGCAGTGAGAAAGTGTAAGAATCTCGCTTTTACGCGCCAGACAGGGCTCATAACCTGATGAGATACGGCTACGGTAGGGGCAGCAGTATCGATGTGTGAGAGGGATGAGGAGTGAGATTGCCGTGGGGGAGAGATTCTACCTAAGCCATGGACTGTGGTGAGTGGCAGAATCACATGCCATGCAAAACGTTGGCTTCGCCGTCGGTTATTTCCATGCTTCTTGAGTTAGAGAGCGACCTGACTTATGCGCAAGTTCCGTTTTCACCATAGATAATTCTGTAGAATGTATGAACTTCTAGGGCAGGGTCAAAAGGAATGGCCGCTTAATATGAGACATGATCGATTTTTATGTACGATTAGGCATGAGGAACACTCTGTTGAATGCCCCCATCAAATCCTTTGATCAAACTTGGCAACCTGTTGTCATGGGCGCTCCTCAACCACTGTAAATTTATTTAACCGTTGGAGATGCGGTGTTGTTGAAGCGGATTATGACCTGAGAATACTTTTCTGTGGCTGTAAGTTTCACATTTCCCTGCTCACTAACCCGTTAGAAGCCTATGGGAAATTTATTGGCGCTCAATTGATGTTACAGCAACAGCCTATGGCTAGCTATCGAACTCCTTATTTTATTCGTCTTCACGCTCAAGGAAAGTTTTAGTAGGAGCATTCAATCCTTTCTTAGGGCATAGCTATTTGTTCCGGCCTCCAATACATGATGAGCGCATTCTGTAACAGCACCACAAAGCACTGCACCTGCTTGGATATGTTCAGACAATTCATTACATTTTCGTGGGATTTGACAGATTCCTTGAGATATGTTTCTCCACCCTCCATTCTTTACAGGCCAGGCGCAGAATTATTGCTGCCGTTGGGTGAGGGGTAGAAACAAGTCCCTTGGAAAACGTAGAGACAGGCTGTAAATGCTGGTTCGCAACAATGGGCGATTATGAAATCCATCACCAACGTAATGTATCCGTCAAAAAGCTAATAACACGTCTGCTGCATTTGAACTAGAAGGATTTCCGTCTGTCAACTAGTGTATGGCGTTTGAAAACTGATCTATAGCGCTAAAGATATTGAGGCTTCCAGAATGAGCCATCGAATGGCGCCTCAAACCTGACTTTTGTCGACACACGTCCGGGCAAACAGGTGGCACTGAATTTGATACGCGCTCCAAGCGCTCTTTCCGCCGATATATCCTATATGAGAGGGAACCACATAGTATGTATAACACCGGTGGTGACTGATTATGAAGGCTTTATTGCTTTCAGGGCTTGCCACCCACTCACTAATAGATACACCCAGAATCTTGTGTTAATTAACGATACAGTTCTATAGTCGAGTTGTGTCATTTCAATCAAGAGAAATTCGTTACACATGGCGTCACATATTCAAAGGAAGTAAATTGATTACCTTTCGTTTCTTCTTTAAAGTCCCTCTTCTCCACCATCCTATCTAATGGTATTCCACGATCGTCTTGAAGCGGGTATGATTGATTTAGTCAACTTAGAGTCGAGCCGTGGTTGTCTTCCAAATCGACCCTAAATGCCTTGCAGGGTCGCGATTCTGAACCGCTAACAACGAATCCGACCAATGGGCACACTGTCACGGTGCGAGTCACATATGGTGACTCGAGACGATTCACGATCGAATCGACCCCGCGCCGCCTTAGGGTAGCAACCCCCAAGACATCATGTGGGGTTGTGGGGACTCGATGCACGGGGACCCCATGTATATATTGTGGAAACTAGTGGAGTCTACCCGGACTCCAAGATTCAGACTTTGAAATCAGACCCCATAGACTTTGACTCTCTGCCTAGCCAACAGGTTCTCTGTCCTGCGATACAGACCCTTCAACACGCACAGTATCCAACCCGAACCACCAATTTCAATCGGTAGTTCCGAGTAAAGTACGGATAGAGTACCTTTCACGTATACTCCTCGAAGCTATTTACATTAAGGTAGTCCATGACGAAGCTCCCAGACACCGGGACGAATAACGCGATAATATAATGGATCTGTGAAGAATTTCATTATCATTCTCCTTCGTTGCGTCCCTATAGCTACGATTTTGCGTAGGGGGTCGTTGCTCGGTACGACGCAAGCCACGTGTCTCGGCTTCTGGTTGGAATATAGGAAGGATAGATAGATCCCCGGATATAGGAGATACTATCTCCGGTCTAGATTATTCACGTCTTTGAGCTTATTTAAATTACCGGTTTGGGGTATTTTCGTAAGACCTATTATCTATTGAAGAGGGGTAAGCTCACGGCAGTCTGATCTCACCAGACAGGTCGAGTCATAGAGGAACTATACCAAACCCACAAGCACGTAAGTCCTGGACTCTCTGAAGGTCGCCGTACGGTAGGCAAGAAGAGATTGAAAGAGTGTTGACATTATAAGTGAAAAGAACTTGACTGTAAAGACTGTCTCCGACCTTCCGACCAAACTGATGATCTGACCGAGAGGTGGTTGATGATGTTCTCAATCCCGCATCGCAAAGACTAAATAACGTCTCCCGACCATAAGGCCATCAGGCATCCTTACCTCTACAAGAGAACCACTCTAAGCACATGTAACCAAATCCCCCACTGCACTATCTATATAATAGCGTACCCCTATAATCGCGTGGCCTATGCTATTAGTACTTTAGCTACTAACGTGGACTATGAATGTTACGGAAGCGTTCTGGGCGGACACTAACCAACAAGACCATAAAAGATCACTAATATCCGCAGTTGCGGATACTGCCCGGAGTCCGGTATATATAGAATGGTATCGCAATATTGTTCGACCACGCCGTAACAATTAATTCGAGGTCTCCGATAAGTCCGGATTAGACTATATCCCAGTAATATATTACCGCTACGTAAGCTACGTCCTTTCCTAAGTATCTAGTGTAACGGGCCAGAGCCCGGTGGTTAACCATATGCCATGGCTTTCCGGATACCGCCTTAGCAGAAGGGGGTCCGAGCGAGGTTCTAGTGGGTCCTACCCGAGGACGCTCTTAAGGACTGCGACCGACTCCTACCCCTTCTTCCTTCTTTCCTTAAGATTGTTGAAAACAGCATGTTGGCCTAGTACAATTGAATCAATTCTGCTACAGCCCTTCACATCTAGGACTATACCTAATTTAAAATGTATCAACTCAATTAAAAATCATCTTTACTAGGATTTAAACAGTTTGGGTACTATTTACCGTCCATAGTAAAAGGATATAGTAGGATATATTAAGCGGGATTCTTAGTCTACTAAGCGTTAGTAAAAACATTCTTATCTTGAACCGTAGCGAGCTTCCCTCGACACTTCCTCTGTACTCGGAGGGCTTTTCTAGGCGGTACACTCTATTATATTAGCTATAAGTATTAGAGATAGCTCTGAGGAAGAGATAGTATCTTCGCAAATATTTATTACTTACTAGAATATCGTATACATAGATCTAGTATTAGACTAGACTAAGTCCTTTACTAGGCGAGAGAGAACCTACTTTACGTCCGGTATATATAAACTTAGGATAAGATTATTTAATAAATTCTATATATAAATTTAGCCGGGGGTATATACGTTAATCTTTATAGAGATTAGTAGTACAAAATATAGAATAAAATAGCCTTAATTTACTAGAGAACATATCGGCCTCTATTTTAGATATATCTTATTCGAAATCTAGTATTCAGTAGCCGATTATTAGTAATCAGATATCGATAACTATAGGAATTTCCCCCCCTCGCTAGATAGCTATACAGGTAGCGGCGACTATATCGCTAAGGCATAATATACTAATTTAACTCTAATAGATAACCGCGTCAACGATTATAGTTGATATTAACTTCCGGTATGAGGGATAACTTATATAAAACTACTGAACCCTATTAGACTTACTCTATCTACTTAGGAGACTCGAGAGATTATCCTACCGTCCTCTATATTGAGATCTTATAGTATAGTATCTAGGAATAGCGTTATACGGCGCCTAATAGAAACCCTTTTACTATCTCTCTAGTAGATTCTATCCGCTTAGGAGACTTAAGAGGTCATCTTACTGTTTGATGGTGAGGCCTGCTATACTGCCTGGGCTACGCCCTCACCACCTGGGACCACCAACTTCAGTGTTGTACGCTAGTTAGGAAAAGCTTCAGAAGGACTCATAAACTTTTACGCTAACTTGACTGCGTGGTATCGAGAATCTCAAAGGCTGGAGAGGAGAAAAAGAAAAGAGAAGAGGCTACAGTCCATCCTGAGTTTTGAGACGGTGCGCGTGGTGTGCGTGGCACACGTGTCTCCTATCCTCCCATGTCCAATCCTCTCTCTCGTCCTGAGTCCGTTCAGTCCTGTCATGTTCACAACACTCAGTAGTCTAGCTTAGCTTCCTTCTTCCTCCTCTTCTCTTCTCCTAGTCAACGTCGAGTGTTTTCACCTTTCAGGTTTTTCCTTTCGTAGGATCCTGCAGTCAAATACTTACCGTTTTCTATATTGTGATCTAGGAATAGTATTATACAGCGCCTCATCAAAACCTCTCCCTATTTATTCCTCTAGCGCGTCAACTATCTATAGATTATTCAACAGGATTAAGAAGGGAATCGTATTATAGAGTGGTTAATACGATATATACTACTACTAAGGGTTAAACCTTTAACTTCGTTCGGATATAACTCGTAGTCGGATTCGCTTATTATAACCGGACGACTAGATATAGTAAAGGCTAAGTCGAACGAGCATAAGAATATAGCCTCATTCGAAGTTAGGCTATTTACCTGTTAGCTAGCCTATTCTGCGAGTTATAAATAAGAAACGCGGTAGAGATTTTCTAGACGTTACTTTTCGGGGCCGATAGCGCCCCGAGGATCATAATCATAATTCCTAGGACTAGCGTAGTTACTCCTAAGTATTTGACTGAGGATCTTACGAAGGAAAACCCTGGAAGGTGAAAAAACTCGACGTTGACCAGAAGAAGAAGAGGAGGAAGAAGGAAGCTAAGCTAGACTACTAAGGTTGGTGGTCCCCCAGGTGGTGAGGGCGTAGCCCAGGCAGTATAGCAGGCCTCACCATCAAAAAGAGACTGCAGTACTGAGATTTCATAATTGAGAATCTAATCGTGCGTGGAGTCGAATTTGCTTCGAAACGAATGTTCCGAGAAACCAACAATCATCCATACGATCATAAGCGTTACCAACTATGACCCACCAGTGTTCAAAATTTTCCAAATTCAGAACAAAGGGTAAATTTCGCTCATCTAATTAAGGTGTTCAATGAAAACCTATTGTAGTTCCATATATAGCTCTTTCCCAAAATGAGTGCGTAGGGTACTCAAGTTATTCAAAAACCAGTTTTGAGCGAACAACTATAAATCGACAACGCTTTATCTCAGAGCTAGTCAGGTCAGTTTTCATTGACTAAAGTCTTTCCGAAATGTCGACAAGGCAAACACGAAGTAGAAGTACGGCCAGAGATTCAAAGCCAAGAGAGCCCCAGCCAGCAGGTCAAAATCCTACATCCTCATGTCGTTCTCCACTCGGAGATCCCGAAAACGTGAGAGACAGACTTCAAATCTTGGAGCAAAAGGTGGGAGCTTTGGAACTGGGCCAGAAGGCGACAACGCAGCAGATTTCTACGCCCGACCCGGGCACAAGTTGCGCAAGCCCTTCCCGACGTCGTCAGGCCTCTGTATCACATGTTAATTACTGTGTTCCTCCAGACGACATAGGGAAAGCACTTCAGATGAGCTTTCCAGATAGCAATATCCAGTCATCGTTTTTCGGTCCAATATCACGCAGAAAACATACTATCAATATGGATTTATTGCATCCCTTGTATCTATTCCTGCTTATATTACTATTGGCAGACTCGAAAACCCTTTGGGGAGGGTCTACAGAAAGCATTGTCTCTAAAGTGAATGAAGTTTCGAGTTCTGTAGGTCGCTGGGCATATGCGATCGCAGAGCAGCTGTTAGGCACCTCGATGCGGGGATGACTGCTGAGCGAAGCGAAGCGAAGCCTTGATAACGTCACAATTTCACCGCCAAGCTCCAGCAGAAGCCTTGCTATGTCGTTCAGGCGGTGGGATGACTGAATTCTTTATCAATTGTCGGTGCTCTCGATTGGAAAGTGCGTACTTCTCTTAGTGCTTCTTAAGCTTCGCGTACCTATGTTATTGGATGTAGTATTTGCTTTGTTTTGATTACTGCACATCCCCTATATGCGACAGAAGGATTCGAGGGACACTACGGGCCTGCAGCCAGTTGTATATAACCTTCATCTCGCTTTGCAGGTTCTTCTGCTGAAATTGACTGTATAAGTTCCGCCCCTTGAAGGCCTACAAAAAAATCTAACAAATGCAAGCTCATTCATGACGAACCTCGTAATAGTCATGAGAATGAAATTGGTTTTTTTCTCTTCGACAAAGATAATATTTGTCTGCAGGATCCTACGAAAGGAAAAACCTGAAAGGTGAAAACACTCGACGTTGACTAGAAGAAGAGAAGAGGAAAAAGGAAGCTAAGCTAGACTACTGAGGTTGGTGGTCCCAGGTGGTGAGGGCGTAGCCCAGGCAGTATAGCAGGCCTCACCAACAAACAGATAACCCTAGAGATCTACGCCATAGATGGAAATGGCTACTCTCCTGATACTTTAGACAAACACAGCAAATGGCTCATGAGTTGCCGGACCTACGCGGCGGGAGGTATCAGCCGACTATTTAACCAGTATGTGAAGATGCAGTGGCGGCAGCTGAGTCCGAGAACTAAAGTATCGAATTTGATAGTCACTAAAAACACTATGAACGTTCCAAATGAATATTCCGCTACGTATTTCGTAAGCACACATAATTGTAGATACCAAATATAATATATGCATCGTAGCAATCTTGTGAAGTGATTCGATTCATGTGAGCAATATTCATTTAATGAAAGAGGTCCTAGCGGGTAGGTCTTTACTGTATAGTGCAACTGTAATGAAACGCCTGAAAAAAGCCATTGGACTTCACTTTTTGCTTGTGATTCCTGAAGCTTCTGAGCATGAGTTTCTTAACTTGAGCCAGTGACATACCTCTTAAAATAACAAAAAGGAATCCTTCTTGATGGTAGTGGACGGTCACTATTCAAGAACTCTCCATCATGTCCGAGCTAACTTAGTTACTTCTAAAATTGTTTTTTGTTTGGCGGTGGCTTTGAAGAGCATGGCCTTTTGCGCTGATATTTGCAACATGGAAAGCGAATAGAAAATTTAAGACTTAAATTCAGTATGAGGTCCATTACCTTGTAGAGGTATTCCCTGGTTATACCCTGTTTGTGTCAATTGACAACGATACAGTATTTGAGTGTTGGTGATAATTGGTACTCTTCATCTAATGAGCCACGTTCTGTCTTATGGAACCCGAATTCTGCTTGACTAGTAGCCTATAAAGTCGATCGTAAACCTCTTTTAGAAAGAAATTTCATCGGTAGGATTCTTCACGGTAACAATAGCTCAATATGGACACACTTTCCAGCCATTCCATGGAAGCGCGAGGTGGGATTGCGTATCTGGTATGCAAGCAGACAAAACGTTAATGAGAATAGGTTGACTGGCCTGAGCACAACATGGAATCACCGGTGTCTGAGTATGAGATTCTGTTATTAGAAACCATGGAATGGTGTCGAACACAGACTCTGTGGGGTTATTTGCGGACTCTCCCAAATTCCGAGTGTAAATTTAGATTTACCTGCCATTTTCCAAGTCTTCAACGTTCAACAGCCAATTCAATTTGAATCTGCTTGATTTAGTGTCAGATGTAGACTGTACTTAAGCTCAATAAGGCCTCAGGATTTTTCACAGACCCGAAGGTCTTGCTTTGATAACCAACCCGCTATATCATGGCTAATACCCCTTTTCTACCTAGCTCCTATCCACCTCCTCCGTTTGTCAGTGAATTTCATAATCTGAATGCCCTCAATGCCCTCACAACTCCGGAGTCTTGGTGCATCGCAATTATATTCACTACGTACGTCTCCTTGATGTATTGTCTTTTTTTAGGGCGTAACTAACAACCAGCAGGCCACTCTTGCTGGCTGGCATGACGATGTTTCAATTCTCTAGAAGCTTTGCGTTAGGGACCTTATCGATTGTTGCACTCATCACCGTTGTTTCACTGTGCATGAAGATCAATCACCAACTTCGGCAAAGACGCAAGCGCAACGGCGCTATACAGAACGATACCTGAGGCTCCGGTGTAGCGTTGAAAAAATGCGTAATAGAACTCGGCACGAAACGTGACATCCGTAGGACAGGATGATTTCATCATGAAGTTTTGCAATTTCTTGTTCAATCTATTTGACCATGCTGTTTCTATGCGGCTAGTATCGTACCCGTAATAGGTTGTCTCGTTGTGCCTTTCCCATAACTGAATCCACCATCTCTTCGCATTGGCCCTCTGACGTCACATAGTACCAGTCAATTTTTCCGCAATTGATTGGAATGATTTGAGAAATCGATCAAAATCAGCATTCCGCCAGCTGTCAGCTTCATTAGACATTAGATCGATTGTTTCTACTTCTTGTGCTGAGAGATTACTGTTGAATACAAAAATTCGAAAATCATCTAAACTAGCGTCGTAAATGATGAAAGGTAACAAAGAAGCCTGTTCTTTATCCGGAGAGGAAAAGCCAAGATCTTTCTGTCTTCATGTGTACTCGTTCCTACTAAGTTCATAGCATTTCCAATCAACCGCACCGCAAGATCTGTGTTGTCAAAATTTTCGCTCTCTCCGAGCTGATTGCGAAGGTGGCCGAGAAAAGAGAATTGTCACTGTTGTAGTCGAAAGGTGAGCCAAAAGTATGTGTCACTGAGGGGAATCAGGCCTTCCGTGCTCCATTGCCTACAGTGTTTCCTGCCACAATACATCGCAGATACAGATACACGGGATGAAGCTTTGAATCAAATTGAAGAAACTTATTTATCACATCTGGTATACAAAAGAAAGACGGCCCATTATTTGAAGATATGGTGTTGATATCAGAGTTCTTACTTTCCACCTTCAACGACTGCGGTCAGAATCTTAATTGCTTTTGCAACCGATCCGGCAACTTCCTCTAATTGTTCTCTTAGCGCACTAATAGAAGCCTTTGTAGCTTGGTCTCCCTGTAGCTTTTCCTGGTTTCTTAGGTACTTTGTCTGCCTTGCGCGCTCTGGGAGTAGTCGCAGCCTTTGTTGGTTTTCCAGGTATCTTGCCTTCACTTTCGCTTCCCCTCTGCGGGTCCTCCACTGTGGATTTTTTTTCGGCGCTGGTTTAGGAGGTGTTGGTTGCTTCTTAGGTCGTCCACGTCCACGTCGAGGGCCAGATTCTTGCGCAGTCACGGGCTTTACTTGAGTGTTTGAGCTCTCGCCCGATGAGACTGCTTCGTCCGATTCACTATCGTCAGGATCTGAGTCGCCAGCCTGCTTGGAAGATACAGGTGCCATACTCTCAAACGTTTGAAATATGATAGGTTTCACTTCAATGCTGCGGTAGAGCCCTTCTTTTTGTTGACATAGCTTGGTGGTCAGGCGCCTCACACCAGCGTGGTGCACGCCTACGCACACCACCACAGTAGTTTAGATAGCACTTCTCACCAGTTACAATCTCACCATCCCTTTCTCCTCTCTTTTGGTCAGTGCTACGTTTTCCGTAGCTCCCTGATAGTTTATGAGCCCTGCTTGGTGCTAAAAAAGAGTGAGGTTATTCACATTTCCTCACTGCCTAGGCACTAACTTGCAAAATAACCGCTTATTTCATTAATTTTCGGTGCATCCTGCGCCTCCTGCAGCCTTGCGCACCTCTTTACGAGTTGACGATCCCTTCGCGTCCCATACGTATCGAATCCGGCTACCGAAGCCATCGAATCGTCGGCAAAGTCCCTCCTTTGGCTTTAAGGCCTCTCATAATAAATTAAATCCTTCCGGCTTTTATGCCATTTCTAGAGCTCTGACGCTCTTAACCTGCGCAGCGGCATATCGTCGTAGTAGGATAACCACACAGCAACTCTTCGTTGTAGTGGACCATCAAAAACCTTCCGGCTCTTATACCATCTCACATATTCAACCATCAACATGGTATCCGATCTCGAGGCTCACAAGGCGGCCAAAGTCTTCGCCGAGTCCGTCCCTACTCTTAAAGGAAGAGCCAACTTCGAAAAATGGCGACAGGGACTCTAGTATGTTGTAGATAGCTTGGATGACGACCTACGGTCTGTGATCTCGGGCAAGATGACATGTCCCATTCAAGAGCCTCGTGAGACTCCTTCCGAAGAGATCATTCAAAACATGCTTATCGCTCAACTTGGGCGAGAGCCTATCGAAGATGAATTCAACGAATAGATCAACGAGAACGTTACTCAGCCAAATAACCGATTCCACTGGTTTCGCCGAAAACATGCACTCGCGAAATATCTCATCTACTGCACGCTCAGCGACTCAGCTCGTAGCTTCATACGCGACTACAAAGACTCTTATGAGATCTTTCTTCGCATCAGCAATACTTACGGCACCAGTAATCATACTGCTTTAAGCCATAGGCTATCATCTTTGATTAAACTTACATACAATGGTAGTGGCCCCTATAACTTCGTTACTAAGTAGCAAGCTGCCCTTACTCTTGCAAACTCAACTGTTGCTAATCGCCCTATACCACCGGAATGGGCTTTGGCTCATTTCAAGCTCTCCATCAATGGTCAACCAAGTGTGAAAGGTTTCTTGAACATATATAAACCTCTAACCAATCCAGACAGCATGCTTGATCATATCTTCGGCAAATTCATTGAATATAAATCTGTGAAGGGCTGTGGCAAAATTGATTCAATTGTACTAGGCCAACATGCAGTTTACAACAATCTTGGGAAAAGAAAGAAGAAGAGACAGGAGTCAGTCACGGTCCTTAAGAAATGTTGATCCCGTCCCGTTGGAATCCTCTAGAATCCCGTGATAGAATCGCTCCGCACCTTCTTGCCAAGACGATGTCCAAAACGGCCATGGTACATGGTTTACCATCGGGCTCTGGCCCGTCACAGATATCTGCCTTTAGGAGGGCCCAGAGGTTCTCAATTGGATTAAGGTCAGGCGAATAGGGCGGCCATTCCATCACCGTGATATTCAACTCTCGCAGTAAAGCACGTACAATCAATGCAGTATGCGTAGGCGCATTATCATGTTGAAATATCGCGTCCTCGTTATCTAATAAGGTCGGTAGGATTCTTTGGTAGAGGTCGTGGATAACCTCCTTTGTAATACCCTTTTTTTCTGCTTCCGGATCTCCGTATAGAGGAATTAGGCCAGTCTTTCGAGGTGAACCTGCGAAACAAGCCCAAAACATCTGCTTTATCTGTTTTCCCTTTGATAGAGACATTTGAACGCCCTCTGAACGTTCCTGAAGCTGTTGCCATGGCGGAATAAAGGTCCACTCCTTTCGCGCACCTTGCCCTCGCTCGATTGTAGTCTCATCAGACCAAAAGACTCGCTTCCAGTCTTCTGGTGTGTAGTGACGATAGGTAAGAGCCCAAGAGAGACGTTCTGCCGCGTGTTCAGGTGTAAGATAGGGTCTATCCATCTTACGCCACTTCCGGAGACCCATCTCATGCGTTAACCGCCAGATTGAAGAGGTTTTGACCTTATAATCTACCTCTTTCAATAGATCTTCGCGTGTGATAGAAGGATTTGTCTGAATTGCATCGTAAACTCGATCTCTATCCTCTTCAGAAAGCTTACGTGGAGGGCCAGCGCGTGCTAAAGACGCGCCATTCATACGCTTTCTCTTCATAGTCAGAGTATATGAGATAGTTGATAGAGGGATATCAGGAAATCGATACTTCTGGATTCGGCGCGCACCCCATTTCAGTGTAAATTTCAGCTCGCATATACGCTCGCATGTATACACATCTAGCTCTTTACCACGCATTGTAGCTGCGTGGCTAATCTACTAGATTGAATTAGCTGATTTAGCTGAGAGCGCGCGAATTCGCGTGTGGCTGCTATAGGTAGGCGGTATTGGGGCGGTGGAGTAAAGCGGTAGGGGGCGGAAGTAGAGTGTTCCAAATACTTATGGACGGCCACTGTATACTTGCGGCTACCGCTTCCAACATTTACAGATCAAAGAGACAACTTGCCATGTTCACGAAAGCCTCCAGAGATATAATGTGCCGCTCTCTGAATTCCTTGAACCATTCGCTAACGCGGTGGTCCCCCAGCGGGTGACACCGGGTCTCGTCATTGTCCGGCATACTGGGCCTGAACCTGAAATACTGATATTGCAGACCAACCGCTGGTTTGCAAAAGGGGGAAAGTGGGAGTTACCTGGGGGTGGGGTGGATTGGATTCCGCGGGAAACCGTTCTGCGCGCTGCTCAGCGTGAACTGTGGGAGGAGACCGGCCTGAAGCTCGCGAGCTTCGATGCCTACGTCGGCGAGTACCAATTTCAGGGTCCCTGGATGCTGTGGATGAAGCATAATCTCAAGATAATATTTATCGGTAGCGTCGAGAATGGCGACAAGGGCTTGGAGAACATCAGACTGAGCCCTATGGAACATGAAGCCTTTTGCTGGGCCACCGAATCTCAAATTAAGGAAATGTCTCTGCATGCAGAAGAGCTCGTGCCCTTGGTGATCGGACGCGAAGCCAGACCAAAGCCCGATCAATGGAAGCAAATGGCGTTCATTTCGGAGGAAGGAAAATACTATGCTCTGGAGGCGTTTAACAGGCTCCGAAACTAGATTAAACTATAAAAATGGGGAATGCTGTGAATCAAGGAAGTACCATTATCTCTCAACTCCAAGTGAATCTTTGCCGTGGGTGGCTGTCAAGGGTACTTAAGGATTCAGATATACATTTAGAGTAGTACAGCAAGACAAAATGATACGATACATTTGAAGGTTTTTGGCTTGAATTTCGGTTAATGCACAGTCATCTCTGTTTAACAGTCACCAGCAAAATCTGCTTCCACCTCGACGACAGTATTTTCTCTTCTCAGGAATCAGTTTCATTACTACTGTGGGTAGAAACACGTCGAACGACAAAGGGTTCCAGGGACTACAGTACCATCTGGCGATAAACATTCAACGGTGGTTGCCGTTTTCCGTTTCACAGGAGCACCACGGTATTTACACACCTCCCGCCCCAGGAACACCTCACCTTCAGAGCGCCAAAACGCCCAGGAGCTCACCTATCTCATTCATATTATAGATATTCGGAGCTGAGGAGTGCCGGGTTGTCCAGCTTTGTCTTAATGACACGAGATCAGTCCTGCACCTTATGCTAGATGATGTGATTGTGCCTCTTCCAGTCAATTACTTTCAGTGTCCTCGATGTTAACTCCAGGTGAAGGCTGAAGAAGGCTTGTGGCCAGTTCTCTTCTGGAGGACGAATCTTGTCATTGGCGATCGGGATTGACCCGCGGGAAGCACGTAGCCAGAGATCTCTCAAACGAGAATTCCTTACATTACATGGTCAGTACGCTTTGTATGTAATTGGCTATACCAAACAATCCTCAATAAGCAGATCAGTCACCCCAAGAATTTCAGGATCGATAACTCAATAAAATCATTTCAGATGTGAACGTTGTCAATTGTCTATACTGCTTATTGAATAGTGATTGGGGGAAAGATTTCACCCAAATTATAAGCTTATTTCGTAGTAAAGGGTTGGCCAGGGACCAGGGAATCTTAGCACGATTTGTTTTACGGGAAATATTTCAGGGCGGAAGACTAGCCAACAAGATCATAAAAATCCACTGATATCCGCGGTTACGGATACTGCCCAGAGTCCGGTCGATATAGTATGGTATCGCAATGGTACTTCGTTGATCGGCCACACCGTAACAATTTGCCCCAGGCACCTTGTTAGGGAAGAGAAGGCAATTTGCGATGAAACCTGCCAACAAATCAATGTGAGTAGGTGAGAGTCGAGCAATGTATACCGGAGATCGTTATAGGAAATCTATAATTGAGCTAAGTAGACTGACGCTAATTGTTCCACTATGCTGGCGTTGTCTTCCAAGATACCTTAATCTTGAGCGGGTCTGAGGGGGACACGGTTGCGGTGGGACGCATGTTATACAGTGGCGCTACTAAAGTCTGTGACCCCCCTGGTTGACCGCCCTTATTCTGCCGATAATCCTGCCGTACTAAAACCTCATACAAAAAATCAATTCAATTCAACAACAAACTATTACTTAGTATACCAGCCATAAGATGCAATAATTGCCTGCACCCTACGTGACATACTTTCTGATAGGTCCTTGCACTTATGATCAACCTCAGAGAGTAGATCATCGTACGAAGATCGTGGATTCTCGTGGATCTTTTGAAGGATCTTCTGACGGTCATCATCATCTAAGATCTTTGGGCGCCCAGATCGTTCCCGTGACTCTTCCTTGTGTCGAATTCGAGACCGAAAGCACGTCATTTTGATAGTTGACGGCGGTATATGTGGATATTTCTCATGCATCTGACGGTAAGACCACTTTGCGACGTCTTTTAATGTAGTAATCTGAGTGCGTAGATTCACATCTAATTCGCAGTTCTTGCGTCTTGGCTGGTCATTTGGAGGCTGAGGAGGAGGCCTAGGGGCAGTAGAAATAGGCCCTCTAGGCTCTGGAGGGCTAGGCACTGGTAGACCTGCCCTTGTGCGCGGCATAGTGGTGTAGCTGATGGTCAAAATATTATATGCAACGCGATACGCGACTGCGCTATATACGCGTTGACGGCCCGATGGAGTTTAGTAGGCTATATTTAGGAAGGCGGTGCTGCTGGCGGTCAACCAGGGGTCACAGACTTTAGTAGCGCCACTGTAAAGTTCCTGCGGGTGGAGTAATGCGAATACCCGCGGAATGACACGTACCATTATAGCCAATGGCTATTCCGTGCCACATTGTAAGGACTCGAGAGGAATATTAGAACTTTCACCTCGCCTCAGTCCATTCTCTCTCTTGTGATTGTCTTTACCCCATTCTCTCACTAATAATCTAAAACTGTTAGCCAATGACTCAATGCTTGGATCAATTTAAAGCGCCGTTCTTAGATACAGTACGGGTTGTGACCGCCATTGCAGCTCAAACTGGGGGCACAAGTAGCTCGTGGGGTCCATATACTGTTGATACACTGCTCAATCACATTGCCATTACATTGCCAGACATTGTCTGTACAAATGGTGTGAGATGTGGCGCTCGCGGAAGTTGCGGGCAGTGTTTTCGTGACTGTGAGTAATCCGCTCTGGGTTGGATCTTGGACAGCAAGTATACTTGGATGGCTAGCAGAAGAGGTCGCTTTCCCCAAGTACACGTCTTCTAGGTGACCGAAATCATAGATCTGTTCATCGAGAATTTTGACAGAGACAGCAATAAGGCAATTTCGGCAAGCAGTTTCGTTAGAACCCGAAATTTGGTCGAGTATTGAGTATGCCGTATCTACACAGACCTTTTTTTTGTGTTGTGTGTCCAATTGACCACCTTCTGATGGACTGTAAGTACAACTTTCGCAGCCATCAGTGACAAAGAGTTGGTGTTCGGACTCTTGCCCATTTAGCGTAAGAACCACCCGCTCCCCACAATAGCGAGATGGATCGGTCCGTATAAGTTCACGGTCAATAGCCACCCCAAGATTGGTGTTGAGTTGGTTTAAGGTGATAAGGTTGTAACCACCACACATAACACCGCCCTAATTTTGCCATTGGAATGATGTGTAACAGGCATCGATTTTCTTCACATCGTAATAGTAACTAGTGAACCCTTCACAGCTATATATTATATTATCAGCCGGAGAGTTGAATGTCTGAGGGTAGCTAACCCCAGGTGTGAGATGTGGAGACATCTTGGATTTTGTCTGCAATCTGATATATTATTGTTCAACAGCATGGCACGTTCGTAGCACACGCCGCTCAGATATATATGTATTTGTAATATACATTGGTAGTCTTGAGAGGTATGATTAACATTACAGTAATGAAAAATTCGAGTTTCTTAAGAACCGGTTAGGGTGTAGATTGTGCTCTTTGATCGCGGTGAACCAAAAACAGCGCACTCTGACATCATATTCTAACCGCGCTTGGAGTCAGAAACACGAATTCCAGGTCTGAGCCACATTGTATGCTTAAAATGTCCAAATTATTAGCTTCCGTTTATCAAAGGAATTGTGTGACAAACTCTACATCTATTCTTGTCATTTCTCTTACCTTTCCGGATCCATACGGTGCTGAGAAGGTATTGGCGCAGTGTTCAAGTCAAAACAAGTACTTAAGGGACGATTATGGCTTACGCAGAGTGGCAAAGCGTGGTCTGGGGCGACAGTCTTTGGATGAACTCTGGATTCATTGAAGTGGATGTGAAAAAAACAGAATCAAAATGTTCACTCACTCGATGACGCTTTGGTCCTATGTTTTTCTTCATGTTTAGTCAAAAATCAAACTGATGGTCTACTGCCTACGGTATTCGGCCGAATTCTGAAGGTTCTGTAAGCTCGACCTGATTACTGAAGAGATACCTAGAGCAGCGAATTACTACGCAAATAGCGTTATGTCACAATTCTTAGCGTTGAAGCATCAGTGAAGCGTCGCGGTATCCAAGCACTACAGGCGGCCGGTACGGTATTCAGGTATCTTGCATGTTCTATCAAAATTACACATCGCTAAATTCAGTTGCTAGGTGAATCTTCATGCAAGAAATGCTAAATATAGATCAAATTTCATTCACATTTATATTTGACTTGTCATTATCAATAATTCTGTCAATTGAGACATTTTCTATGATGCATTAATTCTTATCATCACTCACAATGTCAGCTTGCCACAACAGGTGCAAAATCAAACAATTTCAAACTACGTCGGGATCATAACATTGCATGATGATTAACATATACAGCGATGGCAAAATGAAGAGCAGTATCGACTATCGAATTATGTAAGTTGATTAGCTTTTTGCCACAGAGGCTGTGCTAGCTCGCTATGCGATGGTGACGGACTAGCTAAATAGGTAAATCTGACATCCTTTGTTGCTTGACGGGGCTGGATAGCGTTACATGTGACAAAATAGTACGGTGGGATATCAAAAAAGAAAGAAATGGGTAGTAGTGGGTCCAGCTTAGAGATACGTGGGACAAGGGATCTCAATGTCCTAATCGGGGCACGTGTCTCTTTACCGACGTTAAACCGCACGCCGGGTCATATTGTTTAAAAATGTAGACGAACGCCCGAGACGGCACATCGCTGTCTCCTTTTGAGTGTGAATGCACCGTACGCAAATGGTAGTAAGGATGGTTTCCCTCGATACTCCCATCGAGCATGGAATATATGGTGGGTCAACACATGCACAGATTTAGTTCAGCTTTGACTGTGATACTGTGATCAGATGTATCGGCGCCATCAAATTTTTGCACGACTTTAAAAGCTGGTCCTACGTCAAGAAATGCAGTGAAGACTGGGGGTTTTGTAAAGCACTATGGAGTATATCACAATCGAGAACCTTGGGCAATGCTTTGAAAGCCCGACAACGACTCGCCAAGGCTCTACGACTAGCTATACGTTCTCACAAAGACCGAGATGATGAAACGGTCTTCGAAGAGCTAGCATGGGCAATGAATGAAGTGGAATACTGGACTGGTACGAAGAGCTTGCAAATTTGATACTTCTATTGCTGACTATGTATAGTGTACAGATTCCCGACCCCGTCACCTTTGTGAGGGGATGAGACTCGGCTGATATTGACAAACAATGCGCTTTTTGTGTATCCACTCGTTCCTGTCTATGAGCACAAAAGAGAGAGTATTTTCATGAATTCCAGGAAACTTCAGTTGAATGTAGTAAAAGAGTCTTGTGATATGAATCTTACTACCTGGTTGGCCATGGAATCGAATGCCTGACGGGTTTTATGTATGAAAATAGTGATGATCTACGTCTTTCGGGACATAATAGCAAATCAGCATGATTAATAAACCAGCAATAGCAATCAACATAGCAACTGGTAAGAGTCACTGATGCTATTGAAGTTAACGGCAATAGAAGAGACATACGCGCCACTCAGTCTCATATGTATCAGTCGAGTTTTGACCACGACTCTAATCACGGGGATAATAATTATAGAGTCACAAATACATTCTAGATACGTAGAATTCTGAGTAAATATATAGTTCAGTTTCGATTCACCTCTCACAGACTCACCTACGAATACAATCGCGACCCCAACCCATCTCATCAATCTATTAGGGCTTATATGCACTATGGTGGACACCGCACAAATTGGTTCGATATTCTATGCTATGCTGATATGCTGCATATAGAAAGCTTTTCTATGGGTGAATCATAGAATCGCAGGACTAAACACTGTAACCCATGGCCTTTGAAACTTTGTATCAATTTCGATTTTCACTTCGGGAATTATGCCTCTGCCTTGGAGAAAATGGAGTGACCTCTCCCATTTGAGAACGAGTTAGTCTTTAAATCACATCGACAATGAAAACATGTATCCGCCTAGGCAAAACTTTGACATCGGCGCGATGGTGGTCCGCCCTCTTCCACTAGCTTATCGAAATGTTGTTTTGATCGCTATATGCCGGATAGTTCACCGAGTGAATCATGAGAGACTGCAAGTTATCGCGATAGTCACCCCTACTAATTGTCTGAGCTTGTCTTCCTGCGACGAAGTGAATCGAGGCGGGCCTGAAGGTATCATCGTTTGGGCAGCAAATGCCTGCGGTAAAGTGTTATCCTTTGTAAAGGAATCCTTCAGTAATCGACTCAAACCCGACGATAGTCAAAAATATTTTGTTGTTATTGCAGACGTCGAAGAGCAGGTTGTCAAGACCCTCAGCCCTATTAAGTTATCGGTCTTTGAGGGTCGTGGTGAGCTGCGGTTGCACAGAAACAAGTCTCCATTGAATGAGCGTAGGCATCCTACAAGTGTGCCAGTGTTCTCTCGCAAGTACTGACTGTAATCTCGATAGAGAGACTTTACGCCTGTGGTGTACGTGGAAATTGTGCCTCCTGGGGTTCAATTAACCTTCCAAAACCTACTACTCCTCCCCTCCGTCGATCTGAGCGTCTTCGGGCTCAAGCTTTGCTGCGTAGCCATTGAATATTTGTTCTTCGCGTAGAGTCATCCCACGGATTGAAGGAATTAAGTAGCGCTACGGCGTCAAAAGAAAGTTTCGTGTAATTTGTTCACGCCGTTTGATTAAAATGTCCGGAGTCCTTCATAGTTCTATCCTTGGCATTTACCACCATTACAATTCTCAATGAGTATAAAATTTGCCTGATTTTTATGAAGTGCCGGGGCTGAGGAATGAAGGGCATTGTCATCTTGGATGTTCTTGACCTATGAGCGCTGAAAGGTCGTTCTGGATATTCCACGGATTACTGTTTCCGTGGCTGATTAGCCCCAGAAAGTCCTTCAAGAGCATCCTGTATCGCAAGCCCCAATTCTGAATGTTATGCCGTACAACCGTTATTGAAAATGAATGTTGCGAAAGAGAATAAAACGACAAAAATTTTGACGAGTGCCATATTATGAGTGGGCATCCACAGCCATAGGACAAATGTGAGACTCAGGGCAGCTAGAAACCAATACATTGACGGAAATTTCTCATCTCGTCGGTAGGCTGGAGTTTCTTTATGTATCTTTGCGGATGTTCAGGCGCCATTCAGGTTACTGGCTTTGCTACTTGCTTGATTGCCGAAATGCCAACGATAATTGCTTTGTCATTATCGGGCAACATTTAGTTAATGGTCGGAGATTAGGGGAACAACTTCCAGAAGTCTCTATATACATGGGTTTTCGATACGTGCGTCATGGATATTTGTATCAAACATCAGGAAAGTGAGTGTAAAAAACAAACCATGCAGGAGGAATCCTTCAACTGTTGGTTGATACGCCGAAAAGGGCCTCAAGAGGCGAGGAACCAGACGACAATCGAGGACAAAATTAGGACTGAGTAAGGGAAATCATGCTTGTCACTAGAGTGTTGCCTTGAACTCGTCACAATTCCACGTCTGCTTGACGACAGACTTGACCTCATAGACTGGGAGAAATTTGGAAAACACTTCGCTATCGCGTCGATCGCCGACTGACTCAACGCTCGTTGGCAGGATTTGAGGTTGTTTACGCAAGCAAGCACGACAAATTCCTCGCGGGCAAGATATGGTAGCTATTTTTACCCCCATATAGTCTGTGTATTATTAGCTCCTCTCAAAGTCAACTTAGGCCACAAACTTAGGTCTTATTATCCAAGATAGACCATGTTTAACTTCATAAATTTATATCTGCAGCGAGGCTCGCCAGGAATGAATGAATTAAGTACTCGAAAATGCACACCGTTCCCCACTCGTTGAGGTTCATCGCCAAGGAAGTGCCCATTGAGGTTCTGATGCTCCAAACTAAAATATGGTTCCGACGACTAGGCAATTTTTCTACGACGATAAAAAGGCCGAAAATACTTTATCCACTCCTCGAACAAATGCAGGGCCTTCTAGAATCATCAATTTGCCTACCGACCCCGAAGAGCCATTTTCACTTTATACGTCAACTTTATCTTATCATGCATGACGTGAATTTTCTCATTGGGCTTCACGAAAACGCTGAAAATCTCAGTCCCTATTCTCTTTCCGTGATAATTCAAACCCAATCAGAGGGGAAGGAATACAGTTCTGAGCGACTCAAATCGTTGACGTCAAGATTTGATTTCCGGTTGGGCTGGTTCAACGTTCCGGCGATTGTTAAGTATGCGCTTGAACATAACCAGGGCGTGTTATACCAACATCTTCAAACTGCGGAGCTAATAAAGGTGACTGATAAATACTCCCATCAAGAATTTTTCAATGCTGCCCATAAAATCCCCTGACCATTAATGTGGAAAAGCAATGGATGCACTGGTGCGCAACCCCCGAAGTCATGTCTGTAGAATGCCCAGCTCTCGAATTTTGCTAGAAATCCGGTCGTCTCTGCATTAGAGAGATATCCCTCAGTGAAAAATTACCAGTATTCAACCTCTGATGTTGTTTCTAAATTTCGGTTTCTGAATTTAGTTTTCTGAATTTGTGCAATTGATCAGGTACAATAAGAATTGAGGTGTGGATACCGTGCCGCCCTTTTCACTTTGTTTAACATAGAGATATCCGAGGTCCTGCCGCTGGCGAATGCCCTGTGAACTACTAATCATTGGCTTTACCTCTTCCCCCAATTTGAAATCAAAAAAACATGTTTTCGTAACTTGTGAATTCGACATTCTAATTTTAGGGCGATCGTTTTACTGTATAAAACAAGTTCCATTACCACAGGCGCGGCCGAATCTTTTGCGGTCTATTAAAAGTAACCTCTTCGAAGTAAATTGAGGCTCTCGGTCAGTAGGAGGAGTATATGTTTATGGAATGGGTCGTGACTCGTGAATACTATATTATCTTCAGCGACAAAAGTAGAACCGGAAGTAGTAGATCCTACAAGTTATAACCCTACAATTGAATTTGGCCAAGGACTCTTTTTATCAGGTAGAAGTAGATTGGGAATTATGGTTGATAAAGTTGATAAATGAATTGCACTTAACTAACTAGTTAATTCTTCAGTAACAGTGACTCACCCAAGGTGGTCCCCATCCCGGAGACACCGACCCTCAAAAAAAGAGTAACAGATGCCTAGCCTTGACCCTTCGACCCACAAGCAGGCTTCAAAGGGAACAAACAGGTGGTCCGCACTCCGTAGTGGGCCAGTACTTTGTTGGTACAGAGCACTTCTTCCCGCCGCCGACAATACATAGATCCTACTGTACTCAACAGAGCTAGCACCAAGCACCGACGGCCTGTCGTCTGGATCACCAGCTTTATCTGGCTTTCGCCCGGCTCCAAGCCGTCCACTCCCATGTCTGAGTAGCTTCGTGATCATTGTATCGTTGGGCCGAATTTAATAAGATATCGTTCAAGATCATCCGATCCGTCACTTTCTATAAGGTCCATTGCTTCTTTCCGACTTTCTAAGATCCCAGTCGGTTGACAAATTTTCAAGTTTACGAAAGAAATACAATTCGGATTAGTTCCATGACAGGGTAGTAATGCCCTTGTACTTGCATCTTCCCTTTTGTGTAACGTGCGTCAGTCCGGCTCTGGACAACTTTCACTACTTGAATGTAGCCAGCCCCCGATGGCCCATTAGCGGAGTGGGCTGTTATCCGGTCCGAAGAACGCTACAGTGACGTTCCACAACTTTTCTATCCCCTGGCTCCATCGTCCTCCTGACCGCTCTTATGAGCCAATCAAGCTCAGAGCTGAAGGCACTTCGCGAATTGAGCGTGGGCTTCTGGCCGGCATAATTCTACAGTGGGGCAGGGGGCTAGGAAACTCTTGGAACGTCACTGAGTACTTATGGCGTTCACTAAGCAAGCTCAACAATGCCGGCTTCGCGATCGGTACAAACTAGTTTCATCCTGTTAAATGTTTGATCATCGAAAGACGAAATCATTGCTTCGATGAGCTGTGTACCAGCCTTTTTATGGGATTCTCTTCCTTCGTTCATCTAAATTATCGAGACAAGTGTGGCGTCGTTATTTATTACACTACGGTATAACGCAAAACCACGACTGAAACTCCCCCACTTTTCTGATGACAGCCGGGGTTTTGTTGGAATCAAATATGAAAACAACAGTAGCATGACCATATTCGCAATGGTGCCATATAGCTACTAAGATACCAAGATTCTTTACCGCTTTCTCATGCAGTGAACGGATAATCGACCTTTGAGGGAGGCTTCGCACTATGCTGACGCGTAGCGCTTTCTGATTCAAGGCGAGGTATCGGACCTCTGCATTCACCTTGATATGTACGCTGCTGCGTCGTGGTTGCTCGGCAGTGGACTGCTTATGCACGTACTTCAAGATGTATGATCGTGCATGTGGCCTTATTTCAACCTCCATAGTAAAGGCTCATTCATAACACTATATATCAATTCTCCCTGTGCATCGATCGTCTGGGAATACCAAACACCCAGGTGCAGGAAGGAATCAGTCGAATGGCCAGAACGATCAATGACCATGTCTCATGTAAAACTCTGGGTGTTGGTCGGCCGATCACTAAGCTAGTGTTCATTATTCTGGACAATGGATGTCTGCCTTGGTCTTGAAATTGACATGGTGCACCAACCGCTGTGGAGCAAGCAAAGAAAGGAACACCAGATCGGCGTATCAGGCGGACGCTGCTCAAAAAGAGATAGGTCCGAGCATTCACGCTCGGCCCCCTCATAGCCTACGGTGGAGTACAGAACTTACACCGACCAATAGAAGCACGCTGACCCCGAGCACAGGCTTATTATGATAGCCGTCTTTATATCGAGTATATCGAGTATACTACGTCGATGCGGCCAACATCCACCCAACCATTCTTCGCTGGGTCACGGCAATTGCTTCCGGAATAAGCCGAACTACTAGTCCATCGAAAAATGTTTTGCATAAACCTACGGTAGGTCAATTAAAGTGTAATACGTACGTACCAGACGACCTAAACGTCACCATACGTGTCATAGCTTGTTGTTTTCTGAATTCCCAAATGCGACTCACGAGCGACACTTGTTTTCCCACGAGGTGAACCAACTTCATGGTCACTCTGGCGCCCTAGATTCCGGCAGGAGTAAGACAAAATCTGCCAACAAGAGTTGTGGGATTCCAAGTAAATCAACCCTCAAGTTAGAGCTCGAGGGGATGTTCCCCTACTACACTCTCGATTTTTATTCTCGCAGCTGCCGTCGACCGTTCCGCGCGGGGTTGGTATGAATGTCAATTTAATGAATGCTCGACTCCTGCATCATGGAAGCCATTGTAAACACCCGGACCATCTGGCAGAGAGCATTCGTAGTTTCTGACTTCGTATCATCTTTCACACGTCTGCTGCGCCAGTCTTTTGGCGGAACATCCCTGCACAAGCTAATGCGCGATATGCCTCTCTCTCTCCAACTCGAGGCCAACACGGGCATATTTAGCAGTACTAGTCAAGCAGGCCTCGAGCCATTGATATAAAGTGTGATCGTGACCATATCTCTGCGAACCACAAGATCCTCCTGTCATTCTTACCCGATTGACTGCATCACATGGCTGAAGAAGCGATATCAGGAAACAACTGCTTTCCAGCGGGCAACAACACCCAACAGCCGTATTGCGAAACTACTGATGAGCAGGACATCTCCGGTTCAGCACCAGTCACCCAGGGCCTTTCACCACCCTCATCATGCCAAATGCCCCAATACAACCAACATGGCGTAACGCCGAACGGGGACTACAACTTCTTCGACCCAACATTCATGAACTTTCCCGCAGCTCCTTCATACCAAACATCCACGACCCAACCTGCTTCAAGCCTTCCACATCAAAGCCAAGTCAGAATGAAGTTCATACAGGAGAGCATCATTCGAGGCGCTGCAGAGGAGATCTACGTATGTGCCGCTCTCATATTGACCATGCTAGAACTCAGCTGATAGGCCATGCCGTCCCAGGCACAAATCAGGGAAAAGCTATTATCTGATCGGGGGTTCTCCCAAGTTCTCTCCCAGGTACTTGCATTTTACATGGCCGACATCAGTGGTCAAGTCGGGGTAGGAGACCAGGGCGATCAGACATAAAGGGCGATGTTTGAGGAGTCGGAATGATCATAGCTATGTCTAAGGGAATAGAAAGACGAAAAGCAATTGATTTTGTCTCGATACTTTCTGTAACCTGGTTGAGGAGGCGACTCCTGGATAACGCTATCATTTGTTATCAATATGTGCTAACACATGGCTCTCGAAAAAAGCGAGGGGAAGGCAGGAATCAAAATGGCGATCTTATGTGCTAACAGTTCAGCGGCCTCGAAAGTCTGGGGCGCTCAGCAGCCACGTATACACGAGCTTTCTCCAGGCCGTTGCCGTATACATCGTCTATTCGGTGAAGCTGTGTGTTGTGATGTAATATGTCGAATCTCTACGTTGCACGCGATCATCACGAAATGAGTACTGAGACCTATAATATGTCCAAAGGAGCCTTCTTGTAAGCATTGAAGATGCCCGGAGGTACAAATAAAGACGCCGACCATAAAATGGCTGCCTCAGTGCCTTTTGCCTCCATAACGAGGAACGAACCCACTTTTCACCTCTTTCATATCCGCCTGACGCGATTTAAACGACTCCCGCGCCATGTTACTTGATTACCACTATCCCAGAATCAACGTTCCGAGCTCCTAATAGCAGTCGGCGACAATTATTGACAGTTACTCCGCGAAGCGGTTAGAAAGGGAGATAGGTGTCAACTGCCAGATACCGACCCACGTTGCTTCGAGAACCAGAATATGTCAAGGAACTGGTAGGTGTCGTAACTTCTTCGGGTATGTGCGCGTGTCGGAATGCGTGCTTGTGACTTAAATGACGGTCAGAACTGGCGGAGACGGTAAAATCAGATAGCGTAATACTGCCCACATCATATTCACCAATGATATCTTCCTTGGCGCCAAAATGAGCTACTGGCGTTATTTGGAAGTCGGTTCGCTCTCAACTACTACTCCTACGTTCATTATGGAAATGACGGATGATAACCGTAAATTGATCGACTAATTAGTGGGAAATTTACCCTAGGTTGCTTATGAAAAATTGACTAATAACAACAACCAATGGTATGCAAGCCTGAAGGCAAGGAAGACAGTCAAACGTGGGTGGGAATTGAGGGTACGTTGGGGGGAGGCAGAACAGAAAACTCGACAGGGGTAAGATCGGTAATTTCTCCCACCCCAAGCCTGTTTGCGTGGGAAATTTTTAAAGGGAGGCAGGCGCTCCACCGTCTTCTGCATCCTCACATGGGATCTCATCTGGCTGTTCTGTCCAGATTGTAGTGATATTTCCAAACCATCCTCTCGAGAAAGTGATATTTTCAAGTCCTACGCAAACCGTGATTTTATCCCAGGTTGCTAAGGGTTCGTTGCCACTTGGTTGACCGTCAATTCTATGCTTGAATTAACATTTAGATAATGTCCTGGATTAAGACGCGCCGTTAGACAACGGGTCTTGCTTGGCGTAGGGCCGTGGGCTCTCATTCCTCGTGGGAAACATCGGCGAAGGCTCAAAAGACCATACAATATACGTTAAGGTTGAACACGGAACCATCTTCTAGACCTCCATCGAGTCACCAAGGCACGAGATGATTGGGGAGGGATGGGAAAGAGAGGTGGGGTTCGTAGCGTCTTTCCTACCAAAGGACTAAGTCGGGTTTGTCGTGGAGACTCCACTCGCCCCCGCGCCCCCTTTCCTCCCCCCATCCCGTGAGTCCCGTGAATCCCACTTGAGGCCAATGGGTTAATGAAAGGGAGGAATTCGCTGAATGGTTCTTGCACGAAGACAGGCCATTACGCTAGCGAATTAAATCCGCGTTGTCGGCTCCGGGCGTTCAATGTCACTTAAACTAGTACATACGTGCAAGAGCGTATTCGCGAGATTTTAGTGACCTAGACTAAAGAAACGCCGCTGTCGGATCGACACATCTCATCCCGTATCTGACCGGTATTTTTAGGCGCTAACCCCAAAAACCTACACGGACTATCGACCGAATGACTCGGCGGCGGGAACGACCGAAAGACCGACGACGGGCAGAGGTGACTAGGATCTTTTCCGGTTCGGGTAGGACCATCCAAGGTGGCATTTTTTGGGCGTGTACCTTGACCTACGTCGAGGTCGGAGTGTAACATGAAGTTCCTGCGTCTGTAGTCATACCGCCACACCATGTAGAGATTCACCCCGGTCCTGCTCCTAACATGATTTTCACATCATCAGCGCCAAATTACTGTATATTATCTAATGAGGGTGGTCGGTCATCACAATACGCTCATAATTTGCTCAATGAACAGGACCCTAGTTGAAACTGCTGATATTATCTATCGGTATCGAAGTTCTGTGACTATTGTCTGCTACAGAATTACTCCGACATTTCCATGCTACAGTGATCTCTTAATGGTGAGTCTTTCGCGGACCAGGTTCTCATTTCTAATTACGCCAGAAGCGCTTTAGCGCCCGGTCTCATTCATCCATCATTTCCTTTTCTTCGCCTATCGGTTGGGGCGTTGGTTTTTCGATCGGTCGAGATCTTTTCTCAGATTCCTGATTTCTCGGTCATAGGAACCGCCTTGATACGATGAGACTCCACTTTTAAACTACAAAGGTCATCTGAGGATGACAGTACGAAATGGGGAACTGTCATAGAGTCACTTCTTCTTGCTTGACCGAGGAAGTTGGGATGGGCTGGTATGAGTTAGTCATGGCATATAGTATGTCCCTACTGCAGTACGTCCTGACCCCGAAGTGTGCCTACGGCGGTAATGCAAGGGCGATCGCTTTTCCTAGATCTAAGGATCTAACCCGCGTTCCCCTGGTGGTGGGGCTCCCGTAGTCGTCACTACCTTCTCCTGTTTCTGAGTACTAAAACATCACTCGCATACCAGTAGGGTTCTGGGTGGGTTCATAATAAATCATTACTTGCTTGTAATACAGCATTGCAGCCTGTCTCCCGATAGTTATATCCTGTGACGGATGACCAATGTAGATCTAGAGTGGTTCCTCTGCGTGGGCCGTCGGCGGGATTTCCTTCCTTCCCTCTTACTATCTGCTGATGCTGATATGTAGGCCAGGTGTATGTCCCTTACCTAGTCGGTTGTATGTAGATATGTCAATTCCGTAGGTCTGTCAATACAAATCGTCATGATGTTTCCCTTCCGATTGCTTGTCGCATTTACGCTTGATGCCACTAATGAATGATCTGGTATTGTAGAAAGATCAATTGCTGGGCATTGTGCGTCCGGCCAAACCCCGAAATCTGAGCCGCGTTTTGCCTTCATCCCGAGTTCGCTGCGTTTCACCGTGTCCTTGTCCATGTACAGCATTATTAGAATTATTGGTCAAGCAGATATTTCGCTTCGAATAAGTGCACCAATGACCTGGCACCTTACCCCTGGAATTTTTCCTGGCTATGTCTAGCTACTTGGCGTCTAGTACGTTGTCAATGGAAAGTGATCCGGTACGGGGGTTATCGATCATAGGAAAAATCGCAATCACGCAGCACAAAGCTTTGGAATTCTAACGCCATTATATCTTGGATTATTAGTTGGTTGAATCCTGGCGTGAGCGATCACTTGACATTCCCACCTAGGGAGTTACGTTTCCTTTCGATAGTCTGCGGTCATTTCGAGCATCTTTAGAGAGATGACCAGGTTTAATGTACTGCATTATACATTTGAGATATCCGTACTACAATGCGCAATGCCATAATGAATTATATTCCATACTTCGTGGTACATGCATGGATGTAGAGATGTCAGCTCGAGCGAATGTAGTGTGATTGATAGTATCACCCACTATTTAGGACGCAGATCCCAATATACAGAGATGTGAAAGAACTTATGGTGTTATTGTGGCTTCCTTTCGCCCCTGCACGAGAATCAATACCGCCGAACACCACCACATTATCCATGACCACTGCTCCGAGTCAATGTAGCATAATAGTATCCTCATTGATGGTAAGAAGGACCACATCTTATCGTGCTACGATGATGATTTGAACACTTTTGACATGATCACTCACAGTGGTCAACTTGTGCGCGCGTAGATATTTAAGACGGTGGCACTCGCTTGTTGTTATTTTCAACCTTTCCATCTCCTTTCCATCACCACGGTCTGCTTGAATCCTCCGAAACCATTATGACCTCACTGTTGCGTGTGACCGGCGTCTTATTCGACTCTAGTCTGAAACAAACAAGTGATAAAGGAATAAGCTTGGCGCGCAGGTCAGCAGGCCCGATCGTTTCCCCAGTCGCCCGGTGGCGTGCCCGCTCGGGCGTTATAGTCCATCAGCCGTTTCGAAATGTGTGTTCATCATCAACACCATCGTCCTCCCCAAAGGAGCCGTTGGACTCGGGTCATCTCTACGGAGAGCTTCTTGCGGGCTATCGACCCGACTTTAGCGATATCCAGGGAAGTCGACACGCAACAGTACGTCTTGATCTGAATTCGAAGCAGAGGATCTGCTATTACAAGAAAAAGGAGTACAATCTTAGTCCCCCACCATGTACTGTATTAGATTACTTGTAGCATGTCACATAATTCTCGACTTTGTAAAAATGTACTCTGCCACAGCGTTATGGTAGTAGGTAGGCCGGCTAACCAAATCAGCCAGAAAGTCTAAAATTCATCAAAAAGCATGTGCTGGCATGCCTGGGATCGTATTTTGATTGAAAATTGAATAAATATCGCACAACATCAAAACGCTACGGCTCGGCAGAAATTCGGCCTGAGATCGACGATATATGCAGTATCGCCTCACAGGTAGACTTGACCTGCATAAAGGGCGGTGGTATAAAGATCGCGCGCAGGATTGTGTATTGTTCAGTCCTAGAATCGGTCCCAGAAAATACTCTATTGCTTAGCATGCCATCGCTTTTCCCGTTTACTTCGCGGCCTCTGTTCCCGAGCTCTGTTTACGACACGTATCCTCATCTGCGAGTCTTAATAGATGGTCAATACGGAAAGACCTGCCACACAAAAACATACGACAGCGTTGTTCTGATATCTACTGGAACTGGAGTGACATCACAGATGCCATACGCTCGAGACTTGATTTTAGGGAGACACAGAGCCTACTGCAGAGAAGATTTTTCACTGGTCTTACAACTTGATGACGAACGTTGGTGTCCCGAACTCTCTTCCGTTCTTCTCTAGCGGATTACAGATCATGAAAATTGGATTTGTGAATGGATGGATGAGCTTCTGGACTCGAATTCAAATCATATGGTGCGCACTGGGATCGCCAGACATTAGACGTGATGAAGTGAAACTGATGTCTATCTTACAGATATTGAGCTACTCATTGTTTATTACACGAACATCAGCCCCAGAGGCAGTCGAAGGAGAGCGATTGAAGATTGGCCACCGCGGAGCAATCTTTTATGGCAAGCCCGACATAGAGACAATGCTGAAGAAAGAATACGAGCAGTGTGTCGGTAAGCTCTTAGTGTCAGGTACGCTTCCTTCTTGATGATCACAGAAAAAGCTTTACGCCGAGTAGAAACAGTTGACCGGAGTCTTAGTTTGTGCCGATGCCGACACTAGGATCAAGGCCAGAGACACAGTTCTGGGGGATAGAGTTGCTTTCTTTGAATCTGACTATCAACGAATGAGATCCGATAGCGGCTTGTGGGTCCCCGGAAGGAAGAGCAGACACGGAACGGTCTAGGAAACGCACTATGGATCAGACCAGTCTTTTGATCCCGAATCGTTCCAAATTGTGTTGAATCTCGACTTTTCATGTATTTAAAGCCAGTTCAGGGGAGCAATAATAGCGATACGGGTCAAACGTCAAATAAGTCGCATAGGTGGTGGAGAAGAACGCGCCGACCGGGTAGATATCAGCGCCAATTGGGAGCGAAAAGCAGTTGCCAACATTAACAAAATTTAAGCCACTTCTCTTGAAAATTGATGTCGGCAGTCTCACTTCATCTCTACAGCCTTCGTAGACCTGCCTGTTAACGGGACAATCAGAAAAATTGGAGCTTGAATGGAATTTCGATATTTGCGGACTGCAGCTTTCCATTCAGGTTGTCACGATATATTTCCCGCGCAGAGAATCCAACTGACAGGTTTCCAGGTCAGTGCACGTAAATAAGCGTGATTGTATGTGTGTGCGTATCCCAGGGTTACAAATGCAGCGACGAAGAAACGGTTACTTCCTACCTTGAGAGGGCGAGACCCGACAGCATGAAAACCATGACACCACTCACGCTATAATGAACTGGGAAGAGAAAGAAGGCAGGAGGCAATTATTGGCCATGACTTTAACTGATGAAAAGTGACCAATGCCCCATGATACCATGGCGGCCATAGTTCTCCGATCACAAGGGCCTGAGCGGCACCACGATCTCGCGTCCTATTCTATTTTTTGATCTGCCTGGATCGGCAGTTGGATACCAGATGTACTACTCCGGCCCCGACCCCGACTACCAATGAAGGTCAGCCAGCACCAACAACAAATACTGATAAATATCTCAGCACATGGCGTTTGTAGTTTGTAAAGAGACAGATCTCAATTTTCATTACAATTTCATCATATTGTTACGAGTCTTGTCTAAGATCGCCCATATATGTGGACTCATTTCAGTGGAAATCACAGTGATCCGTCGCCGAAGAGGCCAAACCAGAGTAATCTATTCTACCTTCCCTCAGCCAAGTGGCTACGTCAGAGTACGTTATACTCTACCCGCATCAAGCCCTCTTACATGTCCTCCGCTTATAGAAGAGCATTAGATCCAGAGCGATCACCGCGGGATGGTCGATGAGAAAGGAGTGCCACACCATCATGTCCATCTGGGCTAGAAACGCAGGAGTTCAGCCTCACTATACCAGGCTCTACGAGCGAGGGAGAATCGCCAATCATTGCCAGCTTCTTTAGAAATTAATCGACTCGTCAATTCATATGTCATACGAAAATCATAGCACGTCAACATCAGGAAGTACAGTACTGGTAAGAACTGTTGTCCTGGGATGGTGATAGCCGGGCCCGCTGATCACACAGACCAAAAGACGGTCCAATGGCGATAGTGTTGATCGCGCGGAACATGTTGTCAAGGCGATGCGGCAGGCCACGGACGGCGCCCGTATAGCCGCCCCGTCACACGTGTGTGGGCCCACGGACGACCTCATGACCAGCTCCGAGAGGCAAAGGTACCCTGAAGGTTGATGCCTGGAAGAAAGTAGGGAGCGGGGAAGACTCGCCCACCTCCCGTTGGCTCTCAAGATGAGCAAACAATTCGTGATCTGCCGGCAACGGGAAGTCGGGTGGTGGATCATCATCTCGGTTTCAGCTGCTCGGACGCGACGCATGCGACGGGACTGCCCTTCTCACAGTTATACAGCTACTCGTACCTCGGCGCGTTTCTTTCACCACCCCATTCCATCCCTTCACCATTCATTTCGAGGCTGAATCTCCAGGAGTCCACGTGGCTCACTTCGGGAGATATATCTCGTTTTTCCAATATACCACGAACAGACATAGACCAAGAAGTAATGTAAAACCAATTGAAAAACTAACAACAAACTTAACAATAAAGTAGCAAACATTAATGAGAAGTAATGGAAGTAATAAAAAGGCAAAAAGAAGCATAGGCTAGCCGAAGGCGGATAGCACTTAAGATTGGCCCTCTTTGGAGACGAGGGGAAAATTTACGAAGAGGAGGCAGAGCCTCGCTGCTATCCGCTGATTGGCGGATAGAAGGTGGAGCGGCCGAGGTGTGGCCAAATTGCGTTCCGTCTCCAGTCCTAGCGCTAGTAGGCCGAGACCTTTTGCTGCCCCAACCCGGTTTCCCTTCATTTAGGATCTCCATTCATTTGACCTGTCATATTTCCCTCCTATCACGACAATTATTACAGATCCAATTTGGCGACTCGGCGATTCGACCTGCATGCCGTGAACCCAGAATTGAGTGCCATTTGCCACTTCGGAATCAGCGACTTCTCTCCACGACTGATCGGTGGCTTAGGATCTCATTTCCATTCGATGAAATAAGTGCGACGGACCTAGGCCTAGGCCGAGTTTTGTTGACACAAAGGGTCGTCTTACGTCTGTCTCATGAATCTGGTATTCTGCAAATTATCAACCGTTTCATCGATTCGGCGAGCCTACATAGAGTGATACGTTGAAGAGAAGAAAGAGTGCTCAACAGAACAGCAGGAGGTCGACTTGTCACTTCAGTGAACTTGAAATAGCTAGAATCAACGTTCTCAATTCCAATATTTTCGATGTTGCTAGGTACTCTACCGCTGAAAAATCTGTCTAAATCAAACAGGACCACGGCTCCAGTGGGCTCGCTCGGCTGGCCCACTACAACATCTCCCAGTCGGATATCAGCCTTGGTGCTTCGTATCCCGACACCGATACCACAAGACAAAAGCGGCTGGCGGGGAAGCTAGACAACAAGTGAGTCACACAAGTCGCGGCTGATGTGCCGCCGTACGCGAAGGGCGGTCAGCCAACGACGACACTATCATGTTCCCCAATTCTTCCATAGATATGTTCGTTTCGATTGGTCGGCAGGGACGGGCAAAGGCGGGTGGGTGTATTTCATCCAGCATCAGTTTTACAGCCGTGGCCTCCACTGGCAAGGCACAGGCTTAGCCGATCAGTTATCCGTCATGAGAAAGGAACGGGATTTTGTAAGTGGGCTCCTCTTGCCACGACTGCAAGGCCCCCAATTCAATGACCCTGAGGAAGAAAGTGTCATTCGGCTTCGAGGCCATCACAAGGTCTCGGGACATCCTCAAAACTACAATTGGTGTCTGGGATTGCAAAAGCGTCTTGAACGACATTACCCACATGATCTGTAATAGTCACCAGGATTTCACCACCTCGAATAACGTCCATACTGACGTCAGCCTCGAAGTCAATGTCGGATAATCTGCCGATGTCTGTGCCTTTCGAGGCGCTAGCCCCGTCGTCAACATTCACCGAACCACTCTTAGTATCATCGAAGCGTAGAGTCAAGGGCATCAATCCTTGTGAATGTGCCGCAATGTGCCGGGCGAGAGCCCTCGAGCGATTTTTAATCCGAGGTTCGCGATGATGAGGACTGACGTCGTCGGAGTCAGAAGAGATATCGGAATGATTGGCTTGGGGGCTCAGGCAAACAGCGGTAATTAGTGGAGGAGGGCGATTGGTAATTATACTGCATAGACCCTGTCTTGTCCGAGGAGACCTGCTTCCACTGTCCATATTCGAGCCTTTGGCGGTAATCGTCGTATCAATTGTCTGCATTGCAAATCATTTTCCTCCAATAAGGGCATCTGGTCGTCCTTGGCTTCACAAGCTCCGACGAGAGCCTTGACAAGTTGCTCCTGCTCTTCTTCGTTTGGCAAGATGTTCATGGCGCCACGCCAAACGCTGAGAGTTCGTGGCAAGAGATAATCAAACGCGACTTCAAACGATGCCCCTTCGTACGGCACTTGACTTTCGTCCATCGACAAAGTGAATGTGTTGCTCCCGAAAGTCTGTTTTCGGGAGCAAAACCTCGCGACAGGTGCGTCATAGATGCGCCGCTCCGCAAAGCAACCCCCGTACGTGGCCGTCAGCTCGATATTTTCGGTATTTTCTGTAGTGCTCCAAAGTCGGATGCTGAATTTGTCGGGCAAGTCAACGTCGGCCTTGCAGGCAGGCGTGAACACGAGCGTACAGCCGCTTGAGCCAATGGTCGACGAGAGCCACTCGAGCAGCGGGCTCCACAGCCACCACAACATCGGGGCCTCCCCCTCGAGCTCAATCGGTTCGTGATACTCCTTTGTGAGCTGACAGCTGAACTCGTCAGCATAGCCCAGACACGGGAGCTGCATCTGGCTGCGGTCCGACTTGAACAAAACTTCCTTGGTACGTGATGCTATGAGTATCTGAGCCATTTTTAAGCCGAATCGCCCAACCAGCTGTGACACATCCTCAGCTGCCTTCTGTATATCGGCGAGAAGATCAGCGGGGTCTGGTGGTTGTGGCGCCTCTGGCGGCAACATAGATGCCATATCAGTCTGAGTCTCACGTTCTGCACTCGCAACGCTGAGCGAGACGGCGCGTGTACCATCAGTGGTGCTCTGTTCGTTGACTGTCACGCTAGCAAAAGGATCATACATCTTGGAATCCGCAGCAGAATGATACATGTTGTAGATCGCGAGTAAGGTGGGACCTTGGAATAATATTATCTATTGATTGTCGGGTGATATCAGCCAGATATTATGCTAACTCGTGGACGAAAATATTTCTGCATGTAGTGTCAAAACCAGGGCGGACTTACGTTATAATTTCAGCTTCTTGACCTAACGTAGTTCCCGGCCGACCGGATCACCCTTTCCCATTAGAATATTTTGAATCAAGATAATTCAACCAAAACGATATTAATTCATCTCAAATTAGTGCTTAGGACAACGATTAATCCTATGGCCTAACTCTCCACACCCACTACACTTTGGTGGAGCCCTCCTGCGTGGTAAATCTACCTGATTCGCCGATTCCCCTCCCTCATGCGATACCACCCGGTTCTCTTCTACCGGCTGCTCTGCCTGCTGAGCTAGCTGTAGGCCCTCTGCGATAGTTAGGCCACCTTCGTGTACTATATGCCGATTCGATCGAGTACGTTTCTGGCGTTTCTTCTCATTTGCGCGGCGTAGAGTCGCGTTTTCCTCGGCAAGTAATGCAGCGCTATGCATCGAGAGACAGGCACTCTTGATAATCTGATCCACAGTAGCTTTGGAGGGTGTAGGCGGGCTATTCGACCGCTGCTCTAATAGGTTATTGAGTAACCTAGCCTGCCTCTGTAGCTGAATCACTGTCTTAGGCGTTTTTGGTGTGAAATGGCTAGATCTACTGCTTGGTCGGCTTCCTGGTGGTGTTGGCGTATAGAGCGAGATATTTAGCTTCGATAGCACACGCTCTGGCTCCAACGGTGTAATAACAGTAGCAGCAAAGCTAGTCTAGATAGTCTGTGGCTTAAAGGCCTCAACTCGCGCCCGAGGGTAATCTGCGAGGAAGTCGAGTTTATCGATGTGGTTATAGCCAGTGCGGGCTAGACCGCTAACGAAGCGACCGTATACACGCTTTAGCGGTGCGAAGCAACCAACATCTAGCGGTTGAAGTAGATACGAAGAATGTGATAGCATACACAGCGGTATAATATTGTTTTCTGTGCAGATTCGATCGAATTGTGGTGTAAGATGGCTACCGTGGCCATCGAGGATCAGTAGCCGATATCGACCTCGTACGCGCGAATTTGTGTGTGGAATAAAGTGCTTCTCTAGCCAGCGAAGGCTTATTTCATCGGTAGTCCAGCCGTTACTAGAGACCTCGATTCGCCAGTCGCTAGGCAGATTCGATTCAAACCAGCCAGTAATATAGACCTTGCCTTGAAAGATCATGTCACGGCGCAAGTCATACGTGGTGACTCAAGACGATTCACGATCGAATCGACCCCGCGTCGTCTTAGGGTAACAACCCCAAGAGCTCTGTTTGGGGCTGTGGGGACTCGGTACGTGGAACCTCTATGTATATATTGTGGGAACTGGTGGAGCCTACCAGACCCCAAGATTCAGTCTTTGAAATCAGACCCCATAGACTTGGACTCTCTGCCTAGCCAACAGGTCCTCTGTCCTGCGATACAGACCCCTTAACACGTTATATACCTCTATGTAGCCGAAGTGTTTGTATTAAAACGACGAAATTTTTAATGTTCAGACTTAACTCCTTTACTGAAAGATTATAAGTAATTATACTAAGTTTTAGTGTGGTAACTTATTCCTTGAGTGTGGCGGTCGGCTGGTGGCAGTGGTGGACTAGAGGTATACATGTCTTTGCGATCGGAGTCAAAGTCTCTCAATGTACCCGAAAGTCTCTAGGTGATAGGGTAAGCCTGGATTTCAAGCCGCATCTTTAACACCTTAATATAGTTAGTATCTAGTTAATTTTATTCAATACATAGTACATATATACGATAGCTAGATATAATTGCTATCTAAAACTAGATTCTACCTAGAGATATTAGAAGCGGTATGAGTCTATGACTAGATAACTAAATACCCCAAAAACACCTTCCGTTTCGGGAACTTGAGTTGTTCTGTTATAGGAAATAGCCGGGCCTATTAACCAAACAAGCCGATATAAGTATCGCGACGTCATGGCTTGCGGCTGGCTACGGCCCCGCACAGCCACCAAGCCCGCAATCCGCCGTAACATACGCATGGGCCCCATGGCAAAAGTATAATGCCCACAGGAATAACCGTAGGCGGTAGGCCCCATAGTCAAAACCTAAATTCTGACCCAAACCCAAGTACCTATATGGGCCCCATGGGTATTCCCGCAAGTTGATAATCAACTTTACTTGCGTTATGGTCTTATAGATTTATGATTTAATTTGCGTTAGCCGTTGGCCCGTTGATGGGGGTCTACGGGGGTCTCCCCCGTATATAGAGTTGAGAATATTGATATAATCGGTGGATATCAGAGTACCCTACTACAATTTCTACTTCTTGCTCCACGCATTAGAAGGGAGGGGCGGTACACTTGTAATCTTATATTCTTTCGGCGACTCTGCCGCTCACGATAAGCTTATCACGGGGACGAGATGTATCTCAAAGATCTCACTACCAGCCGCGCTGTTACACGGAGTAGCCGATACCTACTGCACGACTCCGCCATACATTCCGTGCCTTCGACAAGGAATGTCTGGTCATACATCCCGGACTGGGTCCACGAGAGTTGGCAACCTCCTCTTGTTTCTGGTGTAAGAAACCTGCCCAGTGCGTCCGACTCGGTGACGACTAAAATTTTGATCAAGCATTTTCTCGAGGTGAACGACGTCTATACATCTTATTTCGGAGCTTGGCGAGGCCCTGATTTGATGCACGATTCGACTGATCTTTCGCAGATCATGAGATATATCGGACGGCGGTTGAATGTGATATGCAGGACACAACTGGAGATCAAGGTCACTGCTTTCAACTCAGACCTCTCTCCAACCTGGGTACATTCCGAACGGATTCAGGGCTCAGCATACCCCGTTGCAGTCTGCCATGAGCCTGTTCGGTTCTTGCGCGAGCAAGTTATTGAGCAATGTCGTGGAGACGGTTTACCGTTCATTCAGGTTGTTTTTTGTTTGCATGGCATGTGATTCTGCCACTCACAACAGTCCATAGCTTAGGTAGAATCTCTCCCCCATAGCAATCTCACTCCTCATCCCTCTCACACATCGATACTGCTGCCCCCACCGTAGCCGTATCTCATCACTTTTGATATGCAGTAGACTTATATATCTGACTCGATAAGCCGTAACTCAGATTCGATTATCCGTCTCAGTAAGTCAGACTCCTGTCATTTTAGGAGTCTCTCATGAAGGAAACCACACTTCCTGTATTCTTGGCTATTCAAGTATTCAACTGACGTCCTGAATCTTCGTCATTCGACATACGAGTCGCTTGAGTCAATCGACCTATTATATGTTTCTAATACGAGAAGATTCAATCATGATACGGTAACTGTGAAGGGAATTGCTGGGCTCCTCATTTTTCAAAGCATGGCGTGAAGCCGAGAAGACTGCTGCGGGGGCTAAGCATTCCTAACGGTCAGACCACGCACGGCGTTAAGCGGAAAGCTACCATCAAAGCTCCTGTCTAAGACGCTGACGAAAGTAACCTGCTCGTCCATCACAGCTCCTTCAATATCTGGCCAGGCCAAGAGCACCGCGCGTAATAATCGAAAGCAAATGTCGCCCAAACTCTCTGCAATCGGGTACAGACTCATAGTGCTTTAACCTAGTCACGCAGGCTTTTGGCATCCCCGGAGAAAGAAATTGTTGTCAAGTGAGGTGGGGTTGGTATAAAGTCATAAATACACTGAAAGACATTATCTCGCGATCATCAATGATCAACCTTCCATATTCCAGCATCAGTCTCCACCATATCACTTTAAGGTCTTCATTGCGCAGCACGCGACGAGACCACTCGTAACTGTCCTGAGCGAAGCGTTTTCCCAATCTACACAATAATGGATACTACTTACGTGAAAGCGGGCTATGTGCCGCGTCCTCATATTTTGCCGCTAGCTACATAGACGGCACTGATAAAGACACAGTGTCTTCCCATGGTATGCTGCTATACAGGAAGTCCGAAAACGAAAATCTCATTTTCACCGATCTAGCACTTCGTCGGCCATTCCTAAACAACAATTTCGATTTGTAACCGACGGCCAATAATGGGAAGAGCGAGATTGATCTTGGAGTTTCAAATTTTAGGAATATACTAAAAAGGGTTTATTGCCAATCGAAAGACGGAAAGGTGCTAAATCGTCCAGTTGAAAATTCAAGGCTCTATCTCAATTCTTAGCTCCGGGGACTAGATCAATCAGCGGAGTAGGAGAAACACCTACTGTTGCCCCGGAATCTTGTTATTGTAGAACCATCCTAGACATCGGTGTTGCCATTAGGCCAAAAGGTCTGAGCCAAATCACCTGATAAGTAGTTTTTATTGCAACTGTTACGAGCCAGAAAGCTCGAAATCAACTTGTGCATTCAACGAAGGTCGAAAAGCCTGAGGGGGAAAAGGAAAGAGAAATCTAATCTGCAGAAGGTATTGAGGTGGTGAGTTCACCGGAATATGCCTTCATCCTTCTCTTTACCACGCAGACGCGTGGTTACGGTATCTCCCTTCCGATACTGGTTTCTTCTGCAGAAGAAATCAAAGTTCGGTATCTCCCTTCGGTATCCCCCTAACCCGTAACAGCAACTGTCTATAGACAGTCGATCCTGCATTCGCTTCCCTGCGGTATTCCGCATTCGGATCTTATACGTATCCTGCCATAAACGTCCGGGGTCTCAGAGGTAGGAAGTAACTATCTATTTGTTTCAAATTATGACATCATGGTCTATATTGAGAGATGGTGCCTCCCGTTTTTGACAACAGTCACAGGTACCAAAGTACCGAAATCGCTGATTCTAGAAATCCAGAAAAGAGCAGGCTGATTAGATGTCGGTTGCTGTAAGAAATTCTTCAAAGGCAGCCGATCTGACTTGTGATTGAGCTCGACTCAGTTCATTCTGTTTTCGGAGGCTTGGCATGGGCATACTTATCATCAAGCGGTTCACTTGGCAGAAAAGGCTCTTCCATTTGTATTCTTCCTAGAGTTCGAGGAATTTCGTCTCTGACCTACCTAACGGCCTCAGAAAATGGAGAACAAAATACTACATACTCGTGTCCTTCAGCTGCGCGAAGAAAGCAAACAACCCGTTATTCATCCAGCCAGATTGACCACTTCAGTCGCTCCGATAACGACCTGCCAGCACTTCCGCATGATACCCCTTTCTTTCAAGTGAAGATACGTACCACGCCAAGAAAGTCATTCGACTAGAAATACAGTCAAAGTCCAGGAATATTATAGCACCCGCAATTACCTAATTTTACCACGTCAACCAAGCTGCACAAGATTTAAGATTGCACTATTGATATAAAACTTCAAAGCTTCAAAATCTGACATATAATGGCACGATCAATTCTCTATCATATATACTAATATTTAGTATACCAGCCTTGCACTGCGCCTAAAGGCGCGATTCTGCGTCCCATGCTTCGAATCAGAGGATCTATAGAGTCTTGATTTATATGCGCCGATGAATCCTTCAAAGCCGCATGGAATTCAGCAGTATCAATCTGGCGCCGGCGCCAGCTGGCTAGGCGAGGTATCGCCTGAAAAGCTCGCGCTTTAGTAGGGCCCAGACCGCCTCAATTGGGTTCAGATCTGGCGAATGCGGCGGCCATTCTATCATATGAATTCCATGCTTTTCAAACCACTCTTTCGCCGGCCCAGAGAAATGAGTTGGCTTATTATCTCGCTGATAGATAAATTCAGGTTCGTAGAACGGAATTAGACCATTACCAAGGGCCTTAAGATATGAATTTGTGGTATAACCACTAGTCGTATCACGTTCCATGATCACTAGATCTGATCGGCCACCAATCCAGATTGTTGCGAATACCATCTGCCAAATATCACGTCCGTAGACGTCTAGATTAACTAGATCCATTCGGAAGGTCTCGTTCTAGAAACGGAACACAAATTGTACAGTCGAATTCGAGCCGCGTTGGACCGAACATTCATCGGATAATATGACACCCTCCCATCGGTCAAAATCCACCTATTTTCGTACAAAAGCCGCCTTTTTCGTGCATCCTAAGCTATAAGATGGATACCCTTCTTAGATTTCCACTTTCAAAGGTTGTATATTCGTAAAATTCGCTTGATTGTTGACTTAGAGATCGAATGAGGTAGATCGCTGACTAGGACTCTATAGCTCCAAGTAGGATGCTTTCGTGTTAATCGATAGATATAGCGTTCAGTATAGTTGCCGAATTTCCTTGGACCGCCAGATCTAGGTACAGATTTCAAGGTCTGGTATTGATTCCACCGGTCGCGTGTATGGTAGACAGTCTGGCGCGTATAGCCAAATCTAGCTGCAATCTTAGATACAGGCTCACCAAGCTCCAACGCGGTAAGGATTTCAGCACGCTGGTCAGTCAATAATTGAGCTTTCGGCCTTCGATTTGCACTAATTTCGGTGCCGAAAGACCGCATTTTGGTGGTGTGGTAGGTGTTCAAAGCTCCACGGTTGAAGCCGGAAGGTATGCGGGAAGCTAAAAGTCAGGTTTTGACAGAATACTCCTGATACGTTATGTATTTGTATTGATCACTTCGTTACTACGAATTTCGACATCTCGTCACGAGACCGAGTACGAAATCAAGAAAACAATACAATACAACTGCCCACCGGCGAGGATTGCAGAGTTCATACTCGATCGAACGGTCCCTCATTTCAATCAGTATGCTGGCCTTTCAATCTGTGTCAGCTGCTTTGGACCCCGAATAGGTGCCACTAGTCTCTTACGTGGAAAATCTTCCAATGTCAGGCGTCTCACAGAAGCTAGTAGCGACTCCATTCATCATGGTTCCAAAGACTCTCATTGATGAGCCCCGCTATATCGTCTTCAGAGCTGTCAATTGGCAATGCTGATAGTTTCGCGTCATGATCAGAGTAACAAGATATTATATAACGGCACATCACACGTGCAGAACTTGTATCTTAAATTTCATGTATGTGCGGGGTTCGAGCTGAGATGTAACCCCGGAACACCCAATTCTACATGTGATCTACCAACATAGATCGCATTACTTTTTATAATATATCCTATGTCTGCACGGAACAGTTACATTGTAGTCGTCTTGTCGCCTCATTATGGAAATAATGGGTTTTCAGAATGGCGGTTCTTACTTCTAGCTGAATTAGATGGGAAAATTCTGTATTTACAAGAGAAATCTATTGTCTCTTTCCAAGTTCTCACTTACCTCTTCGTATTGACTTTACGCGCATCCATCTCGTATTCGCTTTTGATGGTATCGCAGGGTGTGCTAGGTCAAATATATGTTATTAGCCCGAGTAGATACTATTTGGTGATCAAGCACGGTCCTCTTGGCGCTTTATTCTTTAACTCATTCTTTCACCTACAAATGAACTAGTATCGTATGTATAGATCCTTTACTATACAAATAGCCCTAGGCTATTTTTTTGGGAGCCCCAGAAGAATCTACACGATTTGAACAAACTAATTCTAATGAGAGGTTTTGCGATTTGCGCACACGCTTCCCAGTGACTGTGCGACTCCTTAGTCCCGAGAAACAGTTCCTAGCCAGTACTAGACATACCGCTGTGGGAAGTATGTACAGTTTTTGGCGTGTTCGGATACATTGAGTTAGCATGTCTGTCTGCGCTCGACGGGCTTTGTAACATGCCCCTGCTTCGCGTGGTCGGCCAGTAAATATCGATGTTGCCGTTTCGCGTTTTTGGTGTTGTTTTGGATCAACGTGGCGGTATCTAATATCGGCTCTCGCAGCAGAAGTCTGCCAGCTCAAAAAGGCTATTCTCCGTCGGTCACAGCCGAGACCGTCTTACATTGGGCTTGTGACGAATGTCGAGTAGTCTTCTGAATACTGCGTGCCCAATAATCTTGAAGAGAATTTTGGAGAGTGTCCGTGTAGATGATTTTCTTCGGCAACAGCACGTAGACTCTGGCGTCCTTCAAGCACGTGGCCGTCGTTTAGAGACGATTTTTTTTCACCCCTAGTTATGCAGTGTCGTTGCGGCCCTTCTCGTGGACGCCAAGTTCGAATAAACTTCCCGTTAAAGTAAATGTTCCAGGATATCATGTTGTTACGTGCAACCAAATTTGCCGATTTCAAATGGAAATTGTCGACTTCATCATTCGATTCTATATCTTATACCTTCTACCTACTCTTGGCACCCAGGCGCAGATTGTGTGCTATAAATAAAATCATTTGGTCTTGACCAGCATCAGACAATATGATATGAAGTACTGATGCTATTCATAGTATCCTAGCGTAAAGCTGAGAGGTTTCGATGGTAACTTAGATTTTCCGGTCTTCTGGCACATAAATAACAATGGCATCTTCATCAGTAATTAACTTGGTCTACTACCAGAGCTGGAACTTCATCTTAGTAGCTGGAACGTATCAAAACCTTTATCTAATACTGAAGACAGAACATAGAACTAGTTTAGTATGAGATATGTATGTCTTTTGTGCGATGTGCAATTTGATTTATTTCCTGGAAATCCTGGCGCATGTGCGATTATATGTGGCAGCATGAGAGTTGGGTCTGATATTGTCAGACCGTATAAACCCGTCGGGCAGACCCTGAATAAGAATGAGCCTTGAGGTACTGTACTGAGGTGTGCCACCTGTATTATGTTCAGCACAGATCTGCTAGAAAGCTCAAAATCACCTACGTTCATACTAGGAACTAATTATGGACACCGGCACTGAGGTGTCTGTGCAATTCCAAAATTAAATGCACGGCTAGGGAAGAGGAGAGTTTAGTAGCGCAATACACTGGACCCCGAAGTTCATTCGCAGTGCGTCCACTTTGAAGGGCCGTTCTACGTACACTTGGATCAGTGACATTCAACTAGGTAGACCGCGAAATCGACCTCGTTGTCTATTTGTGGCTCATGTTCCCAATCAGTCCTTTAGCTCGTGCTCACGATTTCTATTAAATATCACAGAAGTCTTCGTGTTTTCATGCCAGGTGCAAGATCCAATTGTCTGAGCAAGTATTAATTCACAAGATGCTCAACATTCTGATCGTTCTTTCTATCATCGCTCTACGTGGCACTCTTGCCGATACTTCTCTGGGAATCACTGACTGTAGAATCGATGGAACTGACCCGACTCTGACATGTAAATGTCTATTACGTACAGGCGACTACAAGGCTTGTAGCCAGAACATAAACGCTAATTGGGTGAACGATGGAAACGATATCAAACCCCAGAAAAAGTATGTTACAGCCTGATGCATTGTCAGCTCGATTAATTCTGTTCCTGAGAGGCTGCTGACGCTGAATGGTAAAAGGGGCGCCGCGGCTGAATCGTGCAGATTCCGTGCCAAAAAGAATTTCATGGGCGTTTCCTGCGACGGCAGCGATGCTCCGATACTGATCGATCTCAGTAAGTACTGACTCATCTCGATGGAGTTTCCATAACCCATCCGCACATTTACTGATTCGGGCCGTAGACGAATATTGCAAAAGTAACAACGGGAAGCTTGATTGTGCAACGGCGACTACGACCGCTGGCTCTTCCGTGGTTAGTTCCAAGCAAGTGGCGATGCCCTCTACAACCACAACAGCAACACCCACTGCCACCTCAGCAGCACGCACCACGGTCTCGGCGTCTGCTAGCGCTTGTCAAGTCACTCGCGCCAGCCGCCGTAAGATCCGTGGGGTACCGCGGTAAATTTACATCCATAACTTTTTATATAGTCACTAGAGATCTCGTCACATCAAATAGAGTAACAGACTGCCATTTTACGCATGAGGTTGACGATTAATCGTAAGTCGTGGACAGTGTCGGAAGCTAGACTAGTAACACATGGTACCTTCCATCAATCTATGAGTCATCGCTTGTATTTCATATAATTATCTCTTGTTGAAAGTATACCTTACTCGGAAAAAGAGGCTTGATGAGCTGTTGGGAACTTGCATGCACCGGACAAAAAGGACATGAAATCGCCGTCTGACCTGTTCAGAGTAGGTTTTGAAGGCAGATAGATCCTCTCTCGCACATTTCTGAGCTTTGAGCAACATAATAGGCCACCTTTCAGTCTCGGTCCAAACATTAGCATGTTTCTCGCGCATAGGTGCCCCCCACCATCGACCTCTTGATGTCCAAATGACATGCCTAGCACTAGAGCTGATTCAATTAGCTCATCTGGTGAAGATCTGCAGTGGACCGAATAGGTGCGACACTAATCAAATCTAGCGACCCGTACTTTCCGCAGTCTGTCTCGTCCTCGGTCCACGTGCTGCGGGAATCTGATTTTCAAGCTTGTGAGAACCTGACACTTTCAAGATTGCTCTACTCAGCATGGCAATATCCCTGTAGACAATCAGTGTGCCAGGTAGGGCTCACTGATACATGAGAAATTACCTACGAGAGAAGACGCTTGGAGCTGCACTGCAATGCTTGCAGTGTCTCGGTAGACTGCAATATAGAAACCGCTGGCGGGTAGGGGGCAGATACCAAATCACTGTTCAACATTTCAACAAGCGCCATAAGCCCACACCATTTGCTGGGCTGTTCCTCGTCGCGACTGTACTACCTCGCGGTGAAAGACAATGTGTAAACCTAATGTTAGGGGGTTAGTGTCGTAGACCGGATAACCTGTTGGCTGGGTAGAAAGTCCAAGTTTACGAGGTCGGCTTTCAAGGCTGAATCTCGGAATCCGGTAGAGACTCCTCTAGTTCCCACAACATACACGTATACGTTAAGGTTCCCGCGTACCGAGGTCGCCGTCCGTCTGATGCTTCTTTGATCCAACGGTAAATATCTTTACAGCTCGGAATCCTGTAGTAGGGTCCATGACTGTAAAGGCCAGGTCATTCTCGGACTCGGTGGAAACGAACATATGGCTCCAGCTCAAAAGTTACATATACTAATAAATAGACAGACATCTGGCAGTAAAGCGAGCTTCCTCGGACCTTTTGACGGACACATATTGCAAGGTCTTATGTATAACTAGAACTACGTATTTTCATTACAGATATGTAGGAGCTGGACGTTATAGGGATTCAGTCCCGCGTCTTGGTCAACAAAGGCTCGAGGGTGGTAAAAAGAGATACTGCAATGTGTCGTCATTGATATCTAACTCTGTACTAAATGGAGGCCAGATGAGGTATTATCTTGCTGTGGTTAAACCTGTGTAGAAGATTAGGAAGAAGAGAAGATAATATTACACAACAACAGGATAGTCTTTTCCCTGAATTCGAGCGCACACAACGGCATCAACAATCTGCCTTGCCAGGCCAGCTCTGCTTGGTGCTGGCGTCACGAGGACCTTGATGTCTGATAAGATTTTCGATGGAACATTGGCAAAAATAATGGTCTGGTCTCGCTGTCGGGGTGGTGGGAATTTTTTTCATTGTTTGTATCAACAAAACTGGTTTTTTGGTCGACGATAAAGTTACTGATATAGGAAATAGTGTGGGAGATGTAATACTGAGTACCTGAGTACCCTGCCCAGTCCTTTAAGACGGCGCCCTTAAGCTACGAGGGAGATAAGACATAACTAGATAAGCCATGCGCAGTCTAAGTACTAAGAACGTTCAAATGCCAGATAAAGTACTGGAAGCCCACATTCGCTAAGGAGTTTGCGATATCGGCATCAAAGGACACACCGAGCGGTGTTGGTGGTCTACCTCATGGTGGAACCGAGAGGGGATGCGTTGTTGTTGATTCAGAGATGATCAACAGTAAATGGGTTTGCGAATGACGATGGTGGTATCCTTGGAGTAAAAGAAGGCCTCTTGGAGTTGAAATCTCAGGATCTGGAAACTCTAGTTAAGGCTTTAAGTATTCACGTGTTGTTGAGCGCACGCAATAGAGCCACTCAGCATAGTCGGCTCTGAAAGACAAGGCTTGTTGATTACGGGTATCGCAATCAGTTTTTGCCCGCGTTACTCTCTCATTATGTCATTAAGATACAGTTGTCCCGACTGCGGTCATACATGAATGAACATGAAAATTACACACAGCAGCGGAGATTAGCCTCACGTCAGAGATTCCAGATGAGCCATTTCGCTCACGTATACACCCGAAACCCGCTGCATCTCCGCTATGATATCCCGAATCGCTTTCGAGCGCCTCACGGGCAGTAGTATACTGGCTTCATTCAATGCTCTCAGTTACAATGAAAGACAACATACATTAAAGGCACAAGCACAATGCACGCTCCAATTGTCATGACGGTGGTAGTCCAACCACTGTTTGACTGCAGAATCCTGCGAAGGAAAAACCCGAAAGGTGAAAACACTCAGCGTTGACTAGAAGAAGAGAGGAGAGGAGGAAGAAGGAAGCCAAGCTATACTACTGAGGTTGGTGGTCCCAGGTGGTGAGGGCGTAGCCCAGGCAGTATAGCAGGCCTCACCATCAACCAACCACATCTCACCAGCGGCAGATGCCACCTTCGCTATGGCCAGCCGTCCATTTCCCGCAAGGATCAACCAGTTGAGGATGATCATCCGGTTGCTCTCCGACCTTATTCAACGAGGCCGGTTCAAGTGAACCGGGCTTGTGGCTCAGCAGTCGTCGCGCCCTTGCATCGATGACAGGCTCCGCTGTCTCATCCCTGGCTTGTTTAAGGAAGGGAATGAGCGCTGTGCCACCTGTACCACGAAGTATTTTGCGATCTCCCGGAACCATAGTAGCTGAATCTATCACCATAGGATGTGTACCGGACGGCGGTGCCTGTTGGTTTACACGGGACTGGACAACAATGTAGCGGCAAACGACCTGAATGTGCTGGTCGCGCATCTCTCGTAGCATTGACAGACAGGTATCGTACGCGAATTGCAAAGCAAAACCCGTGCGCCGATCATCAACATATGAGCGAATGTTCGCAACTGCTTCGACGTCTTGTAAGAACCGACGGTGGGAGCCGGGCATATAGTCGCGCATTTCATGGATAAATCCGGTGCGCGACTTTGCCGTGCTTGAAATGGACTTTTTTTCTGTTCGTTGCGGGTGATTCCGGTCGGACGATGTTCTACACCCAAGACAATATCGAAGAACTGAATCAGTGAGCTTTGCGCATTGCTCCCACCACCGTACTGGTGATGCACTGGGCGGTCGGTCCCGTCATCGTACAGCAGACCGTGGGGCAAGCCTGCCTCACTCATATTCTTGCTGCCCGATAAATAGGGCCGAATACGGCGATAAAAATAATTAGGGTCACAATTTTCATACAAAGGTTGTAAGATCAAGGTGATCTTGCTGATGATCTTTGCAAGTTGCTGTAAACAGTCTGTGACCTGGCACGTGTCGCCGGCGCGAGCGGCCGTAATCGCCCGGAGCATAAGGGAAAGTGCTGGAGCACCTTGTGCTTCGATTGCCACTGACACCAAATAAAACCACTGTTTATCGAGAGACCGGGTGAATGTCTGTAGGCACGCGAGACTCTCAAGGCTCTTGGTAGGCTCGTCGGGGAAGATTGGCTTGTAGTTCCAAAGACAGACTCCCGCGTAGGTCGCTACGGAAGGCACCTCCAGGCGCTTACACACTGTCGATGTCGTCTCCTTCACAAAAAAGCTGCGCTAAAAAAAGTTAGAGTCACAACAAGCTGCACTGCCCCTTTCATTTTCGAACCACTACCCTACAAGCGAGAGAAAACAAAACTCAATAAGGACTGTTCGCGCAGAGAGAGCTTGGATGGAGTATTTGTAGCTAATTGCCCAGCATGGGTAGGTATGATGGAAGTCAATGCTCTTTCACTACTGGATACCCGGATGCTAGATCTTTGCGCTAGCTTCGGTACCGGTCGGTTTCGAGAATCGGATCTCTCCGTCAAAAGCAAAATAGCCAAGATCTTCACCCCTCGCTGGATTCAACGGCTCATAGTATGTGTAAGATGTGCGATTGACGCCAGCCATATGTATGAGAAATTCTTGAATACCGTCGACAAGAGGGAAAGGGATCTGAAACACTATCGAATAGACCCATACCTCTCAAAACCAGGATTTTCCTGGGACGACGCGTGCATACTTGAGACAATCGAAAAGCAGACAATCCACCACATGAGAACATCGGAAGTAAGAGCGGATTCACGACGACTTGCAATGGCCATGGTAGCCTCGTGCTTCTTTCGCACACTTTCTCAAATACCAGCTTATGATCCTCGGGATGGCCAGTTCCATGCCAATCTGACACTTCAATCCCGGTGGCCTGAGGATAATGCAATCTGAAAGGCGCTTTGTGGGTACTTACAGCGTGCGTATGTTGTGGTAGGAAACAAAAATAAAGTATACAGAGAATTCCCTCAAATGGGATTCACTCGCTGCTCCGTTATAATATCCAGCCTAGATACACCCATCCACATCAGCCTGTTTGAACATGGGAAAGGCACTCATCCCATCAGTGGGTTCCCTATGACACTCGCGCAGATGTTATATCTTCAGCTTCCCTCCGCTCCGCCTCCTTTTTTCGCAGACGGAGATGACACGCGATTCACTTGTCAAACGGTAAAGCGCAAGAACTCTGAGAACCATGAGCCACCAGTCAAAACGTGCAAACGTCGATGCATCTGATTCTGATGAGCTTATTGTATTTTTGTTCCATGTCAAGAGGCATCCTCATTTCTTCGTTTAGGAGAAATCTATGGATTACTGGTATCGAAAGTTAGATACGGAGTAGCTCAGGTACCAAGAGCAACACGATACCCATAAAGCCATGATGTTTATAATCCTGATTGCTTTCAACCGCCGCTATGGGGCAACAATGCGCTGAACCACCCTTCGGTCACATCACGTATTGCTACCATGGAAAGCTAGGGTATAGTGGCTACCGTTGAGCATGCTTACGAAGTATATAGCCGATCATTCATTTGCATGTTCATAGTTCGGTAGGCGAAGCTAAAACTATATATTTAAATTTCCAGACTCACTGCACCTTGACATTCTGATAGAATAGCTAGCTGATATCGCTCGTTGTGTTGACCGATCGCGGCACTGGGAATTATTTGTTACGGGGGTGACTAGGCTTGCCGCAGGCCATGCGCAGCAATGAGAGAGAGAGGAAAAATCTTGCATAACACATAAACGGGAAGAGAAGAAGATGATGGGGAATCCACGCACAAACGCAAGAATTGTATTTTGATGCCTGTCTAATCGAGGCCCTATGCAACGAGAATGACTTGAAAGGAGCCACATCATCCAAAACCCCACGTACCGTAGTCGATGGCCCGCGGCTCGTGGTTGATGAAGGCCTCGCCCTTATAATCTACAAGTCAGGCTCACCATCCAAGTTCCTGAATGAGTTGAAGGGGCTCGATCAGGTTTTTACCAGGAATTCTAATATTAAGCATCAAGATGTAAAGAACTACTTGTCTATGAAACTTCGGCGAACGACAACGAAGGTGGCTATGTGATAGCTGAAGAATCATGTACCTTCCTTAGCCTCAAGAGAAACGATTTAGTACATACAAGAATATCTACAACACTCAGTCGTCTTGTCAAGGTAGAAATCGTGGAGTACTAATTACAACTTCTGATATCAGCTTTCCGCGAAGAGATCCAGTCCCACCTCGATGCCATCCGTCCATGATTCTTGGATACCGCGTTACTCCGCTCTTGAACGCTGAATAACATGATATGATGATTTTACGTAGCATTTAGCTACTCTTAGGATCTGTCTAATGTTTGGTCAACGGAACTTCGCCGATTATCGTACAAAGGCTAGGAGGCGTCTTGACCGCCGGACGGGCAACGACACAAGCGACTTTTAAGTGCCATCACCTTTGGCCCTAAGTTAACCCTCAAATTCAAAAAAAATTACAGCCGAGTCAAGATTCCCTAAAAACCACGATGGCGGCTACTTTCATTGTCTGGACCTTGTTCATACTCGTTGTCAGTCGTGTCTGCTGCCTCTCTCATTTGAGATTCAGACTACTGCGTAAGTAAACATTCGATCTGCAATAAACGAAACTTCACACTCACAGCCTGCAGGACGATTCTGCTTTGGGATTGCAACACGGTTGCCACTTACCACCTGAACTGCCCAAGAAATGGCCATTCGGTATCGATCGCATCAAGGACCTTTGGGAAACAAACGCGGAAGGTCGACTTCTTGCATATCTTTTCAAGGTCGCAGAAGATTACGAACCTGGAAATACTCTCACCCAGTATCTGTTAGTTGGACAAAGAGCTTTTCATTTATTGCATCCATCAAATGTAGAGACGGTCTTGTGAACAACTTTTAAAGGTGACTTTCGTCCGCCATTCTGCAGAACGATTAGCAAGCCGAACCGTGCTTACAACTTTTCGAGAGAATGAACAGACTACGCTTTCGGTGCAAGGCCTCAGGTTTCTGCCCCCTTGTTGGGAAATGGGATTCCTACGCAAAAGGACAAGCATGGAAACATTCTCGAGAATTCCTGCGGAAGCATTTTATTCGTGTTCAATATCAGAAATTCCACCACTTTCGCGAGCATATTGACAACCTGATCTATCGCCTACCTTCAGGTGGAGTTGTCGATCTACAGCCTCTGTTTTTCGATCTAACCTTAGATACTGCGACGAATCCACTGTTCGGTCGATCAGTCTATAGTTTGAGGGCAGGTATCGATCAGCACCAAGAAGATAAAGTCTTGCCAAACGCTTTCGCATAGCACCTTGGCACTTTCTCTATAATCCCCCAGCTTTTCGCAAAGCGTGTGCGAATGTGCACCAATTCGTGGAAAGATACATCAAGCATTTGGGTTTAGAAAATGTTGAACGAAATGAAATGAAACAAAGTGGCTTTATACAGCAGATAGTTGAAGAGTCGACGAGTGTGAAGGAGCTCCGTGATCAAGTCCTGAACGTTTCGCTTGGTGGCCGAGATACAACAGCATACTGCTTATCTTGGACACTGTACGTATCGGGCTCCACACTTCCATCATATCAGCGCTGACGTCGTCTTTCTGCTAATCAGTCGACTCCTTGTTCCTCATGTGAATGACATGAAAGGCCTGCGGCAAGAAATCGTCTCAGTCATGGAAGGTGGTCACGTACCAACAAGGGACCAAATCAAGAAGATGCCATATCTTGCTTGTGTGATTGAAGAAAGTGAGTCGGGACAGTTTGGGACATTCCTACGGAGCAGTCGCTTATGTACTTTACAGGCCTTCGTCTTTATCCTCCTGTTTCGCTGAACAATCGGGAAGCGGTACGAACCACTCTTCTCCCAATAGGGTGGGGGCGGAAGGAGACAAACCAGTGTTGGTAAGGAAAGGTGAACTGGTCGTATTTTCGCAGTACGTGAATTCACGAAAAAAAACCTTTTCGGTTCTGATGCATGTGACTTTCGACCTGAGCGCTGGGAAAGCGGTGAGCTTGAGAAGATTCGCTGGGCTTATTTTCCTTTCAGTGGTGGACCCCGGCAATGTCCGGGCGAGGATTTCGCTAAAATGGAGGTGTCTTACACTATAGTCAGGATACTGCAGACATTCTCGCTAATAAATTTACCTGTGAAGGAGCCGATTGAACCGGTAGGAAGCGAGAGACAGCGGCTGACACTGGTGCTTTCAAGCGCAGAAGGGGGCAAAGTGGAAGTGTGGGTGTAGCTTCAAGAAATCCAAGTCATAGCCACAGCCTACCAAGAAGTGTCACGTACTTCGCCGCTCAAGCTCAAGCGATTGCTCCGATTGCTCTGTGTATCCATCGCGTAACTAGGGACGACTTGGTGTGTCTGCTGATACGTACCGAAATGCTTTAAATTACACTAGCTCTTCAGGTGCTTCCACCAACTCATGAGTTCATTGATGTGCAGGCCTCTTCCTACATTTCCGTAAGCCACATAAGTCACACAAATTACTTGCCTCAACTGAGATAAAAAATCAGCATGAGCATTGTGTATTGTTGAATAATTAACAAGCAAACATCCTGTTTCCGCCTACATTTTGGTGAAATCGGGTATTTGGTCAACTACTGTCACTCTGGTTATTAGCTACTATGCGTTGGTCAATGTTCTCACGTGAATACTAGATTGATTTGAAAAATTCCACTAATATCCTCTCGACATTCCATTTAGAAAGGTAAAAGAGACAGCACAGTGCGATCGAATGGTTTGCTCAAATACGAACCCTCCGACGGTCACCCGGGGCCGTTGATAAGCTACATTCTCATTCAATCTCTTTCAAGCAATCTATTCTCCGACTACGACTCGACGTTGCTCATTTCTTTGAAAACTTTCAAATTCCCTGGAGATAAGAGGTGCGGGAATGACCCATTCGTCAGTGCGGGGCTCGAAATCGAATTGTACTCCTAAAAATTGCGAAATGGACATGAGTCTACTACCGAGTGCACGTTCGGCCGCATTTTCCGAGGTCGGCTGCAGTCGCGTTGCGATAGGTGATGATGTGGCTGGCAGCGGATCCGGATCATGATCGTCTCGACATGTTGTGCCCTTTTCTTCTTTGACACGATTGTTGCTGGGTGTCTGCGTGTAAGGGGAATTCTCTGTAGCTCTGTAAGGTGGACTGCTTCGCATCCGATCGAACTCTTGGTTCATATTGTGGACTTTACGATTGTTGCCCCTGTACTTACTGCTACTTAGTAAAGTCTAATTGTTGTGTAACTGTAGACTCTCGATGAAGGGGTGCCGGCTCTCAACGTTGCTGGACTATGATATTTGTGGAACCTGCGCCCGCCAAACGCTGCAAATGAGGATGTCGCCGACCGATCACTATTGACCTTCTGTCGTCTAATTCCCTCGGGCGCAGCAGCCGATGATCCAGCCGGTGATCTCGCCTTGGGCACTGCTTCAGGCTGAAAATCCGTTGAATGATCAGTCTTCCTACTATGTTCTTTGCGTCCTTTGGACCCCTTAGACTGTTCCTGCTGTTCCTGCTTCGCCACCTCCTGGTAGTTTTCCCAGGCCTTTCCGATAATCACGAATTTCGCAGGATGTATCGTGATATTGAGTAGTGGGCCTTTATCTGGGTGAAACTTTCCGGCTTGCCGCACATCAGCTACGTTAGACCACAAGGCATATCACAGAGAGCTTACCTAAACGCCAATATTCTTTTTTGACGATGTCATATGTATCTGTGTCTTTCACCCTCAAAACCTTCTTGTAGTCAACCTTGGTCAAGTCAAGATTATTGAGGTCAAAATCCTTGAAGATCTCCATCTCATCCTTTGTCTCCATCGCTACGGGGCACTGGGTGTGGAATCCCCAAGAGAACGAAAAACAAGAAGTTTGATGAGTTCATGCCTTCTTGAAAACATTATATGGTCAGATCATATTTGAGAACCCATTCGCTCTCTACGTCTTGAAGTCTACGATCGATTTCGGAATTCTCAGGCCTGTGCTAACAAGGTACGGACATATAGCTGTATGATAAGACATAACGTACACACTCTGTTTCTTAAATTATCCTGTTTCGTCGAATTACTTTTTTACTTTTTATGAGTCGTAAGATATGAGCACCAAATTCACGTAAAGTCGATCTTGACGCCAGGGCAAGTACAGAATTATGATACCCGGTGAACGTCAACCTTAGGCAATATGCGTCCGCAATCAGACAACAGTGAGCTCGTAGAGTAAGCGATACCTTCATCGCGATTCTTTGAATATTAAGCACCAATCGGACTTGTACTGTCTTCAAATTTAGCACTTGTAACGGCAGAGTCAGCTTCTTACACTGATTCAGTCCCGAGCAATAACCGCGTGCAAATCATGGCGCGGTCATACAAGGAAAGACATCGACAGGTCGCGATTCAAGTCTTACTGATTTCAAACGGTGAAGCACAAAAACAAATATTCCAGTCAATCAGACGAAGAGACCAATATTTGACCTCTAGTATGTAGCACAGTTCGCATACCTTGAAGTCACCTTACTTCTTTACAGCACAACAATATTTGTTGTTGAACCTTATGCACGGGCCGAAGATAGATAGCATATCGGTTTGATCTCACAATCTTCATTTTCTGTTTTTCCTTTTTCGTTCAACTTGAACGGTCGTTAAAAGAGCTGGAATTGGCAAAATGTCTACCTCATTCACCACAATTCTACTAGTTGATTATGTGGCGGGTGAGACTATCAAGTTGTTGAAGGTATTTGAAGAGGATTGAAAGCTCTGCGAACGCTCTTTCTGTCGCATTCAGTGTCTTCTGAGACGTTCAACGCACGGGGGCCACTGAGCATGAGCATGACTCCCGTCTCGTCCATATTGCAAAAATTGACGGGTCAATGTTATGATCCTGAAGTTAAGGCGAGAACCATTGTTCAATTTTACTATCAATGTTGTGGTTATGAAGTTTCCAATCGATGGGTTTAGAACTTTCTAGATTTGAGCTCTGGCTACCATTTAAAGAAAGCTCGCAGCCAACCGAAACTAGGTGGCTTGACAGCATGATCGTCAAAGAATACAGAAAAATGTTGTTTGAAGATAAGGTAGGCCATAAACACGTGGCGATGGAAGAACTTTGTTTGCGAAACGTAGAAAGAACCTTTACGCACTTTTTCCTCGGGGTCCGTAAGATAACGCTGTTTCTCCGCTTTCTCTTCTCTCGACGGCCGCCCGCTAGCGCGGTGCCAGAGGGTAGATTCTGGGTTGTCAAAATTCCTGATTTTGCAGACCAAGTGGTACAGTTCGCAATGTCGCTTGCTTTGAACAGAGCTCACGTTGCTAGATCAGTAACACGCATGGAAGGATCCAGTCTCGCTGTCAACCCGAAAGTTGGTATCTAAAGTTTGTGGGACAGAAACCGAATAAATTCATCATTTGTATTTTCTGATTATCATGTTCGATCGGTTGTTTCGAGTCTTATTATCTAATTATAGATCCCTCGTTTTCAACAGTACCTGCTTTTCTTGGAAAGCCTCAAGAGTCAAGATGTGAATGTGACGGGATTAATATTACACACAATTGCCAGCAAGGCTATGTGTCTATTGGGTTTCTGTTCAATATGGGAAACAAGGCAGACTCAGGACTTATTTCCACCAAATGACGAGGACAAAAGTCGCAAACATAAAAGGTCAATCGTGGTCGGGAAGGTTCAGATCATGACATTTAAGGATATCGCAGTGGCAAAAAGAAAGGGCGAAGAAAAGGAAGCTGCCCGAGAGGCAAAGAGGAGGAAAAAATCAGCTTCAGCAAATGAGGCAAGCCACACTCTGCCTCGTACAGAGAAAGACTGTCACCGGAACCTTTGGGTGTACACAAGATTATGGTTTCCTGATCCGTTTTGATTGAGCGCGTTCGTCTATCTTTCCTGGTTGACAAGGTTTTTTCTTTGCTCGAAATCAGATTTAGTTTCACAAATTCATGATCTAATTTGCGAAAACCTCATTTCGATATTTCTCCTTCTTGTCCATCCTCAACTAAGTCTCTCTCTGTAGCGAGAGTAAGTCTTTGTATTTTGTTGTAATTGAGAAACAATACAACAGCATACAGTCGAAATGAGACTGGAATAAAGTGACTTGAATGAGGCTATTTGCAGATCAATCTGATTTATAACAGTGCGTTTGCGATGTAGCAGTATCCCCTTGCGCCACAGCTAGAAATTTGAAACTCGCCACAGTGCATTCATCTTTTTGTCCGAACAGCTTTTCACGCGCCTATGAAACACTGCGTGCCATTCGCTACATTTCTCTCAACTTTCCTGTCTTCTGTACATACTCCGCCTCCTTGTGCAGTACCAGAGACCATTCAGAAAGTGCACCCAAAGCTGGCTCTTCCGAGGCGGCTGATTGAATATGCGTGAAAAGGAACTCCATTGCTCTTATATGCTTAGATCGCGTTGGAACTTCACAAGAAAGGATATTGATAAAGCTTCCTCTCCACTTCTCAGTCTGACCGAGGATATCTAGCCAGTCGCGTACCGCAATCTGTACTAGGTTGGGCATTTGGCATGTATTGGCTTCTGAAATCATGGATATTAACAAGTACTCCTGCAAGACCCGAATTCCTTCCTCAAAGTTGGACTTTTCCCAATGCTTGTTATGGGGATTTGCCGAAGAACTGATCAGGAATGCTGCTTTGGTGTAAAAAGCTCAGAATGGGGAGAAGATCCGCAGCTGATGGCTTAGACCGGCGAAGATGATCGAACGACCATTGTAGAGTTGTCAAAATGGCACATAACTCCTCCTCGTCTCTATGAGAGGCGCTGCTCCATAACTCAAGAGCCTGACTTCTTACCATCACCCTTTTGAAATTATCATTGTATTTCCCAACCGGTGAGATCGGCCAACGGTGACTGATATAAAATGCGGCCTGTATGATAGTCAACGGCATATACTCGACCGCACGTACAAGTATTCCAAAATCATTGCCTTCATAATGTACTCGCACGTCCAATCTCTTCTGCATCAACTTCACTGCGTGATATTCATTCATTGGCTGGACTGGCAAGAGGTCATTCAGATGGACATAACGCAGCGCCGTACCGTAGCCTCGAGTGGCGATGATAAGTGAGCCACTTGTACAGCTTGCAAGCGATTACCAAGGTTTTTGATAGTACTTGCCATTCGTGGGTAACCTTGAACCACGTTATCGAAGACAAGAACCAAAAATTTCATTTTCTTCATTGCGGAGGCAGTTGATAAAGATTTCAAATATGCTGACTTCTGGATCTTGGCCTCGTGGGATCTTAAGATGTTCGGCATTGTCAACGAAACTTTGTTTGAGACGGTCTGCATTGCGCGCGTTCTCCTAGCGGAAGCATATTTCTGGTGACTTCTCACGAACTCGAAAGAAGAGCCTAAAGACCAATTTGGATTTTCTTGTATAATTAGCAATCTTTTCTTTTTTCTTTTTCAAGAATGGGATTTCAGCCCATCCAGCGCCATCTAGACCCACGATAGCTAGCCGAGACGCTCGCAGCAGGGACGCCTTTTGGGTCTCGTCGAGCAGACCATCAAAGCCTGGGTCTTCGCGAAATGGAACCCACGATCGAGGATTCGGCCGCGTTTCTGGTGGCTGGCTAACGTACTACCTCTTGAGACGATTACTGTAGAACCTGCCTGATACATCACCTCTTACAAGGTTTGTGAAACAAACCCCAACAAGTTTCACTGCGAACACATTCGATATGGATTCCAGAATTTCTTTTGTGGCAGGATGTAATTCTACTGCTGCAGAAATTACGCAATTGAGTAGAAAAGAATTTGAGGAGTATGCAACTTATCGGACACAGATTTGCTCTTCATCGTAGCTTCAATGGTCCACGCTTCGCCGGTGTAATAGCCTATTTTATTAAGGTTTTTTTCTGGTAGCTGATACGGCCACAGTAAAGAGCAGATGGAAAAAAGGAAGTCAGATGAGTTTAAGGCGCTCAATTATGAGTGTGATAAAATATTTGCCCGTCGCTATGGGGAAGTAACCTTCCCAATTGGAATGGGGAAACACAGAGTTTCCGCCTGGATACAAGAAACTAATACAAGCTAACGGTAAAATGATCAAGTCTTATAGCCTGAAATACGCTCACTCCTTGATGTCTCTTTCGGCCGCCTCTGAATGTTTCAAGGAAAAAACACGACTTTGATCGGAGTGAGTAGGAAAGGTTATATTTTCAAACGATCTAGTTGTCTACATTCCCACACATCTTTCACGATCTTTCACGGAGGGTGACCAGCCGGATTTTGTTCCTGCAGATATGGAAAACACGGCCTCAGGAGATCAAGATGCGTCGTCCGAAAGCACTGGGGCTCTGTGGAGTAGTTCAAGCCAGCCCCTGCCACGGGGCGGTACCGCGTTCATTCGAACCAGTAATCTTTCTGCGGCTTCCAGATGGTCAAGTTGACAAGCAAGGAATTGCATGTGTTGGTCTATCATGTCTTTTTGGGCCCTCAGACTTTCTAAAAGAGCCTTGATCTTCCGGTGCGAGACGCCCATTTAGCGTTGCTTGAATTGGCGTGAAACAGCAGAGGTGAGACAGATCTCCAACTCCGCCTTATTGTGCTCAGTTGTTGTCTATATAGGCAAGGTGTAAGGCCATGGGCCACCAGAAATGGCGATAACTACTCGAGATGAGCCAAAAGCGGGGGGCTGTACACAAATGGACACGACAATGTAATTGGAAGGTGACAATGATTCAAGAAATTGTAAGGCTTTTATGGGCAATATATGATGTTCCAAGCCTATATAAGCAACACCACGCAGTTCGAAATCACGAACACGAGCGGTGGCAACCTGCCTTTACTACGTTCTAGTGACTCTAACACCTGTTTCGATAGAATTGCCAACAAATTTAACTCACCGTAGAGAACATTTCCTTGATATAATTGCTTTAAGAGTGAACTTCACATCTTCTCGTGAATGTCCACTACCAAGCAAGTCCTGATCACAAGCTCGGAAAAGAGCAGCGTCCATGCATCATTCTTGCCAGAATCCACCAGGTAACTCTACACTTAGGATCCTCTTGGAAGCGACGGGTATAGTTTACTATTCAGAGGTGTTTCCTGTGGTATAACAGATCTGCGTGTCACAGCAGAATCGGCACAAGACAACCTACCGCCCCACGAGGACCACCAGACAGAACAACGGAGCACGGCAAATTCGACAATTGTCGTGTGTAGTAGCATCGCCGCTGGCTTAGTCGTACTAGGAATTTTGTACGCTCTTCTGAGATACAGAGCGCGGAAGCGAAAGATAGCGCGTGGTGGTCGAAGTGCTCTTTCCATCGCTGCCGAATACAGAAAGTTGATTGGCTTGTGAATCTAGCGGTCGTGGAGTGGTTGAACGAGGCTCGCTGAGAGAATTTTCGGCGTTGGCGACTTTCTACCAATAATTTGACAATCTTTCAATTTGCCAATTCCGCTAATATCTGCCTCACTACCTTAGAACAGCGGTCACGTTTTGAGGCATATAAACCAGGGCAATTGTCAATTTATGATATCCTTGGTACATGTTTGGTCATCTTTCACCATGCCTCCACGCCCGCCCAGAAGGGTAGGGTACAGGGCATGACTTTCTCGCATACTGCGCACAAATAACCATGTCGCGTGCTCCACTACAATATACTGACTTAGAATACACAATATAAACACTGGAAGATGCAGGATTCTTGACTAGTAAGGAGGCACTACACACGCAGGAAATACATACCCACGCACGGAGTGTAAATATCAATTCAGCTCTCACCACCAGTCTCGCATTGGCAATGAAGACTTTCGCTGACCAAAAGGAAACTGATGATAATGTCCTCACCACTTCATAGCTTCGGTCGCAAGTATCAAATATTTCCTGTATGTGTACAACCCTTCGCTATAAAATTCGATACCACTTTCTATCCCCGAGACGTTCCTCTGCTAGAAGCTCCCGGCACTTTTTCTTTGCTTTCCGGAATTGTCTCTCGGTCTGGTAGCTGTGCGTAGCGTGGCGATTACAAAAGCAGTATGCGTGACCAACTTCGATCTTGGTTCCAGGATAGTTTTTGTAGCGGTGACGCAAGCAAAACCGATAACCCGCTTCTTCTTTGCAGAGACACCACTCGTAGAAAATGTAATATTGGATGCACGTATTGGCAATCGTTGTATGATAAATAACGAGGGATACGTCAGCGTCTTCGTGCAATCTAGACAAGATTCGGCCGCGTACACTTGAAGGGGGCTTATGGTGTCATTATCTGGTTGATAAAGCTAATCTAACAGTAAATATCTATTTGATTGGAGGCTCTTCAACGTCAGAGGGAATGGAAAAAATATCTAAGCGCTATTTTTTAAAAATTTCCGAGCCACGGCTGGGCGTCAAATTGAACGTTGTCCATCAGAGCCCGCTCAGGCGGCCTAACATCAGGTTTTTTTCTAAAGATGACTTTAACGTTATCAATATACGGTGCGTTTTCAAATTATTCTCGCTTCAAACTGTCAAATCTAAGTAGTTGCGGGTAATTCCTTGTAGGAAATCATTGACCTCCAGCCACCCTGTGACCCAAGCGACCCTTGTACAAGCGCCTTTGACATCTAAGAAGATCACAAGGTGGACATCCTGAGTTTCGCCGATAATCAGATTTCATTCAATTTGAATTTCATTGAGCCGGCGCGAGTCGACCACCTTATGATCTCCAATTCAAATCTCACGATATAAGACCCCGTATAGAATACGTTCATGCCTGAGTGAGACTGCTTGGTTGCCGCTAAACATCGTACACGCAGTATCCTAGGGGGCACCAGTCGCTGTGATGGTGACAGTGACGGTCCCAGCACTCGGACGTTTTGGCAGCGCCATAGACGGACGAGACTCTGTGTGAAGTTGATGTGACTCGTGGGTGGTTTTTTTTTCACAATGTCCGGAATCATGGCCCACGAACCTGCTTCGTGCACGCCACGATTCTCCCTTTTTCTGTAGCACCCACGGTAGAGGTATAAAGACAACTATAATCACCGCGCACGTAGTCATCAGCCAAGAAAATCCCATCCAGTCGATCATTGGCGCTGTGAACAATGGGAAGACTGAGGAAAGCAAGTATCGCATTGCGATGTCCACCGCCAGAGATGACGCTCCATACTCGATGCCATAGATTTCGTTTTTGTAGACCGGGTAGGAAAGCTTTGTGGACGAAGTTAATATCGAAAGATCTCACTCGCACTAAATGTCAAACGGCTTATTCATACCTGTTCCATCGCAAATGACCATCCATGCGCCACAAGTGAAAGAAGAGGCCAGATCCAGTGGACCGTTGGTCGCATAGTCCAGCCAAGCCTAGCCGCTAATTAGTTATACTTCAGGCCGTGAGAACATAATTGCCAATAAGATCACATACCAGATCAAGCTGATGGGAAGTAAGATTCCTGCGACTTTGACTCCAACAAGACTGTCCTCCGGGGCTGGTTGAGGTAGAGACCGTTTCCGTCGATCTTGCATAGCCAGCGCAGGTACTGCGAGCAGGGTGCCGACCATGAACGGCAAAAATGCTAACCCGACGTGATACGGGGAGAACTGATAGGTCTGTTTCAAGACCACTGGTAGGCTGACATAAAGAATAAAGAGTACGATTTGGCTTGTTGTCACAATAAGCGCAGTCGGCCATATGACGGGCTCGAACCAGAGCAGCTCCAAGGGGCGCCTAAGCGCAGGCACGAGTGCTTTCACCAGTCCTCGTCGTGGCGCATTTTGCTTCTGCCGCATTATCTCGTTCTGAAACGTCTCTGGCGTGAACACCATGCCAAGAAAGCATGATCCAGCCAGCACAGATGTGAGCCAGAACGATGATCGCCAACCGTAGGTTGCCACGATAGACTCGCCAACAATAGGACCAAGAGATGGTGCGATTGCGCCTCCCAGCCCGTACATGACAAAGGCGAGGACGCCCAGCCGATCGCTAGGGATATTCCACATATCATTCAGAACGCCAGCGAATACGCTGACAGACGGCGAACCGGCGACGCCAGCCAGCGCACGGGACACTGCAATTGTGCAGTAGTTCTTTGCAAAACATCCCATGATACTGAAAATAGTAAGTAAGAAAAGCGAGACCTTGTAGATATATTGTCTGCCAAATTGCTCTGACAAAGCAGAAGTGCATATTGGCCCGAACACGAATCCTAAGCCGTACAACGTGACTGGTAGAATGGCCAAGGTTTCTCGAACGTGAAACTCGACCATGATCCCCGGTATACTGGCAACGTAAATTGAGGTGGCGAGAGTACTAGGTTGATTTTCAGCAAAGTGGCTTGTACCGCTTGACATAGATTTCGCTCACATCACCGAGAAACTTAGTATAGCGCCAAACGAGACTATTATTTTTTTGCTGGTTCTCCAGCTTCGCGTGATGTTCACCTCGCATATGCCTTGCTCATAATGGCGTACGTCGCTACCGGGCTGTGAGTTTGCCATCTCAGAAGGTGATGTATGGGTATAGAAAATTATTGATTCAAAACGAAAGCGTCGTGACCTCCACTGTTCGGGTACAGGAACTGAGGCTATTTATGAAAATTGGTTGGAGTAAGAGATACTACAACGGGGAATATAAAAGCTGAGGACAATAGACATGGTCAGATCCAACCCTGATATCATCATCGCTAATTATTTACTAAGCAAAGCCAACGAAATCATTCAATAGAATAAGCAAGTCGTTTCGTGATCTCCTACAGCAATCGCTCAACAGCTTTTCAAAGATAGAAGAAGGGGCTTCCTCACAATACAGCAATTCTCACGCTCGTACTACACATAGTCTTACCGCGCGCATCTGAATAATTGCCGGGTGGAGTAATGAAAAACCAGAAGTCATGTCTCATCAGGTGGAGAAGATACTCAGCAAAGAAGGCCATCAAGAAACACGCAGAGAAAGATCGCGAAATGATGATGGAATAGAGAACGCCACCTTGAGTGCCGGCCTGTTACCGACTTAAGATTATGAAGAACCGGATACTCAAGGGCCAGATAGATGCAGAATCAATGTTTTGTGGTCGTTACTTGTGGGGAGGTTTAGCAGCAGCGGACCTCTGATCTTTACGAAAATCATATATTATTGCCGATCTGTCTCGCGTAGTTCTTGCTGCTTTCAACACCGGATAAGACACCATTCGCATGAGCTAGAATAGCACCATCAAAAAGAGTACAAAGCGGCATCCTCTGCCATCACCAATACTCCGTGGATTCTTGACATCCATAATTGATCAACAATCTGGTTCAAGTTCCGTTGAAGAGCAAGCAAAAGTTCAACCACGATGTACATCGTCCTTGTGGCCGTATACGTGCTGTCGATGTTCACAAGTACTCATGCCTTCGTGATCCAGTCGGAGTCACATTTGCTCGCCCGATATCCCATCTTGACAGTCTATACAACACAAATGGTGACAATCATCAGCTGTGCACCAACGGTAATCGATTGTCCTGCCGATAGGACATCGAGTTTTCCCTCAGTGACATCGTCGGTAACTACACTATATGTAAGCCCCATCGCCACGGTCTCAACGATTCGGCCAGAGCCTCAAGTCTCGACATCAACGATATGGAGTCTTCTTTCTCAAACAACTGCCTCCGCAACCCTCAGAGAGAGTACCAACTCTCGTGTGCCCACACACACAACCAGCTCTGCTGCTGTGATGAGTTGTAAAGCCGGTGCAATTGACTGTTCTTCCGAGACAACGCGTGTCTTCACTTCTATACAATCTGCAGAAAGTTCTGAAGATCTGACCAGCAGCAATTACGGTCTTACCTCGATTTCGCCTTCCGTATCTTTTCAGAGCCCCAGCACCCCCGCTTCGACAACCGTATCAACAAGCCTCGTCATAGAGTCTTCGCCGGCTCAGCATTGTTCTACCGCTTTGGTCAGCTTTTACGAAACATCCGAGACGCAGTCAAGCTCCATTATTTCGATTACCACATCCTCTTCTGCATTGAAAACTAGCGATAGCCAAGGCTCTTCCAAAAGCGGCTCTCTTTTGAGTGAGTCTGTTTCAAAGAGCCTAGTGAGCACGAGGGAATCACATCCAGTATCGACTGTTCAAACTCAATCAAGCGATGGCCCTTTTCCTGTGAATACCTATGCAACCTCAATTCAAGCAGGCTCAGATTCGACAACGAGTGAGATGACAACTACGATCTCTGTGTTCCATATTCAATCCACTGTCACTCACGTGTCGTACAGTACTACTACCATGTGTACAGGATATATCACTGTTGAAGCTTTGCTGAACTCAGCTATCCTCCCATGCCACTGATCACCACATCTACGCAGCAAAAATCCTTCCAACGAATGAAGCTTCATCATTGGACTTGTGTTTGTTGTGCTTGATACCGACAACCCACATCCAGTAGAGATCGCAAGATAAACTACTAGTAAGATGTACATTGGTTACAAATAGTTCCGCTGAATAGCGTAATTTTGACACGCTGGCCCGTGTCAATCGGCTTTTGCACTGAGCCATTCATTTCCTTTGGCAAGATCAACGCAGAAGCGTGGTTTTCAAATCATCAAATAATTACGTTGAGCGGGTCATCACGTGTTAAATGGTGCACGATCTAGCTGTGTTAGCCCAATTCTCAGGTCAAAAGATAGGCCTGCTCATCAAATATTTTCAAAAACTAGCGACGTCTTTAGATGCTAGAACAGTGATGTAGGGAAAGTTCGTGGAGTAATGATATTACTGTGCCAACATCGTACTTCGGATTATATGAAAATAATCCCTTCATCTGATTGATAAGCAAATGTCATGATATTTCGGAAAGAAGAGCAGACATGTGACGCAGTTCTGAGTTCACACAGGGTCACAAACTTGAAAGCACAACGAACATGGCCTGGTCGCCATGTAAATGAAGAATCGTTGAAGTCGCGGGCACTTCCAAATTTCAAGATTCAGCTTTTCAATGAACCCCCTCACAGAGACCTTAAAACCTCTGCCAAACTAGCAGTTACACTTTCTATCTATACTTCAAGGTTGGCTTCGAGCTTCTTGGTTATTATTTGGAGATCCGTTTCTGCCCTGGGCTTCATTATACTACAACAGTGATTTCCCATCTTAAGTTTCAAGACTTCGCCCTCAATTCCACACTGTGCTTGTTTTCCTGATCGTCATTCGTTTCCCAGGAAATCGTCAAAGCAGCTTATAACACGCAAATCATATCCACATTCCTATCGACTTGTATATAAGCAATGGCAAATTACGTTACGCTATGATGATCTTTTCAATGAGCAATCTCCGAATAGATAGTGGGAGGATATTCAGCCAAATACTCGCCATAGCAGGTGATTGGCGCTGACCTTATGAAGCTCATCGTTTCTGGGTCAGCGCGTCTTGCACAAATACCTAACACGCAGCCACTACCTTTTTATTGCAGTTCTGAACACTCGTTAACAAATACCTCGAGCGAGCCAAGATTAGGCTATAGCACAGGTCGGTGGTATTGAAGGCGTGACCAGTGCTTTTGTCATTTGCTACCACACCATTTTCCCGAATTACAATTTCTAACAGTTTTTCATAGATGGCAAGCTCCTCGCGGAGGCTGTCAAAATCAGTGGAGTTACAAGTTCACGTCTCACCAAACCTTGATGAAACATCAGCAGTAATCTACCCTATTATAGGATGCCACGGGTTCCAGATTCCTGGTGACCAACACTGGAATCTGACTGCTACTGGTCTTGCCTGGAATCAAGAGTGGTGTGTCGTACATATGGAAACTGGCGAGATCTTGGAGAATCATGAACATCCCCGGTTATTGCAAATTCATCCATGCATCATCAACTCACAGCGACTTCTCCGACTTTCCACGAGGTTTTACTTGACGCGAGGTCTATTCAACATTGACATCCCTCTTCCTTTGAGAAGAGCGGGCCCTTGCCAATATTCCAAAGACACGCTACAAACGTACGATGCAACGCCCGTCGTTTTGTTCTTTACCAGAATAGTGAGCGTACCCTGTACTCTGGCACATAATTAGCTACCTGCGAGAGGTAGAGAGAGATTCAAGTCTCTTTCAGTCTAAATGAGACAAAATCTTTTCGAAAAGACCAAAAGCGGCAATTGAATGCGACTGACTTTCGCACCCTGTCGAATTAATGGCCTTCCTTTGAACCTCGCAATTTTTCTCGCCCAAATTCAGATAAATATCGCTATGACCCTCAAAGATTGATTCCTTTCTTTACCATTCTTCATCTCTTAAAATTGGTCAGGATCTCGTTGGGATCTGTATCTCAAGAAATCAGTATGTTTGTCGTCGACGGCAGACGTGAAGAGGATTGAATATATCTTAGATAGTTAGTAGCGATGCCGCCCGCTTAATAATCAAGAGACACCGCTCCAAGAACAATTTTTATCTCAGGTCAACTGGGATGCTAAGATAATTTTCTTTCGGCTCATAGAGAGGTATTTTCTTAGCTTTGACCGAATCACAGAAGAGTGTGCGCCGGTCATGGCCTGGCTAATTTGTCGTGGTTCCGTTACGTGCTCATCACCATTAGGAATTTTTGCTTTGGTGTGGAGCCAAGTCACGTGACGCGCTCAGCGTGACGTGATATCCGCAATATGAGCAACGTAATCCACGTGTCTGGTGGATATCACGGTGCGGTGGGAAGAGATTATTCATCACGACGAAGTGGATCTTCCGTCCATAAGCCATCTTCACTCGATGCAACCCATAGAATTTCGAGATGAGCGTATCAGGGTTATCTTGCACGTGCTTGTAATAAAGTGGTAGAATCTTGCGCAAAAGCTTATGTTCGGGCTTTAGGGGGTTTAGGGGTTAGGGTTAGGGTTTAGGGTTTGTCCAACACAGTCAAGTGGCTCTGGTGTTTCTTACATAGGTAACGTCGGTCGCCCATACGGAAGTAACATCATTTCCATCTCCCCTACAGAGGTTTCCAAGTACCAGTACGTCGTTAGATTCAGCCAAGCTTCTGCAGAGACCTGGTATGTCGCAATTTGGAACAAAGTTGGTCCGGACGGACAGTTGACTGGATGGTATGGAAATGCCTGTCATTCTTTCACTCTGGCGCCGGGAGCAATCCAGTACATAGCATTCGCGGCAGACTCTCAAGGTGGCTGGGCCGCTTCTAACACGAACACTATTTCAAAAGATCAGTACGGTGGTTACGCTTCTACTTGGGGTGAATTTGATTTTGGATCGTCCACAAATCGAGGCTGGTCGAGTTTCGATGTCTCAGTAATACAAGTACAAAGGGCATAGCTCCAGATACAGGGAATGAAGATTTGCTCGGTTGTCAGGGCTCTTCCACAACCTGGGATGCTAAAATCACAAATAATGCCTATACCAGCTCAGTTGCAGACATAGACGGGATTGGAGGAGCCTTAACGCCTGGCCCCGTGCGGCTAGCGGTCGATCTTGGCTTCGACGGGTGAAAAAATGGAATTCAAATTCTCCGGCACTGATGGCTTGAAAGTGGTCCATTTGTGAATTCTATATGGTCCTACAAATACCCTGATATCCTGGAGCTGTCTACTTGATGGAGAGAACTGTGACCATCGAACACCAGAGGATAGGGCTGTTGCTCGGTCTGGATGGGTTTCAGAATATTGGGGGCCCTGGTTGTCTCTTTGAAACTCCATCCACGTTCCCTCCATCGCAAATTTTAGGTCTACAAAGCTAGTCCTATGCAGCAGGTGTGCTTGTTCAGGCGCGTTTTATCTGAGGATCTAGTTGGTAAATTTCATTCAATTTCACTTTCACGTTCGCTCTGTACGAATTATTTCACGAGTAAAGAGATAGTCATACCAATGAGTAGAGGTTACCGAGTATTGTGGTTGTCTCGGTGACCGGCGTAGTTTGTTGATATCTGCTTAGTCGATGGTCCGGCCCCACCTGCAGCGGTGGTTGTGGTAGAGGCATCACTGAATCCCGCGATGACTGAGATAGCTTGATCAATGGAGACGGCACCCGTGTACGGAGCAGGTCCGGGGATGGTGTAGCTGGCCAGCGACTGGTAGATGTTAACTGAAATACCGGAGTCTGTTGGACTGTATAGATCAGAAAGAGCAGAGACAACAAAATCTGTACCTCTTGAGTGACTTGCGCTCAGGCCTGTAATAAATTTTGTCGGGACACCTCTCCCACTTTAAGACATATTGCTCGTAGGTATACAATCTAAATAGCGTGTATTGACCCCTCTGAAGAATATTCGAGCCGCTCAAGTGGTTCAGGGGAGGATCTAGATCGTTAACGAAGTGATTGTCTTCTATCGTGGACCCCCTCCCTAAGGACAGAGTGGTCTCTTTCTGCTGGCTCTTTGTCTTCGCAAATCTAATACATACTCAGCATGGATAGAAGTACCGCATACCTCGTGTCTGCCGTAAGCGCGGCTTGCAACGAATATGCGAACGGGTTTTGGTCCACGAATCACGATATCTGCGTCGAATATATTTCTTGGGCGGGCTTACTTTTCGCTCTGAGGTGGAAGACGCTGCTAAGACACCAAGTCAACGTTATCAAAGAGGGGTTCCCGGCGAGGGAAATTCCCCATGAGGTCAATATAAATCTGTGAGGAGCTTCGCCTTCGGTAACATTCAGCCGGCTAGGTTATCAACGTAATTCACACTAGTACTGTAGCCACGGTAAGCTATCGAGCCTTGATGCGTCTGCCCAGGGAGCCAATGAAACTCGGAACGCTCACAGCCCTAGGCCTTAGTATCTGGCTTCTTCGCAATTTTATATCGAGAACAGACATTGCCTGCGCTCCCTGGCCTAGCGGGTCACCAACGGCTACCTTGACGCTGCCCGAAACTGCAATTGAGGCCACAAACTGTCATCTGGGGCTTGCTAGCAATATGCTTATTATCTCTTCTTCCTGTGGATGTCAATGCTGTCTGTCAACATGGATGGTGTTGCTAGCGAGTTATGCCCTGATGTAATCCTTGGGGGTTTCCTTGCTCGACACATGCCGCGAACAGGTCGAACGGCTATCGCATGTCAAGGTAGCAGAGACTCTTGTTCTCCGGGTACTGCTTACCCTCACGATCGTAATTTACATATGGCCTCCCTCGACAGTGATACCGTGGCAGGTAGTCTTCATGGCTTTTGTTAGAACCGAAAACCTCGCCTGTACTATTTATCTGGTGTGTACGATGACAATGCGCTTCCAGTTCGGATCCTCTGAGTTGGTCGGCTGACAGTCTTTCCCCACAGCTCATGACTGCCCCACCCTACCCGCCTTGACCATGGAATCTTCCTCAGTGACCGCCCTGTATGGGCTGTTGAAAAAACAACTGTTGAAAAAACAAAAATCGTATGAGAGGCTCATCGCACTGCTGGTCTCAGCCTTGTCATTGAAGATTGGAGTCGACGGTTTAACCCTATCCGCGGCACGTCGAGAACTAATAGGTCTTCTCCTACTGCCCTCTTTCGCTTTCTTGTACCAATTTTCAACATTTAGCAATGCTATTCCCTCATCGTCCGTCCACCTTAGACACCTGGCGGGGCAAGTCACGGCAGTCGAGCCGGTAAGTAAAGCTGGAGCCTTCCACTTGTCCAAGTTATTATCTTACCAGAAGCAGAGAATACTTTTGATTCGTTGATCGAAAGCCATTCTTCGACTTTCAAAGCCGGCTGCAAGAATTATGAGAGAAATCACGGACGAAAACCACCCGCACATTTTGACAATTAATTCTATGCGGCAAAGAAACAAGACTTCCTGTTAATTGATGAGTTTGACACCAGGATTACAGCTAGATATACAGTTGCTATGGGGTGTGACTCCCTCTGACATTAGAGCGCGCATCGAGGATCTTGCTGCTGCTTATCCGCGAAATGAACTGTTTACTTTGACTATATCTAATAACGATCAGGCTTCACTAGTCAACCCTGACCATAGGATGACTTTCAATTTCTCTTCCTGGCTCGATGTCGAGATTTGGCAAACGCTACCGAATATGACACTAGCGATAAGCACCATGGATGAAGCGAAGATCGCCGCCCCCCATGATATGCTGTCGCGTGTCTTGCGCGTGGCTTGGGCTCCACATTTCACTCCTCTGCCACCGTCTAGCCTAGCCAGTCTCGCTCAATCTATCGATTAGTTGGATATTAGCAAACAAAACACCTGGAATATACTTGCTGTGTCTTGCCCCTTGATACACCAGCACGAAATCTCTCTGCACTCGCTGTAGGTTCTTCGTTTCTCACAGACATGGCATTCCTTGAAAATCTCCCACTCAGCAAGGATGTCTGTCAATTTTCCGAACTCCACAACCATCATGCCGGGCTAAGCCATCCTGCATCGATAACCATCGCACACTCCCCAGTTCCGGTGTTGTCGCAATCCAAACCATGTTGTTTCAATGACCTCCTTTACCCTAGTTCCTTTCATGCCGAAAGAATGCGAATGGAGAATTACAAAGGAGCAGTGGACGGTGATTAGGAACAGAAACAGAGTGTCGTCTATTTGGCTGGATTCAACACAGGAGATAAATCCAACTCTGACAACAGGCGAGACTTTCAGCGCTAACGTCTGATTCTTATAACTTTGGATAAGAGATTACCAGTCAAACTACTGAGTCGACATGAGCGAATGGCCCTACACGACTTCGACTGCGCCCAGATAAAGTCAACCATGGCGACTCTGTCCAATTTTACCCGTGTACGAATGACAGCAGCCGTCCAATAAGACGATCCACTATGTGAAGAATAAGTAAATGGATTTCAGATCAAAGAGGGTCAAACAGACGATATATCACCAAGGGATACAAATTTTGCTACAGGCGATCTGGACGGTGACTGTCCCAAGTGGTCGCTTTTGCCGTCTCTTGAGATCAGAATCGGCCGTTCTTAAGCCAACGCTATACTAGGAGTCGTATGACGACTGGTTAATCCCTTAGGCTCATTACATACCAATCAGCATTGATGTACGTGATTTTTCTGAGATTGTACGGTACCTGACGCAAGAGCGGGAAGGTCCAGACTTGGGGAAACGCTTCGCTCAGGACAGTTATGAGTGGTCTCGTCGCGTGCTGCGCAATGAAGACCTTAAAGTGATATGGTGGAGACTGATGCTGGAATTTGGAAGGTTGATCATTGATGATCGCGAGATAATGTCTTTCAGTGTATTTATGACTTTATACCAACCCCACCTCACTTGACAACAATTTCTTTCTCCGGGGATGCCAAAAGCCTGCGTGACTAGGTTAAAGCACTATGAGTCTGTACCCAATTGCAGAGAGTTTGGGCGACATTTGCTTTCGATTATTACGCGCGGTGCTCTTGGCCTGGCCAGATATTGAAGGAGATGTGATGAACGAGCAGGTTACTTTCGTCAGCGTCTTAGACAGGAGCTTTGATGGTAGCTTTCCGCTTAACGCCGTGCGTGGTCTGACCGTTAGGAATGCTTAGCCCCCGCAGCAGTCTTCTCGGCTTCACGCCATGCTTTGAAAAATGAGGAGCCCAGCAATTCCCTTCACAGTTACCGTATCATGATTGAATCTTCTCGTATTAGAAACATATAATAGGTCGATTGACTCAAGCGACTCGTATGTCGAATGACAAAGATTCAGGACGTCAGTTGAATACTTGAATAGCCAAGAATACAGGAAGTGTGGTTTCCTTCATGAGAGACTCCTAAAATGACAGGAGTCTGACTTACTGAGACGGATAATCGAATCTGAGTTACGGCTTATCGAGTCAGATATATAAGTCTACTGCATATCAAAAGTGATGAGATACGGCTACGGTGGGGGCAGCAGTATCGATGTGTGAGAGGGATGAGGAGTGAGATTGCTATGGGGGAGAGATTCTACCTAAGCTATGGACTGTTGTGAGTGGCAGAATCACATGCCATGCAAACAAAAAACAACCTGAATGAACGGTAAACCGTCTCCACGACATTGCTCAATAACTTGCTCGCGCAAGAACCGAACAGGCTCATGGCAGACTGCAACGGGGTATGCTGAGCCCTGAATCCGTTCGGAATGTACCCAGGTTGGAGAGAGGTCTGAGTTGAAAGCAGTGACCTTGATCTCCAGTTGTGTCCTGCATATCACATTCAACCGCCGTCCGATATATCTCATGATCTGCGAAAGATCAGTCGAATCGTGCATCAAATCAGGGCCTCGCCAAGCTCCGAAATAAGATGTATAGACGTCGTTCACCTCGAGAAAATGCTTGATCAAAGTTTTAGTCGTCACCGAGTCGGACGCACTGGGCAGGTTTCTTACACCAGAAACAAGAGGAGGTTGCCAACTCTCGTGGACCCAGTCCGGGATGTATGACCAGACATTCCTTGTCGAAGGCACGGAATGTATGGCGGAGTCGTGCAGTAGGTATCGGCTACTCCGTGTAACAGCGCGGCTGGTAGTGAGATCTTTGAGATACATCTCGTCCCCGTGATAAGTTTATCGTGAGCGGCAGAGTCGCCGAAAGAATATAAGATTACAAGTGTACCGCCCCTCCCTTCTAATGCGTGGAGCAAGAAGTAGAAATTGTAGTAGGGTACTCTGATATCCACCGATTATATCAATATTCTCAACTCTATATACGGGGGAGACCCCCGTAGACCCCCATCAACGGGCCAACGGCTAACGCAAATTAAATCATAAATCTATAAGACCATAACGCAAGTAAAGTTGATTATCAACTTGCGGGAATACCCATGGGGCCCATATAGGTACTTGGGTTTGGGTCAGAATTTAGGTTTTGACTATGGGGCCTACCGCCTACGGTTATTCCTGTGGGTATGGGTATTCCCACCTACTTGGGTATGGGGAATTCCCATGGGTCTGATAATCTGCAAATGGGTATCCATGGGAAGGGTCGTTTTGCGTCTTTGCCGATGGGGGCCCGTATTCCCACCTCTACATATGATATCAACTGTTGATATTATTAGACAAGAGTCACGTGATAAGTCACCCGAGAGTCGAGACATAAGGACCACGTGATGCGAGAGGAGATTAAGACTGATCACAGAATCACAAAGCAAACATCTGGAAGACATCACGTGATATAACTTTAGGGGCGGTCAATTCTGCCACAGCCAGCTAATCAGAGCGCATGAATAAAATTCCAGGCACTTACATGGAAAGCAATTTCTCGTTCCACTCCAATTTGCAATCAAATCACGAAGATGACCTAACGTCCATCCGTCCACAACAGCTTGCCGCCCTCAGGCCCCTCACTGCTTGTATTTAGCATACTTTGGAAAACACGGGGGAGAAAATTCAAGATCATGCGTCAAAAAGCTCCTCAAAAATGCTCAAACTAAGGTTTTATATAATTGTGTCTCTTCAGAGACACAACAACAATATTCTAGGCTAACTTCTTTACTTCTAGGATATACGCTTACGGGAGGGGGGGGCATCAGATAGTATTTTTTTTCCCTAGGGGAAGGGGTTCTGCCAAAGCGGTCTGCGAAGTACAAATCATGTGACCCACAGACCGAATCTTGGTTCTGTGGCAGCGACGCTAGCCTGTAATTAGCTAGACTCGACGGATCTAGCACGATACTGGCTGCGGATCTGACTGCTTTATTAGCTGCGACGCTGGCTGCGTTCCTGGGTACGACGGCTACGTGACTGGCTACGTTACTGGCTACGATACTGGCTACGATACTGGCTACGTCATTGGTTACGTTACTGGCTACATTACTGGCTGCGTTACTGGCTGCGATACTGACAGCGGATCTGGCTGCGTTCCGGGCTGCGGATTTGGCTGCGATACTGGCTGCGGATCTGGTATAAACCTGGTGCAAATCTGGCTATAATGCTGGCTCGGTGTAATTATAGGTAAGTTAGGAATCGGATTTACAATGTTGTTGTGGCCTCTGACGAGACACTTTTTCAGTCCTAAGACCACGTTGGTCCTCGGATGGCTAGTAATTCCCATTTGAACAGCAATCACCTTCAGCTTTGGGTATACTTTATCGTAAGAACCTTGTCCATCGGAATCAAGGTCTACGTGGCTGCTACGGCGTGGCCGAACAAGTTGCGATACCATACTATATATACCGGACTCTGGGCAGTATCCGCAACGGCGGATATTAGTGATCTTTTATGGTCTTGTTGGTTAGTGTCCACCCAGAACGCTTCCGTGACAGTGGTAGTTCTGTCATCCAACCGTGGCCCATAGCGAACCAGGTATTCGAAATGAAGACATCAGAATCCTGTCAAATTTTTATCTCTGCACACAATTTGCGTCAAAAGGTGCACGATTTTCCCTCTCTATTACCAGCAGGGATTGCTGTATCCTCGTTCATAGTTTTTTCTCTGGGTACTTTCTTCGTGGATTAATTCGAACCCATAAGTCAATATTACGTTACACGCTGAACGTGATGGCGACGTACTGTAACAAGCGTATCAAATTGTAGAATTTGACCAATTGATGAGTCACGCAAGGCACTCAACCTGAGACATGATGTGTTACCTATGACATCTGTATCGCAGGCAGGCCGTAGGTCAGATTACCTGTTGGCTAGACAGAAATTCCGAGTCTATGAGGGTCTGATTTCCAGCAACTGAATCTTGGAGTCTAGTAGTGACTCCACTAATTAGTTTCCACAACAGAGATAGTGACGTTCTATAAGTCTTTATCCCCCTTGTCCCACCGCCCTTCCAACCGCCCTTCCAACCGCCCTTACGAGCTAATCAAGCTCAAGAGCTGAAGGCACTCCGCGAATTGAACGTGGGTTTCCGGACGGCGGAGATCGAAAACAGGGCACGGTGTTGAAAATTTTCGGAACGTCACTGTACATGAAGATCCCGCGTACCGAGTCTCCAGGGGAGTCCAGGGCTCGTGGACTCGCCGCTTGGAGTTCGCTGAATGGTCCTTACTCGATTGAACCGGATAGGTAGGCTTTAGCTGCAACTTCTACAATTCACGATGCCGGAAGAGGCAGAGGCAGAGGTAGAGGCAGAGGAAATGATTCTGACGACCAAAATAATCAATATGAGTCTAGTCGCTGTCGAGGATGCGGTCGCGGAAGAGGCCGAGGACGAGGTGCCCCTCGTTTTTGTTCCTTCTATAATCGTCCGGCTGGTCACACCAGTGATGAGTGCTGGGACAACCCCAGAAACAAAGGAAAAGGCGAGTCGCAGGGTGGGCCTGACGCGGCTGCTACGGATACCACCGCGGATGGTTCAAAATCTGACTCGAAAGATGGGGAGTAATCGACCAGGAAGGCGTCTTCAAAATTTACAGAACTTGGTGCATCTGCCGCCAGTATTGGATTTGCATTTTCAGTCCATGTTGCGGCTGCGCTAGCTGAAAATGGTCGACATGCGCGGCTGGTTGATTCTGGCGCAAAGGACCGTATCACGCCATACCGCGCGAGTTTCATTCGTTCTACGCCTTTCGTCACCCAGGTCAACCTGCCTGATGGTCACCATGTTCACATCGAAAGATACGGTGATGTTGTGCTCAATCTTCCCAATAACGAGAGTCTTACGGAGCTCACATTGCCCAAGCCTTGATGTATTCCATGTGAACCTCATCTCATCATGGCAACTGACCGACGACCCAAACATCTAGACTGGATTTGGGAAGGACCATGGCTCACTCATCAAGGGGGTCAATTAATCGTTACGGCGCGTCAAATCAACGCCCGATGTTGGGTCAACACATGCGCCGGAGACAGCCAGGTTGATATACTTCTGCGCATAAGCAGTTGTTCTGGCCTTCATTAAAGAATCCAAGTATCAACTTAACTCTGCAGCTTCCAAAACAACAAAAATCAAGCCGAATTCAATGTATCTGGCTCACAAAAGAGCCTGTCACGTAGGCGAGCAGAAAATGAAGCGCATGCCTGAATATGCCGCTGGCATTTTGATTCCAAAGAACACTGGCACTATTACACTCAGTCCTCCCTGAATTAAAGGAAGGCTAGGGTAAGCGTATCAAGACCACGGCTGATCAGAAGCTGCACACTGATATTTGGGGTTTATCATCAATTCAAGGCGTTGGGAGCCACAGACTTCTCTCTACGATTACTGATGGTGTGTCTCGCTTTTGTTAGGCCTTTCCGTTGAAGGCTAAGAGTGAGGTCTCTGATAAAATACGCCTTGCGATGAATTATCTGTCCACCCAATTCAACTACACTGTCAAATGATTCTCGACGTTAATGCGAAAGAACACCTTGATATTCAAGCTTTCTGCGAAGAATCGAGCATTGTATTGAACCTCGTCCCGCCATACACTCCGCAACTGAATGGTGTTGCGGAAATCAAAAATCGTTACCTCAATCAACCACTTGTGGTCATTCTTACAAAGTATCAGCTTTCAAGCACCTTTGGAGTGAGCTGCTTTTAGAGATTCATTAGACCATGAACCGTCTGTGGCATCCGACCATTGATATGACGCCTTATGTTTCTATGGCAAAAAGCCAGATAGTTTGAATCTCCGCGTCCTTGGCTGCCAAGCATAGTATTTGACTCCGCAGGAACAGCGCGTTGATAAGCTTTGTCCGCACATGGCCGAGTCTAGACTGATCGAATACTGCACCGATGGCTATAAGCTTTACGATGTGCATTCCAAACGCGTTGTCCCATCGAGGAACGTCATTTTCAACGAGAACGTTCTGAAGGATCTACCAAAGCCGTACTATGATCTTAATGTAGACCAGCAGCCTCTGGGGTAGCTGGACCCTATTGTCGATCAACGCAGACACACGCCTGCCGAGTTCCTTGAAGATCAACTTGTTGAAGACCACCAGATATACCTGGTTACCGAAGAAACGCCACGGTCGGTGACTTTAAACCCTGTTAGTACAACGAACGAGCTGCCAATTTTGGAAAGACTATCACCTCCAGAGACTTCATTTGAAGTGAAGTTTCAGAGTCAGAAAGTGCGTGACGAAATCGTCCAAACTCGACCAGAAATTGATCAAATTGAAGCTGAAAATCATCCACCTCTTCGACGTTCAACACGCATGCTCACCAAATAACGCGCGGCCATTGAATTCAAGCAGTATCTCGCGTTCAGAAAGCGTTAATTTGCTGCATATGTTAACGACATTGAGTACGCAATATATTTGATTCGGTGCATTAGAAACCGCTTTCGCATCTTCTGCTGCAAAAGCCTGCTCAAACGTCACATGAGCTAGACGGCTGACAGGACATGAAGGAAAAATGCACTAAAAAGGAGCATGTTAAGGGGGTTGAACCAGCGCACAAGAAGATGCAAAAGCAGCTGAAAGTTAGCACTTGGTGTGTGGTTGATCGTCCTTCGAAAAGGAATCAGAAGATTGTATTACTACTTCGATGGATCCTCCGCGTCAGGTATAACGGCACTTACAAAGCCCGTCTGGTGCAAAAGGCTTCAAACAGCGCAAAGGAATCGATTATCTTGATGTTTATACCAGTACGGCTAAAGCTTCATGATATTTTGCGCAATCGCAGCCCAACACGTTCGAGATATGCAACATATCGACTACATTGCTGCGTTCTTGAACGCCGAATTGATAGAAGAAGTTCAAATAAATCTTCTTGGAGGTTTCAAAGAATCTGGCAAATACGGCCTCCTTTGGAGATTTTGTATGGGCTGAAACAGAGTCTCCGCGAATCGAATATGGTATAACACCGATCATGGGGCTCTATTGGCTATTGGATTCAAATGCCTATAAGCCGATCACTTCGTCTTCTCAACACGAAACGCAAGCTCTACGGCCTTCTACATGTTGATGATATTTTTATGATTAGTTCCACCTTCTGACGATGCGCGAGACTGGCTGAAGGACCAAATGAAAAAGACATTCCACATCACCGATAACGGTCAAGTCAGCAGATTCCTTGGAATTGATATCATTCAAATGGACAGCCGATTCTTTTTTTCGCAGACGGCATATGCGCGCAGGGTATCGAATAGATTTGGGACTTCAAGATGCGCATACAGTGCCTACGCCCTTGTATGAGAAGGAAGTCTTACGACCGCGTGAGGACACTGCATCGCCTGATGAAATCGAGCTTTTCTGAGATATGATAGGCTCATCGATATCGCCCATGGTCAACACGAGACAGGAGATCTCATTTCCAGTCACTAGGCCGGCCGGTTACGCACACAACCTTCCATCCAAGCATATGTCTGCGTTTAAACACATCATTCCATATTTCAACGGGTCTGAAAGTCTATGTGTCACATACTCATACTCGCCCAGTAGCCTATTCGGCTTCGTTGACGCTGATTGGGCTGGTAAGCATGCTGACTCTTGCATGTCTACATCTGGCTTCGTGTTCAAGCTTACGAACGGCCCTATCACTTGGGGTTCTAAGAAGCAGACCTGCGTGGCTCTCTCGTCTACCGAAAACGAGTACATTGCAGCCCCTTAGCTGTACAAGAAGTGGTGTGGTTGCAACTCTTTGTGAACGAACTTGGTCCTAGTTTCGAAAACCTGTTGAATCTGCCTACCTTCATATATGGAGATAATCGAGGCACCATCTTCCTTACAGAGAGCCACGATATACATCAGCGCACTAAACATGTTGATGTCAAATATCATCATATTCGCGACCAGGTGGCCAGGGGCGCATGCAAATTCGTTCACTGTACAATGGTTTCAGTCCAGTTTTGCAGTGAGATTGCGGACAGAGTTATGATTCAGGTTTGTGTGGCATGTGTGTGATACTGCCGCACACCGCAGTCCTTAGCCTTGATAGAATCTCTCCCCGTAGCAATCTGATACTTCATCCCTCTCGCATTTCGTAGGGCTGCACCCACTGTAGCTGCATTCTATCAACATGTATCGATGATGCGTGGATCTTTTAACAAAGGCTAATTGCCGGCGGAATTTCGAGCCCCGCTGTAAATCGTATGATAACTAATGTTCTCGGACTGTAAATACTGGCTCGATGTTCTAGGTTCAATATCATACTGGTGGTGAATGCAGTGACTGTCTCTTGTGTGGTAACACTGATTCGCGATAGCTAAGAACTCTCTTTTGGGTGGCTGAGCAAGGGCAATCCATATATGCTAGGAAGAACTGGGCGAACTGGCGTCCCACTCTTTCCTCTCCTAAATTTGGGGACAGGGAAACTTTACCTACGGGGAAATCCAAACCTGAAATAGCTATAGGTCCAACGCAGAAACACTAAGGGTGCCCTTGTCTATTTTCACCTGCTCTGTGTCACGAGCCTGCGATTTACTTTTTTTTTGTTTTTTTTTTTCCTTTTTGGAAAAGCTCCCAGACAACAGGAAAGAATTTCGACTTATGTAAGACCTTTTGCGCCCTCTGACAATTGGGTAACTACGACGTACAAGCTCATGGTTGACTAATACTCTCGCTCAGAAGCGACAGAAGATTTTTCGGCGAAATCTGAAGCGTTCCCGAGTACATGGCGAATAATGGAGGAGGATCTCAGAATGGAGACATAATGAACCTTGCGCGCAGTTTCTTGACCTGTAAATGGATTTCAAACCAGTCAAATCTACTTTTGATCGCAGTAATATAAGTTGAACTCGTCCTTTGCTTAGGGTTCAGGCAGCTATAACGCTTCACCCCTGCATATTTTAATGTCACTGCGTAAATACATCTGCATCCACCAGAGTTTTCTCCGCAAAATTTTCGTTGAAACTCGGACGGGACGTAGGTTAATCAAAGCCCGAACTGACTCAGCGGAAATTCGGCTATATGGCGCCAATTGTGACTCAGTTTCACCTCGGGATGTGGCCTCTTTCGCGTTCTGGGCAATCTTGAACTTATGTGAAGAGAAACGAAATATAATCGATGAGAAGAAAGTGACGGTCGGTACCCGCGGGGCGGTCTGCAACCTTGGCCTGGGGCCTTTTCGGGTAATAAAGCAGATCACCAACGCACGACTCCAGTCATTTAGCTCGGAATTGTATAGTCCAGCACGGGATGTTACGATTCCCCAATGGAACTTCAAAGTGCTTCACTCATTACTATCGCAGTACCTAGAGTCATCTAGTAAGATTCATATGGACCTAATGCGGATGAACATTTGGTCTCGGCTGTGGCGTCAGCTATCGCGGTCAACTACGAGAGACCTCCGCTGGCTATTTCTCATTCTACGACTGTGCTCTCTCATTGGTAAACTCGAAGTCGAGCTTGCTGATTTCTGTGATATACCTGATTGGTTTGGAAAAGAGATAGATTCGCTCAAACGGAACTCATTCCCATATTGGCGGCATCTCCAGGAGTACCAGTATTGGACCAGGAACCAGTATTCATGACCAAGAGCCATATCCGTCCCTGCTTTGTGTAAGGGCTATCAAACTAGAGAGCACACTGTTCCAATCCGCGTTCTGAGATAGACCGACGGGATCAACCAAAAGTTGCGGTCAAACACAGCGGCACCAACAGAACTAGTATCCATCGCAAGTACCGTATATAGATATATCTACCATTTAGCATCGATGTCACAACTCACTCGGAAGCTTCCAGATTTTGAGTTTTATATCTACAAACTCGTTATCATCCAAGTAGAAGTCCCGAGCCGGAAGGGTGACCAGTGAATCAGGTTAATTGGACCAGGAAAAAAAAATCTGCAAACATCTTCTCAAAGTCACCTTGAGTTCTTTTTGAAAATGATCTATTGTGTTCTGGAATCTAATTGTGAATGCCCCAGTAGTCTGTTTAGAATTACCGTACCGTATAAAATAGATACAGAGGGCTCGGAGTCGCACATTGAAGTGATTTCAAGAGAAAGTGATAAATTTTCAAATTCAATTGAAAGTTCACTGCCAGGTCCGGTGATATTATTACAAATTACGTGAAATGGGTTTTCCTGCCACCTCTGGAATAAGAATGTCATGACTATAAATAGAGTATCAAACGTATCATGTACAGCTCGTTAGAAATGATCGACAATGATATTTTTCATCGGCTCCCAGTAATCTAACACCCAAGCCGTGTATAGCCGATTCGCCACCGTACGGCTTGAATCAAATAATTTATGATTTAAGCTGGCTTAATATCGAGACGCAGACTTTTTCATCCTCATTGTCCGAAATCTGATAGATTCTTGTCCTAGCCTTCTGCTCGGCCTACTGTCTTGTAAGCTCGCGCGGTTCTTCTGACTCCATAATGGGTGCTTCTCAGCCAATTTTGTTTTTCATGAGTCTGTTAGCTGTCCCAAAAGAAAGTCGGCACATTCTGCAACCTCGGTAAGAAGACTGTCAGTTGACATAGTCGGTGAGCGTCGCATATCAGTTCGACTATAGTACATCGCTTTCGCCCAGATTTGTTGGCCCAATGCGGCATACTGTAGCCATAGCAGATCATCAAAGGTTTGCTGCATCACAGTGTTGGGAGGAAATGCATCCGAAGATTCTCTCATATAATCATACAGTCTTTCGCATGCCTTCTGGGAGTTCTTAAGGCAAAATGTCTCGCCTAAGTTTTGGGGGTAGTTGCTTGCCAGCTCATGACTGGTCAGCCTATTAAAACTCGCTAGCACTTGTAGCACTATAGCTTCCATCATGTAATGTTTTTCTCCGGAGTACAGCTAGTGCCTCCGCTCTTGAGTCTCGTCCGTTATATATACCGAAGGTCAAGGACTTGAGTCAACTATATTTAGCTACAACCATGTGTAACGAATATGGCCTGGCATGTGTCCGGTTCTACGACCATCTTCTTGTAGACCAGCCTAAACCAAGCACCAAGGACGCGTCCCACCATTCCAAGACCAGGACGGCCCTGCCAGTCTACCTGGAGAGCACTGTTACGGGATTTGAATATCAGATGTGTGACGCCTTATAGGGGCGCGCAAATGGCAGTATAATGACTAATTCAGCAATCACCAGATAATATATTCGATACCGCAAACTTCCCTGTTGGAAATCGCGAAGCCCGTAACTTGCCGAGGCGTCTCGACTGTCGACTATGTACAGGCCTATGGAACCATTTGTCAGCCATGCTGAGATGTGAGCTGCTTTCTTTGATAGAGCTTGACGTAGAACATTGACTTTTCCGCGGAAGTCGGCACAGTCCTGAGGGCGTCTATGACTTCATTCCACGTGCAGTTTCATATGTGTACAAACCGGCGTAGACATTATTCTTAGCTCTGATAGCCTTGAGTAAAGTAGATAGTTTATTATTAGTAACAAATTGGATGCACCAGGGTAATTTTACTTGAAATAGTGCGCACTTGCTCTTTTCAATGACCATTGTTTCGGTTTTTCATAATTCACCAGGATGAAGCACCTTCCAAGCCCAGGGTGCAGGGAGTTAATCCTCCCAAAGGCTGTGGCAGCCGAAGCTTGGCAACGTAATTTCGGCTCGGGTATTCCCTATGGCGAAGGAAGATACCACGAGCTCTGGATCGAGCCTCTGGATGTCAAAGTCTTGGTCCAGCAGAGACAAGACCGATGCTCGGAAAGTATTGCGACCGGGTTAAGCAATAATCTCTTTGACTTTCGAGTATACGACATACCCGAGGAACAAGGAGAACTTTTGCAGTCAGGGCTTGAAAACATGGATCACATTCTTGCTCCTAGGGAAAGTTACTGGGAGGATAAGCATCTAGTTACTATATCTGAACACATGTGTACAACCTTAGGGAAAATTTTACTTGGTGTCAAGAATCATCCGTCTTTATACAAGGTCGGGTTAGTATGGTCAGTGTTTCAACAGGTTCGTGGTACCAAATATTTCAGTTTATTGAGGAGATTACTAACCTAATTCTCTCCAGGTGCTTCGCGGAGTCCGCGAGTTAATGAAACGTGGGTACCATCATGATCAAATCAATACTAGCAACGTTCTGATAGGGTGGGCCGGCAGGGTGGTCCTTGGTATTCCTTTCCACGCATTCCTTATCTATTGTAGATAACGGCTGATTTACTGACCAGGGGGCATACAACATATCACTCGCAACAAAGATAAAGGGCGTGAGATGATCGAAAGTCTCTGTCAATTGCTCAAAGATTTCGTGCTTGTCACATTGTCTGCAAAAAACTTGAGCCGAGACATGAAGCTTGAAATGCAGGCAATAAAGAAAGGATGCGAGGTCATAGGGGAAAGACTGCGTGGGAAACTAATAGAGTCCGTAGATTCATTGAGCATCATTGACGCAATCGAACAAGTATGTATGCAATCAGTTCGCCTCCTGTTCTTCTTTGACTAATCACACAAATACAGGACGACCTCGTGCGCCAGGCGTCTGAGCCGGCTCTAGGCGCGGCAGTTGAGCCTGTCATCAAAACCATACATAATGGGGTCTCTCAAGGAGCCGGTTTTCCATCATCTTTACTCGAAGCTGGTGCCAGCTCTAGTACTTTCAATATACCAGTTGAGCCATCTGCAACCCAAACAATTTGCAGAGTGCGCTGTAGAAAGTCTTCCTCCCTCAGGCCAGATTGGCGTGTGAAGCGCTTCCGCCTCACAAGTGGCGGCCGTTATAATAGGCAGAACTACTGGCTCCTCACACGCGGGGCTAGTGGCTGAAAGATCGCTACGGGAATGCTTGCATATTAGGTGAGTATGGCTTGGGATGTACTCTGCTGCCTCGAACGCTATAGCTATTCTCTTTGCTCAAATCGTGGTGCCTCAATACCGGGAGCCCATTCTCAGGGCATGTACACATCGAAAAGGCGATCGGGGCCGCTTTCCTATGATATTGTATCGTAAGAGACTGACATCATTTACCGTCCCTACGTAATCTATATTTATTCTTGGTCCTCCGCGTGAGTAGATTCGGATTTACACAGGCAGGAAAAATGGAGACTGAGCTGTAATGAAATCTTCGCATCGCACGATACGATTGATTCCTGTTTGCATGGCATGTGATTCTGCCACTCACCACAGTCCATAGCTTAGGTAGAATCTCTCCTCCTCAGCAATCTCACTCCTTATCCCTCTCACACATCGATACTGCTGCCCCTACCGTAGCCGTATCTCATCAATTCCTCAACGACATGACCATAATTCACCACCATCGCCTAGATATGCCATCAGACCTGTTTCATTTGGGGGCCAAAGTGGCCGTAAATTTGGGTAATATGATTTCAGCAAATACCTATTCGATTTTGTGAGCGAGACACGGCGCATCCGAGATTTACGCTCATATCAGAAATAATAGACAAAGAGTGAAGTCCTTTTCCAGTAGTCACGTGTATATATAGACTATCAATTCTGTCCCAGTCTTATTTTTGTTCCAGTGTCCAGGCCAGGTCAGCGATAGAACTCCGGAAATCTTCGTTTGCAATGGTGAAACTACATCTCGGTCCGAGTGACAATGGCCGCGGGGTGAGTCCCTGAACTTGCTGGGTTATACCGCTAGTGCATTGTTGAGTATTAAATGGAACAATGCTCATGGACAGGACCATTCGCAAGTTGACTTCTCCAAAAACTTCGGAATGACGAAACGCACGGGAACCACTCATATGAATCTGGACTGCCTGACTAAAAGAGATACAGAAACTCTTCAGTACGTGCAGCGTCGAGCCTACCAACTTGATTTCGCCCTGTTCAACGTCTGCGGTATTCACTTTGGCTGGGGCAGTGTTATTGGTATCATACCAATGTAGGTTGATTATTTACCTCTTTCAAAATGTGTTAAAGAGAAAGAGATTAGTCTAACGCCCGGATCTAATACTCATTGAAATTTTCAGAATTGGTGATACTGCGGACGCCATACTCGCGTTACTGCTTGTTTGGAAGTGCGGGGATATCGACGAGGGACTCCCACGCGCACGACGTATGAAGATGGTGATGAATGTGATTTTCGATTTCACCGTTGGCTTGATACCGTTGATCGGCGATTTGGGAGATGCGGCATTCAAATGTAATGCTCGCAATGTGGCCAGCTTAGAGCAATATCTGTGCGAAAGGATTTCGGACCGCCAAGAGAGGTTTCACCTTGATTCTTGCTGAAGAGTTGAGAGGTTAATCAAAAGGTGTAAAAGCCAAGCTCGGTCGTATTACAGCAATGTCAACGTGAACAAAATAAACAAGACCATGAACCTACAACGGTCATGTTCATTTTCGCCTGTGTCACGTCCTCGGTCAAAGGGAGCTGTAGACGGTACATTTTGCGAAATCACAGTTAGTAACCACTTGTAGGTGGTAGGGGGAACGGCTCTCTGCTCATAGTGCCTTTTTTCCTCCCGTTGATACCAAGGTGTTACTACTCACCGTACTTAGCGAACTATATTTAATACTAATTGCGTAAAGAATTCCAGACTGTTATGTGGTACTAATAGTAGACTGGCTCTATCACAGAGCCAAGAGGTCGCAGGGACCGCAGGGTCGCTGCATGGAGGTCGCTGAACGGAAATTTCAAGAACTTACCAGTAATTACTCAAATATCCCAAAAGCAAAAGAGGCCGGAGTCGCTGTTATTTCTCGTTGAATGGATCTGCAAAGTTCGATTTGGAAACATCTCGATATATACTAAATTTATCGTTTTTAGCTATGATTTCGAAATAGCGATCTAAAACAGCGATCTAATAAAAATCTTGTAGCAGGTGTTATCAGGTCGTTGAAGGTGTATGGGAGTTCGTATTTATAATCGGTCTATATATAATTTCGCTATAAGACTATACTAACTAATAAATTATAGTCTCATGGACTTAGTGTAACGGGCCAGAGCCCGGTGGTTAACCATATGCCATGGCTTTCCGGATACCGCCTTAGCAGAAGGGGGTCCGAGCGAGGTTCTAGTGGGTCCTACCCGAGGACGCTCTTAAGGACTGCGACCGACTCCTACCCCTTCTTCCTTCTTTCCTTAAGATTGTTGCAAACAGCATGTTGGCCTAGTACAATTGAATCAATTCTGCTACAGCCCTTCACACTTGGACCTTGCCAAAGCTCGCGAGCACGGGCTTAAATCTCTAAATGTTAGCTCGGAGCCCGCGGGCTCTAAGCTCGCGGTCTTAGGGCTCGCGGGTACGAGCTTAGTAACTCGCGCGCTACGCGTATCCGCGAGCTTTACGATAGGTAATACGAATACCATGTGACCTAAATTCGCGAATATTTCTTTTAAAAAACCTATACTCAATGTAGAATTACTAAGCTTTAAATTAAATTATGATTTTCTATTACCGATCCGATACAGAAGGTATTTGTGAAGGGCTGTAGCAGAATTGATTCAATTGTACTAGGCCAACATGCTGTTTGCAACAATCTTAAGGAAAGAAGGAAGAAGGGGTAGGAGTCGGTCGCAGTCCTTAAGAGCGTCCTCGGGTAGGACCCACTAGAACCTCGCTCGGACCCCCTTCTGCTAAGGCGGTATCCGGAAAGCCATAGCATATGGTTAACCACCGGGCTCTGGCCCGTTACAGTATTGGTATTCTATATATCAAGACTCGCGAATATGAGCTTGAATCTCTGATTTTCGGCTCAGAGCTCGCGAGCTCTAAACCTCTAAGCTCGCGGCTTTAAGGCTCGCGGGCACGAGCCTAAAAGTCTGATCCGCTCGGCTCGTTGGCAAGGTCTACTTGCAAGTTGCAACGATATACATAATTGCGCTACTCTACTATGTATACCGGATCAACCGGACACTGGGCAATATCCGCGGCAGACCGCAACCGCGTATATTAGTGATCTTTTAGTTCTTATTGGTTGGTGTTCCGCCCAGAGACGCTTTGCGTAACACTCTTGCTAATCTATCGTAATTGTCATAAATCGATTTACGAGCTATTTGAGTCACTCGAATAACCCAAGATTTAATATCTGTGTTAAGGCAACTACTTTGGCAAGGTAGTCGGACTTGGTCGTCAGGACTCATGGAAGAGATGGTTCTCAACTGTCTGATTGGTACAGACACTAATTCTTAGGGAACCATATCGGTCCTCTAACGGATGGCTATCTTATAGTCCTCGCTCCTCATACCACAGAGGGATCCATTCTGAAGTTCTGGCTCCCTCACCGACGATCGTTCGATCGACCGGTCAGCTGGAGCGGGGGACCCCTAACGCCTCAAGCCAGGTTATCACGTGGAATCACCTGATGGCTCCATGACAGCGGGTCACCTGAGAGGGTACTTCAACAAAGGGAGTCCCCTTACAATGTGGCTTATGATTGGTGAAATAACATATAATGTATGTAATGGCGTATCTAATTCTGATTCCTGACTATGTAAACGTGTTACGGAAAGCGTTCTGGGCGGACACTAACCAACAAGACTATAGGACATCACTAATATCCGCGGTTGCGGATATTGCGCAGAGTCTGGTATATGTAGTATATTAGCGCAACTTGGTACTTTGTTCCGCCGCACCGAGCTCAGCCGCACCGTAACAAAAGGCACAAACTGTTATTATTATTATTATGATTATTATTATTATTATTATTATGATGATTATGATTATTATTATGATTTTTAGTATTCTTATTATTATTTCCCATTATGTCTGTTTTCTTTGAATAGATGTTTCCAGGTCTATAACGCATTGTCATTGACTGAGTGAGCGATACAGTCGTGTCAAAACGCGCCGAGAGGCTCAAAGCATTCAACCTTCCAACTTCAACCACCCACCAATGCCACCATGCCTCCAAATCGACAGGTAAATTGCTCAAATTTGGTGGAGCAAGATGATAGGCTTCTTCTCTCAGCTAGAGCCTAGCAAGAGGGCCAGATCTCATAAATTCGCGCAGCTGCAAGGTGCTATCAAGTCTCGCTTCATCGCAAGCGGCATGCCGTCTTAGGCAAGCGCTGTAAGGGTAGGCCAGCCGCCTGCGCTCGTTGATTTACGCCTAGATTCGTTTAAATGACTGAAAATAAGGATCCAGGAGAGTGCGCTTCTAGAATAGGCTCTTCCTCTTGAGTCTTGACTCTCGTCGTACTGCCCCTAGGCTTGAATCTTGATCAGTTGCGCGATATAGCGAACCTACTGCTTACGGCGCGTGGCCGGTCTACCCTTAAGGCGCTAGCCAAAGATACCATATGTATATGTCAGATATGGTTAAAACAGCCTTAAGAAGTGTAAGGATTACGCCTCTAGACCCTAGCCATGTCTTAGAATTCTTGTGATGTCTTGCAGGATAAGAGTCATTCGATCAGTTTTGTAATTCAAAGTATCTGGAGCCGTATGAAGCTCCAATTACTTGTGATGGCCACTTTGCAAACGATCCCAGCCTCATTAACTAATAGCGTGCTCTGCCTACTTGAGCGCACAAAGTGGCTACTTATGAAATACGTCTGGTTCGATTACGCCCAGGCCGGTAAAGCTGAGAGCCTGAGACCCTGATGAAAACGCTTAGCTAAGGGCCCATCATCAAGGGAGTGCAGGCATAAGGATGCATCATGTCGGGGTCGAAAAATGCTGATATACATAGAATGATAGAAAGAAGTGTTCGTTCGTAATGATGAGGGCGCATTCAAGTTGAATGTCTTCAAATTGTTGAAGTGGGTAAGGTTGGGCTAGATTGGATTCGTAGTCTCGTAGTCATAGGCGAGCTTGACTTAATTATTGATATCATAGGATCCTTGGTGAATACCAGATTTTAAAGAACTATTGTAAAGGGAGGCTTAGTATGTATGCTTCAATCGAAATGTATCTCGCGAGTCGCGTACACTGGAATAGAATACTCCAACTAATGATGTACAGCACCACTAGTAGCGCCATTCGTATCTTTACCACAGGGTGTTCTCCAAACAGAGGCGGGGGTAGTCAAACACATCTAGTTCACGCCTCGAGGTGCAGACGAACAGTTTCCAATGGCTCAGTAAGCTCGGACAAAGGGTCCTTGGGAGTTACGGTCTACCTGTGCTAATTTCTCTTTCCCGTCAACTCAATGGCGCCTGGGGAAATCCCCGACGACTCGTTCCCTGGCATTGGCGATACTGGTGATAAGCAAGGCCAAGACTGGCTGTGGCCATTCAAGCGAGGCGTAAAGGTCAACCAGCTGCCCGAACCCCCAAATTTGGTATCAATGTTGTTGGCCGGGTGAGAACTCGAAGGTGACAACTTAGTCATCATCAGTTTCAGGATGCGCTGGTTCTCTCTCAATGCCTCTTGTGCTTGATCTGCCCGCGGCGCACACTGGGAATGCTCGGCCCGGGACTGCACAAGCTGAATATTTAATTCCTGGATTTTCTGATCGGATTCTTGGAGTCGCCGCTCCAATTCTTCGACTTTTTTCATGTCATATTGTCTCCTTTCCTTCTGCGTTTTGCGGTGTTTTCTCTGCGCCTCTCTCTGTGATGATAATTTCTGCGATCAACAAACGACGATTAGCACATATGATCACTGGACTCTTGTCATTCCCTCATTTACCTTCATATGTTTAATGTTATCGCGCGCTTCGTTGTTGGTATCATGGCTGGCTACCATCATGATTCGAAATTGCTTTCAGGCTCTGAATCGTAAATGTTGTGGACTAATTCGAAAATTTGACCAGTTCGGGGGTTTTCTGGGCGCGATGACCGTCTTTTCAAGTCACGAAATATATTTGTGACTAGTACAGGTCTATCATTAGGTTTTAGCGGGCGGATCCGATGAGGTATCCGGGGTCGTCGTTCAAGGGCGCGAAAAATCACATTTTATCTAATTATTTTACTTAATTCTCATATTTGTACATGGATGATTTCCTCGACGCGGCTAGTGAGCGCCCCGGGTCATGCGCATCCTAACACACACTAAAATAGTATTCTTCCAACTACTTTCCGGTGGAAACATAATATTACTAGAAAGAAGTTAGGCACGAAGCAAAGTATAAGAATGCCATTTCTCACTCTACACATTAGTGTTCCGCTGACAAAAAAATACCTGGTCCCTGATGCGATCATGGAGCCTATGCGGATATGCGAACACTGCGAGAAACGGGTCAGGTATACCAAACAGGAAGAAAGCACCCGACCAGAGCGTCTTAAGTGGAAATGGCATATTGTGAATTACCTTCCTCCAACCGGGATTAGTATAAGGTTTTCAAACTCTGCGGTACCTCCTACCCTCGATTGGACAAAACTAATGTAAGGAAAGCTTCCTACTTTTCCCACCGGCCCTAGATCGCCTATCAATCGCAGGCCCTTCACGAGAAAATATTATCGCACTTGTGATCGCCTTTACACTGACTGCTGTTGGATTTCTGCCAATAATATTTGTGCCATTTGCCGAAACAAGCAAGCATATCTCAGTAGTCTGCAATAGGTATTATTGACACTGATACACTCGGTTCTGGCCGTGATTAACGTTGTTCGATAGAATTTGTTTAGGTGAAGACATCCTCGGAATCTTGAATATTGGACTGCACCTGGTATACGGGATGCAGAGAAGCATGTTCATCACGGCAGCACTTGTGATTGCAGGATGGCAGGCCTTCTGTTTTCTCCTAGCAGACTTTCTTCTTTCGCGATCGGCTGGCTCGAACAAGACAATGTTCACCCTACTCCAGCGTTCGAATACCGTGACGAAGCAACTTCAACACTTGAGGGTTCAGGACATGTCGCCGGATCACGGTTCGGTGCCCAGGAATACGGATCCGCTACAGAATGTAGTCTGGGCCTGAAAGTGGCGGTGAATATCCATTCTTGATGAGATACGGCTACGGTAGGGGCAGCAGTATCGATGTGTGAGAGGGATGAGGAGTGAGATTATTGAGGGGGAAGAGATTCTACCTAATCTATGGACTGTGTTGAGCGGCAGAATCACATGCCATGCAAACAATTCTCATTGCTGTAATTGTTATATGGCAGTCAACATTGCAAGGCTAGTCCTGTGATCCCGCTTTCTTGACAAAATACCTTGAAACGACCCTTGTATCTCTTCTCGGATTCAAACGTCGACGATGCTAAAATCCTGAAAGAATGTACCACCTCGAGACAGCCTCCCAAAGTTCCGAGCTCTTGCTCAGAGATCTCTAGACCAACGTCAGAACCTAGAGAATGGGGTGTGCGAGGGTCATGATGAAGATCGGCCTCATGTGACTCCCGCTCTAGTTGTTTTGTACATCACCGGCATCTACATGGAAAAGAAAGGTCGTGCGAAGAAAACTCGCCCTATACTACGGTACAACCAAATGACACGACGTTTATATTGAGAAGAAAACGGGCTTATCAATTTTGCCTACATAGAAGCGGGTCTCTTCAGCTACAACCTTGTACATTAGTATGGTACCCGCTTCACAGAAAAACGTCTGGAAAGAGGAGTCACGCTAGCGACCTAGACCTTCGTGTAAAGCTTAGAGGGAGGAAGAACCCGTAAAACCAGTATTAAAGTAGGTGAAAAGGGAAATGATACGTAGGAGTAAAAGGAGATGAAAAGAAGAAAAATCACTAGAAGGTGACCGGTGCAAAACCTTTCGTCTTTCACTTAACTACTACCCCTGAGTGAAAAGTAGCAATTTCTGCCAACAAATTGCTCAAGTAGCCGACCCGGAGGATTGCCTTGATTTCGATAAAAATTAGAATGATCATTCTGAATACCTCCAGCTCTTGACTTTGTCTAGGCCGGGGTATGTCAATCGAGAAAGAGGACTATGAATAGAACCCTCTTTCGGCGGCAATACTTTTTTGAAGGATGTGATTCAAGACAAGAGAAGATGAATTTTCTGCTTCATTGACAGCGACCTAAACGTCCACGTACTCAGTACACGCTAGCCTTACACTATGGCCCTGATATATGTCGCCGAGTGGAAGGAATATCTAGGCTTACACTTTGTGAAATGTAATGATATACAGCCAGACTCCGAAAAAGTCACAATAGCCCTTTCCAAAAATGAGAAGAGGTGGAGGAAACGGATCATGAAATCTTTTGATAACTCAGAATTCATTGAGAATGCTCTGATGATAATGGTATCTCAAAGGGACTACGAAAAAACGCAATGTTGCAACCGACAACTCCACAGAAATTCAGAACCACAACGGCTTGAATTTCCAGGGTTCGAATGACCTGTTTGGACGGATTACGACGTATATAGGCGATCCTCAACTGTAATGTCTTGAGTAAATTCTGTGGGTTTAAATATGCGCATCTTTTTCTTGATAGTGAGTCCTGCGCCGTGTAGATTCTTTTCAGCAGCTAAGCTATCTGAGATGAAAAAATATGAGTAGACGAAAAAGATTATCTTACTTGGGGGGTTTCTCACTATAAGCCTCCAAAAGTGTCTCAACTACGCTTTTATCTTCAACATAGGGGTGACCTTACCACAAGAGGCAAGACGAAAAAGCCAAAATGTTTGATCCGCATCAGTGAATCAAAAGGTCAGACGGTCTTGAGAAATTGTGACAGAATTGGCCCTATATACGAAAGATTTCAACAGGAACTCCCTAAAAATCTGTGTGGAACATTGGAAAGCCAAGCAAAAAAACCTATGCGACAAAATGCGAGCTGGTGAGTACCCTCAAGCTTTTAACATTGTCCATCACCCTGACTGCACGAATCGGTTGGGTTGAAATATCCTAGTCAATCAAAAGATACTGGGGTGTTTACATTCTTAACTTCTGGGGAGGGAGCGAATTCATCAAATTCTGGGAGATGGGTCTTTCCTGCTAGATGATGTTCCTCCGAGATGATAGATAGAGTTCAGACCTGTATGTCCTCGGTTTCACAACGCCATGCAGATGAAATCAAGGCGCTCTTTTCTTCCCAGTATACGTTTGAAGGACTACGGGAAGGTTGTCAAGAGGAACTCGAGGCTGCGATTTTGGAATCCAAATGCATGATCCCATCAATGCAACTATTTACGGTTTGATGGTTAGGCCTGCTATACTGCCTGGGCTACGCCCTCACCACCCGGGACCACCAACCTCAGTAGTCTGGCTTAACTTCCTTCTTCCTCCTTTCCTCTTCTTCTAGTAAACGTCGAGTGTTTTCACCTTTCAAGTCTTTCCTTGTAGGATCCTGCAGCCAAATATTTACAGTGTATGCCAGAATTCTATCCAAAGTCTTGATAACACTGAAAGATATACTGGGGCTCAACGAGGGAGTCTATGGGCACAGACAGACAAGGATACGGAACACCGGCTAAGCAGACTGGACCCTGAGGAAATTAAATACATAGCCGAGCAACAGCATGGATACCTACGCGATACAGAAAACAGAAGGCTGGAGAACAATAACCGCTCAGTTCCAGCTACGCCAAGATCTCAGCTGTCGAGAATGGTGGTTGTTTATGATGAATCAACTCAACAACGCAAACCTGCCATCATTGCCAAACCACCTGGCCAGCATGGCAAAGCGCCTCGGTTTTCGTTCAGATTGGATAGCCAAGCGTGGTCGCGAAGAAATCGACCTTCTTCCCCGCGACCGTCAAGCTTTCCCAAGAGATCTGTGCACTGGCTGGAAGTTTCACAACAATATTACACGGGATGACTGTTTAGGTCAGATAGGCAGTGGCTGGTTGGAGAAAACGGAGACCGAGCGGCAGCACCTTTTTTCCGACATTGCCGAGACCATTGGCACGGACTTGAGTCAAAGGTTTGATCAGTTCGGTAGTTGCAATAGGCTTGTAGAGCTTGCGTGTATGTATCGAGCTTTCTTCGGCGATCCCTTCTGCGCTTTACAGTACGCTAAAGTCCCGCGCGGAGAAGCCGCAGGGAGTCGACTGACGCATACCTCCGCAAGTGAGCTCGACATCGCACTATGAAAATTAGAATCTCATCATCAAAACAAGTCACCTCAACTTAACAGCTCGCTCAATACGCAAACTAATCCCACTCGCGAGAGAGAAGCGGTGGAAATTTGGTCCCCCATTGCGGTAATAGTCAGGGTGACAACCAGATGGATGTCTATAATAGAATACTCCGCGGATGAGATTCCTGAAACCGAGACTCTACAGATTCCGAGATCTTCGACAGACATACCTAGCAATTACGTGTAGCCAGAGATCATAATAGGGCGGTATGACCCTTCGTATCCAGACGAAGTCCCTGTTTATGAAATGGTCCAGGATTCATCCTCAGGACAAGAACTTATGATATAATTCCAGATCCGGTAACCCCTTGTTCGAATTAGGTCCTCTTATGCAGGATAGTACAGCACTTTTGTACAACGAGACTTCGCATTTTGATGCGACTACTGATTTGTTTGTACTAGACCCAAGATCCGCGCCAGAACCGTTAGCCTCCACGAAGACGCATAACAACAGTCGTCAGCCCCGAAACCAAGCGAGTAACTGGAAATCACCCTATATGGAAAAAGAAAATGAAAGCGATGCAAAGTAGGTCAATTGTCCCTGGATGTTTGCCATTCATCAAGTCTGATACATCCTAAAATTGCTCCTGGCAGTGATATGCCGCGCTTTCGAGGGCGCGATACTGCACAGGTTTCCAGAGAAAGCGTGGATGGACACGAGCCACAATGGCATCATGAGGGTTTCAAAGTCGGCCAACACAACGCTATCGATGATGAAAAAGTGGACGAGCTTTCCACAATTGAGCTCGGCGGAGATTTGCCCAGGCATTCCGGTCCAAGTGAACTGGAACCTACTGTCCAGACCGACCCTCAAATCAATATGAAGTTATCGAGGTCCTCGCAGCGAGGCCGCGACCTCTGCTCCCTAGTACATTATAAGACACGGATACTGTGGGTCGATCAATGATTTTTAATATATACCCCAACCCCCCATTGCCAAACCCCTATGTTTTCTAGCGCCATTTGATTGAATGATCGAGTAAGACCTATAGAGTGTATGGGCCCAATATCTTACGTTGAAAGGCGGAATATTACCGATAGTGTGATTCGAAGGCTTTCGATCTTGACATTGTTTTTTGATCGACATGTAGGGATCTGAATCATCAGATCACTATTTAGCCTAGCAGTACTTCCTGTATATTGATTAGACCAAGTTAAAATTGGCTTTCGTTCATCGCTATGTTCTGGCTCTCCGCCACGAGCTTAGCATAATCAGCATGCGCTTTCACGTCAGATTCGTGTCTTGTATCATAACGTGTTGAACCGTAGTAATCATCTGTATGGCTTTAGGTTCATTCCTGAGGACATCTGTAGGTGGCTGAGATAGCCATTCATGTAATTCAGCGCTTTGGTCAAGTATCCATAGGGGGCCACATAGGTAATAGTTGATGCTTACAGTCAGACACGTAAAGAACTATGATATGGGCACAAGTTACCGCTTGATATGATGCGATCTGCCACAGGCAACCTAGCTGTATGGACGAGACTTTGCGAACGGTAATGATCCGAAAGATTGAATTTACTCTTCTAGTATATCCGTCAAGCAAGTTGCCAGTGCTATACGGACTTTCCTTTAGTCCGAGAAGTGGCATGTTTGATGGGGGCTCTTCACAAACGAATATACGTCGCGTCAACATCTCGAGATTGGTACATTGAGAAGGTATCACGAGCGTGATTCTAGTTCCAGGACGCATGAAAGCCCGATCATTGTCGCAGTGTCCAGGCGGGATGTCAAGTGTGCAGAGGCTTTCATTTTCTCCGGGGACCAATAAGTAGGGTCGTAACTTATGAAACAGACTAGGGCACGGTAACACACGGGCTTGAATTGAGGTGTCGGTGGCTAGGTACATGAAATAAAATCAAGGTGGTTAGCCTCTTGAATAATTCCCCAGGCTAACCATGTTCGTGCCTTTCAGGACCGCCGCTTTCATCAATTTAGGAATCCAATTTGAGGTGTATTCACTGTCAGTGAATTCCATTATGTCGTTGACCTTGCGACCGGTATCGTCGAGGCTGAGAATCCAGATGTATTCGTTCGAGTAGTTGCCAAAGTCCGTGTCACTTGTGGATCGTAAGTATAATGTAACCTTTCGCTGTGTGGCATCAATGATCGGTAGGTGACCTTCCTGAAGGTGAAGCTGAAAGGTCCGCATGACAGGCATCAGACTTTTCACCCAGGCGCAGTACTCAGCATTGGTCATGGGGCCTGAGCTCAATGAGCCGGACCTGATCCGATGCAGACAATTCTTTGCTCGATGGGCTATGATAGCCTCCGGTACCGATCCCTGGAAGGATCCAATAAAAGCAAGTGCGGTGTCTCCACATTGTTCGTAAAGTGTAGGCATCGTGTGAAAGACTAATTCATGCGAGATAAACGTCAGCGCAAGGAGTCGCGAGAGCAGAGATACGATGCTAAATACCTACGGCTCGGAATTTGATCGCGAATTGTTGCGCTATGATGACTTTGCTCATGTGTAATTTAGTCGTAATGAGTTCGGGCGTCGGCCAGCTAATCGAGAAACAAGGGTCAACGGCTAGGTTGACTTACCGTGGTTCGAGAACAATCCTTTATGTTCCTTTCAGGGGACAGGGCGCTGAAGCACGGAATGACCGAAGCTGTTCGCTCAATTGATTAAAGAGCTTTTAGTCTCTGTTTGTGTCTAATGAATAGTTAATAGAGAGCCCCGAGACGGAAGCTATATCTTCTCTCTCTCCGGAAGAGATAGGTAGAAGTACCATCTCGAGAGCAATGATTGTTTCGCGGTATCTGGAGGCAGTTGTTTGAGATACTCTGAGACAATTTCTCAATGTCAAGAGTGCGATTCCTCAACGCGACCTCTCGGTATTAATCTATCCATCTGCTGTGCCGCTATTAAACATATCTATGACGTACTATCAGATCCAAGTCTGGCCACTTCAACTCTCGGACAAAAGCTATCTCATCGGTTCCTTTCTTCCTAACTAGTTACGCGCTTTTAAGCTCTCACGACGAAGTGCTTATCTCTAGAGGAAACTGAGGGCTTTTAAAACCGCCCTCTCAAAAACAGATGACCTTATCTCAAAATTACCATGTATTTCAAGCATAACTATGCCCCGAGAAATAAAAATCCACAACGAACAACGCCGTGGATTTGGAGTGTCTCGATGCAAAGTCAGGCCGTGCCTTTTGTCATTCGGGACCCACAGGCACTACTCTCAGTGAGCTCGGCCGATGCGCTAGGGACGGAGTCGCAAAATGATCTCCCATCTAAATTGTGGAGGACTATCTTGTGTTTCATGAAATTTGTATCGATGATTGATCTATTACGTGATGTGTGGAAGATGCGTGGTGGGTTTGCCCTTTCACAAGATGAGAAAATCTCAGTTTCGAGGGCTCCCATCGCTGCTAGTCTGAGATCAAGGCCTTCGGCACTCGGGCGCTTAACATAGCCGCTCTGGTTTTTTAGTCGGATTATTTATCAAGTCAAGTTCCTGGAATTATGTAGCGTGTTGTTTATACGATATGGCTTCAAGCGTGAGCCTGTAATAAGGCTGGGTCTTACCTCGTCTGGGGACGACATCTTCATATTGGGGCCTTGTGTAACTGCTAAGTAATTGAACCATGCTCTCGTCTTGGGCCTGAATAGCCTCCATCAGTGGTGACCAACCATAACGGTCGACGCGCGTAGGATCAGCCCCTTTCTCCAGAAGTAACCAAGTCAGATCTCTATTCGTTCTTCTGATTGCCCATATGAGGGCAGATCGGTCCTTAACGCCCCTGCGTTCAACGGCTGCCCCTTTCTGTATCAAGAGGAAGGCTATACGCTCATGTTCATGAGCGACCGCCCGGGCAATAGGTGTCCAGCCTAGGCGATCCGTCACATTCGGATCGGCACCGTGACACAACAACATCTCTGTCATCTCAAGATGTCCCATCATCACAGCCCACATCAAGGGGGTCCGGTTCAATCAATCAACAGCATCTGGGCTCGCACCCCAGGAAATGAGCATTTGCGCGATGGGAATCCACTCCGTGAGCGCTGCCCATATTAGCGGCCGCCGCTGCTGCCGGTCAGCTTGGCGTGGATCGGCTCCTCGACGAAGCAACATGCTGACGTATCTCTCCTTTCTGCGCTTGGTGGCCCAACATAACAGGGGCTCACTGAAAGCCTCCTCAATCTTCTCATTCTGGGACTTACGTGTGAGCAGGTCCGAAATTCCTGGACTATGCCTCTTTGCTCGTGACCACAGCGATTCTAGATCTGCACCGAAAATATCCTTGCACTCTGCATTGGCATCGAGTAAATATTTTGTTGGGAATAATTGCCATGCAGGACTGCCCAGTACAGAACTGTCTGTCCTGCGGCATTCTGGTCATTTACGTCAACTCCAGCGTGAAGAAATGCAACAACCACCGCGAAGTGATTATTCTGAGCGGCCAAGATTGATGGCGTGTTCCCTAAAGCTCCTTTAAAACGGATAGTCTCTTTACTATATGGTCGAGCGAGCAAGAGACTCAAGGTAGCTATATGCCCCTTTTCCGCGATTATGCTGAATATGGTATTCCCTACCCTATCGTAAACGTCGAGATCGACCTGGGGATGATATGAATACCAGAGCATCATGCTCTTCATCCTGTTTCAGAAAATGAATCAATTCATACCCCAGCCGTGTAAGTGCGAAAAGCGTGTGGAAGTATCTGCACACAGCACTCAATTTAAATATGGTCAAGGGGTCTAAGTATTGTGAGATGTCTAGCCATATCTCTGCCAGCCCTGGTGGATAATACATGATGTTGTGGGAACCCCGTCTGAGTAAACGTGAATCGACGACTGAGGCTTCACGAGACCGGATCTTCTAAATCCTCAAGAGGCGAGCTGTGTTTGGATCGAGCGGGCCACGGGTTTAACGTATATATATAGTATGAGGAAAAAGATAAGGCGGTGTGCCGAAGCTTCACATAGATAGCTTCCATCTGTCCTGAATAACGGTTTAATAATCAAATGATCCTTTGTCGCCCAAAAATAGATCGTAGATCATTCTCCGTCCTTCCAGTTGCATACATATACAATTGGAAGTTAATAGTACAGCGCGATCATCACTGATTAGAGGTGACCGTATGAACAAACGTTAATCAGAGTAGAACACAACTTTGCAGAAGAGATCAATTTCCCGCTTGAGCGCTACAGGGGTCCGGAATATGAAAGTTTGATATTATATATGATTTTGGATCTATATTATAGATTGAGCACTAGTGATAATAATTCCCAGCTATACTGTGCGAATTGTGTCTTTGAGGTTTGACTTGGGTGCTTTATGCGACCGCACTAGTACATCCGTTATTGGCGAAGTTGCGACCTGTTGTCAGGAGTTTGACGATAAATGTCGTACTGCAATTCGTTGTCACAGACATACAGACTATCTGCCCAGTAGGGATCATAAATACAATGGCTTTAATTTTTGGTACAACTGAATATTTCAATATCTGTAGGTACTGCTATGATTAAAGTAGCTGCTGTAAATTAAGCTCTAGTATCAACATCTAAACCAACTGTATACATGTGGTGACTTCAAACTATGAAACCTAATACGCCAATAGATAGCATAGCATAAACCATACCTAAGTAACCAAATAAACTTTTTCCAGATCCTGCTGCTATGACTGTACTAATTATACCGAATCCTGGTATAATTAAATTAAAAACTTCAGGCTGTCCGAAGAATCAGAATAAGTGTTAGTATAATATAGAATCACCTCCACCTGCTACTTCAAAGAATGGTGTCATATAGTTTCTATCAGTTGATATCATAGTAATACCACCTGCTAATACAGCTATAATGATTATAGTTCATCCAAATAAGGCTAACTTGTATAAACGTATACCTGGACTTCTCATGTTTAATACTGTTGTTATAAAATTCATAGCACCTAACATACTACTTATACCACTTAAGTGTAAACCAAAAATAGCTAAATCAACACTTGGTCCACTGTGAGACTGTATACCTAATAATGGTGGATATAATGTTCATCCTGTCCCTGCTCCATTTTCCATTGTTGCTAGGATACCTAGAATCGAACTAGGATATACTATGCCACATACACTCTAGAAAATGCTTATTCTTCTATTAAAGAATATCCAACATCAGTTTTTATAGTTAATTTAAAAGCTAATTTGTAACGTATCGTAATAAACTTTTCTTCACGTGTTGGAGCTTTTGGAGTAAAAGGTTGAGTAAGTGGTACTTAATAATAAAAATATTTCTATATCAAATATCCATCCCAAAATCAAGTTAATAAAGATGATGAAATAGTTTGAACCATTTTGAGAAAAATGGAAATAAAAAAATAATTTTTTATGATAACACAAATTGAACAGGCTAATTTGCGCAAGAGAGTACAAATTGAGTGCGCGGTTTGGCACCTCGATGTCGGCTTAGCTCATCCTCATGCATGCAGAAATCATGAAAGGTTCGACTGTTCGTCGATGAAAGAGCTACATAAGCTGAGTTTGATACGTCGTGAGACAGTATGGTTTCTATCTTCTAGAGGGACTTAAAGTAGATTGAAGAGAGCCCCTTCGTACGAATGGTGTTGGGTAGATTGATCTCTGGTTTACCTGTTGTTTATGATTTATATTACATTTATGTAATCAATGAATTTAACTGAATGCTCATACTTAAGTATTTGATCTCATAGGCATGGCAGGAAAGCTATATCAATTTAAGATAAGTGTTGAAAGCATCTAAACGCGAAGCAAACTTTATGACACTTATATACGTGGTAGAACACTACGAGATTAATTGTTTTTAACAAATGATAGGCTTTAGTTGTAAGAATGAAAACATTTTTCGATATAAAGTACTACTTATTTCAATATACTAGTTATTTTTTCATATCATTTAATAACGCCTTTTTGGCATAAAATTAATGCAACCGTTTTATAATCGGTAGAAGTGAGTGCGATACTTACACTAGGCTAATTAGTCCGTTGTTTCTGATTTTTCGGCGAATTAAATTAAAACCACCAATACCTCAGGTGTAACGGGCCAGAGCCCGGCCATAAACCATGTGCCATGGCCTTAAGGGATTGTGTGGGCGAACGGAGGATAGACACCGCCTTCGGCAGAAAGAACCCGGTGTTCTTCGGCAGAAGAACACCATGTGGACTCTTCCCTCTTCAAGATTGTTGTAAACAGCATGTTGGCCTAGTGCAATTGAATCAATTCCGCTACAGCCCTTCACATCAGGCATCAGCACACCAACCAATCAGAAGCCGTACGTTCTGATAAAGCCACTCAGGAGCGGGCCCACTACTTCTTTACCTAGGTATTCCAGCCGTTACAAAGGCTTTACCACCTACCTTGTCAGCTTACATACCCATACTTTATAGTATTCGCATATCCATATCAAAAATATATATCTGATACATACATTACTCGAGTATCCGCAGTCTACGGATTTCATTATTAATAACATCAACGTCATTAATATGAATAATATGAATAATATGGATAATATGATTAATATGATTACTAATATCATCAATATTACTAATATCATCAATATTACTAATATCATCAATATTATTAATATTATTAAAAGATTGATAGATCTTCCTCAGGGAATTAATTCAGAGACTCTATATGATCAGAAACCTCCAGGGCTGGCGGCTGGCCATAGCTCTAAGTAGCTCCTATAGTCTACTTCGTACTAGTAATAGTGAATTAGTGAGACATTAAAGGGCGCGGGTTCGAAGTCCAGACCGTGGTATCTTTGCTTTTGCAAAGTAGATAGTCCTGTGCATATCTAATACGGACACAGTGTATGATAATACTCCACGTCTATAATGCGCAGGTATCCACAGTTACAAATTTGGTTCTAATTAATTAAGACGATTTTAATTTGAAAATTGTTGTTTTTGATTTTGTTTGGTCTTAATTTGGGCTCACTACAGTAAGGACACACCTCTGAATCTGTGAGAAAAGTATCTCTCCAAAGTTTCGGCATACCGCCTTATTTCGGCATCTGCCGCACCTCATGGACCCGTCGTTCTATACGTTCGTTGCACTTGCCTTCCTTACATACTATTGATCACCAGTGGTATTTGTAGGTGTTGATATACTGGAAGGAAAAGAGGAAGATGAAATACAACTTGATTAGTGTAAAAGGAATAGGAAGGAAGTGAGGCTATCTAATGTGTGGGTTTGTGGGTCCCTCGGTGGTGAGTCGGCAGAATCATCTAAACAAATATTGCTCGAGACGTTCCTGTTACTAGTCCAAGCCGGGTATTTTACCCCAACCAATGCTGAGCCCTCTGTCCCAACGTTGTACCATGGAATGTCCCATTTCCAAGAGGTACTCAACCTTTAAAGAGCATTATCTTTCATGAGTTTGAATTTCATCCTGGCTCCCAGTTTCTGGTCAATACTGCACAAAAATACAGGTATTGTTGGCAGGATGTGTGCCACCTAGGACAGATAAAGTCAATCTCGTCCAAGTAACACACCCAATTGTGAAAGTCACGACGAGCGGTAAGAGAACTACGCATGGAGAGAGATATGATGAACGTAAATGGTATGAGTATGGTTTGACCATACTCAACTTTGATGCTACACAATGCCTGTACACTGACTGGAAAATCTATAGATGGTTGACGGGGCTGGCTGGACGTCCTTCTGATCAGATGCTTCCTGAACCTTTACTGCAGGGTAGCAGGTAGGTGTCTGCCATGCTAGACCGAACGGCAGAGTGAGACGAACTCAAGTATAAGAATTAACAAGTCCGCACCGCTGTCGATAAGTGGCCTTGTCTTGATGGAGATACCATTGACTGAACACTACGACAATAATCCAATATCGACTCAAAAGCGCTTTACACTTTTTCCCCCTTACCCTCATACACAGCAAGGCCTTATGCATGTACACAGCAAAATACAGAGGCGACGGATGAGCACGTACGGCTCAAACACCGTGTACCGTGAACAGTGTTAATCAGTTAAATTGTTCAAGTATAAAGGCATACCGAGATATTCCACACATTTCTTCTCTGTAGGCTACTAACTTGTTATATCTGGCATATAAGCGGGGCATAGCCTGCGAAAGAACTGATCGGATTACCAAAATTCAACGGAGCCTAGTTAGCAGCATTTACAAGCCGAACTCGGCACTGTGGGAGTTTGACTTCCAGTGCTGATAACCGTGTTGCGTGGTGCCTGATCCGTAGGCAGCGCTGGTATTGAAGTCAGAAGCATGGTGCTCAAGGTGGCGCTAGAGGTTTTTGCCCGGGTTGAACAAACTTTTGAGGTTACCCTGGTCAATTGACACTGGTTACCAAGTGCGAGACCGCCTTCCATCAAGCACGAAGCTTGATATTCCCTACGGGGGTCCTCGACCAAAACCTGACCAGAAACGTCAAATGAAACCCGACCCGTATCACAAACGCTCCAGGAATGAGCCTCAAACGCTAATTAGTTTGCATTATGCTCAGTCAAATGACCGACCGTATGTCTAGATTGATGTTTGCAAAGACTTACGAAAGCACATATCTTCCTTCAATTTTGCAAATTTCTGGGTCCAAGATTGGCATTCGTCAAGATCAAGAAACGCAAAACAACCTGCGTCGCTAGAGTCATCTGGCTGATTCAAAGTTCCCAACGTATGGTTCGGCACAGACCTAGTTCGCTAATAGGCTGATTAGCAGGAGGTAATCAAGATACATGAGGGAAGGTTAAACCCAAACATTTAATAGCTTCTTTCAAGGTCATCAGCATGTTATTATAGTACAACGCGACCCGTGGCTATGTCGCGATTTGGGCGCGACCATTTATCAACCCAAATTTAGCGCAACCTACGTTGAGTTGTTGGCACAAATGGATCTTAATCTAGGCCTCGACTCCGTTCTTGTCCAAAACTATATTCCAGCTTTTATTGCTGCCGCAGATGATTTTCGGATCCCTGTTGGAGCGTGCTTTTACTCGGCGAAGTACCATGCTGTATCTGACAGCGGTATTCAGATAGTGGTCTCTTTTTCGTGTATTCGTCATTTGAAACTTTGACAGATTTGCTAAATATGGAGCCACCGGAAGATATCCTTGCGTTTCAGTCAGACAGGCCAATAAACACTACGCCTGGGGTTACCATCAATCCCAGATAACACTAAAGTGATATCTCACTTTCTGTCAGGTACATACTGTAAAGAAGTTGAAACGGTCGAAAAATACGTCGGTGGTTTCATAATCATTCTGCAGAGTATATGCTGCGCGACTGATCCGGGCGAGCAAGCTTAAAAGCGGAATGGTGGTGTTAATTCTACGCATGTTGTCTATCCGTTCTTATAGAGAAAATGGCTGAGTCGGCGCTGATATAGGTTGAATGTTTGGGGCCCTTGTTGAGAATCGTTAGCAGGATGATTTTTCTAAGTCGAGAGCTCTAGATGTGATTAAACTCGATGGGTAGGTTTAATGACTCGGGACCAGGAGCGCTGATTCATGGAAGTTAGAGTCAACGTTGCGAAAGCCACCCTCGTGGACGCGGAAATAACCTACCAAAGCTATCTGAGGACAGAAAAGATAAGCACAGAGCAGATGAAAGAAAGTCAACTGACCACTCCTATCTTGAGAGGAACCAACTCGAACGATTTGTTTTTCATCATTCAAACTGCCAAGATTCGGTCATTTTGCCAGATAAACTCTGGCCTGTGGATAAAGGCAAATGATTGTGAAAGCCGCCAGGTTCGTAATTCTAGGAAACAGATTGCGTGAACTTTACTTGCAAATCATACACCCCTAAGAATTTTCTTGTACTCCGCACCCGATCAAACCCAAGATATTCTGGATCCAAACACCCGCAAAGTGTACAATGGGCGAAATCTCGGCAATCAAGGCTAGCCCCTCTACAATGCTGCTTATCAGTAAATTCACATCAGATTTCCGTTCGACTACGCTGGTTGCATGTATAATATCCTGCGAGAATTGCGTCCGTGGGATCTGAGACCACTCCTAAAGCTCTGGTATCAAACACAAGATTACTCATCACCTCGTATCTGTTGGTGTGGAAAAAACTGATTGATTTACGTTTTCATGTTCCCGGGGCGCCTAGTGCTCAGTTTTCAGCTACGGAATATCAAAGTAATCATCAAAATAGTGAAGTCACAATCAAGTCTTTAATATTAGAAGACAATGTGACTTTTTTAGAGAAAGTCAAAAAAGGGTCCAAAAAAGCTACTCAATTTAGTGCATCATACTTATAGGTTGAGGTTTAGCCCTATTTTCCGACGCATGTCCATAATCGTGAGTTGCTCCAATACCTCAGCTTCCTTACCCACAATCCTCACCGAACATCAGGTTGGTCTTAGGTGCAAGGGATACTTAGAAAAGAATGGATTGGGCAGTCGTTGTCCGAATGAAGTACGGCGGTGTCAATGGCACACAAAGAATTCGAGTAGTCTGTATTAGCATTGTTGGTAGAGAACCTATCGCGACAAATTCGTTGAATAAACATGGGTTCTATTAAGTGAGATGACGCTCAGGACTGCCAATCCAGCATCGTGATGACCAGGATTCTGACTAACGCTTAGTCAAGCGTGACTTCATTTAGAGATGCATGTTTCCCGCTCACGGCTTTCTGGACTGATTAACCCTCGTTTACTTATGCTTAGCCCAGAATGCGCCCGAAATTCCAGGTTTATACGCAAGTTGCGTGCATACTCTCTTTGGTCAATGAACTTCATACGCAAAATTGGAAGACACAAGTGAATACAACGATGTGTACTGGAATCAGTATCGCGGTGTGATACAAAATCCGTTTCTTGATGATCATGTATGAGGAAGGCTAAATGTTCCAAGCGATTCAGTTTCGGCAAAGTATTATGTTCAACGGTGGCTCACTGGGGTGGCAAAGGTAGGTACCTCATTCTTTTCTTGAGCAGTGCTAATTCGTCCCAGCGGATACTCGGACGGTTTGCTCGGCATTCCTGAAAATAGTGATAGGCGTTTCTGAAGGGCTCTGTCAGATATTTCTAATGAAGCCACCTGAAACACAAGAGCGGCCCATTTCTAAGCCTCCCTCCGAGCAAGCCATTCGATACCCAAACAACGAATGTGACTATACTATTTTCGGCAAAGTCGAGCTCGCGAATCCAACATCAAAGCTTTAGAAGCGGTGCCATTTTTGGTAGTGACGAAGAAATTCTCCTATACGGTTATTCTATCCTCATTACTGTAATTACGGCGCAGAATAACTCTGCAGCTCTGCACGATAGTGGCGTGACCAGGGAAACGGACACCAGGAGCTTTCACTCCGCCAACCTTCTTGGATATAGATCCGCGACTCATCCGTCAGAGCTGAACACGGGGTACTTCTTCAATTCCACTCTGCCAAGTACCATTAGTGAATCCGTGCCAAGCAAAAGCCTTGCATTTTACTTCGGTGGGATGCGAGGCAAAGACTTTGTTTGATGGTGAGGCCTGCCATACTGCCTGGGCTACGCCCTCACCACCTGGGACCACCAACCTCAGTAATCTAGCTTAGCTTCCTTCTTCCTCCTCTTCTTCTAGTCAACGTCGAGTGTTTTCACCTTTCAGATTTTCCTTTGTAGGATCCTGCAGTCAAATAGACTTGAGTCAGATCTCCTCCGACAATGGCTCGGCAGATACAGCAGCTATAACTTTGATCATGGTTAACATAGGGATATCTGGTGACCAAAAAGTCTGGAAGAATTTTTCGTTACCATCGTCCCTCATCAACCGAGCTGATCACCAGGTGATATGGATACCGGTTTCCGAGCGCGGAATTCTGGCCGTGATCGGAGGAGTCCTTAATCCGCAAAACATTTTCTTACAGGCCTATCAATCTCTAAGGCAAAAGAAATGTCCGAAGCGGTCTCTTGAATTGACGCTTATATATTCCTAGCGGCAACATGATTTTGCTAATACGACCCAGAACGAGCGCGACCCGGAGTGGCTATTAGTGCTTTCGGATATTACAAAATGATAAAAGCCCGCCCTACCATTTAATATTATTAAAGAACGATGTAGGGCCGAAGAGATGAAGTACGCTCAAAAGAGGCAATTCGACTATTTTAATGTCCTCAATCGACAACCACCTCTTCTGCGGCGACTGACGCTGATCTTGCATTATATCCAGTAGCTAGTAGTTAATTTGTCCGCTAGGCAGAGAATAGGGGCCTAAAGAGAAGGCGGGATCTGGGCGTGTTCCCAACCTGAAACCTGAGTTCGGGGGTCTCCTCGACGTTGCTGAATGCTGATCTCCATCATTTCTTTATGTAGATCGTAGTGCCCGCGAATCAATTCTAGGGATCACGATCAACGGGCTCACTATACCGATATAAGTGAATCTCAAAATGCCAGGACTTATCGGCAATGACTGCCATATTTCCAGTATGAATAATGGAGATGCCGAAGGAAACGTACCCCTTATGCCAGTATTAATACACCGAAGGAAGAGACGGTTCATGAATCAGAGACTTGTCGTCAAATCAAGGCTCTGCACCGTTCACATATTATATACAGATCTCACGGCCTCAGCCAGGCTGTCTTAGATACTTCTCCTTAAAATCATGAACTTTCTGTGGTGATAGAATTCGCAAGTTTTCCTCACTCAGCCAGAACTCGCCTATCACATTGAAATTGGATTTTGCAGGAATTTTCCTTCTCTTCCGCAGATAACAGGAGCGGCGCAAAGTGGCGATATTAGATATTGGTGTGATACCGTTGCATGTGACAAACGCGTTTGGAACAGTGGCGAAAATATTCTTCGTTGCGTTGCGTGACATCGCAGTGCGCACGGCCAGTGTCCGTAGATTTTCCTGCGGTACATACATTGATGCTCGCACGTAAAATTGGTTGCTTCCTCTGTGGTGACAGATGACAGTACGAAGTACCACAAGTGAAGCAACGATCGCTTTTGGGGCCTTAAAAGAGCGTAGCGTCAGCATGACCTCGTCTGGGGAATTCAAGAAAACCTTACCATAGTGCGTCAAGGATAAGAGCAGGGCGTAGTGGGAATTCTAGGAATGAGAGTAAGATAGATGGTGAAGAGGGGGAAGCTCGCGGCAGTCTGATCTCACCAGACAGGTCGAGTCATAGAGGAACTATACCAAACCCACAAGCACGTAAGTCCTGGACTCTCTGAAGGTCGCCGTACGGTAGGCAAGAAGAGATTGAAAGAGTGTTGACATTATGAGTGAAAAGAACTTGACTGTAAAGACTGTCTCCGACCTTCCGACCAAACTGATGATCTGACCGAGAGGTGGTTGATGATGTTCTCAATCCCGCATCGCAAAGACTAAATAACGTCTCCCGACCATAAGGCCATCAGGCATCCTTACCTCTACAAGAGAACCACTCTAAGCACATGTAACCAAATCCCCCACTACAATGGGTAACTACACGGAATTCACTGTCAGGCTCAGACTTATGTATAAGAGGGTCACGGGTGAGATGAATACTTTCATAACCAAATAATCATATACAGTTTGGAAGAAATGTGTGATAGCCCGCTTAACCAAGCACGGTTGCAGGATGCTTGGTTAGCATAGATCTGGTATAGATCAAGTTGCTAGTCAATATGCATGAATCTTGACATTTCCTGTCCCCATGACTTGATTAACCATTTGACAAATTGCGCTAATTGTGACATCATACTCGTGAGACTTGATCAACTGCACGGCCGGATGATAGATAAGCAGAGCCTGTAGAGGTCTCCAAATATGAAGTATATGCCCGGCGTCTTCAGATGACAAGTCACGTTTCTAGTAGACATGATTAGACAATATGGCACAGCAAGCGCTTTATGGGCCGCATGCCTCAAACCAACGCAATTGGTCTATGGGATCTTCAGTAATTCTAGGTCTATCCAAGAAATCCCATAAGAGACCGAAGCCTCGGTTAGCACACCAGAAGGGAGAATCGTCTATGATTTGCAAAATTTATTCCTCGAGATCGATCTCCGTCGATCTTGACCATCTCGATTCTGTCGATGATGTATTTCTTTAACCACATGCAACAGGATATACGGGTGGAATTATCGGGGATGATCACATTCCGTTCGAGAATAGGTTTTGCAGAGACTACCTTTCCACCAGTCAGGGTCTCCTTGCGATTGAAGCCAAAGAACGTATAGAACAGTTGTCGCTCTTCGAATACGTTCGTTTTGCTGGCGATGGGCGATCTGCTTCGCTTTGGGCGTGAATGAGACTCTCCCGGTAAGCGTTCTCTTTGAACTTCCCCCAACCTGTTTGGGTTTGGAGGCAATGGGGGATTGCTCGGCGATTCCCTGGACCGCTTCTGAGATAGCCCTGCAACCAGTAAAGATTTACGATTCGAATATCCGCTCATTCAGATTGTCACTCGTTTCCGATGTCACAGAGAAAATTACGTTGGTCGTCCTCGTCACATATATATGGTTTTCTTGGCCAGCGATACACTTAATTGATACTAGAATTAAATCATCCTTTTCACACTGTTGTGAGTACAACTGCCTCGAGGATTGTTGGAAGATATGTAGAAAATGGAATAACGTAACGTCGATCCGTACTTACCAATACTAGGTACTATGACTGTGAGGGCCACTTTTGATTTCCAGATTGATGCGCCCAGAACCTAGTACTGTACAATGCACACACATGAGTGGGCCTCCGACACAACTTGGATGATATTCGAGGTCTAATATATTCTGTCATTGGCCCACTCCCACCACATGGGCTGCACTCCAAACCTCTCTAATTGGCGTCTCCTCCATACTCTTGTAGCTTAGATCGAGTCTGTGGGCCATGCATTTCTTTCAAAAAACGGCCAAGTACCGGTATCAGTACGGTATTTCGGTCGAAGTTGTTCGCCAATAGGTACGATTGCTCATGCAGAATCACCTGAATGACGGTATTCAGATATTGCAGGAAAAACAGGTGAAGATAATGGCAGACCGGCTAAGGCTTTTATTCACTTACTCTTCAATCTTACTGATTAATGATCTCAATCTTTACTGTTTATAGGTAGTAGATCAAACCGTGAACCTTGTATCTTGTTTTATTGTCTCACGAATAGGGAAGACTGGGATGAAATGCTAAATTTCGAGAGCTGCAAAACTGGGAGTGGTGGCCTGAACCTAGCTTCGTACAGTATTCTCCGTGATTCATTTTTTTCACTTACAGTAACCTTTCAAAGTATATCATAATATTAAAAACTAGATACCACAGCAGCAGAGCTACGCACATGAATTATAGACAGCCAGTATAGAATCTCTAGACACTTGTATTGTTTCCGTATTGTGGGGGTCTTTCCACTCGGTATACTGATCGCAACAGAGCATGTCTGTGTCATGAAAAGATTATAAGAATTAAGAGTTGCCGAGATTGTATTCTCTTACTGGGTTCTTGATTCATTGGATCTAGTCATCCATCGTTTGGTGCTCGATTCAGAACCCGACGAGGCTACGTAGGGTCCGCAATTAGATCTCCATTCACTTTTAAAAAGTAGACGATCTTTCACGAATATTGAGAAACAAGTGTCTCGTCATTTTTTTGAGTGGTATATATTGGCCTAAGTATGAGTGGGGGCAGTTACTGCCGTTGTTGTGCGATATATTGATTCACTGACGGGGACGGTAGTGGTTACATTGACAGTTTCCACAACGATGGTTGTAGTCTCCCAAATAATAGTCTCCCAAACAACAAGTTGCTGGTGAACCGGGCCCCCATAGGCAGTTTGAAGGAAGAGAATGGCCGCAATCACAACGGTCTTGAACAGCACAAGCATTCGGTTGAAAACCAGTCAACTTGAACCAGTGTGGTTCGTAAGTAGATTGGTTGTTATAGAGAATGTGAGAACGAAAAACATGGCTAGCAGGGAAGATAATTAAATGGTGCATTAGATGAGGTAAACATAGGCAACCTCTGGGGTCTGCGAAGCGCCTCTACTCAATATTCTTGTTCCGTATCAAATTCAGTCAGACAGAGGCGTGGTGTTATTCGTGCGTGATTGGAATTAGCCATTTTCGGTGTCCCGACTGTCCTTCTTTGTACTTTTTCCTAGGCTATGTTTCCGAAAAAACCAACCAAACACATGGAACCCTTACGCGCCCTTCTTCCCCAAGAAGCTATGGCAGCTGGAATGCATGTGAGTGGGGCTCTTTCCAAAGCAGTCTCAGCCGCCGATCGTTGTGATTTCAAAATCCAACAAATTGACGACACAAGAATGATAATCGACATCCTCCGCAGAAGAGATTGATGTTCTTCGAAACCGAGGTCTCCCGAATGAGGGACCTAGCTAAGACCAGTCGTGTTCCTAGCCAACCGTTGACGTGAGATTTCCTTCGTCAGGACAAGCTCCTGAGACGGACGTATTCACGCCAGAAATGTTACCATATATGTTGGCCGGATGGGATAATCCGATCCATTGCCCCCTTATTTCGTCGTATGGACGGGCTGTTAAGGTATCAAAGACTTCTCTTTGTAAGAGTGAGGTGTAAGTTCATTAAGCAGTATCCCCTACCCGCCGTTGATTGAGCATGAATGTTTTCCACACTTGGATCGAGATTCTCAATCACATTTCCAATTGGGAAGAAAGCTGCAGGGGGCGTATTATCTACAGTGAAAAGCGGATGTAATTACCGTATATCTGTGATATGAAATCGGACGTGCAGGGCTGAATCGACCAGACGAGATGGCCTCTACTCTGAGCGCCGATTAGCTCATCTTGGCCGGTTATTATTGACACGTACCCGGTAGGGACGTAGTGGAACAATGGCGCGGAATGTTCTAGTCACCGCTCGGCCCACGTGCGGTATCGTAGTTGTTCTGCTATCCGACTAATATGAGTCAGGAGATTGTCCGCTCAGATTGGACGTCCTGACCTTTCCACGACGTTGCTATTGTAATAAAATTCTACTTTTTGAAAGATCCTGAAGCCAGGGCTAGATATTTTCATCTCGGTGACTATCTGGGTCGGCCAAAGGTTATCGAAGGGGCTGTGCTGTCCTATTTCCTCAATTTACAAGCCATTTATTTGTGCTCGGCCCATTTGTGATACGATCTACTTCACTCAGACTCCTGAATATTGACCAAGTCCTCGGTCAAGCTTTGTATAACCAGGCATTCAACAATCCCCACCGGAAATGGCCCACCTAAATTTGGACACCCATCTACCATCTCCATGACAACAACGACCTCAGCCTGAACCCATCCGGAATTGCTAGCCCTGAAGGCCCCTTGAGTCTATGGAACGTTTTATTCCAAGCCCAGATCTGAGCGAGCGATTTCTGATAATGTCGTCGAGAGTGGGGAAAGAGTCCTGATATCCACATCTATCGCTCAGGCACATCGAGGGTCCCTAGCGACCGAGGGCTTCCTCGCATTTCTTTTTCTCGGTCTAAATCTTCTTAGCCTAGAAATTGCTAGAATTTTACAAAAGACATATGTACTCTCAATACCTATCCGAATCATAAGTAATCTAAGTCTATTATTCTATAATATACTCCTAGTTGTCTTGCGCTTATAAAGCTACCGGGTAGTTGACGGAGCCGAATACTAGCGGAGGAGGCCTGATTTGATTCGTACTTATCGAACTCTCACGTCATGAGTACAGCCTCAAGTATGACTTTCCTCGCTGACCATTGTTCGTCGTAAGCCTACGTTGCTGTATCAAAATATCTGAGAACGAACTGTCGAATGAGTACCTACGACGACAAAATGACGATAAAATACCCCGATTTTCTATGAAAACGCGTCAAAGTACTAAATATGGCATGCATGTGATTTAATAGACATGTACTCATTTGGATTTCGTGCAGTGAGTGCATTCGCGGAAAGCTTTTTGCCCATTCGGACGAATCCGGAAGCAAGCAAAAACAGCACTTGAGTCTTTAGAGTTCCGATGATGATCTTTGTGATTAAAATGACGTCTATATAATCAGTGAAGCATATGAAATCTTTTTGCCATAGTCCGTGTATATCTAATTCTTTATTTCCTTTACCAGGTAAATCGTGTCCTCCAGCTCGAGGCACCCTTCGTACGAGAATCGATCACCTGATTACCCCGTAAACTCCACTCATTGATCCTATGTTCTGATACAATCTATGCGAATACGCGAGCATTTCCATCTCTAAACAAACCTTGTCTTCCCGATATCTCCACAGCGGTCCTGCCGGTAGATAATACGTTTATTTACCGGGTTAGCATTTAATTTCAGGTAATAGATTACAGAGTAAAGCGAGCTACGGTGAGGTATCCAGAGTTCTCCTTGCCCTTTCCTCCAAACATCGCATACAAATCTTGTTTGAATCTCATACTGATACAATCTCTACATTAATTAGACACTAAAAATGGCTGTTCTTAATCACAAGCGGATTAAGGTTCCTTTTGGGGAAGAGCATGCAATAATAGTTTGTATCCCTCAAAAGGATAAACGGAAACCCAGCACAAACACATCTGTTCCATGGGCATATAAAGCCTCTCCTTCTGTGATCGCCGGCACGAGACAGCGCTATACGCCGTCTGTGGGAGAATGGTATCCCGAGCGAGGATTAGTAAATCAACTATCACAAAGCCTGATTGAATGGAACAATATCGCATTGGAAGTAATATACAACACCAACGATGACAGGGTACATGCTTCTAATACTGATATTGATGATTTGAGAGTAAACCCCTTCACCGAAGCCAGCCACACGCTTTGTGAGGAAGCAAGAGCAGCTGAACGCCTCATATCGCAAACGGCTCAAGTGAAGAAAATATTTCACCGCGCTAAGGCAGATTGGGTAGCTTGTCAAAAACACCTGAGAGAAAAAAACACTCAATACAACGCTGGAAGGGAACAAAGAATTTCTGAACTTGGTAACAGACTTACCCAGTATCGAATGGAGATCCACAATCTTGAAGCTAAGGTTGTCAATCTCGAGAAGTGTAAAAAAAACTCCGAGGTAAACATGCTTCGGCTTCGCAAATTCATCAACCACGCCACAAGCGACAACAAGAAGCTACAGATTGAGAACAAAGAGCTCAAGAAAAATATGCCAACACCGCTCGTAGAATCTGTGGATGTCTTACAACAGCAACTACAGCGTCGTGAGTACCATATTGATAAACTTGAGGAGAAGAACCGCCATCTCGAGCAGAAGATCGACTGGATGGAAACACTGCTATTGACCGAAACGAAAAACAACCTGGATTTGATCATTGACGGGGTGGAGAGGGTTGATCTAAAACTCATTTCTGAAGCTGCCATTTGTCTCCTAAGCAACCACGAGTTGCAGGTGCGGAAAATTGATTCGGGGCGAGCAATAGCCACGAGACCTACCTCCTGGTTCAGCTCCAGTTTGCATAAAGTATCAAAACTCCCTATGCCGTTTCCCTTACGTTTCTGAATATGACACTGAGGAAGCGTTGTTGCATTGTATAAGCTAGTGTATTATTGTATTTGTTGAAGGGCCGACGGTGGTCAATGAGGTGTGATTGGACCCACGGAATTTAGATCACTGACTTGTCGAAGTGACAGTAGAAATAAAAGATGTTCTTATTTCAGTTACCTTCTATTTTTTAACGAAACAATATTGACTGTGACGTGATGAATAAATGGAAAGCTTACTGCTTAGTAAGTTGATCGAGCCTAGCATCTTGAATATACCTTTATTAAGTTGTTTACCGTATTGTTTGCTATATCCTTACCAATATCAAACTTTAGATAAAAGATGACTTATACTCAGTACGGTGGGTGGGTTCATTGAGTACGCGGGATTGAGGCCTGTACCTAAGCTGGTACGTCATTTTGTAGAAATCTTGATTTCCTCTAAATAAGACGAGACCAATAAGAAAAGACCAAAGATAGCTACATACTATGTAGGACTCATATCATAGTTCACTTTAGCGCTAAATCTCAAAGCAGGGTGATCTTCAGAAATTATAGGTGAGCGGCGTGAAGTTGTGTGCGCAGGACCGGCTTTTTGGTTTTGGATAACACGAAATCTGCCAGTAGCCGGTATTGCAAGTGTCAAACCATGGAAACGATAGATAAACTAACGGGAAACTCTACAGGTCAGTGTGCTTGCGTGTTTTCACGGGCCCCGGGGCCTGCCCGACAGTGAAGTTATCTGGTTGATTCCGCCAGCAGTCATGATGCTTGTCACACAAAGATCAAGCCATGTATGTCGAAATATAAGTAATTCATATCGTGAAACTGCGAATGGCTCATTAAATCAGTTATCGTTTATTTCATAGTACCTTGCTCCACGGACACCTGTGGGAATTCTAGAGCTAATACATGTTTTGTACGCCATTTACGAAAAGCTTTAGACGAACTCATTAACTTTAATTCAACCGTCTGCGTGGTATTCAAGGATCTCAAAGGCTGGAGGGGAAAAAGAGAAAGAAGAAGAAGCTACAGTACATCCCAAATTTTGAGGTGGTGCGCGTAGGGTCGCGTGGTTAACGGTATCTCCCTTCCGATACTGATTTCTTCTGCAGAAGAAATCCAAGTCCGCAGTCCAAGTCCGCTAACTCCCGTCAACTCGTAACAGTACGCGTGGCACACGTGGTGGGCGTGTCCATGTCCTCCCATGTTCTTTCTCGCATCCTGAGGTTGCCCGGTCCCATGTTCGCAACAACATGCCTAAAACTCCTGACTTCAGGAATGGGTGTTCTATATCTGCTCGATGAACCCTCAATGATGGCCACTAGTCTCTACCATTATCAAGTTTCCTATATTAGACGATCCACCGTTTGAATGCTCATGGTCAGTCAGCCGCCCGATCTAGGGTGATCGATGTGCGCCACTCCCCACTATGGTGACTCCCAGGCAGTACAGCTACAAGAACCTACGTATAGAAAGAAGAGGGTGAAGCAACTGTGTCCTATGCAACGAAGTAATCAAGACGAGGAGGAAAAAGCAAATGAAGCATCTCATCGAAGAAGGCGAAGTCGAGCTTTAAATACTCATCGTGGGATGGGGCGGCGGCAAGGCGGCAGATCCCCATGGCAAGACCCGCATGGAAGGTTCCGCATGGTAGTAAACAGAAAAGCAAAAAATCCTCAGGCCTCTACGCTCCCACGTGTGAAAGGTCACAGCACATCACAAATAGAACACGATCACCTGGCTGTCGTGAACACAAACATTAGTCACGTGGGCTCCTCTTCAATTCTCCAAGACCTTCTCCACTAACTGGCCAACCGACTCACCAGTTTGCCTGTTGGCCTTTGCCTATGCGTCACACACTGTATCAATTTCGAGGTCTTTCAGCGGGCAGATTAAACACCATAACTAAAACATAGAGCTATTACTATATTTGTGTAGGAAAGACATGCAATACAAAAAAGACACTTTCACATTTTCCCTAGGGGCCCCATGGCCTGTAAGGCACGGACTAGTCAGGATGAGTCAGATTCGGGTTCAAGTTCCACATAAATTCTAATTGTAATTAAAGTACGATATAAGTGTTTGATGAATTTGAAAGAATGATACTGCTTTGATATGTCGATGGGTCAATGTTGAAGGTGTCATCCACCGGCTGAATTTTCATGATTCATTCTTGGTGATCTAGTGAACTGTGGGGCATACCCGGCTACTGCATTAGGAGCCTGTAGCCCCGCGAAACGTGTCACCCCAGTTGTTGTTTTGCGGCCATTTTAGAGCGGGTCTGTGACATAGATCATGTTGCATTTCCGGCGTCTCATATCTTGACGCGTGTTTTGACAGATTGTATTTTTTGCAATAGGAAGTGAACTTTGTCAACTTTTGTGCATGTGATGGCTATTCGGTGTAGGCTTCACTTGAAACATTTCAATCATTTCTATCGATCAATAAAGACTGCGAAGATGATGAAAACGAATCTATGCGGCTTGCGAGAATTTCTGCTTTCTCTTAGCGTCTTTGGCATACAAGGCGACTGCATACTTTGCGACGATGCGCCCGGTCAGCTTAACAGAATCCATAGGCTTCAGCCACCTAACCGGCGTTCTTGTTTTCTGTCGGGTCTCCATCGCCTATCTCAGATGCTATTCATATCATGCATAGAAATTTGGGATGCGTGATTCCACCCCGCTTCCCCATACTGAGCTTCATGGACCTCCGTGGACGATGTTCTTGGCTATCATGTATCGAAGTCTACCATACATCCTCTCTCTGGTGAGTTAGCCTAAAACATGAAATACAAGGTTTGCTTCAAAAAAACAAATACGACGCGTGGGGAACGAGCGCCTAGAGCTCACGGCGTAATGAATAGTGCACATGGTAGACGAGATAAAAATATAAATTGAACCACTAGGAGGCCCTCGCGCGAATGGTTGTCCTGCATGCCCGTCCAACTAGTCCGAAATCTGAGCTATTAATATCCAGTCTTGATGATACCTCCGCTGTTATTTGGCACGTGGGATAGTATTGCTCCCTTGAGAATGTATCATCCAGAACCATATAGACTTGACAGTATCACGGCTGCTCGTCGAAATTATTTGGCCCTCTAAAACAAGCGTACCTGATACCATGTGCCTTGACACTCGTACAAAGCGAGAGATGTACACACAGCTTGTATTAAGATGCCAACACGCGGCTGCTCAGGTAAGTACTTCATGATCAGCTAAGTGCTGTTGCGAATAACCTTGTTAAACAATCCCCTCGACCAGTATATCTGCACAGAGTGGGCCGCTATTACAGGTCATCGCTGCGACAGAACTCATCAGCTTCGTGTTTATCTTCCCAGACTGATTCATGAACTTTGTGATGAGACCGATGAAAGCTCTTATGCCGTGATATTATATTTCTCTCACCTTTGTATCCGGGTGTTACGGACCAGATTAGGAACAAATATTGACAGGAAGCAAAGAATGGACTTTCTCATAGCTTGCTGGGCTATATCACAAAAGGGTGAGTGACAATGGGTTAAATCCGAACAGTACAATAGCTTATCCTTCATGCTTAGTAATCCGCCGGTGCGGGAAACGTACACCTGCTCTGCAAAAATGGGTCTCGAGAAGAAGAGGAGAAATGGCAAGATGGGAAATCATCATACTTGAGAGTCTTGATTGGAACTTAGGTATATCCTCCGTAAATTTACTTGGCCAACCAGGAAAAAAAATGAAGCGAGAATACGATCTTCTTCTGAGACTTGGTTTTGATATCAGACCCATGTCAGAGCTCGGAACCCCACAGAACCCATTACATTCCTATCACAGCTCATAATTTCGCTCTTAGATGGAGGTTGAAATTCCTGACTTTCCAACAAATCTCAGCTCCATGTATAGACCTGGCAAACATCCTCTTTCCTGAGGGGTTCCGGCGATGTTGCCAGAGTCCTACATTGACTTTTCTTAATACCGATACCAACCAGACTCAGACTCAACGGCATATCACAATGTTCTGAGAGCAATTGTGTAGTAAACCCATACCAATTACCAGCGAACAAACAGAGAGGCTGCGCTTCCTTGGCCCGTGTCGAAGCAAGCCTCGCGCGCGACGCGATCCTTCTTTCGTGTTAGGGCCCCAAATAAAGATCTGAAGGCCAGTCACGAGTGCAACTCACGCGCACATAGTTTTCGTTCAAAAATATTGCAGTTCATTATCTATGGCTATAGAGAGTACTGAACTGAGGATTGTGTGGCCGGTCAAATGTAGACCAGTAGGATGAGAGACCTCGATTTGGAGACTTGACGTTCACTCTAACAGAAAGCCTCGACAGCATATTATATCAAGTTTAGCACATGATCGTTATCAGGGATAACACAAGGTATGCGGCGTACTGCAAGTGCTTTCTCTAGGCTTGCTATGAAACTCGCCGCTTGATTGGGTCTCCATAGTCTTGGCTAACAAATCCCCTATCTTCAATGCGGCAGTCCTCCCCCCTCCATAAATTGTCCTCTCTAGTTATTGAAGATCTGGCGGAAAAGTGCGAATATCAATTGACCTTTATTTCTGCTGCCCTGTGCTCTCTATTGAATATCACCTCCGTTTTACTAAATACACACATTGACGGTTTCTTTTGTCGTAGGTCGCCTAGGCAATGTCTTTTGATTTTGAATAGAAGAAAATGGCCGCACAAACAAGTTTGGCGGTTTTGCAGAAGGGGTCGAGATCGAAAGGGACAAGACTACCCGAAAAAACAAGATACATAAGATGGACGTGAAAGCTTCCATTCTGGAAAAAGAATTGTTTGTCTCACCCTCACCTTGTCCACCTTGTTTTTCTCCTTCAGAGCTAAGGTCTCCTGAAATAACGATCAGCTACCTCCCACCAATTGGCACAGAGCAATTATCAGGTAATGCACGTCTAATTCCAGGTGCCTTAACAATAGCCCATGTTCTGCCAGCGTTTTCCGCCCTGGAGTCTAGCTGGTGACAATCATAAATCCAGATGCTCATGTCCTGATTATATGTACTAGCATGATGGGCGTTGTGATTGTGCACCACTGAGAACCCACGGGCCGTATGTTATGCACCAAGATAGCAGAATTGTGGATTAGAATTGGCAAACCATATGATGTCTGAAAAGAAGCCAATGCCGTTCTGTATAGCAATAAGACTTGATCATTTTCTCAGGAGTCGACCAGTTTCTTGAGAATTGAAGCATATGGCAGGGATTGTTTCGTAAAACCCTCGTGGCGGTAGTGACTTCCCAAACGCAAGTCCCTGAGATTGGCTTGAAATTCGTCACTGTTTCAAACCAGTAGATAAGTGATTTTCATTGCTGGCCATTGATCGCAATCAACGAGATTGAGACGTAGACGACTGTTTATTTGAGCAATGTGTTGACTAGGGTTGCTGCTGCCCAAGTTAGTTACTGTCCTCCCCACTTCTCACCGGAAATCATCCGCCATATTGACCTCAATGACATGTTCGTTGATGAAGGTGATACCTAGTCTAACACTCACGTATACTTAGCATCCAGGAAAATATACATGACTTGACACCGAGCTAGTTGTACGATTATGTTATATCGATAATTCAAGGTTACTAGAGCAATTAACAGACTGTTTTTACCATTTTCTAAAATACAAAATCATCGCCGGTTCACTTGTGTCAAATGAGACACAAAATTAGTTCCTGTCATATATTGCGGAAATTCACTATACCAAATACATACCCATAAGTCGAGACCAGTGTATATGGAACTGGAAAGAACTCTCTTGTTTCAGGCATTATTATATCAACGCTAACGAGTCTTAAAGGTATATTGGAAGTATGACCCAGCTCTTCCTTACGTAAGAATATGGCGATCTCGTCTCTCAACGATAGAGTAGAAATAAAATAGCCGGGTTGGATGGGTGGATGAAAGTAGTGCTCTCCGCCCTTTATACTCGGCTACGTGTACATATTTAGCCCGCCCCTGCACCATCAAAGAAGATTTTTTCTCCAATTTTGAATTTTTTTGTTCGGACACGGTCAGTTTCCGGTCTATTACAAGCAGCTCCGAGTCGAATTGAACTATGCGTATTTTGAAACTCCATTAAGAATGACTCACGAACAGAGATTCGCTTTCCCAAATATTCAAAATCTTGTCAGCTGAAGTTCGTATGGATTTCCAGAAAAAGAAAGGTGGACCTGGTACTCAAGACACCTTTACCTATTCCGCCAGGTTAGTGTCAGAGAAAATTTCGAGTGAGTGATGATACTGAGTACATCATAGGAGCAAGGTGTCTATACAGTGGAACAAGCGGCTTGATTGCGGAGCGAGACAGATTGTTTGGAGATTGCAAAGATTTTGCAAGACCTTTGTTGCTCTTGCGGTTTTAGTCTGTGCGATTGCTGTGGGCGCTTTGACATTTGATGAGTTTCATCCAACGTTGTCTGATCTAGCGCGCGCAGCTGAATCTTACCTCTGTGGCTCTATATTGACTGCGATGATGTCAGAAGTTACTGCCACAATGGCACCATTTCAATTTGAGGAGCCCTCTGATATCGTACGACGAGACATGGCGATAGCGTGGTCGCCGTTGGTGCTCCCCGCACTATCGATAATCGAAATGCTCGTCGGAATGGTCTGCTGGTATTCGAGTAAAACCAGGCGGGGGAATGGTGCTTGGATGGCAATCTATTCGGCCGTGTTACTGAGCTTCGGAATTGGTCTTTCCGCATGGATATTTCGAAAGCGGCCTTCGACGAACGAGACCAGGTCTGCAAATGAAGAAAAGGTCCCGCCGGCCGAAGTGACCCCCAACTCAAAGGCGGTAGTTCCTGAACCAGAGGGAATGACAGCAGCGAAATGAAAGATTTCTCTATGCCGCCATGACCCTAGGATGATTCTTATGATTGCCGTTTGTTCCGCTATGTCTGAAGTGCTAGAAAGTTCCGACCGATATGGAAAGGGTTGGCGATATGTAACTGTCTTTCCCAACGTCAGCTCTGATCATTGTAGTTGCTTGCATCCTTCTATATCACCTTCCACAACACTCTGTTACTGGGTTTAAGTCGAAGGACTTGGTAGTAATCCTCTTGCTTCCAATATCCAGCACAGGATGCGTGGTGTTGACTATCCGGAACATGACTCAATCCAGTCGTGGAAAAGTCATGTTTGAAGACACAGTAGTTTTATTTCAACGAGGTCCTTTGATTCATCTGTTCCATCTACACAATAATGGATACTACTTACGTGAAAGCGGGCTATGTGCCGCGTCCTCGTATTTTGCCGCCAGCTACATAGACGGCACTGATAAAGACACAGTGTCTTCCCAGGGTATGCTGCTATACAGTATGTCCGAAAACGAAAATCTCATTTTCACCGATCTAGCACTTCGTCGGCCATGCCTAACAACAATTTCGATTTGTAACCCACGGCCAATAATGGGAAGAGCGAGATTGATCCCGGAGTTTCAAATTTTTAGGAATATACTTGAAAGGGTTTATTGCATCGAAAGACGGAAAGGTGCTAAATCGTCCAGTTGAAAATTCAAGGCTCTATCTCAATTCTTAGCTCCGGAGACTAGATCAATCAGCGGAGTAGAAGAAACACCTACTGTTGCCCCCGAATCTTGATATTGTAGAACCATCCTAGACATCGGTGTTGCCGGTAGGCCAAAATGTCTGAGCCAAATCACCTGATAAGTAGTTTGTCTTGCAACTGTTACGTGCCAAAAAGCTCGAAATCAACTTGTGCATTCAACTAAGGTCCGAAAGCCTGAGGGGGGAATGGAAAGAGAAATCTAATCTGCAGAAGGTATTGAGGTGGTGAGTTCATCGGAATATGCCTTCATCCTTCTCTTTACCACGCAGACGCGTGGTTACGGTATCTCCCTTCCGATACTGATTTCTTCTGCAGAAGAAATCAAAGTTCGGTATCTCCCTTCGGTATCCCCCTAACCCGTCACAGCAACTGTCTATAGAGAGTCGATCCTGCATCCGCTTTCCTGCGGTATCCCGCATTCGGATCTTATACGTAACCTGCCATAAACGTCCGGGGTCTCAGAGGTAGGAAGTAACTATCTATTTGTTTTGAATTATGACATCATGGTCTATATTGAGAGATGGTGCCTCCCGTTTTTGACAACAGTCACAGGTGCCAAAGTACAGAAATCACTAATTCTAGAAATCCAGAAAAGAGCAGGCTGATTAGATGTCGGTTGCTGTAAGAAATTCTTCAAAGGCAGCCGATCTGACTTGTGATTGAGCTCGACTCAGTTCATTCTGTTTTCGGAGGCTGGGCATGGGCATACTGTACTTATCATCAAGCGGTTCACTTGGCAGAAAAAGCTCTTCGATTTGTATATCTTCCTAGAGTTCGAGGAATTTCGTCTCCGACCTACCTAACGGCCTCAGAAAATGGAGAACAAAATACTACATACTCGTGTCCTTCAGCTGCGCGAAGAAAGCAAACAACCCGTTATTCATCCAGCCAGATTGACCACTTCAGTCGCTCCGAGAACGATCTGCCAGCACTTCCGCATGATACCCCTTTCTTTCAAGTGAAGATACGTACCACGCCAAGAAAGTCATTCGACTAGAAATACAGTCAAAGTCCAGGAGCATTCTAGCACCCGCAATTACCTAATCTTACCACATCAACCAAGCTGCACCAGATTCAAGATTGCACTATTGATATAAGACTCCAAAGCTTCAAAATCTGCGATATAATGGCACGATCAATTATCTATCATATATACTGATATTTAGTATACCAGCCTTGCACTGCGCCTAAAGGCGAGATTCTGCGTTCCATGCTTCGAATCAGAGGATCTATAGAGTCTTGATTTATATGCGCCGATGAATCCTTCAAAGCCGTATGAAATTCAGCAGTATCAATCTGGCGCCAGCGCCGGCTGGCTAGGCGAGGGTATCGCCTGAAAAGCTCGCGCTTTAGTAGGGCCCAGACCGGCTCAATTGGGTTCAGATCTGGCGAATGCGGCGGCCATTCCATCATATGAATTCCATGCTTTTCAAACCACTCCTTCGCTGGCCCAGAGACATGAGTTGGCGTATTATCTTGCTGATAGGTAATTCAGATTCGTAGAACGGAATTAGACCATTATCAAAAGCCTTAAGATATGAATTTGGGGTATAACCACTAGTCGTATCACGTTCCATGATCACTAGATCTGATCGGCCACCAATCCAGATTGTTGCGAATACCATCTACAAAATATCACGTCCGTAGACGTCTAGATTAACTAGATCCATTCGGAAGGTCTCGTTCTAGAAGCGGAACACAAATTGTACAGTCGAACTCGAGCCGCGTTGGACCGAACATTCATCGGATAATATGACACCCTCCCATCGGTCAAAATCCACCTATTTCCGTACAAAAGCCGCCTTTTTCGTGCATCCTAAGCTATAAGTTGGATACCTTTCTTAGATTTCCACTTTCAAAGGTTGTATATTCGTAAATTTGCTTGATTGTTGACTTAGAGATCGAATGAAGTAGATCGCTGATTAGGACTCTATAGCTCCAAGTAGGATGCTTTCGTGTTAATCGATAGATATAGCGTTCAGTATAGTTGCCGAATTTCCTTGGACCGCCAGATCTAGGTACAGATTTTCAGGTCTGGTATTGATTCCACCGGTCGCGTGTATGGTAGACAGTCTGGCGCGTATAGCCAAATCTAGCTGCAATCTTAGATACAGGCTCACCAAGCTCCAACGCGGTAAGGATTTCAGCACGCTGGTCAGTCAATAATTGAGCTTTCGGCCTTCGATTTGCACTAATTTCGGTGCCGAAAGACCGCATTTTGGTGGTGTGGTAGGTGTTCAAAGCTCCACGGTTGAAGCCGGAAGGTATGCGGGAAGCTAAAAGTCAGGTTTTGACAGAATACTCCTGATACGTTATGTATTTGTATTGATCACTTCGTTACTACGAATTTCGACATCTCGTCACGAGACCGAGTACGAAATCAAGAAAACAATACAATACAACTGCCCACCGGCGAGGATTGCAGAGTTCATACTCGATCGAACGGTCCCTCATTTCAATCAGTATGCTGGCCTTTCAATCTGTGTCAGCTGCTTTGGACCCCGAATAGGTGCCACTAGTCTCTTACGTGAAAAATCTTCCAATGTCAGGCGTCTCACAGAGCTAGTAGCGACTCCATTCATCATGGTTCCAAAGACTTTCATTGATGAGCCCCGCTATATCGTCTTCAGAGCTGTCAATTGGCAATGCTGATAGTTTCGCCTCATTATCATAGTAACAAGATATTAATATAGCGGCACATTACACGTGCAGAACTTGTATCTTAGATTTCAAGTATGTGCGGGGTTCGAGCTGAGGGGTGGGTCAGTGTAACCCCGGAACAGCAAATTCTACATGTGATCTACCAACATAGATCGCATTACTTTTTATAATATATCCTATGTCTGCACGGAACGGTTACATTGTAGTCGTCTTGTCGCCTCATTATGGAAACAAGGAGTCTTCAGAATGGCGGTTCTAACTTCTAGCTGAATTAGATGGGAAAATTCTGTATTTACGAGAGAAATTTATTGTCCCTTTCCAGGTTCTCACTTACCCCTTCCCATTGACTTTACGTGCATGCATCTCGTATTCGCTTTTGATGGTATCTCGGGGTGTGCTAGGTCAAACATATGTCATTAGCCCGAGTAGATACCATTTCGTGATCAAGCACGGTCCCCTTAGCGCTTTATTCTTTAACTCATTTTTTCACCTACAAATGATCTAGTATCGTATGTATAGATCCATTACTATACAAATAGCCCTAGGCTATTTTTTTGGGAACCTCAGAAGAATCTACACGATTTGAATAAACTAATTCTAATGAGAGGTTTTGAGATTTGCGCACACGCTTCCCAGTGACTGTGCGACTCCTGAGTCCCGAGAAACAGTTCCTGGTCAGTATTAGACATACCGAAGTGGGAAGTATGTACAGTTTTTGGCGTGTTCGGATACATTGAGTTAGCATGTCTGTCTGCGCTCGACGGGTTTTGTTGTACGCGAGAATGGAAAAGCTTCAGAAGGACTCATAAACTCTTATTCTAACTTGACTGCGTGGTACCAAGAATCTCAAAGGCTGAAGAGAAGAAGAAAAAGAAAAGAGAAGGGACTACAGTTCATCCTGGGTTTTGAGATGGTGCGTGTTGTGCGCGTGGCACACGTGGTAGGCGTGTCGCGCGTGTCTCCTATCCTCCCATGTCCCATCCTCCCATGTCCCATCCTCCCTCTCATCCTGAGTCTGGTCAGTCCTGCCATATTCACAACAGGTTTCGTAACATGCCCCTGCTTCGCCTGGTCGGCCAGTGAATATCGATGTTGCCGTTTCGCGTTTTTGGTGTTGTTTTGGATCAACATGGCGTTATCTAATATCGGCTCTCGCAGCAGAAGTCTGCCAGCTCAAAAAGGCTATTCTCCGTCGGTCACAGCCGAGACCGTCTTACATTGCGCTTGTGACGAATGTCGAGTAGTCTGTCTCAATACTGCGTGCCCAATAATCTTGAAGAGGATTTCGGAGAGTGTCCGTGTAGATGATTTTCTTCGGCAACAGCACGTAGACTCTGCCGTCCTTCGAGCACCTAGCCGTCGTTTAGAGATGATTTTTTTTTCAACTCTAGTTATGCAGTGTCGTTGCGGCCTTTCTCGTTGACGCCAAGTTCGAATATGCTTCCCGTTAAAATAAATGTTCCAGGATATCATGTTGTTACGTGCAACCAAATTTGCCGATTTCAAATGGAAATTGTCGACTTCATCATTTGATTCTATATCTTATACCTTCTACCTACTCTTGGCACCCAGGCGCAGGTTGTGTGCTATAAATAAAATCATTTGGTCTTGACCAGCATCAGACAATATGATATGGGGTACTGATGCTATTCATAGTATCCTAGCGTAAAGCTAAGAGGTTTCGATGGTAACTTAGATTTTCCGGTCTTCTGGCACATAAATAATAATGGCATCTTTATCAGTAATTAACTTGGTCTACTACCAGAGCTGGAACTTCTTCTTAGTAGCTGGAACGTATCACAACTTTTATCCCCTACTGAAGACAGAACATAGAATTAGACTAGTATGAGATATGTATGTCTTCTGTGCGATGTGCAATTTGATGTATTTCCTGGAAATCCTGGCGCATGTGCGATTATATGTGGCAGCATGAGAGTTGGGTCTGATATTGTCAGACCGTATAAACCCGTCGGGCAGACCCTGAATAAGAATGAGCCTTGAGATACTGTACTGAGGTGTGCCACCTGTATTATGTTCAGCACAGATCTGCCAGAAAGCTCAAAATCACCTACGTTCATACTAGGAACTAATTATGGACACCGGCACTGAGGTGTCTGTGCAATTCCAAAATTAAATGCACGGCTAGGGAAGAGGAGAGTTTAGTAGCGCAATACACTGGACCCCGAAGTTCATTCGCAGTGCGTCCACTTTGAAGGGCCGTTCTACGTACACTTGGATCAGTGACATTCAACTAGGTAGACCGCGAAATCGACCTCGTTGTCTATTTGTGGCTCATGTTCCCAATCAGTCCTTTAGCTCGTGCTAACGATTTCTATTAAATATCACAGAAGTCTTCGTGTTTTCATGCCAGGTGCAAGATCCGATTGTCTGAGCAAGTATTAATTCACAAGATGCTCAACATTCTGATCGTTCTTTCTATCATCGCTCTACGTGGCACTCTTGCCGATACTTCTCTGGGAATCACTGACTGTAGAATCGATGGAACTGACCCGACTCTGACATGTAAATGTCTATTACGTACAGGCGACTACAAGGCTTGTAGCCAGAACATAAACGCTAATTGGGTGAACGATGGAAACGATATCAAACCCCAGAAAAAGTATGTTACAGCCTGATGCATTGTCAGCTCGATTAATTCTGTTCCTGAGAGGCTGCTGACGCTGAATGGTAAAAGGGGCGCCGCGGCTGAATCGTGCAGATTCCGTGCGAAAAAGAATTTCATGGGCGTTTCCTGCGACGGCAGCGATGCTCCGATACTGATCGATCTCAGTAAGTACTGACTGATCTCGATGGAGTTTCCATAACCCATCCGCACATTTACTGATTCGGGCCGTAGACGAATATTGCAAAAGTAACAACGGGAAGCTTGATTGTGCAACGGCGACTACGACCGCTGGCTCTTCCGTGGTTAGTTCCAAGCAAGTGGCGATGCCCTCTACAACCACAACAGCAACACCCACTGCCACCTCAGCAGCACCCACCACGGTCTCGGCGTCTGCTAGCGTTTGTCAAGTCACTCGCGCCAGCCGCCGTAAGATCCGTGGGGTACCGCGGTAAATTTACATCCATATCCACTCGTGGCACTTTTTATATAGTCACTAGAGATCTCGTCACATCAAATAGAGTAACAGACTGCCATTTTACGCATGAGGTTGACGATTAATCGTAAGTCGTGGACAGTGTCGGAAGCTAGACTAGTAACACATGGTACCTTCCATCAATCTATGAGTCATCGCTTGTATTTCATATAATTATCTCTTGTTGAAAGCATACCTTACTCGGAAAAAGAGGCTTGATGAGCTGTTGGGAACTTGCATGCACCGGACAAAAAGGACATGAAATCGCCGTCTGACCTGTTCAGAGTAGGTTTTGAAGGCAGATAGATCCTCTCTCGCACATTTCTGAGCTTTGAGCAACATAATAGGCCACCTTTCAGTCTCGGTCCAAACATTAGCATGTTTCTCGCGCATAGGTGCCCCCCACCATCGACCTCTTGATGTCCAAATGACATGCCTAGCACTAGAGCTGATTCAATTAGCTCATCTGGTGAAGATCTGCAGTGGACCGAATAGGTGCGACACTAATCAAATCTAGCGACCCGTACTTTCCGCAGTCTGTCTCGTCCTCGGTCCACGTGCTGCAGGAATCTGATTTTCAAGCTTGTGAGAACCTGACACTTTCAAGATTGCTCTACTCAGCATGGCAATATCCCTGTAGACAATCAGTGTGCCAGGTAGGGCTCACTGATACATGAGAAATTACCTACGAGAGAAGACGCTTGGAGCTGCACTGCAATGCTTGCAGTGTCTCGGTAGACTGCAATATAGAAACCGCTGGCGGGTAGGGGGCAGATACCAAATCACTGTTCAACATTTCAACAAGCGCCATAAGCCCACACCATTTGCTGGGCTGTTCCTCGTCGCGACTGTACTACCTCGCGGTGAAAGACAATGTGTAAACCTAATGTTAGGGGGTTAGTGTCGTAGACCGGATAACCTGTTGGCTGGGTAGAAAGTCCAAGTTTACGAGGTCGGCTTTCAAGGCTGAATCTCGGAATCCGGTAGAGACTCCTCTAGTTCCCACAACATACACGTATACGTTAAGGTTCCCGCGTACCGAGGTCGCCGTCCGTCTGATGCTTCTTTGATCCAACGGTAAATATCTTTACAGCTCGGAATCCTGTAGTAGGGTCCATGACTGTAAAGGCCAGGTCATTCTCGGACTCGGTGGAAACGAACATATGGCTCCAGCTCAAAAGTTACATATACTAATAAATAGACAGACATCTGGCAGTAAAGCGAGCTTCCTCGGACCTTTTGACGGACACATATTGCAAGGTCTTATGTATAACTAGAACTACGTATTTTCATTACAGATATGTACGAGCTGGACGTTATAGGGATTCAGTCCCGCGTCTTGGTCAACAAAGGCTCGAGGGTGGTAAAAAGAGATACTGCAATGTGTCGTCATTGATATCTAACTCTGTACTAAATGGAGGCCAGATGAGGTATTATCTTGCTGTGGTTAAACCTGTGTAGAAGATTAGGAAGAAGAGAAGATAATATTACACAACAACAGGATAGTCTTTTCCCTGAATTCGAGCGCACACAACAGCATCAACAATCTGCCTTGCCAGGCCCGCTCTGCTTGGTGCTGGCGTCACGAGGACCTTGATGTCTGATAAGATTTTCGATGGAACATTGGCAAAAATAATGGTCTGGTCTCGCTGTCGGGGTGGTGGGATTTCTTTTTCATTGTTTTTATCAACAAAACTGGGTTTTTGGTCGACGACAAAGTTACTGATATAGGTAATAGTGTGGGAGATGCAATACTGAGTACTTGAGTACCCGGCCAGTCTTTTAAGACGGCGCCTTAAGCTATGAGGGAGATAAGACATAACTAAATAAGCGATGCGCAGTTCAAGTACTAGGAACGTTCAAATGGCAGATAAAGTACTGGAAGCCCACATCCGCCAAGGAGTTTGCGATATCGGCATCAAAGGACACGCCGAGCGGTGTCGGTGGTCTACCTCATGGAGGAACCGAGAGGGGATGCGTTGTTGTTGATTCAGAGATGATCAACAGTAAATGGGTTTGCGAATGATGATGGTGGTATCCTTGGAGTAAAAGAAGGCTCTTGGGGTTGAAATCTCAGGATCTGGAAGCTCTAGTTAAGGCTTTAAGGATTCACGTGTTGTCGAGCGCACGCAATAGAACCACTCAGCATAGTCGGCTCTGAAAGACAAGGCTTGTTGATTTCGGGCATCGCAATCAGTTTTTGCCCGCGTTACCCTCTCATTATGTCATTAAGATACAATTGTCCCGACCGCGATCATACATGAATGAACATGAAAATTACACACAGCAGCGGAGATTAGCCTCAAGTCAGAGATTCCAGATGAGCCATGTGGCCCACGTATACACCCGAGACCCGCTGCATCTCCGCTATGATATCCCGAATCGCTTTCGAGCGCCTCACGGGCAATAGTATACTGGCTTCATTCAATGCTCTCAATTACAATGAAAGACAATATACATTAAAGGCACAAGCACAATGCATGCTCCAATTGTCATAACGGTGGTAGTTCAACCACTGTTTGACTGCAGGATCCTACGAAGGAAAAACCTGAAAGGTGAAAACACTCAGCGTTGACTAGAAGAAGAGAGGAGAGGAGGAAGAAGGAAGCCAAGCTATACTACTGAGGTTGGTGGTCCCAGGTGGTGAGGGCGTAGCCCAGGCAGTATAGCAGGCCTCACCATCAACCAACCATATCTCACCAGCGGCAGATGCCACCTTCGCTATGGCCAGCCGTCCATGTCCCGCAGGGATCAACCAGTTGAGGATGATCATCCGGTTGCTCTCCGACCTTACTCAACGAGGCCGGTTCGAGTGAACCGGGCTTGTGGCGCAGCAGTCGTCGCGCCCTTGCATCGATGACAGGCTCCGCTGTCTCATCCCTGGCTTGTTTAAGAAAGGGAATGAGCGCTGTGCCACCTGTACCACGAAGCATTTTGCGATCTTCCGGAACCATAGTAGCTGAATTTATCACCATAGGATGTGTACCGGACGGCGGTGTCTGTTGGTTTACACGGGACTGGACAACAATGTAGCGGCAAACGACCTGAATGTGCTGGTCGCGCATCTCTCGTAGCATTGACAGACAGGTATCGTACGCGAATTGCAAAGCAAAATCCGTGCGCCGATCATCAACATATGAGCGAATGTTCGCAACTGCTTCGACATCTTGTAAGAACCGACGGTGGGAGCCGGGCATATAGTCGCGCATTTCATGGATAAATCCGGTGCGCGACTTTGCCGTGCTTGAAGTGGACCTTTTTTCTGTTCGTTGTGGGTGATTCCGGTCGGACGATGTTCTACACCCAAGACAATATCGAAGAACTGAATCAGTGAACTTTGCGCATTGCTCCCACCACCGTACTGGCGATGCACTGGGCGGTTGGTCCCGTCATCGTACAGCAGACCGTGGGGCAAGCCTGCCTCACTCATATTCTTACTGCCCGATAAATAGGGCCGAATACGGCGATAAAAATAATTAGGGTCACAATTTTCATATAAACGTTGTAAGATCGAGGTGATCTTGCTGATGATCTCTGCAACTTGCTGTAAACAGTCTGTGACCTGGCACGTGTCGCCGGCGCGAGCGGCCGTAATTGCCCGGAGCATAAGGGGAAGTGCTGGGGCACCTTGTGCTTCGATTGCCACTGACACCAAATAAAACCACTGTTCATCGAGAGACCCGGTGAATGTCTGCAGGCACGCGAGATTCTCAAGGTTCTTGGTAGGCTCGTCGGGGAAGATTGGCTTGTAGTTCCAAAGACAGACTCCCGCGTAGGTCGCTACGGGAGGCACCTCTAGGCGCTTACACACTTGAAATAAGGGGACTGTTAGCTGCGGCGGGATCTTCTGTCAAAGAGAAATTGGTCTCAGTTAATGAATATCTTCTCATTACCTCAGTGGTAGATTTCAGAGGAAAAGCCGTGTTCGCGGAACCCCATACCTCGGCTGGGTGATCCCCACCCCAAACATAGCTATGGAGCAAGAACACCAAGATCACATATGCACGACGCCACTCGGCAACCGTCTTTAGATAGTCTGTGGAGAGGCAAGGAAGGCGATCAATCGCGGATCGAATATACTTTCTAAGTAGTAACGGCTGCAGATCTGCCACGATTGCTTCCCATTCCGTATAGTACCTGTCGGGTAAGGTCTCGAGTGGTAGCTCTGGAGGCAGGAAGCCATACTCCGGCGAAAGATCGTAGTTTCGTAGGATCGGTACTAGGGGTAACATGATGGCAGGGCCGTTCTCCGGGTTCTGCAGAGGTGTTATAGTACTCGAGTAATCGCTGCGGTTACTGTTCTCCGTATCTGTTTCTCGAAAGCTCTTGCCAAGCGAAGCATAGGCACGCCATCAATCCGTTACTTACGTGTTAACCGTGATCACAGCCAAAGCCACACTGCCAAGAGAGATAGTGAAGCCGAAAATTAAGTTGACAATATAGGAGCTTTGAACGGACGACGAGGTGGGTGTACGAGGAAAATTTTTTTAGCTCCTCGTTCCCTTTTATATTTCATATCCCTAATCAAACTCGGCAAAGTCGTATCACACTTAAGCATTGAAACTCATCGGACGAACTAGAGTAAATATTATAAGTCTAGTATCACCCTAATCAGAAGAATCAAAGATTTCTTTAAAGATATAGTCTATAACCTATAAATTACCTTTGTCTTTGAAAAGGTTAGTTCATTTTTACCGCAAGAGTAGTAGACTACTCCGGGATTAAGAATAAATAGGTACGCAAGGCCTAACACAGTGAATCAGTACTATTATATTACGATAGATTTCGGTCAAATTACTTTAGGAAATTATCTAATATCTTTAGCAATAGTCATTATAGTCTAGCATAATGAATCCGACCTCACCTAGCCCGGTCGGTCACCCTATCTTTGGATCCATGACCTAGATTTAAGGTTAGTAGCGTTGAATCTCAGTCGCACGATTTTTGTCAGCTTTGAATAATGCGGAAATCTTTAACTTCAATATATGATTATTATAAACATGGGTCTTCAAGCCTCCTAGGTAGTTATCTCTAAGTTTCTATTTCTACCTGCTGTTAGATTAAGAAACAGGAACAGGTTCCGGCCCTTATCTATATAGACGAAGTAACTGCTACAAATATATCATCTATAGAAGGAGAATAGAAATATATCAATAAAGATACTACGTTACTTTAGAAAGTACCTAAGTATATACACGTGAATCTATTATCGATCATTATACTAGAGAAGAATTACTAATTTATGAATTACATTTCCACGTTCGATATAAAGCTTCGTCTCGTTAGCACAACTTTAATATACGCCCCGGGGAGTCTGGCCGACTTAGGATAAATGACCGTATATTAGGTAATGTCAATTTGACTAAGTCTAGTCATTATTAAGGCGAGCGGGGAAAAACGCCGGATTACTCTTATTTAAATATTAATGGCTCGGAAGACGCTGAGCTTTAGGCCTATAGCGTCTCCTTCGAAATTCTCTCTTATAGAACTTTTGTGTTTATTATAATAGTCGGTGTAACTAAGCTACTCCTCGTCACTCTACTACCGACTCGATTAGGGTCCCCTTGAAAGAGTACCTACAACATTGATTAGTCGTATTCGTAGCTTCTTTTATTTATATAGCTGTAATTAATATAAGGACAGTCAAACCCTTAGCATAGTCTTGTCTTTAATCTACTAATCCTTTACAGTGAGATACTCGAACGCTAAAGTTCTCAGGCGTACGAAAAGGCGGTCGCCCGCGTGGATAAGCCTCCGAGTATCAGAAAGGCTGAAGCACTGAACCAGAATAGGAAAATTAATCGACCTTTTAACGCGTTTATAGTTTTCCGTTTCGCCCGTTATTACCCGATACTTTAGTATCTTGCGAGTCGGCACAACGTCCGTAATAATAGCGTGGTGTCCCAGGTTGCCGGAGGGTTATAGCGTATAGATCCTATAACGCGATATACCTACAGAGCACTAGCAGAGGTTAAGCGCCGAAATCACTCCGAGGCCAACCCAGACTATAATCTCTATTATAAGCCTGGTTCCAGAAACCCCACGAAAAAAGCAGTTGTGGCTGACTATCAAGTTAGCTTTTTAGCAAACAGTAATATAGAGATCTTAGAAGCTCCCCGAAACAGGGCTTATGGATTTGATACATACCTAAGCCCTTCCGAGGGCACGGAGACTCCGCACTCGATTTTGACCAGTATGCATAGATCAAATATTTCCCCCTGTGACCTGGGCTATTTCGACGACCCCATGGAAATAGCGGGTAGCTACCCGTCTTCTTGGTTTATAGAGGACTGGGTCATCCATTTAACCGACCACATTCTATTCCAAAGCATTGGAGAGTTCAGCGGCAATGGTGTTCTACCCCAGTATCTGACTTGAGGCACTCTTATCTGAGTCTGAGCCTAACCTAAACAGGCCGACCTTTTTTTAACAGGTGTTTAGCTTTATAGATATATAATGACCTGTCATGGCTTCAGCCTATCCCCGCGTATTTGTTTATCAAACTTCCAGCCAAGGATTCGAATCGGGACCAAGATATACTAAGACTCAACACACGCGATAAGAAATGAAATATAGCCATGCGACCTTAACTAGTGCATTCCAACGAACGAAATATCAAGACTGCTTAGTGACCACCCGCGGGTTCATTTAGGCATTTATAAAAGCCACGGAAAGAGGCCGTACAGACCGCAGCTCAACACAGTCATTCTTCCATAGTCGAGCTACTCGGAAACTAACCGCCAGCTCACACCAGGACGATGACCGAGGCCAGTGGTTTATATAGCCTAGAGTTATAGTCGCGCGCGAATATGGGACTTTAAAGCTCTACTACATTTTGCCGTTCGGCTTCCAGCTTTTTAAATACCTCTGTTTTTAGGTCCTTACCGTTGCGATATCAAGCATCGGCGCATAATGTCTCCCACCCACCTTATGGCACGTAGGAACTTTATTGGCAGAGAGCACACATTCTAAGGTGACTGGAGATTAGGTAGGAAATTTCCCTCGGAGTAGTGAGACGTTGTGAAGGTCCGGTCAATTTCTGGCAGTGGCCATAACATGTCGGTCGGCTCTGGCCCGCCCAACCTTGGAGCGAACCGCCTACTTGAAGCGCGCATGAAGAGGCCATAGAATTTTGAATCTGCGGGCGCCATTGGATAGTCGCGTCCATAATGGCCAAAAGTTCTCGTACTTAGCTAATTATGTCAACAGTGAATTGCACTTCTTTACAAAGTGGTTGAAGAAAAAACGGAGGTCGATTGGGCTCTGTGAATGGGGTATCAATTTTAGACTCAAGTAGCAAGATGCTGACCGTGTCACGTATTTTGTCTCCGTGGACTCTGAAGCTTTAGCGAGATAGCTCTATATCGGGAAGGAAATACAGAACGTAGGCGTCCTTCTCCCATGCAGATTATTTCTACAGTTCAACACATCATAAATGCAAGACACAAATCTAATGTGAAAGTACATGCTGATTATGCTAATTATTTGGCTGCAGGATCCTACGAAGGAGAAACCCGAAAGATGAAAACACTCGACGTGGACTAGAAGGGGAGAGGAGGAAGTAGGAAGCTATGGCTAGACTACTGAAGTTGGTGGTCCCAGGTGGTGAGAGGGCGTAGCCCAGGCAGTATGGCAGGCCTCATTATCAAACACTAGGTTCGTGGCACGGAGCTCGAACACAGTGATGAATAAAAGGGAATTTCAACTGGATATAATGTATATACAGGAAGCACTGATGCGCTAAATAGTGATGAGATCCCTCCATGTCGATCAAGGGACAATGTGAAAATCGAAAACCTTCGAATCACCCCATCGGTGATATTCGGGCTTTCCACGTAAGATATTGGGCCCAGACACTCTACAGGGCTTATTCGATCATTCAATCAAATCCCGCAATAATATTACGGGGATTTGAGGTATGTATGAAAAATCACTGATCGACCCACAGTATCTGTGTCTTACTATTGCCGTTGGTGGCCCAGCATGTTTAGATAGGTCGGTCTGCGTTTTATGAGAACTAATTTTGAGGCAATAGTAGACACGGTATCATAGAAAGTTCCACTGAGTATCTTGCTAGAACTTTTCAGGAAAACCATCGGTCAGGACGATAAACAATGTCCTGTGAGAAAATTGGCCTTGTAGATCGTCTCCCCTGAGATGACTAATGGGTTGCCCTGTCATAACTACTTTTTACGTTATGTTGTGACTCGGTTGGCAAGCCTCAAAACCTGAAAGGTTCATCTCAACGAGATCCTTCACCTATCTCATCCGTTCTGTTCTCGTTCTCTCGAATGGCTGCAAATCTTCAAAGATTGCAAGAAGTCTTCTGCCTCCGGTCTGGTGATCCTCTTCACCAAACGTGTTGCATTGGACAGTCATGTTCGGCTAAAGTCGATATGCAGTCGAGGACATATGCTGCTATACCAATTGCTATGCAAATATGGACCAACTCAGATATCATCCAGCGGACCATAAGACTTACGATCAAGCATAGGTTATGTACAGATTGCAGGAAAAGTCCGCGTCAAATCAAGACAGCTACTCAGCAACAATTGGATTTACTGTCAGCCTGTTCCATCTGGCTCGAGAAAACCCAAATATTTTCAGAAACGTGGTTTTGCCTGGGAATCTCATGCACCCGACCGGATGAGCTTGGAGGAAAGCCTCCAGAGGCAAGGTATGATAGGGATCAAGCCGTGAGTAAAAGAAGACCGCACAGAAATTTCTGACAGGCGATCATAACTTGGAAAGGGTGACTGAATACTCGCTAGAAATACGTGCTTTGAATAAAGTCACTTGACGTGATAAGGGGAGGCTCTGTACAATGCTTCGACATGATATGTCCGGCAACCTTGTGACCGAAGGCCTCTCTTCCATTGAGTGGTTGGGAGTTTTGTGAGACATGGAGATTTGGAAATAAGACAAAGCTAGGGATTACATTTGAACATTGCTCTCGCATTCTTCTTGACCAACAAAGAGCGATTCTAAGAAGAGAATATTTCCCGAGTCACCGAGAAGCTAGCCGATACAATAGTATTTTCTGAGACAGTAGATAGACATTTAAATGACTAGCTATTCAAGATTGAGCCAATCCACTCCGTTCCAGAGCTGTTTGTAGCATTTTGCCCGAGCTTGGTCTCTTCTTCCTCCGGTCTTTTCGGCGACTCGATTTCTTTATATCGTCCTTTACTTACGACTCTAACGTAGTCTTTTCACGGCTCCTTCATTTTCTGTCGTCAGCTTTTCTTTACCAAGGCTTGCTTATCTTGCCTTTCGTTCTTTGCGTTCTGCTTTTTCCCGAGCAGCAGAATACGCTGGAGAAGGATAATGGCGCAAGCTAGTTGTTACCATTTTTGCAATAGCTTCTATAAACGCCAAAGTATTCTCCACTTCTGCGTGGCTCGTTTCCTGATACAGAAGGATGTCATCGTTTTTGATGAATTCCTCCAAGCTTATGTAGCCTGGCTTCCCATCTTCCGACTCGACTAGGCGTATGTTTATGTTTTAAAATTGGCCACTCTTTTTTGTTGCCCTGGGAATGTGTCTTTACATAAGATTTTTGACTTCAGACTTCGCGCGATGCTCCACAGTCTTGATATAGGTCCCGTTGAGAACAAACCATGAGGCGTATGCGATATTTGTAGCTTGAAATTTCTCTCTTACTTTAGCCCCAATTTGGAACATCGCAGACGAGAAGCGCGGCTTGAGATGGTGTTGTAGCTCTGCAAACTTTCGGTATGTGTGTCTTTTGGATTAAGAGGATGTTTTGTTACCGCGGCATTATATCGTTGATCAACCACATCTGGTTTAGGTTTTCCATGAGGCTGTTCTAGCACGCTTCCGTTCTGTGATTCAGAGATAGCGTCTTCTCTCGTTTTGTACTCCGGGCCGGACATTAAGCGCTTATTTAGCTCATTTGTTTGTGATGTGACGTCAGCGCCATCTGCCTCGTGACTGTGCGACAGGGTTGATGAAACTAAAAATTCATGGACCCCTGAAGATGTGGTGGTTTGACCTCCATAGAAAGAAAAAGGTAGCGGGCATAGCCGTGACGGTGCCTCGGCTTGAGAACAAAAACTCTTTCCAATACTTCCACGTCTTCCATCGTAACTGGATACTGCATCGTATGTCTTTGCCTCGAAGGTGCTGACGCTTCGTATGTTTCTGCCGTGTCTATACCCTGTGAAATAGGTCGATGTGTGCTCTGGGACATGTGGAAATGGTCCCTTGTCGCTTTTCTTAGCAATTCGTTGCAGGATTTCGTCGAGCGGGGGCCGTTAATTCCCCGGTAACTCCTTCCGCGTGTTCTGATTCGGTGTGGTAGGTTTAGCCATCGTCGCTATTTTAGTGTAAGTCGCCGGATGAGTTGATCTTGCTCAACCGCTCTAGCTTTATTAGAACCTGAAAGTTCTCAGATATTTTTTTTGGATCCGCGAGGGTTGGCGTTGGCTATGTATGAATTACAGTGGTCTTTTTGGATTCTACCTGGTGACGGAACCTTGCTTTGACTAGGGTTCGTGGCATCCAAGATCATAGCTGATCTATGTTCGTGTTCGTCAATTGATCGAGCTTGTATATCTGAAATTTATGCCTCGGTCCACATTGGATTAGTGGTAGCTTCCTGCAGGCACGGTTCCTAGCTTAAATCCGTTTGATCTTTCGTGTTAGATGAGTATATATTATGAACTGTCAGGGGACTTATTGTTGTTCTGACCCCAGAATGGGAGACCGGAAGTATGGGATTAGAAACTATATCAACCGAATCTCACATATGGTCGCCATCCAGTGAAGTTTGTACATACGGAATTTGTGTCGCGCGCCATGTAGCATTATTGCCGTCAGCCAACGCATCCGCCTGACCTATAACTTCTGGCAGAAGTGGTAAGTCGGAGCCAATATCCATCGGATCGAACGGGTGATAGGAATCATACACTGAGGATAATCCAGTGTTGATATGAGGTTCGCCTTGAACAGTGCGTTCCAGTGTATCCAGTTCACTTGTACTGGAAACACGTGGGAAGCTCATTTGTGGAAAAATCGTCCTCTTTTACATCATTCATAGCGTTTGGTAGGCCGACTTCGAAACAGTCATCAGGCTATTGTGCCTCATGTCCATCTACATTTCCCCTGGAAACATGTACAGTATTGGCCCCTCGAGAGTGCGGCATATCACTGCCAGTAGCAATTTTGGGAGGTATCAGACTAGATGAATGGCAAACATCTTGGGGCAATCGACTTACTCCGCATTGCTATCATTTTCATCTTCCACATAGGGCGATTTCCAGTTCGTCGCTTGGTTTTCGGCTGATGGGTGTTGTGATGTGTCTTCGTGGAGCCTGACCGTTCTGGCGAGAATCTTGATTCCAGTGCAAACAGATTGTGGGTCGCCTGATGATGCGATGTGTCCTCGGCCAATGGTTTCAACGGTGCTGCACTATCTTGTATGAAGTTCGAACAAGGGGTTGGCGGATCTGGAAGTAAATCATGAGTCTTTGTACTGAGAATGAATTCTAGACCGTTTCATGTACAGGAGTTTCGTCTTAATATAAAGGGCGATACTGACCTGGCATGTTCTGTGGCCCCACGTAATCGCTACGTATGTCAGTCGAAAGTTTCGAAATCTGTCGAGTCTCGGTTTCAGGGGTCTCATCCGCGGAGTATTCTAGTATAGACATCTGGTCGTCATCCTGGCCATTACCGCAATGATGAACCAAATTCCCACCGCTTTCGCCTGCACGAATGGTGAGGTGTTTGGTTGCGCATTGAGCGAGCTGGTAAGTTGAGGGGACTCGTTCCGGTGATGAGATTCGATTTCTCGTAGTGTGATGTCGGGCTCACTTGGAAGTATACGTCAGTCGACTCTCTGTGGCTTGTCAGCGCGGGACCTCAGCGTACTGTGAAGGGCAGAACGGATCGCCGAAGAATGCTCGATATATACACGCAAGTTCTATAAGCGTATTGCAACTACCGAACTTGTTAAATCTTTGATTCAAATCCGTGTCAGTTGTCTCGGCAATGTCGAAAAAAGGTGCTGCCGTGCGGTCTCCGTTTTCTTTAACCAGCGATCGCCTTTCTGACCTAAATAGGGATCCCGTGTAACGTTGGGAAACTTACAACCATTGCACAGATTCCTTTGAAAAGCTTGACGGTCCAGGGGAAGAAGATCAACGTCTTCACCGGCACGCTTGGTTATTCAATCCGAATGGAAAGCGAGGCACTTTGCCATGCCGGCCAGGTGGTTTGGGAATGATGGCAGGTTTGCGTTGTTGAGATGTCTCACGATGAATAACCACAACTGTCGACAGCAGAGCTCTTGGCGCTCCTGGAACGGAGCGGTGATAATTCTCCAGCCTTCTGTTGTCTGTATTGCGTTGGTGTCCACGTTGTTGTTCGGCTGCATATATAATCTCCTCAGGGTCTCCTCAGCCAGTATTCCGCATCCTTGTCTTCCCCGATGAGCTTCGTCGTTGAGCCACAGCATATTTTTCGGTAATATCGAGACTTTACTTAGAATTCTGGCATGCACTGTGAATAGTTACATTGATGGTATCATGCATTTGGATTCCAAAATCGCAGACTCGAGTGCCTTTCGACAACCTTCTCGTAGTCCTTTCAACGTAGACTGGGAAGGAAAAATCACCTTGATTTCGTCTGCATCTTCTTTGGAAACCGAGGGTATACGGGCCTGGATTCTGTATACCAACTCGGATGAAACATTGTCTAGGAAGAATTTCTGCTCTGTCTGAAGTTGATTAACTTGCTCGCATACACGACACCAGAAGCCAAGAATGTAATCATCCCGATATGTCTTGATTGACTAGAATATTTTAAGCCAACCGATTCGTTCAGGTGAGGGTTATGGACAATTTTGAGAGCTTGAGGTACTCACCAGCTCGCATCGTGTCGCATGGTATCTTTTTGCTTGGCTTTCCAATGCGCTGTACAGCATCTTCAGCAACCTCTCTGAAATCATACAGGACTAAGTCTGTCACAATTTTTAAAGACCGTCAGATCTTCGAATTCACTTTTGCGAATCAAATCTTTGAGCTCTTTCGTTTTGTCCCTTGTGGCAAGGCCACCTCTCTGTTGAAGATAGAGGCGTATTTGAGACACGGTTGGAGGCTTATAGTGAGGGACCATCCAACTAAGATATTCTTTTTTTGACTCATTCATAGCTCTTCATCTCAGATAGCTTAGCCGCTGAAAAGGATCCACACGGCGCAGGAACCCACAAGGCGTAGCACTCACTATCAAGGAACAGATACGCATATCCGAACCCATTCTTTTTTTCGAGGAATTTAGATTTGATGATCGCCCGTACATATAATATTCCGTTCAAACAAGTCATTCGCACTTCTGAAAACACAAGCCGTTATGGTTCTGAACATTTGTGGAGCTGTTCGCAATGTTGCGTCTTTACATAGTCGCTTTGAGATACCATTATTATGGAAACGTTCTCGATGAGATTCGTGTCATCGGGCTGTTTCCCGATCCTTTTCCTTCACAGCTTTTCATCATTGGGATAGGCTGTTGTGGCCTTTTCGGAGGCCGGTGTTATATCATTATCTTTCACCAAGTGTAAGCCTAGATATCCCTCCCATGCGGCGACATGAAGCAGGGCCATAGTGTAAGTGCAGTGTGCCTTAACTTCGTAGCCTTCAGGTTGTTTTAAATGATATGAGGAGTTTATCTTCTCTTCGGCTTGACGCACGTTCTAGATATAAGTATTGCCGCCAAAAGAGTCTTCTATTTATAGTCGTCTTTCTCGGTCGGCATATCTCCCCCAAAAATCACATGACGGAGTTATCTAGAGTGATTTTCACAATCTTTACAAAATCAAAATCGAGACATTCCCGTTTAGCTACCGGGCCGAGTTTTGGCAGGAATCACCTCTTTTCTCTCAGTGCTAGTAGTCAAGTGGAGGGTGAAGGTCTAAAGGTTACCTCTTCGCGGTTTTTCTTCTTTCCATCTTTTGACCCCTACGTGTCTATTTTGCCCCTTCGCCTAACACTACTCCCACTCTTCCTCTCTCCCCTATACGAAAGCCTAGCCCGCCAGCGTCACAACTACTATAGCAGCACTAAAAGAACCCCTTCGGCCAATTTTCTATGAAGCGGGTACTATGTTACTGTGTTAGATAATAGGAAAAGAGTCTCTCGCCTCCATGTAGGTAAAATTCGCTTTCAATCCAACATAAACTTCATTCCATTTGATTGTTTCCTTGTACATGACGAGTATTCTTCGCGTGACCTTGGATTTTTGGTGTCGGTGCCTGTAAGATAGGAATTCACTGGAGCAGGAACCACATTAGCCACGTCGTCATTATGACCCTTGCGCCCCCCTTTCTCGGAAGTCTAATGAGAATTGAGTGATTCCTGAGTAGAGCTCGGGCTTTTGGTATGCTGTACCGAGGTGGTTCATTCTCTCAGGACTTCAGCATCATCGAAGTTTGAATTCGATGAAAAGATACGATAATCTATCTGAGCTATTTTGTCGAAAAAGTGGGACCACATGACCAGTCCTTGCAATGTTGACTGTCGTGTAATAATTCAAGCAATAAGAATGGATATCAACTGCAACTTTCAGGCCCAGACTACATTTTGTGACGAATCCGTATTCCTGGGCACCGAACCGTGATCCGGCGACACATCTTGAACGCTCAAGTGCTGAAATTGCTTCCTCGCGGTATTCGAACGCTGGAATAGGGTAAGCATCGTCTTGTTCGAGCCAGCCGATTGCGAAAGAAGAAACTCTGCTAAAAGAAAACAAAGGCCCTGTCATCCTGCGATCACAAGCACCGCCGTGATGAACATGCTTCTTTGCATCCCGTATACCAGGGGCAGTCCAATATTCAGGATTCCGAGGATGTCTGCACTTAAACAAATTCTACCGAATAATGTTAATCACGGCGAAAACCGAGCGTATCAATATCAGTAATACCTATTGCAGATGATCGAGATATGTTGTCTTGTTTCCGCAAATGGCACAAAGAAGATTGGCAGAAATCCAATAGCAGTCAGCGTGAAGGCGACTACAACTGTGATCATATTTTCTCGTGTAGGGCCTGTGACTGATAGACGATCTAGGGCCGGCGGGAAAAGCAGGAAGCTTCCCTTGCATTAGTCTTGTTAGACCAAGCGTAGGAGCTATCGCAGAAATTTTAAAACCGTGTACTAATCCGTGCAGGAGGAAGGTAACTCGCAATATGCCATTTCCACTAAGAACGCTCCTGGCGGATCCCCTCTTCCTGGTTGGTGTACCTGACCTGTTTCTCGCAGTGTTCGCATGTCCCTCCGAGCGCCATGATTGCAGCAGGTGTTTGTGGTGAGGCCTGCCATACTGCCTGGCACACACATGGGCTACGCCCTCACCACCTGGGACCACCAACCTCAGTAGTCTAGCTTAGCTTCCTTTTTCCTTCTCTCCTAGTCAACGTCGAGTGTTTTCACCTTCATGGGTTTTCCTTCGTAAGACCTCAGTCAAATAGCCGGGACCAGGCGTGTTTTGAGCCGGAATAGTCTGCTACGTAGAATAGGGAATGGCATACTTTATACCTTGTTTTCGTGCCTAAGATCGGTTCTAATAATATCAGGTTTCGAACAGAAGATAGTTGGAAGAATACCATTTCAGTTTGTATTAGGATGCGCATGACCAGGGACGCTAGCCGCGTCGTGGAAAATCGTCCCATGTAAAATTAGAAAGGCAAAGAAATTAATTAGATTACGTATGATTTTTTGCGCCCTATAATGACGACCTCGAGTACCCTATCGGTTCCGTCCACTAATACCTCTTCATAGACCTGTGCTAGTCTCAAGAATATCTTGTGACTTGAAAAGACGGTCATCGCGCCCAGAGATCCCAGAGATGGTCAATATTTCCAAGTGGTCCACAACACTTGCAATTCAAAGCCTGAAATAAAATTTCAACTCATGATGGTAGCTAACCATGATACCAACACAGAAGGACGCGACAATCTTAAACATATAAAGGTGAATAGGAAAAACGATGAGATACGGCTACGGTAGGGGCAGCAGTATCGATGTGTGAGAGGGATGAGGAGTGAGAATGCTGTTAGGGAGAGATTCTACGTAAGCTATAGAGTGTGGTGAGCGGCAGAATCACATACCATGCAAACAGAATGTTGGAGCGGAACTTATTTATATACACTCTGGGTCTTTTATTCATGTTGAGATAGCTTGGTGGTCCGGCGCGTCACACCAGCGTGGTGCACGCCTACGCACACCACCACAAGCCAGAAGTTTAGATAGCATCTCTCACCAGTTACTATCTCACCATCCCTTTCTCCCCTCTTTTGGTCAGTGCTACGTTTTCCGTAGCTCCCTGATAATGTTATATGGTAAGACTCGCGAGTAAGAGCTTAGAGCTCCCGGTTTTAGGGCTCGCGGGCACGAGCCTAATTAGATTCTCGGCTCGCGCGCGGACGCGAGCCTAAAAGTCCGGCCCGCTCGGCTCGTTAGCAAGGTCTAAACCCGAATAACATACTACACTACTCGAAGTGGGTCTGGTCGTTGTCCTGTCCACTATAACCTAGCTATCATTCATGACAATCAAATCACCACATGGAGGTGTTCGCGACTATCTTACGATGGGCAGTCTAAGCGAAAGTTTACAAAATCTTTACATATGCTCATTCCGGTAAGGCGTAAGCCTTGGCAAAGCGGTCAAAAGGAAAGTGGCCTAATTTGGCTGGAGCTATCTCAGGTATTTATAAGTTATGAATACTTGAGATAGACCAAATTATCCTTAAATTCACTGTAAAATAGTAAAGTGATTACAGCTCATCAGCCAGCCCACTCCCGACCCGGGTGTCCTTAGGTTGTCCACTTCGTTAGGACCAAGGTGGAAAAGCTGAGCTCTAATTTTCACGTGACTGTACTGTCATTTTGTATCGATTCTGTACTTGCAAAGAGACGGAACCGTTTTTTGCTACTCCTTACCGCCCACTGCCTTCCCGACCGAGAACACCAAAACTTCATTCAGAAGTTCTCTAAACTTCAGCACTATTATTTATTTAATATAATATGTATATTTATTAAGGCCCTTTAGAACAATCAGATACTAGCTTTGTGGAGTCATTTCATGAGGCTGACGATCCGACTATAGAGGATAGGTTGCCTGGAGTAGGAGCAAGACCGGTGACTTGGAAAATTGAAGTTTTGAGTCGGAAAGTAAAGGCGAATGGAATCTTACTTTGAGAGTTCAACATTTTCAAAACGACGACCGTAATACAGTGACGGGTCATAAGTTTGAGCACCCCTAGCCCCACACTTACTGATTATATTATACAGCCGGTCAAGAAACCTCCGCCAGAATCACCATTTGCATTCAATATCAGCTGCATAAACTTGTTAAGGGGTCTGTATCGCAGGACAGAGGACCTGTTGGCTAGGCAGAGCGTCCAAGTCTATGGGGTCTGATTTCAAAGACTGAATCTTGGGGTCTGGTAGGCTCCACCAGTTCCCACAATATATACATAGAGGTTCCACGTACCGAGTCCCCACAGCCCCACACAGAGCTCTTGGGGTTGTTACCCTAAGACGACGCGGGGTCGATTCGATCGTGAATCGTCTTGAGTCACCACGTATGACTTGCGCCGTGACAAAACTAGTATGGTGTATACCACCCATTAGAATCGATAATCGCTTGCACCCTATTAGGCATGGTACCAGAGAGGTGCTGAAGATGTTCCATATCGATATTTTCCCATGCGATTTGGGCTGTATCAACTAAGATTTGCTTGGTATCCTCGTTATTTTTCATATGCATCAGATCAGGCCTAAGCTTGTAGATCTCTGCTTTCAGGAGCGCCCATAGATTCTCAATTGGATTGAGATCTGGTGAGTGAGGTGGCCAGATCATTACCTCGATCTGCATATCATCTAAGGCCTCGCGTACTACACGAGCTGTGTGTGTTGGTGCGTTATCATGCATAAATATACCATCTTCAGTAGATAGTAACGTTGGTAGCACACGCCGATATAACTCCTCGATCACGAATCGATTAACACCACCACGCTCTGAGATAGGATCGCCGAATAGGGGTATTAGGCCTGTTCGGCGATCAGCCGAGAATGCAGCCCAAAACATCTGCTTAACTTGCTTACCGCGATGCGGTAGACCCTGACAGTGATTCATACGTGGTTGATCTCGAGGGCGAATAAAGGTCCATTCGCGTTGTATACCGATACCACGCTCAACAGTACATTCATCAGACCAGAATACACGAGCCCAATCAGTAGGGGTAAACTCGCGATAGCGATACGCCCACTGAAGCCGTTTTGATGCGTGTTCCTCATCGAGGTAGGGCCGCCATAAACAGCGCCATTTACGCATATTTTCTGCGTTTGAAAGCCGTTGAATCGATCGGATCTTAACCCTATGATCAACCTCAGTCAGGAGATCTTCCCGGGTAACGCGTGGATTATCATGAATAACCTCAAGGATGCGCGTTTTGTCAGATTCAGTAAGCTTCTTTGGCCGGCCGCTGCGTGGCTTCGATATAACACTATCCAGTCGATCTGGGGCCCTTTTGATCGTATAGCGTATCCCAGAGAGAGAGATCCAAGGATATCGCTTATGAATACGCTTATATCCCCAGCCAATATCGTATAGCTCGCATATACGCGCGCGTAGGTGAGGTGTAAGCTCTTTAGACCGACCCATGCCTAGGTGGGTAGGTAGGTGGGTAGGTTGGTAGGTGGGTAGGTTGGTAGGTAGGTTGGTAGGTAGGTAGGTTGGTAGGTAGGTTGGTAGGTAGGTAGGAATTGATTTCTACGTATTATTTCCACTGATCTAGATGATCTCTACACTCTTCCTGGCACACGCGCTCTAGCGTGTTTTCTACAACGCGTATATGGCAGGCGGTAGGCTGTATGGCGAGCGGTGTAGGAGATGTGGGGCTAGGGGGTGCTCAAACCTATGACCCGTCACTGTAAATGCCCAAATTAATCTTACCGTTTCGGTCCTAGCGAGGTGGACAACCTAAGGACACCGTAGCTGTCCCGTCCCAGCTCATAACTTAACCTCCCGCATTCCTGCCAGCTATTAGTAAATTAATTATAAGTCGTGGGCTTAGCTTACAGACACCTGCAAAACCAGCTTCACCAATTTACACTCTCACTTTCTTTCCGGGCCCCACCGACAAGGCGGTAGGTGAAGAAATGGGTGTATTTAAATGGCCCTCTATACTGTTTGCATGGCATGTGATTCTGCCACTCACCACAGTCCATAGCTTAGGTAGAATCTCTCCCCCTCAGCAATCTCACTCCTCATCCCTCTCACACATCGATACTGCTACCCCTACCATAGCCGTATCTCATCACATTCGAAACGACGAACGTAATAAATCCAAGGATTGACCTTACTATTTCGATCCTAGAGAGGTGGACAGTCTAAGGACACTCACCCGGTGGAGGACGGATCTTACATCGACCAATAGAAGCACGCCGACGCCGAGCGCAGGCTTACTATGATAGCTGTTTCTATATCGAGTATACTCTATTGAAGGGCTACGTCGTTGCGGCCAACGACCAGCTGACCATTCTTTGCTGCGTCAAAGGCAATCGTTTCCGGAACAAAAATGATTTGCATGAAAGTCCATACATACCAGACGACCTACACGCCTTTATCTTTCCCTGCTCGTATGCCGCCGTGCGTACCATAGCTTGTCCCTTATGGCTTCCGACGTACGACGCACTAATGACCGAAATCTTCACAAAGTGAACTGATGCCAGAGTCAAACGCGTGCTCTGTATGCAAGCAGGAGTGAGAGACAACCCGTTAACAAAAACTTTGGTGTTTCGAGCAAACCAAACGTCAGGTCTGAGCTCGAGGGGATGTTCCTCCGCCACACCGTCGAGTCTTATGCTGGCCGTTGCCGGCGACTGTTCCGCGCGGGGGTTCGGTATGAATGCCAATAGAATGAATGCTCGAGCACGGCATCGGGGAAGCCATCGTAAACACCGGACTGTCTGTCGGAGGGCAATTGTGGAATCTGACCTCGTAACATCTTTCAGACGTCGGCTACGCCAGCCTTCTGGTGGAACATCCCTGTACAAGCTCATGCGCGATATGCCCCTCTTCTCACCAACTCGAGGCCAACACGGGTATGTTTAGCAGTTGCGATGTAATATCTCAAATCTCTACGTTGCACACGATCATCACAACACGGGCACTAAGATCTGTAATGAGTACTCGGTATGTCAGAAGAGGCCTTATTGTAGGTATTGTAGATACCTGGAGGTACACCCATAGCTGCCGATTTTGAAATGCCTCAGTATTCTTTACCCCAATGACGAGGTGGAATGTGCCCATTTTTCAGATTTTCCATATTTGCCTGGCGCCTTTTTGACGATTACCGCACCATGTTATTTGGTGACCACTAACCACCAGCTGTCTACCTATTAATGTCCGGACTTCCTTAAAGCAACCAACGATAACTTGTGATAATTACCTCGCGACGCGGTAAAAGTTAGAGATGAGTGTTCATTGCTGGATATCAAACCACGTTGTCTGTCTAGGAATGAGTAAGTGTCGTAACTTCTTCCTCGGGTATGTGCGCGTGAGGAATACGTGCTTGCGACTTGAAAGAGGGTTAGAACTGTTAGAGATGCTAAAAGCAGATAACGTTATACAACCCTTATCATATTCACCAAATTAGTGAAGATGTGATACTGATGTTACATGGATGTCAATTCGCTCTCAACTCCTACGTTTATCATGGAGATGACGAGTGCTCACAACCGTGAATTGATCAACTAATGAGGTGGGGAAATCTACGATAGGCTGGCTGATTGAGAATTGACTACAACCAACGACCGATGGTAGATGGTATGGATATAAGCCTGACGCCGAGGCAGACAGTCAAAGATGGGTAGGAAATACGTTGGAGGGAGGGAGAACGGGAAGCCTTGACAAGGGTGAAATCGTAGGTACTTTCTCCTTTCACTAATACGCAGGTATATGTAAATATTCACTCAAAATAACAGACCAATCTTACTATTTTTTGTCCAACTGAGTCCCCTGGCTTGTCTTAAGTTCGTGAACAAGTTTTGGGGGGAGACAGGCGCTTCATCGCCTCTGACATCCTATCCCATCCTCACGTGGGATCTCACCCGCCTATTCTGTCCATATTGTAGTGACAATTCTTGACCATCCTGTCAATGAATCAATCTCCTATAAGTCCGGAGCCTACGCGAACCGTGATATAACCTCATGTTGCCAAGTTTTCGTCGCCACTTGATTGACAAGCCATCCTATGCTTGACTCCGAATTCAGGCAATGTGGTGGTGGAATCAGGTGCGCCATTGGAAAATGGGTCTTGCTTGGCGTGGGGCCGTGGGCTCCCATCTGTTGATTTCCAGTGATTGCCTTCACAAGTTCATCTCACTTCATGTCGTCACAAACTCCAAAACGACTGTATATTTCATACTCTATATCCTCCAGTGCATTGTTCGATCTCCGCCCAAGGAAGAGTCCACTTGGAATCGTTGTTGTTATCCGAAAAAGGGCATTCGAAGACGACATTATGCTCGAGCCCTCCACCCCCGAAGACGGCAAGAATACGATATTCATCAGCCGCAATACCGCCTTCAAGGAGGTATTCGTCGCGGTGGTGCCGTAGCTTTCTGTCCCTATCCAGGCCTGTATCAGAATATCCAAGCTCGAATGCAGCTTCCTCTGCACTATACATGCCTGCCAAACCCTGTGCCCACATGGCAATCACAACAACATTAATTTTCTTTTCACTCTCTAGTTGTTTGCGTCGCTGCACGGCCCGCCTCCAAGTGCCGAAGGATAGGAAGTGCGTGGGTTTCGGTTGCCAAGAGAGGTGGTCATCGAATTCTTGCCTTGATGGTGGGTCTCGGGCGGGCGTACTCCCTGCACATAAGTAGCCTTCACTGAAGCTTCTGTTGCTGCTGCACTCGGCACGAAAAAGGATTAAAGGCTATGCGTCGGCTGACAATGGATGGACAAACATCTCGATCTAGTATTTCAGACGCAATAAAGCATACAGCTGAAAAAAGGAGGGAGATCGTGCACAGTCCGTTCTTGGTGGCTTCGTTGCCGAGAACAGAGAAACGGGCGATTATTGTGGGCAAGGTCGGCCCTTAAGTAGTTGCGGACCACATAACAGTTATTGACGCGGGACCGCGTCCCATACACGTGATACACTGTTAGATGTACACGTGACCCCATCGAGTAGCTATCGCCACCCGAAGTAGTTCACATCCTTAGAAGAATCCATCCCTTTTGCCTCTTGTCATTCAATAGTTATCTACTGTAAGTGACTACTTGAGTAAATAAGTGACCAAGTTTTACATTACTAATGTACGGTGCAGCAACTTGTAAGTGGATAGGGTCGGAGTCTTATTTCAGGTTCTTATATCGTTTCATAAACTACAAGAGGAGCTTGTATTATGGTGAGTATATATAAAACGTGATATTTTTCGATGATGTAATGATGGTATAATAGAGCATTTCTGTCTCCAACATGGAAGGCGATGGCTGGTGCTACTGTAGCGCTAAATACAGACATGTCGCTCTTAAGCCATTCTCTGGGACAAGAGCCAGCCTGGTCGGTGTAGAGTCTCAATTATGACCTCTCGCCTAGCTGGTGTGTTTGTCGAAAATCTCTCTTTCTCGGCCTTTCATGCGCCTGAGACCTAATTTCGGGAGGTCGCAGAAGAAATCAAAGGCAACATCGAACGTTTCCGGGTGGGTCCAGCCATCTCTCTTCACAAGGTCCTCGATGCGATCAAAAAAGTCTCGAACTTCATTCCAACCTTCTGCATCTACAGCATGACTCTTTAACTCTTCCTCTGTGAAGTGATAAGAGCAATTACCTTGGTTCTTCATCGCTTGCTATTGGCTATTTGTACGGTCAAATTTTGTCGGTGTTATAAGTTTTGGAGTCATACTTTTCAATGTTGATGAGAGCCTCCCGGAAGGACACAATTTCATCGTCCCAAGTATGCCCAGCCAATTCGACGGAAAGACGTCTTGTTTTTCCGTGGTTCAAATGCTTGAGTTAAGACGACAACGAGGCGGTGTATGGGTATTTCTGGATCAGGAATATCGCATAATAATGAGCTCTTGTTAGTTTGAATTTATGATCGATAGGACGAGAATGATCATAATCGTACTCTACTACCTAACTTCGACATTTTTTCGATTTTATTCGTGAGGAAAGACACCGTAGCTCAGTGAGTACTGGTGTTTTCATACACGTCTTAGTAAATCAATTAGGTATAGAGAAGAGCACGATTCGGAGAATCGCGAGGAAAAAGCGACAATTCAGACCGCGGAGTATTTTTAACTAGGAAGGCAACCTGACGCAAGACATTTGTTTGAATCTGCTAGGCGTCCGGCGTATCAAGTACGAATATGCATTACGAGTACACTGTATGTTCGCGGTATCATTTCCTCTCGCAGTCTGATTACCATGGTCTGCTTGCCACAGCTCTAATTATCTTCCAAGCAACCGAGTCCCTTTCCATCACGCAACACTTTGTCGAGCTGGGCAAAAGGCACTAGCTCCTGAGCGCAAAATTTCTCTTTGAGCTAATTCTTCCTCCTTTTCAACTGGTTAGTGGTTTTCTTGTGCTATTAGAAAGGTGCATAGGCTGAGAAGATCACCGTTTACTAAAACATTTCTCTTGATCAAATTCGTCGCCCGCAACCTTATCATGCCATTTATTGTAACTTCGAGTGACCAGAAACATAGAGCAGCTAGCAACGACCAGAACATATGGGATGGGTTCTTCACGCGAAACACTGAGAAACGGTTGTACTCCAGTACCATCAGTCACGCCGTACCTTGTGTTCTGCAGGTTTGTACAGCCCACGAAGGTGCAGGAACATTGGACTAACTATATCCATAGGAATGGGGTCTCTGTCTAATATTCATGGGAATTGTCATTAATCTCGTTGTCTTGCTCGTTTACGTCGTTGTTGCATACCGTGTCTGGTCCAAACGGCTTCTCATGGGCGCCATGGATGATTGTGGCAAGGCCTGCCCTGACCTTGACTTACAGTCCACATCCAACACCTTTGCATTACCTTCCCGCGCGAGCATTCCAGGCAAGTCGCCGTATGCTGTCTTTACTGCCTCTTTACGCTTAGCAAAAGAGAGGCAAGCGGAGCCGTCTATCCAGTTTGCCTCGGCTCACTTGCTCATGCGACCTATGTCCTCGTTCCTGTCCTCGCTTCAGGGGCGGGACCCCAGTCACTGTCAACAGTCTATGCCAAAGCAACAGCAAGGTCAGTTAGCGATGGTGTCAGTGCCCAAGTCGCGCGATTCGCCTACTCAAATCCAGGTGCTCCACGTGCCTGCGGCTCCCGGTGAGACCATTTATGGGAGTGTGCCTATTCCGGGCCCTTACTCGAGTCCTATGGTTCCATGAATTCTGTATTTCCACATGCAGTGCATCTGTGAGCTTGGGTCTCTGGGTACGTATACCAACCGCCTATAATACCCACTAATTCTGCCTTTTTTCTAACTTAAATTCTGCAAGCCCTAGAAAAGGTGATGAAACACCGCGCATAGTCTGGAAGAAGTAAATTGGTCACTTAATACAGCCATCTTTTCTAAGAGTTTAGAGCTATCCCATAGCTCAAAACAATTCAATCTATATTCTACCTCTGACCTTCAGAATCCAGATCAATTTTCTACCTCACAGTCTATCTTTCTTCTACTTCTTGGCTGCCTCAAGCTCGTAATAATATCTTTTCCTTTGGACCGGTCTTTGCCATGCTAAATTGCATGTCTAGGAGAGATGGCCGAGAAGGATCATCAAAGTTATTAGGGTTATTCCAAGTAATAGTGCAATCTTGTTCCGCTTGGAATTTCCATGATAATGTTAGCTGAAGATAGAAAGTACCTTATTCTCGATTGTAAAAAATATCGCCTATCGCGCAAGTCGCGAGGATCTTGCTCTTCATCTATGGCCTATGTAATCTTAGTACTCTGACTCTACCGTACTGGTGCGATCAGCTTGAATCTAAGCTGCGAGACATACGTATTGTACCGCGCCTAATTCACAACATGATTTTAGAACACCTAAGACTTACGAAAGCAGTCACTACACGTGGAAAGGAGTAAAGTCTGATGAAAGGATTATTAATGAAGTACAGTGATCATGACAAAGGGGCAAAAAGATTACATTCCCAGTCCCAGCGTCAAAAGAGGTCGACTTTTTCTTTTCGCGAAGGCCTCCATTGCAGCAGAAATCATACCAAAGGAATCTCAACAGCAGAATGGCAAGAACAACAGTTTCAACGAACGCCGCATGTGGGACAAACCTCTGTGATCAAATGGGACGAGAAAGTCCCGAGCAAAGGCAAGCGAGAGAAGAATGGGGAACGGATTCCGATCCTGCGATTTCCGTGGCAACCCTCCACAGGATCCTCCACGATGACGCGGACGGCGACCTTTGCGAGAAGGTGCAAGTTGAACCTTGGCATCATATTACACGCGACAAAGCGCGCTCATCGCTCCGGTTCAAGATGCTGCAATTTGCAACCAGACGGGCCGTTGCTTAAGCAAGTTCACGCTGGGTCTTGGAGCGGCGGCTACGACCGGTGGGAGACCATGGGAAGTGAGCAACAGGAACGATGAAGAAGCTGTTGCTGTTGTCGACCAGACCGGCGAGAGCGTTGTACCAAGCAGCAAAGCCAGCAAGGAAACCGAAGAGACCGCCAGCCTTTTGAACGGCGACGTACTGTCCTCCATTGGGGCGGACCAGGTACGAGATTCCAAGCAACAGGAAGGTCAAGTCCAGGAAGAAGAACAGCAAGAAGAAGGCAACGGTGGATCGCAGGGTACAGATAAGCAGAATGGTGGTGAAGATGAACCATCCCATCAAGAAGAGACCCATGGAGTTGAGTAAGGCGGTCTCGTCTGTGATCCTGCCTTCTGCGTCCGTGACCTCAAGGGCCTTGCCAATACCAAAACCGGGAGTCAAGACAATGGCGAAAGCGAGCCAGAAACCACCGTACGAGGAGAGTGCAGTAGCACCAAATGTGTTGCCGACAGCCATTTCCCTATGAGCGGATAATCAGTACCCGCGTTCCTCATGCGATGTGCATGATGCCAGTCATGGAAAAATCACGGGGGATGCGCAACCACTTACCACATGCCAGCCAGCAGCTGGACCAGACCACCATAGCCGAAAGCAAGAGAGACAACAATGTTGGCCTGGCTGAGACCGCGAGTATACATGGATGAATGCGGATTTTGTCCTGGTGAGGATAAGGCTAGTAAGATAATAGGATCAACTAGTCAACATGATTCAGATCTGCTTGAAGGAGCACGAGGCTATGGTACTCATATTGTTGATTGTATTTCAGCGAACGGTAAAAAGTCTGAATCTACTACGGCTGTCGCACTGCTGGCGAGAGTACAGTACCTTAGAGGTTTATATGAAAAATGGTTCCAAGGCTCTGAAGCCAGTTCCAGAGAGACCGAATCGCCCCTGTCGCCTGAGGGATGTTCAGAACATGAGAGGACTACGGACTTGGATTTCTTCTGCAGAAGAAATCAGTCTCGGAGGGCAGGGACACCCACCACGTGTGCCACGCGTACCGTTACGAGTTGACGGGAGTTAGCGGACTTGCATTGCGAACTTGGATTTCTTCTGCAGAAGGAATCAGTATCGGAGGGGAGATACCGTGAACCACGCGCACCACCTTAAAAACCTGGGATGTACTGTAGCTTCTTCTTCTTTCTAATTTTCCCCTCCAGCTCTTGAGATCCTTGAATACCACGCAGACAGTTGAATAAGAGTTTATGAGTCCTTCCAAAACTTTTCCTAACTGGCGTACAACAAGGGATAGGTGACTGCTCGAATTGCACTCGATTGGTTTAAATACTTGGGCGCTGCAATTCTCTGATGGGCATGGACCTACGAATCGGGTTATAGAGCTGTACGCTTCGCTTCCTTGTAAAACGGGACGAATACGATAATATCTCGGCGTTGGGGCTTTTGAGTATTCGACGAAGATATGCAACCCGCTGAATTGAGGGCCGTTCTTACCCTACCAGCGGCATTTCAAGACGTATGACTCCTCGCAGGTTATTGGACTGATAGATTGAATCTTTGGTGTTGAATGCGTGGTGGTGAGTTGCAACTGTACTCGAAATCTTGGTGTCGAGACCTTGGTACTTACTATTATAACTAGGTGAGCCCCTTGGCAATGATCCATTTTTGCAAATCATTGGAGCAATTAGCAAGACCGCATTGAGTCGGCGCATTCTTAAGGATTTCTTCGAGGATTGCTGGACCTGTCCAGTGAAGGCTCAGCTAATGGTTGAACCACTGGCCAGTAAGCTTGAGTGCCTCGATATAAGGGCACTTTATCTGGATATGTTTTTGCATTTAATTGTATCTACTGCGCGTACTGAATTCTTTGGAGTGTATTGAGATGCGGATGTGCAGCCAATTGTACATCTATCATCACCGATTCCTGATGAGCTACCAGAGGCGCCTTAATATGATCGCTATATCGGAGCAAGGTTATATCGCAGCCGTCACAATGAGCTTAAATTTCACCAGAAGCTTCAGCGCTACCAGAACTACTTCAAGGCGGCGCGCGAAAATTTCAGAAAGGCTGACCTAGCAACCTGCAAGGTGATGGCGGCTACAGCCCCTCTCTCCCAGCGCACCTCTAGTCGCCAACTGAAGACACTACTCAACCGCGATACTGTGTCTCCATCGGAGGTACAAGTGATATTGTTAAGGCTACAAATGCTGAGTAAGCTGCAGCTAAAGCTAAAAAAGAGAAAAGTGCGCGAAAATTAGCACAATCAACACAATCTCAAGAGCTGGTATCGAGAGCAAAATGATCAAAATAACGGCTCTCGGGGATTCAATATGGAAAACTCGGTGTGGTTCTCTCCATAATGGGTTTTTCGAACTACATCGCCTAGAGTAAATATCGGAGCTGCGAGTTCGAATCCAGTGTTAGAACATGCGATAGTGTGTCAAGGAAAACCATCTGGCTAATACAGATATGTGAATCATCATGATCTAAGCTATCAGAGAGCTACGGAAAACGTAGCACTGACCAAAGAGGGGAGAAAGGGATGGTGGAGTGGTGGAATTGTAACTGGTGAGAGGTGCTATCTAAACTACTGTGGTGGTGTGTGCGTAGGCGTGCACCACGCTGGTTTGACGCGCCTGACCGCCAAGCTATCTCAACATAAGCAACAGCGGTGACTGCTACTGGTGCAGCTGTGGGTTGTGTATATTCACTGGGTAAGACAGTCGTAGTCACATTCACAGTTTCCCAGACAACATTGGTGATAGTCTCCCAGACAATAACCTGCCTATAAACAGGGCCACTGTAGCTAGTTGGGATAGAAATAATCCCCGGCATATGGAAGGATTGTGTACAGCGAAAGCATCTCAATCAATGTCGGGTCTATTGGAGAGTTCACAAATAAACATAAAGACTGGTAGCAGGGAAAGACGTGGGATATGGTAGTGATTCGCTTAATGATATGTTCATTGGAAATCCCTTGATCCAAAACGGAGCTCAATGCCTCTTCCAATTGACGAGAAGTGGCTTCCTGAAGGAGGCTCGGCCTCGTTGGAACTTTACCATAGTCGTTTCTATCTGGAACTTGCTTCGCAATCTTAGAGACTCTAGATTGTTGGAAAACTATCATCCACCACAGCAATAATACCACCTGTCTGTCTGTGTGAAACGCTGCAGGGTCTTTGACGAGGTGTACTGGAGGTAATAGGGTGATTACCTTGACATGACTCAATTCGACTGAACTTCAACATAGCAAAACTTTCTTACTAGCCTTGAGCACACCGGGGTATTCTATACTCAATATAAGAAGACTATCTAGTTAATCTTCTCTCGTGACCAGACTATAGCTATTACAGACGAGTATAGAGTATTTTGTACTATAAAAGTTGTTCTCGAGGGTTTTGGGTAGTATTTTATTCTACGATCTTAAACTATCCACAATGTCTGCGTACATGATCCAGTTTAGCTCTATTCTTCTGCAATCTAAGAACAGAATCGGTCGCACCTTACTAGAGATATGATTAGGGATTTAAGTGACATGTATAATGAATATAACACAAAACGCTACGGAGTTACTGAAATGTTGCTGGTGCGAATAGTCCTGGCCCTTGATTTTCTCTGATGTGGCTGACCATGAGGCTTTCTCTGGAGGGAGACTACGAGTCCTTCATGAAATGGGACTTTCTTGGGTCGGAGCTGCTCCCTGCAAATGATCATTTGGCTAGTGCCTAGACTACAAAGGTAGAGTAGATGGAAGTACTGGGCGTAGAAAGCGCTATGATACTCATGCCAAAGACAACCCTAACGTCTTCACGTCAAGGACATGGGCATCTCGGTACACCAGCAATCGGAAAAATGTGGGGTGTGGCAAATAAAGTCAACCCAGGTCGCCCGTATGAGTCGAGCGTATCTGGATTCGCCCCAAAGTCCAGGAAGAGTTTGACAACCATGACATGTCCATTTTGAACTATCTTATACGAAGGTCTAGCTTCATCTTTAAGCCCTGATGGAGATTTGGACCCGCATTTCATTTCAGAAAGTGTCGTACAGCTCGATAGTGACTTTTTGCGGCTGATCTGCATAAAAGCGTTAAACATTTATCTGACACGGACCTGACTTCATCCCGCGAAATAGCATCTTTGGCGTGACTCCGTGTCAAGAGCTGTTTCAAAAGGTCTTTCACACATAGCGGCGATGTAAAGAAGCAAATCGGTGATTTTCACATTCTGGCCCAGTTGATGAATCCAATTCGAGAGCTCCACAGGGAAATGCAGGCACATCGTAATGTCCCCTCTATGCAGCCACCTGTACCGGCAATAGCCGATACGCAGGCGCATTCCTGGGTTGGGGGAAAGCTTTATACTCTCTGAGCAGCTTCACAAACTCGAATTGAACGTACGTGGCTGCTCAGCAGATCAACAATTCATTCGGATTAGCTTGTGCATTAGGATTAGCTCTCGCCTGAAGCAAACGCCTTGCTACGCCGAGACATCTGTTTGGCACGGCATGAAATAATGGCGATTCTAGATCTTTCCATTACAGTGGGCTTCGACCAAAAACTCCAAAAAATCAGGATGCCTATATTCTGCACCGATCGACAAGGTCATTTGACCTAGGTCGCTTGAACGCAAATCAACACATCTTTTGATGCTTAATGGCTGAGCGATAGCGCATGCAGACTGTGGCAGATCAATCTATTGTTATGCGTCACAGTCAACGGACCCTGATGCATACTCGCCTGATGTTGCGTTGGAAGCGGATGAGTCGCCAACTTTAGTCAAAACGGTCTTCTGCTGAAACCTCGCTGCAAAAACTTTTATCGCAGTTTTGAAAGCACTATGGCGGGCGGCCCAGAAAAAAGCGGTACTACCAGAATAATGAGAATCGTGTAGGTAGAGGGCGCCATCGAGCAGTAAGTGAAGACCTGCGCAGACTTGAGACAGAGCATGTATATCCCTTTTCCTTTCGAGAACACTGGCAATGAGAAGAACAATCTCTGTTTGGAAACTTCGACAAGACCATCGGTAGCAGCCAGGGTATTTTGCCTATACACATGTTTTTCTGGAGGTCGTGTAACTAGAAGTCTTTTAGGGCTATACAGGAAATGGCCACCTTCTTTCTCGCTTAGCGACGGGTATATAAGGAAGAGCAAGAAGTCGGAGTCGGGCATTTGGCGGCTTATCCGCGAACTTGCCAGAAGGCTAACTAAGCAACTCCAGATAATCCCTTAGCTTCTCCGGTTAGCCAGCGCGTATGTTCAGACGACGAGCATGTTGTTGACGACATGCTACGCCTTGATGAACCACTCCTGGGTAGTGTTTGTATGGCATATGATACTGCCGACTCACCGCAGTCCATAGCTTAGGTAGAATCTCTCCCCTTCAGCAATCTCACTCCTCATCCCTCTCACACATCGATACCGCAGCCCCTACCGTAGCCGTATCTCATCAGGTAGTAGACCTTGCCAACGAGCCGAGCGGGCCGGACATTTAGGCTCGTGCCCGCGAGCCTTAAAATCGCGGGCTTAGAGCTCGCGGGCTCTGAGCCGAAAATCAGAGATTTAAGCTCGCGAGTCTTGATATATATACCGATATTTTCTGCATCGAGTCGGTAATGAGAAATCGTAATTTATTGTTTTAAGCCTAGTAATACTATAATCAGTATACTAGGTAGGTTTCCTAAAGATATCCGCGAAATTTAGGTCACGTGGTATTCGTATTATTTGACTGCAGGATCCTACGAAGGAAAAACCTGAAAGGTGAAAACACTCGACGTTGGCTAGAAGAAGAGGAGAGGAGGAAGAAGGAAGCTAAGCTAGACTACTGAGGTCGGTGGTCCCAGGTGGTGAGAGGGCGTAGCCCAGGCAGTATGGCAGACCTCACCATCAAACAACATAATGTCTATTCAAACGCGTGAATCCAAAAGGCTAATCGCCAGACTCGCGACTGAAAGCCAACACACCTTTAAAATTTCAAGCAATGCTTCGATCTGTACCGTTGAAGAATATAATGGCAAAATCGACGTCTTCGGCGGGATGGCAGCCATGGGTAGATCGAACGTATAAAGCATTCCGTAACCATGTTAAGTATTCGCGAAAATATAGTCGATCGAAGCCCAAATTCCTCGCAAATCACTGGTGGCAAATTCGATCTCATGAAAGCTTGGAAAAAAGGCATTCCGACGATAAAAATTATCTTGTAAGGCCACCGAATGGCTGTCTGTATCTCAAAAAGATCCTTTTGAAGGCTCGCGAAAGTTTCAGAGTACTGAAGCGACGCGCATTCTTCATCCCACCACAAGCTGAACGCAGCCCTACTGCTCGGCCACATCTCGTGTCTCATGTTCAAAGCAGTTCCTAACATTGCAAATCTCTGGTATACATAGTCAGAAAGCTCCGTAGATAGTTTGCCAAAGGCCTTCTCGTATATTCGAATCATCCCCCAGTATATTGTCCCAGCCACCCATTTTTGTAAGGTCGGGTCTGTAGCGCTATATGACTGCTCCGCTTCACCCCCTTTAACCATGCTATGAACATGGCCTACCCGTTTAGATATCTCGGTAATTTCTTCTTCTGTACCAAGGAGAACGATATAAGCGAATTCTAGCGTTGAGATGGCGCGTTTTTCAGCATTTTTTTGGAAAGTGCTATGACCAGCTACTGCCGTGGCTATTTGCGGGTGAGCAATCTGCATCATTAAAGCTAAGCCGCCACCTATGATGCAAATACTCTCACTAACGATCAATTCATATTGAGCTTCTAGATCGCTCATGGCAAAAAGCAGAACATAGAGTACAAGAGCAATGCTGCACCTTGCTTGAAGAAATCTCGACGGTTCATTATGTATTGCAGTACGCATCTCTCTTCCAGGAAATGACGAAGACAAAATTTGGACAACGTGTTCGCTGCCAGATACGAACGTCTCTTGTTCATCAAATTGGCATCAGACTCGCAAATCTGGCCCTGATGCACACCCGGTACAGAGTGAGAGGCGGTACGGATGCCCGGCTTATTAAAGCACGTATCCTTGCAGGGTTTGGGCTTAAAATAGTCTGCGCTCCATCACCATGAATATCTGTCTGTTGTTATTGAGGAGAATTTGTGCCCATATAGGAGTAAATGTCAGTAGTTTGATCCACCACCAATTCTGTTGTGAATACGGCAGGACTGAGCAGACTCAGGACGAGAGAGAGGATGGGACATGGGAGGATAGGAGACATGCGTGCCACGCCTACCACGTGAGCCACGCACACAACACGCACCATCTCAAAACCCAGGATGAACTGTAGTCTCTTCTCTTTTCTTTTTCTTCTCTTCAGCCTTTGAGATTCTTGATACCACGCAGCCAAGTTGAATGAAAGTTTCTGAGTCCTTCTAAAGCTTTTCTATTCTCGCGTACAACAAATTCCACCTTCCATTCCGCCTCTCATTCCGCCTCCCATTCCGCCTCCCATTCCGCCTCCCATGCCACCTCCAACTCTACTGCTAACCTTATTCTACTACTAATTTTACATCCTACCCCAGACTTAAGTGCAGAATTAAGCACGAACTCAAGTACGAACTGGTGAATTTCAACTTCAGAGGCGGGGATGATTCAACTTCGGTTCAACTGCGGTTCAACTTATCAGTTCAATCAATTACTATGACATTACGGGCTACTCAGATCAATAGGTGCGTCATATTTGGGGGTCTGGGTCGCGGGCTGATGGGGTGGTCATAAACCGGATAAACTGGAATGTTACCGGTTTCTTTCAATTTTTTGAAAACTGAATACCTCGCGGGCTAATGTCGCGGAGTAATGAGATCGATCGGACTCGAAGGGGACTGAATACTACTAATATCGGCTTACACTATTGGGTTGATTCAGTATTTTCACACTATGAGCTCCCCCCATCAACTTAATACAGAACTAATATCAGGTAGTCATGGCTTTTCTCTAATGAACAGAATTTAATTGAGTTAAATCGTGTTACGGCGTGGCCGAACAATATTGCGATACCATACTATATATACCGGACTCTGGGCAGTATCCGCAACTGCGGATATTAGTGATCTTTTATGGTCTTGTTGGTTAGTGTCCGCCCAGAACGCTTCCGTAACAAATCGAGTCTATACAAGCCTCCGCAGAGAATATATCATACTAAGCTTGTGATTAAAATTCATAATTAAGATAGAATAAAGTAGCTTTAATAGAAATTAATAAGATTTCTCAGTGCTACCCACCTTTACAAAAGTAGTTTATAGAGATCTTGTTTATTCTAGTATGTATTAGTGTTACGGAAAGCGTTCTGTGTAAGAAGAGAACTCAGTGCAGTCTCATTGAATATTGAGTGCTCGGGTGAGCTTGGTCGGGGACTTGGAAAGCTGGACCTGAGGACACCCAGGATGGGTCACGTGGTCCGTAGTGGCCGCAGCCAGCCGCAAATCAAGGACGTCACGACTGAACGAAGGACTCGCAGATTCCCCAAGGAAAAATTATCAGAGGAAGACAGTCCGTAGGGAATCAAGAGTCAGAGTTGTTATACACCCATACAGTACCTACGTCCATTCACTCTGTAACTCTGAAGAAAGCTTTTCCATCACGTATCTATATCTCTTCACTACCGTCTCCTCCCATAATGCTGGCTGGTATGATAATGTTTCAATTATCTAGAAGCTCTGTCAATTATCTTGAAGCTCTGTGTTCTGGACCTTACCAACTGCTGTGCTCATTGCCGTTGTTCTGCTGGGGATACATTATTTTATTGTGAATAGAGTCTTTTAACCGATCTCAGCAAAGACGTAAGGGCAACGAAGTCATGTAGAACGACACCTGCAGTTTCAAAAGGCGTGATAGTACTTGTCACGAAGCGTTACAGCCGTCGGAAAGGGTGCTCTCATCGTGGAGCTTTTCATTTTATTTGAAAATCCTGTTTCTCTGTTGCTAGTGTCATATTCCGGGATTGATTGTCTTGTGATGCATTCATAAGCAGATGAATCCACTAATTACGTAGGAGAATGGATATCAACTACCTAATCGGGCATGTGTCTCTTTACCAACATTAAACCGCACGCCGGGTCATATTGTTTGAAAATGTAGAGGACAGATCAATCTTTAAGTGGAATGAGTAGAAGAACGCTCGAGATGGCACATCGCTGTCTCGTTTTGAGTGTGAATGCATCCGAACGCGAATGGTAGTAAGGATGGTTTCATCAATAATTCCACCGCGCACGGAATATATGGTGGGTCAACATATTCAAATACCTAGTTCACTTTGACCTTGTGATCAGATTGTATCGGCGCCTTTGAACTCTGCAAGACTTTCAACGCTGGTCCTACGTCGAAAATTCAGTGAAGACTGGCAGTTTTGTAAAGCACTATGGAGAACATCACAGTCGAGAACCTTGGGCAATGCTTTGAAAGCCCGACAACAACTCTTCAAGGTTCTACGACTAGCTATACGCTCTCATAAAAGACGGAGATGATGTAACGGTCTTCGAAGAGCTAGCATGGGTAAGGAATGAGGTATAATACTGGACTGATACGAAGAATTTGCAAATTCAATACTTCTATTGCTAATAATGTGTATTGTACAGATTCCGACCCTGTCACTTCGGTGAGAGGATAAATGTCGACCGGTATTGACAAAAAAATACGCTATTTTGGGTATCCACTTCTTCCTGGCTATGAAGAAACAGGAGACAGTGAGTTTTTGAGTTTTGACGATTTTAACTTAAATATAGTGAAATCGTCTTGTCATATGGATCTTACTACCTGGCTGGCCATAGAATCGAATACCTGAAGTTTTATCTATGAAAACAGTAATGAGGTACGTCATTATAGAGTTATTAAGAATAGATCGTGATGACAAACCAGCTATAGCACTGATTCAGAAATTTGTAGGTGCAAATTAACGTTAGCAGCTGTTGTGAACATGACAGGAGGACTGGACTACTGGACTGACTCAGGATGAGAGAAAGAACATGGGAGGACTTGGGTTGCGGGACTTGGATTTCTTCTGCAGAAGAAATCAGTATCGGAGGACAGGGACACGCCCACCACGTGTGCCACGCACACCACGCGCACCACCTCAAAACTTGGGATGTCACTGTAGCTTCTTCTTCTTCTTCTTCTTTATCTTCTCTCCAGCTCTTGAAATCCTTGAACACCGCGCAGACAGTTGAATAAGAGTTTATGAGTCCTTCTAGAGCTTTTCCTGACTGGCGTACATCAGCAGCAATGAAAGAGAGGTACGCGTCATTCAGTTCCATACATGTCAGACGAGTTTTGATCACAACTTGAATTGAAATATGAAATAACAACTATGTATATACGTTCTAGATAAGTACATACAATGTGAGTAGATTTTTAGTTTTTCAATCCACCTTTTACAGACTAATAGAATATAGTGACTCTGACCCATCTCATCAATTGATCAATGCCCATATATACTATTCTCACTATTGCACAAACTCGTTCGCTATTCTAGAGACAGGCTATATATAGAAATTTCTATTTTGGGTGAGATTTCAGCGCCAGAATGTTGCAGGACTGAACCGTGCATCCCTATGGCCTTTGAGAATTTGTATCAATTCCGATTTTCACTTCGGGGGCTACGCTTCTGCCTTGAGGAAAAGGCACCGATAGAGTGACCGCTTCCATACGAAAAAAAATTAGTCTTTAGACCCCATCGACAACGATAGCATATATTTGCCCAAGCGAAAGGTTGACACCGGGCGCGATGGTGATCCACGCTCTTCCGCTAGCTAGCCAAAATATTGTACTGATCGCTATATGCCGGATAGTTCACCGAGTGGATCATGAGAGACTCCAAGTAATCGCGACAGTCACCCCTACTGATTTTCTTCGCTTGTCTTCCTGCGACGAAGTAAATCAAGGCGGACTTGAAGGAATCATCGTTTGGGCAGCAAATGCCTGCGATAAAGTGTCATCCTTCATAATGGAATCCTTCACTAGTCGACTCGAGCCCGACGATAGTCAGAAATATTTCGTTGTTATTGCAGACGTCGAAGAGCAGATTGTCAGGACACTCAATCCAATCAAGTTGGCGGTATTTGAGGGCCGTGGTAAGGCGCGTTTACACAGAAACAAGTCTGCATGGAATAAACGTAGGCATCCTACGGTGTGCCAGTTTCCTCTCGCTCGTACTGACTGTATTCTCAATAGAGAGACTTTACGCCTGCTGTATACCTGGAAATTGTGCCTCTTGTGGTTCAATTGACCTTCCAAGGCCCACTTCTCCTCCCCTCCGTCGCTCTGAGCGTCTTCAGGCTCAAGCTTTGCTGCGTAGCCAATGAAAATTTGATCTCCGCGTAGAACGATTTCACGAATTGAAAAAATTAAGTAAAGCTACGGCCGCAAAACAAAGTTTCTTGTAGCTTATTCACGCCATTTGATTAGATCTCCGAAGTCCTTTATAGCTCTAACCTTGGTATCTACCACCATTACAATTTTCAATAACTATGTACTCTGCCTGAGCTATTACGAAAAGCAGGGGCTGCGGAAAGGAAGGAGCATTGTCATCTTGATACTTGAATACTCTTGACCTATAAATGTAAGGACAATCCCTAAAAGGAATAGCCCGAGGGAGAACTGGGTCGAATACATGGTACGTGAAGAGACGGTAATGATTAGATGGAGATGCGAGGTGGGACAGATATCTCAACGGTTACGGAGCAAGTCAATATAGGCATGGGTGAGTAACAAGTCTGACTCTTGATTCCCTACGGACTGTCTTCCTCCGATAATTTTTCCTTGGGGAATCTGCGAGTTCTTCGTTCAGTCGTGACGTCCTTGATTTGCGGCTGACTGCGGCCACTACGGACCACGTGACCCATCCTGGGTGTCCTCAGGTCCAGCTTTCCAAGTCCCCGACCGAGCTTACCCGAGCACTCAATTTTCAATGAGACTGCACTGATTTCTCTTCTTACAAACATGCTGTTTACAACAATCTTGAGGAAAGAAAGAAGAGACAGGGGTCGTTCGCGGTCCTTAAGAGTGTTGATCCCGTTTCGGATAGAAATGTTTGACTGCAGGATCCTACGAAAGGAAAAACCTGAAAGGTGAAAACACTCGACGTTGACTAGGAGAGGAGGAAGAAGGAAGCTAAGCTAGACTACTGAGGTTGGTGGTCCTAGGTGGTGAGAGGGTGTAGCCCATGTGTGTGCCAGGCAGTATGGCAGACCTCACCACAAACACCCCCCTGGACCGCCAAACTCTCAAAAATCGCCAAAATCCATGCTGTTGTGCCTTGTGTGCGTTCCTCCAAGGAAGTTAAAAACACCTTTTTGTTAGGAATTTTGAGAGATTACTTCGTATGGAGCTGTTGCATCCCTAGAAGATTGATAAATCTCTCGTGCTGTATTTTCGCAAGTGGCTTTGTAAGACCATCTGCCACCTGCTCTGCCGTAGGAATCTGTTTGAATTTGCAGACCCCTTTTACAACTTGATGCCTGATGTGGTGGAATTTCACATCAATGTGTTTGGTCCTTTGGTGAAACTCAGGATTCTCCGTGAGGCATATGGCACCTTGGTTATCCTCATAAATGAGCGTGGGAAGCTCGAGGAGAAAGTCGAATTGAAGCTCCCTCAGGAAAAGTTGGAGCCAGACCAGCTCTTGCGTAGCCAGAGATACAGCGATATATTCGCTTTCTGTTGATGATAGTGCAACGCAAGTTTGCTTCTTCGAGATCCATGAGACTGGCCCCCTCCAAGCTTGAACACAAAGTCGGAGGTTGACATGGTATTATCAGCATGGCGGCCTGCCAAATCTGCATCAACGTAGCCATAGAGAGGGTCCAAATTCCGTCTGTAACAGATTGAGAGACCCTTGGTGCCTTTGAGATAACAAAATACTCTCTTGAAAGCCGTAAAGTGCGGTTTAGAAGGATTGTGAGAGTAGCGTGCAAGTTTGGTGATAGCGTATTGAATATCAGGTCTGGATTTGACCATGAGCCATATCAAGAAACCAACTTTCTTGCGGCATTCCAATACTTCCTCTGCGGTTGCAGTTCCGTTATGTGGTTGTAAGACCTCTCGGTCAAAGAATGGTGTAGGCACGGGATGGCAATCTTGCAAGTTAAAATCCGCAAGGATCTTCTTAATGTAAGCTTGTTGGCTCAAGAAGATTGTATCGTCTTGCTGTATGATATCAATCGCTAAGAAACGCTTAGGGACCTCATTATCAGTAAGATCGAACGTTTTGAAAAGCATTTGCTTCAGCCATGCGATATCCTCATTAGAAGGAGATATGATCGGGCAGTCGTCAACATGAATAAGGACGTAGAGGCGCCTCGAAGGGGTCGGCGTTGCATTCGTAACAAGGTAGAAAACGCAGTAATCCGCTTCAGATCTCATGAATCCGAGTGCTGTAAATGCATTGTGCACCACGTTGTACCGATCCCTTGGGCTCTGCTTGAGGCCATACAAGGTTTTCATAAGCAGACCGCATTTCGAAGGACTATGCTGTTCGCGGATTCCTCCAGGAAGATCAATATAGATCTCATCGGTCAACTCAGCGTTCAGGAAAGCAGACACAAAATCAATCGAATGATATTACCATCCAAGAGCTGTAGTGATAGCTATAAACAACTGAAAGCTTGTTGCTTTGGCAGTTGATGCGTAGACATCAAGGTAATCGATTCCCTGCCGTTGTTTGAAACCTTTTGCAACAAGGCGAGCTTTGTAAGTGCTATCATGTTTGAACTTGAATACCCATCGAATCGTAATAGGCCTTTTGTTCTTGGGGCGCTTCACAACTTTCCAGGTGCCGTTTTTCAAATGCTTCTCAAGCTCCTTGTCCACTGCAATTTGCCATTTTTCCTTGACAGGACATGCCATGGCTTCTTTGTAAGATGCCGGTTCAGTTGTATTCTTTGCGATAGATTCAACTGCACTGATAAGCGGTGAGGAGTCATGTTTCAATGTAGCAAGGAAGGCGCTCACATCGAGTCTTGAGGACGCAGATGGTAAATCCGCATTAGATCCCTCTACCCTTTTTTGGCAGTAAAGAGCGTCCGCGCCGTCGTCTGCAGTTTGAGCAGCGGCTGCGAAACCTGCAAGATATTGCTGAGATTCAAGCGCAGCTCGAGACGCCTTCTTGATGCGTTTTGATCGTCTCGTTGGAGGAGAAGACTCCTCCAGAACTTGACGGTTGACGTCGATGATGCAGCCATCCTCACCCGCCTCAATATCCTCTTCGGGTCTGAGAAGGCCTCACTGGAGCCTGGAAAGGCTTCGGACGGGCCTGAAGAATTCTCATCTTGCCCAAGCGCAAGGATCGCTTCTCGCTGGCGTTTCCTTGCAATCGAGGTTAATTGAGGAAGCTTCGCTCGTTCTGACGGCGGCAGATCACTCTGAGTGATAAACGGAGTTGGAATGATAGGCTGAGGACGCGTATGCTGAGTAGGTTGTGTATCCTGTTGAATAGAAATCTCTGTATCCAAAAAATCCGTAGGCACGTAGCGCCTGTGATCAATAGGTGTAGCACCAGGCTGCTGAGAAGGAGCATCGAGGTCGTAGACCGGCTTGGGTAGTTCGTCAAGCGAAATCTCGTTGAAAACCATATTCCTTGATACAACGATCTTGCGAGAGTGAATATCATACAAGCGATAACCACCAACTTGAGAGTAGCCAACCAGGCGAGATTCCGCCATTTGAGGCGATAGCTTTGAATGGCGAAGCTCCTTTGGAATAAAATACCAAGCTTGACAGCCTAGAGCACGCAGACCAGATACATTAGGTCGCTTCCCATAGAACATTTCATAGGGAGTCATGCCAATCTTTGAATGCCAGAGTCGATTCATGGTGAAGTTGACTCCAAGGAGTAGCTCACCCCAGAGATGTTTCGGCAACTGATTTTCAGTCAGGATAGCCACCAACGGCTCAATAAGCTAACGATTCTTTACCTCTGCAAGACCATTCTGCTGTTTAGTGTATGGTGGCACTGGATCCTAAGTGATGCCGGAGATCTTATAATGATCTGCAATACTAACGTGTTCGCCAGCATTATCACCCACAATAGATTTGACCGTGTAATTGAATTGAGTCTTAAGGTAGGTGATAGTCTCTTTGACTCGATCAACGATCTTATCCTTCGATTTGAGCAGGAAGACCTAACAGAAGCGAGAAGCATCATCAGTGACGGTCACAAAATAACGATAACCACCGAGAGCTGCATAGGAGATTGGACCCCAAATATCGATGTGTAATCGATCGCCAGGTCGAGTCTTGATAGGATTATCCTTGTTGTATGGAGTGCATGGCCTTTTCCTTGGATACAAGGCGGGCAGGGACGTTTGATTCTAGTCCCTTGATGAAGCTGATACCATCTGAAACTGATGGTATTTTAGCCACTTTTTGTTCACCTGTATTACAAGCACGGCGATGCGCGAGATCCATATAGATAGGTTTCGGTTCTTTGGTGACTGCATCTGCGTGAACGTAAGAGAGCGTGGTTTTAGAGGATGCAGCGGATGCGGCATAAAGTTTTGAAAGCTGCTCCTCGCTATCGCAGGCTGTGAGCCAATATTGGCCACGTTGGCGTTCTGCGAATGCAATAATCGCATCATCCTTATTGCGCAAAGAGCCACAAGATTTGCCAGAAGTTGAGAAAACATCGTTATCATCTGCAGGCTTGGCTGTAGAGATCAAGTTATGCGCGAAGGATGGGATATACCACACCTTTCTAAGCAAAATCTTGGTTACCTTGAACGTTTCAGAGTTGCGAAGCTTGAGGCTGATATCGCCGTATCCCTCCGTCACAACATCGCGACCATCTGGCAATGAGACGCGAATGCGGCATGTTGAATACGTGACGAAGGCAGCTTTGAACGGTGTCATATGATCACTTGCGCCGGAGTCAAGCATCCAAACATGTTGGTAATCATCAGCGTCAACGCTCGCTACTGAGAGCTGAGGAGTTACGTATGCAGACGCCGCGCTTGTGAAAAATTGGTCGGCGTTAAAGGATACAGCCGATGCAGCTGGTAATTCCTGATTTGTCCTTAGACGATGAGGAGGAGGTTGTGGCAGCTGCGGCACCACCAGACTTGTTCTGGTCCTTGGGTCCCTTGTAATTCTTGCCCTTAGGATTCTGAAAGCAATCTTGAGTGCCATGTTTGCCGTTAGTTTTGTGGAAGTGACACCATTTCAGATTTGGATCCGAGCTTGAATCTTTCGAGTCCTTGTTACCATCCTTTTTGCCGTTTTTCTTAGACTTCTCATTTGACTTGATATTCGTAGCCATAGCTGAATAGTGGCGTCTTGATGACTCGAAGGAAAGGAATTCTGCAAACGTATCTTGCATCAAGCGAGGACTCTCTATGTCCGGTTTGTGGCGTGTAACTAGTGGCTCAGTAGATGGGTGTGCGCGAATAGCTTCAATAAACTGGCCGTACTGAATCGCCTGTGGAATAGGTGTCTTGATTGCTTCCTGTAGCTCTTGGAAGGTCTTCTGCCACTTCGTGACGAAGGTACTGGAGTTACCCCCCTGACGGAAGTGACAAGTCGCCCATTCGCTGTATTTCTGTTGGAGGGATTGGACGCTCACTTGACCGAAAGTTGAGCAAAGAGCTTTGAAGGCCTGTGGCGAAGATTTGTATTGTCGAATAAATATTTTGATGGAATCGTCAAGAGACGCAGATAGGAAGTGCAGACATGCTGAATCAGTCTTTCGATAGACTGTTAATTCCTCATTCTTTTCGAGGATGTCGGTCTGCATTCAAACCCGAACTTCCGCATCGGTGATGTTTTGAGGATCAACACCTTGTTTATCAGCCAAGATATTGCGTACTTCGGACTGACGAGGGAGGTCTAGAGGAGTATCAATAGGCGGATGGTAGAAACCGGTGATAACGGGCCAATAATCGAGATCCTTGTAATTAAGGAATCTCTCGAACTCCGTCATCCAGATATCGAAGTTAAAATCGCCCTTTAGTCTAGGGACACAATCCTGAATCTTCTCCATCTTAATTGTATGTGTTGTGTGTGAAAAGCTTCAACCTTTAACGAGGTTTTCGAAGCTATCGAAGCAGCTCGGAGCTGCAGAGGGGGTTGGCCCAGAGCCTAAGAATCGGCGCGGAGCCGTGAAAAATCAGCGCGGAGCTGTGCGAGTCGAGTAAGGTCGACGAAGAGTTTTTGATAGTGTTGCTGGTGTCGCGAGGTGAGTTTTAAGCCGCAGCGCTTGCAGGACAGCAAGGTTGGTGTGAATAACCTCACTGGCACGCTAGACGGGGCTCATAACCTATTTGACTGTAGGATCCTGCAGTCAAATAAGAATCCTCTAGAACCTCGTGATAGAATCGCTCAGAATCCTTCTGCCAAGACGATATCCGAAGGCCATGGCACATGGTTTACCACCGGGCTCTGGCCCGTCACAGTAGATGCCATAACTTCCTACTCCAATATCTCAACAACCATCAATTTTTTTGAATCGAATAATAGGATATAGACTTTTCTTGACTTGTGAAAATGATATACCTCAATTTGAAGGAATTTAGATGGTGATTTTGATGCTTTACCATAAAATACGACGTAATATTTACATCAGTGTTAAGGAGTCTGTAATCAAAAACTGAATCTTGGAGTCCGGGTAGACTCCACTAGTTCCCACAATATATACATAGAGGTTCCGCGTACCCAGTCCCTATGGCCCCACACGGAGCCCTTGGGGTTGTTACCCTAAGGTAAGGCGGGGTCGATCCAACAGTGAATCGCCTTGAGTCATCACGTATGACTTGCGCCGTGACAATCAGGGACAGAATATATATTTTTTCGTTAATACTGTTATTGGTTTCTGATACTGCGGCAGCAGATTAGAGACACTACTTGGATTAAGGTCCCAATTTATCTTATTTCAAATAGATGTAGTTGTTGCGATATGAGGTGGTAATGTATCGCATTTACTATGTGTTTTTGGGTGGCCCGCTCAGCGGGGTGACCCGGTCATCCGGGAACTACGTTATAGTTTTCCTAAAAATCTTCGCGAGATCTAGGTCATGTGGTATTCGTTTTACCTAGCGTGAATGATGAGATACGGCTACGGTAGGGGCAGCAGTATCGACGTGTGAGAGGGATGAGGAGTGAGATTGCTGAGGGGGGGGAGATTCTACCTAAGCTATGGACTGTAGTGAGTGGCAGAATCACATGCCATGCAAACAGTAAAGCTCGCGGTTTCTCGTATAGCTCGCGAGTTAATATTTAGAGATTAAAGCCCGCGCTCGTGAAATTTCGACCGGCGGGCGGGGCGGGCTAGCCCGCCTATAAACTGCGAGCTCTAGCAAGGTCAATGTATATACCGCTGTGTTACGGAAGCGTTCTGGGCGGACACTAACCAAGACCATCGAAGATCACTAATATCCGCGGTTGCGGATTATTTGACTGAGGATCTTACGAAGGAAAACCCTAGAAGGTGAAAACACTCGACCTTGCCAAAGCCCGCGAGTTAGCCCGCTCCGCCCGCCAGTCGAAATTTCACGAGCGCGGGCTTTAATCTCTCAAGTCTTAACATTAGCTCGGAGCCCCGCGAGCTCTAAGCTCGCGGATCATTTGATGTTCGCTCGCTCCTGAAACTCCTGCACCATTTTCGTAGTGAGATGCGTGAAAATAGATATTACGTTCGTGTAAGAGATCTGTTCCTTGGGAAACACGTCCGAATTTTCACTTTTATCTAGTCACGTGCTGCTCTTCTTTCTAAGTCCAAGAGAAACTTTCGGTTTAATTATCTGGACCTGGGTCCTACCGCAACTGTGTCGCATCGTACCTGTGACGGGCCAGAGCCCGGTGGTAAACCATGTGCCATGGCCTTCGGATATCGTCTTGGCAGAAGGATTCTGAGCGATTCTATCCGAAATGGGATCGACACTCTTAAGGACCGCGACCGACCCCAGTCTCTTCTTCTTTCTTTCCTCAAGATTGTTACACACAGCATGTTGGCCTAGTACAATTGAATCATTTCTGCTACAGCCCTTCACAGTAACTGCTCACAATGAAGGTAGTTTGAAAGACAACGCCAGCAAGGTGGGCTGGTCACTGGAAATTAGTGTTGCGAACATGGTGGGACCAGACAATCTCAGGATGAGAGGAAGGACAGGACATGGGAGGACAGGACGTGACAACGCCTGCCACGTGTGCCACGCGCACCACGCGCACCACCTCAAAACTTAGGATGTTACTGTAGCTTCTTCTTTTTCTTTCTCCTCTCCAGCTTTTGAGATCCTTGATACCACGCCGACAAGTTTTGATAGAAAGTTTATGAGTCCTTCTGCAGCTTTTCCTAACTGGCGTACAACAATTAGCATACGACTCAAGTAACGTTATGTACCTCAAGCGCTGCTCTACTTTCTCCGCTTGAGAAATGACAAATTGCGCTGTTCTAGCCATGTTTTCTATGTATGAGGAAACTTCCAAATCTGAATGAATTATGCCGCGAAAAAGCGGGCTCGACCGTCATAATTCTGATGTCTTTTTACTTTGCTGCTATGGGAATAGCCGAGTCTCTTAACCAAACAGCCAAAAGACTAGTTAGAATATACCAGGCTGCGGGTGGCTACGGCTTCGCATGGCTATCAAGTCCGCAGTCCGCCTACCAAGTGCACGAGTGATTTTGCAATATCATTAGATCATATAGGATTTAATCTCATTTCCCGACGCTTGTCCACGATCGTGAATTACTGGATACTTCAACTTCTTTACCCACAACTCTCACCGAATGACCGGCTGATCGTAGGTGCAGGGAATACTTAGAAAATAATGGATTGGGCGGTAGTTATTCGGGTGACGTACGGAGGTATCAATGGCACACAATCAGAGTAGTTTGTATCAGCATCGTTGGTAGTGAACCTTTCGCGACAAACTCGCTGATTGGGCGTGGGTTTTATTAAGTGAAATGACACTCAGTAATGTCAATCTAGCATCGTGATGACCAAAGTTGTGAGTTGTGACCAATGCTGAGTCAAGCGTGACTTTATATAGAGATACATCTTCCCCGCTCACGGCCTTTTTGACGGATTCACCCTCGTTTGCGTATATCAAGCCCAGAATGCGCACGATATTCCAGGTTTATACGCAACTTGCGTGCATACTCTCCCTTGTCAATGAAATTCATGCGCAAACTTGGAAGACACAAGTGAATACAACCATGTGTAATTGGAATCAGTATCGCGGTGTGATACGAAATCCGTTTCTTGATGATCAATTGTGAGAAAGGCTAAGTGTTCCAAGCAATACAATTTCAGCAGAGTATCGTGTTCAACGGTGGCTCGCTTTGGTGGCAGAAGTAGGTACCTCATTCGTTTTTTGAGCACTACTAATTCTTCCCAGCGGATACTCGGACGGTTCGCTCGGTATTCCTGAAAATAATGGTAGGCGTTTCTGGAGGGCTCTGTCAGATATGTCTAATGAAGCCACTAGAAAACAAGAACAGCCCGTTTTTGAGCTTCCCTCTGAGCACGCCATTCGATACCCAAACAACGAATGTGACTGCACTATTCTCGGCAAAGCCGAGGTCACGAATCCAATATCAAAACTTTCGAAGCGGTGCCATGTTTGGCAGTGATGAAGAAATACTTCTTTACGGGTTAGTCTATTATTATCACTGTAATTACGGCATATATTAACTCTGTAGCTCTGGACGATAGCGGCGTGACCAGGGAAACCGACACTAAGAGCTCCAATTCCGCCAATCTTCTTGGATATAGATCCGCGACTCATCCGTCAGAGCTGAATACGGGGTACTTCTTCAATTCCACTCTGCCGAGTACCATTAGTGAATCTGTGACGAGCGGCAGCCAGGTCTCCGTGCCAAGTGAAAGCCTTGCATTTTACTTCGGTGGAATGAGAGGCAAAGACTGGGGTCAGATCTCCTCCGACGATGGCTCGGCAGATACAGCAGCTACGACTTTGATCATGGTCAACATGGGGATATCCGGTGACCAAAAGGTCTGGAAGAATTTTTCGTTGCCAACATCCGTCGTCAGCCGAGCTGATTCCCAGATGGTATGGATACCGGTTTCCGAGCGCGGAATTCTGGCCGTGATCGGAGGGGTCCTTAATCCGCAAAACATTTTCCCTACAGGCCTCTCTGTGTCTCAGGCGAAACAAAATGTTTGTAGACGCCCTTAGATTGATGCACATTTATTCCTAGCAGCAACATTATTTTGCTAATACGACTCAGAAGGAGCGCGACCCGGAGTTCATGCGACAAATTTCGATATACGATATCGCACGGGAAAAATGGTAGGTGTTCCTTTCTTTTTATCTACAAGATAGTCTCGTGCTGACATAGAGCTGGATGAAAGGTTTCTTCAAGGGACGACTGGAGATATTCCATCCAAGGCCTACGCTGCGTTTTGCGCGGTCGTTGCTTCGGCCTCAGATGGAAGCTCCCACAATATATACATCTACGGCGGTTACGACGGACAGGATGCATTGTCCACTCCTTACGATGATGTTTACATTCTTTCCTTACCATCCTTCGTGTGGACGAAGGCTTACACAGGCCGACCACAATACGGCCGGAGTGGCCATCAGTGCTTTCGCATATTACCCGACCGCATGCTGATAGTTGGTGGTCTCTACAAAGATCCGTCGCTCTGCCTTCAGGATGGTTTCGTACGAATCTTTGACTTGAACACTCTGGCTTTCAACTCGTCATATTCGCCGTACATTAACGAGGATTATCTCGTCCCTGATCCGATTATCCGCCAAATTGGAGGATCGTGAGTACTCAAGCAATAGATACAGATAATGGCTTTGTGTATTCACCACAACATAGAAACACGGGAAACGCAACGGCAAGCGCACCGATACTCAAGGCCGACCCAGAGCTAGTGTCAATATTGAACACCAAGTACACGAAACCGATACCGACGTGGTATCCGTATGCAGAAGGCATGGCCACATCGGTGCCGCTCTACTCACCCGCAAAATCGTGGGTGGTCCCTCTTGCCGTGGGGCTGATCGTCCCTAGTGCTGTTCTTATGATCGGTACGGTAGTTTGGTGCTGTCTGCGACAAACACGCCCTAGAGTGCGGTGTGTATTGCGCGGTAAAACAGGCGTTGTGGAGATTGACAGCACGCCAGTTGCCACCTCATTGAAAACGCAAATTCACAAAGTTCACGAGCTACCAGGTTCGCCTGCTAATGACACCTCCGGCTACCCGCTATCGATTACTAGCACACCTCCTGAAATGTATGCTCGGCTCCACAGCTGAGTCTGCGAGGCGTACTTTAGGAAGCCAGTGAGCCAACCTATTAGCTGGCACGTGGCGCCTCATAGGGAAAGGATCCAAAGCTTGATAGTAACTAATGACTATATGAGACTGGTTCAGATAAGACATGATCCAATTGGATTCGAAGACTACTGTATCGGCCCGGTCAGCTACAATACTGTCAAGTCTGGATGTTCGTATTCATCGAAAATTCTACGCAGCTCTCGGGAAAAACAAAGGGCTTCGCTACGCTATCATTCCATTCACTTTAAAATCAATAATGAGAATGACGATCTGAATTTCTGTAGCTGTATGGTTGTTCAAGCGTCTACTAGATCTGCATTGGTGCTGCAAGATCACGAAACGGACTCAGTACTACGGATAAGGCTATAATCATGATCGAAGCTCGAGTGCACAGGATATGGAGGATCTTCGCTGTCAATGCCCATGATATCTCACAGTAACCCGCTGTTCAGTTTAGTCGTAATGGGTCACTCAATAATCATCCTCCTTTTGGACCATGAATGGATGTAGGACGGTGAATGATGCCGAAGTTGTCTCTCCATGAACTAAGATAGGTCTACGACGCGAGGTGTAACTGTCGAGATCCTAATCATAATTGATCAATTAAATATCTATGTTTCATTACCCCGAAGCTTAGACTGTTCGTAGATTTAGACAAGTATTACTTACTTTGTATTCTATAAACAAGTGGTGACTACCTGACTACCGTATGTAGCCGTACCCTGAAAGAGTAAAAGGCCTCAATATTCACGCGTGAATTATCTGATTGTTCCAAAGGGAAGAAATACAAAATATTCTTCTGATTGCTAATAACCATTCACATTGACAGCCCATATGAGTATCCACCTGAACTTTCGGCAGTACAAACTGCACATGAAGCTTTCCGCTTTCCACTGTGGTTTCATAAATTGAACTGCTGGTTTTCGTACTCTCGACATCCCTCGGCTGGTCACTTGCTCGAAAGGATGCTCAGCAGCTTGATACATACAAACTGACTTCCATAGCGACGTGTCGCTCGATGTGCACTTGTGCCACTGGCAGTGCACCGACAGAGATAGGTATTTCGACACGGTTCGTTTTATTAAAGTCTACAATCGAGACTCCACTTCCATCTTCGACAACTGACAGAAGTTCTAAAGAAGCAGTCCCCGTTACATCCTGTAGGTAAACCAACTCACTATGAGTACAACTCTTTTAGGTTTAACCCGAAACGTAGTCTGGGTAGATTGGAGCCACTCAATATGTCCGACGCGTCTTAGGAACCCAATATTTACTGCGAATTCTCTACTACCGACTGATTTCACTTAGGGCTGCCCCCCGGGGATTATGTCAAACGGACAAGAAGATGCCAAGCAGACTATGCAACTTCGACGCTGGTCCACCGGCCAAGGGCTATTACTGCTCACCACGGGAATGTGCTCCATGTCCACTATCAATCAAGCATCAATCAAACCACAGTTTTGGAGACTGTTTATTCTAACAGCATATTTCAATCTGGAGCCTTTAGAATTCGGTATTGACTACGATATCTTTATTCCACAATCGAAGATACGTAGTTGAAAATAAGGATGTGTCGCTTCCAATTCCAGGGCGGTGCTATGACCGATGCAGCGATGCAATGCTGGTGGCTGATGCAATTGGCAAGAAATCCGACCTGTGTCGATCAGACTCGGCTTTCCTAGCTTTCGTCAGGGTATGCCAGGCTTGCGTTTTATCCATAAGCCTTCCACGTTAGGAACTTACCATCCTTCCTGAATTCCAACAGTTCTTATATTACTATAGAAGGCCCTCTGTGCAAGAGCCACTAACGCCGACTTTCTCCTCCAGACAAGGCTCAGAACGATTTTTAACAAAATATATGACCCTCGGGGGCACGGGCGGGAAGAAGTAATTATTGACCATTAAACATTCTTAACTTCGAGCGAGGCAGCTACTTATCGTTCTCTATCGGGCGAAAGACTCTTTCAAAGTTTTTCCGCCATTCACTATACAACAAACATCCCAGACACCGGCTCCTTGACACTAGCACTGCGCCATAGTGTACAAAGATCTAAAGTCATAGACCTTTTGAACCATCAGCACAGTCAATGAAAGGCTATCATTCACCAACAGCGTCCGAGACTAAGGTCAATGGAATTACCACGAATGTGGCGAGCTCTCCTGGCACATTTCAAGCTCTGTGGCTTAGGGTTGGTATCTGGAGCATTCATGGACTCTTCTTCATAATCGAGGCCCACGCATGACATGCTGCGGGTATTGAGTTTGGACTTCCAGTCGTAACGCACTATACATGTCATCGAGGCCGATGTGTAAATGACCTTGGCAAGGACAAACAGATCTCGGCAGAGCAAGTCAATTTAGATGCCCGCGACAAAGCGACGGATTGAATGAACGTCGAGTTCATCACAGTTCTATCCCATCCCGCCGAAACAGAAAAGATAGTCAATTACGGGCAATGGTAACGTATAGAATCACGACATGAGTGACCCTTTCTAGATGGATATTAAATTAAGAAGATTCAAAATATTCTATATGGCAGTTCGTTTAAAGTGCGTTTATCCTTCTCGTCGGCGTTACTAGGTTCAAAAAGGACTCCGTGCTTTTCAAGCTAATTTCTGAGCTTGACTGGGAAATCCAATTTTTGGGCCAAACCAAGTGGTCATCGTACTCTGAAGACACTGGAATGCTTCATTTATTGCCTGAGTCTGCTTGCATTGACCTTGCTTTTCTTTCCCGGTTCTTGTTAAATGGTACGACTCAACTCAAAACGCAGGTGTATTTTTCGGAAGGCGTCAAAGCCCATGGAACGGGAGAAGGAAAAAAATAGACGAAAGAGGGACAGCAAGGAACATTGACTTCATGACATGATAGCCTACTTAACCAAGCACGGTTGCAGAATGATAGACCCCCTAGAGCTTGGTTAGCATGAGTCTGGGATTGATTAAGTCGCCAGTCAACTTTGATTAATCTTCGAATCTCCAGTTCCCATGGTGAGTCTCCCGTCATGATCTGCGAAGTTTACAACTCCGAAAGCTAGAGATTTTAACATCCTAGATGTTTCTGCCTATGGTTTCTCAAACTTGCAACTCGGATTTATGTTGAGTCTTACTCATTACCAGTACTCGATTTATCTTCGTAGCCGGCCCGTGTTCTATTAATAACGATATTTCCTCATGAGTGTTTGGAAGTTTCTGAGAAACACGAGGATGTAATGATTTATGGTCATTATCTTTATTAAGAGTCACTTCTCCTAAGAGTTCTCTGAATTAAATGACTACGCCACTCTGATGGCATTCTCGAAGCCTCGAGCACTTTCTTAAGGACTGGGTCACTTAGAGATGGCTCTACAATGTGACGACAAACCCCTGATAACATACACTGACTGATAGGGAGGGGTTGAAGTTGGGTGGTGTTTCCAGAGCTGTCCGACAGCTGACTGCGAAGGCTTCAACGTCACTAATTGTCAACCTAAGGCCATAAGAGGTGATGCTGGTCCGCTGGAAAGTCTAGAGGAGGCCGGTAGGTGATTTGTGAAGACCCTCGAGGTCTCGTATGTGGCCGATTTCACGACAGCGTGTGCAGAAGCTGCGTCGCGGCTTGGGTCACGAATCAGACCATGGTTATCGTCAACCAGGGGACTAGACTCAGATATCCAGTGCTAAGCACCCAAGAGACAAAGTTAATATCATCCAAGCTGTCGACCGCTTGTTCTCCAATTCCGTCAAGCCATCGCTGGGCCAGTGGCGTCGACACTTCCATGTCTTTTATGCGGTCTTGGTCAGAACGCCTTGATATACAGCCATTGCACTGGGCGTCTTTTCCAAGCATTGCAATATTCTTCGCTCAGACTCGCATAGTCTTGGGCGAATGGTGAAATACAACCCCTCATTGACTGTCCGTGTCATTGTGTCATTGTAATGTCATCCGCACCTTACGCCTTCTTGGTTGAAAAGAATGACACGCTTTTGTATCGAAGGGTCAAGGGGTTCGGGTCACGGTTGAAAACGAAGAAGAGAACACTAGGCTCCAAGGAAGCCAGAGAGTAGAAGATGAAAGAAGCTTGGCTATTCAGTCTATGACTAGTTCGGAAAGGTAGTATCTAACTCACCAATGGATTTCTCGGCGTACTGGATATATTCGATACCAAGTAATCATATATTACCGTAAGTCTCTGTGAATTCCTTAGCTGGTTGGATTCCAACCTCACGTACGTCCGCCCACCTTACCTTCCATGCCAGGTATTGACAGTATTGACACTGGCATTGACACGTGGGGTTTCATCTTTGCGCACACCCCATTTTTTTGACCGCCAGTGTAATACAAGTATAATAGCCATTAGAGACAGCTTCAGTCGCAATTTCCAGAATCACTTTTCACCAAATGGCGAGTTAAGGGGTGATTTCTGGACGCAGATCAAGTGTTATTTTCCACTTGAATATGTCATTGTACAGTGACCGTACATGAATATATAGCTTTGCACTTCAGGTTTCGTACCAGCATATATAGTGCATTATATGATGAGGGGTTGAAAGATCATCCCTCTATTTTAGACATAGAAGGCAATAATGGGCGGTACTGTACATTGAGATTCCAACATCGGTAAAGCTCATGAGGTATGACAGGGTGCGGGAAACTTCAGTCCGCAGTCTCTGCTAATTTTGAAACTGATAGAGCCATTTATGGACACGTAAGGTGGATTGTTTTTATTCCTCACACCGAGCCACCTGTAGCCAACAACAATTTCCTGCCTTGCAAAAAGCAAAAATGATGGTCTATGGATGGAGTTTCATATGAAGAAAAGCCATTGCCCCCATTACCTTTGAACATCAAGAAAGCTGGTAGATCCTCAATCCCCGAGGTCAAACTGAGTCAAAACCCAGCTTTCGCGTTCATAGATGACGAAGAAAAAAACAAACCATTACCTCTGGAGCCACCTAGCCTCAATGAACGCACCACTGGGACTTCCTCTCAGTCATCGCCTAGTTTTGTCTCGAGTAGGACCGAGCTATCCACGTCATGCTGGCGACAAGTCCCTATCCAGAGCAAAACAGATTATCACGACAGCAGAAGTTTCAAAGGAAGACCGTCCAGTACATTAGTGAGGACAAGAGTGTGCTTGGAAAGCAGATTACTGGCAACATTTTTCGGCTTTGATCACGAGCAAAGATTTGATCATGCTGCCCTTTCTAGTGGACGATTACTCCAGCGACTGAAAGATATCATCACAGGAGATTTCACGTGGCCTACCAAGTTTGACCGACCTCTAAATTGCTGTCTTCTACTTAGGAACTTTATAATCTGCTCTATTGACGAGTTTGATTTCGATAAATACAGGCGTGAGGTGCTTATCTTTCAGCAAGATAAGTATTCAGACCTCCTTGGAGTGAATCGAGGGTTTGGGCTATTGTGGGACTTTCTACACGCTTACGATAGCTTTACCACCCCACCTCATCGGTTTCAGTGGTTCCAGGTATGTTTAAAATGATCTGCAAGGTATTACGTGGGATCATGCCATAACCACTTTAACAGGATCGCGATCTCTCTGCGGTTGATGCAGAGCATATGCTTCAAATTTGGACAGCATTAACAAAATCGAGCGTTAAACTTCAGAAGATAGTTCTCTACGGTAGAATTCCATCTGCGACAAAAGAGGATTTATCGCATATTCTTGAACATCTAGACCTAGAATCACAGGAAACTGAGACTCGCGGAAATTCGTTCAAGAACATTAGTCAATTATTCCTTGAGTGGGAAAATGTGAAAGTGGAGGAATGAAGAAGAGCCGTCCCTCCAGAGTAACAAAACATTTAATCCAAGGAGACAGCCTCCAGGAAGCGATTTTTGAAAATTTGTTCCTCCGTACAGTTGATTCCGAAAACAAATTAACCCCCCAGGTTTTCTTTCCCAGCACGCCACTGATATTTAGCTAAGCTAATTTCGGCTACTTAGCTAGAACCCCTTCTCTGAGGCATGAGTTCACGACGCCGTATAACAGGCCGTAGAAGAATCTGGAACCTGGGCCATCCGGATGAGGAGACAAAGTGGGTTTCTGGGAGAGGGAACGCGTGTGTCTGGGAGTTATACGTTTTTGAAATCGCGGTATCCCGTATGCCGTTGCTCACATGGTAATACCATTATACCAAAAGGTCTATGCCAGACTATTCGTATCGATAAGTCTGCATGCAACCGTATATATAGTCAGTTGATCCCGCGCAATATACCACATACGCATCCTTTGGGATCATAATCAACTTTATGTTCATACCTCCAGCTTCCGTACTGCCATCCTATTCGTCTAGCACACGGGAGAGTAGAGTTCATCCCTTTCACATCCGCGGCACCATCACCACCGCCTGTAGCTGAGATACTATTAGCAAGCAAAGAGAGGGAATCAAATACAGATCATGTCATTTTCACAGAACGCTCCTCCATACTCGGTTTTGTCTAACTCCGTTCTACCTATATCATGGGGTAATTTTTGTGATTCAACGGTAGCTAAAAGCCAATTGTCGTTGGTGGCAAGGTTGCAATTGCTGTTTTAAACGTACGTCATTTCAGATATACATACTGTTACACTGTACGCCAAATTTCACTTGCAAAATTTAGGTCAGGCAAAGGCAGAGAGCTCACTTCACAATTTCTTCGTCCAACACTCGAAGATAAAAGTGTATATACCCCAAGTAATCTTGAAATGTCTGAATTGAACATGGACTAGTAAAGGTAACACAAGATAGGTAAGGTATTAAGCCACTGGGTACCGGTAGAGGTAATCACTTAGGTAAACTACAGACTCTCCTGACCTCGGTCGGCATCCGTGTTAGAGCGAGCGCAGTTACTAAATGCTCCTCTAGTATAGTGGGTCTGAGATTTGATGATGGACCGGCATGTCAACGGACAAGAAGTTTGACAGACTGACTCACTCTGAAGGTGGACAAGGGATTCTGGACTGGCCGCAAGAGGCATGTGGTCAGGAAGTTCTTAAAGATCCTTACATTACATTTTTAACACGCCGAGTATGTAACAGGACTCAAAAAACAATCCATGATTAGCAGATTAGAACTTCATATGGGAACGAAAGTAGAAATTTGTTTCAATTCGAACGGTCTATACAGCTTGTAAGTTTCGAGGCATATGCATCACAGATATTTCGATACTGAGCATTATCAGTTGGTTGTAAACAGCGGTTGGTTGGGGATTATCGATGAAATGGTAGCATGCACAACCCTGCGACCCTGAACGGTGAGAACTTTTACCGGTGATTACCGGTAGGAACCGATAATTCCGGCCGAAATAGGCATAGCTAATTGAAAATTTCCGATAAGGAGGTCGCGGGGGTAAGGTCCGTGCATCCCTGCGACCTCCGTGGTCAGCGAACCCGGATGGTATTGGCATCTCATGATTTCTACCGGTAATTCCCAAGTTTTGGCAGGAGGAGAAAACCTTGCGACCTTGTATGGATTTACCGGCTCCTATCAGTAGCTAGCGGGTAATATAGGGAAAACAGGTAATTCTCGTGACCGATACAAAACTTACCGAGACTGAGCTCAACTCCTAGCTTTTACCGGCTTTTACTATTTGCTACCAGTAGCGAGTCCCTACTATGTACCTACTACGTATCAGGCTGTCTCTTGGCCGCAGAGAACGGCTAATTCCTGGTCTTTTTAAGAAAGAACGTACGCTCTTTTTCTTTGGATAATTCTGGCGGCTCACCACCGAGGGACCCGCAAACCCACAACATTAGATAGTGGGCACTGGACAGTTTTAGCAAAAGTTTACAAGAAGTATACACATGCCTTATTTGTTATTTGGTAAGGCGTAAAACTTTAGCTAGAGCGGTCAACAAAAAGCCGGCCACATAGCCGTCCCCGCACTTCCGTTCTGCCACCGCCTGCCCGCTTCTTCTATCGCTGTTCCGCTTGTTCCATTCCTTCTCTTCTCCAAGCTTTTTGTAAACAGCATGTTGGCCTAGTCAGTACTGAATCAATTTGGCTTCAGCCCTCCACAAACTTACTTAATGGCCTTTCGCGGTTTCCCCTGCGCTCGGGGGTGAGCTTACCTAGAAATGCCTAACTTTAAGTAAGACCTAGTCCTAAATTATAATCTTTGATCTTTCATAGTCCTTAATGATATTCTATAATTTTTAAGTATAATGTGATTCCAGAGGCATACCGCAATGTAATGCGGGTGCGGGATCATCTGACTATATGGAATCCCGGTGCCGTTGCTCACATGGTATTACCATTAGGCCAATAGGTCTAAGCCGGACTATTCGATACGAATTGTATTTGACTGAAGGATCTTACGAAGTAAAACCCTGGAAGGTGAAAACACTCGACGTTGACTAAGAGAAGAGAAGAGGAGGAAGAAGGAAGCTAAGCTAGACTACTGAGGTTGGTGGTCCCAGCTGGTGAGGGCGTAGCCCAGGCAGTATAGCAGGCCTCACCATCAAACAAATTGTCTGCATGCTGTAAAGGGCTGTAGCAGAATTGATTCAATTGTACTAGGTCAACATGCTGTTTACAACAATCTTAAGGAAGGAAAGAAGAAAGGATAGGAGTCGGTCGCGGTCCTCAACAGCGTCGATCCTATCTCGGGTAGGACCCCGCTCAGACCCCTTCTACCAAGGCGGTATCCGGAAGGCCATAGCATATGGTCAACCACCGGGCTCTGGCCCGTCACACATGCAACGGTATATATAGTCAGTTGATCCCGCACCCCGCCGCCTTACGGCATGGCATGCCTCTGGGATCACAATTCTAAAGTAAACTAGTATTGATTTTTCTAGAATTCTATATAGGTAAAAATGGCTTTACTAGAATATACTAATGAATTTTAACTTAAGAGCTTTAACTAAAACTTAGGAAGAATAGTATATAATATGTTACGGCGTGGCCGAACAAGTTGCGATACCATACTATATATACCAGACTCTGGGCAGTTGTATAGTAAGAAGAGAAATCAGTGCAGTCTCATTGAATATTGAGTGCTCGGGTAAGCTCGGTCGGGGACTTGGAAAGCTGGACCTGAGGACACCCAGGATGGGTCACGTGGTCCGTAGTGGCCGCAGCCAGCCGCAAATCAAGGACGTCACAACTGAACGAAGGACTCGCAGATTCCCCAAGGGAAAATTCTCGGAGGAAGACAGTCCGTAGGGAATCAAGAGTCAGACTTGTTATTCACTCATGCCTATATTGACTTGCTCCGTAACCGTTGAGATATCTTTCCCATCTCGCACCTCCATCTAATCCTTACCGTCTCTTCATATAGCCTGTATCCGACCCAGTCCTCCCTCGGGCTATCCCTTTTGGGGATTGTCCTTACAGCGGTATCCGCAACCCCGGATATTAGTGATCTTTTATGGTCTTGTTGGTTAGTGTACCGCCCAGAACGCTTCCGCAACACAATATCACTATACAGTACATAAATATAGAATTAAGATCTTACAAGAGTATTAATTTTTTTTTTAAAAAAAGAATTAGATACTATATAGGAAGATTAAGTAGAATTCAGTTAGATTTAGTTAAACTCAGTTAAATTCAGTCAGATCTAAATACTTAAAATATAAGTATCGAGAAGATATATTTATAGTTCATACGATATTTCCTAATCTATAGTCTCTTCTAGTATATAATCTTTTCCAGTATAATCTAGTATATTCAGGAAGAATTAGTAACTTTAAAGAAAAATTATGATGACTAAAAATTATAGATCCTACTTAGACATTACGAAAGCCTATAGAGCCCGCGGCCCGTTAAGCCAGTAGGCCGAGCTCAGGCTTTATGTTAGGGGGTCTGTATCGCAGGTCAGAGAACCTGTTGGCCAGGCAGAGAGTCCAAGTCTATGGGGTCTGAATTCAAAGACTGAATCTTGGAGTCCGGGTATACTCCACTAGTTCCTACAATATATACACAGAGGTTCCGCGTACCGAGTCCCTATAGCCCCACATGGAGCCCTTGGGGTTGTTACCCTAAGGCGATGCGGGGTCGATCCAACAGTGAATCGCCTTGAGTCATCACGTATATATATCAGATAATGATCTTCGATCTACTTTCAACTTTTCGATAAGATTAATCAGTCGAAAAACCACAACTAGCCAGAAAGATTCTTGCGAGCTTGATCCTGAAACCTCTCGCCACCGCTGAACTCGCCTTTTGATTCTGATTGGGTCTGCGAGAACCTTGCTACATAATTGAGCATATGTCGATACTAATGATCTTAATTGTTCGAAATTCCATTCATGCACTTTTATAACCGGTTGACAGCTTAACAACTGTGAGCTTAACGTTTGCAGTCGTGGGTTGGTGGGCCGCTTTGCTACCACGAAAGGCGCCAGCCCGAGATTGAAGGCCCTCCCTCGAGTACCGACCGTCACGTTCTCCTGTAACACTGCATTCTGTTTCTCGTCACATAATTTATTTATCGCCCAAAACGCGAAAAGAGCGACAACGCGTGGTGAGATTGAATCACAGTTAGCGCCATGTAATTTGATCACGCCTTGGCCATGGCGATCTTTCATACGTTTCCGTCACGCGCCCTGTCTTGGAACAATACTCTGAAAGCTTGGAGTCATCAAAGCTCACATTGATTGATAAGATATTACAAAGAGTGCGACAGATGATACGTCATGTCTTATAACGTTGAGGAATAGCAGATGGAAATGAGTGAAATTCATTTACAGATCGATGGAATAGCGTGCAAGTTCCGTTCGATTCCCACTAAAGACGACTTTCTGGCCTCCCAAACTCGAAAATTCATTATGCGTAAATTATTTATTACGTCAGCCCTCGGAATTATTAGCTTAGTACGCAGGAGAGAGTGAAAAGGTGCACATTCTATCATTTTCTACTTCATCTATTTCGGACCCGGCGACCTTCTTGGGTCTGGACATCAGGACAGAACAGTTCGGTCAGGTTGCCCTAATTAAGAATAGTAGAACACCTGTGTTCTTTATGTTCCTCCCGAAATAGAGAGACCTAGCTAGAGGTTGAAGATCTACAGAGAGAAAAAATGGTTGAGGCAGTCGACACCATTCTGCGACTAGGATTTCAAATCAATACACCCACACTTCAGACTTTTACTTCGCTCGAAATCAAAATTCAAGGTAGACCTTGATTTTCCGACCACAATGACAGAAGAGAGGACTATTAATCTCAATCTTGACAAAAGTGTGAGAGTTTTCTCTACTCGTTAATGGTTTTTGGCTGTGGATTTTCTTGGTATGAGAATAAATCTTAACTCGCTTTCACTTCCGATTTTCTCATTTCCACCTCTCGAGCGGCTTCGTTCTTTCACACTTTCCTTTCGCCACTATGAAATTGTCTAATTCCATAAACAAAGCCTTCCAGAAACTTCATGATTTCGCATTATCGATCCGTAAACATACCGCCGAAGATCTCAATTCATCTTGATATGTCTGGCCACTATAATCTTTGAAACCTCTACCGTCTGCTTTTCTAAAATCGTATAAATGCTGGGTCCTCGGAAACTTCTCTTGACCCTTAAAAGAAGAGCACACCGGACCAAATCGCGGCCTGGCTGGACCTTGTTTCCGGAGCCGGAGAGCTGTCCCTGGTTGACACGGGCCGCTTTAACACGATCATACGTGAAATAAGTTACCCACGAGAGCAATAAACATCTGTCTTATATTTTGCTGACAACGGCAAATGCATAAATTCTCTTCGAGAATCGAGGTCTATTTCTTATATTCTATAACACTGTGATACGTCGAGGGCCGTCGGGCCCCGTCCGAGTACGCATGAGTATTTCCACAGGTGACAGCACACATGGCTACGCCAATAATTCTACTCGGAAGTTAATAGTACTCCTTTTAGCCAGAGTGGTCTGGGCCACACTAGACATTACAAAAGCTTGTAGAGGCCGCGGCTCGTTAGGCCCTTCGGCCGGGCTCAGGCTTTTGTAATATCTAGTAAAAATCCAGCCAAGAATTCAAAGTAGGTATATTTCAATTTTCTGCAACGGGCGCGAATGTATAATCGTAGCTTATAGAGTATAAGTGTGAAGGGCTATAGCAGAATTGATTCAATTGTACTAGGCCAACATGCTGTTTACAACAATCTTGAGGAAAGAAAGAAGAAAGGACAGGAGTAGTCGCGGTCCTTAAGAGTGTCGATCCCTTATGCATGGAATCCTCTAGAACCTCGTGATGGAATCGCTCAGAATCCTTCTGCCAAGACGATATCCGAAGGCCATGGCATATGGTTTACCACCGGGCTCTTGCCCGTCACAGTACCCCCTCCTCATTTTGACATTCGATATAACGAGGTCCTCATCCCTGTCGCTTCGGCGCCGATTCGCCGGTGAGATAGGGCCGAAACGTTCTTCATACTTGTCAAGCGCCTCACAGTTTTCGACAGAGCTCAACGGTTCCCACGTAGTCTCTGCATAACCTGCCCACTTCACTAGGACTTCTGCTCTGGTCCCTCTTCCTACTCTGCGCACCCTGTGGTCCAATATCTCCTCGACCTGGTACTCCAGTTCACCATCGACTACAAGGGGAGGAGGCTGCGAATCGTCAACGATTTGCGAGGGTAACGGGTCCGACGCTGCAGGTCGTATAAGGTCCACATGGAACACTGGGTGCACACCAGTTGGCATATCGAGTCGAACAGTGTGTGGCGATGGCACTTCCTGCACGGTATATCTCCCGTGTAACCAGTCAAGCTTCTTCGAACACCGCTGAGACCGAATGTTCTTAAGGTTTAGCCATACCTTATCCCCTACTCGATAGACCGGTGCTGCCTGACGAGACCGATTGGCATTCTCTTCCTGCTTATCCTGCGCGGTCGCAATAGCGGCCTGCGCCCAGTCGGTTGCATCTCGGAGGCGTTTCACGAACGCTTCTCCCGCTCGTTGAGGGCCAATAATACTAGATCCGTTGGTAAAGTTCGCTTCCTCAATTCCAATAGGGTCGACGTGATAACCGTGTGTGAAGAAGAACGGTGATATTCCAATCGATGCAGCATCTCGGTTATTGATCGCCACCGCAATGACTGGGAGCAGTCCTTCCCAATCGTTCTGCGCATAAGATGTGAATACCCGCAAGATTCTTTCAACTTCCTGGTTCGCGCGTTCAGTGGAACCGTCTGTCTGCGGATGGAAAGCCGTGGAGGGTCGGCGTCGAATCGATAACTTTTGCAGACGACTTCCCAGAACCTGCTAATAAATTGCGGACCCCGATCACTCGTAATCGCCAGAGGGAGCCCATGGTGCATGTAGAAATGCGTCAGGAAGGCCTCAGCTACTCGCTCTGCCGTCGTCTCGACCATACCGACTAAGATAACTCCCTTCGTTAATCGGTCTGTTATGACTAGAAGGTTCGTGGCTTGATTGTCTTTCGACGGGGGAAGGTCGGTGACAAAGTCCATTGAGATTTCGGCCCAGATTCGCTGGGGAATCGGCAGTGGCCTCAATAACCCATGCTTCGTGTCACGCCATGCCGTGCTTCTGCCGCAGATTGTGCAGTTTCGCAAGAATCTCCTCACATCCTTCGCCGCTCCAGGCCAGAAGAACCGCCGAGACAGTATCGCATAGGTGGCGTCTCGACCTGGATGACCCGTAACGTGGGAGTCATGAATTTTCTGAATGATGCCAGTGCGTAGCGGCTCGCTCTCAGGAATCCAGATCCTCTGCCTAAAGCACAGCAAGCCTCTTTGTCCAGATGACACTCAGAAAGGCTGGTTTTCGTGTTCGTTTCGGCCGCAACTCGCCGTTCCCCGTCCTTCAATGCCTTTGATGCGCTTGATAGGTAGTGTCGATTCGTCGAGCCTGTTGCCATTCTCGTTGGAACTCTTCCTCTTCGAACAATGGTATCTCTCGCTCGAAGTCCAGTGGGGCATCATCATCAGAATCGCTCATGCGGGGACGACCCGTTCGAATCGTGACCTTTTCGAACACCTTTCGGAACCGATTCGATAGCCTTTCATCTTCGAAACTTTGTGGCATATCCTGACTACGCCGAGAAAGTGCATCAGGGCGTGATGCATGTCGCCCTGGCCGAGATTGTAGCGTAAAGTCGAATTCGCTCATTAAGTCTGCCCATCGCATCTGGCGCTCAGACAGATGTCTCGCCTTATTGAAGTATCGCAGGTTCTTATGGTCCGTTACGATAGTGAATCGAGGGACCATCTTTAACTCAGCCCTCCACTCCCGTAAGGCGCGAATTATCGCCAAAAGCTCCTTATCGTGGATCTCGTAGTTTGACTCGGCTGGCGAGAACTTCTGTGAGATATACGCGCACGGAACTAATCTGCTATCATCCTGTCGCTGAGACAATACCGCCCCGGTAGCCCATCCTGATGCGTCCGCTTCCAGCACCGTTTCCCTGCCTTCTTCGAAGTGCGCCAGGATCGGTGCATTAATGAAGAGCTCCTTTAATTCGTTGAAGGCCTGCTGGCATGACTCATCCCACTGGAATATAGCGTCCTTCTTTGTCAACTTGGTCAACGGGACCGATAAGGTGGCGAAATGAGGGATAAACGACCGGTAAAAGTTAGCGAATCCCAAGAATCCCCGTACTTCGCGAATTGTCTTTGGGGTCTCCCATGCCCTGATAGCTTCGACCTTCTTAGGATCCACATGAATGCCTTCTTCTGCACGAATGACGAATCCAAGGTATTTGACAGTGCTCTGTTCGAATTCTGACTTTCCAATATCACACTGCAACCCTGCTTCCTTGAGCTTCTGCAGTACTTTGCCTACTTTTCGGCGGTGATCCGACAGTGATCCGTTCGAGTAAATGATGATATCATCGACATAGGCTGATACAAAGTCGTCAAGATATTGCTGTAAGGTTTGGTTGATGAACCGCTGAAAGGTCGCTGGCGCTCCGGTAAGACCAAATGGGGTAACATTCCACTCATAGAGACCGTATCGGGTTCGAAACGCCGTCTTCCACTCTTCGCCTGGAGCGATTCGGATCTTATGGAATGCCGCAATCACATCGAGTTTTGTGAACCGTCTTGCCTTTGCCATATTCCTAAGGGTTTCGCGGATTAATGGCAGTGGGTATCGGTCCTCTACACTTAGTTCGTTCAACCCTCGATAGTCGACGCAGAATCGCACACCTCCGCCTGGCTTGCGTACGAGGAGGACTGGAGCCGCAGCGGGTGAGTTGCTAACGCGTATAAAATTCTTGCCCAACAGGTCAGTTAAAGTCTTGCGTAGATATAGCAACTCTTCCTTATTCATGCTGTACAAGGGCCCATAAGGGGGTGTCTCTTCGTTGCCGTTCCGGTCGCGTTTCAGTGGGATCTTATGATCGATTCCTGGACGATGTGGTGGTAGCTTCTCGGCTAACTGTTGACTGAAAACTTTGAGCCATTTCCAGTAATGTTTTGGCAGCTTTTCCTTCGGATCGATGTGCTTTTTTGGTTGCAACGCTTTGTCGATGTCGTCCAATGTGACCTTTCCAATCTGCAGTCGTTCCGGTTCCGGAGCGCTATCGAATAGCTGGCGAATCGACTGCGCTGACGCCTTGTTCACCCGTAAGGTCTTCACTCCAGGTGGTCCGATTGAGGGGTCTCGCCGATTCCAACAGCGTGTTTGGCGGCCATCCTTGTCGAAGATATCGAGATACCCCTTCCTTGCCGAATATCTTCCATTGACATCCGCCAACCATGGGTCTCCAAGTATTATTTCGTCTATCTGCTTCTCGATGACATATGCAAACACGCGGTCCTGTTGGTGACCATGGATGTCGGCGTTGAAGTATGTAACGTGGGTGATTCGCCCCTGATTCGCTACTACTCCGTCAAGCACACGGGTGCAAATTCGAATGCGCGGAAGATCGAGAGATTTAACGAGTGCACCGGTTACAGTTGCATAAGATTGGCAGCCTTGGTCAACTAGGGCTTTTGCAAACTGAGTACCATTCACTCTAACATCCAGAAGAAACGGCGGTGATTCGTTCTCCAATAGTCTCCTGACCCCCTTCTGCTCCTGCTCGCGACTAAGAACAGGAGCTACTCGTTTTCCGACTCGCTCTCAGTGCTCAAAGGGGACTCGATCTCCTCTCCCGTGAAATCCGTTTCCTCATCCTCAGGTGCTGGCTGCGCCTTCTTCACTCGACTTCGTTTCGGCAAAGAACCGGTGTCTTTTCGGTCTTTCTTCGTCTGACCGGCTGCGACGCGACTAGAGCCTGGGCGCTCGGCAGGTCGATAGGAACATCCTGCGATACGATGGTCGTCACCACCACAACGGAGACAAAGGCCCTCCTCGCGACGTCGGGTTAGCTCTTCGTGGCCGACCCATTTCGCCTGCTTGTCGACACTTTTTCGGGGGCGATTCGCTCGAGGATTAACACGATTGGCGTTGACAGTAGGGGACCAATCCATCTCGTCCGGGTCCTTCTGTTGGCGACGGAGTGATTTGTTGGTTCGACCCTTACTCAGATTCAAAGCATCCATATCGGTCGTAATTTCATGCAGCCGGCCAACCAGCCCCGAATAGGTGGCGGGAATGCCGCGATTCATTAGCGCAGCACTCATCTCTTCGTTCAACGCGCCTAGTAGGATCTGCCGTCTAGCCTCGTCTGGCCAGCTCATAGCTCCGGCGTCTGCAAATTCCTTCTCAAGCTTCGGTAGGAATCGGGTAAACGGCTGCCGGTTTGTCTGCTTTATCTGATGGAGTCTTCTTGCGGCTCGCGATTGCGCGTTCGGGTCTCCATATATGCCTTCAAGATACGCGAGCAGGTCGTCTGGACCGGCAGTGTCTCGCGAGTGTTTCACATACGTTCCAGTATTCTTCCATGCGAGCTTCTCGAGGCGCGAGAAGACATACATAAATTGGTCCTGCTTAGACCCAATCGCTTCGCCGTCGACTGCTAGCTTATTCTCCATCGTGATCCGCCAAGTGCCCCAGTCGTTAACGTTCCCAGCAAATGGTGGTGGATCCGGGAGTCGAGATCTAGGTCTACGTACGGTAGTCGAAATCGATTCAACAGGGGTTAGCGTAGGTTCCGTGGTCGTCTCGGTAACGTTTCCTTCGGTCGGAAGGTTTGCCGACTGTCGTGCCAGGATATCTTCGAGTTGACGAATTCTTTCATCTTGGGTGACGGCGCGTTGTTCAATTTGTTGCATGATCGTCTGAACTCACGGGGGTGGGGCCTGCTGATCCTGAGAGTTCATGATGCCTTGGTGTTTCGTGAGCTAACCGGTGGCGATTCGGTAGCGTTCTAATGTTCCAATGTGCCTAGAGATTGGGTGTCTTCTAGAGATTTCCAATGCGTCTCGAGCGCTAGACTTTTGCGCGAGGGTCCCGTTGTAATGTATACAAACCGCTGAACCACGGTCGGTTCAGGGGTAAAACCAATGAAATTCCGGTGAAGGTGCCTAGGTCAACTCCCTAGGGCTTTCCAATGACCAATGATACTTCTGAACGACGTAGAAGGAAGATTGTTGTATGTGAAGGGCTATAGCAGAATTGATTCAATTGTACTAGGCCAACATGCTGTTTACAACAATCTTGAGGAAAGAAAGAAGAAAGGACAGGAGTAGTCGCGGTCCTTAAGAGTGTCGATCCCTTATGCATGGAATCCTCTAGAACCTCGCGATGGAATCGCTCAGAATCCTTCTGCCAAGACGATATCCGAAGGCCATGGCATATGGTTTACCACCGGGCTCTGGCCCGTCACATATGCCATGGCTTTCCGGATACCGCCTCAGCAGAAGGGGGTCCGAGCGAGGTTCTAGTGGATCCTACCCGAGGACGCTCTTAAGGACTGCGACCGACTCCTACCCCTTCTTCCTTCTCTCCTTAAGATTGTTGCAAACAGCATGTTGGCCTAGTACAATTGAATCAATTCTGCTACAGCCCTTCACAAGTAAGGCGTATACCACCCTTTTGATTCAATAAATGCTTGCACCCTATTAGGGATAGCCTCAGAAAGGTATTACAGTTGCTTTATATCAATATTTTGCCAAGCAATCTACGCAGCTTCTACCAAGATTCGCTTGGTCTTATTCTTGTTTTCATTTGCATAAGATCTTACTACGTGTATCTAGTAGGCGGTCGGAATTCGTTGGGCGGTCAGTAAAGTGGGTCCAAGGGGGTCCAAGGGGGTCCAAAAACTTATGCGTACTCACTGTACGTCACCGAATACCCGAATACTGTACCAACTAAAACGCCCCCTCCTTTTAGGGGTTTCAAAGCAGTTACTGTTGACCACGGGATCATTAAGTACGAATTCTCGAAAGCAGACGTAACAACGTGCAACAATGCTGGATAATTGTCATATCATTGACTGCTGAGGCAGTAGCGGGTGGATCCCGCGCTTTCATTTGCACCAACTACCTACTGACTGGGGGTCAGTCAGGGCTCCCTCACACCCTCCGCTAACACCACCGTCACCAGGACGAAAGTGAGAAATTACTCTAGACGAGTGGGCTTTCCCAATATTTAATCGATTTGTCCCGTGCCAAATTATCCAGCAAGACGTCTAGTGATTTATCCTCAGCCATACAAACAGACGACCATCTTCTATTAACTTGTTACCCAGATCAAGCTCAACCCGTGCTTCATTCACACCGAGCGGCAATAGAATCATGCGGTTCACGATGTGTTCAAATTGCCATCGCGTCATTGATGCAGACCCAAAGGCTACGCCGCATAGCCAGCCCAAATGTGGATTTTGGTGTCCAGGACCAGCAGAAGCTCTCTGGATGTTTTCTTTCTGCCCTTGCGACCTGCTCGATATAAAATAACAGGCTTTTCATATCGAGGCTGAGCATCCACTTCTGCTTCACGAATGGTGACATGGACGTGGTCGAATTCATGCTGGCTGGCATAGCGGAAAGTGAAAGGAAGGATAGGCGAGATGTGGAACTACTCTCTCACACTTTGTAGTGCTGGGTGTCGTGGGGCCGCACAAGGCATTGTTGACTAGAAGCAGACATTCAATTGATTTCCTTGGTACTTATCCACTAACGTAGCGGGACATGGGAAAGAAAAGTTCGAATAGCATATCGACACAGCCTTTAAGACAGGTACGATCGTCGAAAGGGCGCAGAAGCCAATCCAAGACAGGGGACGGACCAAATAAAGATTCAACTGTACACTTGAAGTCGAGATATGCGAAACGTCGTCTTAATTGGGCAAAACCCACATCGATAAACATCAATCTGAACGCGGGTTCTCACTTTTACCATTCTCCGTTGTTGAAACGTCGGCGAACTAGGTCAGTGACGAAATTAGACAAGACCGAATTCCGTTATACAGTAGTTTTCGAAATCAGTTATACCTCCACACTCTTGCGACTTCAATCCCGGAAAATAAATCCGCTATATGTAAGCTCTGATTGGATCAGGTATTTCAGGCTTCATTTCAGACCGCTTTCCAAAATGATCGCTGTATTTTATAATACAATAATCATACCGCGGGAAGTGTATTTTACACGAAACTTTCATACACACGCTACCTCTCCGGCCCCTCCTTTCCCCGTCCATCAGTCAACAACTTCCCGACATATCGCAGTTACAAGTCTTCCCAGTTTTAGCACGGATTTACTTCAAAGCGATATAGCTCCAAGACTCTCCCCTACGAAGCTCGTTCTTATACGTGATATAATAGAGAGCTAGTCCTTCACCACATCTGAAATAGCCGCACAGGCTAAATACAACAAGCTAACTATCATCAATATCCGCAGAAACTTACGACAATTTAGAAGCATTTACGCCCCTCAAACCCGAGTAGGTCGGAAACGAACTATGATACCCCAGATGATTAAAGCCCTCTGTGATCATCTATTTAAGAAACCTAGCTTGTACCTCGATAAGATGGCTATATTCCTTTGGGATAAGTTTTAGACCATAGTTACAACCTCCAGCATTCGGAGAGCCCTTATCGCTAAGGGTTAGTCGAAAAAAACTGTACGGTAACGTGCGAGAGAGCAAAATACTAATTTACGAGATTACTATCTGTATAATCTATCCGACTTTAAATCGTACCACCTCGTATATATCGATGAATCTAGATATAATAAACGCGTTAGGTTCAGACGGATAGGTTAGGTACCACTTAGCAAGGCCTCTTTATAAGTAACGTAATTCTACCGTGACCAGAGATACCAGATATTACTAGTATATAGTTGTTCTCTCGCGTATCTTCCGCGGTGCTACGGATATAACCGTATTCGAAGACTTTATAGCCTAGTTACTTCACCACTACCGGAGATAGCCAGAACCTAAATCTATCCTCGTTATAGATAACGCGTCCTTTCACCGGTCGGAGCGACTTATAAAAATGTGTGAAGACGCAGGGGTAAAGCTAATCTATTTACCACCGTACTCGCCGGACCTGAACCCAATCGAAGAGTTTTTTGCTGAACTTAAGGGATTCATTCGGCGTAACTGGAATTACTACGAAAAGGACCCCGAGAGAGGATTTGCTGCCTTCCTTGAATGGTGTATCAGTGTGGTGGGGGCAAAGGAAGAGAGTGCTAAAGGCCATTTTCGACATGCAGGGTTGAAGATCGAACAAGTCTCAGGAAGTTGTTAGGCCCGAGCTAGGATCAGGTTTCACGAACAGTCAGCCTAGCCTACTCATTGAACCACGGGTCATCGAGAATCTGCCTCGCTGATGCTCTTGCCGACGGTTCAAAACACAACAATCTTCCAATGATTTCTCCCAGCCTCGTTATATCCTCTCTTGTGAGATCAGGGGTCCGGCGTCCATCAAAATACACCTCTTCCAGCCATTCGTGCAGGTTGGGCCCGGAGCTTTCCGCGGTCACGTCCCCTTTATCCATGGTATCCCATATCTTTTGCCATCTTTTAGGTAGATCGTCACTCGCCATCTCTTGCATTTGACTGATGAGAATTGGGGTCGTTATTAGAAAGGTATCAAAAGGTGGCTGGCCCGTGAAAAGTTCAAAGAGCTGTCATAGTTCTCAATTCAGTCATGTATAGCGTTGGGACTTCAGTCACTTCACGTACCATGCAGCCCATACTCCACAAGTCAACGTGATGATCAATTGGATCCTGGAATAGAACTTCGGGTGCCCGAACTGGTAAAGGTGTGTACAGCGTGTGAGGAGCGGCATTACATAAGAATGATTCTCCGAAGTCAATTATTTTGATCGACTGAGTCGAGTTCCAAGAACGTGTTCGATATGAGGTGGGCTTCACGATATACTTCGGCACGCCGAGCTCGAGATCTTTCCCATCGTGCCTCTGGACACGGCCTATTTCAGGTTTTTCTAAAATCTCAAAGAAAACGTCTTCGGTTGCCTTATCCATGCAACGCATGGTAAAGGCCAAATTGCGGGTGTGCAAATCTACTTTAGGTGAGAATTGTACGGATTTTCCCCAAGTGAGTTACTGTACCTCCATGTCCAATATTTCGTTGGTGTAAATCATTAAGCCCGGCAAGACTTTGCTTGGCAATGATTTTGGCAAGCCCTCCAGGGAGTCTCCCACCGGTAAAATGGGCATCAATCACGTCCGGAATGTTTGGCCCCAAAACCTCATAAACGAGGCATTTATGAAATCCATTTGGGCCCGTTAGGTCGAAATCATCGAGCAACTGCACCACATGCGTCGGACTAGGGTGATAAGATGCCAGTTCCCTCATGGTTTGGAGTTCTCGCGTCTCCCTATCATGTTCCTGTTCTGCAACGGAAATCTTCACAGCGACGTAAGTCTCTGTCCTGCAAGCGCATATTTTGATTAGCTGGGACTACCATCCGTTACACTTTGTATGTATTACCTGTGATCTCTCGCCGCCCAAACTGTCGAGTAACCACCCCATCCTAATTTATGCAACACCTTATACCTTCCAGCTTTAAGGCATTCTCCTAAGGTGACTGGGTGGTAACCGCCTTGTCGGTAGCGATGAAGTGGCTCCGCTTCAATGGGGCAAATATAGGTAGGCTGATCCATCGGGCTCTTGTCGGCATTGGTAGACATGAACTTCTGGAAAATGCAAGAACTTCTCAAGGGAACAATACGTCTCGGTAGAAAGGAGGCGATGTTCCTCATACTGGACCGATATTGTCGGTACAAATAATGTTGATATCGTCACGAGCTCAAAATAGGTGAATATGTCCCACGCGCCCTGGACGCGGATAACGTGGCAAGAATAGCCAATCACATGATCTGAAAAGCAGTCTCAGAGTTTCAAGCGGTAATTGATTGGTCAGCATCGCACCTCCGAAACATGTCATCAAGGACATGTCAGTATGAGACGGGCGTCTATGCACTCTTAAAGAAGCTATCCTGGCTATTGGAGCACCATGCCAGAGCCTAGGAAAATGGCAAATATAGCGGCGCTTACCAGACCTATGCATGTAATGGAAGAATATATATAGTGATCCCTTCTGCTCTTGGGAGATGCTACTACGAAGATTCCAGACACACTGATTTAGTCCACACAGAACCTTTATGAAGCTCAGAGGCCACCATGTCCGCCATTCCTCGACATGCTGTTAAGTTCACCCAGAGAATCCGTAACTCTGTTCTGCGTAATCGTACCCTGACCCTTATTGAAACCGCGACGGAGAAGCCCGACCTAGCGCATTTCACCATCGCCACCCTCAAGTAAGCAAAATGTTAATACTATGAGGTCATTACTTCCAAAAACTTACCATTGCAGAAACCCGTCGCACACGAGTCATACCGACCTCGAGGCGCACGCTACAGCATTATTGGTAACCGATGAATAATACAAGAACAAGAAAGTACAGCCGGTTCATATCTATCATAATAAAGAGGGGCGCTATACTGGCCATGTTCTATATACCGAAAGAGATATGAAACCGTCGGATAAATAAGCTACAGTGCTACGATAACGTTTCGAACGCTATTGCATATATTATGTTCAGAATGTAATGATGATCTTTGTTGGCTGGGGCTGATCCCTGTCTTTTTGTCATACGAACGTTTACTTTTGGTCATAGCCTTATAGTGCGTAGAGGCATGGCTACTTATTCATACTTTCGGCTTTCTCTGAATACTTTTTGCCCAGTGCTATCAATAAACGTCGGACACTGTTAAGAGAATTCGGAATCTAATAATTTGAGGATCGGTTATCACAAATCGTTGGATACACCTATTGCGCTCGGCCGGTTGACCATGGTGAATAATTTTGCTGCAAATGTCTCAACTTGTTGTCATCATATAGCACCTCTAGCTTGTGTTGTCCAGGGACTACGGGCATGGAGAGGTAGGCGTTTAGGAAGATTTAGCACCACGTCGAGTATATAAATACGAAGACTGATATACTATAATTTCTGCTATATAAACAATCTGACAATCTGGAGCTACTCTGTCTAATAATCGATGTTGGAAGCCCGAACGCCGTGATACTCTAATGATCACCTGTCTGTCTAAAGAATCTCATAAATAGGCACCGCTTTCTTCACCTCCTTGACCCACTTTGCGATATTCTTTACAAATCGACGTACGATACCTATTTTGATTCCTCTCTCGATGAAAAAATTTGGGTCTTAGTCCTTATACACTTACTCGAGATCAAGGCCGTTCTCGAGTATTACCTCGTATGTTTATCGGAATGCGGCTTTGAGGGTATCCCTTTCGATAGTCGACACTAGCTATTTAGTATACTCCTCGACGGCTATATCTGTAGCACCCGGGATCTCAAGGGGGCTCAGAGCCGTCAAGTCAACCGCCGCTTTAGAAGTAGAAATATCTATCCTATGGATGGTAGACTGTGAGGGTAGGATATTAATATTAATGGGAGGATATAGTGCTCCATGTGACGGGCCAGAGCCCGGTGGTAAACCATATGCCATGGCCTTCGGATATCGTCTTGGCAGAAGGATTCTGAGCGATTCCATCACGAGGTTCTAGAGGATTCCATGCATAAGGGATCGACACTCTTAAGGACCGCGACTACTCCTGTCCTTTCTTCTTTCTTTCCTCAAGATTGTTGTAAATAGCATGTTGGCCTAGTACAATTGAATCAATTCTGCTATAGCCCTTCACAGCATATGGTTAACCACCGGGCTCTGGCCCGTTACATTACTAGGCCTATGGGGTGGTGTGTGGAGTTTGGCGGAGGTTTTGCGTCCGGCAGTATATTATGTAATATAGGGGGTGTGGGGCGGGGGGTCTAAAAACTTATGCGTACTCACTGTACATATGCTTTAAATCTACCTCGTGAAGTATGATGTCTGGCCTGTTCAAGGTCGAACTGAATTCGAATAGTACTTGCGATTGATCAATCCCCGCCCTTCGTCTTTGAAAAGGATTAGTAATAGTCCCTGATGTGACCTTACCGGTCAGACGACAGACACAATTGCAGGTAGTGTGTGAACATGACATGGTTCACCTAATACTAAGAAAATAGACTGACAAAATTATGAGGGATCCTAGCCGGATTGTTCGGAGGAGACGTAAAATTTCTGAGCTAAAAAGACGGCGTTTTGTAGGATATGGTTCTCTTAACCCGATCAATGCCTAGCAAGGAAGGGCATATATAGGTACGTAGAATCAAACGTAAAAAATTAGCATTTGTCCGGAAGAACAGACTAGAGATATTGTTGAGGGTGACACGGCAAAATGGTACCCAAAATCTATTCTTTGTATTCACATCTTGTCCGTGAAGATACTTTTGTGAGTTCTCGTGGGTGAGAGAGTTTGTAAGATCCTGTCCGTAATAAAGGAAAAATAGGCAGGGCATTCAGTAATGGGCTCCGTTTTCGAATTTGGCTCTAGTTTGCGGACCTTCACTAGATCCATAGAGGTTTAAAATTGTTGCCTTACTCTTCCTCATGAAACATCCATAAATCATGCCTCTATCCGGGTAGACCGTCATTCAGTTAATATACCACCGGACCCCAGAAATTCGGCCCGAAGTAAGAGACCCTACCAGCGCCTCAAAGAGAGCTCGCGATAGATCGATAGAGTTGTTGTCGCACCCCATGCACTTATCGACAACTGTCCCAATTTTGGTGACCCCATTATAGGTTATAGTCACCAATTTGCCACAATCGGAGTCGGTCATAATCCCGTGCGGAAGGGCCAGGACAAGCTCAATCTGACCGTTATTGGTAGTATCACAGGAGCTAGGATTGGAAGCCGTGGTTGCTGTATCGTAGTAAGTGATGTCACCATTACAGGGGGTGCTCTTAGAGCAAGCATCGTTATAGTCAGAGCTAGTTTTGGCAAGAGTGCTGGGGACTACGGTAGCAGCCACGGAAGTGGCGATAAGCCCATTATCTGCGCCAGCCGAAGTCATTCCCCTATATGCACCGAAGCAATCATTTACAACAGCCCCGAAGCAAGAAGTGACGAGCAGCGATCCCCTCAATATAATGTTCTGAAGATTTGGGCCCATTGCGCAGCTGAGTTTCACTCGGGCAAAATGTTGGTGCGAAGAGCGACATTTACCTCACTTATTAAACGGAAGGTGAAAGTTTAAAATGGGCAGGTACCATGATGCATGTTGCTACGCAATCTTGAGGCCAGTTCGAAAATACTACCACCATTCTCGAACCCGTGGCGTGCCAGCTTCGAAATTGAAAGCATCAATTTGAATTTTCTTGACATGCAAAAACGCATAGTCTAATTTTGGAATAAAGTAGTGCATACTACATACTGCATTGCATTCAATAAGAAACATGTATTGGGACGCCAGCATGTCGCACCCTCCCAGGAGACAGTGCATTCATTAGTGCGGGTGCAGAACACAGTTGAGTCACATCCCGTTCTGCGTTGGTGGTATACGGACCGTGTCCACTTTTCAGGCAGAAAGTACCCGGCTCCCCAGGCATTATAATACAAATAGGTTACCAAGTCTCATGTATCTCTTGACGATCGCAAAACATCATATCTTTACGGTCGCAGAATATCATCCGATTCAGGTAATAAACTTTAAATTAGGATCGAGCTTCTGAATAGCCTCAAAGCCTAGGATATAAAATGGTTTCGATCTTAGAGGTAGTTAATGATTATAGGTATTAAGTTATGGTAGGATATTCAACGAGTATGTGAATACTGAATACTAGATAAAAAGAACTTGTGGCTGTGAGTTAAGCTTGTTTTCCGAGATTGATACGAGTTGCGGAAAACATTTTTGATTAGGGGTCTGTATCGCAGGTCAGAGAACCTGTTGGCTAGGCAGAGAGTCCAAGTCTAAGGAGTCTGAATTCAAAGACTGAATCTTGGAGTCCGGGTGGACTCCACTAGTTCCCAAAATATATACATAGAGGTTCCGCGTACCGAGTCCCTATGGCCCCACATGGAGCCCTTGGGGTTGTTACCCTATGGCGACGCGGGGTCGATACAACAGTGAATCGACTTGAGTCATCACGTATGACTTGCGCCGTGACAGTCTCGTTACGATCCCGCACACTTTATTATTTCATATACATGACACCGAGACAATATTAGGAAGGCTCTTTTTGGAGGATTCTCGTGCTAGGGCCAAATTTGCCCCAGGTCCCAAATTTTCTCACGTTCCATGCGGACGGATCTCCGGGTCTGGCTATTTAATGTAGGATATAGTCGCGTGCACTTCACTCCTGTGTCTGTGCAGCCTTGGCCAAGCGGAACTATACACATTCTAAGACCCCTTACCCTTATAAATGCCCGTCAGAAAAAAACCACCCCCTATGCCAGTTGTTGAAGAGGTAAATGACATCAGTCATTGACTCCATGCTCATAAAAGAGGGCTTCTACTGACATGATTAGGAAGACTCCTACTCCGCCTCCCGCCCAGTGTTCATTTTCTAGCGGCGACTCAGACAAAGAAAACCGTGAGCCGCAGTTCCGGGTCACCGATACGCCAATAGAAGTTTTAGATCCAATCTTCCTCCATTTGCATGATGTTGCTCACAAGATTGCCGACCTCTCCTGTGCAGTCATGATACTCTTTATTCGACAAATACTTAGGCGCGTTTCATGTCATTCTTAGAATTTCTTGGCGTAAGAATTATGACTTCAGGTATCTTGAACATCATAAGTAGCCATCCTATGGACTTATGACTTGAAATGTAAATTCCACGCAAACACAATCTGTATCCTAATAATTTGAACTTGGCGACTCTTACAATCATTTGCTTTTGATCATGAGTCATAAATTTCTGCCGTTTTGCTGTTGAAGCATATCTATAACGTACTATCTGACCAACGACTGGTCACTTGGATTCTCGAACAGAAGCTATATAACCAGACCTTTTCTTCTTAACTATTTACGCGATTTTCAGCCCTCGTGACGAGGTCCTTATCTGCAAAGGACACTGAAAGGTTTTGACGCCGCTCTCTCAAAAACAGATGGCCTGATCTTGTAACCTTCATTACATCTTTGCATAAATATATTCCTGAGAAATTCAATCCACTGAAAATGAATCCGTGGACATCAAGTGTCTGGATGCAAAATTAGGCCGTACTTTTTCTCATTCTGTCCCCACGGACACTATTCTTAGCGGGCTAGGCCAATGCGCTAGGGATGGAATCGCAAAGTAATCTCTCACCTAAACCTTGGAGGACTATCACGGTTTCCAACAGTTCCGTGGAGTCTTCGTAGCTAATTGCCTAGCATGGATAGGTACAGTTCTCTTTCATTACTGGTTACCCGAGTGCTAGATCTTAGCGCTAGCTTCGGTGCCGGTCGGTTTCGAACTTCGGAGCTACCCTTCGGAAGCAAAATAACAACGATCTTTACCCCTCCCTGAATTCAACGGTTCATGGTGGGTGTAAGATGTGCCATTGACGCCAGTCATATGTATGAGAAATTCTTGAATACCGTCGACAAGAGCTCTCAAAAACATCATTTCCTTAAGACGACGCGTGTATAATCGAGGCTACCGAAGAGCAAACAATTCATCGTATGAACATACCGGAGGTGAGAGCAGATTAATGACAATTTGCAATGGCCATGGTAGCCTCGTGCTTCTTCTGCACACTATCTCAAGTACCAGCCTATAATCCTCGAAATGGCCAAGTTCATGCCCAACTGATACTTCAATCCCGGTGGTCCAAGGATGAGGCAATCTCAAGGTAACTTTGTAGGTACTTACACGTTGCGTATTTTGTAGTAGGTACCAAAAATAAAATATACAGAGAATTCCCTAAAACGGGATTCACTCGCTGCTCCGTTATGATACCCAGCCTAGATACATCCATCCACATCAGCCTCTTTGAACATGAGAAAGGTACTCATCCTATCAGTGGACTCCCTATGACCTTCACGCAGATGTTATATCTTGAGCTTCCCTCCGCTTCGCCTGCTTTTTTTGCACACGGAGGTGACTCGCAATCGACTTGTCAAACGTCAAAGCGCAAGAATTCTGAGAACTCTGAGCCACCAGCCGAAACGAGTAAACGCCGATGCATTTGATTTTGATGATCTTACTGTATTTATGGTTTTGATCGTGAGGTATCCTCATTTCCTCGCCTGGGACAAAGCGATGCATTACAGGTATCGAAAATTAGATACGGAGTAACCCAAGTCCCAAGAGCAACACGATAAACATAAAGCCATGATGTTTAGAATTGCGATTACTTTCAATCGCCGCTATGGAGCAACAATGCGCTGAACCAATCTTCATTCACGTCACGTATTGCTATCATAGAAATCTTGGGTAAAGTACCTAGTATTTACTTAGTTAGTTAGTTAGTTAGTTAGTTAGTTAGTTAACGTAATTCACACCCGACCGGGCCACCTACCCTCATTAAAAAATTTCAAGTTGGCATATCTCAACCAACACCTATTCATTCAACTAAATATAGCGATTTTTACATGTATTAATCCTGTGGCCAATCTCCCTACATCCACTGCACCTAGGCGGGGCCCTGGTAGGTGGCAAATTTGCCGGAATAGGCAATTCGCCCTGCCCATGCGATACTACCTCGTCACCTTCAACTGGCTGATTTAGCTGCTGAGCTAGCTGTAGGCCCTCTTCGACGGTCAAACCCTCTTCGCCGGGCAGATGCTTAGTCGACCGAGTACGCTTCTTCACTATTTTCTCATTCGCTGCGCGTAGACTCGTGACTTCTTGCGCTAGTAGCGCGGTGTTGTGTAGCGCTATACAGTGGCCCTTGATGATCTGGTCTAGCATGGTTTTTGATGGGCTCGGTGGGCTATTCGACCGCCGCTTTAGTAGGTCTTTAAGCATCGAAGCTTGCTTCTATAGCTGAATCACGGTCCTGGGTGTTTTTGGTGTGAATTGGCTAGATCTGCTGCTTGGCCGGGTACTTGGTGGTGTAGGCGTTCGTAGAGAGATATTAAGCTTCGAAAGCACTCTTTCGGCATCGACTGGTACTAAACCACTAGCTACGAAGCTATTGTGAATAATAGCTGGCCGCTGGAAGGCCTCTAGCCGCGCGCGTTGGTAGTCATCCAAGAAATCGAATTTGTCGATATGGTTATATCCTCTACGCGCAAGATCGCTTATAAAGCGACCGTACGCGTGCTTAAGCACTGCAAAGCATCCAACATTAAGCGGTTGTAGTAGGTGCGATAAATGCGAAGGCATACAAAGAGGAACAATATTGTTTTCTGCGCAGATCCGGTCGAATTGGGGTGTAAGATGGCTTCCATGGCCGTCAGGAATCAATAGCTGAAACCGGCCTCGTACGCGCGAATTCGTGTATGGGATAAGGTGCTTTTGTAGCCAGCGAAGGCCAATCTCATCGGTAGTCCAGCCGTTATTCGAGACCTCAATCCGCCAGTCTTTTGGTAGGTTATCAAACCAACCCGCAATAGCAACTTTGCCTTTAAAGATCACGTATGGCGGTAGCGAATAGCCATCTGCGCAGATTGCGTCGACAGCAGTAACCCATTCGCGATTTCCTGGCTGTAGAATAGATCGCCGACCGTAGTATTCTGCTCGCGTAACCACCTTCTGCGCTGATATAAGGCCCATCGCGAATCCAGTCTCATCAAAGTTATAGATATCCTCGGGTTGGATACCGTTCTCATCGATCACGCGTTGTACGGTCGCAAACCAAGCTCGTAGCGACTTTGGGTCCTCATTTAGGGCGCGCTGGTAGTCGTAGCGTTTCGAAAAGCGTGTACGAAGCTCATCGCGACGTTTACCAAAATTTGATGCCCAATTAATACCAACGGTAGGCGGAGGATGGCTACCGCGCGCAGCCAGTAGGATATTAGCCATTTCTCCTACAGTAGCAGGCCTAGGCGCTGCTCCACGCGAGTCCATAGAGATAATCCATTCAACAAGCGAATTCTCTTCGTATTGAGTGAGTTTATGGCCAGATGGTCGTTTATCAACGCGTGAGATTCGGCCGTCGGCGCGCGCTTGCAGGGTTGAACGTGGTATGGCGTATAGGCTAGCTGCTGCACGAATAGATTTGATTCGGCCGTTTTGAAGTGAATCAAGGGCTAATAAAATCTTGCCCTCTTGATTGGCCGATTTCTGCGAAGTTTCAGGCCGAACTGGTGGCATGGTAGGTGGTTGAAGTTAGAGTGTAGGTAGGAAGACGCGATTTTGGATAGGGTGGCCCGGACGGCTGTGTGGCCCGGTCGGGTGTGAATTACGTTAGTGGGAGGAGCCTCTTAGTAAGCGCTCCTCCTGTCAGGGCCGAATTGGCCCCGGGTGTGAAGGGCTGTGGCAGAATTGATTCAATTGTACTAGGCCAACATGCTGTTTACAACGATCTTAAGGAAAGAAGGAAGAAGGGGTAGGAGTCGGTCGCAGTCCTTAAGAGCGTCCTCGGGTAGGACCCACTAGAACCTCGCTCGGACCCCCTTCTGCTAAGGCGGTATCCGGAAAGCCATGGTATATGGTTAACCACCGGGCTCTGGCCCGTTACACCGGGTCCCAAATTTTCTCACGTGCCATGCAGACAGGACCTCCGAGTCTGACTATTTAATGTGAGGTTTAGCATGCAGTCCTGTGTCTTCATAGCCTTGACCCGACGGAAACATACACATTCTAAGACCCCCTTCCCTTTGCAAATGCCCGTTAATCTCAGAAAAAAACAGACTGCTCAGCTGCCAATCATTGAAGAGGTATAGCATTAGTCATCAACTTCATACTCATGAAAAAGGGCTTCTACTGTCACGATTAGGAAGATCCCCACTTCTCCACCTCCTGCTAAGTATTCATTTTCTAGCGATGACACTTCGGACAAAGAAAACCGTCAGCCGCACTTCCGGGTCCGCGATACGCCAATAGAAGTTGCAGATCCAATCTTCTTTCATTTGCATGATCTTGCTCATAAGATTGCAGGCCTTTTCTATGCAGTGATGATACTCTATTCGGCAAGTATTTGCTCGCGTTCCATGTCATGTGTAGAAGTTCAAAGCGTAATAATTGGGGCTTCAGATGTTTTTGAACATCATTTGTAGTCATCCTATATAGATATGATTTGCAAGTAAAGTTCACGCAATCTGTTTCCTAGAATTACGAACCTGGCGGCTTTCACAATCATTTGCCTTTATCCACAGGCCAGAGTTTATCTGGCAAAATGACCGAATCTTGGCAGTTTGAATGATGAAAAACAAATGGTTCGATTTGGTTCCTCTCAAGATAGGAGTGGTGAGTTGACTTGTCCCCGCTTTTGCTTGGTCTTTCATCTGCTCTGTGCTTATCTTTTCTGTCCTCAGATAGCTTTGGTAGGTTATTTCCGCATCCAAGAGGGTGGCTTTCGCAACGTTGACTCTAACTTCCATGAATCAGCGCTCCTGGTCACGAGTCATTAAACCTACCCATCGAGTTCAATCACATCTAGAGCTCTCGACTTAGAAAAACCATCCTGCTAACGATTCCCAACAAGGGCCCCAAACATTCAACCTATACCAGCGCCGACTCAGCCATTTTCTCTATAAGAACGGATAGACAACATGCGTAGAATTAACACCACCATTCCGCTTTTAAGCTTGCTCGCCCGGATCAGTCGCGCCGCATATACTCTGCACGATGATTACGAAACCACCGACGTATTTTTCGACCGTTTCAACTTCTTTACAGTATGTACATGACAGAAAGTGAGATATCACTTTAGTGAATCAGGTCGGTCGTCAAGCCTTGGTGTACTTTGTTGACTCGTCGTTACAGGACGTGGATCCCACACACGGCTATGTGAGCTACATGAATCGGTCGGCAGCCACGGTTCGCGGTCTCATTGAGGCAATGGGTAGTTCTGTATACATCGGCGTCGACGCAGAGCACCAGGCCTCTGGCTCCGGTCGGCAAAGTGTGCGGCTAACAAGTACCAGGTCCTACGGGCACGGCTTATTCATTCTTGATCTGGCACACATGCCGGCTAGCGTTTGCGGGACATGGCCTGCCTTGTAAGTGCAACTCTCCTGATGAACCTGTCAGAGTTCCTCGACTCGAGTATATATATAACTATGCGAATAGTTGGATGCTTGGAGCAGATTGGCCTAATGACGGCGAAATTGATATCATCGAAGGCGTGAATAGCCAGTCGGTCAATCAAATGACTCTTCACACGAAAGATGGATGCTCAATTCAAAATTCAGGCTTCACTGGCTCTCTCGAATATTCTAACTGCTACGTCGGGGCCCCGGGACAACCGCTTAACTCCGGTTGCGCTATCCTGAGTGGTAGTCCCCAATCCTATGGCGACGGTTTCAACAATGCTGGTGGCGGTATATATGCTACAGAGTGGAAATCCGCCGGAATCAAGGTCTGGCATTTTCCTCGCTATGGCATTCCATGGAATATCATCATTGGTCAGCCAGATCCGGCAACATGGGGTACGCCTTCGGCTGCGTTTTCTGAATACTGCGATATTGATAACCATTTCAAAGATCTGCGAATTGTACGTTCAACGTAACCTTTGATACTCTGGGATACATAAACCTTTGACATCTTACCCGTGAGTTCCTCTGGATCTAGGTCTTCGATATCACCTTTTGTGGTGACTGGGCCGGCAACGTCTGGTCCTCCGGTTCTTGCGCCTCCCAAGCTCCAACTTGCAATCTATTTGTTCAGAATAACCCCGCTGCCTTCAAAGAGGTATTTTGGAGAGTAAATTCTTTGAAAGTTTATCAAGATAACGCACGCCCACCACTTGGCTCCCCCTCTGCCCCTCCCGGATATAGCTCTGTTCATCGCGCTATCGGCGAGTCAGTCTCTCGCAAAGACGCAACACCATTTACTCGGCCTGGACCCCGCCATTTCCGGCATGGGCATAAAGGCCGGGAGCGAGCCTAGGTTGACCGCCGGTTTCAATCAGTCTCACGTGACAACTGACCTTGTTTCACAAAGACCTTGAGACTTGTACCTATGGCTTGCTCGATTACACAGCAATATCGCTTGTACGAATCTTTTGATCGTGAACAAACTCAGGCTACATTCTGCACGTACATGGCCAATACCTCGCATTGATAATTCTGAAATGACATCAAAATGATCTGTGGTCTGTTGAAATAGTTGGCTGTGAAAGCTGGTCTTAAAGAACCCAAAACCATTCAACAAGGTTCGCAAGGACTCTTTTCACACAGCTCCAAGAAAGAATACAAGAGATCCGAGATCAGTAAGGAAGCTTTTTGCAAGCTTGGAACAGAGAGATGGAGAAGCAAGAATATTGACTTAACATTAGAGGGTGATTATTTGGGCGCTATACATGAAGCTTGCGAAGGAAGCATTCAGAAGTAGAGCCACAAGAGAGTAAAACCCGAGAAGAAAACTTCCAATGTAAGCTTCCAAGGCATCGCCGAGAATCATTATAGGCAAGGAACGTACCCGGGTCTATTAGCTTAAGAACCTGATTGCTGGCATCTCTATATCCAGTTCGAGACTATTCGCGACGCGTAATAATTGCTCATATAGTCCAAAAGAGGTCAGCCGCAATGGGAGGGGATACTCGCCAGGAGAGTCGCTACCCTTGTAGGAGGTGGATGAAAATTCTCAAATGCGCCTGCGATCTTCATTTGGTACCATGGGATTAGTCAAAGTCGAGACCAAATCAAGACAGCTTCCTTATGGAGTGGAGCTTTGCAATTATTACGGCTTATTTTAAAACAGCACACATGTAATGATATGCCACCTTTGAGCTTGGTTGTCCCCTCCCCCTAATCCAGATCTTGTCTTGTCATTCTCTCTCTTATGTATTCTGTGTGAAGTACAGTCTGAGGCAGTCCGGGCTTTCCAAACGCTACAAAGGAACGGAATTAGCTACAGTCGGTGCAGCCTTCGCAATATGAGAGGCATGATATGTGAAATCGCTACGAGGGATAGATTCTACCTGAGCTACGGACTATGTCAGTTAAATGATCACGTGCCACACTAAAAAAAGGAATCGTCAAGTCTGTTCCGCTGCTAGGGCCTTTAACATCGTAGAACAACATGTAGCATTCATTCATCGACCTCTTAAAATTTCTTTAACGCAGCCAAACGTACTCATACCTGACAGCTGACTGTACGGATGCTTACCTGGTTACATAGTGGCGGTGCGAATCTCGATATACAGGATGCAGGGCTAAGGAAGGAGGAGAAATGATTCTCTGTAAAGTCTTACCGGTACCTCTCCATAGTAAAGATGTAGAAGAGGAGAGGTAACTGTTCGTTGGTGAGGCCTGCTATACTGCTTGGGCTACGCCCTCACCACCTGGGACCACCAACCTCAGTAGTCTAGCTTAGCTTCCTTCTTCCTCCTTTTCTTCTAGTCAACGTCGAGTGTTTTCACCTTTCAGGTTTTCCCTTTGTAGGATCCTACGGTCAAATAGTAACCGAATCTTTGGGTACTCGTAAGCTGATATAGAGCCTTTCATTCTTGTCTTTATCACACATCAAGTCAGCTCTCCATGAGCAACAAAAAATTGTACCTGTACCGGAGATGATTGGGATATGCAGGCTAGGCGAATTGCAGCAGCGGAAATGTCGGCGGTTTCAAAATAAAAGTTGCAGAAATCGGGATTCAAATAGAACAGGATTTCCTTTAGATTCGGGAGTTTTGCGGCAAGCAATTCATGAGCTCGGTGATAACTCATCAAGGGATATTTCGGGATTCCTTCTTCAATATGAACAAACAATCGAATCTCGAATCCGACACTTTGATTAGAGTGCCGTGACACCACACTCAACGTATCCAAGAAGGTTCCTAGCCGGCAGGGATCAAACGAGTGTTGGAAAAACAGAGTGCTCCGGGAAAAGATGTAAGCCTCGGTCTCCATGTGAATTTGGTGATTCACAAGTAACAGCTGAAGTGAAGAAACATCTTGGATGGCCCAGCTAGGACAAATCGAAAGAATGCGATATTTTTCACGCGTTGTAAACACCTTTCCACGATCTCGAATGGCTATAAGAGGCCTTTTCCAGTATACGTCATGAAGGTCAAAAACGAAGTTGTAGATCTGTAGTCGTATCTCCATAGGAAGATTTAGTAACCGGGATTTATTGGGCAGGTACATCGAAGAGCTGAGTAGCTGAGATTTCGTGTCGGATTCGTAAGTCGAAAGAACTATGCGGCAAGTTTAGGTCTCGGTAGGCTCACATATGCTTGCAAGAATCCGAATATAAGGAGTTACCACTTACCATACAGGCTGAGATGATTTCGACCTCACAGGTTAGTGGACAGCACGACGAAGCCGTTGAAGCTTCCCCGCATTTGACAAGAATGCCGTCGAAGCACCATGACCTTCGATTCTCCAATTCCTATCAACAACGATTAACAACAAGCTTAGTCAAAGTTGACATGCCCTAACGCCAGTGTTTGATAGTCATTATTTGTCGCATGGTCACAAACCCCCCACGGAGAGATCAACCCACTTTATGAAGCCACCGAGAGAGGACCATCAGGCAGCACTCTTATGGTAGCAGCAATTGAATGAAGGGGACCCAAAAATTGCGTAAATCCTCAATACTCCTAGAGATACTCAGACGTAATAATTAGCCATAGGAGTAGAATGGCAAAACGTTGGAAAGCTTAGATAATCCATCCGAGAAAAACCGAGACCATCAAAGAAGAGTGATGTGTTCCTACCTCTGCACTGAACCCGAGTTCTTTATTTATAGCAGTCAGCATTAGTAGCCCTCATACATTTAACTCTCACGCCCCATGTCCTGCGCAACTGATTTGGATTCACCCTCGAAGTAGATCACTAATTTCTATGTGAATCAGACATTTGCTGGCGCCCCGCCTTGAATGGGGCCTTCTGAGTATTAATATGCGCGTCCACATCTCTATGCTCGCGGTGGTCATGATAGAAGGAGCCAGATTAAGTACAGACGCGACCCAGACACTGTACCACAGGACTCGCGACATCGGAACTGTTGCAGAAGGCTATAATGTGCAGAGCGAGGGCGCAGAAGCCTTCTTGAGTTCCTATTGGATCAGGAGTCAGCACGATTTCACCATTCAGTCTAACGCTGCCGGCAACTCAGTGACTATAGTTTCACAGAAGCCTAGCGAGCACTTTACCCTCGTTGTACCGCCGCTCGTCGATACCAACACCGGTACAAACGTTCCCTGGATTGACAGCAGCACTGCAACACGTGCATTGTTGATCACGTTGATAGCCTTACCGTCTCTTTCAGAGTCAAATCTTTCTCAGCACTCTGAAACAGTAAGAACCACGAGCAGCCCGGCCTCCATTGGTGAGGTCATGACATCGAAAACGTCTTCTTTGGTGTCCAGAAATACGCTTTCATTGACCATCAGCACTGATGCCTCAACCTATCTCCTTCTGCCAAGTAAAAACGATATTACCACTACTGAGATGATTGGTAGAAGTACATCCGCGCTGGAATCGAAGGCATATAGCGTGGCCTTCAGCAATTCGTCGACAACAGGCATGATTCCAAGGTCAACCAAATTTATTCCCTACATCGCCACAGTAGCTACCCCACAGTCTGTCTACAAGATTACCTCAACAGTCGCAGCAACTACCGAGGTCACCGCAGCTACTTCGATCACCCAGATTAGCGGCAGTGTCGATGCAACTAGAAACCCAAAGGGCCAGGAGGTTGGGTCCAAGGCCGGAGAATCGACAGCGGAAAAGTGGACAGCGATCGGCCAGACTCCTTCTGCTATAGCAGACAAAACGTCGCTCAGTGAATTAGCTGGCCATTCCGTTACCAGTACCAACGCTCTGGAGTTAAACACAATGACTGGAAATTCCGTCGCGCGGTCGCGCACTTCAGGTCCTATTGATAGTGGTTGGAGCATCTCCTTGGAGACATATCACACTTCAAAATCTATCAGCAGGACTGGCAGTTTTGTTAGCACAGTTGGCACAAGTTCACCCCCATCGGTCCCCAGCTTCTTGAGTATGAACACCATCGTATCGGATACAATTCCATATGTCACAGAACAATCAACTTCAGTTGATTCTACTGATTCTACAAGTGGAAACGTCTTGGTAACGACCACGGGCAGGCTTTCCGTGTCGACAAGTTCCTCTGACCCAAAGACCGCGATTCCGCTTTATTCACCGGGTAGCAGCTCCCACGTCGTAGCTACCAGCAGTGTGACGTCGGTTCCTGCTGGCGTACATAGCATGTCCGTTGTCGAAACGAAAGACTCGAGTGCCATAAGTTCGATATCTGCGCTATGGGGGAGCGTCAGCGAATCCTTCATATTCAGTATCACCACTGGCGCCTCGCTGCGCACGAAGAGTGCGCCTGATATCGAATCTACAACCCTGATCATGACCATTTCTCATAGCTTCCCCGTCACAACAAGTCACGTGACAAGGACCTTGCTCAGACCGACTATCCAAACTTCTAGATCAACCAGCCCGACTTGGAGACCATTCGAGTATCCAATGACTACCTTCATTAAATCACCTATCTCGGCTATAGTGGCTAACACAATTCCAACTCAGACCTCAAATTCGATATATATTGTGATTTCAATGCCTACCGAAGAACTCACCAACAGTGTCGGTGATGCTACTTCATTACTCGCGATTGGAGCTTATGAATCGGGACACGTCCACACGATCATTATCCCGGAACCCACGTGGAGCTCGACTATCAAGCCGTCTATTATTAGCAGGCCGTCAATCATTGCAGGACTGGCTGCAATCTCTGCGAGCTTGGCCGGTACAGGCATTGAGCCAACATCTTATACACCTCGGATGACCACCTCAGGTTCGAGGAACATGATCTTCCATATTTCCGCCACGATTATGACTCCAAAAAATGGACACGGATCAATAAATTCTCTGTCTTTGGACACTGTCGCACCAATCTCGGAGACGGCACAGGTGTCTACGACTGTAGACACCTCGCCTATTGCCCACACCACAAGCGCCAGTGACACTGATTTTTTCTTTCCCACCACCACCGCTTCTACTTTGTCACATATGGTGTCAGGAAGATACACTACATCTGCAGTATCGAGACCCATAGTCTCAACATCTCAAGGCCCTGGGGACCCCAGTAGTTCTACTGGAAACAGCAAGGGTGGTGGTCATTCTGACGGCAGGAGCGGTCTGGGTAATACAGATGGTTCTGGAAATACTGCTGGTGCCAATGGAAGTTCTGCCGGGATTGGCGTTGGCGTTGTTGTCGGCGCCATAGCCTACGGTGCCGGAATGTTCTGGATCGCTCGCCATTACCGCAGAAGAAGAAGGCTACGTAGACACGGCAATTTGACTTATAGGGAGGGAAAATTTGATACCTCTATGAAGCCACCCAATTCCAACATTGGTCCTAGTACAAGATCTCTTTATCCCAGACAGAAAATCAGCGCGCCATTGGGATCGGAGAACTCACTTGGGTGGTGAAGGACCTTTTTATGTTCATTTTTTGATTGGCATTGAGGGTTGCGTTCTTGGGACTCTCGGACAGAGGCCTTGTCGGTGTATTCACCACGTTTATGGAGGATTGAAGGTAAGGGGCGCGGTTTCATCTTCTCAAGGTGCCTGAGATAATAATTATGAAGGATATACATCTATTATACGAGAGAAGATGTATTGGCAAATAGTTTTTTGTAGGTGTCATGATTATACACCGATGTGGAGAATGCATTGCAACCACCCAAAATGCATACTTTTGCCAGCTATTCACCGTTTTGTCACAAAATCAGGACAGGCCGGCCGTCTTGCATTGAAGGTAGTCGGTGATTGGCCTCTCATCCAAGGTATCCAAGGTTTGTGCGAGGTGTCGGCTTGAGGTGGTTTGCCCAAGCTCAAAGACTGGACCCTGACCACTGAATTTGTGGATTGAATATCTATGGCATGATAGTCTCTGTATCGACAAATCATAAACAGTAACTATAGATCCTTCGGTCGACACCACCTTAGAGTCTGATGATTCTGTAAAGTATTGATCAAGTCTTTTGTGGTTTATTCTATGGCCCGAGGTTCCCGCCCGTAGGACCGGCTAGCTTGATTGAGGTACCATCAACTCAAAAAGTATTCCAAATGACCTAGTCTTGTATGTGCTTTTGTTCGGCATTTCTTTGACCCCCGAGTAACTATAACACGTCAAAGTTACGTAATGGATAGTTTTGTAACTAACAATTATTCTACTAGGCCAGTCAAAATCAGACAGAGCGCTAGAAGCGTTGTGTAACTGGGAAAGAGGCACATAAAACGAAATTCCACACAAGTTACCCAATGCGTGACCTATGGGATCGCAGTAGGCTAACACACCTCAAACAGCAATCCGGGGACTTGTAATTTGACAAGAGTAGGTCATTGACAGCTAGATAATGCGCAGTATTGACTTATAATTATGCAACCATTCTATACTAGGAGCACCTGCTATGCCGCCTCTGCTCCCACTGCAAAGACAATGCTGGAATAAATACGTCGACACCTGACAGGAGCAGTCTGCGGCCCAGAACTGTTCTTCTTCTATTGTCTTTTACTATGGTCTAAGTGAGCATCTCATACCAAGCGACAGTATATTTCTTATTCACAAGGAACCAGCCGATTAATTTCTCAACTAGCCTGCATTTCCTCAGACGTTGATCATGGTACGAGAGGGGAAAGATGTGCCATGGCCTTGGCCATACAAAGGAACTTTCTCAAGACAAAATTTCCAGCCGGGACTCGAAATTGTGCCAGAAACTCCACTTACGCCTGTCAAGGACACTGGCAATGGAGCCCAAAAACCACCACAGGGGGCCCAGCGAGACTCTGAGCCGTCTCAAAAGACGCAATGGTTCACCGGCCAGGCTCATCAATGCAGCGACATCGGCAAACATCCTATAGACGAAGGTCCTGTGACACAACATTCAAAATAAGGCTGTGTAATCATGACCTGGTTTATCAAGAACTATTCTCTGTTGACAAAAACAAACATCAAGCACTTCTTGCATCGCAGATAAATTATACAAAGGATCCCAGGTTTCTGTCGATTCAATGGCATTCAACACTATAAATTAAAAATGTTGTGTCCTTGATCAGGGTTTGAAATTTAACAAACTTACCACAATTTGAAAGGCCTTGCCCGCTCGGTTCAAATATGTCATCGCAGATTCAAGATATAGTCAGAACTACTCGAAATGGATAACGACTTTTCAGAGACTGCCGAAAACAGCTTATTTCGCAAATAGAATATCTTCGTAACGAACCAGAAGATTCTTATCATAGGAAACTATGGAAAAAAGACTGGGTTTAATGCATAGAGCTCAGAAAACTGTCCAAAGAACTTCAAGCCCCAAAGGTGAATTAGTTGATGCTCATCCAAATCAAAAAAACACCCTTTCATCTAAGTGAGAACTTAGCTTATGGTACTGTATTGACCCCAGTCTGCGACGTCTCCAAGTGGATCGTGCTCGATGGAAGAATCGTCGTATATTCGGTGATTTCCAGGGGATTCTAGCCTATCCAGTCCAATATAGACTATGTTGTATGCTAGAAAGTCTCAGAAGGGCTCATGCACTATTCATTATGACTGCACGATATCGAGAATCTCAAGAGCTAGAGCGGAGAAAGCAGAAGAAGGAGAAGCTACAGTGATAGTCAGGGTTTTGAGGTGGTGGCGCCCCAGGGTGTCCCATACCTGCCCCAGGCCTAGGCGGTTCTCTCCGGGGCCTATCTCGAGAAAGTCCTGTCTTGTTCACAACAGACTACTGCCACTCCGGTTAGGCGTTGACTTGGTTTTATTACAGAAGAACAAAGCCGTGGCGTGCCTCGAGCTGAATAGAATAGAAAGAGAGTGAAGGCTTTCCTTCAGGGAAAGTAGCTTCGTATTAACTCATCAATGTTGCTTTGACCTTGCTCAAAGAGATAAATGGCACAGAGCGACAGCCGATTGACACGGACCACCATGGCACAATTGCGCTACTGTTTGCATGGCAGGTGATTCTGCCACTCACCACAGTCCATAGCTTGGGTAGAATCTCCCCCCCACAGCAATCGCACTCATCACCCCTCTCACACATCGATACCGCTGCCCCTACCGTAGCCGTATCTCATCAGCTACTCAGCGCAAACTTTTTGTAATAAATGAACATCTTATTAGCAATTTATCTTGTAATCCCTGCTGAATGCGATATGTCGGTATCAAGCACAACAAGCACAGGTTCAACAATAAAGCTCGATTCGTTCATAGTATTCCCGCTACGCAGACGCGGGGATCAGTGGTATGGGAGAACAGCTGAGTTCAGCCAAGCGTCCACGGTGATATATCTTGTACAGATGGCAGTTGTACTGTACGACACGAGAGTGACAGTGGGTTTAATATGGGATACAGAGCTTGTGGTCGTCACCCCATGTGTTATCGAATCCGAGCTTGCTTGAACTGAAGTCGCATAGATATTCACAGGAAAGCCTCGTGCAGACTAGGCTCGTTGAAACAGACTCAGTTAAAAGATAGCTAATAGTGAAAGAGTCTTGGCTATCGCTGGTTTTTATTGCAGAAGAGGTTGTGGTACTTGAAAGAATAAAGCTTGACTACGTCTCGGATACTGCGTAGCAGCTGACTAAAGCGGTAGAACAATACTAACCTAGCGAGGACTGTAAGGTGAGGTCTATTGATACGGTAATCGGAGCGAGGGTGCTGGAGCTCTGTAAAGATACTGAAGGCGAAATCGAGGTCAGGCGGTAATTGCTGCTGATTACGGTCTTAGACTTTTGTACAGATTGTATAGACGTGAGGAGACGTCCCGTCATAGAGGAATAGTTAAGTGCACCGGCTGTATAACTTATCAAAGCCGCAGAGCTAATTGAGTGTGTAGCCACACGAGAGAGGGTACTCTTATTTAGAGTTACGGTGGCGGTTGTTTGAAAAAGATGGCTCTGCGTCGTTGATGTAGAGACTTAAGGCTCCGGTCGAATCATTGAGACAATGGCGATAGGGCTTATATCTAGTGTAATTACCCTCGATGTTATTGAGGGAAAGCTCGATGTCCTCTTAGCAGGACAATCTATTACCGTTGGTGCGTAGCTGATGATTGTCACTATTTGTGTTGTATAGACTGTCAAGATTGTTACGAGTTAGCGAGAGTTAGCGGACTTGGATTGCGGACTTGGATTTCTTCTGCAGAAGAAATCAGTAGCGGAAGGAGGATACCGAAGGGAGATCCCGTCACGAAGGCATGTTCCGGTGATCTCATCATCTTAATACCTTCTGCAAATTAGATTTCTCTTTCCTTTTCTCCATCAGGCTTTTCGACCTTCGTTGAATGCACAAGTTGATTTCGAACTTATTGGCACATAACATAGTCGAAAAACCTCATTCAAACCTTACACTTCAAAGTCTAAGACGGGCATCGAGATAATTTACAAACTCAAAGCCAGCCTTAGAAGTTTCACCATCATCACAACCACCGAACTGAACCGACTTGTACCGAAGCCACAATGGCACGATCACGCGAGCGACCCTCCTCAGCGGAACGAACCCCTCGCCGAACTTCACTGAACTTTAGCTATGAAAATGCTCAATACGAACTTGAAACTCCTGAACAGCTACTTGAGTGGATCTCCCATAATAGCCGGGTAGCTTTCCAAGCGCTGAACCAGGAGGCTGAAATGAACCAACGACTTCTTGAAGAGAATACGTTGATGAAGGAAAGAATCACCCAGTTGATGGAACAAACCCCTACTGTCAAAGCCCAGCACATGGAAGAGGCTTACGCTAGTCTCCGTGCCGATCTTACCTCTGTGGAAAAGAAATTAGAAAATACTATCAAAGAGCGTGACGGACTCGCTACCGCGATGCGATTTATGCAGATTGGCCGTGGTAACCATATTAGTGATGGTGGACTTGGTTCAACTCGTACCACCCCGGATGCGGAGGAACTCCCTCGCAAGTCTACCAAAATGCCAAATCCCCCTATGCTTAATGACGGTAAAGATGTGAAGTTCAAGCATTGGAAAGGTCTCATGAAAAGAAAGCTTTTATTGAACCCGGACCACTACCCGACTACATCCCACCAGTTTGCCTACATTGTGAGCCGCTGCGAAGGCAAGGCATTAAGTCACATCAGCCCTCGTTTGGAAGAAGATTCTACGACCCCATATCAGACTACTGAGGAGATCTTCAATTATTTGCAAACTGTTTTCCATGATCCAAACCATAAGCAGGCAGCTCGTGACGAATTTTTGGACTTAAAGATAGACCCAAAGCAAGTTTTCATTGATTTCTTGGCCGAATTCACCACACTCGCGGAGGAGTCAGAGCAGCCTATGGAATTAAGAAAGAGAGATATATACCGCATGCTTCCCATACTTATGCAAAATCAGGTCATGATCTCCGCCGGTGATAGCTCTGTCACTTTAGAAAGATTCATCCAACAATGCCAGACTGCTTCACGCGCAATTTCGCAGCAGATCGCTACTCGCAGTACACGCCAAAGGGCAGTCGCACGGAGTGGTCGTACTCAAAATAACGTTACTACTCAAGGCAATGTTACGACTCGAAAAAACACCTCGAATTCGGATATTACCGCGAATTCTTCAACCTTCCTTAAGGATTCAACCAAGAAAGCACAGCTCATAAAGGAAGGAAAATGCTTCATCTGCGAGGAAAAAGGTCATCTCTCTCGTGACTGCCCAAAAAAGAAAAAGACCAGTATCGCAGCAACTGGATCCAAAACTACTGAGGACAAAGTGAACCTCACGAATCTGGAGGAATCCGAATCTGACTCGGAATCGGAAAAAGTCTAACCCTGGGCAAAGTCTCCATCCCAGGGGGTGTGTCTAAGTTGATTTTACAAAAAATGTTATCACCTACAAGGAGTGTGGTTATTGGTGCTCAAATAGCCATCAATGGAAGAACAGTTCAAGTAAATTGCCTCGCCGACACAGGAGCAGATGGATATTTGTATGTTCACACCAACATGATTGAACTACTTGTACCATTAGGAGTCAGGACGCGAAAACTTTCCACCCCATGCCCAATCACTGGATTCGATGGTATTTTGCGAAAACCTGTTACGCATGCTACCAATTTGACCCTGGTAATGGATGGTCATATGTAGCTACGACAGCCTATGTTGACTACTGAACTAGGTAAACGTGACATAATTCTGGGGCGCGCTTGGTTTGCCGAACATAAAGTCCTGCCATATTGCAAAAATCAGAGGTTGATATGGCCAAGTGCCCCAACACTGAACGAGGAAGTACAGCAAGCGATCAACAAGGCAATTCCACGCGTAATACTCGGAAGACCATCTCCGGTTGACACGCATGATCATCAAAAGAATATGGAAAGATGAAATCAACTCTTTGAAGTTGGGATCAAGAACAAAAAGTCTTATGGTCAAGATCAAATTCTTCTTCAGAAGAATACAGCTCAGGAACCAGCATTCGATATCGCGGCGATCGGTGGTGTGGGTTTCCACTGTCATATGCAAAGAGAGGGTACCACCTCATTCGTGACCTCACTGGCTCAAATCGACAAGATTATCGAAGAGAAATCGCAATCACAGGATACGTTGAAGCTTCATGAGATGTGCGAAATCAAGAAAATCTTTCCCCGGGAATATCACGAATTCATCAAAGTATTCTCAAGAATGACTCCCTCCGTCAAGTAAACTGTCCACTTTACAAGATGACCGAGGAGGAGTTAAGATTTGCAAAACAGTACATTCTGCAGAATCTCGAGAAAGGATTCATTGTTCCATCCTCCGCACTTCACGCGTCACCAATCCTAATGGCTGAAAAACCAAGTGGTGGCCTCAGATTCTGCGTTGATTACCGGAAATTAAAGGCCTTAACTAAGAAGGATCGATACCCACTACCTCTTATTGATGAATTGCTTCAAAGAATTAGCAAAGCTGAGTGGTTTACTAAGTTGGACATCCAACAAGGATTTCATCGAATTCGCATGCACCCGAGCTCAGAGGACCTTACAACTTTCAGATCCAGGTATGGATGATACAAGTATAAGGTCTTGCCTTTTGGACTAATGAACGGTCCGGCCACTTTCCAACGGTATATCAATTATGCACTAGGAGATTATCTTGACGACTTTTGCACTGCATTTGTGGATGACATCCAAATCTACACAGATGGTGATCTGAAGCAGCATCAGCAACATGTGAAATCCGTACTGTAACGATTGAGAAAAGCAGGATTACAAGTGGCACTTCATAAGTGCGAGTTTCACACTCAAGAAACTAAGTTCCTCGGCTTTATCGTTGGTACTCGAGGTTTGCGGGTGGACCCTTCAAAGATCGATGTGATCCAAGCGTGGAATCCACCTACTACTGTATTAGGTATACTCATTTTGTTGCTGGTTGGTGCAGAAAACCATAACCTTCCTCTGCCAGTCCTCTTCACGAAATCAGTTCTGTATATCTTCGAAACCAGGTTGACCTGAACTCAAGAGAGGTGATGCCTGGAAGAACTGAGTTCGTAAAGAAGATGTCCAGCTACGAGAACGTATTTCAATGGTACTGCAATGATGTATCAGTTCGTGAAGTTCAACTGTACCGAGTCCGGATTGAAAGTAAATGTTACGGGGCGATATCGCAGGTCGGATCACCCCTTTGCTAGGCAAAGAGGCCAACCAAGTCTATAAGGTCTGGTATTCAAAGGCTGAATCTTGGAGTCTGGGTAGAGACTCCACAAGCTCCCATAGTATATACATTAAGATCCCACGTGGCGAGTACCCACATCTCCACATGCTGCACGCGGGGTAGATTCGACCGTGAATCGTATTCCATCACCATGTGGCCTGCGCCGTGACAGTAAATTATTAGTGCCCGAGCGGTGCCCGATCAGCTTATGCATTTTCCTTATGTCTTGACACAGGAACCACGCATTCCAAATATACTTCATCATCTCTCTTCAAGTATCTTCATCGAGGCCTGCTGTGTATTCACGAAATTCTCTACACCACCATGAGTCCGTTATCTCATATAATAGATCCAGAAGGTGAAGTAATTATAATACTGCGCAATGCGAACAGTCCCTTTGCCCCACCCACGCGAGATACATGTACCCATCAATGGCTTGACTCCTCTCAAACATCATTTAGCAATCCCGAGAGTCCTCAGGTGTCGGTTGGAATTCAAATATTCCATTACAAACTGTTAGAGCCGAATCTCGGGGTGCAGACCAAGAACAAGTATAAGGATGAGAAGAGGAAGGCAAAAAAAACAGAAGCCTTTTGCTGAAGGTTTCGCTGCTAAAGAGACCACCGTCGAGGCTACCGCTGCTGGAAAGTCTGTTGTCGAAGGCCATTTGGGTCAAAATTGCTCGCGTATTCAAGTCTCTGCAAAACATTTGATGTTTGCCTATCCATTTTTTAAGAGGCTACTTACTGGAGGCTGGAAAGAAAGCGTTGCATACTTCCAGAAGGGTTCAGTTGAGGTTACCGCGGAAGGCTGGGATGTTGAAGCGCTCATGAAAGTACTTCAAGCCATTCACGGTCAACACTCTCACATACCGTGAAAACTGACCCTGGAGATGCTTGCGAAGATTGCTGCTATTGCAGACTATTACGAATGACGCGAAGCCCTGGACTTGCTGGCGGGCCGTGGATCGAAAGAATGGAAGAGGAGACTCCGTCGATAGCTTCGAGGGATTCGATTTTATGGTTGTGGGTCTCTTGGGTTTTCCAACTCCTTACCTAATTCAGCTTACCCACATCAATCGCTATCGCGCAGAGCGATGGTTTTATTGATAATTTGGGACTGCCAATTCCAAAAGATGTCATAGGTGAGCGCATATACATCATTCTGTTAGCTTAAAGACTAATGTTACTATAGTTTCGATCAATAGACGCAGAGAGCCTATCAAGAAGTTGATAGACCTGATCGGTGATACACGCAGACTGTATCTACTCGGCGCGCGCGGCTGCCGCTTCGAACGTCGCTCAATTATGTGCGGTGCTTTGACCGTCCAATCAAAGGATCTACTTCTGCCGCATCGCAAGTTCCCTTTTCCAAACGTCAGTTACAGGTCTCTCGTACAGAGAATGACGAACTTCCGATCACCCGAATGGTATGATTCACCCTCAAGACATATAAACAAACACAGCTGCCCTGGATCCTCCTTCGCATCCACATTCAGCCGTAGATGGTTTTTTTGAGGGGCTGGAGCTGAAGAAATGCAATACCCTCTGACGAAGAACTATGAAGTCTCAATGCTATTCGACTGAAAATACAAGAATTAAATTCATGTCGCAGGGTACGTAACATCATCCCGGCCACCCCAAAGCACCATACTAAATGCAATAAATCACAATCTCATGTCTCAACAACCATATCTATATAGGATAAGTTATTAAGTGCATATGATCTAAACAGTAATTCTAGACTGCGGGTGTAGTGTAGCATAATCACTCTAAGTAGTTACAGATATGAATACATTTACATCTGAAAGGTGAAACTTACGCTTTATCTCATGGCAAACTATACATATATTTGTCTGAAAGGTCCAAGAATCATACATAGACTTCCGTATATAATATGTTTAGCTTAATGCTACGCACGCCACAAATGCGACGGACAGAAGCTGAAAGGGATGATGTACGAGAGTCATTGTTCAAATGAGACTTTCCCATAAGGGAATTTTGCAAGTGATATTTAGTGCCTTCTGTTAGAACTAGGAAATCACGTGGAAAGCTAGGAGCGGGGGAAGCGTACTTTGGTAGGTACCTGTCGCACTACTACCCTCCCGTTAGCTTGGCGGTCAGCACAATAGTCGGACCCCTTTAAAAGCCTGTAACGTGCTTTGCCTCTCCATAAGAGCAAAGCGGAATGCCAAACACCTCCCAGTATGGCGTTGAGTATTGATAGTCAAGATGTTCTCTACACGCTAGCTTGTGAATACGTGGTCCTGTCTAACGGTCTTCAGGAAATCCTAGTAAAAGCAAGGCCGGAGTCTGAGACGACCATTAAAAGCCTTACCGAATGTCAACAGCGATTTCACATATGGAGGGCACATTTAGGTGTATTTGCAAGAAAGAACCAAGGCTTAGACACGAGACTCCGAAAGTTTCCAGACCTTCAAGACCTTGTTGCTCGGTTATTAGATCTCCTTCTCGGGGGTCTGAAGCGTTGTATGAACGAAGACCAAACAGAAGTTGAATTAGACCAAACGGCGATAGGTCTTGCCGGGTCTCACGGCCACACTGAAGAAAGGGCTCTGGAATCAATTGAAAACACACTTTCTCGACTCAACCGCTTAGGTACCACAATTCGCCGATCGGATCTCGACGGATGGAGAGCCAGGGGTTTTGCCGCAAATCTCGGTCTCGACTCATTTGCCGATTTATGTTTGAAGGCACTACATGCCTTATATCCTGATGCCGATCGGTCGCTGAAAGATTATTTAAGCAAGTCAATGGTAGAGAGATACGCAAAAATGCGACTCCTCGACTCTCGCCGCGAAAAGCGAGGGACCCACGGCGAACCGAATTCCGGACGGATGATGATCATGGAACCGCCTGGTCACGAGCCGTATACTGAAGATTCTGTGAACAAACCAGCTGAAGCAATTCCTGTAGTAGCTGATCGTTTGGGAGTATTTGCTGCATCCTCTCAGTCCGACGTATCCGGTGTTCACCCCCATCAGATCCGGGCCTATGAAGCGTCGCCTACACCTTCGCAGACATTATCGATTCACATGAATCGGGCTCACTACCCGAAACCGCCCATTGCAAGTGGAGGTAGCGATGTCTTCGCTTGCAAATGGTGCTCTGAACAATTCAGCAAGAAGACACTTTCGGCAAGCAAATAGCGGTAGGTGATTTCTACACTATGGGCCATACGAGTCTTTGAAACGATCACAGACCTTTCTGTTGTGTCTTGGACCTAACACAATTGGCCGTATATGTGAACCTTTTTGGAGATTCTCACATATCCCATGGAATTGGAGATGAACCCAGCTAACTAATTCAAGCCGCCACATAGATCGAGACCTCAAGCCCTACGTCTGCCTCTCGGAGACTTGCACAGAAGGGCACCCGACCTTTTCGACCTCGGATGAGTGGTTCAGGCACATGGAATTACACGGCCACCGATGGCAGCGACAGAATTACTTATTAACAGCTTGGATCTGCACTATCTGCGACTTCAAGTCGAACATCTACAGGAATTCCGAGGCCCTCCACGTACATCTAAAACAATCACATGCTGATGAATTTACAAGTAAACAACTTCAAGCCTTCTCACGACAGAGCAGGATAGCGCAGCCAAGGGCTCGGAACGAGTGTCTTCTGTGTTGTTGCCTTGTGGAGGAGACACCCCAAGACCATGGTGGGGTGGTGTTTCCCAAGCGAAGAAAAGGATCGTCGAAGCAGCAAACTGCAAAAAATGCTAGGAAGACTCACGAGACAATTACCGCTGTTCGCCCGAGCCCCCAAGCCAACTTTTCCGACACCTCTTCGGATTCAGACGATGCCAACCCTCCAAGTCACAGACCTCAAACTCAAGTCCACGCGAGGGCTCTAGCCCGGCACATTGCGGCACATTTACAAGGGCTGATGCTCTTGACTCTACGCTTCGCAGCGTTGCAGACTGACGACGCGGTTTTGGACGACGATGCTAAGAGTGATTTGGTGGATACCGACGACGGGGCTAGTGCCTCGAAAGGCATGGATATCGGCATATTATCCGACTTTGACTCCGTGGCTGATGTCAGTACGGAGGTTCTTCGAGGTGATGAAATCCTGAGGTTTGATCCAGATCTTGTTGGCGATGACAGGACGCTTTCTCAATCCCAGACAGCGATTTCAGTTTCCAGGAAGTCCCGAGACCATGTGATGGCCTCGCAGCCGAAGATGATATTTTCCTACTCGGAATCAGGAAGTCAGGGGCCTTTCAGTCGCGAGAGAGGGAACCACCTGCAATATTCCAACTCTTCTCATAACGAATACGTACCGGCTTGATCTGTGCCTTCCTGGTGGAAGCCGCGGCTACGAGACTAATGCTGGATGACATACACTCGCCTTTGCCCGCCCTGCCGACTGCTCGAAATCAATATACTTATGGAAAAATCAGAGATCATATTTCATTCTTGTTTTGCGGCCCCTAGCGTACGGCGCGACATCAGCCGCGACCTATGTGAACCAATTGTTGTCTAGCTTTCCCTCCATGCGCTTTTGTCTTGTGGTTGGTATCGGTGACCGGGTATGAGCACTCAGGCTAATAATCGACTAGGAGACGTTACAATGGCTAGCCGAGCGAACCCACTGGCGGTGTGGTCCAAGTTGATTTATATAGGTTACTTAGCGGTGGAGCGCCTAACACTAGCGAATATAGTGGTAGAACTGAGAGCGTTGACTCTAGCTATTTCAAGTTCACCGGAGTTACGACTCGCCCTCCCACTGTTCTGTTGAATTTTTTTCCGTCTCTTCAATTGCATTATCTCATACAAGGCCGCTAAATCGATGGATTGGTCAACAAGGTGCAAGACGCTAGGTTCATGAGACCGACCATTTTGTTCAAGTGGATTGTAATCACACAGTATTTGGCCTGTGCGCATTCTGCACGTGGGCCTAGTCTACTGAGTCCCAAGCCACTCGCCACCTTCTGGAGAGCACCAAGCATCAGCCATCTATCGCGGGCTTATTGAATCTATAGATCGAGTGAAAAGAGATGGTAGGTATCGGGATCAACTTGCCCGAGAGGCGGATGTTATGTGTGGAAATGGAGGTGGCGGGACTTCCTGAGAACCATTCGTCCCGGTCATTTCTGGGACATTTGACTACGCGGACTCGCGGGAGAACAAGAAATGACAGGGAAATGCGGCCACCACGGCTGCAGCCTATGCAAAAGAACTTCCTACCGAGGTTGCAGCGCGCGCCCTGTTAAAGATGCTCCTACTGTCCAAGAATTCTGAACAAATTTAGGTAACATATCTTACTCAGGATGCCTAGCCAACAAGACTTAACTAGTTGCTACCTTTGACTACCTGCAAGATATGTAGCTCGTCGCTTCCAGGTTCCCTCCAAACTACAAAGCATGCCAGTCTACGAAAATTCCGTTGGACGGCAAGACGAGCTAGACAAATTGTCACAATATTTAAAGCTTTAGGTGTCTGGGTTACGAAAGAATGCGATTGCCCACAGGCTGTCAGGGATAAGAAAGACACAACTAGCGGCTCTATTTGCCGAAGACCATAGGGATGACTACACCGCGATCTTCTTGCTTAGTGACTAGAAATGAAGCGGGTCATTACAGGCTTTAAGCTCACAGGCAGCCTAGTCGAACACATACGGCAGATGAAGGCGCAATAACTGTCAAAGAATTGGAGCATCCGGCTGGACCTGCCCTAGAATGGCTACCAGTAACAAGGAATTCACGTTAGCGTATCATCTACGACAACATTGGCCTTTTGACGGAATCTCTATCTGCTGTGAATGAGGTGACGAGCTTTCACTTGACAGAAGACCATGGCTCTATTCTGAGTAAATCTCGGTAAATATTTTGGCGGAGATAAGAAGGCCCTTTCCCGTTAATGGGGTATATTTTAAAGATGCATTTCAACTGCTTCCACAAAGCAGCCGTGTGTCTGTGAAAATTCTACCTCGGGAGCGTGAGACACATCCAAGAAGAAAGTGATTTGAAATCTAAGTGGTACACGATGGACTGACATTTTATAGAATTAGTTTGCCTTTTGTGTATTCTACGTAGATCACCTTCAGCGTTTTTCCATGTAGGGTATTTCATTCGTGATAACGAAACGAGAACCACATAGTATCTGGATCACAGCCGAACAAGGATGTCTCGTGTTAAATTATAGCTACAAAGAGACACGGGTTTGCTGTCAACATGAATTAATTTGTATCGCACGATTCAAAACAAGTACGTCCGCGCCACAGAAATGCTACCATATCGTGCTGGATTCCCGAATTAGATTATCTGTTCTGAACGGATAAAGTCGGCCACCATGTTGCAAGCTTTTCTTCTGAGCTCGAAAGAACAATATCAAACCTGTCCGCGTCCAACGCTAGTATTAGGATACTAGTCAGTTTCTCCCTCCTTAAGAAAGCCGCCAGAAAGCCGAAGTTATACGATGTACCCATTCCTACGACACTGATGCATCCATTGTCTAGCACAGACGAAAGTCTAAACTCGACCCTGCTGGATGGACCGCACCCATTTCAGTTGCATGGACTTCCCTGTTCAAGAATAAGTGAAAAGGATATTTTTGAAAGTTTTTATTTGTTGAATTTGCGGTGTTGGCGATTGTCATTTGAAAAATCTCTAGTTATATGAACAGCTTTTTGAACATACTGATCATAGATATTATCAAAAACCGCCAATTGGTCACTGAGCCTTTGCAGTCCGATAGGCATTCGAGGATCTTAGATGGTCTACTTCAGGCAAGCAACACGGAGGCGGGCTGAGAGTGGATCCATACAAACGACCGTTGGCAGGCTACAGAAACACATTCGGTGCGGACCAATTCATTCTGGCCCAGCTGGTCACGAAGACGCCGAGCATACTATGACTTGGAAGTAGCTGATTGCCTTTTACCGTGCTCTGCTAACACGGCACCCGACCCATCCTCATTATTCACAGGTATTTCAATCATCGAACCTTGGAAATTGTTTCCGAATGGGCTTTATCCGATCCACTGGGTAGGAATATAAAGATTCCTGGGGAATATACCCAGTAAATAGCATGGAAAATTAGTATATGAAAACATCGTTGTAATGGAATGCAATCAGAGCCAAAAAGTATCTCCAAATACAACTCAGAAAGTTTGATACCAAACGCCTCCCTCCCCTCTGATCAATCGCCTTTCCCATGCGGGGCCTCACTTGGACGTAAGGCAGCTACGGTGATCATAAACTGCTGCGCCAGCTCTCGTGAAGTCATAGTGATGATTATCATGCTTATATATCTATCTAGGCATTTCGCCCAGCAAGTTTGATTTACAGAGCGTAGCCCGCTGAGATATGGTGATACGTATTCTGTATTCTGGCTTAGGTATGTATGTGATTCGAACCAGCCTGGGATGTAGCAGAAGTGAAACTGTCCATTCACCCTGCATACAAGTTCTAGCCACTAGAGATCCTTCCTGCAAATTGGACAAGTGCCAGAACTTTTCTTCAGCCAGTTGAAAATACAATCCTCATAGAACATATGTTTGCAACACGAAATTTCCACGGCCTTACTCCTATGAACAGAGATCCGATCCAGACAGATGGAGCAACTTCTCTTCGTGAGCAAGGACAGATCTTCTTCGTGAACTGCACCAAAGCTTGGCGTTGGATCAGCAAAAATATCGCCAAATTCTCGTAAAAAGCTGTGAACTTCCGTGGACAACGACCTTCGAAGTTGGTGCAACCTTTGACGGAGTTCCTTATTTTCGGGATCAAGCTTGAGCGCAACCGAGATGGAAATACATGAAATTTCCGGGCTACCCCAAATCTCTTGGGCTGTCGCATAGCGAGACAGAAAAATGACCCTTTTCTCTTTCGCAAGTAGATCTGAAGAACACCAATCACGGGCTAGATTAAGTGATCTTTTGTAGGCATCCCCCAGAGTCTCTTTGATTTCCATCATACGATCCTGTCTTATATAGATATCAAGTCGACTGCTGACGAGGTCAAACATTAGACTCATCCAGTCGACGGTTGCCTTTTTGTTGCGGTGTTGTGTCCAATGTATCATGACTGATGAGGCAGAATCATAGTAGCCTAGGGCTTTGGTTGGGTCCGTGTTGACGTATGTGTCCCCAATGGCTCGGAGTTCCGAGGGTAGTTGCATGAGAAGTGTGTGAGCTGGCATGTGGTAAGAGCTATGATGCTCTTTCTGTTCGAAAACAACGGTGGATTGCGGCGAGATTCTTCCCGTCAGTCCTTGCACGAAGCTCGCTGCGGCATTCTTCGTCACCTCCGTTGGATCGCAGCATTGAATTCTGAACTTGAACACGCGGGGAGAGGAGCGGAAAGAGAGCCAGGAGCATACCCCGAGCGCAATATTCTCCGAGTCTTTAGACTTGCAATTAAAGAGCAGGTACCGAATATTCCGATCTGAGGAAGAATCCACAGAGCAATGTACCATGAAGTCGGGCTGTGTCATTGCAGGACGACTATAGGATAGCTCGTCTCTAAAACCATCGCTTATCGGCAGAACTCCATAAATTAAAATTGACATGGCGATGATGGAACACAGATGAAGGATTGTGCCGCGATGGAACTATATCTGCGGGCATGTTTGTTTTTAAGTCGTTATCCAGCCGGGAGAGCCTTCCCGACTGATGGGTGTTTCGTATGGCATTTGATTCTGCCGCTCACCATAATCTACAGCTAGGTAGAATCTCTCCCCCGCAGCAATCTCACACCTCATCCCTCTCCTATATGGTGCAGCTGCGCCTAGCGTAGCTGCCTTCCATCAATAGGGGTTATTGCGGGATCCTTATCAATAGTTTATGGAAGGTCCGTGAAAATAGAATCATTTGCCCTTGAGATGTGACGTGATAGGAAAACGGTGTCTCTACAAAAAGGATATACGTAACACGGTTAGTTCTAAATTACTCACCTACCGAACTGTGTGCTTAACGGAAAATCGATATAAAAGAACAGAGTAATTACAAAGCTCTCAAAGATCTGTGTTTTCTTTGTGTACTGATACGTTATGTTGACACAAGGCTCGTGCAGAAGACATTAATAAAGAATGTCGGTACTTTTCGATTAACAAATAATCGCAAAGACGTCCTAAACCAGGACTAGATGATTCAGGACAGATATAACTTACGTCACGTAGATAAGATATTTCAGAATTAGCCCTGACACCAACAATGAAGGCTCAAATTAGATTAACCTATGCGGGAGAATGATTGTTGTTTTTACGTTGTGAATTCTCATAAAAAGCTTCCTCGTGAAGTTATTCTTGGCGATCACTGCCGGATCCTTTACTAGCAGTTTTATCTTACCAAGAGTTACACTTTAAGGAATGGAAGTCACTTGATGTAAGATCCATAGACGTCTACTCTACTACGAGAATCTCTACTAGCTATCGTGAGTTTAGGTGTCGGCTAAGCAGAAATCTTAGTTTTATTAAACAAAAGAAGCCTGGCAAAAGGGAAAAAAGAGAATTTGACTGGCCGCCAAGCTTCCATTTCAATTGCGCCAAAGAAAATCGAAATTCAGATCACATTGAATCGCTGGTCGCAATTCCGCCCGCATGAAAAAGGCTCTATAGGCAATGTCATGTCTCTTAAAATTCAAAAACTGAAAGGTGCCAATACCCAGAAGCTCGCAGTATTGATGACCCTTTCTTTGGCTAGTTCTGGAATGAAAAAGTGGGCAATGGTTGTGATCTTGGACTTATTGACTAGGAGATGCAATGACGGCTTTCAAAGCACTAATGAAAATGTAACAAAATTCGGCTCTCGACTTAGGGAGCAGCGTATCATGAGTGAGGCTGGAAGAAAATATGTGCCACTGGAATAAAGATCGTAGCTCACAACATCATCATGAGGAAATTCAATCGCATAATTTCAATAGAAGGTTCTCTTTTCAGACCCGAATCGGGACTCAACGACCGTTTGCAATTGCCAATTTGAACTCCCAATTTCTATGGCAAATTCAAAACTGAAAATCTGTAAACGTAATCGCCAATGCTAGACGCTAGACGCCAGTAATAGACTCCTCAGTCTATTAAGCCATCTATACTCAGTAAATCCGTAGTATCGATTTCACGATTAATATTAGTGTATTTAAAGGCCTCCTTTGACCAGAGAATGGATCCATTCCATGCGAAATTGCAACAGGATAGCAGCACCATGACTTCTCCTCGCGAACTTCTATCCGAAGACCTTGAGTATTGTAAAGTTGCTCAATCACTGAAAGATATACTTCAGAACGGTGATCGCCTCCGCAGTACAACGTCTATTGGAAAAGTGCTAGACAGGCTCAAGTCCTCGTCAGATGCAACTCAATTTCAGGATACGCTCAATCAAGCTTTGCAGTACGCCGTGCTGAAGTTTCCCAATGAGCTTGGTACAATCAAGTATCTGATCAAACTCGGCGCGAACCCAGGGCATTCCTTTTGCGATGTCATTAAGTTCAAACGAGCTACCTGGAGATATTTTCGTCCCAACTCTGAAGATTACGAAGAGACCCATCACTGGGACAAAGGGCCCGCCGATGAAAGTGACTCTGATGATGAACACAACTCTAACGATGGGAGCAGCTCAACTAATAAAAGAAAGAAAATTTATGAAAGGAATAAGAAAGACTGTTACACTCTCTATGAAAAATATGACAGACAGCAAGGAAAAGTTCCCTATATGAGCGAAAACACGACAGCTATCGACATTGCCGCCTTTGTGGGTGATGTGGAATACACGAAAGAACTTCAAAAGGCTGCCTTGGAGCGAGAGCAAGAAGATTCCAAGGAAACTAGAAGCAATCCCTTAGTAATCGCGGCCTGGCTAGGAAATATTGAAGTCGTAAAAGTGCTTCTACAGCAAGAAGAGGAAGAAAAGCAAATCACCTATTACAGCATGGACATGACGCCTGTCTATGCGGCTGCAACACGAGGTCATCACGAGATACTGAAAATTTTGCTCGCGGGGAAAGAACAGAAGCGACACTGGAAAATCTTTGTAACACCTTATACTAATCCATCGGGTCCCGCTCTTTGTGCTGCTTCTCGACATGGCCACAAGGACGTTGCCGAGCTTCTTCTTCAGAACGGTGCTTGTATTAATCCAGACTGTGATCCAACGGAAACTCCTTTGTCATATGCCATGATGAATGAGCAACTTGCGATGATGGACTTTTTGCTCGATAACGGGGCTATATGGAATCCTGACCTATTGGTGTCAGATGAGTCTGATCTCAGCGACACAGCGTTGAATCATATCATAGACCGCCTAAAGAAGAAACCCACAGCGGAATCCCTATACGCCGCCTTTTGTGTTACGTGTGCTACCTCGAATGCGAATGCTACATCTGCAGTCCAGATAATGCTGGAGGATCAAGACGTCATATCGGGTTTACGAAGCGTAAACTTACAAGGCCCAGACTCTGGATGTTCTATGAAAGTAGGGCCTCTCAATATAGCTCTAAAACACAGCAATAAAGAGCTTACTGAGGTGCTGCTAGACGCAAAGATTCCGGCCATTTGTCGAAGCGGTATTCTTCAGACCTTGCTCGAGTCAGAAGTGATGACCGAGGGTGGCGCGGACCAGGAAGCCTGGCAGAGAGGTATTTTGGAATTGACTCTAAGACATCAGGTTGTATATGGGTTGGAAAGTGAGATTCGCCAGAATGGAGACAAAATCATCGATTATGGAATCAGGCTTGAGCGGTATTACTTTATTTACAGAATATGCAAAGATTTTATGGGTCTTTTGTCTGACTCCGCTCTCACAGCTGTCCAAAAATCGCTACTATTTGATGTGGAATCAGTGAAAAAAGACCATTTGGACGCTGCTGACAATTTCAGCTGGTTTAGCTCACTGTGGCTCGATATCGGGAAAATCGTCGATCATCGTGAACAGAGCCGAGGTGACTGTTGGAGTACCCGCCCTAGCTTTGTAATCAGCAAAGACCAGCTCGGCGGATGTTTAATGAATTTTCTTATGATTATTGCTATTCAATTTATCATCGCTTGTGTTTGGCCCTGGGTTTTCTGAGGCCTAAGGCCCGACTTGCTTTTCCAGAGCTAGAGTTTACGCTTCACTGCTCCCTAGAATGAGCTACTAGCTAAGCAGGCTCCTTGCTTTTAAAAATCTCGCACATTGCAAGTAATCTTTCTATTTACTGTCGACGAGTCCTGCAAACACATTTGAATAATGTTGGTCATGATGATATTGTAACGGGCCAGAGCCCGGCCATAAACCATGTGCCATGGCCTTAAGGGATTGTGTGGGCGAACGGAGGATAGACACCGCCTTCGGCAGAAAGAACCCGGTGTTCTTCGGCAGAAGAACACCATGTGGACTCTTCCCTCTTCAAGATTGTTGTAAACAGCATGTTGGCCTAGTGCAATTGAATCAATTCCGCTACAGCCCTTCACAGATATTTCCAAAAAATATACTCCTCCATTCATGTATCTATGCCGGGAACATATAACAAGCTTGGATATGATACCTTGGAACGGCTTCCTAATTCGCGTGATGTCAATCTAACCGAGAATCTCCGGGCGCTCCTAAAAAATACATTGCATTCACAACACCATGAGCTATAACACCCCTTGAACAACGAGACGGCGCTCGATATACAATCGGAGACTCCCCAGAAAATCCGAAAAGGCCTAGATATTGATTCAATGGAGCACTTTTCTATACTACACGAAATAGGGTGTTTAGGTTGTTGAATACGAAGGCCGCCATATTGACGTCCATCATCCTGCCGCAACCCTGTCGTTCTCTCACGCGCTCGACATTGAGATAGTTTGTGGAGGATACTGCCAGCAGATTCCACGAATCAGTGGCAAATACAATAATTATTGATCAAGCGTGTTTCAAGAATAAATACATTTACATCTTAGACTGTTTAACTTGTTCAACTTCACCTAGAATGGCGTTTAACCGTTGACATGTTTCGTCGCACACAAACATTCTGTTGCAAACAAGGCTCCTGTAGCCAACCAGGGGCGCATGGGTCGCGGGGTCGCTGCGCAGAGGTCGCTGAACGGAAATTTTAAGGATATACCGGTAATCACTGAAGTATCCCGAAGAAAAAAGGGTAGCGGCTGAACGGAAATAGCGGTCGCTTGATGGATCTGCAAAGTTCGATTTGAAAATATCCCGTACCTACCAGATATACTAGTTTTTCCTATAATTTCTAAACAGCGAGCTAAAACAGCAAGCTAAAACAGCAAGCTAAAACCGAACCTGTATTAGATAGTATTAGGTTCTAAGAGATATATCATTAATTTTAATAGTAATAATTAGTTTATCTTAAAATACGTCAGTCTATTAGAGTATATACTAAAGGAATAGTAATTTTTTGTGACGGGCCAGAGCCCGGTGGTTGACCATATGCTATGGCCTTCCGGATACCGCCTCGGTAGAAGGGGTCTGAGCGGGGTCCTACCCGAGATAGGATCGACGCTGTTGAGGACCGCGACCGACTCCTATCCTTTCTTCTTTCCCTCCTTAAGATTGTTGTAAACAGCATGTTGGCCTAGTACAATTGAATCAATTCTGCTACAGCCATTCACATTTTTAAACTCAAGTTAATTAAGTAAAAAGTACATTCTATTAAATTTAATGAAAAACTATTTAAAGTTTCTAGGTTATTCTAATTTTCTATTCAAAATCATCAGAATAATATAGAATTATAGTAGATTCTTGAATATTCTATAAAATATCTTGAAATATAATTGAACATATATTGTAGTGGGGTATTCGGTTGCATGTACTTAAAGTAGTTTTACAGGTACGGGTGCCTGATGGTCTTACAGCCAGGGGATGTTATTTAGTCCTTGAGGATTAGGAAGATCATCAACCACCTCTCGGTCTGATCAACAGTTTTGGTCTGGAGTATGAGGACGGTCTTTACAGTCAAATTCCTTACACTTGCAATGTCTCACTCTTTTTGATTCCTGCCCATTGTTCCTGATATCGGACTACACGATTACCTTGAAGGATTCTGAGACTTGCTTGCTTGTGGTTTTGGTTTGGTTCCTCTCTGACTCGACCTGTCTGGTGAGATCAGACTGCCTTGAGCATTCCCCTCTTTACTATATACTTATTAGACATCATTCTAATAATTATATATGATGGGTATTTTCCCAGTTATCATTAGTAAATATTAAAATGATTTATATAGTTTCAAAAATCTTTCTATTGTAAAAAATTTCAACTAAGATTATACTATACTTGTCTATACTTGTCACGTGCAGTTGGAATCACCCGTGCCGTTGCTCACATGGTATTACTATTAGACCAAAATGTCTATGCCAAATCATTCGATGGCATGGTTTGCCGTGCAACGGTATATATAGTCAGTTGATCCCGTACCTCTATGGGATCACACCGTAGCGCCGGCCCGGCCTAGGCAGTATAAGTTCACATCCCGCTTTCTCTTCTGTATTCTATCACTATCTAAGCAACAATGTCTCAAATTGCTGACCCTAGCATAGACATTCTCAGAAAGAATATTTACTGGGAAGAGTGGGTGCAAATCGAAAAGGAGAAACGTCAAATGGTGGTTTTCCACTGTGATGCGTACTGTTTGGAAAATCACTCGTACCACTTTTGAAGGACTCTGCCAGCTCAAGTATCCACAATCAAAAATTTGGTCTTGATCAATCAAAAACGTCTTGAATTTGCCAATTGTTGACTTAATTTTTTTTTGGTTTTGATTTGGGTCCATTAATCTCGTCAGAGACACAATAAGAACCGGAAGATGCAGGAATGTTGACCAGTAAGAAAGCACTACACACGCCTGAAACACATATCTGTGGCCTTCGTAATCTTAGTACTTCGACCCACCCACTACCTTCGGTTGTGGGTAGGCGGCGGCCTCACCTCAACCGCCATCCTCACCTCAACCGCCAACTTCACCATCTCTAAGACCTACTACCCCGTTACACCAACCACCATGCTTAAATCGAAGAAAATTAGTGAGCGGCGTCTTCCTGAAGCTATTCAAGCCTACCATCAAGCTGAAAAGCTAAACATCAGCGTAATTGGGCGGTGATATATTATACCGCGTACTACCCTACGTGATCATATCATTCTTAGTATAGATCCTCAAAGTAGTCGAAAATCTACTACTAGAGTTCTACTACCTTATCTGGAAGAGGCCATGATACGCTGAATCCAGTAGACATTAATTTAGAGCCTTGGAGGAGTATAAGATCTAAGGTATTGGTTTCCTAATATATATAACGCACCTTTGCCAGCCACTGGACAGGAAGCCCTTCCTATCCTGTAAGCAGCACTTTGTGCGTTATAATAACGTATACTGTCTTTGGGCCGGTGATTGGAATCGAATTAATTATATCGACCGTATCAACTCTATGTAGCTGCATCAACCGCATTATTTCTATAGAGCTATATCAACCGCATCAACTCTATAGAGCTGCATCGGCTGCATAAACTCTATAGAGCTAAATCGGCCACATCAGCTCTATGAATATGATCAACCATGATAAAGGTACATCTCTATGCGATATAACGTATAGTATTCAGGCTATAAGAGAGCCAGAGGACTCATATAGGCGAAAAAGGCTGTAAAAAGTGCTAAAATCGATACAGCCTCTAGAGCCTGATTCAACACCATCCAAGACACCCCACATAGCCAGCAAGCTTTTTGAAGACCTAGATAACGCGCAGGGGGCTTAAATTTCGAAGGCGTCTAGGCTAGATTGGTAGTCAAGTCAAGTCTGTATATAATTATTATATCAAATAGGACATGGCGTTGATGATAGTGAAGTTACCAAAGTCATGCAGATTTTGGTGAAGTTGGCGGTCGAAGTACTAAGAATACGTAGGCCACAGATACTCAAGCACAGAATGTAATTTCAAGTCAGTTCCCACCATCAGTCTCTCGTATTGGCAATAAAGGCTTCCACTGGCCAAAGAGAAACTAATGATAATGTCTCACCACGTCATAGCTTCGGTCAAAATGTCAGCCGACAATTGTTCACATCCAGAGGCCGGAAGACGTCTTCAACGTGGATTTATCCGCTCCTATTGATTCATAGTAGTACGTGGCTTACAAGGGCTTTTTTAAATCAGTAGTTAACCGGTGGTAGAGATCATACACCCAGCACAAAATAGAGATATTGTGCGCAATCTTCGAATATAATTCTCTGTATCTGTACAGCCCTTCGCTATAAAAATCGATACCATTTTCTATATTTAGGACGTTCTTCTGCTAGAAACTTCCGGGACTTCTTCATTGCTTTTCGGAATTGTCTCTCGGTCTGGTAGCTATGCGTAGCGTGGCGACTACAAAAGCAGTATGCATGACCAACTTCCACCTTGATTCGAGGACAGTCTTTGTAGCGATGACGCAAGCAAGACCGATAACCCGCTTCCTCTTTGCAGAGACACCACTCGTAGACAACGTGTTATTTAGATACACATATTTAAACTCGTAGTATGGTAATTAGCGAGGAATGCGTCGGCGTTTTCGTGTAATACAGGCAATATTTAGCCTCGTGTACTTCAAGGGAGACGGCGTTACCAGCGAAGGGCGGTTTATGGTATCATTATCTAGGGTGAAAAACTAATCTAGCAGTAGTTATTTATATGATTCGAGGCTCTTAAACTTTAGCGGAAATAGAAAAGATACTTAAATTGTTAGAAGGTCTGTATCGCAGGACAGAGAACCTGTTGGTTAGGCAGAGAGTCCAAGTCTATAGGGTCTGATTTCAAAGACTGAATCTTGGAGTCCGGGTAGACTCCCCTAGTTTCCACAATATATACATGGGGTCCCTGTGTACCGAGTCCCCACAACCCCACATGATGTCTTGAGGGTTGTTACCCTAAGGCGGCGCGGGGTCGATTCGATCGTGAATCGTCTCGAGTCACCATATGTGACTCGCGCCGTGACATAAATAGTATGTTTCAAATATTTTATAGCCATGGCTAGGTATCAAATTGAACGTTGTCCATCAGAGCCCGCTCAGGCGGCCTACTACTATGTTTTTTTTTAAACGACTCCGATATTATTAATAGCATCGCCCACTTCCAGATTAATCTCGCCTCAAACTGTCATATTTAAGAAGCTGTGAGTTATTTCTTGCAGGTAATCATTGACCTCCAGCGACCCCATAACCTAAACGACCATACTACAAGCCCGTGTGACATCTAGGAAAATCCCAAGGCAGAAAAGTCTGAGTTTCGCCGGTGGTTAGATTTAGCTAAATACTTTCCATTCAGTCGGCGCGAAAACCCCCATAAAGCCCAATTCGAAATCCACGTTATAAGCAGTATAAGACCCTATATAGGATACGTTCATGCTTTAGTAAGACTGTTTGGTTGCCGCTAAAAATCGTGCAAGCATTACCCTAGGGGACACCAGTCGCTATGATGGTGACAGTAACGCTAGCAGCACTTAGATATTTCGGGAACGCCATCGACGGACAAGACTCTGCGTAAAGTTAATATAACTCGTGGATGGCTTTTTTTCACAACCTCCCAAATCATAGCCGAGCGCGGACTTGGATTTCTTCTGCAGAAGAAATCAGTATCGGAGGACAGAGACACGCCCACCACGTGTGCCACGCACACCACGCACACCACCTCAAAACTTGGGATGTCACTGTAGCTTCTTCTTCTTTCTCTTTTCTTCAGCTCTTGAGATCCTTGAAACCACGCAGACAGTTTAAATAAAAGTTTACGAGTCCTTCTAAAGCTTTTCCTATCTGGCGTACAACAATGACTATCCATTCACTATAAGTGAAAGAAGAGGCCAGATCCAGTAGACCGTTAGTCGCATAGTCCAGCTAAGCCTAGCCACCAATTAGTTTTATTTCAAGCTATAAGAGGGTAATTGCTAATAAGACCACACACCAGATTAGGCTTATAGGAAGTAAGATCCCTACGACTTTAACTCCAAGAAGACTATCCTCGGGGGCTAGTTAAGGTAGAGACCGATTCCATCGATCTTGTATAGCCAGCGCAGGTACTGCGAGCAGGGTACCTACCATAAACGGTAAAAATGCTAGTCCGACATGATAGGGGGAGAACTGATAGTTCTGTACCAAGATCACTAGTAGGCTGACATAAAGAATAAAGAGTACGATCTGGCTTATTCTCACAATAAGCGCAGTCGGCCAGATAACGGGCTCGAACCAGAGCACCTCCGAGGGGCGCCTAATCGCAGGCACGAGTGCTTTCACTAGTCCTCATCGTGGCGCATTTTGCTTCTGTCGCACTATCTCGTTCTGAAATGTCTCTGGCGTGAACACCATGCCAAGAAAGCATGACCCGGCCAGCACAGATATGAACCAGAACGACGATCGCTAACCGTAGGTTGCCACAACAGACTCGCTAACAATAGGGCCGAGAGATAGTACGATTACGCCTCCTAGCCCGTACATAACAGAGGCGAAGACACCTAGCCGATTACTAGGGATGTTCCACATATCATTCAAAACGCTAGCGAATACGCTGACAGACGGCGAACCGGTGACGCCAGCGAGCGCAGGGGACACTGCAATTGTGCAGTAGTTCTTTGCAAAACATCCCATGATACTGAAAATAGTAAGTAAGAAAAGCGAGACCATGTAGATATATTGTCTGCCAAATTGCTCTGATAAGGCAGAAGTGCATATTAGCCCGAACACGAATCCTAAGCCGTACAACGTGACTGGTAGAATAGCCAAGGTTTCTCGAACGCGAAACTCGACCATGATCTCCGGTATACTAGCGATATAAATTGAGGTGGCGAGAGTACTAGGTTAATTCTTAGCAACGTGGATTGTACCGCTTGATTCAGGTTTACTCACATTACCGAGAAACTCAGTATAGCGCCAATTAAGACCACTACTTTTTTTACTAGTCCTCTAGCCTCAAGTATGTTCACCTCACATCTGCCTTACTTATAATTGCGCACGTTACTGCCAGACTGTAAGTTTACCATCTCAGAAGGCGATTTATAATAGATTATTTATTCAAAGAGTAAGCGTCGTGACCTCCGCTATTTAGGTATAGGAATTAAGCCGATTTATAGTAACAATTTAGAGCAAGATATTTTATGACGGGAAACTTGGAAGATAAGGAGAACAAGTACAGTCAGATCTAACCTTGATATCATCGTTGCCTATTCTTTACTAAGCAAAGTAAATGCAGTCAATCAAGAGAACAAGTTATTTCCTTATCATACACAGTATAGTTATTCAGTTACTTTCGGGGTCCAGATAATAGTCGGTATTTAATAGACCAACGCACAAATCGACTTTCAAATATAACGTCATTTTTTCTCATCATACGGTAACGGAATAATAGCTTTTCAAAAATAGGAAGAGGGGCTTCCCCTATGATATAGCATCTCTCACGCTCACGCTATACGTAGTCTTACCGAGCGAATTAGAATAATCGCCGACTAGAAAAATAAAAGAGTACAAATAATATCCAATCGAGTGACGAAGGTTGTCTATCGGAAAGAAAATACAGAAAGATTACGAAATAATAATAGAATAGAAAATACCACCTCGAGTGCCGGCCGATTACCGATATAGATAATAAAGAACCGGATACTAAAGGGCTAGATAGATTACATGATCAATATTATATAGTCGTTACTCGAGGGGAGGCTTAGCAGCAGAGATCCTCGTATTATTACGAAAGTCATATATCATTATCGATCTGTCTCATGTGAACATTACTACTTTCAACAGCGGATAGGACACCCCTCGGATAAGCCAGGATAGCACCACCAGAGAGCGTACAAAGCGGCACCCGCTACTATCACCAATATCCTACGGATTTTTGACCTCCGTAATTGATCAGTTATCTGACTTCAAGTTCTGTTGAGGAACAAGGGGCATTTCAACCACCATATACATCGTCTTTCTCGCCGTATACGTGCTGTCTATATTCAGGAGTACTCATGCCTTCGTGATCCAATCGGTATCACATTTACTCGCCCGGTATCCGATCTTTGTTACGTGCCAATAAGTTCGAAATCAACTTGTGTATTCAACGAAGGTCGAAAAGCCTGAGGGAGAAAAGGAAAGAGAAATCTAATCTGCAGAAGGTATTAAGATGATGAGATCACCGGAACAAGCCTTCGTTACGGGATCTCCCTTCGGTATCCTCCTTCCGCTACTGATTTCTTCTGCAGAAGAAATCCAAGTCCGCAATCCAAGTCCGCTAACTCCCGCTAACTCGTAACATTACCCTCCTCTCTCTAAAAGGACCTGGTCCACCAGGTCAGTCAACTGGTTGTCATCATCTGGGTGGTCATCTGAGTGGTCATCCTCGGATTCACCTCGAATTCATCGTTTAGTGCTGATTCGGTCCAGATTTGCAATCTTTCGGGCGGTCCTGGTTGATCTGGATGTTCCCGATGGAATTCCAGTAGGCGTTGTGGTGAGTTTTTGAAATTTCTTGCAAGATACCATGTGTAATAATGTTGACATCCTTTCCACTTAACCTTATACTGTAATTTTCGATGTCTCAATCGAACCGCGATGATTTTTTCGACTTCCCATTCTGGTTCTTCATTTACTTCAATTGGTGGCTGGGGATCCGGTAGTTGACCCTTCAAGGGTTCGGATTTGGATGCTCTGCGTAATTTGTCGGGTGAGAAGATTGGGTGCACTTTCATTGACGCCGGTAAGTCGATTTTGTATGCATGTCCGACTTTATCTAGGATTTTGAATGGTCCGTAGGCTTGATGAGCCAGCTTACGTCCTGGTTGGTCTGTTTTCCAATTTTTTGACGTGATGTAGACCATATCTCCTTCTTCAAAATCTTCCGGTCGGCGATGCTTGTTAGCTTGCAGTTTTTGGCGTCCTTGGACTTTAGTTACATGCCGCTGTACTGATTCCTAAATTTCTTGCAGATTACTGGTGAACTTAGAAGCTTCTGCATCTGCATCTTCTGGTTCTTTAGGTCTCGGTCGCACATGGTTATGCCAGTCAAGGTTTTCCGGAATCTTCCAATCGAAGGACTCTTTTGGTTCGTAGCCTCTTTCGGCGAAAAAGGGTGTCATACCAATCGTATCCCGGTGGTTAGCCGCGGCTGCAAAATTCACCATTGCAAGGAATTCTGACCAGTCGTCCTGATGATAACTGACAAAGGGTCTTAATCTCTGTGCCATGTTCTGATTCGCAATTTCACTTTGACCATCTGTCTGCGGATGATATGCAGTTGAAAGTTTCCTCTTAACTCCCAGAATTCTGCAAAATTCTGTCCAATTGACCACCTCGGTCGGAGACGATTGAGTCAGGTAATCCTGTCCACCGGTACACATAATCGACGAAGATACGGGCGGTTTGTTTTGCATCGATATTTTTGTGACATGGAATTGAAATTGGTCGCTTAGTGAGGCGGTCCACGAAAACCACTACTGCGTCAAAACCATGCTTATCCTTAGGAAAGGAGCGAAAATCCATCGTAATATGTTGCCATGGTCGTTCGGGGATTGGTAGTGGCTTCAGCTGACCGGGGATCTTATCTTTCCAAGTCTTCGTCCTTTTGCAGACTTGGCAATTATCAACGTATCTCCTAACGTCTTGACGTAAGTTTGGCCAATAATATCTTGATGCAGTCATTCGGAACGTTTTTTCCTGTCCGGGGTGCGCGGTTGATGGCTGCCGATGGATTTCATCAAGTAGTCTTGCGCGTAGGTCTCCTTCGTCCGGTACAATTAATCGTCCTTCGTGGAGTTTCAAATCGGATAAGTCTTCCAAATTACGATGAGCTTGTAGAAGGCGTTCGAGAAGGTCTGATTGCAGCTGCGACTGCGACTCTCCTACCGGAGGATTATGGTTTTCTTCTGCAGAAGAAATCAAGATCCCGTCCTCTAGTGTTTCCTTTGGAAGCATAACCTTGAGTTCCTGACTTTTTGTAGGTTTTTCCGTCCTTGAAAGTGCATCTGCCACCACGTTGCTCCTGCCCTCACGATAGTTGATGATAAAATTGTATCTTGACAACAGCTCACACCAACGTGCCTGGCGAGCGTTTAATTTTTTTCCTGTCATGAAGTATTGTAAAGAGTGATGATCACTCGCTCTCGAAGCTGCTTTGTAGTCCTTCTAATTCAGCTCTCCATTCTTCGAGGGCTTGAAAAATTGCTAGCATTTCCTTGTCGTGAGTGTCATACTTCCGCTGAGCTTGATCCATGGTTTTTGAAAAGAATGCGACTGGGTGCCAATTTTCTCCATTTTTCTGTGAAAGCACTACCCCCATACAGCCATCAGAGGCATCAGTCTCCAACTTAGTTGGTGCTTTAGGGTCGTAATGAGCCAAGATTGGCGTTGAGGTTAGTGCAGCTTTCAGTTGATCGAAGGCCTTCTGACATGATGTGTCCCACGTGAATTGCACTTCTTTGCGAATCAATTGGTGCAGTGGTTTTGCGATCCGACTATAATTTCTGACGAATCTTCAGTAGAAGTTGCACATTCCTAAAAAGGACTGTACGCCCCTTAACGCTACGGAAGGCTTTGCTAGGCTATGCCCGTATTCCATATCGTGGCCTAGCCAAAAATATACGCGGACAGCCGGCTGTGTACTTTGCCTGTCGCGATTTATTTTTCTTTCTCGAATGGAACGTTCATGATCTGAATCGTCCGCATTATAGGTCCATATTATTACTATTGTATTCCCGATGCTTCCTTTCTCTTTCGATATTCCTAAAAACCCATTGACTGCTTTACTATTTTTATCGATAATCTTCGTTTTTATTCTCTGTTTTTTACGTTCGGTCATCTTCTCATTCCCGACCTACGATGTTGTCAATTTACTATTGCCTGGGTTTCAAGGCCCTATTCTCCAAGCAGATTTAACCAGTGAGGTAAGCATGCATCAGAAGCAAGATCTTTTATTTTTCAAGCTCACGATGTCCAGAACGACGAGTCAAAGACATTGCTCGTTACCTGCCCTGCACGTGTCAAACCGGATTCTTGCGGCATACCGGGAAACGGACTCACCGTAATTAGTGCTGTTAGCTCCGTTCAAGTAGCAAACGTCGACAGCTATGGGCAGTAAGTGATGAGCCGTTGTCGATGACTGTTCAGGTACGGCCTGACATCGGTGATACAGAACAGCATCACTTTCCTGCAATATCGAAGGATCACTCTACGCATTTTGTCATGCAACATATGGTACGGTCAACGCTCAAGGTACACTAGCATCTAAAGATCTCAATTGGATGCAAGTACCTATTGTCACGCCTTTTGTTTGATGGTGAGGCCTGCTATACTGCCTTGGCTACGCCCTCACCACCTGTGACCACCAACCTCAGTCTAGCTTAGCTTCCTTCTTCCTCCTCTCCTCTTCTTCTTGCCAACGTCGAGTGTTTTCATCTTTCAGGTTTTTCCTTCGTAGGATCCTGCAGTCAAATACCTTTGACCTTGGAGATCTTGTAGGGGCTGCGCAGAAGTCAAAGACACATTTTCCGGGCCCGACAACACAAGGGCCCTCGTCCTGTCTTGGGTTCCCACCACAAGTTGGCATAGACCGGAGGCATTGTTCCGAGGCTAAAACGCCAGTATGTTATATCTAATGGTCACTGCTGCTTTTTTCCTTATTCGCTTTTTGTATGTTTAAAAAAGACCAAATGCAACACGAGGGTTGGCGGGGCGGGTAACTACTCAAAATAGTAGAGTTTGGGATCCAAAGTAGCGGCATAAGCACACTCCGTTGAATGAGTCCACTGGAGATGCTCGCCACCTGTGACTTCGCTCTTATAATGACTCAATGCTTAGATCAATTTAAAGCGTCGTTCTTAGATACAGTACGGGCTGTAACCGCCACTGCAGCTCATACTTGGGGCACAAGTAGCTCGTGGGGTCCATATACTGTTGATACACTGCTCAATCACATTGCCGTTACATTGCCAGACATTGTCTATACGAGCGATTTGAGATGTGGCGCTCGTGGAAGTTGCGGGCAGTGTTTTCGTGACTGTGAATAATTCGCTCTTGGTTGAATCTTGGACGGCAGGTATACTTGGATGGCTAGTAGAAGAGCTCGCCTTTCCCGAGTATACGTCCTCCGAGTGATCGAAGTCATAGATCTGTTCATCGAGTATTTTCACAGAGACAGCAATTAACCCGTCTCGGCAAGCAGTTCCATTAGAACCCGAAATTTGGTCCAGTATTGAGTATGCCGTATCAACGCAAACCTTTCTATTGTGTTGTGTGTCCAAATGTTTACCTCCTGGTGGACTGTGAGTACACCTTTCGCAGCCATCGATGACAAATAGTTGATCTTCCGACTCTTGCCCATTTACCGTAAGAACCACCCGCTTGCCGCAATAGCGAGATGGATTGGTCCGTATAAGTTCGCAATCAATAGCCACTCCACGATTGGTGTTTAGTTGGTCTAAGGTGATCAGGTTGTAACCACCACACATAACACCACCCCCATTCTGCGATTTGAATGACGTGCCACAAGTATTGATTGTCTTCGCATTGTAATAGTAAGTAGCGAGCCCCTCACAACTATATATGATGGAGTTTCCTCCCTCGGGCTTGCGCGGTCTGCGTGGCCAGGACCAGCTTGTGTGGTTTGTGTGGTCTGCGTGGTAAGGCTGCTGCCTAGTCTAGTCTAGTGTGTTGAGAGGTTTGGAGGTTTTCCCCTGCGTGGGCAGGTTTTCCCTTCTTCCTCTCCCCAACCCGTTCAGATCTCGTGCTGCTTCCTGTGCCTTTGGACCGTTGTAGCTCTCTCAATATATTATATTATCAGCCGGAGAGTTGAATGTTTGAGAGTAACTAACTCTAGGTGTTGGATGTGGAGACATCTTGTATGCAATCTAAATATATGATTGTTCAAAATCCTGGGTTTTTGGTCAACAGCGTGAAACGTTCGGAGCACACACTCAGGTCTATATTTATTTGTAATCTACAACAGCAGTCTTGAGAGCTATGATTAAAATTACAGTAATGAAAAATCCGGCTTTCTAAAGAGCCGGTGTGGGTGTAGGTCGTGCTCTAATAGAGCAGTCCGACATCATATTCTTACCGCGCTTGGAGTCGGCAATAACTCTTCCAGGCCTGAGCTACATTGTATGCTGAAGGTATCCAGATTACTGGCTTCCGTTTATCAAAAGAATGGTGTGGAAATTTCTTGATCTATTCCTTGCCATTCCTCTTACCTTTCCAAATCCATACGGGACTAAGAAGGTATCGGTGCATTGTTCAAGTCAAAAACAGTATTTAAAAGACGATCATAGCCAATGCAGAGTAGCAAAGATGGAAAATTCCCTAGTCTTATTATTCTTTAACCAGCTTGCACTTGCTTGACACCAATGAATCTATCGGGTAGTGAACGAAATTAATTACCAGTAGAGGAGGCCTGACTTGAGTCGTATTAATCGAATTTCCATGCGATTACTCGAGCCTTACATATGACTGTGTTTGCTGACCATTAATCGAATGTAGGCTATCAGTGTAATCATAATTGAGGTGATTCCTCCTAAGTATGCATTACTGTATCGGCGTATTTGAAAAGGAATTGTCAAATGAGTACCTGGGACGAAATGAAGGTCGATAAAATGCCCCGATTTTCTATGAAAAGGTGTCAAGGTACTTCGGCATGTAGAATAAATGTAAAGTTGAATTCTGTGTATTGATAGCTTATTTGCGGCAAGATCTTTGTCCATTCGTACGAATCCGTACATTAGTGATGAATGAAATCTGAGTCTCCAGAGCTCCGGTGATGGTCCTCAAGATAGAACGGCTTTCATTTCGTTAGTGAAATATATGAAATTGAACTGCCCATAATTTCGTATTGTATGTAAGTGGTTCTTTGTTTTTTCTGGCCGGGTGAGTCTCTTCGAAAATGCGTTTCAAATGTTTCATACCCGGCCGATGATTTTCGATATTCTCTGATCACTTTTGGAGGAGGTGGTGATTGATACCCTTCATCCGATAAGCCAACTTTTATCGTTTAGGATGGCAACGTCATTATTCTCACATATGGTGCATATGAAATTCAAACTCTTCTTGACTAGTAGCATGCAAAGTCGATCGTAAATTCCTCATATAGTTCCCCGTGGTGAAAAAGTCTGAATTTTGATACACTTCCCGGCGATTATTTGGAGCATGAGGTACGACGGTATATCCTGCCTGCAAGCAGACACAACGGTAAGGGAATGGGGAATGGGTAGACTGGCCTGAGCGCAGCATGAAATCATGTCGAAAATAGACTTCGTGGTATTCTTTATGGACTTTCTATGTCTTTCTCCAAGTCCTGAGCCTCAAATTTACATTTGGCTGCCATTTTCCAATTAGCCGACGGCCAACAGGCTATTCAATTCAAATCTTCCTGATTCAGTGTCAAGCTTTTTTTAACAACAGTGTTGCTTCAGCGTTTCTTCAAAACCTGAAAGTCTTGCTTTAGTGACCCATCCACGATATTATGGCTTATAGCCCCTTCTCACCACCTCTTCAGTCCGAGCTGTACTGGCCATGGTTTTATGAAGATTCCGATTCGAGGCCCCCGACAAAGACGATTTTATGGAATTCAATTATATTAACTACGTACGTCTTCTTGGGGTATTACCTTTCATGAGGGGCGTGACTAAAAAATCCAGCGCGCCACTTGCATACGACCAGTTCCCCTCAGGCTATTCCCTTTTCGGAATTAGTCTTACATTAGTCTTATCAATGCTTGTATTACTAGTAAATACAGCTCGGTGTTATCGAAAAGAGATCTATGTCTTGAACAACCTCGAGGGTACATTGAAGCTATATCCAGCAGACAATAACCATCTACCTACCTACCTACGGTACATGGGCATGCTCTACTATCTAGTACTGAATCTGTGATTACAACATGCGATGTATGAGGTATATACCGCACTAATCTAAGGCAGCCAACTCGGGTGGCCAGAGCATACAATTTCCATCACTCGTAAAACAGCCTGGAAATCATTCAAAACGGGAGTATAATGAAGGTCAATGTTTCACAGAGGGGATGACTGTACTGTAGTCAGGTCACGTCCCATCGAAACAAGAGCAACGGACTGTTCCGTACAACTGCAGATAGGTCGTAGATGGCGATGTCACGGGCTCCACACGACCCAGCCCATATGTTGGAACTAGGAACTATACCTGGGAACTAGGAACCTAGTCCTAGTCCTACAGTAGACCTTACCTAACCACCGAGCCTACGCTTGGATCTCGAAAAAAACTTCGTGACTTGCCCTTTCAAGCGATGATTTGCCTTACCCCTCGTACTTTCTCGCGACCGTGTGGGCTCCGAACTTCGAGTCATTTATGATCGGTCATATACTCATAGAAATTGTCATGGCATTTTCAATGTCGGATGGACTCTATCGCGATTCAAAGACAGCGTCAGGTCCCGTCTAGGCCTGCAGAAAGTACCGTGCCTACTGCCTACAATATTACTCGAGGCCCACATTAGCACATAGTAATATAGTAATAGAGTAGACGAGCATTAGTAGTTTTAACTAGTTTCTGTACCGGCGGACACCCCTTCGGTTCTTATTCCGTGCTCGCGCGCATCTCTCTTTAGTAGGACTTACTTACTTAGAAATTGCTACTTTGGTACCATCGAGAAAGTCAAAGTAGCTGCCACTTGAACAGATCGGGCTATTCGAGCGATATAAGGCGTCCAACTTAGTGCGGACGCAACGTCCAGCCGTAAGATCGCAAGACATCTCCGTTTATGCGAGGCTCCTGCTGATCCTGGATAGGTAAGGTAAACTACGCCATACATCAAGTGTAGAACTAGGTGCTATGAAGAACGGGGCGAGCACTAGATGATGACTATCTCGAGGGGGATATAGAGTGCCAATGCGCGACCATCAAGGGAGACGTACCACACACGTACACTGCGTAGATCAATAAAAGAGCTCGTCGCCGTGCTTGGTACGTGATTGCTATTGCGACGGGAACAGGGTGCAAGTCGCCGTACTCTGGACAAGATCCGATATGTTTGGATATGTGAATAGTGTTATCTGTGACCTAGGTACCGGGCCAAAATATCCCCGGATATGCAGAATTAGGGAAGGGGAATATCACGAAGATTGTTGGCTTGTGTGATTGTGGATTATGCTATGGGCGGCAGGCAACTCGAGGGTGACATCAGAAAAAGAAGGAAACAAAAAAAGGGTTCCCCAAGCGAGGTTTCGAGGAGCAAAACAATATTCTTCTGGCTGAGGGATGCAAGTTTTATAGAATGAAAATCGAGACTGGAATGAAAACCAAGCAGTGACAAAGGGCAGCAAGTCAAATCATCGTCTACATACACATGCTTCGCTGACAAGTCTCCCAGCAATACAGAGTATCGGCATCACTCAAGGAGGTGTCATATTCAATATCAAAAGAAGGCCCTGACAGGATACTTTCTGTTGATCCACCAGTTGACTAATCTGTTCTTCGGGGGAAGCGTTCAAACCACCTCGATTCATGGTTTCGCCGCTGTAAGTGAAGCCGACGACACAGGATTGGATGTCTGCTGAAATTGATCTTATCTTTTGCGCTACTCCTGAAAAATGGAATGTGAGCGTACTTCCCATTCACAATCTGCTCCAGAAGTTTCCGTGCAATGTCATGTTCACGCACTCTCTGCGATTGTGTTTCACCTACCTAGGTGTTTGTGGTGAGGCCTGCCATACTGCCTGGCACACACATGGGCTACACCCTCTCACCACCTAGGACCACCAACCTCAGTAGTCTAGCTTAGCTTCTTTCTTCCTTCTCTCTTCAACGTCGAGTGTTTTCACCTTCTAGGGTTTTCCTTCGTAAGATCCTCAGTCAAATACTAGGAATGTAGCATCAGTAGTAAGTATAGGCCTTTCCAAAGACGTAGAGCGAAACTAATTGATCGTAAGTGCTATTTGACTTTTACATACCTAGCTCGACCTCGAAGAGGCCAGACATGATACTTCACGACAAAAATTTTAAGTATGTATAGATTTGAAACCAGAAACTTTCCATGAAGAATTTGCATTCTACGTTACGACTTCTCTTCGACACACCAGCTGTGTATCATTACTTGGGATTACCTAAGGGGATTGTAGTAGTTAATACATGGAAAGCTTGGTAAGGATGCTCGCAGGGAAGCCCGATTGCCTAGTAGGTAGCCTTTGTGGAGCTGCTCATAGGCTGAGCGTCCAGGGGCTGAGAATTCAAGATGAATCGGGAAATTCTAATGCTCCACGGCGATAAAATTCTCCCAATGTAGTGACTTGTTCCATTGACTAATAGAAAAGGTAAGGCACGGTCAATCTGCCGAAATCTTTCAACGTTACTTACGGCACGTGGAAGAGATCCTGCGCGGTGTGATGAAGTGCAATGTGTGTACCCTGGAAAGCCTTTTCAGACATCGGTGATACAAATCATTGGGTGTGGAGTTGAGGCCAAATCTGACAAGATTCGAGGGCTGGATATGTCCCTGAACACGCCTTGCAAACGCTAGATGAAAGTGTCTCATCGACGGTATAACTGTATTCTCCTTCGGTGTGCCCATGAGTATTGTCGTAAAGGCGCTACCAGAATGGCCGGCAAGAAAATTCTGACCGTAATCTATTGCCTAAGGTAAGCGTGTTCAGTTCGAAAAGTTTGAAAAGTACTCACTCGGCTCGGATGTAACGATCAGTCGTAAGATCAACCATCCGTAACTCAGATTTGTGATATGCTTTGGTGGATTCAAATCTGAGCACGCATGATACAAAGAGACTTTATACTCGTCAAAGATTACGACGCCGACCTTTCACCCTTTCACACTTTTGGGCTTTCAGATGTGGTGATCTGCTCTGGTTAGGTTGGACAGTCAATCTCATGGAGAGTTGTGAAGTTGCAGAGAGAGACCTACTAGTTTAACAGAGGTAATTGTGTATCATAGTGTAAGGAGGTCAATAGCCTTTAGCGTGATGTTGTTCCATTTGTGCAACGGTAATGAAGCCACGATGAAATGCTCGGGCCAGTATATAGCTCGTCACTACCAAAAAACAACGAAATATATTAATGACAAACCCAGACAATGAGAGATGTAAGATAGATATCACTGTTGGATCTAGCGGTGCTTGAGTGCAACGGCTTACGTATCTGTGACACACATGGTTTTAGACTATACTCTTGAAAATTATAGTTCAGTTTCAGTACACCGATAGTGGTCCAAGACTTGGTTCAAAATCTCCGATTCGAAGTCTTAATTAGAGCATGGAATAGAAGAGATCTTACTTGTGCTGTCTTATCGCGGCTAGCATACTAGCTCGCTTTCCTACCTATCTAATTATTGCTCTATGAGGAACGCCAATGAAGGCGACAAGTCCATCCGATCAGTTCATTCGAGTCATACTTGTTATCCCATGGATAATCGAGAATATTCCAAATAGAGAAGCCATAGAAATTTGATTGCTTTTACTACCTGAGTACTACCACACGCAAAGACGAATCTTCGGTTTCATAGACATGTCTGACGCTTTGTCCGCCACCCCCCGGGCATCATTCGCCGCATGGATGCTACAAACACTAAGAACGATGTGTTCATTGTCGCCGGGAATAAAATCAACCTCTAATTGATCACCTAGCTAGGCACTAACCACGGACATACAATCTCCTATATAGGATGCTTCTCTTGAGACGCTTGACAAAGCAACCTTGACGTTCTTTAAGATCGACGCCGTGGGCCTCATTATCGAGAGCAATCCTCCAATTCTGACTTTTATGAAGTTAATTGACTCGCTCGCGTGAACGACACCAGAAGCCGAGAATTTAATCATTCCAGTATCTCTTGATTGACTGCCTGGGATATTTTAGCCTAACCGATTCGTGCGTCAGAAGCTTGAGGGTACTCACCAGCTCGCATCTTGTTTCATAGTACTTTTTTGCTTGGCTTTCCAATGTTCCACGCAGCTTCTTAGGGAGTTCCTGTTGAAATTTTCCCTATATAGGGCCAAGTCTGTCACAATTTCTCAAGACTCTCTGACCTTTTGATTCACTGATGCGGATCAAATATTTTGGCTTTTTCGTCTTGCCTCTTGTGGTAAGGTCACCTCTATGTTGAAGATAGAGGCGTATATGAGACACGTTTGGAGGCTTACAGTGAGGCACTCTCCGAGTAACATAAGATTTTTCGTCCTCATTCATAGCTGTTCATCTCAGATAGCTTAACCGCTGAAAAGAATCCACAGGGCGTAGGAGCCCAGAAGGCGTAGCGCTCACTGTCAACGAACAGATACGGATATCCAAGCCCATTTGTTCTTTCTAGGACGTTAGATTCGATGATTGCCCGTATACGTGATATTCCGTAATTTCCGTTCAAAGAAGTCATTCGAACCCCTGAAACCTTAAGCCGTTGTGGTTTTGGATCTTTGTGGAGTTGTTGACCGCAACATTGCGTCTTTTCATTGTCGCTTTGAGATACTATTATGATGGGAACATTCTCGGTGAGCTTCGTGTCATTGAAAGATTTCATGATTCAAGTTTCTCTCCACAAATTTCTATCTTTGGGATGGGCTGTTGTGGCTTTTTCGGAGTCCGGCGTTATATCATTATATTTCACCAAATGTAAGCGTAGAGATTTCTCCCACGCGGCGACGTGAAGCAGGGCCATGGTGTAAGTCTTGTGTGCACCAACTTCGTGAACTCTCAGGTTTTTGTTAATGATATGAGAAGTTTATCTTATCTTCGGCTTGACGCACATCCTAGACATAAGTATTGCTGCCAAAAGAGTGTCCTATTTATAGTCGTCTTTCTCGGTCGTCATATCTCCTTCTCCAAAACTCACAAGATGGAGATATCTAGAGTAATTTTCACAATCTTTATAGTATCTAAATCAAGATAATCCCGTATAGCTACCTACACAGATAACTTGTTGGCAGAAATTGCCTCTTTTTTCTGAGTGGTTAGGTAGTAGTCAAATGGAAGATGAAGGACTAAAGGTTCCCTCTTGGCGATTTTTCTTCTTTCCATCTTTTGACCCCTATATGTCTATTTTGCCTCTTCGCCTAACACTGCTCCCACTGTTCCTCGCTGCCTCTAAGCTCTATACCAAACCCTAGCCCGCCAGCGTCACAACTGCTACAACTGTACTAAAACAACCCTTTCAGCCAATTTTCTATGAAGCGGGTACTATGCTACTGTACAAGGCAATAGGAAAAGAGTCTTTCGCTTCTATGTAGGCAAAATTCTTTTCATCTTGACATAAACTTCGTGCCATTTGATTGTTTCCTTGTACAGGACGAGTATTCTTGGCATGACCTTGGATTCTCGGTGTTGGTGCCTGTAAGGTAGGAATTAACTGGAGCAGGAATCACATTAGCGATGTCGTCGTTATGACCCTTGCGCCACCCCCTTCTCGGAAGTCTAGCGAGAATTGAGTGATTCCTGAGTAGAGCTCGGACTTTTGGTATGCTGTACCGAGGTGGTTCATTCTCTCAGGACTTCAGGATCATCGAACTTTGAATTCGAGAAAGGATATGATGATCTATATAGGGTATTTTGTCAAAAAGGTGGGATCACAGGACTAGTCCTTGAAATGTTGACTACTTTTGTCGTGAAATAATTCAAGCAATAAGAATGCATGTTCGCCCCAGACTACATTTTGTAGCGAGTCCGTATTCCTAGGCACCGAACCGTGATCCGGCGACACGTCTTGAACGCTCAAGTGTTGAAATTCCTTCCTCACAGTATTCGAACGCTGAAGTGAAGTAAACATTGTCTTGTTAGAGCTCAATAACGGCAAGAACGGAGTGTATCGATGTCATTAATCTATTACAGATAATCGAGATATGTTATCTTGTCTCCGCAAATGGCACAAAGAAGATTGGCAGGAAAGCAATAGCAGTCAGCGTGAAGGTGATTACAATTGTAAATTTGCAATAATACCTATATCCTCGTGTAGGGCCCGTGACGCTAGGCAATCTTAGGCCGGTGGGAAAAGTAGGAAGCTTCCCTTACATCAGTCTTGTCAGACCGAGCGTGGGAGGTATCGCAGGATTTTAAGACCTTGTACTAATCCCTGCTGGAGGAAAGGTAATTCACAAGCTGCCATTTCCACTAAGAACGCTCTTGGCGGATGCCTTCTCCCTGGTTGGTATACCTAACCTGTTTCTCGCAGTGTTCGCATGTCCCTCAGGGCGCCATGATGCATCAGGGACCAGGCGTGTTTTTGAGCCAGAATAGTCTACTACATATAATAGGAAATGGCATACTTAAATTCTTAACACCTCGTTTTCGTGCCTAAGGTCTTTTCTAGTAATATCAGGTTTCCAACAGAAAGTAGTTGGAAGAATGCCGTTTTAGTTTGTATTAAAAAGCGCATGACCGGGGGCGCTAGCCGCGTCGAGAAAATCATCAATGTGAAATGAAAATTAAGCAAAATTATTAGATTAAATATGATTTTTTGCGCCTATAACGACGACCCCGAGTACCCTATTGGGTCCGTCCGCTAATACCTCTCCATAGACCTGTACTAGTCTCAAGAATATCCTGTGACTTGGAAAGACGGTCATCGCGCCGAGAAATCCCAGCACTGATAAATATTTCCAAGTAGTCCACAACTCTTGTAATTCAAAGCCTGGAAAAAGATTCAACTCATGAGTCATGATGGTAGCCAGCCATGATACCAACTCGGAAGGACGCGACAATGGTAAACGTATAAAGTTAAATAGGAAAACGATACGAGTCCAGTGATCATATGTGCTAATCGTCGTATGTTGATCGCAGAAATTATCAGCACAAAGAGAGGCGCAGAGAAAACACCGCGAAACGCAGAAGGAAAGGAGAAAATATGCCCAAACAAGAATCGAACACTTGGAGGGACTACTCCAAGAATCTTGTCGGGAAATTCAGGAATCGAAATTTCAGCTTGTGAAATCTCAGGTCGGCCATTCCCAGTGCGCGCAGCGGGCAGATCAAGCACAGGAGACATTGAGAAGGAACCAGCGCATTCTTGAACAGGTGGTGTTGACTAGTATTGAGTGGTTGGAACGAAAGGAGATGGATTCTTCTAAGACTGTGAACTACTCGAGGGGCAATAGCTACTCGATCGGGGTCACGTGTGCATCTAATCGTGTATCACGTGTGTAGGACGCGGTCCCGCGTCAACTAGGCTGTCACCTTCAAGTTCTCACCTGGACAACAACGCTTATACCAAATTGGGGGTTTCGGACAGCTGATTGACCATTACGCCTCGCTTGAATCCCCAGACTCAGTCTTGGCCTTCTTATCACCAGTATCCCCAATGCCAGGGAACGGGTCGTTAGGGATTCCCTCGAGCGCCATTGAGTTGACGCGAAAGAGAGATTAGCAATGGTTATGTTGGATGCGAGGTAGACCAAGACTCCCACGGACCCCCTGTCCGAGCTGACTGAGCCATTGGAAAAGGTTGCTCTGCAGTCTGCACCTTAAGGCGTGAAAGAGATATTTCTGACTCCTACCGCCTCTGGAGAATAAATACCCTGTGAGATACGAATGGCGCCACCAGTGGTGCTGTGTATCATCGCTTGGAATCTTCTATTGAAGAATGAAGCGTACGCTAAATACATCTCGATTATCATACGTACTCAGCCTCCTCTTTACAAAACCTCTTAAAATGTGGTATTCGCCAAGGATTCTATAACTTCAATGAAATAGTCCAGCCGTTACGAAGGCTATGCCACCCACCTTATCAGCTTATCTACCCGTACTTTGTAGTATCCGCGTGCGGCGCGTACTCATATCAAAAGAATATATCTGATTCTTCCATAACTCTGGTATCCGTGGTCTACGGACTTCATCATCAACATCATCAATATTATTAATGATATTCAAAGATTGATTGATCCTCCGTAGGGAATTAATTCAAACAGACTTTATATAGTCAAAATTCTGGCCGAAGCTCAAATTGGCCCCTGCAGTCTACTTAGTACTAGTAACAAGTAAAAGTGATATAATCTAATAAAGGGCGCTGGTTAGAACCGTGGTATCTTTTCTTTGGCAAAGTAGATGGTCACGTGCATATTTAGTTCGTACGTAATATATAACAATACTAGTACATCTTCAATTCGCATCACGGTCAAAAATTTGGTTTTGATTAATGAAACGTTTTTAATTTGAAAGTCGTTGTTTTTCATTTGTTTTGGCTCTAATTTGCGTTCACTAGTATATACAAGAGTTGAAGAGTACCGTACCCAGTACGGCACCGTAATATAACTAAATAACTATAACCACCTAGCCACTAACGTAGTTCCCGGCCGTCCCGGCCACCCCAATACACCATACTAAAAGCGATAAATTACAACTTCATATCTCAACAAACATATCTATTTTAGATAATATATTAAGCGTATACAGTCTAGGTACTGTTTTTAACCTACTAGTATGTTGTAGGAAAATTACTCCAAGAATAAGTTGAGATATATGTGTTTAAATCTTAAACGTCAAACTTACGCTGTATTTTATGGTAAAGCATCGAAATAATCGTCTGAAAGGTGTGAAATCTAGATATACTCTTTATATACCCTAAGAGATGTATATACTAATATTTTGACGGAAATAAAACTCTGGTGGTTGAAATATAAAGGAATTAATATTTAGCATTTTGTATATGTTTTGGGGTGGCCGGGACGGCCGGGTGGCCGAGACGGCCGGGAACTACGTTACTCTTAAACACCTCACCCAAGTGACCCGAGAGACTCAACTTAGACCTCATCTAACGTACTCAACGAGTCAACCTCGACCTTATCCAACACGTTAGTGACGTTACACACTCAAATTAGACGGAGACCTTATCCAACGCACTCAACTTAGGAAAGTTAGAAAGTTAGATCTCATCCAACAATCAACACACTCAGAGTCTCAGACTACCCAGTAACTCAACTTAGATCTTATCCAACACACTCAACTTAGACCTCATCCAGAGAACTCATCTAAGACCTCATCCAAATAGTGTAGTCGGTAGTAATCCTAAACCCCTATCCTTATCACTTGATTACAAATAAAAATATAAAGTATTACTCAAGGAAGTTAAGGTTTGGGTTTCGATTCGTAGAGCAGTAAATCCTTTAATTTCAATGCCTAGTAAAATTCAGAAAATCTATATTTAAATATTTATTCTCTACCCAAAGCTCCAGGAACTTCGAACACCATAGTAACACGGTTGCGCAACAGTGCCGCATCGGGTACACCGTACGGTACTCGACAAAAGACGTTGAGAACTGAGAGGGACCGTGTTGGCGTGTTCTATCAAGTACCATACCCGATGCGGCACGGTTACGCAACTATGCTACCACGGTATTTTAGAACACTTAGCGGGCGGCATGGACCGCATGGTATATCATATCTGAGATGGGTTCGGTGACCAGAGCTCCAATCGCGTGCGATATATCAATCGTTGTGAACTTGTGACTGCTACCTTCCGATGAAGCTCATGAACCTTCCTAATGAGATTTTGCTTCATATTGCCAGTTATCTTGGAAAAGAGCTGGACATCAATGCGTTCTCGCAAGTCTGCAGACACCTTCACTCATTACTCGATCGTACTCTGTACCAGCACAATGTTCGCTATTCTGATAGTACCGCTCTGCTCTGGGCAGCGCGTCAGGGTCGTGTCGAAACTGCAACAAAGGTCTTGGACGCATGTTGCCAGCGCCAGGCAACTATCAATGACCGGGAACACCCATCAGCTGTAAAGGCGATAATGGGCACTTCTGTATCTGGATCTGCCTGTACTCGTCTCGGCAGAGAGGACATTACCAACAGGCTTCCACATATCACCATCCGATCCGTTGACGACAATGGTCAGCCGTCGACGCCTCTGATGGCATGTATTAATTCGCGTACAATTGATTTAGGCCAGACAGCCTTGTCAATCGCTGCAGAGTGTGGGTATCTAAAATTCGCGGAACTCTTGATAGAAGCCCAGTGTGATATCGAAGCGTTAGATCGCAATGACCACTCTCCGCTATTTCACGCCATATGCAATAAACATATCAGCCTGGCGAAGTGTCTGCTTTTGGCGGGAGCTGATCTCCACGCACAGGCCTTCCCCGAAGAATCGTTGATCTGCTGCGCTGCAAGGTGCGGCCATCTTGCGTCCTTGAAACTGCTTCGTGAATATGGGGCATTTTCGAAGCTTGAACCCACGCCCGTACTTCGATTACTGCCATTACAGGTGGCTGTAAGTGGCAAGCATTACGAAGTGGCTGAATTTCTTCGGGGGGCCCTGGAGTTGGACGCATTGATTGAGCTGGAAAGTGAGAACGTCCGCGCTTTACTGATTTCCATAGCTGCTGCTTGCGGCTGGGAGGATTTTGTGCATCGACTGCTGATCCTTGAATGCCCGGTGGATGTAATCGCGCAAGATGAAGCCATATCATGGCCCTCGAAAAGAGTGTATCCCTTATGCAGAGCAGCCGCAAACGGTCACTACCGAGTTGTACAATTACTCCTAAAGTGGGATGCGAGCCCCAATCCCCCGCCCGGGCACCGAGCGGAGATGGGGCCCTTGTTTTGGGCAATCCAGGGTGGATACACCATGATTGTTGAACTCCTCCTTGACAATGGAGCGAATCCGAATACACCCGACTCCCACGGGGAATCGATGCTGGCGTTGTCTTTACCACACGCTGCGATATTTCGACTGCTAGTATGGCGAGGCGCTCATGTCATCGATAGGAGAATTGTCATTTGTATGAGGATCTTGGCGCTTTCTACTTGTTCTGTTCTCAGCTATTATTTATTCATGGTCTAGGAGTTGTTAACGGGGCGACGGCGCTGCTTGCTATGGCACGTATGGAGGGAACCTAAGCTTCGGCAATGACTGAAGAACAGGGCGAGTCCCGTGAGAGCATCCATATATCGACCCGAGCAAGCGGCGGTATTGGAACGTCTCCTTTACAGTCTCTTCAATTTAGACTTGGCAACTAAGCTACGCATCGATTCTGTCACAAGAGCCGCCGTATTTATGAACGAGATGATCCTTATGACTACCTCGCGAAGATATCAAAAGGCGTGCGGAAAAGGCATGCAACCGTGAACTCTTCGGGGCACCCGTCGGTAACATCTAGCCTTGCACATGAAGCAGCTAGACGTCCTGCATATGGATCCCGCTCTATCAGTCCAAGCTTGATATACCTGAAGACGTATGCATTGTGGAATGTCAACCCAGCCGACCCAAATGAACATGCCCTCGTCTCCGTATTTTGTATCAACGCGGAGTCGAGCTCGTCTGTCGTTTTCACATTGCTGTAAGCGCCGCCCAGCGGAAATTGTCGAGTGCAGTCGGCATGTTTCTTGGGCGTATGATGGATTATGAAATACCAACTTTGTGATTGTTGTTTCAATGTCGATACCGAGCCATACTCCGTGTGGTAGATCGCGCTCTCGTGCCTGACGCATGACATGCTAACATGACACCCCGGCATGATAACCCAACTCACTGGCTATGTGCGCTCCTGAAGAGGGCGGGTGAGTTAATGGAATAATGTTTTTCCGAACCCGTGCTTGCGCCTCCGGAAACTGTTCGGTAGAAAAGGAGCCACGCTGAAGGCAGGATGTGATTTTCATGTTTCAATTTAATCCCCTTAACTCAAACCCTGCATATCCGATCTTTGTTTGATCAGCAAATTTCAGTAATACTCTACTCGTGACGCGAGATTTTCGGGCAATCTTAGGGTAAAAGCCCAGCTACAGCTGGAAGCATGACTTGCTTTTCTCTCTTTCTACGATCCTCGATCGATACTAACACGGTCGCACCTTTCAATTTCCCTGCATCGTACGCCTAAGACCCCCAGGAGAGTCACCAGCTACTAGGTACTATGATAGAAGCATGTTCACTAGGCTTTTTTGGCTTTGAGTTTGCGGTGTTTGTGACATACTGTAAACCGAAAATCAGAAGATAATAATTTCAAATACTGAGACGTCGAGGCAGTCAAAATGCCTTATTCATTAGTTAGCTAAACATTGGCTAAAAAACTAACTAGTTAGTTAACGTAATTCACAGCCATCTCGGCCACACGGTCAAGTCGGCCACCCCAAACACCATACTGAAGGCGATTTTTCACATCTTCATATCTCAACAACAACATCTATTTATGAAACGATATTAGAAGTGTATCATCTAGATGGTGTTTACGCCCTATCCGCGGGGTATGGGAAATTTACTAGAAGTATTAATAGAGATCTACATACTTATGTCCACGACGTCAAAATTACGCCGTATTTTCTCGTAAAGCATTGAAATAATCATCTAAACTGGCTAAATCTGCGTTATATTATTTTGTATTCCAAGGGAAGCCTATATCCTAATATTTAAGTAAAAATAATCTATGGTTGTTGAGGTATGAAGATGTGAAAAATCGCCTTCAGTATGGTGTTTGGGGTGGCCGACTTGACCGTGTGGCCGAGATGGCTGTGAATTACGTTAGTAACTTTGATTGGATCGCTTAGTCAACTGAACGCTTGCTTTTTCCAAAAACAAAAACTGCAGTTGCGCGAGCTGCTACCACCATCTCACCGGAAACCGGATCTGCCATCTTGATGCTCCCTTCCATGTAAATCTTCCGGCCCTCAGCTTTCACCGGCCATGCACGCAAAATCAGCGTCGCGTCCGGGTGAATCGGTTTCTTGTAGTCAACTGTCAAGCTCGCCGTAACTGCGGGATTGCAGCAGTCTGCGAAAAGCTGATCCAGAAGGAATGCCTGATATCCACCATGTACTTTGCGCGGATAATAACAGATCCTCTGCTTCGCATTTAGATCAAGATGTACTGTTGCATGTCGACTTCCATCGATATCGCTGAAGTCGGGCCGATATCCCGCAAGAAGCTCTCCGTAGAGATGACCCGAGTCCAACGGCTTTGTTTGGGAGGACGAGGGTGTCGATGATGAACACACATCTCGAATCGGCTTATGGATTATAACGCCGGAACGGGAACGCCACCGGGCGACTGGGTAAACGATCAGGCATGCTGACCTGCGCGCCAAGCATATTCCTTTACCACTTGTTCGAATCAGACTGGAGTGGGACAAGACGCTGGTCATTCGCAACAATGAGCTCATTATTGTTTTGTTGGATTCTAGCAGACTGTGGTGATGGAAAGGGATTGGAAAGGTTGAAAACAACAACAAGCGAGTACCACCGCCCTAGATATTTATGCGCGCACACGTTGATAACCACTGTTAGCAATCACGTTGAAATTGTTCGAATATTCATCGTGTAACGATAAGATGCGGTACTTCTTATGAGCAATGAGGATACTATTATGCACTATCGACTCGGAGCAGTGTTCATAGATAAATGTGGTGGCGGTCGACCTCCTTTCGGTCAGGGGCGAAAGAAAGCAAAAACACATCCTAAGCTCTTGAACATCTTAGTCTATTGAGTATCTGCGTCCTAACTAAATATCAGGTGATACTTTGTAATCACACTACATTCGTTCGAGAACATATCTCTATGGATGCACCCCGAAGTATGGTATGATGATTCATTTAGACATTACGCATTGCAGTAGTGATATCTCGATTGTATAAAGCAATACGTCAAACTTGGTCATTTGTCTAAAGATGCTCAAAATTACCGCAAAAATATCGAATGGAAACGTGATTGCATAGGTGGGAATGTCAAATTATCGCTCAAGCCACGATTCAGCCAAGTAGTAGTCCAACATATAATGGCGTTTGAGTCTGAAAGCTTTGTGGTGGGTGCTCGCAACTTTTCATATCATGGATAACCCGGATCCCTGATCGCTTTCAATTGACGGGGCCCTAAATTTCGAGCAGCTAGCAGTCGTGTCGATATAGCCAGCTCACTATGCTAGCAAATCGAAAATCGAATCCGCGTTCTCGGCTCCGGGCGTTTAATGTCGTCTGAAATTGTATATAGATGCAAGAGTGTATTCGCGAGATTTTAGTGACCCTGACTCTACGAAACGCAGCTGTCGGATCGACAATTCATCCAGTATCTGACTGGTAGCTTGAGGCGCTAGTCTTAAAACCCATACGGACTATCGACCGAATGACTCGGCAGCGGCAATGGCCGAAAGACCGACAATGGGCAGAGGTGACTAGAATCTTTTCTGGCTCGGACATGACTATCCACGGTGACGACTTTAGGGCGTGTACCTGGGACCTAGGTGGAGGTCGGAGTGTAACATTGACGTTCGTACGCCTGTAGTCATACCGCCACACCATGTAGAGTTTCAAATCCAGTCTGTGAGTCTTGTCTGCTACGGTATTATTCTGAAATTTCCATCCTATAGTGATCTCTATCATCCCTTAGTTTTAGTCTATCGCGGTCCGCGGACCAGAATCCTATTTCTAAATACGCCTGAAGCGGTTTAGCGCCCAGCCTCATTTGTGTCATTATTTGCTTTTCTTCGCCTATCCGGTGGGGCGTTAAATTTCGATCGGTCGAGACCTTTTCTCAGATTCCTAATTCTTCGGTTACAGGGATGAGCCCGCCTTTGAATCACAGAGGGTTTCTGAGGATGAGAGTATGAAAGGGGCGACTCTCATAATCACTTCTTCTTGCTTGACCGAGTGCATGAGTAACTAGGTATGAGCTGATATGGGCTGGTATGAGCTAGTCATGCTACACACGGTTTGTTACTATTGCAGTACGTCCTGTTCCCGAAGTGTGCCTGCGACGGTAATGCAAGGGCGACCGCTTTTTCCCTAGATCGAAAGCTCTAACCCGCGTTCCCTAGGTGGGGCTGGCATAGTGACCACCCCTTCTCCTGTTTCTAAGTACCGAAATATCACGAGCATAACAATAGGACTCTGGATTTCATAACAAGACAATACTTAGCTATCATACAGCAATACAGCCTGTCTCCCGATATATCCCTGTAACGTATGACCAACTACCTCCACCATTATTACTTGGATCTGTCCATTTTCAAAGACCAGGATCCTTATAACTCTTAATATTTGAAGTATATTCATCCAGTAAGTTTATAATTGCCTAGGGTGTTTCCCCTGCGTAGGGAGTCAGCAGGAACCCCTTCCTTCCCTCTTACTATCTGCTTGTGCTGAAATGTAGGCCAAGTGTATTTCTTTTGCCTAGTAGGATGTATATAGGCAGTCAATTGTGTAGGTAGTCAATTGTGTAGGTAGTCAATTGTGTAGGTATGTCAATTCATATCGTCATGATGTTTTCCTTCCAATTGCTTGATGCATTTACGCTTAATGCCACCAACAAGTGATTTGGTAACACTAGCTTAGTGATCGGCTGACCAACACCCAGACTTTTACATGAGGCATGGTCATTGATCGTTCTGCCCATTCGACTGATTCCTTTCTGCACCTCGGGTGTAAGGTATTCCCAGTCGATCGATGCACAGGGAGAATTAATATATAGTATTATAACTGAGCCTTTACGATGGAGGTTGAAATAAAGCCACATGCACGATCATACACCTTGAAGTACGTACATAAGCAGTCCACTGCTCTTTGGCCCGTGGATAGCAAGGGTGAATCAAAGCTTGAGGCAAGGCTTTACTCTGATCGGCGGGGGATAGGAGGCCAGGCCTTCGTACAGGCAAAAGAGGGAGAGGGAGAGAGAGAGAGAGAGAGAGACAGAGAGAGACGAGATAATAGAAAAGAATCACATTCAGAAGATACAAAGAAAGAGAAAGAAGGAATCGTGCAAGATATGGCACAGAAAATACCCTTCTATTCTTTCACATGACAGGTGCTAAGCCAACATGAAAAGAGGAAGTAATCTCCGTAAACACTGAAAAATAATTTAACGTCTTTGTACAGTGCCGAGCAACCACGACGCAGCAGCGTACATATCACGGGGAATGCAAAGGAGGTCCGATACCTCGCCTTAAACGAGAAAGCGCTACGCGTCAGCATAGTGCGAAGCCTCCCTCAAAGGTCGATTATCCGTTCACTGCATGGGAAAGCGGTTAGGCTGTGGTAATAGAACTTGTTTTATACATTAAAACGATCGCCTTCGAATTTGCGAATTACGAAAATGTGTTCAAATTTGAATTTGAGGGAGAAGGTAAAGCCAATGATTAGTAGTTCACAGGGCATTCGCCAGCGGCAGGACCTCGGAAATCTCCATGTTAAACAAAGTGAAAAGAGCGGCACGGTATCCACATCTCAATTCTTATTATACCTGATCAATTGCACAAATTCAGAAAACTAAATTCAGAAAACAATATCAAAGATTGAATACCGGTAATTTTCACTGGGAGATATCTCTCTAATGCAGAGACGACCGGATTTCTAGCGAAATTCGAGAGCTAGGCGTTCTACAGACATGGCTTCGGGGGTTGCGCACCAGTGCATCCATTGCTTTTCCACATTAATTGGCAGGGAATTTTATGAGCAGCATTGAAAAATTCTTGATGGGAGTATGTATCAGTCGCCTTTATTAGCTCCGCCATTTGAAGATGTTGGTACAACACGCCCTGGTTATATTCAAGTGCATACTTAACAATCGCCGGAACGTTGAACCAGCCCAACCGGAAATCAAATCTTGACGTCAATGATTTGAGTCGCTCAGAACTATATTCATTCCCCTCTGATTGGGTTTGAATAATCACGGAAAGAGAAGAGGGACTGAGATTCTCAGCGTTTTCGTAAAGCCCAATGAGAAAATTCACGTCATGCAAGATAAGATAAAGTTGACGTATAAAATGAAAATGACTCTTCGGGGTCGGTAGGCAAATTGATGATTCTAGAAGGCCCTGTAGTTGTTCAAGGAGCGGATAAAGTATTTTTGGCCTCTTTTTCGTCGTAGAAAAATTGCCTAATCGTCGGAAACATGTTTTAGTTTGGAGCATCAGAACCTCAATGGGCACTTCCTGGGCGATGAACCTGAAGAAGTGGGGGGCGGTGTGCATTTCCGAGTATTTTATTCATTCATTCCTGGCGAACCCGGCTGCAGATATTTATATGTGGTCTATCTTGGATAATAAGACCTACGTTTACAACCCAAGTTGACTTTGAGAGAAGCTAATAACACGCACAGACTATACAGGGATGAAAATAACTACTAAACCTTACCCGCGAGGGATTTGTGGTGCTTACTCGTGTAGACAACCTCAAATCCTGCCAACGAACTTTAAGTGAGTCGGCGACCAACATGACAGCGAAGTGTTGTCCAAAGTTCTCCCATTTTATAAGATAAAGTCTGTCGTCAAGCAGTAGTGGAAGTGTGACATTTTCAAGGCAATACCCTAGTGATAAAAGTCATCTCCCTTACTCAGTTTTAATGTAGCCCTCGATTGTCGTCTGGTCCCTCGCCCCTTGAGGCTCTTCCGGCGTATCGACCAACAGTTGAAGGGTTTCTCCTCATGGCTCGTTTTTTACACTCACCTTCCTAATGTTTGATACAAAATATCCATAACGCACGTATCGAAAACCCGTGTATATAGAGACCTCTGGAAGTTGTTTCCCTAATCTCCGACCGTTAAATGTTGCCCGATAATGACAAAGCAATTATCGTCGGCATTTCGGCAATCAAGCAAGTAGCAAAGCCAGTAACCTGAATGGCGCCTGAACATCCGCAAAGATACATAAAGAAACTCCAGCCTACCGACGAGATGAGAAATTTCCGTCAATGTATTGGTTCCTAGCTGCCCTGAGCCTCACATTTGTCCTATGGTTGTGGATGCCCACTCATAATATGGCATTCGTCAAAGTTTTTGTCGTTTTATTCTCTTTCGCAATATTCATTTTCAATAACGGTTGTACGGCATAACATTCAGAATTGGGGCTTGCGATACAGGATGCTCTTGAAGGACTTTCTGGGGCTAATCAGCCACGGAAACAGTAATCCGTGGAATATCCAGAACGACCTTTCAGCGCTCATAGATCAAGAACATCCAAGATGACAATGCCTTCATTCCTCAGCCCCGGCATTTCATAAAAATCAGGCAAATTATATACTCATTGAGAATTGTAATGGTGGTAAATGCCAAGGATAGAACTATAAAGGACTCCGGACATTTTAATCAAACGGCGTGAACAAATTATACGAAACTTTCTTTTGACGCCGTAGCGCTACTTCATTCCTTCAATCCGTGGGATGACTCTACGCGAAGAACAAATGATCAATGGCTACGCAGCAAAGCTTGAGCCCGAAGACGCTCAGATCGACGGAGGGGAGGAGTAGTAGGTTTTGGAAGGTCAATTGAACCCCAGGAGGCACAATTTCCACGTACACCACAGGCGTAAAGTCTCTCTATCGAGATTACAGTCAGTACTTGCGAGAGAACACTGGCACACTTGTAGGATGCCTACGCTCATTCAATGGAGACTTGTTTCTGTGCAACCGCAGCTCACCACGACCCTCAAAGACCGATAACTTAATAGGGCTGAGGGTCTTGACAACCTGCTCTTTGACGTCTGCAATAACAACATAATATTTTTGACTATTGTCGGGTTTGAGTCGATTACTGAAGGATTCCTTTACAAAGGATAACACTTTACCGCAGGCATTTGCTGCCCAAACGATGATACCTTCAGGCCCGCCTCGATTCACCTCGTCGCAGGAAGACAAGCTCAGACAATCAGTAGGGGTGACTATCGCGATAACTTGCAGTCTCTCATAATTCACTCGGTGAACTATCCGGCATATAGCGATCAAAACAACATTTCGATAAGCTAGTGGAAGAGGGCGGACCACCATCGCGCCGATGTCAAAGTTTTGCCTAGGCGGATACATGCTTTCATTGTCGATGTGATTTAAAGACTAACTCGTTCTCAAATGGGAGCGGTCACTCCATTTTCTCCAAGGTAGAGGCATGATTCCCGAAGTGTAAATCGAAATTGATACAAAGTTTCAAAGGCCATGGGTTACAGTGTTAGTCCTGCGATATTATGATTCACCCATAGAAAAGCTTTCTATATACAGCATATCAGCATAGCATAGAATATCGAACCAATTTGTACGATGACCACCATAGTGCATATAAGCCTTATATGCCCTAATAAATTGATAAGGTGGGTTGGGGTCGCGATTGTATTCGTCTGTGAGTCTGTGAGAGGTGAATTGAAACTAAATAATAAATTTACTCAGAATTCTTGAGGGCACTTTAGTCCATTTTAGTTTAGTAGTCCCGAATCTCCACTGGGCCCCACTAATCACCGCCAATAAGGCCGAGTGACGTCACTGCTCTGATATTCTAACGTGCTTTAGAGATGGGCTGGGTAGGAAAGTGAAGCTCAAATTAGCATCGCTCTGAATAAACAGCTTATCCTAACTGTCTGTGCCTCGTAGCAGTTTTTGGTGTCAAAATGGGGCTCGGGAGACCGCAGGAAAAGGATACATGGTGTCAATCCCAATGGGTTGCTACTCGTACCAAAACAAGAGTGAACATCACATCAATTGTTTTGTAGATGATGCAACACTTTTATATGGCGAAAATCAGTCATTTATGTTGTCATTAGGCACCAGGATATTCAACATCCGTGGACCTCCGTTATACTGTAAGTTCATGGGTATTTTAACCCCCATGAGCGCCCTCATTTTATGTTCTTCAATCAATCAAGTCTTTCAATTCAATCAATCTCCCCTTTTGATTCCGTTGTTCTAATTGGCCAATTTCCAAGTACTCCGTAGCTGTCACATTGTTGATACATGGAAACCATGAACCCGCGGATGTTTATTGGAAGCCTCCATCAACACCAGTCTCGGAGACAATCTACTCGCTCCCCGGAGGGTATTTGGCTGCGCTTGGGAACTGTACTCGAGGTTCAAGGAGCTAAAATGCTTCTTGAGTCGTCTTACGCGTTCTTGGAGCTGCTAGAGCTAGCGCCGTGTAAGCTCATGTACTCCGTATACTGCATCCTTAACATCAATCTCAGGTACACTCCAGGCGATCCTAGAAGTACTTCAATCACCCGGAGATCCGCATTTGACCTCTAAGAATGGCTTGAGGTTCCAGGAGCAGTAGAGTTACCGGGGCTGCCCAACACGTGGCTGTGAAAGAAAGGAGTGAACATGAACATGAAGCAGCCCAAAGGTTTCTTCATCCATATTTTGAGGGAATTCTATTCCCAGGATCGACGGAAGTGATTGATTGATTGATTGATTGATTGATTTATTCATAGACTGTCCCAGCCGCCCTATTTTAGCAGCTATGTAGCGTGCGACTATAAGTACAGGTGTCCCCGCCCTCGCTTTCAGAAAATAAGCCGTTCTTTGCCAGAATGCCTTCTCCGTCCGCACCAGTAAGTTACATCCCCTCCTCGTAGTATTGGTGAACGTTCTGTATCTATGTACCCGTCGGGCCTTTCCTGGCCCTCCTCTGCTTCTATATACCAAAAATCACTCGTCTTCGCTATGTGTATTTGAGTACCGTGGACGGTACTGCCTGGAATTGTCCTAGCAGTCCCGTCCTCAAGATCATCTTGGCTGCTTGTACTGCCATTGGCGGGTTACAGAGAATGCGCTTGATGTCAATGCATGGAGACTTGCCTGCCCACATTCGTTGTCGTTCTTCCACCCAGTTCCGGCAGTCGAGCAGGATGTGTCGTACCGTCTGTGGTCCACGGCCACATTAACATTGATCTGTATCGGCCTTGTTGATGGCGTGAAGGTAGGCCCGTAGGCCGATCTTACCCGTACGCATCTGTGTGATTGCTAAGCTGATTGCTCTATGTACCCCGGCGTGTGTATCGAGGATCGCTTTCCCCGGTCGCACTCCCAGCCTAAGGAGCTCTCTGCCGTGTTTGCATTTCTCCCACGCCTGGTCCCATTCGTTTCTCATAGCTCGGCGGATGGTAGACTTGGTAGTTGCTGTGAGTGTTCGCAGGGAGTCCGGTTCTAGTAGCGGTTCGGCGTTCGCCCTTGCGTTCGGATCAACCCCGGCAGCCTCTTTCGCAGCTTGATCAGCAGCCTCGTTACCAGACACTCTGATATAAGCCGGGATCCATCGAAACTGCACTTCCCAACCTTGGCTCCGGGCCTCGTCAAGCGCTCGTACCGCCTCGACCAGAGTGTACTAGCCAGACGGGTGCCTAGGGTTCCGGATAGCTTGGATGGCCGCTTGGTTGTCGGTGAATATAACGGCGCGCTTATTTAGAGGATCGTATGCTGGTGGTGTGTCGAGTATTATCTGCAGTGCTAGGGCTAATCCCTTAAGCTCTGCCGCATATACCGTTAAAGTGCATGATTTGCCCATATACTAAGTCCGCTTCGCATAGATTCCGTTAGTCGGTGTAGGTATCACCGCAACCGCTCCGACATAGCCGTTGATGCTACTTCCGTCAGTGTAGATGCGTAATATTCCTAGTGCCGTGGCGTCGTGCTCCTTGACTGCTTCCTCCGCAGATTCGTTGATACGGACGGATAGTAGGATCCACCAGGGTAGCACTACGTGCGGTATACGTTTCTCCAGCCGTTCAAGCCGCAAGCCGTGTTTACTCTCTAAAGTGCTCGAGAAACGATCGAGGGGGCTCTGTTCGCTGCGTCCTTAGGCGGGCGTTCTAGTCTCACCCCTCCCGGTCTCGGTTGTGGCCATGTCATCGTGTAACGGTGTCGTTCTAATGCGCATCGTGGCCTCCAGGGCAGTTTGCTCCAGTTGCTGTTGCACCGGGAGTAAATAAGATTCGACGTCCACTGCTGCCCCGGCCGTTGTCCGAAACGCCCCTGTGATGATCTAAGCTGCACGTCTTTGGATCCTCTAGATCGTACTCGTCATAGCGTATCCCCTACTTGTGTGGCTGTTTCCAGGGATGTGCCATGCCGAACAGCCATAAAGCATTTAGGGCACAACCATTACGCGGTACACATGTCGGAGATTGATGGCCCCTGTGCCCCATATTAAGGAGGCGAGTGCTGACAGAGCCGACAGTCGCTTCGTTGCCCCAGCCTCTACTTTCTCGCAGTGGTAGTCCCAGCGAAGCTTAGTGTCCATCTAGATTCCTAGATAGCGACATGATGCGGAGGCCTTAATAGTGGCGTGCGGCAGGCGGAGAGTATGTGTGCTGTTCTTTTTAGGATCCCGAGTAAAGTGGACCAGCTCGTATTTTGCCGGCGCAAATTGGGAACCGTGTTTAACTGCCCATTGTTTGGCTTTCCGGTGAATCCTTTTCAAGGTCTTGCAGTTCCGTTGTGCCGTCGGCCCTACTACTAGCGTAGATACGTCGTCAATGTACCCGACCGCCTCCGTATCCTATGTCTTGCATGCCTCAATCAGGTCTGCATTGTAGAACAGGTAGAGGATTAGCGAAACCGGCGATCCTTGGGGGATGCCAGTCTGGATCGGCGTCGACGGGGTCGTGAATTCCAGCAGCTTAAGAGTCGTAGTACGGTCGCCGAGGAAGGACGCAATCCAGGCTATGATCCTCCGATCAATCCCGCGTTTTCGAAGGTTATATAGGAGCCGTTCGGGCGAAACGTTGTCGTATGCCCCGGATACGTCGAGTAGCGGCAGAGTGGCCACCTTACCCTCAGACCACGCTTGATGTATCCGTTGGAGTAGAAGGTGCATAGCATGCTCCGTCGATGTGAGTTTACGGCCCCCCGCATGTCGGCTTGGAAGAAGATGGTGCATATCTGCTAAATAGGAAAGTCAGTTTGCAATGATGGTTTCCATCACCTTTCCTAAGGTATTCAGCAGTGCAATTGGTCTATATGCCTTCGGTTGCGTGTAGTCGTTTTTCCCCGGTTTCCGGAGCACTACTGTGATGGTGTCCTTAAAGTGCGTAGGGCAGTAGCCATGTTGAAGACATGCATTAAAGAGCGTATGAAGGCTCGGCAGAAGGATATCAAGCGTCTAGTGCAAGATACCGTTGATGATTCCGTCGGGGCCGGGAGCTTTGTTTGGAGACGACCGGCGCACTGCTTTCTGGATCTCCGGGATAGTGATGTCCGGGCATTTGATTAGTGGCGGATACGCGTATCCATCAATATCTGAAAGATCAGCTTAGAGCGGGGGCGGGAAGAATGTCTGGCGCAGTGTCTCGGCCTTTTCTTCTGGCCCATAGGCAATTCCTCCATCCTGTTTCACCAGCGGTGGCGTGCAGGCCGCCGATGCGTTGTGTCTGTTCTTGGCCCATTTAATCAGGTTCCAGAGGCCAGATAGTGACGCTGATGCCTCCTCCACTCTTTGACGATGGTTGTTTCGAAGAGTCTTCTAGATGAGTCGGCCCTTCCTATTACGTGCTTGTCGGTAGGCCTCGTAGTCACCGTCCTGTCTTTTACGTTGCCACCTTCGCCGGAGTTGTTGAACTTCTGTGCAGAGGTGTCTGCACTCTTGGTTAAATCCCGGGATTGAGCGTGGGGATTGGTTAGACCACAGGGTAGACGCCTCAATACCAGCATTTAGGGCCTAAACGATGGTCGAGACGAACCCGTCGATGCTCTCCCTGTCCCTTAATTCCGTGACATCATTCGTCCTGGAGAGGTGATTCGAAGTTACTTATCGCAGGGTTGTTAGGTTCGTCTTTGACCAAAGCCGCTTTCTCTTTAGTTCCGCAGGTTGCAGGTTCCATTCGACAACTAGGGCAATCGGGAGGTGGTCGGAGTCACAATCGAGGGTTTTATCGATCTTGCAATGTGTAACGCTGGCTGCTACGTCTTCGGAAGCAAAGGTTAGGTCGATTGTAGATTCTCCATCCTTCCATCGGTGAGTTGGAGTTCCGGGCATAGTAAGGAGCTGTAGCTAAGAGTCCTCAATAATTCTAAGTAGGTATTCGGGGTTAGGCCCACTGCGAGCCCGACGATAGTCTGTTGACCAGAGCGGGTAGTGTAGGTTGAAATCGCCAAGAACGACGATTCTGTCTGAGCTAAGTGTCCTAATAGCTTCGGCTAACGTCGTGAGCGTGTCGGAGGTCACTTCGTTATAGACGTTGAAGATATAGACGCTTTAGTTAAGACGAGAGTCGGAGATTTTGAGGAAGATTATATCATTAGAGATAAATAAGACGTTCCAGGCACCTGGGTCAACACGTTTGTTGACATAGACGCAGACCCTTGTCGCCGCATAAGGGAAGTACGTTAGCTAGAAGTGTGCTTTAAGAGGGTGGTAGGATGTGGCGATGAATGGGTTACGCCAGGGTTCTTGGATTGCCAAGACGTCATATTCCAGAACCCTAGGGTTTTGGAATAGGCTGGCGAGAACCACATCCCTCGACTTTTGGACATTGTACTGTAAGATTTGCAGCTCTTGATGCCCTAGCATTAGGGAGAAGCTGTGTTCATCGCGGTCTATATATGATCGGGTCCGGGTTCTTCGAGCTTGTGATAGAGTGATAGGTGGTTCTGTCCGACGTCGGTGTGACCAACTAGGGGTCAGGGAGCTTCCACTTCCTCGCGTCTCCATCCGCACTACTAGATTTTGTTTAGTATATCTTGACTAGCGTAGGTGTTTGCGGAGCTCTGCAGCAGTTGTGAAGTCCTTGCCACAGTATGTGCAGACCTTCATGCATTAAGCGATCGTTAGATCGGCGTTCCGTTTTGGCCAGTCTGTGTAGATCTCCTAATGCTCAGGGCATTTACATCCTTTGTATATTCTTCCCCCGGCCGTGCGGGGGTCCGTAACCATAGATGTCTGTGGAGATAGGTCGTCATCTGGGGGTCCGTAAAGCCATACATCGCCGATTTCGTTCGCGATGCCGTTTAGCCAGTCATCTGCTCCTCGCATTTCCGATTCTTCGGTGGTGTCGACGGGGTGTGAGGGTGCTAGGAGGTCGTTTATCGGGTCCGACTGCCAGACTAGGTCCTGCAGCACCGCAGGCGTTGCCCACCCCTCTTCGTCCGTCAAGGCGATAGGCGTTGGCACAGCGCTTAGTTCATTTGATGCCCCGGTTTTCATGGGTTCCTGTGCCCGTGTCGCCTCTGGCCATTAGTCACCAGAAGACCCGGTGGCATCTTGCGGCGTTCCAGGGTCGGGGCTTTCGAGGGCGTTCGTTTCTGCTAGTGTGGCGTTTTCCGGTCCTTAGGCCGCCCTTAGGGCAGGAATAGGTCTCGACTGTGCCTGTGTTTCGTGGCTCATATAGGTAGTAGGCGGTTCCGGCTGAACGGTGCTTTCCTTTGGAGGGACGTGCCAGTAAACGCTACGGATTTCTTTGGCTCGTTCCATTCTTTACATCTCCTTCCTCCTAGCTGGATAGGCGTTACTCTATGCAGTGTGAGCACCTTTGCATACTACACAGTAAGGTGTGAAACTCCACTCCCTTCTGCTAACAATGTTTCGTCTCATGTAGCCCTGCACAATAGCCGCAAACTTATAATGCGTTACATTGAGTGCCGATGTGACCGTAATTGTAGCACCGGAAGCATTGCTTTATTCTGCAGGTACGGTCGTAGAGCTAGCATTGATGAATCTGGCCTTCCCATGCCATTCCGGCATAGATGACGGCATTGGCCTTTTCTGGGTCTTTGAACTCCACAACAATCGAGGATGCATGCTTGAGAGTGGCCTCTTTAGTCAGCCATCCTACGTATGAAATCTCCGCGTTTGGGACCACTATGTAATTGTCTACGAGCACCTGTTGAATTGTTGCGTCTTAGTCTTTGATGTTGATAGAATTGGTCGGGATTCCATGGGCAATAACGCCGTAGGTAGGAAGGACAAGCTCTGCACGTTGCCCAAGGCCCTTAATCCAGCCTTTGTCTTGTTTGAGCTGCGCAGCCTCGGCTGTTGTGCTTGTGAATATTTATATATCACCACTTTTGAGTTGGTGTGCCGCGACTACTTTGACCTGTTTGGTCGCAGCGTTGCCACGAATTGAGGTTTCCACTTGTTGTTTGGCCCATGCCGCAGAGTGCGCGCGGTATCGTTGGGCAATACCTTGGTCTTTCAGCTTCACTGTTATGACTCGGTCCTTATATGCTGTAACCGTAGATTGGGTCTTGGTGGTATGCAATCCCTGTGGTGCAGGAGGGGGAGAGCTGGTGCGCCTTTAGCAAGCGCCGCCACCTGCGCCCAGGTCGCAGTGGCAGTTCTTCTTCCTCCGCTAAAGTTGCCTTGGTTTATCGGTGGAGGGGTGGTTCATGTTCCCGGAGACAGATTCTACAATCCTAGGCCACCCAGCCCGCAATCCTGAGAGCTTCAAACCCCTTCCTGAGAGTAACCGTGCCTATACTGGGACCACAATTTTTGTGTGAGTCTAATAAGCTTTAGTTTTGCAGGTAACCGGAGACTGTTCGCATTAGATTAGTTCTAGGGTAATCAATGAATCAATCAATCGCTTTCCGCTTATCCTGGGATGACTAGTGGCTGCTATGGGAACGCAACAGCGATCTCCGAGTCGCGACCAGAACTAGATTCCCTGTGAACGCTCACAGCAACCACTAAGTCTACCATCCTTCGAGTGATGAGAAACGAGTGGGACATGGCTTGGGAGAAAGGCAAGCATGGCAGAGAGCTCTTTGGGCTTGGAGTGTGACCGGGGAAAGCGATCCTCGAGACACACGTCGGGGCACACAGAGCAATTGGTTCAATAATGACACAGAGGCGCACGGGCAAGATTGGCCGGCGCGCCTACCTCCACGCCATCAACAAGGCGGACACCGGCGAATGTCAATGTGCCAATAGACCGCAGAGGGTACGACACATCTTGCTCGAATGCAGGAACTGGGTGGAAGAACGACATCGAATGTGGGCAGGCAAGTCTCCATTCATTGACATCAAGCGCATTCTCTGTAACCCGCCAATGGCAGTACAAGCGGCCAAGATGATCTTGAGGACTGGACTGCTAGGACAGTTCCAAGCAGTACCGTCCACGGTATTCAAATACACATAGTGAAGACGAGTGATTTTTGGCAAATAGGAGAGGAGGGTCATGAAAAAAGCCCGACAGGTACATAGAAACAGAACGATCTACAAGACTACAGGTTGGGACAGCGATTGGGCTTTACTGTTTTGGGGGGGAAGAAAGGAACAGCAGATGAAACATAGTTTTGGTGAAAGTTGTTAAATGTCATTGGTTGGCTGCTACTCCCTTCTCCACCTTGGAGTAGCCAAGTTCTCGCCACCAAGTACCTCGGGAAATTTGCCCTTCAGTGCCAACCCAGCTCCCCGAAATGTACTCCGTATGGAGTCAGCGATCTATTGCTGATCAAATTGCTAATAAAGCCCAATGAGAAGCATTATGCCGGGCCTTTTATTAGCCACTACTGACTGAGCTTGCTCGACCACCTTATCTCTATCGTGTGTTTTACGTCCGGCTTGGAAATGCATGGATTAAAGTTTCACACTGTCATATGAAAGAAACACTCGGCAATCATAAGGCTAAAAATATACCCGAAATTTCAAAGGCAGCAGCTTTGTAGGCCCTGATTAGGGTGTACTTCTCCAGTACTTCGCACACCGATTCACAATTGCTCTAAAAAATCTTCACCATTCGGGCGAGAGGTCCCTTGTGCAATGGATGCTCTCCTCGATCCCTTGAATGCTGTTCGATTGATCTTGGGATTGGGAGTCTGTGGATATCTCTCTTGCTCCGCGGCTAAACACTGCTTTTGCGTTCCCATGAGCTGGATAGCAAAGGTCTGAGGATATCGCTTATCATTGTTCACCCAAGAGATGCGTGGGAAAATAGTGAGAAAGTTGCCGCCTTGGTGGCTGTCAACCACTTCGTTCTGATCCTCATTGTCGCCTGGAAATTGAAACTGAGACCAATCATCATCGTCCCACTTGAGGGGTTCAAAATCCGTCTCGTACTTCTTGCTAGCAGACTGGATGGGACGCCAAGTCTCAATGGCCCGCTTCACAACATTTTCTATTCTCTGTCGCAACTCGCCGAATTGGGATTCTGAGAGCACATCGAATAAATAGTTTGACACGTTGCGCGCCACATATTGAACCGTGGACTGGATAGATACCTGTTGGGCGCTTTGATCGATGGAAAGTAACATAGATCGACAAAATGACTCTTTCTCGCGGTCAACGGTAGCGAGCTTACATAAAACTGCCCTTATCTCCGTGTCTGAGAAAAGATAATTTGGCTGGAAAATGTTCGTGTCAATTTCTCGGGCGAGAATGGCTAGTATCACAGCGAGTCGCATTCCTTTGGCAGCAGGAGAATTAGAAGCAAGTAAGGGGATATGATGCCGGACCGCAAGTTCGCTATCCCTTTGGAATTTGTCCCAAGCCATTTTATTCTACGAGGTTTTAGTCATCATATGTGTGATTCGGTAAGATAGCACTTACACTGAGAGCTTCGGCACTGAGGTTTTGGTTCAAGATCGCAGCAAGCTCAGAAGTGGCATGATCCCAAAGGTTCGAAAATTCCCACATCCTAATACGTAAATGTCAAATATGCTATCATAACAGTCAAGCGTCAACATACATTTTATATTCGTCGGCTTCGGCACCGCGTACGGCGAAACTCTCCAGCTTCCTAAGCTGTGTTAAAGTCTTTTGCCCTTCTTCGTGAAATACGTTTCTCTCTTTCTCAAGTTCTGCGTTCTTCTTCTGCTCTTCCGATAGTAGCATCTTCAAATTAGAGCCAGCATCCTTCATTTTGTCGATCATCTTGTCTTTCGCTTTGAGAACTTCCTGAAGAGAAGTAATATCGCGAGACAATTGAGCTGCCTTTTCAATTTCTCGGAAATGGCCCGCCTGTAGATTCTTCAGCTCGCTTTTGAGTCTGCTTATCTGTTCAGCACGCTCATTGAGATCATTATCCTTAACCCCAAGGGACTCGAGGTGCAACCCATTCTCCTCTTCTCGACCTCTTAACTTGTCCATGAGCTCTTCATTCGCGGTAAACATCACTTCGACTGCATCTTGTGTTTTACCTTTCAAGACCTTGAGATTTTGACCTTTGACTAGCTCTGCTTCCTTGGCATTTATTTCTCCCTGCCGATGAGTAATTTCATCGAAAATTCTGGCCGTGCTCTGTAGCCCAAGTCTAGATGCGGGTTGGATTATTTGGTTTTTCTGCTCCTCTTCAAGCTTCTCAAGACCACTCAACACCCTATCATTTGCGCTTTTGGGTTTATGTGGGCTCTGAACCTCAAGCATAATCTTGAATAAAACCGAATCAATATCTGTGCAAGCTCACTTGCCACCCATCCGTTACTCAGCCTTTCCTTGATAGCCCATCGCCATGAATCGGCATACGCATAATTCCAATCTTCCAGGAATCCCTCGGCTTCGCGAAGAGTATCAAGCCGCTTGTAACACGGGAACGAGCAATCTTCGATCTCTGCTTTTGCCTCGCTGGACATAATCAGTACATATCTTCTAATTTGAGAATATACATACTGTCAAGTGTTGTAAATTCCCGTCTTTCTACCAAATGCAACAGCATAGTATGCTTGGCGAGACCCCTGCTTATCAATATCTTCACCTTCATGTTTGAGAAGTTCATCGAAGTCGATAACGCCCTGCAACTTCATTGAACGCCGAGCACCTTCCAGTGTATTTGCTTGGAAAAATTTTCTGCCAACAAAATCTGCCACGCGAGGGTGAACGTGAGCCCTAAAAACCCGGAAATCGTTAGTCCAAGTTTGGTTGCCCCGAGTGAGCGGCTTACCAAGTAGAGAATATAGTAGGCTTGTCTACCCGGCCTGCCAACACAACGTAAAAGCTATGACTTTTGTCTTTTGGTGAATGATTGTTTTCCAAGTCAAGCTCCAGCGATATATTGCTAGACTCCACCGAAGCGACGTCCATGCTTGTGTGATATTTGGTCGTTTTCGGTATGGCGTATGATAGTCTATTGAGACACGTCATAGTATCCACGAAGCATTTGTAGATATGCGTCATTTCTTTTCCGCCATCCAGACCGGGGAGGACATGCGCAACCTTGAAGGTGGTTTGTAATGTTCTCACTCCGTTTTCCTCCTCTGTCAGCACATCTTCGAGGTATCTGAGCAGCTCTTGTAGCCTTCTTAATAGTCGCATGATCTGGGAATGCAACTGAGGTTTGAGACGTTGGTCCATAGGAAACGAGTCAACTGGTTGTATTCCCACGTTCTTCGACCAAATATGAAACCGGTGGAATTCATCCCTCCATTTTTCCTTTGAATTTTCTTTCTCGTAGGCTAGGAAAGCTTCCGTAGATGAAATTTCGTCAAATTTGACGAGGATTCCCCGTGCCAGGTCAGAGGTGGTTTCCATAGTTTGTGCGTTCCGGAGTATTGAGTAGGACTGATGCTTCTGAAGAAGGGTAGGTTTCATCCAACTACCCCTCTTCAAGCATGGCTGGACACGTGGACAGCCGACGAGCGGGGTCAACGAAAAGCATCCCTTCCTGCTCATCAAGAGCGGATCTTTCTTTTTTACCAGAACGACTGAATCGTCATTTTATTCATATCCAACCATGATGACAGGCATTGAAGTCGTGGGACTGACTCTGGCCAAATTTCCCCTCCTCGTGAACCAGATTGATGCATATGCTCGCAGCATCGAGAGGATTAGGCTATGAGGCGCTGGAGCAGTGAATTCAAGCAATATCCCATAAAACTCGGATCTCAACACGCGATATTTCTGAATACCTTGGAAGATGTCCTCAAAGATGTGGTAGACAAAAGAGAAGAGGTGACTCATTTAATATCCAGTCCGCAGGTCGATCGTTGGCAGAGCCGGATATTGCAAGAGAGACTTTGCACCAAACTAGGACGAAGTTTCAAACCATTCCTGGGAATGATGAACAGAATTTCGGAGTTGCTAGGCAGGGCTTCTAGTCGCATAAGTATTGAGTGCACTGATGACTTGATTGCGAAAGTAAGGTGCGATTGTGTCAGTTATGTTGCAATAAAGCTGACAAGCCGACAGCAATCCAGTATGTCATGTTATCGAATTATAAAGTCCATATTCTCAGTACCAATCTACGAGGATATTCTGCGAGAACTCGATGATGCAAACTCAATACTTAAAGCCCTAATTGCGCCCCGCAGTTACCAAATCGAGACACAAAGTTCACAACTCCCATCCTATCTCTTTCAGAAAAGCAGAACAATGCGGCAGCATTTCAATGCTCTTTTCAAGCAAGTTGCCAGTGGAGAAGGTGGAAATGTGCTTGTAAAGGTCACCACAGTGCTCATCTGCAACTGGAACTGAACTCTCTTAAGGAGAATAAAATTCACCGTCTGTCGAAAGATGAATAAAAAGCCCAGATTGTTTTCTTGAGTTCGACTACTGAACATTCAGCCGGAAACTTCAAATGGAGTGAAGTGAGGTGCGAGCTCCGGCATCTTGAAGGTAAACCGCAAGGTTCACCAATCGATGACTTTTGTTCCTTCCTTTCGATTACAAGAAGCTCTGATGAGGATCAGACAATAATCGACCACTTGGACTCTGATTCTAATCCTGATTTTCATTATACTGTGCTACCGGTCAATTGTCATCACAAAATGTCAACACGCAGATCATTGAAGCAGATCCCTTTGCATCTTAGCAGGTATGAGAGGCTACGCATTGCCTCTGGACTAGCGTGTGCGTTCATCCAGCTCTCTGGTAACTGGCTGAGGCGCAAATGGGATAGCTCTGATATTAGCCTAATCTTTGATACCGAAGAGAAGCAAATTTTGCTGGATTTTCTTATCTTTTCTTCACCTGTGTCAAACTCGCTGGCCTCAGATGAATTGCCCATTACGATGCGAGTCTCCGATGCACGAAGGAGTAATTTAGTCCCACTTGGATTCATCTTGGCAGAACTTTCGCTTGGAGAATCTTTACGGGAATCTTGCAAGTTTGAAATGGAAGAAGAAATCGTGGATCTCCAGGCCGCGCACAAAGTCATAGACATGGTGTCTGGCGAGAGCGGTTGCAATTATGCAAGGACAGTTGAATACTGTATTCTCACAGCTCACCAGCGTATGGCAGTGAGTGAGGAAGCATTTCAGAGACATGTATTTGACGCAGTCGTATCGCCGTTGTTGGATGATTTGGCACATTTCGAAGGTCTTTCTGTATGAGCCAGAGCGATTTCACTGTCCATGGGGTCATAGGATCTCAATAGTCGTGCGAACTACAACCTGACCTCCAATACATCTCCAATGTACTCGATAGCCTGTTCCAAAGAAGATTCTTCTTAACAATCAAGTGGCTTTTGTGAAATGTTTTTAACCCAGAGACTACGGAGTACTGTGTAAGGAGTGATGGCACTCCAAAGTGGAGCTGGGAGTAGAAATAGGCCAATCAGGTCTTTTCAACAGGTAACAAGCAAAAGCCCACGCGAAGCTCTTTACATACACACCCCAACCGTTCCACCATACGAACCTTAACCATGGACCTGGTTTCCTCCCCCACCAGGTCACTTACTTGACTCCCACGCCGCTGCTAACGCAATTGAAGCCGGGAGCAATGTCTAGTTCACTAAGATCGCGTTCCAGGAGCTTGTTTGTGCCTGCTTGGGGTATAATGCACTCTCGATAGAGCGGTTCCTGTTGGAACGTAAAGGAGGCTTGAAATTTTTCTCTTATTTCGGAGGGGATACAAGACGCTATACACACACACACACAATTTATTAACGCCCGGCGGCTGAACCGAAAGGGCAACTATCACTGATCTAAATATACATGCCGTAGTTAATACTGCGCCTCCTTGCAGCCCATACAAGCTTCTTTCAGTGTATTTCATCTCAGATGTTAGTATCTTAGCGGGTCCTTGTGGGTTAGTGTTTGTTAATGGTGAGGCCTGCTATACTGCCTGGACTACGCCCTCACCACCTGGGACCACCAACTTCAGTAGTCCAGTTTAGCTTCCTTCTTCCTCCTCTCCTAGTCAACGTCGAGTGTTTTTCACCTTCCAGGGTTTTCCTTCGTAAGATCCTACAGTCAAATACAGTCTGCATACGTCAGAGAATGTAATCATGTCTAACGTCATTCGTAATTCAGATAGAGCAATGCTGCAAATTCCAGCCAAATAGGTTGGGCTTAGGACAGACATAGCTCACTGACTTTAGGCGTAAAATCGTAGAAGGACTGAGTATGATCAAAATTGGAGAACAGAGCAAAAGTGTTGTGTGAGTGAGGTCACAGGTGGCGAGCATCTCCAGTGGACCAAGTTGATGGAGTGTACCTACGCCGCTACGTTTAATCCCATACTCTACTGTTTTGAGTAGTTACCCACCGAGCCAGCCCTCAAATTACATTTGGTCTTTCTTAAACGTACAAAAAGCGAATAAGGAAAAAACCAGTAGTAGCTATTAGATCTAACATTCTGGCGTTTCAGCCTCGGAACTCACTATCTTCGGTCTCTGCCAACTTGTGGTGGGAACTGCAAGACAGGACGAGGGCCCTTGTGTTGTCGGGCCCGGAAAAGGTGTCATTAACTTCTGCGCAGCCCCTTCAAGGTCTCCGACGTTAAAGGTGTGACAATAGGTACTTGCATCCAATTAAAATCTTTAGATGCTAGTGTACCTTGAGCGTTGATAATACCGTATGTTACATAACAGAATGCATAGAGTGATCCTTCAATATTGCAGGAAAGAGATGCTGTTCTGTAGTACCGATGTCAGGCCGTACCTGAACAATTATCGACAACGGCTCATCACTTACCGCCCGTGGCTGTCGACGTTTGCTACTTGAACGGAGCTAATAGCACTTATTACAGTTAGTCCGTTTCCCGGTATGCCGCAAGAATCCGGTTTGACACGTGAAGGGCAGGTAACAAGGAATGTCTTTGACTCATAGTTCTAGACATCGTGAGCTAAAGGAAGGAAAGACCTCGCTTCTGATGCATACTCACCTCACGGTTGACTCTGCTTGGAGAATATGGCCTCGGAACCCAGGCAATAGTAAATTGACAATATCGGTCGGGAATGAGAAGATGGCCGAACGTAGGAGATAGAGAAAAACGAAAATCAGCGATGAAAACAGTAAGATAGTCAATGGGTTTTTATGAGCTTCGGAAGAGAAAGGAAGCATTAGGGATACAATAATATTGATCATATGGATTACTCAGATTATTGGCTAGGCCACGATATGGAATACCTGCATTACCTAGCAAAGCCTTACGGAGCGCTAATTCGGTATTGCCACCACTGCCCTCGCATCATGATCCAAAGCATCCTGGTGATGAGATACAGCTACGGCGGTTGCAGTCACCTGATGCGAGAGAGGGACGACCTGTGGGATTGCCATGGAGGAGAGGTCCTAACTAGGCTATGGACTGCGGTGGGTGACTGAACGACACCCTACAAACACTATGTAAGTCAATATCTCCCATCGTTACAGCCCATCCACAGTAGTCTTCGGGCTAGAGCAATTTCTATAAGCGAGGTTAGTGTTAGAGCTCTCATCTGTCCGTACATGTAGTGCTCGATCTCGCCATCTCTTTCCATCTCCTCTTTTCCGTCTGCTTGCACTGTATCTTCTCTTCTGGAATTTAAGAAGCGGCCACCGCAGACGACACCGATAATCGTAGTATCGGCTTGCCAAGGACCGCTCAGGCCTACAGGATATCTCGTTGGCCCGTAAAGCGGCTGAGGGGCTCTCGTGTCATGCAAGAGAACCAGCGTATTTTTTGATATATGGCGCTCCCTTCGAACTAGATACGCAAGAGCCGATTCGCGCTTCGTCTAGTGAAGAGTAGGGACATAGATGTTACAGGTTGGGGTTTGAATCACCGTGCATAATAATAACCAAGAGAGGACGAAGGATATTCAGATGTAATGCCCATGCTTTGTACTATAGCCCTCAAAAAGATAACAGCCCCAGAAATACGTTTTCTGGGATCCTCGGGAATTACGCACCGCCCGCGAACATGACCCAACCCATGAGAAGTATGTTACAGCGGTAAAGAGAATCGTGCTCTCCGAACTTTGTCCACTCGCTAACGTCAAAATTATGATATTTGAAAGTTTTGGTTCTATGGGCTTTGTGAAACAGAAAGATTCTCAACCATACACGGCACTCTCTGGCCCTCACTATATTCGAACAGGCACAACATGCGCTTCGTGGTCAAAGATGCCTTTTCGGGTTGTCGATGGTCCCGCCATCCTCACCAAGACAGCGCAAGTCAGCAAATACAACATGAACGACAGTTTCACAAGCAGCAACGCAAGATTGTCTCCAGCGTGCGATACAAAAAATGCGGGACCAAATTCACGAAGCCTCACCCAAATATGTCATATGTCACCTGTGCTCCCAATGTATTACGTATCTTTGGGCAGCCCTCCATTAGGCGGTCGCTTTGTACCAGAACTGATTTTTGGGTTCTTGGAAAAGATCACGACAGCTTTTGAGAGCGCAATTGGTGACATTGTGTTCTGGAAAGAAATCAACGAACTGTTACGATCAATCTCTCCCCATAGTTCCGCGGTATATCAAGCTAAAAAAATCACGGATCACATAGGTAGGGCCACACTGTGGATGAAGCGTGAAGACCTGGAGCATTTTGATTCCCACAAAGCCCGGAATATTATCGGGCAGCTCTCTCTCGCCACGAGAATGGGCTGTAAGGAAGTCGTGACGGACTGTGCCTCGACTAAACATAGGAAATTCACCGCGGTGATGTGCCCGCATCTCAATTTGTAGTGCGTTGTGATCATGGGTACCGATGACGCTGCAAAACAGAAAAATGGCGTTCATAAAACAGAAAAGCTCGGCGCTACAGTCCTGAGGGCGCGATGTCTATATGGTGCTGCCACGCTACGCACTGCGATCGCCAGGCCTTTTCGGTATGCGGCTCTGTACCATGATACGGCGTACTACTTGATTGGGGGCGGGGCTCTTCAGGCCCCTATCCTATTCCTGGAATGACGGCGACTTTCCAACAGCGTCTTGGTGCAGAGGTTACGAAACAATTCCAAGCCAAGTCAAAAAATCAGCCAGATGCACTGGTGGCCGCGATTAGTACTGGTACTGGTGTTGTCGGCCTCTTTCGACCGTTCATCGACAGCGCAGGAGTAAGACTGGTCGGGGTCGAAAATGCGGGAGCATCATCACTGACCAACGGCCAAGTGGGTGTCCTTCGTGGTACAAAAACGCTGGCGCTACAGAATGACGGCCAAGTTCTCGACTCTCATTGCATTTCCCCCGATCTAAACATTTCTGTGTCGGTCCAGAAGTCGCCCACTGGAAAATCAGTGGTCGAGTCGAGATATACACCGTAACAAACGAAGATGCGCGCAGAGGATTGGGTATCTTATCTGGGTATGAGAACGTCAAAGCCGGCTTAAATTGCAGTCATGCAGTAATCAAGGCGATGGAGATAGCCAAAGAATTGGGCCCGGGGAAGCATGTCATTCTTTTGGTTACCGGTGATGATGTAATTGACACATAGACTAACGTAGTTCCCGGCCGTTCCGTACACCAACTTCCATCACGAAATTTCAAAATCAATCATCTCAACCAACACCCTTTGATTCAACTAGATCTTGCGATTATTACATACATTGATCCTGTGGCCAATCTCCCTACACCCACTACACCTAGGCGGAGCCCTGGTGGTTGGCTGATCTGGCTGATTAGGCGTTTCGCCCTGCGTATGCGATAATACCTCAGCTACCTCAACTGGCTGATTTGCCTGCTGAGCTAGTTGTAGGCCCTCTTGAACGGTTAGACCTTGATCGCAGGGTATCTGCCTAGTTGATCGTTTGCGCGTCTTGATAACCTTCTTATTTGCTGCGCGTAGATCGGCATTTTCTTGCGCTAATAGCGCTGTATGGTGTAACGCGATACAGTGGCCCTTGATAATCTGATCTAGTATCGTTTTCGATGGGCTTGTAGGGCTATTCGACCGCTGATTTAGTAGATCTTTAAGCATCGATGCTTGCTTTTGTAGCTGAATCACCGTTCTAGGTGTTTTCGGTGTAAATTAGCTAGATCTGCTGCTTGGTCGGCTAGTTAGTGGTGTAGGCGTTCGTAGAGAGATATTAAGCTTCGAAAGTACTCTTTCAGCATCGATTGGTACTAGCCCACTAGCTGCGAAGCTAGTTTAGATAATCGTTGGTTAAAAAGCCTCAAGCCGCGCGCGTTGGTAGTTATCGAGGAAATCAAACTTATCGATATGGTTACAGCCCCTACGCGCAAGATCACTTATAAAGCGACCGTACGAGTGTTTCAACACTGCAAAACAGCCAATATCTAGTAGTTGTAGTAGATACGATAAATACGCAGGCATATAGAGTGATATTGTTAGGGGGTCTGTTTCGCAGGACAGAAAACCTGTTGGCTAGGCAGAGAGTCCAAGTCTATAGGGTCTAATTTCAAAGACTGAATCTTAGAGTCCGGGTAGACTCCACCCACTAGTTTTCACAATATACATATGGGGTCCCCGTGTACCGAGTCCCCACAACCCCACATGATGTCTTGAGGGTTGTTACCCTAATGCGGCGCGGGGTCGATTCGATCGTGAATCGTTTCGAGTCACCATATGTGACTCGCGCCGTGACAGATATAATATCGTTTTCGGCGTAAGTTCGATCGAATTAAGGCGTAAGATAGCTACCGTGGCCATCAAGAACTAGTAGTCGAAATCGACCTCGTACGCGCGAATATATTAAGGGGATAAATAGCTTTTATAGCCAACGTAGGCCAATCTCATCGGTAGTCCAGCCATTATTCGAGGCCTCAAATCGCTAATCTTGTGGTAGATTATCAAACCAACCAGCGATAACAACTTTGCCTTTGAAAATTATATATAGCGGTAGCGAATAGCTATCGGCGTAAATTACTTCGATAGCAGTAACCCATTCGCGATTTCCTGGCTACAATATCGATCGCCGACCGTAGTATTCAGCTCGCGTAACAACCTTTTGTGTTGATATTAGGCCCGTTGCAAACCCTGTCTCATCGAAGTTATAGATATCCCGCGGTTGAATACCGTTCTCATCGATCACGCGTTATACGGTCGTGAACCACGCTCGTAGCGATTTTGGATCTTCGTTTAGGGCGCGTTAGTAGTCGTATTGCCTAGAGAAACGCGATCGAATCTCTTCGCGTCGATGAATAAAGGTTGATGGCAAATTCTTACCAACAGTAGGTAGAGGCTGGCTACCGCGGGCGGCCAGTAGAATATTAGCCATCTCTCGTATATCAGCTAGCCTAGGCGCTGCTTCACGTGTATCTAGAGAGATGATCCATTCTACTAGCGAATCCTCCTCTAGTTGAGTTAATTTATGGCCAGTTGGGCGTCTATCGACGCGTGCAAGCACGCCTTTCGCGCGATCGGCTAAGGTTATATAAGGGAGATAATATAGCCTCGCGGCTGCGCGTATAGCTTGATTTCGGCCGTTTTTGATATCGTCAAGGGCTAATAAGATCTTGCCCTCCTGATCGGCCGATTTTAACCAGGAATCAGAGCGTTTTGGTGGCATGGTAGGTAGTTGAAGTTGATATGTAGGTATGGACACGCGAATTTGGAGAGGGTGTACGGAACGGCCGGGAACTACGTTAATTGTCTTTGGCCCGGGCTCTCCGAGACAATATGCTGGAAAGCGGGAACTAGATTCGTCTATCAATGTCCCAAGTCTTTGATATTTGCATAAACGATAGCAACGTCTCAATATGCTGCATCTGCATCTAACACTTCTAAGATAATTGGTGATGATCCGGCGAAATTACTTTACACGGCCAAATTACTCGCAGCAAAATCTGTAACAGACGACCTTGATGGTACCCCGAGGATAGATATCAAGTCTCTGATCCACAATTTGGTTGTGTAGGATATTGGTTGCGTATGATCTTTCTACCGGGGGCCTTCTGGCCGTTGTTTGTTCAGCATGGGTTCAACTTTGGAGCCTCAGAGACACTGAAAGAGCCTACAAGCCTTGACTGATACTGATAAGCCGTCAAGTTGAGAAACTGACGAACTTCTGGACAATATGGTCCTGTTGAGTTGGATTTCTGTTGCAATCACCGTAAATCATCAAGGGCTATGGCGTGATTTTGGAGGCCCAGCCGCCAAATCGGCCGAGATCAGGTGCTAGTTTGTTTGGTATTACTGCGGAAGAGCTTGAAGTCCCTTGTCCCTACCATCAATTTGAATTTCTTTAATAGGTCAAACTTCGTTGACAGACTTACTGCATATTTAATCTATAAGTGTGTGTGACTGGGGAGGTGGTCTCCACCCAATCATGCCCGATCAGAAAAATAAGATCCATATCATAGGGAAGTGCTCAGGGTTTCAAGCTGGATGATGTGCGAGACCCAAAATGTAGAAAAGCTTTGCCAATGAGGGTTGCAAAGATAACGGTACTGTGATATTAGGGAGACTTGCTTGGTTTCGCCATGGAGGCTACTTATCCCGAACACCGCGCAAAGGTGCAAGTCTTGTTCGAGTGACGTACACAGGACCCGTACGCCTGGGTTCAATGGGAATGTAAACAGCGAGACAATAAAACGCAATGGGAAGAGCATGGCCATGGTGAGGAGCTACAACAATGAGCCTTGCATAGCCTACAAGTGAGACTTACGGCCTGTCGATGATGAAATGTAGTTTTACAAAGATACAACTACAGCTGCTCTCAACCGACATTGAAGTGAGCGATGATCTATTTAAACACTATCCCATGTGCTAAATATAGTAAGAACGGCATTCCGAAGACAACATCCAACCAAATTGATTTGAAACACAACTAAATGCGGCAGACTATGATTAGAGGGAGCGAAGGTGGGTGCCCAGAAAGGGCCAGAGTTATCAGCCCGTATCAAAAATATACTGTGGAATGAAGTAGCAAATTACGTCTTACGAATATTGAACAAGCACTTTTTCGACAAGTGAAATGCCCATTGATGACCCAAATCAACTACTATATTTGCTACGGTCCTTTCTTATTGTTACCTGTAAATTAAAGCTAAATAGTTCTCTGTTGCATGGTCATAGCAGCTTCCTGCTCGGTCATTTGGCTCTGTAGCTGGTACGAGCATTAATCTGGAAAGTTGCTCTCCAGGCGCAGAGAAGACCATTCCTTGCAGTAAAGTGCTCTGCGGCGGAGAACAGAAAGCCATAACTCCTCCAGATAGGGAAGGAAAGCAAGAGTCCATTTCTCATTATCGGAGATCTAAACTCATCGACTAGAAGCGATACGACTACAATATTCACAGCAAAGTTGAAGAATAGTTGTCTATAATAGGATCGAAACTCCACCATCCCGCCATCGACCCAGCCAACGTGGATAATATTGATGTGAGATGAGACAGCAGTCATGCTAAGTGGCCCGAATTCTAAAAAAGTCTTGGTTTGTAAAGACTATAGTGGGTCTAGAGGGGTAAGAGTGAAGCGGAAAGTGATCATTTCCATTCAATATGTCGCAGCCGATGGCCGAATCCTATTCCCGGTGATCATCTGGCCCGCTCCCACCTATCGCAGCGCATAAAGCATTCATCCGATACTAGGCTGGCAATTTAGTTGCTCAAAATCTGGCTATACTGACAGTACGATTAGTTTCTATTGGATCAAACACGTGTTTGACCCGCAGACTATAGCTGAGGCCGGCAGCAAGCCACGCCTCATCATAGTGATGGATTTAGTAATCATGAATCGATGGAAATATTAGATTTCTGTTTGAAAAATAAGAGATTTTCCTGTCGACTGCCATCGTCATCGTATAATTCCTCCAATAGGCTCCGAACATGTGTGTTGTGTTCTCATCATTGAAAACCGAATATTGACCAGGTGGAATCGTTGAATCGTGGATGTGCTGGCAGCATTAGAAAACGACATTTCAATTATTCTATAGCCGTGCTCGCAGTGAAGCTTCACACGTTAAAATGTTCTTTCGGGACAGTCAAAGAGCATACCTCGGCCTTTCAACCCAGAAAATGTTATTGGGAGCATCCAGAAGCCGTCCGAAGACATAGCGGAGCTTCAGCGTGATGCCCGGGTCAACGATTACCATGCTTCTTCTGACGAGCATCCTGTCACCCCTGTCACATTTGATGGCCTATATCTCCTACGTATACGATTGAGGAGGATGTACGTAACCTGATAGCGTGTGGCAATTTTTGCTTCCAAATAATGCTCAACGCTACCGGATTGGCATTTGCGAAGCGTTCTCTTCTCCTGCAGTAGCGGATAGGGACACAGATTGACAGATTTCTTTTTCAAGTCATATCTATAAGACCTATGTAAGCTATCAAGCAAATAGAACGTATCAAGTAGCCATTAATTTATGAATTTACCTCGAAAATTGGTACAATAGAATAAATGTGTTACCCACCATCATTGTTTATCCTCAACGCAAGCGCACAACCCGCGATCTTTTCCTTCGAATTGGGTAATTTGGGTAGTTTCAGCAGGCCGTGAGGGTGAGAACTCAAATATTTCGTTACATGCGAAGTGCTATTGTTAGTAACTTAATGCTGCACCGTATGTGAACCTCTCATGACCCTAATGATCTTTGAAAGGCCAGATGGACGAGAATTGTTACGGAAGGGCTTGTACTGGGAGGCTTCGCACGAAAAGGAATATTAAATAATGGTCTCGGGTAGACGGTAGACTCCGTTCCAGAATTTCGAAGCCAAAAAGTCGTCATAATGTACAGAAGAACTGGGAGAAAAATAAATGGATTCGAATTTGGAAAGAGATGAAGGGGGGATGAGCACGCTTATCGAAGGGACTGATATACTGCGCGGCACAAAAGAACACCTTTAGCTCTACATTGAAAATAAAAGGGGTTGAAATGTAAGTTGATTGGCGGTAGAGGAAGATAGGCGGCTCGTAATGGGTTCTAGATGGTAAGGTGAAAGAATTTGTTTATACTGCCGAATACTATCCAAAGAATTACATTTCTTTTCTAAATACTATACCACTATACCTCATTACTATACCTCACCGAATGCTGTACCAACTATAAGATCTCTTCTCCTTTGAAGGCTCTTAAAGCATTTTCCATTGACCACGGATCACTAAATAAGAATAAGAATTATCAAAACCTGACGCAATACTATGCAACAATGCTCGATAAATGTCATATCATTGACTGCTGAGGCAGTGGCGGGTGGATACCGTTTTGATTTGCATCAATTACTGACTGGGGGGGTTGTCAGAACACCCTCGCACACTCTGCCAGCGCCACCGTCACCATGACTCGTGTGAGGAATTGCCGTAAAGACGAGTGGTCATTTCTGATATATAAACGATTCATCCCTCTTAAATCGTTCCAGATATTAGCGATTCATCCTACGCCATATAAACGGACGGTCATCTTCTGTCAATCTGTTTCCCAGATCCACCTCAACCCGTACTTCTATCACACCGAGCGACCATAGAGTCATGCGATTCACGATGTGTTCTAACTGCCACCGCGCCATTGATGCAGACCCGAGGCCAACGCCGCATAGTCAGCCCGATGGTGGATTCCGATGTCCAGAAAGGGCAGGAGCCCTCTGGATGTGTCCTTTCTGCCCTTGCGACCTGCTTGATCTAGAACAACAGGCTTTTCATATCGAGGTTGAGCATCCGCTTCTGCTTCAGGAGTGGTGGCATGGACTTGGTCGAATTCATGCAGGCTGGCATGGCGGAAAGTGAATGGAAGGATAGGTGAGATGCGGAGCCCCTATATCACAATTTGTAGTGCTGAGTACCATGGGGCCACACAAGGCAATGCTAAATAGGAGCAGACTACCAATTAGTTTCCTTGGCCCTTACTCACCAAGGTGGCGCGACATAGGAAAGAAAAGTTCGGATAGCATATCGACACAGCTTTCTACACAGAAACGATCGGCGAAAGGGCGCAGAAACCAATCCAAGACAGAGGACCAGATAAAGATTCAATTATACACTTGAAGTTGAGACGTACGAGACGCCGTCTAAATTGAGCAAATCCCACCACGGTCAACATCAATCTGAAAGTGGTTTCTCACTTCTACCATTCTTCGTTTTTGGAACGTCGACGGGGCTAGCTCAGTGACGAAATCAGACAAGCCTGACTTCGGTTATAGTATTACATGAGGTAGCGCGGTAGGGGGCTGGCCTATCCTGAAATGTTACGCTTCCGAAGTTCCGAGACTAGATTACGTGAAAACGACCAATTCCCTCCACCGATTTGTGCACTTTCCGTGGAGTCCGAGGTCATTGTAAAGCGATTTATTTGGCGAGGATGACAGGAATAAAATGAAGTTAAATTCAATTTCCAGGACACCCTTGCCCCCTCCTCGATCTCAATTACGGCGCCGATAACGCAACGGTGGAATACTGGCAAACATTATGTATAGAGCGAGGAGATTGCAGCTCAACGGACAGCCTTTCTGGGCGTCAGAAGGCTAATGATGAGTCTTTAAATGCTCCTCGTTCCCCCGTCGAACTCACTGTATAGACAGGCGCTTGTGAATCTCTATATTGATCTGATTGGCTGACTGAGATCACGTCGAAGAGGGCAGGAAATCAAGTGTCTCTAATTCGAAGGTTTGGTCTACAGTGCCGCCCGTTATTGCCTTCCATATCTAGAGACAATAAGATGCTCTTCCAAACCCTAAACAGGTGATGGGATAAACCCAATATGGAATCGCGTAAATTACGCGTTATGACTATACGTAGTACTGGTACCTGATTTTGTACCCCTAGTTATACCGATACAAGTCGCTGTAGGCAGGAGACGACTAGAAGGTTCTATGTAAACTAAAAAAACCAGCGACCTTTAGCAATCCAGCAACTTTCCTCTCTCATCCCTCAGCTGCCTCACTGCAGAGGGTTTGATGCTACCTTTAGTGTCCATCTCTGGTCAAGTTGGTAGGCAAGACTTGACAGTATGATTTGTTTTGTTTCGTGATTACTATTGCTTATCGCTATGCGGCGGATTGCGATGTTCATTGGGCATCAGGTATTCCTGGCTAACCTTTCCCGGAGAACAGCTCCAGGCTACCCTTCCTCTGGACATATTCGCGATGACCCATAGCCCTTTTGATGACGATCCAGATCAACCTTGGATAATCGGACCTATGGGAAGAAATAGTTTTATTTCTTACGCCAAGGTCTGATTTGCTACGCACTGCGTAAAAGGGGAGAAGTCTTTTGCGTCGAGGCGTCTCATTGATTCTGGCTTGGGCCACAATTATTGAGATTACGATTATTGGCATATAAGCTGATTGAATTTATCTGCGTTGCCTCAACTATAGAATGTGCCATTCAAATCTACAGCAAGGAAGCATTGCCTAGAACCTTCCGGACTCGTATATATTTTATAACATACTTAGCTCTTGGTTTAACCCCTTTTCAATGTCCCGCAATCGTTCCCCTGATAATTATTTCCTCCGTACCTGAATTGCCGATTTCAAGTCCCTTGCCAGACCCTTTCATGTCACAAGTTGCTCTTCAAATGTTGGAAGGCTCTCTCATCTTATGTAAGAACCTCCTTTTGTGTATTTGGCTCGATGTTTGACGGGAAGACCCATGAGTTGGTGGTGAGATTATAGAGAGGGACAGCCGGAGGGGACCGTTTGTTAAGAGAAATGTCTTTTCCACTTAGTTGCTTGACTTCGACATCCGGGCGTTGTTTCACACATTGAAGAGAAGACGCAGAAATGTGAGGGCTTTTAAGGTCAATACGTGGTGAGACGGCCAGCGATATATTGTTAGGCATATGCCACACCTTGGCTGCCACTGTCTTGTGTTTGACTTCGGTGCAAGTCGTTTTGACCTCCTGCGCCAACTCGGACTTGGTCAATAAGTCGCTTTCGTAGTCCTTCACCGATATCTCTTTGAAGTCGTTACTTTGCGATTGTTCCGTTTGCTCCACTTTAACGACATATTCCGCTTCAGACACTTTGGGAGGCTTGACTCTAGGAAGGAGCCTGGTGATTTCCTTGCCAGTTTCTGGTACCGGTAATTGGCCAACACCTTTCTCGGCAGCGATCGTTTTGTTGATCACAATCTCCCTAAAACGACTCAATAGCTTTTGAGCAGTGACCTCCTTCGTCTCGCGATATATTCCCTTTATCACGTCTTTCCACTGGTCCTTCAAGTGGCCTTGAAGATCATAAGGCTTGGCTGATTGTACAAATCCAGCCCAGTCCCTTACAGTCCGCTTAGCAAGTTCTTTGCTAGCCTCAAACCACTCTTTATGGCTCTTCCCGCACCACGGGGCTTTACACCTTCGCTCTCGGCGCCATTCCTTGATTAGTTCATAATGTGTAAGGGTCTCAACACGATGAGCGTGAGGAATATCATTCAGGCTGAATAATAAGTTTGGCTCATAACCGCAGTTTGACCAGTGTGCTAGTCGATCCGAAACTGTCTTTGCTGTCCAGCCAATCTTTACATGGCCAGGGGAAGATTCGTGATCAAAAACATAAAGTGATCCTGTCTCAAAATCTCGCTTTTTGAGAGGTGTGAGCATCTTTTGATACACTGAATCGCCGGGAGAAGGCTCTACAATGTGACGACGAAACTCGGATAAAGCAGGCTGAGTGACTGCAAAGGGCTGGCGGTGAGCGAGATTTTCAGAGCTGTTTATACGGCGGGTCCGAAGGTTCTAACCTTTTTGGTCTTCAAGTCCGTTGGATATGAGGCCGGAAGTGCTTGAGGAGGTTGGTAGATGACAGGTATATTCATCTGACGCCTTGAATACGGACAGTTTCCTAGTAGCATCAGAAGCAGCTGCGGCGGGGGCTCGGTCGCGAGCGAGCCTATGGTAACTATTAACCATGGGCTCCAAAGAAGAATAATTAATGTTTGTCACTCACCTGACAGATTTTGCTTTATTTAATGACAAGACCGGTTGTGCTCGAATCTCGTTGAGCCATCTCTGGGCCAGTGGTGTCAAAAGTTGCAAATCTTCTATCTTGTCACGATGCTGAACACGTTCCCATAAACAGCAATTGCATTGGGCGTACTCGCTTAGTATTTTGATATTAATATCTTCAACTGGCGTCGCCTTGAGTAGATGCTGAAGTTCGACTGCGCGTTGATTGTCTTGATCCCGGCAATTGCTTTTGCACCTTGCGCCTTTCTGTGTGAAGAAAATGCATTGCTTCTGAGTCGATGGGTCAAGGTCATTGAATGATATAAAAAAAGATATATCAGGATTGAGGACCATAGTGAAGGAAGCTGGGCTGGTCAGTCTTTCAATTGTTACTCGTTTCGCAGAGTCGAATAAGAAGAGGTGCGGAGCAGCTCACCTGAATGTGAATGAGAGGTAGGTCACATGGGCGTTTCTTGTGAGTTACAATACCAAGAGTAACAGGAATGTTCTGGTAATTTTTTTCGAATTCTTCCTAGAAATCTTCCTAGAAACTTTGCATGGCTTTGAGGCAGTAGAACCTTCCCCATGGATGGTAAACATCCTCGTTATTTATTTGGGATAAATGACGATGCGGTACGTTAAGATCGATATAGACAGTGAAATAGCTATCCCAATGTAAATTTATTGGTTCGCCGTGGGAAAAAAGTCAGGAGAATGCATGATTGGAATTGGAGTAGTCACCAATTGTAAGAAGAATGTACTACAGGCTGTCTAGCGAGAGGCCACGATAACTTCCAGGATGATAGGGAGAAGAAGTTGACGAGGCTCCTACCCAAGGGCCCGTGGGGCAAGGTCCGTTGCCTGCTGTACAAGTGTCAGGTTTACAGAGTAAGTGCAGGTCAGCTCTCTGTCTTAGTGGCTAATAAGAGTCTGCAGTATGTGAAGGCTGTGGTACAAAATAGGCAGGTGCCAAGAGTGAAGGACTTGTCAGGAACCCGTCATGTGCACGGTTCATCTGTGCCCCTCCTCACCTGTGAGTTGCAACCGGAACATCATTCATTTTTTTGGCATCATTGACCCTTCACCATACAGGTTTCAACCACTCTCGCAATTCAAGAATGACCGGAGGACATGAAGCAAATCCTACGCACTTTGTAACCAAGTAGGTGGCTGAATGTCTCTGATAAGGACTCATCTCACATCTGAATGCTTCTAGTATCCTTCCCCTCTATCACGGGCCGCTTGTCAACATTCGAATCGAGCCTAGCAATTTAGAATATGCTATTTCAAGGGCCTTCTCTCCGCGAAATCACCAATTTTCTCAAAGATGTTTGAAGGCAACTTTCTAGAATCCCCGCAGCAGACAGCGATTCTAGAAGAAGAGGAATCCATTGTGTCAGTACGGAGCCTTGAAGCACTTTTTCAATGGCTTTATCTCCGCGTTATCAAATTTGATATAGAAGATGCTGAGGAGCATATGTCCGCTGCCATGGAGCTCGTGAGGCTTGGAGACAAGTACGATATTGTCGGATTGGACCATGAAATGGCCCAATATATTAAAGGCGTACTGCTTGCCAATCTTCATCCAACGACCAACCGATTTCACCGCCATATTGACAACAATACCTACTGCATTACACGTGATCATATTTTCTCAGCAACTCGCTTGCCTCGAGATCATCCGGTGCGATGTATTTTGGCTGCTGCGTCAGTCGAAGGGTACCTTCGGAGCGACACGCACAAGTTTGCTGAGGAAACCCAGCACCATCCTATTTTCAGTGCTGATTTGCTCCGAGAGGTGAGGTTGGCACTGAACGGGATTAAACCTGTTCGAGGCGCGACCTTTGAAGATCCAATTACTGGAGTAAGATCAGAGCTGAACTCAGTCGGACTATTTTGGGATTAATTGTGCTGTCGTAAAGCAAGTCATGATCCTCGAAACGTTTGATTTTTGTTGGTCTAATCTTCTATTTATCGAACGCTGAGAGAGCGACCTTGAGCTTATTGTGTTCGATTGTGGGCACAAGTACGGATTCGGGTCTCGCATCCTTGGGCTAGGAATCTCAGCCACAGCTATATGGGCTGGCGGGCGATGTAGGCAGGGCCATATAACTGTCTCGGGAGTGAATCCGTTCATCCATCGCGGTTCGAATGGGAACTCCAGGTCAGAGGGTGTGAAAGAGCGACCCCATGGTGAGTGGGATAGTTATTTTTGGATATGGATCAGGGGTTATTTTTGGACATGGACATGTAGCAGTACATGACTCTGCAGTTTTATACTTTCATGCTTGTTACCGTGTAAATCTGGAACAAGTCTTTAATTACGGACCTTTTCATATACGGTTTAGCGCATCAAGTGATTAGGGTTCGAAAGAGCACCTCTGTGTTACCGGATATGGAAGGCAAAAACCGTCGGCACTGTACTAATAATATTTTTGCAACCGGATGAACTCGGTGTGACCCAGCAGCGAGTGGCCTCTGCTTCAAAAATTCGCTTCGTTTATCAGTGTTAAAGCAAGTTTATACACTATTCGCCGTTGTGAAAGATCATCGTGAAAATTGGTAATAGAAGTGATGATATTAAATCCCGAATTTTCAAAAAATCCTGGCCGACGAAGTCGCTAGATACTCTTGCCCAAGGATTTTTTTAAGAACCCATGGGCGCTGCCAGTGTAGATACCCATCTAGATCCGAAACCCCTTGTATTTCTTTCTCATGGCCCCTTCCTTTTTCGATGCCTGCAAACTTTCGTGTAGCGTCTTGTATGACCCTATACGGAGCATATATATACATAATACATACTGGGATCCGACAGCGGCAGCTTAGATTCGACGAACCGTTTCCCTCTTAAACTTGTCTGTTGTGCAGGAACCGGGGCGCGCAGACCCAGGTCTCAGGACCCAGGGGGTTGGAAAGGTTTTCTCCTGCATAGACGGGACAGGTCGTTTCTTCTTTGCAAAATCGATTTTGAGTCTCTCCTTTTTTCCCGATTGAAGGGTCGTTCAGTAGTTCGATCGATGCTGCCTCTGGCACCACCACTTCGATTAGCAACTTCCCCTTCATTGTCTTTCACTGTTTCGAGTAAGTTCTACCGTCTCCTTTTTCCTTCAGTCAATCATATCTACAGCTACCTGAATTGTGTTGAGAACATGAGAGAACTACGGACTTGGATTTCTTCTGCAGAAGAAATCAGTCTCGGAGAGCAGGGACACACCCACCACGTGTGCCACGCGTTGACGGGAGTTAGCGGACTTGGATTGCGAACTTGGATTTCTTCTGCAGAAGAAATCAGTATCGGAGGGGAGATACCGTGAACCACGCGCACCAAGGAAGATACCGTTAACCACGCGCACCACCTTAAAAACCTGGGATGTACTGTAGCTTCTTCTTCTTTCTCTTTTTCCCCTCCAGCTCTTGAGATCCTCGAATACCACGCAGACAGTTGAATAAGAGTTTATGAGTCCTTCTAAAACTTTTCCTAACTGGCGTACAACAAATTGTCTCTTTCGCTGCCTTCCTCTTCCCGTAGGTCTGTAGGCTTTTCGTATTCCTACAAGTGCTTCTTGGAATCAAGAAATGTTCCTTTGCGAGCCAAGAGATTATTTGACTGAGGATCTTACGAAGGAAAACCCTGGAAGGTGAAAACACTCGACGTTGAAGAGAGAAGGAAGAAGGAAGCTAAGCTAGACTACTGAGGTTGGTGGTCCTAGGTGGTAAGAGGGTGTAGCCCATGTGTGTGCCAGGCAGTATGGCAGGCCTCACCACAAACAGAGATCACGCACATTTCAAGTCCTTCAAGCTTAGGAGGTCACGTGCTAGTCCTGGCGGAGTCTTGAAAGGAGCCTGAGGCGAAGATATAAGTCTCATAGGTGCCTTCGTACATTCCGTCCGACCATCAATACACCACTTGCGTTATCCGTCCACGGGAGTCCTCTGCCATTCTCTTTTCTGTCCCAGCCGATGAACTTAATTAAGTCGAGGTCTCTAAATACCAGTGTTGCATTTCCATCTCATAGTGGAAGCTCGGTTCTGATAGCAATGCTTTTGGTCGATTCTTGATCAGTTCCACCTGACTGAGGCTTTCACAGTCTCTGTTACGTTGAGAAAGGTGGCGCTACAGATCGAACCTCGGTACAAGACGATAGCTACCCAGCTTCTTTTCGTGCCTATATCCAGGGTCCTCTGGGAGAACCATTCTATGCTCTTGAGAATGCGACTGAAAAAGTAGCGAACATATACAACGAATCGACACCTAGCAAGCCATCTTCTTGCACGGCTTCACCAGTATCGCTCCTTATTCGATTTACCAACACTTATATCTTTCGTTCGACAAGCATACCATTCCAAACATCCAACGCACCGAGGTATATTTCCTATCTACAAGGTAATATAGGATCTCTTCCAATGATAGATATCTTCTCTAAAGGCTATACTGATCCTATCCGACGATCCTCAAGACCACCTTACTGCCTCTGTCTTGTCTCCACGAAAGAAGTCTGGCTTTCAGCGCCAGGCACGGATCAGAGCGCTGTGTCATACTTTCTGGGGGCACTTTTACGATATGATAAACCCACATCAGTGCCCGAAGAATACCGAGGCGGAGCTCAGCCTCGCTCTGTTTCTCGACTATGCGCTGAGAATCTACGATGTGGAGAATCTGTCAATACAAACAAGTGATTAGTAGCTCTTTGTCTGGCCTCTGCGTACACACTTGGCTTAGACCTCAGCACCGAAGAAGACAATATCACCCAGTTGGTTCAATTCGAGTGTCGCTCAGTTATACATGACTTGAGCAGCCACGGTTTCGTCTGGGCCAACATAACGGTCAGAACACACATTTCCTTGCGGCTATCGGGACGCGGAGCGGCGGAGTACATGTCGTGGGCAGATTCAAAGTAATTGAGCAATTGAGAAAAGTCTGTTCCTGGTCGCTATTTAGCCTACAGTATATATTGACTCCCACAGTTTTCCCACAGAACTGTATCTTAAGATTTCCGGACTCGCTGTATCAACGCTACTGAAGAGCTGACTTTGTAAGGACCATTTGCCTTAAATCACGACAGACTTTCCGGCAAAGTTTGGGGACAGCAGGGCTTTCCACCGGAAAATATTGTTTCCTACCAAATGTGATTGATTTTGAACTCTGATGTGTAATCACTTGCGTCCCCCAAGACATATCTCCCTCTTACCACTTTTTCACTACAACCATCGAGCAGGGTAAATTTGCAGGAACAATTTTGCAGAGAATATCCAACATTGGCTGGCTTAGACCCTCTCACAAAGCTTCTGTCATAAGAACCCGCTCATTATGGAGCGGCATGAATAAAGATTACATAGATTGAAAGACCAAGCAAATCAAGGATTGTACAAAGCAACGACGGACTAGACTTGGTAAGGAAACTGATTCTCAGACCTCTATAAGATCCAATGATTGTGGATGGCTCGGTGATCTAAGCACTTTATCACTACCTAATACCCATAAGTAAACGTAGATTACCATATCACCTAGTATAGCCCGGAAAATGCAAAGGCCGAGTTAAACCCCAGTCAAACTCGGTCCAACCTAGCTAAGATTATATAGCGCTCTCAGTGTGAAGGGCTGTAGCAGAACTGATTCAATTGTACTAGGTCAACATGCTGTTTACAACAATATTGAGAAAAGAAGGGAGAAGAGATAGGAGTCGGTCGCGGTACTTAACAGTGTCGATCCCGTCTCGGATAGAATCCACTAGAACCTCGCTCGGAATCCTTCTGCCAAGACGATATCCGGAAGACCATGGCATATGGTTAATCACCGGGCTCTGGCCCGTCACACTTAACTCCTAAGAATTCACCAGTCAGGTAGCAAATCATTCCCTGGCTCGGATCAAATGCCTAAGTCACTTTGATTCACGCGATCATTACAGTCGTCTTAGTGAAATGACACGAAAAGGTTAGCTGATTTCGGGTCTCCGGGTCAATGATTGGCCAATCAACTGATAGCCCGAGGCCGTCGAGTAATCCCATTCAAGGACGCTTTGAGGCCATGGTTATTTTCAATGTATTTAGCATTCCTGGTTACATATTTAGAATTAAGGCTTTTGAACCAATCAATCACGCATTGGGCTTTGTTGCTCTAATAAGCAGCTTCTGAGGATCCTTTGATTCGTCGTGATAATGATATGGTAAGTAACACCGATGAACGCCCTCGAGGCGACCGGTCTCCCGTCAGCGAGCTATGAAGCGGCGACCGGACTTGATGTCGATCGACCCTGCGAAAATTATGCACTGAGTAGTTGGTATTAAATAGCCAGAGTGTTGCCCAGCACTGGACACAAGACATGGACCATCTAGTTGTCGTCAGAATGTCCACCAATCTCCCCGACGGGGCGGGAAACGGGATGGCGAGGCCCACCTCTGCTGAAGACTGTGGACCTCTCTGCCGATCCTACATAGCCCTGAACAAAATTCTGCCAACCTAGGACTTTTCGAAGTGTAGCTGGTGGCGGTGCTGCCTGAGTCATACTGGGCGGTGTGCTGTTCTCTGCATGCAAGGAAAAACCAGGAAACACCAATCACAATGCTCTTAGTGTTTGACTACCGCCCACTTCGGATCATTTATGGAACTGACCGTGACACCAGCGCCGTAAGAGCTCCAGATCTCGATACTGATTCGTGGAGATCAAAGTCTCTCGTAGGCGCCCCGGAGTGGAGTGTCCAAGGGGCTGCCGGGTTTGGATTGGACGCCTCCAGAAGATGGTAACTCAGGTCCGGGTGGTACACTACCCCCAGCCTTTCGCCTATTACTTGCTAACCTAATGCTGGTCCGTGTCCAGATTTCCTTCCCCTTACACTTCCCTTTTCTCTTCCCCTTCATGAGAATCCTTTCCATTGACGTTACACCACCACCATTCGGAAGACCTACGTGCTCTTTACTGTTCGCGCCGCTCGTTCTGTCATCCCTATAATTTCATAGGGCTCTCCGATCTCACTCATTTGAGAGACCTCGGATTGGACACATACGTGTGACCCGACCGTAGAAGCTCATATAGTCTTGCCTCTGTCTTCCTCTTGTTCTTGATATCCATTCCAGGAGCAACCGAAGCCTGCGAGGGAGGAATACTCAGTTCGTAGAGGCATCTTGTTCATACTTGATTAGAAACACGGCATACTTACAGGATGACCACTCCGCGATCGCCAAGCGGAAAAAGTTTCACGAAAAAAGTTCTCATTGATTACTTGGATCCTACAATTCCATGCTACCATGCTTCGCCCTGTATCGCCCATGATACCAAAAACCACGTGGGATCAATTTCCCTTGCCATCAAACCTAATTTTCTCGAAAGAAAAGCAGCCTATAAAGATTGTGTTTGCCGTCCACCACCAGTATATTTGACGTTTCCTTCGCATAAACTCAACAAACGTGAAATACATCGGAAAAAGTAATGACAAACTCTGTCCGTCCAATATACTCGAAAAGCTCTACTCGTCGGGCAAAACCCCCACGTCGTCAGTCATAACTATTCAATTGGAACTCTCGGCCTACGGAACGGTCGTTTACCCTTCTGAGCTCTGGAAGTCCCTACGTTTGGCTGATAGGGACGAGGGGTTCGCGGCCTTTGCAAGTATCTGTCGCTATAAGTCTCTACGTCTACATCTGATATATCGACCGCTCACCGATGACCATTGAGATCTCCTATCAGGCTTCTTCTCTCAAAAGGGCGAAAACTCAATACAGGACGAGTCTTCTAATAATACTCGTCGCTTCTATCTAGAAGGAAACTATACGAACCTAGATCTGGCGTTGCCACAACATTCGCCCCCAGACTACAATCAGTCCGTCTTTAAGCAAGCTAACAGTGATAGCTTGCCGCCGGCCTATGATGAGGATAACTTGGGGGTAGGAAACAAACGGCCCAGAGGTATCTTTCTAAATCACGGTTTATTGTTTACAAAGGCTCACGAGAAGTACTTAGAGTCCTATACACCCTCGCCCTATGATGACAAACGAAGAAGAGTGTCTAGCTCAAACCCTGTGAAATCATCGGATCAACTTGCAGAAATTATTGGATCACCCACGGAAGCCAATACACCTAGTACCTGCTCCCTATCCCGTACAAAACTCTTTGGATCTCCCACAGACCCCAATACACCCAGTGCCTACTCCCCATTGCCCAGAGAACCTGACACGTTTAGTGCATACTCACCGTCGCCTAACCCAACCCGCCCTACAGACTTCAACCCTACCTCTTCTCTTGGTCGCAGAAAATAGGGGAAGCTGTATGCCTTTGTGAAGAAGATCAAACGGAATTTAACGAACTAGAATGCGAGGTGTTTACTCTATCGGAGCGCTCTTGTTCACCGATCAATTCACCAGATACAGATCATGAACACGGGGTCGATTCCGAGTCAGGCAGAAACGATAACAGGCTCGATAGCGCTACTGTGCAAGCACTGAGAGCGTACATCGACTCGACCATTCGACGCGAGGTCGAACATTTGGTCAATGACGCGAAGCGAAATATTGAAAAATATTTTGACAGAGCCATGGAGACGCTCTTAGAGGAGTCTTCCAATTAAATGTATGACTTTGATCCAAGGGGCTGGAAGCGACCTTCGTGTTGTACGCCAGCTAGAAAAAGCTTCAGAAGGACTCATAAACTTTTCATTCAAACTGTCTGCGTGGTGATCAAGAATCTCAAGACCTGGAGGGGAAAAAGAGAAAGAAGAAGAAGCTATAGTACATCTCAGGTTTTTAAGGTGGTGTGCGTGGTTAACGGTATCTCCCCTCCGATATGGATTTCTTCTGCAGAAGAAATCCAAGTTCGCAATCCAAGTTCGCTAACTCCCGTCAACTCGTAACAGTACGCGTGGCACACGTGGTGGGTCCTCCGAGACTGATTTCCTCTGCAGAAGAAATCCAAGTCCGCGCTCGGGGTCACGTGATCACGGTCGCTCCTTTCAACTACTGATTTCTTCTGCAGAAGAAATCCAAGTCCGTAGCTCTCTCATGTTCTCAACACTTCGCGACCAAGCCGACGATTGCATGCTCGAAATTAGAGACACAACCACCGAGGGTCTGGAAGAACTGAAAGAAGAAATTTAAAAGTAAACTCAGGCAGTGGATGATTATGTGACCGAACGATTAGACACGATCGACGATAATGCAAGCCGGATGGCAAGGTATGTTGCGCACACAATTGTCTGTGTACCCTTGCTAATTAGTCAGCAATGCTATAACTAACGTAGTTCACGCCCGAACGGAACACACAGCCGAGCGGAACACCCCAAAACACCATACTAAATGCGATAAATTACAACTTCATATCTTAACAACCGGATAATTTTTTGACAAAATATTAAGGTTTCATAATATAAGTAGTATTTCTAGCTCACTGGCATATTTCAAGGAAATCAATTAAAGTATTGATAGAAATATATAGATTCAAGTTTGAAAGAGCAAAGATACGGTGTATTTTATGGTAACGTATCTAAATAATAGTCTAAATGACTTAAAAATCTATATGGGTTATTTCAGTGGTTCACTAAATGTGTAATCAATAGTGCCAATTGAATTGGAACCCTGGTTGTTGAAATATCGATGAAACAAAATGTGGCAATCAGTATGGTGTTTTGGGGTGTTCCGCTCGGTCGTGTGTTCCGTTCGGGCGTGGATTACGTTACCTAGTAGGCTTGAAAGGTGCCTCTGTGCCCGACGCAATTCTAACTGAAAGCTAAAATTTACTGCTCTTATTTTTTTTGTTCCCCTTCCTGTACCAGGTTCCTGTGGAGCTTCGTGACTCAATGATACACATAAAGCATGGAAGCTGTTCATGTGACACGCCATAGTAAGGAATCTAAGGAGACATTCCGCTTTTACTGTAATTATCACGCGGCGCGGGTACTCAGGAAGAATTTGGTATCTCTTATATTGTAGGTAACTTGAGCATAAGAAGCTGGGCCGGCGCACCGGGAGCAAAGAGATTTCGAGACAGGGGAACGATTGAATTAATGATCGGCGAGTAAACAAGATAGCAAGCTCGTGACGTAGTCTGCAGCTGGGCTGGGTGAGAGAGACTCGGTTCTTGTACTGCTTTTAGTATATCTGTGAAAGAGTCGAAGCCCAGCGGTCTGGACTTTATAAATTTTTACTGTACACGTACAATTGCTTCGATTGTCTGTGAAGACAACCGGCTTCATTGAAAAACTTCGCGCTCACTCCATTCAGATCATTAAGCTTCGTGTACTCACGTAAATATTATGGAATCTTTGGTCACTCACACACTCGGCACCATGGCTGGTCTATTTGCATTATTTTTGTATCTTGAAGGCTGCGTAGTATGTCGAAAATATTAAGGTATGATATACAATATTTACGCCAGCGTCGCGGTGACAATGCAAATGTGGTAAACATTTACGCAAAACTTACCATAATACTCCTTTGCTCTCTCGTAATAGCACAGACATGGTTGCTAGTTTCTAGTTCCATCGCTTTATCTTTGGTGTTACGGGCCGGCCACTAATCAATACTATGGCCAACTTGGGGGATACCGGATTCTCTTATCGCGAATCTTAACAAGAGGAGCCGACTTGCGCAAATAAGCCATTTAGAGCAAATACATACTTTCCCTCATCAATGGTTTCCTGCCATGCCTTACTTCGTATTGCGGGGCGTATCCGCAAAATTACTGTTAGGTGATATCATACCTTACCTCAAATTCAGACTTTGGACAATAAAACCCTATCCCGAGTTGCGAAATGGGAAAGAATCCGGAGGCATTACTAGCCTTTGCTAAATTTCTCAAAGAATATAGCAGACTTGAAAAAGTCGCCCAATTGACGTACATACCACTTAGCGATCGAGAATTTACTTTTAGATTTTCTAATGACGTGACAAATCGGCAACACAGATGTCGTATGGGGAAATCAGAATTCCCTCTATGTATTGCCAAACTCGTGGACAATTATCCACCCCGTGGGTTGCGCCTAGTGGAACTGCGGAATTAACAAAATTGGGTTGTCGTGGCTACAAAGCCCAATTCCAGGTTACTCAAACTCTACTGCCTCCGATAAGTATTTCGGTGTAATGAAAGAGATGAGGTTGCATCGGTCGGTAGTTTTGCTGTAATGAGATTTCGAAAAGGCCTTCCCAATTCACCCACTTGAGGCGAAAGAAATACGCGAGGACGGTGACAAAAGGGCACTAGAGGATCTTTACAGCAGTTTTGTGTCTTTCCATTCAATCTTGCTACTCTAGTATCATCAATAAGGCGATATGAGAACGATGAACAAGATTTCCACCCATTCTGTTCGATATGGTCACAATACTTCATCGCGGACGCGTACTCAAGAGCACTATTATATAGCAAACATGGTCCTTATCAGTGAGCTACGGAAAACGTAGCACTGACCAAAAGAGGGGAGAAAGGGATAGTGAGATTTTATCTGGTGAGAGGTGCTATCTAAACTACTGGTGGTGGTGTGCGTAGGCGTGCACCACGCTGGTGTGACGCGCCTGACCACCAAACTATCTCAACAGTTCTATTGAAAGGAGCCAGTAGAGATACTATTTCATCCTATCACGTTGCTTTGTCTGCCTTCGCTGTAATAAGACTGACGTGCCTGGTGAGAAATCAGCTCATTAGACCGGATGATGTCAGAATTGGTACGAGGGGGGAGGTCCCGTACCTTGCGTTTCTGGGATATAAGGCACAGATCCCGATCCATGACATTTTGGAGTATCTGCCGGATCAATGTAGATACTGTTCCGACTCATTGGTGTGTTATCTCAGCTTCTCGGGGTTGAAATCGCTTTATAAGCAATATGTCAAAGATTCAAGTGAATCACTTCGACAGCTTTCAAAGCGGCGATTTCTGAAATAGACGCAGAAATCTATGTATGAGGAGCAAATTTACTTGTCGTATATCTCCATATTATGCTCGCTCATCGATGGCCTACTCAAAGAACTGCATTTCCAAGATTATAAAAGTGCTCTCTCCACATTCCAGGAGGAAGTTGACTTTCTTCAAGACCAATTCAATGCAATGTTACTGTGGCATCGGAAGCACCGCACATCCAATATATTGCTCCGTAGGTATCGGCGAGACAAATAGGGACAGACAGTCAAGGTGAAGTACATATGACCAGCTGGAGGGGGTTTTGAGGTGAGCTAACTGACCACCACCTAATTATATGTGCAGTGAATTTAGATGAAATGTTATCTTGAGCTTAATATAAATGAATAGAAACCAGTCTCTTTTTCTAACGTGGTCTGAACTAACCGGGCCCCCTCTCCCACACCGGACTGGTACTCAAAATTAGTGTATTCTTAAATTTTCGCGTTAAGAACTCATGTATTATGTAAAACTTCAGAAAATTTTGTCATGCGAAAGAGATGGGCTCGCCTCCATGGATCGCTTGCGGGTTTAGCCAAAGTTGTTCTTGTTGGCGGATGTCTGGTTCGCGAGGACATGGGAGATATGGCACAGGACCTGACTAGCGTAACATTCCATTCTAGATTATCTAGATTATGGATTGTCCTTCATTTCTACCAAGAAGAGACACCTTCTATGGAAGGTCTCATGGCTCAGCAAGAATTTCATATTCACAAACGATCAATTTTCCTTCGACGTGTGTGAAGAACCACTCTTTTGCCGCGACGGATGAGCTATGCCAGTCGGCTACCCTCCTACCCTCCTTGGAATGCGAAAGTCAGCAAACTGTCCGAACCTCGGCTGCTAAATAAAAATTAATAAAGAAATACCAGAAAGAGGGTATACAAGACCCTTTCAAGAATTTTGATTACATAAATTTGAAGGCCTGGTCCTTTTCTGTCATTAACTTGGCAACATGAAGCGATCATTGATGTCATATTCAAAGACGTAGTATAAAGACGGAAAGAGCACGTAATGTACTATGAATTTGTTTCCATCATGACAAGCACTAAATTCAATAGCCAATTTTCGACAAGTAGCTCAGGAATGCTAAATCCGTCCTGTGTATTTTACTGGAGACAGTCCTGGCTCTTGTTTAAGGGATGGTTTCGCATCACGCCAATCAATCGCCTTGCTTTCATCGAGTGATTACGTGCCAATGCATATAGATGCCAGGTTTGGACATGTCTAATTCGTGTTTACTTCTTATTCGGAATTCATAAGAGCTATAACAGGGGAGACACTATATAAACAGGTTTCAACTCTGAGCTGAAGCGTGCACACAGAGAATCGTTCCGCTAAACAATGGACTCGCATACTCCTTCCAATCTTCCTAAGATAATCGTCCGGTCTGCAGACTCAACCGAGCCCACGGAGGAAAAGGAACCTGGTGAGGCTGGCGGCGTCTACTTAAGCCCACCCCCTCCAGAGAAGCCCATGACGCGAGGTTTAAACGTATCCAAGGAGTTTAATTCTCGGGGCCAGAGACCGGACCCGGAAAGAAACTCCTAAGCAAATATCGATCTGCGGATCAGGACGCCGGACAGGCAGAGAGATTGCTTGACATACCAATCCCCTTGGATGTGTATTGTCTGACCGTATTGAAGTACAGCATAGGATATAGCATGCCCGAGAAAAGGTCTGCCGTCTGAGTTTAGGCTCTTGGTCATCCAATTAGTCTAGTTAGTGGAGACTTCTTTTCCGGTAGAGGCGAGGCTTGAGAAAAAGCCTGTAAAATAACAGAGGGTACAGAATCTCTACCATTCTGTGTTTAAGATTTGCGGATGTACTAGAAGGAATGTACACATCTATTTCTGTTTGATTACTGTTAAAATTAGGCAATACACCTGAATAGTGCGGGGGAAGTATAGGCATTGAAATTCTCATTTCTTGACAGATCTTTGACGTTTGCGACCAACATAACGCGAACCATTGAGTATTAAGTTATAGTCATTTGACGTGAATGAAATTCTGAGCTTTTCTTTTCATCACTTTCGTTCAGGCTTTGATGGCTTTCGTAGATCAACTACCACCAGGCTCTGAAGCTATCAACATTACAGGCGTGGGAATGCATACTTCTCTAATGCACAAATCATTGAGTCGGCATTTCCATGCGCATATTTATCAAGAAAGGGGGTTCCATGTCTTCCCATTTCTATGACACGATCTTTAACCCTAAGCCTACAATGATAACTAGCGGGACCGGACTTTTGGCTCTGATGTTGTGAGATTTAGATCATTCCCGTTAAAGCGAGAAATGTATAGTTGAAAGTTTATCTTTTTGGGATCTATGATCGCTTGGGCGGTTGCGGGTGGTCTCTCCGGCTTACTGATTTATGGCAAAGGAGAAGAGAGACTCAAGTTTGACAAAGAACATGGAGAAGGCGAAATCTGCCTACGCAGCGCGAATTTGCTCTTTAAAGAGGCTTTTAGCTATATAGGTAAATATCTAAAGGGGAGTTTCTATCGTAAGTTATGCAGCAGAGGTGTAGGAGCGATTGCGGCACAATGAAAGACTAATATGAGCAAACGAAGATCCATAATACGGAAGATATCGTTCCCTCAGGGAACAGAACGAAGCTGAAAGACTGCCGAAAAGCTCCTTCCGCGATGAGCCTGATTTTCAGGCGCATCAATTTCTTTCGGAAGAGTGGCTGTCGAGGGACGAAGTGGGAGACCCTTAGGAGAAATGTTCGAACCACACTTCAGATAGGTCCATTTTCTTCAAACCCTCCTTTGCATAAGCAGATCGATCCTTTTTGTCCTTCGCAAGCTCTGGGTGCCAATTTGAGGCGCTTTCCACCACTCCGTATTCCACAAGAATATTACCACCGGTCCAGTCCTTGCCAGCTTCGTCCAGTGATTTATTGCGTCGAATAGCTTCCTCGACGGCGGCCTTGACCACCTCCAGTCCAGGGCTTTTCACCACACAGTAGCGCTCCTCCTGGGGTACAGGGGACTCGGTGGCATTGTAGCAGGCGAGGTAGTTCGGCTCATAGGGCGGTTTAGACTGCAGGTCCGGGGACGCCTCCTGTCCACCAAAAATATGAACATCCGCGCCTTATATCGCTGTGGCCAGCTCCTTGGATTCCTTGGACATGTGGCTGATTCGTCTTGAAAGTCTTTGGCGGCGGTAAAAGCGTTTCCAATACGGCCATACTTTCCGGCGGCGCCGGTAACGCCTTCCTCGAAACCTTGTGGCTGAGCCGGCACACCTGAGGCAGCTCCCTGCAGGCCAAAAGGGCCGAGAAATTTGATTGAACGTTTTATCTTTCTGCAAAACTCGGGGAGACTTTCTTGCATGTGTTAATCCATGTTCTCGAGCTTCTTTTCATTGTCAGTCGCGACAATGAAGACGACATTGATAGGATCAGCGGAGGTTCTTCATCGCGGTTTCAAGCGTCCTTCGCAGAGTTCAATACCAGCACCTTTGACTTGCTCTGGCGTAATGATTTCGGCTTTACCAACGGAGCTCAGAGAGCCTTTGCGGACTGATATAGCGGGCATTGTAGCTGGAGGTGGCATGGGATCTCGTGGGATAAAAAAGACGGAATGAGCCGGTTCAGGTGGGAACCAAGCATATTTTTATATCACAGGTCAGGGGTTCCTGACTGGGTGGAAAACGCCTCGACGTGCACGCCGTCAATTAAAGAATAATAATAACGCTCCATTCGACTATCTGTCGAAGATTAAGAAAAGGAGCCCAGGTTGCCTGGCAAGGCAGACTACAAGGCGTTATATCATTCACGGCAATGGTCACGGGCTATTCCTCGTAGCTATATGGTGCGAGGCTGATTATCTGATACGGTTACTTATGGGGAGGTAACTCGCCCATAGTCACAAGTGCTGTTACATCTCCTACTCTTCCCTCGGTGGCTCCAATGGAGAGTGAATAGGTACGTGTAATTAGTCGAATTTCCAATTCATCTTGTTTCTACGTACGTTTACTCGACAAGTTCGTAGTGGGTATCTGTCCTGGCGCTTTGCCCTGCGACCCAGTTGTTGTAGATGTCAGTCTCTGTTCCCAAAAAAATGAATTTCATTGATTACTTACTACCTATGGCATTTCCGATAGTCGCGCTCACCGGAGCCGTGCTTCGCCGCAGTGGCGTTTCGGAATACGACTGAAGCTTATTTAGGCACAGTGTTTATTTTACACATTAATTGTTTTACTAATATGGCTCAGATCAACGACAATTACTACGCACCCGAGTAAAGAAGGGTGAGGCGCTTTCGCCTATGCTGGCCTTCAAACAAATCTTGACTGAGGAAATACTGACGTTATCGTATTAACGTACATCAAGCTTTACGACTTCTCAAACTGGACCTTAACTGTAGAGGAACCCCACGTAATCTGATTTAGGAATGTATATCTGGCTACGATGCGAATAATGATCCTGCGAGAAATTACAAAATTGAATTGGACAAATCCCTACACAGAACCGAGCTACAAAGCATCAGATTCATGGATTGCAATTTATGCCCTGCTCGAAAAGCCAATACTGCAAGTACATGTGTTCAGGACTAGAACTTTTAGAACACGTGAACTATTTGATTTCACAAATTATGGTGGCTAGACTCCGAGCCAAAGCGAAGTATAGAATGAATTGTTTTGATAATCATAATCGATTGCTGCCTAGGCAAGGCTTGCTAGGATACGTAAGCCACCATTAGTTCGGCTAGTATGTGGTAAGATAGGCAGTGGTCACATAACGTAATTCCCGGCTACCCTGGCCACCCCAAAACACCATACTGAATGCGCTTTTTCGCAACTCCATACTCAATCAACATTCAACACTGAATATCAAAGCTTTCAGACACCTTGGTGCTTAACATATCGTAATGGATATTTGTATCAAGTCGTATAATATGTCAAGCCGTAACAATATAGGCATAAATATCTACGTCGCTCGATCGGGACGTACTTTTGGTAATAGCGGTATGTAATCATTTCCTGGACAAATCGAGTATGCCGTAATACTTCGAGTACTACGAAATAATATGATGTCACAATTGAAGTAGAGTTCTTTGCTCGTTGTTGATATATTGTGACATGGAATATCGCATTTTGTACGGTGTTTTGGGATGGCCAAGGTAGCCGGGACTTACGTTAACGTTAACTAGTTAAGCCTTCCTGCTGAGTCAAACGAAATCGGCGCTCTTTCTACTACTTTGTAGCATCAGCCTTTCGAATGTCTCTTAAAAGAGCTATCAAAAAAGCTGGGAAGTGTACATCATCGTAAAGTGGGCGTTCTCAAGTGTAATTTTGTCGACACAATCGCTCCGACAAGGTAGTAAGTAATCCCAACTGGGAATCTTGTCTCCTCCCTTACAAGCGAGTCAACGACAAATTCTTATCTGCCTCCATCGAGCTTTGGGATGGATGATTCATAGTTTTACTTATATGTCTCTCAACACCGAAGTAGATTTTCCAGACAATATAGCGGGCGGTGACTAGGTGAGTACCGCCAGCTACGGGACCCAAGTATACTGGAAGCACTCGAGAGCGCTGTCTGCCTTCCTTCCCATAGCCCCGCCCCCGTTCCCTACTTTTTCCTCGGTATTCTTTTTTCTCTATCATCATAGTGTAGGGTAGAACTTTAGCCGCTAAGGATATTCTACCATGCTATCGGGGGAAGGTGGGATAGTTCAAAGGTGTGGTAAGGACTGCCGGATTGATTTTTCTGTGGAGAAGATATTTAGCGCTTAAAAGATGAAATGACTCAGCAAGGTGCCTAGCTAAGTGCTAAAATAATCAATAGTGAAAATGGACACCCAGTGATAGAGATTATTTTCACTTTCTCTTTGTTCCAAGCACGAGAAGAAAACTGAGCTAAGGCAAAGACGAAAGAAGGGGGCGTAGATCATAACCCCTGTCGTTCCAATCACTTAAATCCAAAAGCATAACCTTTGTGACTATTTGACGGAATTTCGTCGTATCGTGATCCCGAGGGGAAGATTGATCATGTGGTAGTTGTACGTAGTGGATAGGAGAAGGACCGGGGGTTCTCAAGTCAGAGTCTCCTAGTTGATTTCCTCTGCACACGTGGCCTGCAATACCAGCCAGTTGAACTTGAGGAGTAATGTATGAGTAGTAAAAATTAAATATGTTGTAAGTCGGAAGAGTTTGACCATGACCGAAATTCAATTATTACGGCCAGGTCTGTTCTGATCTTGACTTACAGTCCGCAACCAACGGTCCTGCATTCTCTAGCCACACGAGCGATCCAGGCAAGTCGCCGTATACCGTTTCTATTGACCCCTTGCCTGTAGCAGAAAAGGGCCAAGTGGAGCCGTTTACGATCCAGTTTGACTCGTTGCGTTTGCCTACACGACCAATTTCCTCGTTTCAGGGGCAGGCCCCTGGTCGCCGTCATCAGTCAATGCCAGAGTCGCAACAAGGCAGATTAGCGTCGGTATTAGTACCCAGGCCGAGTACTTCACCTACCCGAAACGAGGCGCAGCAGCAAGTGCCTGCGGCCCCCGGTGAGGTCATCTACGGTACTGTGCCCATTCCAGACGCCTACACGAGTCCCATGAATCCTGCCTTCCTACCTGCAGTGCATCTATGAGCTTGTGGCTTCAATAACGTATACTACCTCGCTACAATACCTACCATGTCTGCCTTTCTCCAGGTCAGACTTAGAAAGGCCTAGAAAACACATTATTCGCAGATAGTCTAGGAAAACAAAGCAATTAGCTACTTGATATAGCTCCCCTCTCAAGGGAATAGAAGAGGTATAGGGCTATCTGAGAGTTCAAGTACTTTCATTCACATTCTAAAGCAAACCCTGAGATGAAGGTAAGTATCCTACCTAGCTTGCAACTTCAGGCTTGTAGTATCTCTTCCTCGAACGAATCGAACTTTTGGAAGTGCCAAACTTGATGCACAGGTATCCCTAATAACAGTCTGCTGTGGCTGGGTTCTTGCCCATAACCTAAGTAATTCCATAGGTCACTCGTCAGATATCTATCAACGAGGACCAATTCTTGGGATACTTTCAAACGCAGAGAGAATTCTGTAGGTCCGTTTGGAAAATTTTAGTACAAGAGGACTGTCCGGAGAAAGAGGAAATACCAAAAGCATGACAGACATGATTAATTTTTATGTTGCTGGAGACAGAGTGCATGAGCTGTTGTTTATTCAAGATATCAAAATTTGGACTTGACACCTGTAGCAATCAGCAAACCCGCTCCATTCTGAAAATTGTATTCTCGTTGACGCAGGCGCGTAGAAACGTCTATAGTCGCACCTGGCCATGCAATGTATGCCAGAGGATGAATAAAACGAGAACGATGGATGTAGACTGTCGAGCTAGAGCGCAACAAGTAAATCCGTTACCTAACAAAGCACCTTTTAGTCGAATGGCTCTTGCTATTTAAGCAATACAAATATGGAGTTGTATTTGAACACCTCCTCGCCTATAGCTTAGCTTGAAGAGCCAACAACCATCTAGGCTGTCTTAACGGCAAAGCTTTACTAGTGAGATAGCGAGTGTTCCGTGCCAAGAAGTCTCGAGAAGGTTTCCAGAAAATTATGCATTTGATGATCCCAAGTCTGATGTGAAAAAAAATAGAAAAGGAGTAGAAAAAGCAAAGTTTAGCACAAGGTCTTGTGGTCTATCTCCTAGAGTTGATCGAATCGACACCTGTTTCCATTGCCCCTGCCAGAGCTCAGCGGACCCTTGATGAAGAGAGGCACTGATACATCAACGCACCTCCATAGCATGGGCCTTTCCTAATTGATATCACCTTTTCGGTGCGATGGATTGAAGCCTTTGTCATATGTTGTCATCAATACATTCTTATACCTCTTCATGTTAATCATCGCTATTTTCCAGTCCAGATTTACAAGAGCGGGAACTCCTTCGTGGTTTTTCTTGGCTTCAAGTATCTTTCCAATGCTAACAGTATTTTCAAAACAAAGTTTTTCTCACACTGCATGTGAACTAGTCATGAAGATCAAAGGATAATGATTGTGATAGTAACGGAGATAAGTGATCAGTAGACAAAGCACCAGCGAATCTGTCCTTTGACACCAATATTGCGAATGTGAATCGAGGAGTCACCCTAGTTCTCTTTATCATAATTGACATTCCTCTCACCTGCTTGGTCCAGTCTACGTAATACTATAGTATGAGCCTATCACTTGTGTCTGCGAGTGTTTGTTTTCCATTATCTTGACCAACCTTTTAAACCTTTTGGAAGAGCTTGTGGGTCCGATCAGGGTCAGTCAGACAACGAATGTTCAGCCTCCTCGCAAATTTTACAGACAAAGGGTATATTGATCACTGTTTATGGATTTGGGGAACCATTTGAGTATTTCCACGCTTTTCTCCGCCATAACGCATTTTAATTCGCGGGTTTTTCTGGCCTCAAAAATCCGTTTTCCCGACAAGTGGGTCCCAGAACTCCCGGTCCACTACGGTCTACCTCGATAGGTTTCCGACATGTTGCCTTTCCAGAAGTATTGTGGCCATCTTTGTTTGTACTGCAATTGATGGTAATACCAAGAGGCCATGTCTTGCTAGAATGTCTGAAACCCTGCGAACCGGGGCGTCTGTAACTCGGATATGACCCTTTCATCTTTTACACTATAACAACTACATCGCATAGAGTGGAATGGTGATCGTAGACTCTGTCATTTACGTCGGTAAACTCATCTTCTTCGTTGGAGTTTCTGACGTATGGTTTCTTTCCAAGATAGTGCGAACTGCGTTCGTACTTTTCTGAGAATAGACTGAAGTACTTCAGGATTGGTTTCGACTTTATGAATAGCTGAAAGAAAGAACGTGCGGGGTGCGCGCCAAACGTGAGTTGTAGAAATAGGGTAATTAGAACAACGAGAGTGAACTAACTTAATGATCTCAGATTCGCGAGGGAAATGAATCAAGCTCACAATCCCTGCTAAATATCATTCTTCGGAGTGTCTAAGCGTCTTTCGTGTGTGTCCGAGCGGTGTCAAAAGGCTTTCGCTCTTGAGATGAACATCCACAATAAGGGTATATGGTTGTGATAAAAAATCTCCCTTCCACACAGACATAGCGGTTAGCATCCTCATTGGCTGAATCATCGACCATTGGCTTCTTCTCCGGCTTCCCGCCACGGGTATGTGGCTTAAGCTTTCGGGATTTCCCAATGTTGTCTTTTTCATCGGTAGCCTTCTTAGCACGAGCAGTCATTTTGGTTCTCTCGCCAGCTTCAGCCTCACTGGACTGGGAATATTCGTCCGCCTTGTGCCAGGTTTTAGCCCCGGAAGTATGAAGCAAAAATAGGTTCGCAGAAAGTGATCTACGTCTTTCTTAGCACCCGCGTTCTTCTTAGGAAGACGGAAGCCTCGCTTGCCTGGCCGATTGCACTCAACATCCTACATGCGTATGTCAGCGAAGTGGTAAAATTGAAGATCACAGAGGCATAAAGCTGCTTTCTTCGTAAAGTCAGGGGAAGAAAGTACACGTACGCCCTTCCAGTCCTCATCTGGAATGTGGCGTTCTGTGAGGGCTCTGCGGACAGCCGCTTGTTGGGTCGTGGACAAACCCTTCCAGCCATCGATACGGTCAAAATCTTCATCACCTTTCAATTCTCTTTCCGAATAAGTTCTTGTTCATATTAGTGAGAACAAGGGGAATGGTGCAGCCCCTATGGATTGTCAGATCCACGATAGGCGCAAGATGCACTTAGAAGGCTTACCAGTGCCGCCACCGCCAGCTTTTGAATTTTTCGACCTAGGTGCCGACACGTATTTCGCCTTCTGTAATCTCAATATTCTGGTCTCGGCACTCCTTGTTGTGACAACTAGCGAGTTTGTTTGGTGAAACCTCTGCGAGAAGAACCAAAAGTGTTAGTACAGGCAAGCGAGTCCCAATGGAACTATTTAGTCAACAGGAGTCACGCTGCCACAGAATAGTGCTTCGTAGTCCTTTCATATTGCATAAAGGGGACACAAGGTACCAAAAACCACTCGGGGTATGGTAGCGCGATTCAGCGTTGCGCGTCCTCGCGCGTGTCGGTGCATCAACCTCGCATCGCGGCATTGAGCATCAACATTATATCGTGCCATTTTGGTCTGATGCTGACACGAACCTATCAAGTTTTTGAAATCAAATCATGAGCAGGACCTACCAATGCAATAAGGCATGATGACGGTGAAGCCCTCACTAAGGCAGGTACTTCCTTGTGAGACGGATGACGGAAGTGCCGCGAAGAGATCCAGGGAACCGTGTAATATTATCTCAGAATGGACCTTCAAACAGTCAGTCAAACTCAATGGAAGACCTGATGGACGATAGAGTAATGAGAGAAGGTTGGATATAGAAAAGAGAAAAACGTGTCAATGTAAAGATAAACTCGGAATGGAAAGGATAGCAAGTAGAGCGAGCGAAAGGACAACAGTTTCATGCATAGAAGTCTTTAAATATGATTTTATCAATCCTTGCCATTTCTGTATCGGATGACTCTAAAAATATAAGATATTGGTCAAATTTATAGCATACAGGCCGCAACCATTCACGGCCCCCAGGAGGCGCCGTTCGAACCAGACACCGTATGCGCCAATGCCGTAGACGAGCAGAATCACGAGATTAATAACAATGCCAATGGCGATCAAAAAAAGCCCCCATTTCTAATCAATATCGTTAGTCAAATGTTCTCGTAGCTTCGGGAACTATACGAACCTGCAGACGGCATAATCGGGCGTAACTATTGGTGTGAGAGAAAAGCTGTTCCCAAGTGTTTTCGGTGCAGAACCAGTCCCATATGTCTTCCCCGCTACTCGTTGCTTTGTTATTTAGATCAATGGACGTCGCAATGATCCACATCATGAAGTGGAAGGCAAGGAAACCGATCGAGAAAATGGTATCGTGGATGGTGATTTTCCCAGCCTAACGGTGTGCACCTTTCCAATAGCCCCAGGACATCGTCAAGCAGGTAGACAAGGAGAAAGAAGGCAGCTCAATAAGTGGAAATTGTGCCCAGGGGCCGGTGTCTTTCGCTCGGGCCAACAACGCGTTACGTGATGCAAGAGACACGGTCACTTGACTAAAATTGTGGCAAGCAGGGCCGTCCGGAATTGTTGCAAAAGGATTCCGACCGACTCTCAAATTACTGGACATTTTCCCCCAAACCCGCCCGCAGCGAAGAGTCGTAAGTGTGAAGTGTCACAGCAAGTCGGTGTACAGGCATTGAGAGTTTGGAATTCAGTAGGCTAATCCTGTATCTAGGAAAATTGAATGATCCCGTTTTGAGATAGATTGTGGCTGCTCTATTTTTCAAAATTTTGGTACAACATGACGACCAATATGATTAGTAGAGTGAGTGAGTCCAGAGACCGCCCGAGAGGTGTGCGGTCTGCAGTGAAAGGTCGGGTTGCTTATCGTTACCTCGGCAGCTAGCGCCAACACATAAGTCCGGAAGTATGCAACGAGAATCTACTTCTCATATTTGTCTTGAATTCATGTCCTGCGCGCTGAAGAGTGGCAGTATTATCGGCACAGCGTCCGCAAAGTCATATCATATGGCCTGCCACCTGCCATAATCGGGCATGGCTTCAATCTAGATCATGTAACTTTCATAATATATAATATTGATTTTAATATTATTACATATTGTTCCCAGTATTGGTTTTAATATTTACGTTAAGCACCAAGGCGGGTCCATCAGTGTATTGCACTTAATTACGTTCAGAATACTAACATCAGCAACTTGCTTTGCGCCATAAGACTGGGTTTACGCAGGTGTTATTCTCAAACATAAGTAACAGGTCGTTAGTAGTGTTATTACCTGGTCGATATTCTGAGATAATATTTTAAAATAATATATCTACTCGTACTAGCTCACTCCCTAAACATAATTCGGTATTTGAAGATAATATTCTAGATGATATTTTAAGATAATATATCTACTCGTACTAGTCCACTCCCTAAACATAATTAAAAGGTTGTTAGCAGTTTTATTACCTCGACGAGATTCTGGATAATATTTTAAGATAATTGAGAGACCTACAAGGGTCTCTCAGCACAGGAAGCAGCACGAGATCTGAACGGGTTGGGGAGAGGAAGAAGAGAAAACGTGCCCACGCAGGGGAAAACCTCCAAACCTCTCAATACTAGGCAACAGCTGGTCCTGGCCACGCAAACCACGCAGCACCAAGAGAGGAAACTCCATCAATTATCCTTAGGGAGTGAGCTAGTACGAGTAGATATACTATTTCAAATTATTATCCTCAAATATCGACCAGGGCACAACACTGCTAACAACCTTTTAATTATGTTTAGGGAGTGAGCTAGTACGAGTAGATACATTATCTCCAAATATTATCTAGAATATTATCTTCAAATATCGACCAGGGAATAAAAATACTAACAACCTTTTCATTATGTTTAGGGAGTGAGCTAGTACGAGTAGATACATTATCTTCAAATATTATCCAGAATATCGACCAGGGAATAACACTGCTAACAACGTTTTAATTATGTTTAGGGAGTGAGCTAGTACGAGTAGATACAGTATCTCCAAATATTATCCAGAATATCGACCAGGGAATAACACTGCTAACAACGTTTTAATTATGTTTAGGAGTGAGCTAGTACGAGTAGATACATTATCTTAAAATATCGTCTAGAATATCGACCAGGGAATAAAAATACTAACAACCTTTTCATTATGTTTAGGGAGTGAGCTAGTACGAGTAGATACATTATCTTCAAATATTATCCAGAATATCGACCAGGGAATAACACTGCTAACAACGTTTTAATTATGTTTAGGGAGTGAGCTAGTACGAGTAGATATACTATTTCAAATTATTATCCAGAATATCGACCAGGGAATAAAAATACTAATAGCCTTTTAATTATGTTTAGGGAGTGAGCTAGTACGAGTAGATACATTATCTCAAATTATTATCTTCAAATATCGACCAGGGAATAACACTGCTAACAACCTTTTAATTATGTTTAGGGAGTGACCTAGTACGAGTAGATATATTATCTTAAAATATCGTCTAGAATATTATCTTCAAATACCGACCAGGGAATAACACTACTAATAGCCTTTTCATTATGTTTAGGGAGTGACCTAGTACGAGTAGATATATTATCTTAAAATATCGTCTAGAATATTATCTTCAAATACCGACCAGGGAATAACACTACTAACAACGTTTTAATTATGTTTAGGGAGTGAGCTAGTACGAGTAGATACATTATCTTCAAATATTATCCAGAATATCGACCAGGGAATAACACTGCTAACAACGTTTTAATTATGTTTAGGGAGTGAGCTAGTACGAGTAGATATACTATTTCAAATTATTATCCAGAATATCGACCAGGGAATGAAAATACTAATAGCCTTTTAATTATGTTTAGGGAGTGAGCTAGTACGAGTAGATATATTATCTGAATATGTCGTCTAGAATATTATCTTCAAATATCGACCAGGGAATAACACTACTAATAGCCTTTTCATTATGTTTAGGGAGTGAGCTAGGACGAGTAGATACATTATCTTCAAATATTATCCAGAATATCGACCAGGGAATAAAAATACTAATAGCCTTTTAATTATGTTTAGGGAGTGAGCTAGTACGAGTAGATACATTATCTCAAATTATTATCCAGAATATCGACCAGGGAATAACACTACTAATAACCTTTTAATTATGTTTAGGGAGTGAGCTAGTACGAGTAGATACATTATCTCCAAATATTATCTTCAAATATCGACCAGGGAATAACACTGCTAACAACCTTTTAATTATGTTTAGGGAGTGACCTAGTACGAGTAGATATATTATCTTAAAATATCGTCTAGAATATTATCTTCAAATACCGACCAGGGAATAAAAATACTAACAACCTTTTCATTATGTTTAGGGAGTGAGCTAGTACGAGTAGATACATTATCTTCAAATATTATCCAGAATATCGACCAGGGAATAACACTGCTAACAACGTTTTAATTATGTTTAGGGAGTGAGCTAGTACGAGTAGATACAGTATCTCCAAATATTATCCAGAATATCGACCAGGGAATAACACTGCTAACAACGTTTTAATTATGTTTAGGGAGTGAGCTAGTACGAGTAGATACATTATCTTCAAATATTATCCAGAATATCGACCAGGGAATAACACTGCTAACAACCTTTTAATTATGTTTAGGGAGTGACCTAGTACGAGTAGATATATTATCTTAAAATATCGTCTAGAATATTATCTTCAAATACCGACCAGGGAATAACACTACTAATAGCCTTTTCATTATGTTTAGGGAGTGACCTAGTACGAGTAGATATATTATCTTAAAATATCGTCTAGAATATTATCTTCAAATACCGACCAGGGAATAACACTACTAACAACGTTTTAATTATGTTTAGGGAGTGAGCTAGTACGAGTAGATACATTATCTTCAAATATTATCCAGAATATCGACCAGGGAATAACACTGCTAACAACGTTTTAATTATGTTTAGGGAGTGAGCTAGTACGAGTAGATATATTATCTGAATATGTCGTCTAGAATATTATCTTCAAATATCGACCAGGGAATAACACTACTAATAGCCTTTTCATTATGTTTAGGGAGTGAGCTAGGACGAGTAGATACATTATCTTCAAATATTATCCAGAATATCGACCAGGGAATAAAAATACTAATAGCCTTTTAATTATGTTTAGGGAGTGAGCTAGTACGAGTAGATACATTATCTCAAATTATTATCCAGAATATCGACCAGGGAATAACACTACTAATAACCTTTTAATTATGTTTAGGGAGTGAGCTAGTACGAGTAGATACATTATCTCCAAATATTATCTTCAAATATCGACCAGGGAATAACACTACTAATAACCTTTTCATTATGTTTAGGGAGTGAGCTAGTACGAGTAGATACATTATCTCCAAATATCATCTTCAAATATCGACCAGGGAATGAAAATACTAATAGCCTTTTCATTACGTTTAGGGAGTGAGCTAGTACGAGTAGATATATTATCTGAATATGTCGTCTAGAATATTATCTTCAAATATCGACCAGGGAATAACACTACTAATAGCCTTTTCATTATGTTTAGGGAGTGAGCTAGTACGAGTAGATTTATTATCTCAAAATATCGTCTAGAATATTATCTTCAAATATCGACCAGGGAATAACACTACTAATAGCCTTTTAATTATGTTTAGGGAGTGAGCTAGTACGAGTAGATACATTATCTCCAAATATCATCTAGAATATTATCTTCAAATATCGACCAGGGAATAACACTACTAATAGCCTTTTCATTATGTTCAGGGAGTGAGCTAGGACGAGTAGATATACTATTTCAAATTATTATCTTCAAATATCGACCAGGGAACAACACTACTACTGACCTTTTAATTATGTTTAGGGAGTGAGCTAGTACGAGTAGATATATTATCTCCACAATTATCCAGAATATCGACCAGGGAATAACACTGCTAACAACCTTTTAATTATGTTTAGGGAGTGACCTAGTACGAGGAGATATATTATCTTAAAATATCGTCTAGAATATTATCTTCAAATATCGACCAGGGAATAACACTGCTAACAACCTTTTAATTATGTTTAGGGAGTGACCTAGTACGAGTAGATATATTATCTTAAAATATCGTCTAGAATATTATCTTCAAATACCGACCAGGGAATAACACTACTAATAGCCTTTTCATTATGTTTAGGGAGTGAGCTAGTACGAGTAGATACATTATCTCCAAATATTGTCCAGAATATCGACCAGGGAATAAAAATACGAATAACCATTTAATTATGTTTAGGGAGTGAGCTAGTACGAGTAGATACATTATCTCCAAATATTATCTTCAAATATCGACCAGGGAATAACACTACTAATAACCTTTTCATTATGTTTAGGGAGTGAGCTAGTACGAGTAGATACATTATCTCCAAATATCATCTTCAAATATCGACCAGGGAATGAAAATACTAATAGCCTTTTCATTACGTTTAGGGAGTGAGCTAGTACGAGTAGATATATTATCTGAATATGTCGTCTAGAATATTATCTTCAAATATCGACCAGGGAATAACACTACTAATAGCCTTTTCATTATGTTTAGGGAGTGAGCTAGGACGAGTAGATACATTATCTTCAAATATTATCCAGAATATCGACCAGGGAATAAAAATACTAATAGCCTTTTAATTATGTTTAGGGAGTGAGCTAGTACGAGGAGATATATTATCTTAAAATATCGTCTAGAATATTATCTTCAAATATCGACCAGGGAATAACACTGCTAACAACCTTTTAATTATGTTTAGGGAGTGACCTAGTACGAGTAGATATATTATCTTAAAATATCGTCTAGAATATTATCTTCAAATACCGACCAGGGAATAACACTACTAATAGCCTTTTCATTATGTTTAGGGAGTGAGCTAGTACGAGTAGATACATTATCTCCAAATATTATCCAGAATATCGACCAGGGAATAAAAATACGAATAACCATTTAATTATGTTTAGGGAGTGAGCTAGTACGAGTAGATACATTATCTCCAAATATTATCTTCAAATATCGACCAGGGAATAACACTACTAATAACCTTTTCATTATGTTTAGGGAGTGAGCTAGTACGAGTAGATACATTATCTCCAAATATCATCTAGAATATTATCTTCAAATATCGACCAGGGAATGAAAATACTAATAGCCTTTTCATTACGTTTAGGGAGTGAGCTAGTACGAGTAGATATATTATCTGAATATGTCGTCTAGAATATTATCTTCAAATATGGACCAGGGAATAAATAACACTACTAATAGCCTTTTCATTATGTTTAGGGAGTGAGCTAGGACGAGTAGATACATTATCTTCAAATATTATCCAGAATATCGACCAGGGAATAAAAATACTAATAGCCTTTTAATTATGTTTAGGGAGTGAGCTAGTACGAGGAGATATATTATCTTAAAATATCGTCTAGAATATTATCTTCAAATATCGACCAGGGAATAACACTGCTAACAACCTTTTAATTTTGTTTAGGGAGTGACCTAGTACGAGTAGATATATTATCTTAAAATATCGTCTAGAATATTATCTTCAAATACCGACCAGGGAATAACACTACTAATAGCCTTTTCATTATGTTTAGGGAGTGAGCTAGTACGAGTAGATACATTATCTCCAAATATTATCCAGAATATCGACCAGGGAATAAAAATACGAATAACCATTTAATTATGTTTAGGGAGTGAGCTAGTACGAGTAGATACATTATCTCCAAATATTATCTTCAAATATCGACCAGGGAATAACACTACTAATAACCTTTTCATTATGTTTAGGGAGTGAGCTAGTACGAGTAGATATATTATCTGAATATGTCGTCTAGAATATTATCTTCAAATATGGACCAGGGAATAAATAACACTACTAATAGCCTTTTCATTATGTTTAGGGAGTGAGCTAGGACGAGTAGATACATTATCTTCAAATATTATCCAGAATATCGACCAGGGAATGAAAATACTAATAGCCTTTTCATTACGTTTAGGGAGTGAGCTAGTACGAGTAGATATATTATCTGAATATGTCGTCTAGAATATTATCTTCAAATATCGACCAGGGAATAACACTACTAATAGCCTTTTCATTATGTTTAGGGAGTGAGCTAGGACGAGTAGATACATTATCTTCAAATATTATCCAGAATATCGACCAGGGAATGAAAATACTAATAGCCTTTTCATTACGTTTAGGGAGTGAGCTAGTACGAGTAGATATATTATCTGAATATGTCGTCTAGAATATTATCTTCAATTATCGACCAGGGAATAACACTACTAATAGCCTTTTCATTATGTTTAGGGAGTGAGCTAGGACGAGTAGATACATTATCTTCAAATATTATCCAGAATATCGACCAGGGAATAAAAATACTAATAGCCTTTTAATTATGTTTAGGGAGTGAGCTAGTACGAGTAGATACATTATCTCAAATTATTATCCAGAATATCGACCAGGGAATAACACTACTAATAACCTTTTAATTATGTTTAGGGAGTGAGCTAGTACGAGTAGATACATTATCTCCAAATATTATCTTCAAATATCGACCAGGGAATAACACTACTAATAACCTTTTCATTATGTTTAGGGAGTGAGCTAGTACGAGTAGATACATTATCTCCAAATATCATCTTCAAATATCGACCAGGGAATGAAAATACTAATAGCCTTTTCATTACGTTTAGGGAGTGAGCTAGTACGAGTAGATATATTATCTGAATATGTCGTCTAGAATATTATCTTCAAATATCGACCAGGGAATAACACTACTAATAGCCTTTTAATTATGTTTAGGGAGTGAGCTAGTACGAGTAGATACATTATCTCCAAATATCATCTAGAATATTATCTTCAAATATCGACCAGGGAATAACACTACTAATAGCCTTTTCATTATGTTCAGGGAGTGAGCTAGGACGAGTAGATATACTATTTCAAATTATTATCTTCAAATATCGACCAGGGAACAACACTACTACTGACCTTTTAATTATGTTTAGGGAGTGAGCTAGTACGAGTAGATATATTATCTCCACAATTATCCAGAATATCGACCAGGGAATAACACTGCTAACAACCTTTTAATTATGTTTAGGGAGTGACCTAGTACGAGGAGATATATTATCTTAAAATATCGTCTAGAATATTATCTTCAAATATCGACCAGGGAATAACACTGCTAACAACCTTTTAATTATGTTTAGGGAGTGACCTAGTACGAGTAGATATATTATCTCCAAATATTATCTTCAAATATCGACCAGGGAATGAAAATACTAATAGCCTTTTCATTACGTTTA